>NC_140936.1:166000001-168400001 GCF_014529385.1 Adiantum capillus-veneris | reverse complement strand
AACTGATTGTTCTAATCACTAGAGCCCAGGCAAAGAAAAAGAAACACAAGTCATCTGATGATTCGGAAAATACGAAAGTTTCTTCTCAAAGAATCAAAAGGAGCAGAAGCAAAAGATATGAGATGAGAAACAAAAACAATGGGTTGAAATCGAAGAGAAAGCAAAGAAGGTAGCTCAGAACAAGTTGAAAGAAACTGGCAGTGAATTCAAGGAAACAACCGTGAAATCTAGAGGATCCATTGTGGTTGATAAAATTTTTGAGCCTATTAATGCCGCTTTGGAAGCCTACCAAGCAGGACTTAAAGTAGGCCAAAACATGAAAAATAAATGGAAAAATTATCCATCTCCAGACATAGAAGCAGCTAAGCTGGAAGCTTATCAAAATTTGGTAAGAATCACGCAAGAAATGCTTGAAAAACAAAAACCCAAGCTTGAAAGTATTGCAAAACCTGAAGAGCTTGTGGTAAAAGAAACGAAAGCAAAATTCAATGTGGTGGCAAATCCCCTCCTTGAAACAAACAAACTAGAGCTTATAGTGCTTGACAACGAAGATGCCATAGACGGAATTCCATTTGTAGAGGAAGACTGGCCAGGACACTTATGGAAAAAAGTAAGAGAGATCAATGATGGGAGCCTAACTTAAAGTCAACTCCTATAGAGGAAGTCTTGTTGGATAACCTACCTTCTGATATGAACATGGATGTACAATCCTTATACGGGGATTGCGGATCGAAATCTTCAGGAATGTCAAAACCATTGACATTAAAAACATTACCTTCTTACTTGGGAGATAACAAAGATGAATCCATTGTGTGCAAAAACACTCGAGTAAAAAGAGCTGAACAAACCCTAGAAGTAGACAACATCCATTCAATCATGTCTACACCCATCCAATGCACTCTTACCTTGGGAGAACTGTTAAAACTCACACCATACTTATGGAACGATTTACAGAAAACCCTAGAGAAGGTGGGGATAATGGGGTTAATCTCGAAGAATTTGGGAAAATTGAAAAATGAAATGGAAAACAAAGAGATTCGATTAGTTCCTATGAACAAGGTCGAAGAATATTATGAAGGAGAAGACGGAAACACCACCCTCCCAGTGAAATATAATGACATTGAAACCATGGCGAGTACTGGATAGAGGAGCTGGCATAGCCATAGCCACTAAAGCAGTGTGGGAATCCTGGGGACAGCCAGCCATTAGACAAAATCGAATAAAATTGCAATTGGCTGACAGACACATTGAGAGACCATTAGGGCTGCTTGAAAAATTGATAGTCAATTCCTGTGGAATTGAATATCAACACACTTTTTCCATAGTAGACTTTGGGAAAAAACTCAACTATGAAATCATATTGGGAAGACCTTTTATGCAATAGGTACAACTTATCCAAGATTGGGGAAACAACTATTTGTACTTGAAGCCTGTGGGATCTATAACAAGAGTCAATCTAAAAGATCACACTTATAGAAATGTCTTGAAAACACCCATCCAAGAGTTTGATTCAGTCTCTTCGGCTGAAACTAAACTCCCATCCCGGTTAAACAAAGACACTCCTATTTGGATGTGTGGAGCTTCAGAAAACGGAAGCTTAAGACGAAAAGAATGTATCCTAGAAAGGGACTGCACCGACGAAGCCTACGTACCTGAACCCTTTCCAGAGCATTTATTTGAGCCATTCGAGTGGACTCAAATTTTAGCGACAATGGATGTATGTGTGAATACGTCTATGCCTACTCAATTTTTCAACGAGGATGGCTACGACATAATTCCCATCCAAATGATTTCAATCCTCAACATTGAAAACAAAGATGAAGAACCCAAGGACTTAATGAAAGCTCAACAAGTCTTTTTAGACCCCTATTACGATGCAACTGATGAATTAGATAAACACTCAACTACCTCAGAAGATTCGGGGTCAGAAAAAGAGCATACGAGAGCTATACTCTTAAAAGGAGGGGAGGAAAAGTTTTTTGACTTTCCAAACCAGAAATCAAGAAGACAATAATGGTATAGACAAAAGAGAGACACCAAAATTATGAAAACACGACCTATGCCATTAGTCTCCAGTAAAACACAATTCCTGATGCAGATAGATGCTAATGATTGCATCAATGACAAATTAACTGGCAGATATCCTTCAAACCAAAACTCAGAAATGTCTCAAACATCGAGAAAAACAAGGAAGGGTACTCAAGAAAAATCACAGGATAAGAAACCACTTATGAACAGAGTTGAGCGGAAAAAGAAGTATCAAGAGTTGAAAAAAGCTCTAAAGGAGATATACACAACCGAAATGGAAACCACAAAAGAGGATGGTAAGGATGTAATGCATGTTTCATCCCATTACAAAAAGTATACTCTCCAAGATCGGAAAATCATAGTTGAACAACCTGTTAGGGAACTCCGGAAACAGGGTGAGTTTTATAAAGGGCCTGAAAACACTAAAAGGATAGACTTGGCTGAACTAGGAGAAGAGCCTAAAACTGCTTACATTGTGAATGACCTAACAGAAGAAGAAGAAAAGCTTTTGCTGAGCTTGTTAAAGGAATACCGAGATATCTTCACTTAGTCTTACAAGGATCTCAAGGGTGTTGATCCAGAAATCTGTCAACATACCATACCCATGAGAGATGATGCAAAACCAAGTAGACAGAGACCATACACGTATAGCGAAACATTTGCCAGGAAGATAAAAGAAGAGATTGAAAAACTAAAGGAAGACGAATTCATTTATGAAATTGAACACACAGATTGGGTGTGTCCAATTGTGGTAGTAATCAAGAAGAATGTAAAATTACGAGTGTGTGTTAATCGCAAAAAGGGGAATGCAGCTACCATTAGAGACAACTTTCCTCTTCCGATAACTCAGCATGTATTAGAACGAGTTGTAGGAAAAGAAGCTTACAGCTTCTTAGACAGCTTTTCGGGATACAATCAACTTTTGGTTGACCCAAAAGATCAGCATAAAACTGCTTTTGCAACAGAATGGGATATATTTGCCTATCGGGTTATGCCGTTTGGGTTAACTAATGCTCCAACCACGTATCAAAGGTTGATGAGCCATGCTTTCAAAGAATATCTTCGGAAATTCTTAGAAGTATATATGGATGATCTATGCGTACATTCATCAATCCGGGCTGATCATTTTGAACACCTCAAAAAGGTATTCGAAAAATGTAGACTTTATAGGATTTGCTTAAATCCTGAAAAATGCACATTTATGGGTAGACAAAGAAAAATTCTTGGACATATAGTGCCTAAGAATGGCATAGCTACTGATATTGAGAAGATTCATGTCATTGCAGATTTTCCTAGACCAACAACAGTCAAGGGAGTACAAGCCTTCATGGGACATTGTGGATATTACCAACGGTTCATCTATATGTACGCTATAATTATAAAATCCATGTATAGCTTGATTACACACTTTGAATGGACCGAGGCATGTGAATAATCCTTCATGAAGCTTAAGCAATCTCTCATCTCAGCTCCAATATTGAAAGCATTACCTTAAGACCAATGATGGGGGCTAGAGCTTTCGCAAAATGGGGTATAGATTTTGTTTGACCGATACAGCCACCTACTTATAGAACCCAAGCTCAATATATCATTGTAGCCACGGACTATTTGACCAAGTGGGCCGAGGCTAAAGCAACTCAAAAGAATGACTCCAGAACCACTGCTGCATTCCTATATGAGTATGTATTCACAAGGTATGGACTGCCAATAGAGATTGTCAGCGATCGGGGAACTCATTTCCTCAATGAGGTAATAGAGTATTTGCTTAATGAGTTTATGGTCATCCATAACAAATCAGCTCCCTATCACCGACAAGTAATCCCTATCAATGAGGTAATAGAGTATTTGCTTAATGAGTTTATGGTCATCCATAACAAATCAGCTCCCTATCACCGACAAGTAAACGGACAAGCTGAGCATACGAATAAAATTCTTAGCTCGGTACTAACTAAAGTGGTTAGTTCAGGAAGGACAGACTGGGAAATGAATCTCCATGCTGCTCTATGGGCTTATCGAGTTTCATTCAAAACAACTCTAGATGCTACACCCTTTAACCTTGTTTATGGTCTTGATGCCGTACTTCCAATAGAATTTCTATTGCCGAAATTAAGGGTAGCACAAAATCTTGAGTGGACTCGACATGAATTGTCAGAAAGACTTGAAGATTTGAAAAAGCTAGACGAGCAAAGGCTAAATGTTGTAGCTCATATCTATGCACAAAAGCGGAAACAAAAACAGTTTTTTGATTCCCACTTAATCACAAAGACCTTCAAGAAAGGGGACTTAGTTCTAGTCTATTCCCTTAAGCAACACATTCCCAAGTTTAAGAAAAAGGGAAACGGACCATTTATCATTGAAGATGTATCTCCAAGTGGAGCAGTAAAATTGTCCACCCTAGATGGTGAACCAATGGCTAATTGGATTAGTGGATGTCGTTTAAAGAAATACAATTTGCCACTAACCAATGAATTGCTAGAAAGAATGCATGCAGCCAAACAAGGAAGATCAAATGACAGCAGGTTATTGAGGAAGCCCAAGAGGAAACTTGACTTCGGGTACTCAAGCGGAAAGCTGCTCTCAAGAATCAACAGATATCGATTCCCATCAACACTTTGGAAATAGGGGATCGACAATGGGAATTACCTTAAGACGCAGTTTCAACAGATGATGACTGGTTAGATGGAATGGATCTGCGCATCAAAGTACAAGTCAACAAATCATAGCACCAATGCTTTGGTCGACACAAGAGCTAGAGTAAATGCAGTTAGTTATTCCACATACAAGAAGGCCACAAGTCAAGCATTGACGGTAGGAATAGCGACAATCAAAGGATGCAACAAGAACCCAACTCCAACATCAGGAGTAGTCAACTTGAATGCGATAGTACATGGATGTTCATGTCCCCATCAGTTTGTATGCTTACCAGATGAACACATGAATGAGACAATGATTCTTGAAATTTCCTAGATGCGTACATACAAAGCAGTACCAGATTGGGATACCAATCAACTAAAGCTATCACCTAAAGGAGGGAACTCATTGTTCCAATTGCACCAAGCAAGGAGGAATGGAAAAGAAGTAATCCGCAGACCAAACGAAGTTGTCAATCTTCTCCATCTCCTAGACAATCAAATGCTACATATAGCATGTAAGGAGTCAGGAAAATTTGGGTACCAAAATGCACAGCTTAAGGATAAACCGATTCAGATCTGGGTGCCTAAAACTTCACCGACAAAACAAAAGAAGGTTCCAAGGGTTAAAACACAGAGACGAGCATCTCCGAGCAAGGAACCTAACATAGAAATGGTTTGGAAGAAAAAGGAGCATATATCTTCTCCACAAACCGCGAAACCAATCAAGCAATCGCGAGTTAAGTCTCAAAAGACTCCAACATACCATGCATCCCCAAGCCAACCAAGCTACCAATGGCGAGAAAAAGCTCGACAACGGTCAAAAGTGCTACAAACAGCTCAAGCAATCAGTGTGCTAAAGCATCCTGATGGTACAATCAGACAAAGAGCACACAAGCTACAAGATTTTCTCTTTGGAAGACATCAACAGTAAACCTCGACATCGAAAACCCTTGAGTTAATTACTCAAGACCCAGCTCTTGCACAGCATATTGGTTTGAATTGCATTGATCTTCATATCATGGTAGAGCCAATCACGGCTATGCATAGACACGATTGTTCAACCTATGCACACAGTCGTCCCGCCAGAGTACGCATTCTAGGAGGGGTGGAAGGGCACTAAGTACTAAGTCCTAAGTACTAAATAATTAAGGGTAATGTTTGAAGAGGGAGTTAAAGTTTGATGTTAACGTGTGAGTTTTTGCAAAATTACCTAATAATGCCCTTATAATTCATCATCAAGGGAAAATTCACTGATAATATCTTCCGGATGAGTGCAAATAGTGTATATACTATCAAAAAATCATAAAAAATAGTCCTTTTTTTGGTATTTTTCATCATTTTTATTGATAATGAAGCTTAAAAATAGAAAAATCCAACAAAAAACAATAAACCTATGTTTTTCAAGGGATTTTCTTAATTATTGGATTTTTATGTTACTTTTTTAGAGCATTTTGCTATTTTCTTTGATTTTTTCAAATAAATAGGTCAAAAATTAATAATAAATAGCAGGGAAGCTCAGATGGAAAAATGGAAGACACGATGGTGATCATAAAGACAAGGTGGATAAGTACAAAAAATATTGATGAAATCAAAAGATGGAAGCGAAAAGCCTAAATTAGGCGGCCAGGCCTACTTTTGCAAAATTCTTGCAGAATGAGTTACAGGAATCCGATCAGGGAAATTTTTGAGTTTAACATAGATTTCACGGCCTAGTAGGACTAACGGGGGAATCCGGGGAAATTTGGTTCGGGAAGTCCGGGTACAGATATCCAAGGTAGGCTAAAACCACCTCATTTCCACTTGGAGCCTTTGCAGAGAGGATTTCGGCCTCTTTCGCGCGACTTTTCTGGATCCCATAGTCGACCGTTTTCAGCGCCGTCTCACACGAGACATGAGGGGTAATTTCTTTACTTGAAAATGATCCATTTTGTACGGCCGGTAGCTAGTCTAAAGCCCTAGAAAAAACCCTAGAAACCGAGCAGTGCATGAAGACCTACGACCTAAAACTGACCATAGCGGCCTACCAGCTTGACCAAATCGGATGGGATTTGAACCATAGCATGCCCTAACATAATAGAATATTTCTATACCATCAGATGACCATTCATTAGGGGTCGAGGGGGTCCACAATAGAAAAGTTAGGTTTTTGGCAAATGCTAGAATTTTGACCTGACTCCACAGATGGCTTGCTAATGAGGTCCATATACAATGTATATGATTGGTTTGGTAAAATCCATCAAGCAAAGCCCTTGAAAAGCAGAAAACGGCTCGAAGGTTACAAAGCGTCAAATTCGACATACGAGGCCAAACTGACTCCAAATGAGCCAGAATTGGACAGGTTGCTTCACGACTGTGTTGCGGACAAGTCCAAAGCCTCAAAGTTGACCGACCAACCCAACATAAAGTGTAGTCACAAAAAGAGGTGATTTCAGAGTCGACAAAGCACAAAGTGATGCCGGCATGACCAAACTTGACCAAATTCAATTTAGGACTTGTATTAGGTGTATTGAACATGTCTAGGTCAAAATTTGTAGGTTTTGCAAAGTTTCTGTCACTGTTGTAAATAATTGTGACTATTTACTTTTGCATCAGTTTTGCTTGGAAATTGTCAAATCATCTCATCTATCATGTGTACACACCTATTACATGCCAAAAATCAAGTATGAGCCAAAATGACCACCCATTACTTGTAAAATTGCCAAAAAACGCAAAGAAGTCTTTGCAAGCCAAAATTTGGGTTATGGACAATATTTCTTGATCCAAATCGCTTCATATCTCATACCCAAGGTCTATACAATGCCTAGAACCAATTAGTACAAAAAATAATTGTCGATTTTGGAAGAAAAGTTAATAATCGCGATTATTTACTTTTTGGTCAAAATTGAGGAATTTTGATATTTTGCCATCATACATTCAAAGTACATGATGTAATAAGCCCACTAGCCAATTTTGAATCAATTTGGAGCTCAAAATCTCAAATTTCCCTTATATCTACTGTTTCAGAGACCTAAAGCCAAAATCTGGTACCATTTTCACCCTATGCATCCAAATGAGCCCATATTTCACTCAGAGCATGTATTTGGTATATACTTAAAGCCCATAAAGCCAAGTTTGCAAAAAGTTGAAAATTTTTCTCAGCTGTAAATAATTGCGATTATTTACTTTGGTTGCAAATTTTTGTTTGACCATATAGTTTTGTTCCTTGCATGTTTTTATGCATCTTTGCTTGTTCAAAAATTGATTTGAAGCAAATTGGACCAAATTGTCAGCATTTCAGCCTAAAGGATATTTCAGAGAAAATTCTGACAAATCTGCTAACTTTGCACTCTATTCACTAAACAGGAGCCATGCAAGCAACGGAGAGGGCCAAGAAGAAGCTAAACCAAAAAGAGAAACTACAAGAACTGCCCGCGTATCAACTAGACTCCGAGTCAGTCAAAGCAGCAAAGGCATCCTACCTCTCTAGAGAACAGCTGGAAGAACACCACACTACAGTCTTCGTTGGCAGGTTCAAAAGTGAAGAAGGGCATCAAGTGGAGTTACAACTCCTACCCAAAGAAGTCTATGATGTAGCAGCCAAACCAGAAACCAAAGAAGCTAACCGCAGGCTGGGGCTCAGGCATTTCTACGACCAAGAGCCTTGCGGAGTGGATTTTCAGAACACTTATGAGCTTATATCCACCATCAAAGAAGACGGAACCGCATAGATATCCAACCCCCAAGGGAACAAGATCGAGGTAGTGATCACAAAAGAAATAGTGGCAGAGGCACTCAGACTGCCCACATAAGGGATGACCATGCGAGCAAGGGATAGAAAAACCGTAGGCACATTTACCAAAGAGACAACCGCGGCTACATTCGCAGAACTCATTCACAAACAAGTGGAAGAGCCATCCCGTTTGTACCACCAACACTTCCATTTCTTGGCAAAAAGGCCACCAAGGTACACTACACCAAATCACGCCGTGGCCACCACATTCACTCAGGTTCTCAAGTCAACAACAAGACAACCAGTGGACCACGCGTAGTATGTCTTGACAACCTTGAAGGGCACCAAGAAGGACGACAAAATCACGTACTTGGGTGCGGTAGAGGTCTTGAATAGAATATCATATCATGCCATCGGCATGGCCGACAACCTACCACCTACCCCTGACCAGAACACATGGATATTGGTAGCACAACCCTCTCTTAGAGCTACAAGGTTAGGTAAAAGATTATATAAATCTGATGATGAGTCAGCGGATAGCTCGCCGCAACGGCACAGCAGTGAGGGCTCTGACAACGAAGAAAAGAGAGCTCGGAGAGAAGAGATGAAAAGGAAATATGTGGCCACACACCAAGAAGAGCCAGCTCAAAAACAAGCGCGCTTTGAAAGAGAGAAACAGCACAGTAGACAAGGACAAGGGAAGGACCCAAAAAAATGGGTACCTGCTGGACTTAAAGGCCCTCGAACGAAGCATCATACAAGAAAAGAGGCGGATGATCCAACAAAACGTTTAGAAAAAATGTACCAAGCGGCTGAAGCTCTAAAGCTGAAGGAGGTAGCGGAAGATGCTAAGAAAGCCAAGGAGGCGAAAGACCAAAGGCAAGCCGAGGAAATGGCTAGACAAGAACAAAGTTATGGATCTCCCCAATCCACCTCGCCGCCTACAAAACAACAAGACCATCCTATGCCTAGCCCGCCACCATCACCTGCAAGCAAAGACACCAATGAGGCGGAGTCTGAGAAAGAGAAAGATTCTGAGTCCACCCAACAAACAGAATTCGCACAAGAGACTGCCACCCCGACAGACAAAAAGAAAAAGAAGCCGAGCCGGAACCGGAGAAGGCTGCAGAAGATACTCAAAAGCCAGAAGAGGAAAAGGCAAGTGGATCTGAACAAGAGACTGATAAAGGAGCAGATGCGAGAAAAGAGTCTACCACTGCACATGAGACAGAACCTGATCCACAAAAGGAAGAAAGGCCGACACCTGAAGAGATAGCAAGGTCGGAGCCCACACACTCTACTTCTACTGAACCAGAAAGTACCGAGGCATCAAAGCCTCAGGATGGCCAAGAAGAAGACCGCCCATCTACCTCCACACAAGAACCACCAGCAGTTACAAAGCAGCAAGAAGCAACATATAAGGCTGCAAGCACATCAGCTGGCACGACAGGAGGAGTGGCAGTCAAACGACGAGGTAATAGTCCAAGTCAATGAATATGCACGTCACATGCACGAAATGACAGAGAGACTCCGTTCAACAGCTTTAAACCGCAACCCAAACTCCAAGGAACTTGAAATGGTGATCGACGCTCTCTGTTGACCGCTGGGTCAACAACACAACATAACTCAAGTTTTGTACCAAAGTCTTATGTTTTGCGAGTTATGAAATGCTGCGGATTATGGCTATAAACGTCATTTGTAATGAGTAGTTATTCTAGTTTCAGAAGCCGGGGTGCAATGGCACTTCTAGATTGTAGATACAAAGCCATTTGAGCCTTTCAACCCCATTTTTGGTTAAACTTAAGGTAGCCTTAGTATATAAGGTACCTAGGTCATTTTGTAAAGGGAGGGGGAACTTTAATCATAATCTAAACTGGAGCGCTGCTGTCTACTGTGTGTGAGAGAGAAAGAGAGTGAGTGTGAGCTTTATCCTCTCGCTACGCCCGGCTCGCTCAACACATTGGAGATCCGACTGCACCATTGCTGTAGGCTCGAGGAGTGCTACGCGACAACGCCAAGCATTCCACACGAGACGAAGCGCACATGCCGACGCATCTATGAGCTATTTGTGGCCGTAAGTGTATCAAACGATGTCTGTTTTCTGCGTGCTAGTAGTCTATAAAATCGTGGCGACATAAGCTACGCATAGGTACTCATAAATTTCAGTTTCGGGCACTTTCAAAATTCTGCTCTGTCATCCTATGCGTTTTCCGCAGACGGGTTTAGAGTGAGGGTTTTGAGTGTAGAAGCGTAGGGACAGGTGTATCCTAGTGAGAGGATGGTGTTCCTTAAGTTTCGTACGAATCTTGCATGATTAGGTGAGTTACCTTCCGTATGTGTGTATGTGGCTAGGTGGTGAAGTTGAGAGCAGTGAGGTTCTTGATTGTGGTTTAGTTGGCCTTCGAGAGTGTTGTATGTGTAGGATGGTCTCAGCTTGACAAGCTAAAGAGATTTCCTTCGTGTGCCTATCGTGTCATCTGTGTCCTTGATTGACATTATGTTGATCTAGGTAGTGTTTGCATGCACTTGATGGGTGTGTGAGTCGCTTCCGCAACATTGGCGCCGCTACAGGGGACACAAGGACCTAAGTAGGTTTCCTACTAACACTCGTGTGATGGTTTCTTGATTTAGTTTCGGCTAAAGAAAGCGTTTTTCTTAAGTGGATCCGGAAGAGGATATTCCGCGATCAAGTGGATAGCGAGGAAGCGTGTGTCTTTCCGAGGGTCTGCGACTAGATAGGTTTAGTTAGGATCTATGGATTAGAGTAGTTGTTGGTGGTCGAGTGATTTGTGAGGTGATAAAAGTGTTTACTAGTCCGTGTGTGGCAGTGAAGTGTTTTTCTACTCATAGATGCAAAACCCCATATGATTTGTAGGAGTAGCTTTAGGTAAGTGATCCGATTATGATCTAGAGCTATTCAGCACTGAATCATTTGCTTAAGTGCTTGATTGCATTTGAAATCACGGAAAAGTGTTCTTTTGAGGGTAAAAATGCATTAAATAAGCTTTTGTGGATATTTTTGTATGACTGACTGATGCTGTGCATATAAAAGAGAATTTGCAAGGGTTCTGTGAAGAAAACCTTCAATTCTGTAAACATAGACATCCTACGCGTAGGATGTCTCAAGGGGGTTCTGGAGATTTATTTGAAAATTTTGACTGCACCAGTGTGTTCAGAAGGGGGGTTTTACTCTAAGTAAACATTGAAACTAGAGTTTTGACCAACTCTTGACACCCAAAAGACCAAAGACGGAGTGTCAAAAACGCGAAAACAAGAAACTTAAGATTCTGAGCACAATTTTGCATAAAAACTGGTAAAAATGCTTGAAAAGTAGTGCTCAAGACTTGGGGATGCCTGTGCATGAATTCTGCCAAAAATTTCATCAGTAGACATCCTACGCGTAGGATGTCTAGAGAGTGATTCTGGAAGCAAAAATCAAGTTTTGACATCATACCCATATTGTGCATGTTGTGTTGGACACACACACCAAAGCTCATGTCATTTGGACATATAGACTGAGAGTTAAGGGGATGTTACTCTTTCAGAGAAATATTTTCCCAAAAGTGGTGATTCTGAGCAATTTTGACATCCAAAATTTGTTGTGATCACATATTCTTGTTATATGCATCAAGAAGCACCTTGGGTAGAAACAGAAGTCCATTCTGAGAAAAAAGACATCCTACGCGTAGGATGTCTACAGGGTGATCTGGTGGAAATTTCAAAATTTTGAGTTGACCAACGTGTTCAGAAGGTAGGTTTTACCCTATTTTCACCTGGAAAGGGGAACTCGACCATATCTTGACAGGATAAGACCAAAAGACGAAAATTGCCAGACATCCTACCCAAATTGTGTCCAAGGTATAATTTTTGAGACCAAACCATAGGGTGACTTCATGTGCATGTTATACATGATGTTTTGAGTGCATGTGAGAGTTTTCAGCTCATTTGGGTGAGAAAATTGGGTTTTAAGCAGACTTTAGCGTTTTGTTTTTGAGAAAAAAAGGCTAGAACAGCTAGTTTTGGGGTCTTTTGACATCCAAATTAAAATCTAAGCATAGCATTGAGTTGCTGACATCAAGGGGAAGTTGTGGCTCAAGTTTGGGACAATTCTAAGCACTTAGACATCCTACGCGTAGGATGTCTTCACCATGATTTAGCACTCCAAATCAACCTCTGAGCATACCACAGTGATCAACACCTTAAGGAGAGTCTGTGGTTCAAATTTGGGGCAATTCTGAGCAGTCAGACATTCTACGCATAGGATGTCTAAGGCATGATTTAGAGGCCAAATTCAAACCGTGGACATAGCAGGGTGTTATATAGCCTTAGGCAAGCCTCCTAGTCAATTTTGGTCCAATTTGGAGTTGATTTGACTGGTGAATTCATCAGAACGGACATCAAGCTTTTGGAACAGATTCTTGATCATTTGACCAACCTATAGGTGTCAGAATCAAAAAGTAAAAATAGCTGTGAGTTTAGCACATCAAGGGAAAGCTACAGTGCAAGTTTAAGCTGAAATAGAGCAAAAAGACATCCTACGCGTAGGATGTCTCCAGGGTCATAAAGTGGTCAAAATTCTACTTTGGCCATAAAGGGAGGTTCTAAGTGTCTCAAGGATTCCAGAATTTTTTTCAAAAGTGAATTTGGACCTTGTTTGGCCTATTTACCAAGCAAAAACAAGAATTGTCAGACATCCTACTCTTGGAGTGCACTAGAAGCTCTTGCAGCCTAAATCTTGACCTATTGGCATCCAAATTCAATTTTGAGTATACCATTGGGTTGCTGAGCACTAGGAGAATCTTGGGATCAAGTTTGGACAAAATCTGAGCAGTTAGACATCCTACGCGTAGGATGTCTCCAGCTTGATTTATGACTCCAAACCAACCTATGAGCACACCACTGTGATCAGCACATCAAGGAGAAGCTGGGGTGAGAATTTCAAGTCATTCTGAGCAAAAAGACATCCTACGCGTAGGATGTCTCAAGGCCATTTTTAGGTCCAAATCAACCTCTGAGCATACCATTGTGTTGCTGGACTTAAGGGGAGTCTCTGGACCAAATTTTGTTAATTCTGAGCATATAGACATCCTACGCGTAGGATGTCTCTAGGCCAATTTTAGGGTCCAACTGTACTTTTGACCATACAGGAGTGTTCACAGTGTCACAGAGATCCCAAATCTTCATTTAAAATTGAATTTGGACTCATTTTGACCAGTCTAAACTGCATTTCACTATTTTGGCGATAAGTTTCACAAACGGTATCGGATCGAAAAAGTTTTTATATCAAAACGTAGCCTGAGAGCGACTCTACAGATCTTAGAGCAACCATCTAGGGCAACCTTTTAGGTCAACTTTGAAAAAAAAAGTCGTTTGAGGCCTCAAAATACATCCGCAAGTTAGGGGTGTCTAAAAGCGACAATTTGCGAGAATTGTGACGAAACGGTTACGGTTTTGGACATAGTTTCGACTTTTCCCTAACCAAAGCACTTGAACACAGTAGACTAAGTCTACTTGAACCAAGCAAAAGCTCTTAAGCCCAGAAATCATGTCTACCCTAGATTCAAACGCAGCTTACAAAAGCTTGGAGATCCCGACGATAGAGGAATATCCTCCCACAATGGATCTTCCAAACTTGCAATTGATAAAGATCCATCTTGTTGAGAGAGTTTGGATGATTGGTCATGAGAGTGAAGGACTATATAGATACATTGACGACAATGAGGTCAACCTTTATAGGTGCTCAGATCCATACCTAGAAGAGATAACGGAGTACAAGCTCTTATATGTCTACACATACGGAGTCGAATGTCGATGGAGATCTATAGTTGTCGACAAGTATGGACGAGAATACAGAGTTGTAGAAAGCACAAATCCACAAACTGATCTAGAAAGAGGTGGATATTTGGTCAATGAAGGACCACAAATGCCTCCACCAAACACGAGAATTCCTATAGGAATTCCAAGAAGAGAGCCACCAGGATTCCCTTCAAGAGCGATAACGAGAGAAGGATTGGGAGAGTCTCTGGTTAGACTTGTAGACAATCGACGAGTTAGACCATCCCAAGTCCAGAAATAGGTAAACATAAAATACTCCGGAGATAAAGATCCGAGAGATCACGTAACGGCTTTTAGAAGAGTGATTAGAGTAGAGGAAGTTTTAGATTTTGCGACACAGTTTGCGGGATTTGGATTGACTCTAGAAGATGATGCAGCTACATGGTTTGACTCGGTGGAAAAATGGGATTTTGAGACCCTAGATGAGCTGTTTGAGGAGTTTATTGAAGAATTCTCGCCAAAAGGCATTGCTCACAACACGGTCTCGCAAATACATAGATTCAAACAGAAAGAGGATGAATCAGTACGCAAAGCATCATTACGGCTCAAGAGATATGTTAAGCTCTGTCCGAGAGCGGAATTACCTACATAAGCATGACTGATGCTGATCTTTATCCAGGGAATGAGACATGCGGGCCTTCAGAAGGATCTGCATATGATAAGGAGGATGACGCTAAACGAGTTGATCAAAGATATCTAGTGGATAACTGTGAGGCATACAAAGAAAAGGACTTAAAGAGTCAAGGAATGACACATCCTCTCAGCACAGTGTTTCACAGATAAGTGAGTCCATTGCCAAGCCAACGACACGTATTGATCAAGAAAAGCTTATTGAGACGACTTGGTCAAGAGGTTGATTCCTCTTGTAAGGTCTGATTCGGGAGAGCTGAAGTGGTGTGAAATTAAGAGAAAATGGACGAACCATACGGGGGAAGAGTGCTATTATAGCATGGAAAATGCTAGGGAGAGGTATGTACAACCTGTTCCAGAAGCACCTACTCCACCTAGATACATTACGGGGAATGCGCCAGGACCAGTAGGAGTTTTAAGGCCACAGCTTGTCTTAGGACAACAACCTCCGCTGCCAAGTGCTAGAATGCCGGTAGACATGAGATACATGCCAATGATGGAAGCATCAAATAAACCAACGCCAGTACCAGCTACAATGTGGTATAGCAACCAAAGTGAGTACTACCCTTCGGAGCAACAAAATGTGAGAGAAACACATGGAGTGGTGAGGCCCGTACAACCTCCACCTCCTGGGTTTCAGTCAAAAGAAAGAAGGTATGAAATGGACGAAAGGACATTGCGATTCATTGCAAATAGCGGCTTATCTAGGTCAAAGCTTGCTTATAGCCAAGAGGAAATGCTAAAACAATCTCCTCAACCAGAGACAGATTGTCACAAAAGTCATGACAACCACTTGGTCAAACAATGTCCTCATACGGAGATCACTGAAGTAAATGCCTATTGTCTTGAGTGTGGCATCACCTACTTGATCCCCAATTGCCCGAAAAACCCAAACCAAATCAGGAAAATCACGACAAATGTATTAGGGATTGTTCAGCTACCTAGTAGCTCAGAAAATGAAAATGTCGTACCAGTTCAAGTGGTTATGAGAGCACAAGCTCAAAAGAAAGCTAATGAGAATCCAGAGACAAAGAACACGGAAAGTGACACGAGTCCAAAGACAGATGATGGACCAAAGACAGACGCACCTAATTAGAAAACCAAGAGCAAACGAAATAGTTGGAAAGCTAGAAAGACTAGGATGAAAGCACGCAGGGAACGAGAGCAAAAATCCCTAGTTGAGAAGCTTACCAAAGCTGAGGAGAAGATAAAACAACATGAGGAAAAGGAGGCACCTTCTCTTACACACATGGTTAAACCTCTAGAAGAACCATCCACGGATGAGAAACCGAGAAGTGCTAGTTTAGGAGGATCTGTGTTGGCAGAGAAGGTTAATGAGACATTAGATTCCCTTTTGAAAGCCTATGATGTGAGGCTCAAAAACAACCAAACCCAAGAACACAGGTGGATGACATATCCCTATGCGGAACTAGAAAAGCAAAGGTTTGAAATGTGCCAAAAAATGATTCAAACAGCCCAAGCTTTACTAGAACCACCAGTTGCAAAACCTGAGGATGTGATTCGTGTCCTGCCTACACAAGTAATCCCACCAAACCAAGAACTAAAAGAGCCAGATTCTAGTCATGAGCACAGACCAAACCTCAAAGACCCAGCATTAGAACCAAGGATAGTACTGAATACCACGGATAACTCTTCCGAGGGATTTCACCAAGCTATACCTGAGGATTGTAAAGAGATAGATGGTCTTGACGAATTGTGGAAACAAGTCAGAGAGGCCAATGAAGCCGATGACCTAAGAAGACTAGTAGACAAGACTGGTGATGAACGAGGAGTGTTTCTACCACCAATAGAGGAATTTGAGACTGGATCTCAAATGAATCTAGACGTGCAATCGTATTGGGGTGACAAAGGATCTGTACAATCTATGGATAGTCAACCCCATTCGCGAAGAACACTACCGTCCTACATGGGAGAGTATGAGACCAAGTCAGATGTGGTTGCAGTCCCATCACACAGACTATCTCCCAACAAGGCCATCGATTCAAAGGGGCTAGTACATATTCTATCTACCCCAGTCACCTGTACAATAATGTTAGCTGAGTTGCTCAGAATAAGACCAAACATGTGGGCTAATGTGGGTAAATGTCTAGAGAAATTTGGTGTAAAAACCCCAATGACTCAAATCGAGGAAGGCATCAAAGAGCTTGAAATGCCTCAACTAAATACTAGGCCAGTGCCATTAAACAAGGTAGGCGAGTATTACAAGGGATAAGATGGAAACACCACCCTTCGTGTGGAATTCAATGGTGTAAAAACCATGGCAATCCTTGATAGTGGAGCTGGTTTGGCCATTGCAACCAAAGAGGTTTGGAAAAAATGGGGAAGACCTGCCTTGATATCCACACGAATGACCCTGCAGCTTGCATACGGACACAAGGAAAAGCCCCTAGGACTGCTAGAAAAAGTACTTGTTACTTCTTGTGGCATTGAATATGAACACACTTTTTCTGTTGTTGACTTTGGCAAGAAGAACAACTATGACATCATTCTGGGAAGACCATTCATGCGACAATTGAAAATGGTCCAAGATTGGGGTTATGACCATATATACCTGAGACATATGGAAACCATAACAAAGATAAACTTGAGGGACCATAGCTATAGGGATGTGACGAGAACACTGGTTGAGGAGTTTGATTCCGCCACAGTAGCAGGATCAGAACTTCTAGCTTGGTTAGGTAAGCCTAAAGAACTGTGGATGTGTGGAGCTTCACAATGTGGTAGCTTGAAACGTGAGGAATGTATCCTAGAGCGTGTTATAGAGGATAGGGACTATATCCCATAACCATTTCCTGAAGAAGAGTTAGAGCCTTTTGGATGGGAACACATCTTGGCTACTCTGGACGTGTGCTCCGTGGAGGATGCTCCCACAACAAAGTTTTGTGATGAAAATGGCTATGATGTCATTCCTTATTTTGCAGTGAGTGTAATCCAGGAAAACGAAGAGATCCAGACATCAACAAACTCTCAAAATAAGGAGCAAACAAAGAAATGTGGAGAATCAAAAGATGAAGAAGACGACGAGTTCTATGATTCTGTAGAACACTTCGAGCTTCAAGAAGATCAACGACCCGGGAATCAATGTCATTGCTACACGAATAAAGTGCATCAAAAGTGGATTCCAAAGTCCTTGGTGAAGACACAGCCACCACAAGGATCCTCATACATGGCTCCTAATAAGGATGCAAAGACTCAGCTAGGAGGAATACGACCAGAGCAACGAGCTAACAATGCTCTAATCAATGGGCTAGAAAAGTCCTCCAAGAAACTACCACCCACGAGCAAACAGACAGTAACTTTCCACTACCAGCCAAAAAATCAAGGGAAAGTACAAGAAGTCAACCTTGCTGAGGATAGTAGCGATAGTGATGAATCTTACGACATCCCCTATCATCAACTCAGGCCATCACTATCACCAACCCCTTCAACAACAACCATGACAGGTCAAAAGAACAGGACAACAAGTCAAAGCCAAAAAGCTCGACAAATCTGGATACCAAAAAGCCAAATCGGCCAAAAACAGATATGGATCAAGAAGACAAAGATCTCTAATGACAAATCACAAGATCCAACACCAAAACAAAAACAAGGAAAGCGTGCACGAACGGGTAAGAATATCACAAAGTCGCAAGCTTTCACAACTCAAGTTTGGGCTCCAAAGAAGTTGATTCAAGCACAAAAAAGTCAGGAATTCATTTGGATTCCAAAACAACCACAGTATCAACTTTCAAAGCCTAAATCCCGTCCCCAACCAAACGTACAAGGGCTGAAGCAAAGACCACTGTCGACTCACACAACAAAAAGGTGGATCCCAAAGAAGTCTCTTCAAACACAAACGAAGCAAGGGCAAGTATGGGTTCCCAAACGAGCGTTAGCAACAAAACAACCAATAATTGCAAAGAAATGGGTCCCAAAGAAGAACACAAAACTGTTGTCAGTGCATCGCCGCTTGAATTCTTACAATTCTTCCTACGATTACAGTACAGTTAGAAGAGAGCAAGTCGCTTCAATCAAGCAACGATACAGGAGCTTCAAAGACCATTACATTGCTTAGAATAGAAAGCCTCGCCAACAAATGCCCATAAGAAAATTGCTTATACCCACATCTTGCACAACATAAATATTTTCCATGCATTGACTATGTATGCATAATAGGGCTACATTACAAGGCCTGCATAGGCACAACTTTTAATTGCCCAAGCACAACACATACCCTTTGCGATATCCTGTCGTAAAGGATGACTCCAAATAGGAAGGGGGGAGGCATTCTGAATGCGGACCTAACATTATGACTATTAGAGGGAAATGTTTTGTGAGATGCATTGAATTTTTGCGTTTTATTGTGATATTTTTTTGACGAAATTTAGAGTATATGCCCTCATAGTAGTGTTACACAGGAGTATGGGGACAAAATCCATATATGAGCCCCTAGGGACATGTGTATAGTGTACATAGCATTTAGATTTCTATTTGAATGATTTTTCTTTTGTTGAGTTGTTTTAAGATTTTCTTTGTTTATTATTAAGAAAAAATAAAAAAATCCATAATCCACATGAAGAAAAGACTGACGAGAGGCCTGAGCACTACAAAGATAAGAAGGTAAAGGAAAACGATGAAACTTCACGAAGTATGTCTCAGCAGCCACTACAACAGCCGAAGAACTTGTCACAAAGCAATGTCAACATGCAACCGACAAGTCATACAAGTCAGAGTCGAGTAGCTAAGTCACAAAATGAGTGAGGTGTTAGTCCCAAAGCTTCAAGTAATATTCTCTGTGGTCTAAGCATCTTAGCTATTCTAGGTACTGCTCAAGCTGGAAGAGTTGATCATATTTACGTTGTGTCGCTCATGCTGGTATAGGTGAGCAAAAGAGTCGAAGTCTAAGTACTTAAGTCTGGTGAAGTGAAGGAGAAGGTTCAAAAGACACTCACGTACTGAGAACAGTGACATACGAGTGGAGAAACTTCTACATCGACAACCCTTCTTGGAAAGGTGGAAGCTATTGAGACATCTTTTGATGTCACATGTGCTACATTTATTCCTCGAAACACCCATCATCTCCTTCTTTCACATTGCATGCTTTTGGTGACAAATTTCTCATATGCATATAGAGTGTCCCATAATTGGCACTTGCATCAGGCACTCTTTCTGTGTTTCACCCAAGCACTCACCTTTCATGAACATGTACTTCACGTTCAACTGCTCAACTCCAATAAGAGCGTATACCAAAGGCATTTTTTTTCCCACCGGGTTTTTTTTCCCTTTGGTCATCCAGGTTTTAGACACTAATCTAAAGACACCTATCACCATCCTCTTGTACATATTCCTTCTACATCAACAATAAGGAAATGCTACTCAAATCAATTGACAAAAGAATTGGAGCACCAATTTCAGATCATAGCATACTTCTCCTCAATGGCGAGTCGAAGAATGGCCTACAATGACAAAGCTGCAGACAACACTAACAACATGATTTCACAGGAACAAAGAAGTCCCCAATGAATAAGAGTAGACATAAAAGTAATCAGAGGATCTCAAAAGATGAATGATAATGATGATAGATGTCCGCTCTAATGGATCATAGTTCTTGTTGTGGTTCGACAAGGTTACAAGCAGTGCAATAGATGAAGCCAAAACGACAGCAAAGACCACATCGCCATCGACAATCAGGTCATGTCGGGGACCACATGAACGCGGAAGGGGGGAGTGTTGACCGCTGGGTCAACAACACAACATAAGTCAAGTTTCGTACCAAAGTCTTATCTTTTGCGAGTTATGAAATGCTATGGATTATGGCTATAAACGTCATTTGTAATGAGTAGTTATTCTAGTTTCAGAAGCCGGGGTGCAATGGCACTTCCAGATTGTAAATACAAAGCCATTTGACCCTTTCAACCCCATTTTTGGTTAAACCTAAGGTAGCCTTAGTATATAAGGTACCTAGATCATTTTGTAAAGGGAGGGGGAACTTTAATCATAATCTAAACTAGAGCGCTGCCGTCTACTATGTGTGAGAGAGAAAGAGAGTGAGCATGAGCTTTATCCTCTCGCTACGCCCGGCTTGCTCAACACATTGGAGATCAGACTGCACCATTGCTATAGGCTCGAGGAGAGCTACGCGAAAACGCCAAGCATTCCACGCGAGACGAAGCCCACACGCCGACGCATCTACGAGCTATTTGTGGTCGTAAGTGTATCAAACGATGTCTGTTTTCTGCGTGCTAGTAGTCTATAAAATCGTGGCGACATAAGCTACGCATAGGTACTCATAAATTTCAGTTTCAAGCACTTTCAAAATTCTGCTCTGTCATCCTATGCGTTTTCCGCAGACGGGTTTAGAGTGAGGGTTTTGAGTGTAGAAGCGTAGGGACAGGTGTATCCTAGTGAGAGGATGGTGTTCCTTAAGTTTCGTACGAATCTTGCATGATTAGGTGAGTTAGCTTCCGTATGTGTGTATGTGGCTAGGTGGTGAAGTTGAGAGCAGTGAGGTTCTTGATTGTGGTTTAGTTGGCCTTCGAGAGTGTTGTATGTGTAGGATGGTCTCAGCTTGACAAGCTAAAGAGATTTCCTTCGTGTGCCTATCGTGTCATCTGTGTCCTTGATTGACATTATGTTGATCTAGGTAGTGTTTGCATGCACTTGATGGGTGTGTGAGTCGCTTCCGCAACATTGGCGCCGCTACAGGGGACACAAGGACCTAAGTAGGTTTCCTACTAACACTCGTGTGATGGTTTCTTGATTTAGTTTCGACTAAAGAAAGCGTTTTTCTTAAGTGGATCCGGAAGAGGATATTCCGCGATCAAGTGGATAGCCAGAAAGTGTGTGTCTTGCTGAGGGTCTGCGACTAGATAGGTTTAGTTAGGATCTATGGATTAGAGTAGTTGTTGGTGGTCGAGTGATTTGTGAGGTGATAAAAGCGTTTACTAGTCCGTGTGTGGCAATGAAGCATTTTTCTACTCATAGATGCAAAACCCCATATGATTTGTAGGAGTAGCTTTAGGTAAGTGATCCGATTCTGCTCTAGAGCTATTCAGCACTGAATTATTTGCTAAAGTGCTTGATTGCATTTGAAATCACGGAAAAGTGTGCTTTTGAGGGTAAAAATGCATTAAATAAGCTTTTGTGGATATTTTTGTATGACTGACTGATGCTGTGCATATAAAAGAGAATTTGCAAGGGTTTTGTGAAGAAAACCTTCAATTCTGTAAACATAGACATCCTACGCGTAGGATGTCTCAAGGGGGTTCTGGAGATTTATTTGAAAATTTTGATTGCACCAGTGTGTTCAGAAGGGGGGTTTTACCCTAAGTATACATTGAAACTAGAGTTTTGACCAACTCATGACACCCAAAAGACCAAAGACGGAGTGTCAAAAACGCGAAAACAAGAAACTTAAGATTCTGAGCACAATTTTGCATAAAAACTGGTAGGAATGCTTGGAAAGTAGTGCTCAAGACTTGCGGATGCCTGTGGATGAATTCTGCCAAAAATTTCATCAGTAGACATCCTACGTGTAGGATGTCTAGAGAGTGATTCTGGAAGCAAAAATCAAGTTTTGACATCATACCCATATTGTGCATGTTGTGTTGGACACACACACCAAAGCTCATGTCATTTGGACATATAGACTAAGAGTTAAGGGGATGTTACTCTTTCAGAGAAATATTTTCCCAAAAGTGGTGATTCTGACCAATTTTGACATCCAAAATTTGTTGTGATCACATATTCTTGTTATATGCATCAAGAAGCACCTTGGGTAGAAACAGAAGTCCATTCTGAGAAAAAAGACATCCTACGCGTAGGATGTCTACATGGTGATCTGGTGGAAATTTTGAAATTCTGAACGTCACTCAACTCACTCCCAATCAGATCAACACTGAATGGCACCAACAATCCCTGTCGTACCCTCTCATCAAAGTGGAACTATTACGGGTGAAAGAAAGTTTGTACAAAGATATGCAAGAAGATGGTGCAGATAAAGACCTCCCAAAGTGGAGGTTAAGCTGGCTGAACAAGAATCCGAGATACCTGATTCTATTCACAAGAGCACCTGTAGCCCTTCAAAGAGATCCAACATTCTGTCATGTACCCAGAGTAAGGACATGGCTTTCTTCAAGAGTCTGCCAGATCTCTTATGTGCCATGCTGTATAAAATTGTAGAATGTTACTAACATGTTTACAAGTTTTTAATGAACCTGAGAAAACAGGGGTCCCATGGATATCATTCTTGGAAGGAAACAAAGGCTTATGCTACGATCTGAGTGGGCAACCTTTAGAAGAAGTCCTTTATGGATTCTATGCCAGGTGTATGTTCTTGGCATTGAATAATATGATGGCCTTTGAAGAAGCTTTCTACACTGGATTCTTCGCCTGGAGAACGAAGATATTTGCACCGATGATCAGCAACCTAACATCCAGGTTTGTAGGATACTCAGTGGTGGAGCTCAAGAGTAAAGTAACAATGCAATTTCTGCAAGTGCCAGACAAAGAAAGAAGAATCAGATACCAGAAGGCACTGGACGAGCTAAATGATCGCCTCGCCAGCCGTCAACCCGAAGACTATTTCAGCCCATAAAGCTGTGTCAAGGGACGACAGAGGCGAGGAGGGGGGGAATGTTAGCAGCAAGCTAACACGGACACCATTTTTCGGAGTTCTCTTTGTAAAACATTTATTATTTTGATAAATCGAGAATATTGAAACTCCTATTTTCTCGGGTAAACTCTATAATTAATGAGCCGGGGCTACAAGCTTCCAGATTGTATCAGCCAGTCATTACCCAGCTTTGGTAGAAGTCTAGATTATTAGTTTTGACCACCCAAAAACCTTGGCTAAGGTATAAAAGCCAATTTTTGTAAGTTTTTTATAAGTTTTGGATAAGAAATACACAGCATGAGCTAACATCGCTCACTTCTCTCCTTCTCGCGCTTCCTACTCCCTCTATGATTGTCACATTACGATTGCGTTTATTTCATTGAAACCGTAGGTAAGAGCTCTACACATTGACGTAAGCCATTCAAATATTTTGTAGCTTTTGGCGTCGCCAACCCGCAGCCTAATTTCATCATAACTAGGAATTTACACTTTTAAATCGAAAACTAAGCATAGGTGGGGTACTGGGGCATCATTGCTAAGCATTTAGATGCATTCTGGGTTGAAAACGACTAGGTCAAAAATCCACTGCTGTTAATAATTGCAATTTTGGAACTTGACCTAAAGTGGGGTTCGAGACCATAGGCATGTGTGTTTAGGTCTTATAAACTTGTCCTAGAAGTTTCGTTACATTTGGATGTCATTTGATTCTGTAACGGATATGATTGCTTGCCAATGAGCGATTGGCTTTTGGTGATTTCAGTCACTTGAGTGTAGGTTGAGTTAGATGCGAGTTGTTAGTTGTTTTCTGATAGAATGACAACCTCTTGTAGCCTCTATGCACTAGTCGAGTCAGCTTCATCCCATGGTTTGACAAATTAATCGTGGTTCTCGCTAATACTGCAATAAGATAGGATGGTGAGGTTAGACATGCGTCCCACATGTCAACACTTGGTTTTGTCTGCAATGTACATTCATTCAGTAAAAGAACTACTCTTTTGTGCCTCCACGTTGCATCTATCCATGGCAACGTGGGGTAGGATGGAAAAGCCTCAAGTTAACTTTGGAAGGCCTCAAGCTAGAGTCTCTAGAGAGGACCTGTGCTAGGCATCTCTCTAAAGTAAATAAAAGACTAATCATGCCAACTACATCCTCCTCCCGTTTCTTGAATTTTGACAAATCAAAATTTTAGAGGTAAGGGCTTCATCTTTGCGTTTGCCTTTCCTCTTATATAGTGCCTTCTTCAATGTAGGTCTTTAAATTGTAGCAAGTGACTTTTGAGCAAATAGGGTTGGTGGCCCACAACTTTGTTGGTTGGTTCTAGATTGTCATAACCATCTGATTCTAAAGAGTGATGGAGGTTGCATTTTCCTTCATGATTAAACATATAGGGTGCTCTAGTTGCTCTTTTCTTTAAGTGAGGATTTTCACTTTGTAGGCATGAGCTACTTCCACTACTTTGTATCATGATCATAGAGATTTTTCTTGCCCTTGGCCAAACCTTGCTCTGGCCAGCTTGTGATAGACCTTGATTCTGGCCTCAAATAGGATATCAAACATTTCTCTAAATTGAGACTTGTAATTGGCCTTGTTGGGTAGATCCTTCTCTGGAATCTTTGATGCTTGAATAGACAGTTGAAGGAGGTCATTTGTGTACTTCACCAACTACCCTAGTTGGTCCTTCAACTAGGTCATCATTGCTTTGAAGTTAGCCAAGTTTTCCTTTCGTTCAGAAGTTATATTTCTTTTTAGTGTTATTGAGCATAGATTTCCAAGCTACCCATTGAGCATTGGAGCACTCGTTCCACTCTCAGAGTTGGTTTACTATTTGAACCTATGTCATCTTGTCAATAGCTTCATTATATGTTGGATGGATAGCTAGGTAGAAGCTCATCTTCACACATAGGCCATGCATACATTAGGACATGTGAGTCTAGTATAGCTTCAATGTAGTTCATGACTATCTCATTTTTTGCATACGTTATCTTTCAAATAATCCCAACCAAATGGAGTAGGTGTTTGAGGGATTGTTCTTGCCCCTTGATTGACATTCTAGCTAGCTTGCATTTGCTACTTGATGTATGATTCTCTAGGAGAGAAGCTACCATGTGATCAAGTATCTTTTGACACATTTGCATGTTTTGAAGTGTCACCTTGATCTCATTTCTGGCGTCTTTCATGCACTCAAGTAGGTATATTCCCTAATAGCATCTCCAACTAAATTCTCAAACTCTTTACATTCATCATGGTCATTTTCCTCAACTGAGGGTTGCCATTGATTCTACTTGCACAATCATTTACTTTGGAATTATTTTTAGCACTTGAATGGCATTAGGGTGAGAAGGTAGCTGGCATTCCTCTCCGTCATGACACTTTTCTACCTTCCATTTGGCTACCATTATCCAAGCTCCGACATATAGCATTTTGAATCTCTCCAAATTTCAGTAAGCATAGTCATCATTTAGATAACTTTAGATTTGGAGCTTCTTTTATTGCCTTAGCTTTTTGTTCAAACTCAAAAACTTATTTGAGACTGCAGAGTTAGTGTCTAAATATTCATCTATTTGAACAATTTTCCATTTGCCCCTTTGTACCAGAGCTAGCTGGTTATGTGTCCCACTATTCTGCTTAGTATCTCTGTAGTTCGATAATATGGTTTATTTCTTGGATTCTAGTTAGGTTGTCCCTTGGAAATATTTGATGTTTTATCAACCCCTCCATTGGATTGTCATTGATCTGGAGTATTTGCATCATCATTGTCATCGTTTGACTTTGGATTAGAGTCTCGATCAGGTTCTAAAGTGTCATCATCTTTATCCTCCTTCTTATCATCCTCCTCATCTTTGTCTTCATCCTCTTCATCGTGGTCCTAGCTATCCCCTACAGATGTTCAATGAGCGCCTGATTGGCCAATGCATCAGTGTATTTGGAAGCAGAGTTTTTCAAATCACTCATCATGTTCTTGACCAAGTTTCTCAGCTTGCCAAACTCAATGTCATTTTTCCTTCAGAATCTGTGATATATACCACAGATTGGTAGATATACTTGTCAAGGATGCCTATTACATACCACTTCTTACTGCCCTCAAACTTTTGTTGGCTGTTTGCTTTTGGTTTAGAGCTAATTTAATAGTCTTATTCTTCAAATATCTTGTTATATTCTTATTTGCAATAGCCAAGTTAGAGTTAATTGCTTCCAAGTTAGCATAGTCTTCTTTCATTCCCTAGATTTTCTTCAATGACTGCTCCTCCTCATCTTCTTGTTCTACTTGAAGACGATTCTAGAGATTTAGGACTTTATAGTTTCATTTATCTGTTTGGTTATCTTGATTCTCAACTGGCTTTCAGGCTCATCAAGCTGGCTTCTTTACTTTGCCCTTCAAGCTGTCCTATAACTCCTTTGTTAGCTTTTTCTTCTTGGGGTGTGAATCAAATGAACTTGCCTAGATAGATCTTCCTAGACAAAGTTTCTTTGTTGTTGGAATAGAGGGCTTTGATTGGCCTTTTGGTCCTATCAACTCCAGTGCCTACACAGTCTGCTCTATTGATTCTTTTGGCTTTGGTGCCAGTGCTACAACTCCCATTCCTTTTGTGCCTTGAGAGAAGAACATTCATTATTGACATGGTGAGCATGCATTGGCTAGTCCTTGTAATGATTATTGTCTCATTTTGTGAAAATATTTTCTCTTTAATGCACTGCTAGTTACCATTGGTCACTTCAAATACTGGCTCATTGTCTAGCTGAGTCTCTAAAATGATTTGGATGTGGAACTGCATGTTTGATAGGTTCTAGACTTTGGTCATCTTTGCTATAATCAAATCTGCCTATAAATAAATTCAGTGTATGAGTTTAAGAATTAATGTATCGGATAGTTGAGCAGTCTGTGTGGGATGTCCCCTACTCCTGAATAATATAGCTTTATCTAACAACCATTGTAAATACCACATAACAAATAGTTCAAACAAGTCCTTCAGTCTAGTTGTACCATTCAAAAATACCGAGTCAGCCTCATGAGGCCTAGACCATGCAATTTTTTATTGGGTTACGTTGTGTTTCTCTGGCCCTAACTTAGACCAATACAACTATACCCCCATTTTGAAACTCTCGTACTTTCAATTTACTATCATACCATTGTTTCCTCCATTGTTGCACTTCCTCTTGTCCCAAATTGTTCATTGTCTAATCTCATCCAGCTCCAATAAGTCTCCAGTCTCATTTTTAGTTAGTGTTATAATCCCTATCATGTTCAATTACAAGTTTGATACTAGGCACTACAAATTCCAAAGGTACTAGAGCTTCTGTTCCATACACCATTCTGAACAGTGTCATTCTTGTGGTTAAAATGTAGGTTGTTTGGTATGCCCATAGTGCTATCTGAAGCTTTTCATCCCACTTGTGAGGTTCTTTCTGCACAATCTTAGTCAAAATGGTATTTACAGTCTTATTAGTAATCTCAACGTGTCCATTGCAGTTGGGATAGTACAACATTGACTTCCGATTCTTGATGGAAAATATCTCAATCAAGATTTGTATAGTTTCATTAATAAAATGAGTTCCCTGGTTTTTCCAGAGATGGCCATACCAACACAAGACATGTTCATATATGACCCAAGTTGTGGACTTGGTTGTATTGTTGGGGAGTGCCTTAGCTTCCGCTCATTTACTTGCATAGCAAGTTGCCATGACTATGTACTTATTCTTCCCGAAGATAACCTTCTTAAAGGGTCCCATAAAATTCAAATGATAAACTCAGACTTCAGATGGATGATTGGACTGAAATGAAATAGACAGCTCAAATTGTGAGACACTGAATGAAGGTAACTCAAAAAATTGTTCAAATCCAAATTATTCAGATTGAAAGTATAGCTGTACACAAAAAGTTCAGACTCTATATATATTTGACTGAAGACCTAAATCTAGGTTGTGGATTACAAAGTACAAATGATACAATCGATCACCAATAACTACTGGTAAACTCTCATAGGCTCTAGAGTTATGGGATTGTGGGACACTGAATGAAGGTAACTCAAAAAATAGTTCAAATTCAAATTATTCAGATTGAAAGTATAGCTGGACACAAAAAGTTTAGACTCTAGATATATTTGACTAAAGACCTAAATCAAGGTTGTGGATTACAAAGTACGAATGATACAATCGATCACCAATAACTACTTGTAAAATCTCATAGGCTCTAGAGTTATGGGATACAAGAGTGAATAATCTCAAGAAGCAAAGAGACTAAAATGAGATTAATAGGTCCTTTTAATAGGTGTCAACATTAGGTTCTGACTACATTGTATAGTCAGTATAGAATTGCTTTTTTGCACCTCCACGATGCATCTGCCACTGGTGGTAACTTGGAAAGCCGTAAGCTAGAGTCTCTAGAGAGGACTAGTGTGAGGCATCTCTCTAAAGTAGCTAAAAGAATGTTCCCACCAACTACAAACTGGCATAGCAATTGGATGAGTATTAGTTCAAGAAAGCAAACTAGTAACTTTTGCCTCACCTAAGCTTAAGGTTCATGAAATGAACTACCCAACCTATTACCTTGAACTTTTGGTAGTCATTCATGCTTTAAACTTTGGAGGCATGACTTCACAAACAATTTGGGCTTCTATCCAACCATAAGAGCTTAAAGTAAAACTACACTCTTAACATCGTACATGCAACAAAGATGCTATGTAGTGCTTCTACAAGAATATGAATTTGACATTATCTATTGCCTTGGGGAAAAAAAAACTCTTGCAAATTCTCTTAGTTGAGAGCCCTTTTTGTGTCTCATACCTATACCCAATAACCCTATAATTAAAAGAATCAAGGAAGATGTATTATCACATCTAGACTATCAAAGGTAGCTTACTCTAGTTCATGCCCATCATCTATATTATAGAGACTATTACAACAGCACCGCCTCCAACGGTAGCACTGTTACCATATACATGTGGTAGTGATGTGTGTGAACACACTAGGACCGCCGGGGCATTTTTTCCCTCTTTAGGAGGTTTTTTCCCCCGTGCATTGTATATACGCCCATTCATTCTAGGGCTATCTATCTTGCTATTGCACACTAAGTAACACACTCTCAGTTGTCTGCCTTGAGCTTCCTTTGTCTTCTCCAAGATGTGTGCATATCTCTGCAACCCTAATTCCAACAATTGGTATCATAGCAGGTTGCATCCTCCCGGGCTTAGTCGGCCAGCAGCTCCAACACACGCTTGTTCACAATCTGCGATTTTTGTGAGCTTTGGCGAGTGTTCACAAGTCAACAAAAACTTTAGGATTTCTCGTAGAGCTCAGTTTGCTCAGATTTTTGATTCGAAGCCATTTCGGTCTCTGTTTCCACTATAGGCAGGTCTGCATAGGCAATTTTGTCATTTTGTGCAAATTTTTTATTAGTGCTATTTTTTGCATAACATGTGCCTTACAGTCTTCTACGGTTTGTGCTATATAGCACGTGTTGTTCCCGCTTTGTTTCTCCTCTTTTTGGGCAATTTTCACATTAAGTGCAGCATTTACCATGGCTGACAACAACACAGATGTGTTCAAGATGTTTGCTGCTAAGGACAGGTTGGATGGGGACAATTACCCTATGTGGTCTTATATGATGCAACATGTTCTTATGTCCAAGGGCATCTGGAATATTGTGTAGGGCGTTGATGTATGTCCTAGTTCTGAGGATGTAGGCAATGTTGAGGATGTTGCAGGTCTTCCTGCAAGGATTGCTGCTATTAGAGTTGTTTTGCCTATGGCAGAACAAGCTCGTTGGGATGTAAAGGATGCGTAGGCTCATGCATTGATTTCATTGTCTATGAAGCACACCATTGTTTGTAGGCTCTTGGGAATTCAATCACTTGTGCCAACAATGCCTCTTATCCGGTTGAGGGAGTTGGAAAGATTGTGCTTACTGCTACAAATGGCAGTTCCTTGGACTTGTAGTCAAATTTGTGGATGACACATGTACAGTTCATGATCTCAGTTTTGGTGATGAAATTGTTGCATATGGCCTTTTGTGTTGTGGGCTATATAATCTCACTTTGTATGACAAGTGTGGAAAAAATTTTGCAAATCTACTTGTAGATTCAAAACTATTCTAGATGCAAAACTTTGGCATGCACGTTTTGGTCATCTGAATTTTGCCAGTTTGCTTCGTTTGCAAAAATCTGATATGGTTGCTTCTTTGCTGCCTCTTGAAGCACCTGTCAAACATGTTTGTGAAGGTTGTGTTTTGGGTAAAATGAAGCGTTCTAAGTTTCCAAAGGATGGTACAGTTAGGGCCACATGCAGGTTGCAGCTTGTGCATAGTGATGTTTGTGGACCCATGCAAACTCCATCCCTAGGCAATTACCTATACTCTGTGACTTTCATTGATGATTACTCCAGGCATGCATGGGTTTTTCCTCTTAAAGCGAAGTCCGAAGTTTTTATGTGCTTCAAACAATTTATGGCTATGGCTAAAAATGTCTCGAAATGTACTATGGGCACCCTCCGTTTTGATCGAGGGGGGGAGTATATGTCTCATGACTTTAATGCATTTTCGGCTGGTCGTGGGATAAAACACCAATGTACAGTGCCTTATATGCCTCAACAAAATGGTGTTGCTGAGAGAAAAAATAGATCACTTATAGAAATGGCACGATGTATGGTGAAAAGTCAAGCTTTGCCGCATTCTTTTTGGCTTGAGGCCATCATGTGTGCCACTTATGTACTTAACAGGTGTCCTACAAAAGCTTTGCACTCTATTAATTACTCCATGTGAATCGTGGCATGATAGAAAGCCTTCTATTGAGCACATGCGTGTTTTTGGCTGTTTGGCATATGCTTTGGTGCCACAAACACAGCACAGAAAATTGGATGATAAGGCTGTCAAATGTATTTTTGTTGTTTATAATGCTAAAAGCAAAGGTTACAGGTTGTATCATCCACAAACAAAGCATAATTTGGTTTCACGTGATGTAGTGTTTGTGGAAGATTCTGTTCAGTCCTTGATGTCATGTACTAGAGACAGTAATGTAAGCTCACAGGACATTTATGACACTTTGTTGCCTCTTTTCAGTGGTGGAAGTTCGAATGTAAATTCCAATGAGGCAAATGTACAACCTATGGGGGTTTCCAAAAATGTTACAGATCATCCTATTACTGATGCAGATGTACATGATGTACTTGATGAGGAAAGGGCTAAAAATGAGCAGGCTAGAGGTATGCCAAAATGGTTGGTGCATACTTTGCGTGACAGTAAATTGGATGCACCTTTGTCTAGTCGTACTTGTTCAGGATCTTGCCATGCATCAGATTGTTATGCTTTGGCTGTGTCTAGCTTACATGATGTTGAGGAACCTCTGTCTTTTGATAAAGCACATAATTCAAAAAATTGGATGGTTGCCATGCAATCAGAATATGATGCACTTATAGAAAATGACACATGGACTTATTGTGATTTGCCTCCTGGCAAAAAGGCAATTGGTACAAAATGGGTTTACAAGTTAAAACGCAAGTCAGATGGTGAGATCGATCGCCACAAGGATTGACTTGTTGTTGCAAAGGGTTATGCATAGCAAAAAGGCATAGATTATGAAGAGACTTTTGCTCCTGCTTGTTGTATGACTATTGTGCATTTTCTATGTGCATTGGTAGCTCATTTTGGTTGGGATGCACATCAATCGGACATTGTTACTGCTTTCTTGAATGGTGACATATTTGAGGAAGTTTATGTAACGCAGCCTCACAGTTTTGTTAAGAAAGGAGAAGAGGACAAAGTGTGCAGATGTAAGAAGGCTTTGTATGGGTTGAAGCAATCTCCTCGTGCTTGGTATGAGAAATCTGACTCTCATTTGGTCAAACGAGGATTTTGTAACAGTCCAACAGAAAGCACATTGTATGTCAAGCGTGAGGGCGATGTACTTCTCATTGTTGTTCTTTATGTGGACGATTTGCTGATCACTGCTCCCAATGAGGCACATATTGCTGAATTTAAGGCTGATTTGAATGCTACTTTCAAGATGAAATATTTGGGACTGTTGCATCATTATTTGGGCATATAATATAAGCAGTGTGATGGTGGTATTGCCTTGTGTCATAAAAGTTACATAGAGACATTTCTATGTAAGTTTGGACTTGAGGATTGCAAACCTATTGACACTCCCATGGAAACAGGTTTGAAGTTGAGTCTACATGATGCTGGAAATCCTGCTCCTGATGTCACTCTTTACCAGACTATTGTTGGCTACCTCATATATGTATGCAACACAAGGCCGAATATTGAGTTTGCAGTATCACAGGTCATTAGATTTATGCATAGCCCAGGGTCTAAGCATTGGCAGGCTGTCAAGAGTATTTTTTGCTACCTTAGTGGCACTTTACATCTTGGCTTGTTTTATCCCAAGGGGGCGATCATTGCCACGAGACTTACATGCTTTTTCGGACTGAGATTGGGCTGGTTGTTTTGACACTATCCATAGGTGTTTTTTATTTCATGCTTGGTAGTTCATGTATATCATGGTTGAGCAAGAAGAAACCTACTATGGCCACTTCGATTTGTGAGGCTGAGTACAGGGCAGTCTTCACAGCTACGGTTGAGTGTGTATGGCTCAGACGCCTTATGGCTGATTTGGGTGTTGGATAGGACACTGCCAACACTATCTACACTGACAATCAGAGTGCATTAGCAGTTGCGAGGAACCCAAATTTTCATGCTCGCACAAAGCACATTGAGGTGCATTACCACTATGTCAGGGAGAGGCTCTCAGCAGGAGAGATCAACTTGGCTTATGTGCCAACATAGGACAACCTTGCAGATCTTTTTACAAAGGCATTGTCTCGTGAGAAGTTTGAAGCTTTTCACAAAGCTTTGGGCCTACTCCCCTTTGTGGATTGATCATGTCCTCAAGGCATGGCACTTCCCTTTACTCATGTGCCAGCTCTCGTTCACTGCATCACTCTAGGGGGGATTTGTTCCATATACATGTGGTAGTGATGTGTGTGAACACACTAGGACCGCCTGGGCATTTTTTCCCTCTTTAGGAGGATTTTTCCCCCGTGCATTGTATATACACCCATTCGTTCTAGGGCTATCTATCTTTCTATTGCACACTAAGTAATACACTCTCAGTTGTGTGCCTTGAGCTTCCTTTGTCTTCTCCAAGCTGTGTGCATTTCTCTGCAACCCTAATTCCAACAAGCACCACCTCTGGTAGTGCTATGTGGATTTTCTTAGCTTAGATATGCTAGCACTATCTCTTCTTGACCCTGACCCTATTGGACATATCTTGCAACAATCAATGTGCTCCAAGAGACAACATGGCATCTGGAGAGACACCCTTTCTTTGCGTATGTGATTGCATCTAGAGACACCGTCGCTTCACATCCGCTAAAAACATCCTAGAGCCCTTTGGCCCGGGCATATCCCATAATCAATGCATTCCAAGGTCAACCAAGGTAGTGCCAAGCACAATGTTTCTTTGAACAACCCCTGATTAACAATATTTCCATGAATTCTTTTGCCCATATTAGCATCTTGTCTTGTGTAATTCCACATGCCTTCAATGTGAAAGTGTACGTGAGTGCATTTGGAGACATTCCCTCTCTTTGCATCTGCTAAAAATAGCTCCTTCTCTCTCTCTCTCTCTCTCTATGAACTTGACCCTATTGGACATATCTTGCAATCGATGCATTCCATGAGACAACATTGCAGACAAGAGAGACACCCTCACTTCTCATACACTGAAAACAACACAAAGCGTATGTGATTGCATCTAGAGAGACACCCTCACTTTGCATCTTCCAAAAATAGCACAGAGCTCCTTGGCCCTACCCAAGTTGGGAATATCCCACATTCAGTGCATTCCAAGAGATGACATTTTCGACAAGAATCTCCTCTAAGCACTTTTTGTGCTTTATGAAGTGCACCACATTTGGCATACATGTCGACCAAGGCAGTGCCAAGCATGGTGTTTTCTTTCAACAACCCTTGACTGAAAATATCATCATGAATTCTTTTGCCCATATCACCATCTTGTGTAATGCCACATGCCTTCAAGGTGCAAGTGTACGTGATTGAATTTGGAGAGATGCCCTCTCTCTGCGTTTGCTAAAAGCGTCTCTCTCCCTTCTTGGCTATGACCCTATTAGGCATATCTTGCAATCGATGGACTCCATGAGACAAGATTGTGGATAGAAGCTCATCCAGGGCTTGTTGCACAATCTTGAATCGAGTTAACAAAAGAAACACTTATTCTCTTCCCCTCCATATTTTCTTGTGTAGCAGATATTGTTACTTCTTAGTGTTGCTCTGTTTTCACAAAATCATTGGTGCTTAGGGAGGTGTGCGAGTGCGTGTGCTTGAACTTATTGACTAATTTGCACTCTAACGGCCCTTCGATGAAGTTGTGAGAGTGTGAGCAATGAAAAGAATGTAGAGTGCGCAGGTGATGGAGAAGGTAGGAAAGAAGACTACGCACACACACCAACACACATTGGGACACACACACACACAATCGTTACGTTGCAAGAAGCCATTGAACGAGCTGCTCTTCTCTTCTTCTTTTTTTTTGAACTATTATCCAAAGTATATTTACAACATAGTATAGTCAGTGTCCAGCCGCCCATAGCACAACAGACATATTCTTTAACATCATATTCTTTAACACTCCCCCTCAAGCTCAAAGTAAGCTTGCATATGATGGATTCCCAATGCTTCACGAAAGTAGCAAAACTTCTCCTTTCCAAGAGCTTTTGTGAATATATCCGCAACTTGATCATTTGTCTTCACATATACCAAATCAATCTCAACTGCCAAAACTTTTTCTCTAATGAAGTGATAATGTACCTCAATGTGTTTAGTGCAAGCATGGTAGACTGGATTCTTTGCCAACATGATGCTACTAATATTGTCACAATATATAATGACACTGTCATGATAGTCAAAACCAAAGTCTACCATAAGCACTCTCAACCATGACTCTTCACATGCTGCCAAAGCTGCTCCACGATATTCAGCTTCTGTACTTGATAATGCTACAGTTGATTGCTTCTTGCTACTCCAACTTATCATACCATTGCCAATGGAAAATGCATAACCACTTGTAGATCTTCTATCCATAAAATCTCCTGCCCAATCTACATCTGTGTAACCATAAAGACAAAGCTTCCCATTCTTTTCATAAAACATTCCATAACTGACAGTGGCTTTCACATATCTCATAATCCGTCTCACTGCATCAAGATGACTTTTACATGGCTTGTGCATGAATTGACTCACAACACCCACTGCATAACTCAAATCTGGCCTTGTTATTGTCAAGTAAACAAGGCTTCCAACCATCTTGCGGTACATAGTGACATCCTCAATGTAATTTTCAATTATCAAACAACTTCACATTTTGATCAAGAGGTGTATCAACCGATTTGCACGCTGTCATTCCATACTTCTCAAGCATATCCAACGCATATTGTCTTTGTATCATCCAAATTCCTGATAAAGTATTGACAATTTCAATTCCCAAGAAAAATCTCAACTCACCAAGGTCCTTCATGTTGAATTCTCTCAACAAACTCTTCTTGACATGAAAAATTTGCTCATCATGACTTCCAGTGAGAATCAAGTCATCAACATAGATAACAATAACGACGATCTCTCCATCAACATGCTTCAAAAACAATGAGTGATCAACAATAGACTGTTTAAATCCAATCTTCTTCAAGAATCTAGTTATCTTTTCACACCAAGCTTTAGATGCTTGCTTCAAACCATACAATGCTTTCTTCAACTTACATACATAATATGGAAACTCTGGGTGTTGATAACCCTCTGGCTGTATCATATAAACTTCTTCTTCCAAGTCACCATTCAAGAATGCATTATCTACATCCATTTGCCGTAACTTCCAACCGAACATACTTGCCATTGCTATCACCAATATGACTGTTGTCATCTTTTCAACTGGACTAAATGTCTCATCATAATCAAGACCTTTTGTTTGTTTATAACCTTTAGCAACAAGCCTCGCTTTGTATCTTTCCACACTACCATCTGACTTGCACTTGACTTTGTATACCCATTTTGAACCAATTGCTTTCTTTCCACTTGGCAAGCGAACCAAATCCCAAGTGTCATTCTTCACAAGAGCATCCATCTCATCATCCATAGCTGACTCCCATTCTGATTTTCCAATTGCCTCTTGAAAACATGTAGGCTCTTTATGTTGCACACGTGAAACCATGTATGCATAATGTGTATGCATGTAGCCGTTGTATGTCAATCTATCAATTGGATAACGCACCCTCTCTGATCTTCTCAACTATGGTGCACTCTTCTCTTCAACTCTTGCATATGGGGGTAACTATTTCTCAATATACTTACTACCAGGTGTTCTCAAATGTGGTAAACCATGCTCTTCATCGAGACTTTCATCTCCAGAACTCTCTTCAACCACTTTCTTCTTACCTTTCTCGTCTTGCTTCTTATCTCGCAAACGACCACTCCATGGGTTGACACTTCCTGTACTCTCCTCTGCCATATGTGGTGCTGAAATAGTTCTTATTGATAGTCCTGGATTATCAACAACATGACGCACATTCTCTTGCTCTTCATACTCATCTTCTATCATCACTGGCTTTGGTTTATACCATGGTTCATGCTCACAAAATCTGACATCTCTACTGACATAAACTTGTCTTGTCGTAGGATCATAGCACTTGTAACCTTTCTTTTCAACTGGGTAGCCCAAGAATAAACACTTCACTGCCTTTGGCTCCATCTTCTTTCTTGCTTCATTTGGCACATGAACATAACAAACACATCCAAAAACTTTCATGTAGGAAACTGTTGGCTTGATCCCATAAAGTCTCTCATAAGGTGAAATTTCATGAATGGCAGCTGTTGGTGTTCGATTCATAATGTGTACTGTTGTATGAACTGCTTCAGCCCAATATGTTAATGGAATATTCATCTCATTCATCATGGCTCTTGCAATCTTTGCTATGACTCTATTCTTTCTCTCATCAACTCCATTTTGTTGTGGTGTGTATCTACAAGTAATCTGTCTTCTTATGCCTTGTTCACGTAAGTAATCATCAAAACTGTGTGACATGTACTCTCCCCCTCCATCTGTACGTAGGCATTTAATTTGACAACCATTCTCTTTCTCAACCATAACTTTGAACTCCAAGAATACCTCAAATGCCTCTGACTTTGCCTTTAGAAAGTAAACCCATGTCATGCTTCTGTAATCATCCGTGAATGTGATAAAATATCGACAACCATTTGGCGTAGCATGATCACAAGGTCCCCAAATATTTGAATGAACAATTTCCAAAGGACTTTGGCTAATCCTCCCCCTCTTTGGAAATGGTAAACGAGATTGATTTCCAAATTGACAAGCTTCACAAACATGATCAAAATTCAATCTGCCAAACTTTGGTAATCCACGTACAATTTGATTTGATTGCATATGCTTTAATCTTCTAAAATTGACATGACCAATCCTCTTATGCCATAACTCTACCCAATTATCTTGAGTGGCTGATTTGTTTGCATACATACCACTGTGTAAACATGGATCTTCAGCTTCCAATGAGAACAAGCGACCTTTCTTTCTTCCACGTGCCAATATCTTGCCTGGTCTACCTTTGTGAAACTCCTCTATGAAGCAACCATAACGATTAAAACGGACTTGCAACCCTTGATCTGTCATCTGTCCAGCTGATGCTAAATTCTTTGTGATTGAAGGCACATATAGAACATCTCCCAATGTGTTGTATGTCTCGTCTTTTTCTAGCAATGGAACTGAACCAACATGTGTAATCCGATGCATAGTATCATCACCTGTAGCGACAAACTCATCCTCTTCTAATTTCTCTTTTCTGTCAAACCATTCACCATGATATGTCATATGATTTGTTGCACCACTATCTAAATACCAGTCATCTATATGATGTGGCTCAACCATGCTTCCAACAACATGCTCCATAGGAAATAAATGTCCACTCGATCTATTGTCATATATATTTTGATCATGAGGATTGTATCCAGCAAAGTTTCCTCCATGTCTGCCATAACCTCGGCCTCTTCCACCACGATCACGATTTTGATTTAGCCTTGTGTAACATTCTCTTTCAAAGTGACCATAAATGCCACATCTGTTACAATATCCATCTCTTTGAGGATGTACAAATCGTCCACCTCCACGTCCACGAGTCCGGGCTCTCCCCCTGCCTCTTTGGCTATAATCATTGTAACTTTGACTTTGTTGGTTTTGCCATTGACCTCTTCCAGCATTGTTTCTACGAGCATAGTTTCCTCTTCCACCTCTATTGTTTCCACGAACTCTAGAGTAAAAAACCTGATCTCTGGAATTGTTATTTGATGTAGAAGGACCTGACTTGCCTAACTTTACCTCTTCTTGCAAACAAAGTTTTACTAACTCTTCAAAATCAGGCATGTTTCCTCGAGCAGATATAGATGTATCCAATGACTTGTATTCCGGTCCCAAACCATTCAATGTCACTGAAACTAAGTCATCATCTAGAACTTCAAAATTAATGATCGCAAGATCTTCCTGTATTTGCTTTATCTCTGTCACATAATCTGATATGGATCTATTTCCTCGCCATACACAATGTAACCTTTGCTTCAAGTGAACTTTTCGTGGTTCTGTATTGGAGATGTTCATTCTTGCTAGTATCTCCCATGCTTCCTTTGGAGATTGAGCCTTCTTCACATGTGGTATAAAGAAGTCACTAATGCATAGTGAAATCCAATGCATCACTTTCCTTGAATTCTCGATCCACTTCTTGTAACCTTCTACCCCTACTTGCCATGTTTTATGTGCTTCAACATTCTCTCTATTTGGTTCCAAACCAACCTCGGGACACTCTTGTTCACCTGTAATGTAATCCCATAAACCTTTGCCCATGATAAAGTTCTCCATCCTGTAAGACCATATGCTGTAGTTCTCTCTGGTCAGCTTCTCTCCAACAATCTGTGTGACTTGAGTTGAACTTTCTGCCATCTTCACTCTCTCAATTTCTTCCAAAGGATTTTTGACAAAATTTCGGCAGAGTTTCGTTTGTATTTGGACAATATCTCAAGTGACAATCTCAACCAAAGTACTCATAAACACTGACATAAAATCTCTCACTGCCAAGGGAAAATCCACTGACTCACTTTACCACAGACTGACTCAGTACTATGCATAAATACTCTAAAACAATGTCCACATGGACCTGTATGCAAATGCAATCCATACGCTGTCCTGTACCACATTTCCATACATCCACCTTCTTCCCATAGTCGTAAACGACATATGAGGTCTTTCGCGGGGCCAGCCGGGGGTTTGCTCCAGTACCTAATCCACCTTGCCAAGGTACCAAAGCTCCCAATGCAAGGCTTCAAAAAACCTCACTTGACCCTCACAAAGGCTGCAGTTTTCCAAAATACATTAACCGCATATCCATACATAACCACAAAGTACTCAATCTGACAATATAACCGCCTCAACTTCTTCCCACAACCTTTCTTACATAGGCGGCTGTCCATAACGGACCCACAACAACCAAACATAATCTTCGATAACACAATATCATGATGCAAAAGCTCTATGTCGCTCTCCAAAACCTGTGTAAATGCTGAATTCTTTACCTGTAACCTGTAAATCTACTACCGAGTGCAAAACTGGACATCTCCTATGCTTGTGTGAGCTGGCTGTTTGCTGCAGAAAATTGTAGATTTTGGCAAATCTGAGTATGCCAATGCGTCCGGAACGCCCAAAAACATAAAGATAGACTCCTGGATCACTGTATTCTGAGTTCGGGTGAGAGAGTTATGACCAAAAAACCTCTCTTTTTTGCTGTTTTCCAGAGCTGTGGAAACCTGTGTATTGACAGTAGCTCCTTAAACTGAGCTCTGATACCACTTTGTAGAGTGCGTAGGTGATGGAGAAGGTAGGAAAGAAGACTACGCACACGCACCAACACACATTGGGACACACACACACACAATCGTTACCCTGCAAGCAGCCATTCAACGAGCTGCTCTTCTCTTCTTCTTCTTTTTTGAACTATTATCCAAAGTATATTTACAACATAGTATAGTCAGTGTCCAGCCGCCCATAGCACAACGGACATATTCTTTAACATCATATTCTTTAACAAAGAATTAGTATGGAACCCTCCAAGATTAAAATAACACCTGCAAAATTGGCTATCCAAGGCTACTTGGGTTTTGCAACCAAGGTAACAACAGGCTGAAACCCCTTCCCCTATTATATATAGTATAGAAGTATAGATTGCTCTAGTCTTGTTACCGCCTAACACTACCAACCCTCTCACCATCACCCTCAAACCCGTGTTGACCTTGAGTTATTGCACTACCCAATACGTAGCTCATTCCACCACGTTCATTTGCCACTCAACCCATGCACATGCCCCTCATAGCCCTCCCCTTCTATGATACTAAAGTTATTGGACCACATAGGCCAATATAAGGTGTCGTTATCTGCATCACCATCACCCATGGCTCCTTCTAACTACTCATAATGTCACACTCCATCTAGACCTTTCTTGATTCCAACTTCAATCCTCAGCTCTACCCACATGGACTCCTCTTGTTGTGTGCAAGCAAGTGACCTGCTCGGACTACCTCTCGCTTTTTCTACCCATCCATCCATCTCACTCTAACACATAGTACATCCCAAGGTTTGTGCCTATTGGGGGTCGAGAGATGTTAATGTCAAAGGCCACAGTTCACTTAAAATAGAGTATGCATCAGGGGTGTTGTTGGATGCCTCAGTTCAAATCAAATTTCAATATGAAAAATTCATTGGCCTTATAGCTGAGGGTGTTGAGGAGGGTCTGCAATATTCGCAAGTGACTACATCTCATTGTGAAATTAGGGCAGATGCAAGTGCATGCGCTCCAAGCTCATGTGCCACTTCCTTTCCTCCCTCTCTCTCTCTATGTCTCTCTCTCTCTCTCTCTCTCTCTCTCTCTCTATCTGTATATCTATCTATATATCTATCTATCTATCTATCTATCTACCTATGTATCTACCCATCTGTGTGTGTGTGTGTGTGTGTGTAGTTGTTTTAATTAAAATAAATAACACACCAATGAACAAGATGTTAAAAAAGACGACTAGCTAAAGATGTCTAGGTAAAGATAAGTACAGAAACAACTCAGTCTTTGACTCATAACTGTACAACATAATAGAATGAAGTATCATTCGAAATGAATTTGTACAAAGGTATTAGAACTATCCCAATTCAATCATCAAGTGTTTTCAAAGTCGGACTGCAGCAAGCTAAACCTCTTTAAGCCAAGATAGAATTCTCACCTACATCCATATAGTCAAGACAACAGATATGTTAGACTTGGCTACGTATGGCAGGCTTCAAAGAATCTTTCAGTTGTTATCCATGTCAAACTTTTAAAAAAAAATTACTAGTTATTGTCCTGCATATTAAAGTCTCAAGGATTTTTTACCATCATATTCTTGCCAAAGGTACTCATATATTTTAGCTTCTTTTTATTATTTTTTATAATATCCATTTAATGTAAAAATGTCGACTAATCTATATCATTGTATGTAAAAAACGCTTGCATGCAATGCTCAGTTATGTAATTTCATCCTTTTTTAAAATATGTTCCGATGTCGAGCCCTTCAAGGCCAGAATCAACTAGGATTATCACTTGACCAAGCTAGCCATATCCAGAGACCATGTAAAACCATAAGAATGTGTTGTAGACCAGATCACTTAACCCGCTAGAACTTAGCATAATTTGTAATAGGTATTTTTACCCATCGGCATATACTCAAGTACCAAAACGAAATCTTTATCAGTAGCGGTTGGATTAATTTGCCTAGGGAAGTATCGGCCAGAGTCACAAAAAGTGGAGTAGAACACGATTTGTAAAATTACACTCAATTCATCCTTATTTCGAGCCAAAGCGATCCATCATTGAGAAAACAAAGTTTTTAGATAGCAAAGTCTCGAGCACAGTGAGCAGGCCATAAGACCAACTTGACCAGAATTATGTCAAAATTAGCATGAGGACCAAAGCTAATCATAAAAAATTCCCATGTTTTGTGTATAAGCCATAAGTTAGTTAGCATTTAACTCTTGTTACACCATAGAGGCCAGGTGAGCAGAGCTCCCTGAATATAAAAAATATTCTCAGAATTTCCTAGTAAAAACACAGCTTCTCAAGCCAGAAAGAAGTAAAACCACTAGCCCAAGGAAGTGTGCCTGATCGCCACCTTATTCCATAGTTTATCAAGGAAAAAATATCATCATGCTAAAAAGTTTTTAAGCCATTATCCAAAAAAGCCTTAAAAACCAGAGTGGCTCAACCAGAGTCAGCCAATTCTCTTTTAAAAGGAGATTATGTATAAGGCCAAACCAGAAAAAAGCCAAACCATACTCCTAGTAAATGGCAGCAAGCTACATGCTAGGTCAGTGTGACAAAGTCTAGACAGGTGAGCAAGGAGAAAAAGGATCTTAAAAACAGCCTAGAGCAGTATAAGCCAGAGCCAATGATGTATCAGTCAGAATCAAAGCCAGATCCAGCTAACTCCACCCACACCCAAGTTTGTGAGAGTAAGATATAACTAGAGAAAGATCGGGACTATGCCAGAAATCCAAGACCCAAAAAGCCAGCTAGTGACCATTAAGCAGGCTGTAGGTTTATAAGACCAGTATTTGGTTAACTTGAAGAGATCAAACCTGTAAAGAGTCAAAGGAATATACCATGGAAACCTCATGAGATACAAAAGTTATCTTTTATTAATTGTTAGATCCATTTTTTCGCAAGATTTTCTGCAAATTGTATGTATCATAACCAGATAAACAACTGCAACTATCTAAATTCAGATTTTGGCAGCCTAACCAGTAATGCCACCAATCTCACCATAAGTATCAAGTTTAATGCAAAAAAGCACCAATTTTTTCATAAGTTTCCATGAATCTCTACATATCCCACCAGAATATGAATCATCACATAGTATTTCAGAATATCAACCAGTGATCAACACAATCAGCTCAGTTTTCCAATATTACCATAATATAACACATTTAGGTAACCTACGTCTGTTAAGAATTGATGCCACTTTTTTGTCAAGCAACAACAACTTAGAGTGAGTGTATGTAATCAGAACCAGGCAGGAAGCAAAAGAAACCCTCTATTGATGTGTAATTATCAGTGCTGAGGTTATCAAACTGTATGCTTTAGCTAAAGAAAATCCCAAATGCACAGTCTTGCCAATGTTCCTAAGGTAAAAAACCTTAGGAAGCATAACCAGTAACACCATCAGGATTTCAACCTTATACTCACCACCATCAGTATCAAAAACCAGAACATTATCCATATGTATGTTAGATTTGATGCCATTTTTTTACAGTAGCAAAAAACTAAGTATGTATGCAGTCAGTACCAGGCAAGAAGCAAAAAGGCCTTTCACTGATGTGTGAAAATTTGAACCTAGGTTCTCATATCATATTCTTTTGCTAAAAATTTCCAAATGAACAGTTCTCTCAATAATCTAGATGTTAGAAAAACTTGTTTATAATCACCCAATAGAGCAGGGGTTTATTTTAAGCATTGAGAAAAAATATATAAAACCTGTGAGCAGACATAACCCCAAGATTCTCTCCAAAGTGCCAGGGGAGACCAAGTCTAAGTGAAGGGAAGAACCCCTCACCTTTATATAGTGGAAGAGGCAGGGAAGATCTCCAAAAAAATACTCAGTTGTGGATGTGCTGCAGCAGCCTAGCATCGATCATTCTCAATGAGTGTAAAAGGTATTACAGCTAAGACTAATCCTATGAGAGGGAGGCAAAGAATCCATTCCAAGCAGCCCCTCATTACGCGAGGTCATCAGAACGAGGTCGTGACGCACTATGAGTTGCCACAATAGAGTGAAAAAACCTAGTAGAACAAATCAAATCCAAAGCCACCCAGGTAAGAGGCCAAAGAATGGTCTCTAACTAAACCCGGTAAGAGATATATTAGGGGGTTGTACCCACAAGGTAGCCCAAACATGGGTGCGGGGGGGTTTTTGGATAAAGGTATGTATTTATGGTGGATATCTCTATTTTAACCACTGTAATCAACCTAAAAAAGCTAGGAGTTGTATAGTAAAGCACAAGGTAATCTCCCATAAGGCAACAACTCAAGTTTCAACTCGAGTTCATATAGTTGGATATTACAATGATTCAGAGCATAGTCAACAACACCCTTCAGAATGAGATGCTAGAGCAACCACAGTCCAATGCACTGGCAAGCCCATTGTTTATTCAAAGGAGCCATAGTACAATGCATTTCCAAAAGGTATGTGTGTATGTAGTTGGATGCAACAGCTTATTCCTAGATAAAGTGACTAAGTGTGTGAGTGTGTGTGTGTGTGTGTGTGTGTGTGTGAGTTGTAACTAGAACTAGCAATCATGTTCATATGTTGTGACCAAGTGTGTGTGTGTGTGTGTGTGGCGCACTCCCTGTGTCGCTAGGTTGCAGAGATCGCTCACCTGAGGAAGCTATTTTGGCAAGGCGAGAGGTTGGAATCCCTCCCTCCATTATATATAGTATAGATAAATGTGTGTACCAAAGGATACTAATTAATGAAGGCTATCTTAGTCAAACCTAGGATAGTCCCACTTAGACACCCAAGGTATGCAAATAGCTTTAATGTTGTGCACAAAATCTTGTATCCAATTGGGCAAAAGATAGATATGCTATGCTACGTTTGCAAATGCTTGACATGCCAACGGATTAAGGCCAAGATAAATAACCTCCTTGGTAAAATTAAACCACTTGATATTCCCCTAATGAAGTGGGAATATAAGCATGATGTTGTCATTCGATTACCTATAGTCCAAGGAGGATATAATTCGATGGTTGTTGAGCTACTCACTAAGGTTACACATCTCATTCTAGTTAAGACAACCATTACTACATTTGACCTTGCACAAGTGTTTGTTAAGGAGATTTTCAAATTGCATGTGTCATACTAAGTAATATCTAATTCTCCTAAATGATTTTCTCATGTTAAACTGATCATTTAATATTGGGAAAGTGCCATGGGAGAAAAAGATAGAATATTGGTTAAGATGGCAGACCGGCCACAGTGGGGATCCAAAGGAGCAAAAATAGGGATCCAAAGGGGGGGCCATCTGCAAAAGAGCAATGTGCAACAATGGGCTTAAAATACCCTAAGGTTCAGCCCATTAAGACTTCCAAAATTCTAAGGTTCCAAAATTCATAGGTTGTGTCCAAAGGTCAAACACTAGGGAATTTGGATGCTTTTTTGTGTGCGTCCCAAAAAGTCTTCACAACTCCTACAAAGGAGGGGGCGAGCCTTGCAAGTAGGGGAGAGAGAGAACCACACACACACACACACACACACACACACAAGCTCCCTTTACACAAAGGGAATGAGGGACACATGTCAGCTCCCTAGGCCAGATACCCACAAGGTGTACTCAAATCCTATTGGATGTATATGGAAGTTGACCAATGAGAATTAGGCTAGATTAAATCAAGTTTAATTAATATAAAAACACTTAATAAAAGAACCAATAAGAATTAATCTCTCTAGAAGACTATTGGACAATCTCTCAAGGGGTCCAATGAGCATTCAGTAGCCCAACGGCTTACCTGATTCCTATTGGCCAGGAGGCAAAGGGGTCCAATGAGAGTTTAGTTGCATTAATTAATTACCTAAATCTCTCACAAAAGTGGAAAGGGGGACACGTGTCAGAAGGCTATCACTTATGCTTCTTAATACTCATTGGCTAAGCCTGGAAAGGGCCAATAAGGTGTGAGTGTGAGCAAATAGCAAGAGGGGTCGACCAAGAAAGAGAGGGGGCTAATTTTCTCAAGGCATTATTGCATACACACACACACAAACACACACACACACACACACACACACACACACACACAAGTCAATGTGTGGAGTAAGAAGACTCTCTCTCTCTTTCTCAAGCTTTAATGGAAAGCTTATCACCTACTCCAAGCTTGTGAGAAGGGAGGCCTACACCAACAACTCTTGGCTTTGTGATGCAAATCCAACCAAGAGCCAAGCTTCAATGCATGCGCATCTCCTCTACCATGCTAATTACTAAGCTAGGCTATGCTAATATGAGTGATTATGTGAGGAGGTGTACATCTTTCTCGTAAGACTACTCCTTCTTCCTCTCAATCTACTCTCATACCCTGCTAGCTCTCACCATCTTCGAAGGTGTGTGAGGTCTTAGGTCTGAGACCGTGAGGGAATTGATGTTTTGTTTTATAAGTGTTTTTCTTAGTGCTTGAAGCTTCCATCTTCATTGCACTAGCTAGTATTGAAGGAACACAAAGAATTGTATTGTAAATTGTCTCTCTTGATGGGAGAAACCATAATACAAAGCCTTTTGGAGGGGGGACCGTCTCCATGTAAATCCGGTCCTCAACTATTGTCAATAGCTTAATTTCTCTCTCCTTTGAAGTATTGTTCATTCTATCTAACTAGGTGTTATACTTTTTATTGCTCTCTCCACCCAAGCACTCTTGTTATGCTCATAGGAATCTATTCTAATGAAATTCTCACTATGTTCATGCTAATTTCCGCTACACACAAGTTACTAGGCTATTAAATGTTACATTGGTATTAGAGCACAAGGTTTCTCTTTTTTTGCTCAAGAAGGGAGGTCCTCAAGCTAGCTATAAATGGTTGGTATTATTAATTGAATTTGAGTAAGTAGAATAGGGATTTTTCAGCCTTGCAGTGCGCCTGCCTTTGTGCAGATAATGGGGCATCACCGTCGAGAGCTATGGTCTTAATAGTGGAGTCCTACAGGGCTTGTTAACAACTATTGAGCTATTAGAATCTTGACAGGATCCAGTGCTATTTTGGTGTTGAACGACCCTCTCTTCTATTCCTTGGAATTAATGGTATTCGAGCCACGTGTACAGTAGCTTGAGTGTTTTTTCTAAAGGGGTAAAGAGTAGTAGCAACTAGGGCTTGAAGTGTCAAAGTACAACTAAAAAGTTTACACTTAAAAGTTGTTACAATGGCTGACAAAAGTAAAGAGATTAAAATTAATGTTGATAGCTTTGATTTTGCTAATGAGAAGGCTACTAATGATACCCCTATCCTTGTTAACTACCTTGTTTCTAGGCTTCAACAAGCCATGGGCAACCCATCCCTCCAAAGAGAAGTGCAACGGCAGCTTTGTGCTCATGGGATTCTCCAAGCTCCCTACCATGACGAGAGAGTACCTAGGAAGCCTCCTTGTGAAACTCCCAAAAGAGGCCTCTCTCCAATTCGGGAAGAAGAAGAGGATCCATACGAAGGGCTCAAAAATTTGCTTCTTGATGACGCATCTCCTTCTCAAAGGAGAACTCACGAGCCTCCACCAAAGGAACGAGAAAGAAGTGAGTCTCCTGCCACTTTGGCGGAGATGGCTCCATGAAGACGGCGGGCTAAACGCTCTCCATCACCTCCTAAGTGGAGAAGGCCATCACACACTTCTTCACACCATAATTCAAAGAGGGATGATAAAAAACAAGAGAAGAAAAAGGCGAGAAAGAGGACACCCTCTTATCCATCTTCTTCATCCTCTTCCTCTTATGAAAGTGATGGTGCAGACAAAGAAGATCAAGGCAAGAAAAAGGCGAGAAAGAGGTCACCCTCTTCTCCATCTTCCTCAAATTCTTCATGTTCTGAAGAAAGTGATGGTGCAACCTTTGAACCATCAAAAAGAAGAGGCCATAGGAAATCCTATGCCGCATGGAAGAGATCGTCAAAGCTGAAGAAGTTCAAGGAGGGAGGAAAGAGTATCTCTTTCCTTACCTACGATGGCACCTTTGGTGCTACATACAAAGGCTTGGCTTTCATCCAACAATTCGATGCAGCGTTTGGAGAGATGAGGGTTTCACGGAGTCCTCTAAGCTACGCCATGTAGCTATGCACTTTCAAAAGTCCACCAGGAAATGGTGGTCTAGCCTACAGGCCAACGGTGAAGCTCCACGAACATACAAAGCTTTAAGAGCTTCCATTATGAAGCAGTTTTTGGCCATAGATGCCAAAGACAAAGTACTCACCGAATGGCGAAGCTTGAATCTCTCTCCCTACAAATCCATTCACAAATATGTAGACAAGTTTTGGGACCTACATCTCAAAGCCACTGTCTTCAAAAAGATGGATTTTGGAGAGCAAAAGCAACAATTTTGTGCGGTCTTAATTGAAGAAATGACGGAGTATGTCAACTCCCAAAGGCCATGCACCATATTGGTGGTTATACACCATTCTATGGTGGCTTCTCGAATCAATTTCCAAATAGGGGCTAAGAGGAATTCTATGCCCACAAAAAACAAGGGTTCCAATGAGCCTAAGGGGAAGGACAATGTCCAAAAGTCTCCTAAGGGCAATTCCAACAAAGCTAAGGAGAAGGGAGTTTACAAAGGCAAAAACAAACTCTCTTCTGAAAAGCTTGAGCGTTATCGCAAGGATAACCGATGTTTCAAGTGCGACGAACAAGGGCCTGTGTACCACGCTTGTCCCCAAAAGAACACCCGCCATGAACCTCCTAGAGCTACCTTGGTTGAAATCCAAGAGGAGGAACCTTGCCACAAAGGATCTCCTTCATGCCATGATTGCAAAAAGGTAAGAGAACATGATGCTTTTATTCTCTTTAATCCTGGTTCTACTCACAATTTCATATCCACAGAGTTGGCCACCAAGCTAGGCATACAAGCTTACGAGATGGGAGATGTACTACCCGCAGATGGTGCTTTCAAGGGGCAAGAATCTTGAGTAATTGATAAATTGAGACTCCATGTCCAAAGCTATGTGGACAAAGAGGACTTATTTTTCTCTTCTCTCAAGCACGAGGATGTAATCCTAGGGGCACCATGGTTTGATCTCATGGCTGCCAATGTTAAATTCCCTAAAAGGAGAAACTACTTTAGGTTCAGGGAAAAAGATATGTACATAGATGCTAAGGAAATGGGTAACACCATACCCATTGTACATACGCAAGCTTTCAATAAGTCAATAAAGAGTTCTATTTCCATGTACATGATTTTTGTTAAAGATTCTCAAAATGAACCTAATGCTTTAGCAAAAGAAAATATACACAACCACAAGGAATTAGAGTTGTCCAATTTTCTCAAGGGGTTTCAAGATGTCTTTATTGACGACATCCCTTGTGAACTGCCTCCTAAACGAGGCAATGATGACCATGCAATTGAACTTCCTCCAGGAAGTTCACTGCCTAACAAACCTCCTTATAGAGTTTCTCAAGCTCAACGAGAGGAGATTATGCGGCAAGTGCATGAGTTAGTTGAGAAGGACATGGTTAGGCCTAGCTCATCTCGATTTTGCTCACCCGTGTTACTAGTGCAAAAGAAAGACGGCACATATCGTATGTGTGTCGACTACAGAGCACTAAATAGGATCACTATCAAAAATGGGTTTCCCGTTCCACGGGTAGAAGACCTATTTGATAAGCTACAAGGATCAACCTACTTCAGTAGGATTGACCTAAAAAGTGGCTACCATCAAATAAGGATAGTTGATCAAGATATTGTAAAGACTGCATTGCACACTACGTTTGGTCTTTATGAATACATTGTCATGCCTTTTGGCTTGACCAATGCACCAGTCACATTCAACCGCTTGATGGAGAATCTATTCAGGCCTCACTGAACCTTCACAGGAGTGTTCTTTGATGATATTATTATCTACTCTTATTCACTAGATGAACACAAACAACACCTCCAAGTAATATTTCAAGTTCTAATAGAGAATAAACTTTATGTTAATCTAAAGAAAAGTGAAATTTTCTTGCAAGAGATTCAATATTTAGGTCACGTTATCTCTCAAGATGGCATCCAAATGGATCCATCAAAGTTAGAGGTAATAAAAGGATGGCCTAAACCAAGGAATCTTCATGAACTAAGAAGCTTTATAGGTATGTGTGCATACTATAGACGCTTCATAGAAAAGTTCTCACAAATTGCAGGACCATTACATGACCTAACAAAGAAAAGCGTTAGGTATACATGGTCTGCCAAGGAGAACAATGCTTTCAAAGAAAAGCTTATCTCTTAACATGTGCTTACACTACCGGATCTCTCAAAGCCATTTGAGGTTCAATGCGACGCTTGTGGTGATTGCCTTGGAGATGTTTTACTCCAAGAAGGGCACGCCATAGCCTATGAAAGCCGAAGGCTTGACCCGGTTGAGCAAGCTTCAGGCATATATAAAAAGGAACTCTCGCAGTTCTACATGCCTTAGACTCATGGAAGCACTATTTATTGGGGACTCCTTTCATTCTGCAAACGGATCACCAAAGTCTTAAGTACTTCATGACGCAGACCAAGCTCTCCGACAAACAAATGAGGTGGGAAAATTTTCTTTTGTAGTTTCATTTTCATATTGCTCACATTGTTGGCAAGCATAATCAAGTAGTTGATGCACTCTCAAGACGGCCAAGAGTGAATGCGGTTTCCATAGCAACTCACAATGGTCTATCTTCTATGATAGATGAGTATGCTATTGATCTCAATTTTAGAGATGTGATTTCAGCCCTTGCATTAGGGAAGAAAGAGGAACCATTTACCTTACAAGATGTTTATCTTCTCTATGGAAGTAGAACCCTGTGCACTATTGAATGGACTAATCGGCCAAGTGGATTATTGAGGATAGATTGTACATGATGTGCCGATCTTCCTCCTCAAAAGAAAAATTAATGGCCTCTTTTGATCCAATAAATGTCAAGAGTTTGGATATTCCGCTGACAATTTGTATCATTCATTTTGCACAAAATAAATAATAGCAAGTGATGGTCGATGTAATAGGAGTTCTTCTCTCTTTGCACGAGACCATATCTCGTTCCGTGCACGCATGCATGTGGAGGTTCTATGGAACACCATAGATCAATGTCGAGAAGGTTCTGGTCTTGCCAGGAAAGCACTGGGCTTTTGACTGTGAGAGTTTGTGAGAGAACTCCAGAAACTATATGAAGGAGTTATACCATAGATTCCATGAAGTCTGGGGTTTGGAAGGAAGTGCAATTAAAGAAGCCCCACTCTTTCTCTCTTGCACTCACACACACAAAGAAAGAACACAAAAGAGAATGTCAAAACAGCACAAAGATGAAAACATCAAGGCTATGGTCATATCATATCATGGGTAATATAAGAGGGTTAATAGATGAGTTAATGGCATTCAATCTTTGCCGACCAAACAGGCTACGAATTTTTCTTTGGAATTGTAATTTTTTTGTCTAGTGATTGGGATTAATTGTGTGTACAAATCCTCTTGGTTCATAGCAAGATAGCTCCACTTATGTCAAAAGAAAATTTATAGTTTATAAGGGGTAGTATGATGGGATCCGGTGAAAGAAGTATTTCATTGAGCCTTCCTTTCTAGGCCAAAAAGAAACACCATACGTTGTTGAAAGTGTATTTTATAGCTAATCCAAACATTAATTGCAATAGATCGCATAGAGTGGAAGCGATAGAGGTTCACATCGTGTGGATTATTCATCTAGGATATTTCTAGTGTGTGAAAAATGTAGATGTAAGAGAAGTGAAGAAAAGAGATTTTTCCCTCCCAACCCTATTCTTGCCCATAGGCAATAAGGAGACTACAGGGAGAGATGTACCTGTAGCAAGGAGAACCTAGAATTTGTAGGGAGAATGACTTTCTAAGAGTGAGAGAGATAGATTTGATTAGGGAGAGAGATGAAAATAGAGATATATGTTGGATTAGAGATTAAAAACAATAAGAAACCAACAAAATATCAACTTGACAAACTCTTCGGGAGTTATGCACCATTATGATGAAGAGAGAAGAAGAAGAAAGACTTCAGTCTTGATCGATGCACCAAGTTCAAGATCTTCTTTGGTTAGAGTTGATCTTCCAAGGATAGCTTACAAGATTGGCTAGTCTTCCTCTAGGAGCAAGTGTAGGCTTAGGCTTATGTTTATGGCTAATTACAATTAGGCATCAATCCTCTCACTCCCTCATGAATGAATTTCAAGGAAGAAGAGGTCCCCTTTTATAGGTGAAGGGAACCCCCAAGGGTTACACAAGAAAGAGAAGAGCCAGTGTGAACAGGAACTGGCAAAGTTTGAAATGAGTTGTCCCTGCATGATGTGGCCAGACGGTCCGCCATTTTGATCATATCTCCTCAACCGTGGCTCCAAATAAAAAAGTAAAAATAGGGACAGAAAATTCAGCCATAAGCTACGGCTCCCATTTTATGTACTTTTTACAATTCGGATTGGAACCTTGTATTAAAAAATCATCAACATAGGGTACATTTCTGGCATCAAAATTCTTGTGGTCCCCTTAGCCTAGACTTTCATTTGATTCCACAATGGACACCTCATGCAATATGAAAGCATGACATTGCTCCTTGACAAATTTTTGTAATCATCCTTGCAATAATGCATTAAAATAAGTGTATCTTTTTTTAGAATCATGCAAGCTAGTTTCCCACTGGGATTTGATTCCTTCCTACTAGCTATTAAAAAGAAATATGTGAAATATATGAAAAATACATAGAATATATATATATATATATATATATATATATATATATATATATATATATATATATATATATATATATATTGAAAGTTGCCCTAGATTTAGGATCTAGCTAGGGTGTGAAATGATAATGAGATAGTAAAAAGAAAGAACCAATGCTTTTTGTCCCAAGTTAAAGAGGCGAAGCTATTGACACGTTGCCCATAGTACTTTCTGATGGTAAAGTAAGAATATGTTACCCTTGAGATAAATAATAGGATGAGATAGAAAGCTTATTATTATACTTAGATATGCATATGCACATTATGTATTTAAAAAGTTGCAAGTTAGATCTTGTAGCATTCGTTCCCACTATATACGTGTCACAACACGACATCCACCCCCTCTAAACTTGCATCCTCTTGTATGTGCCACATATGATTTTCTGTAGTTTCAGTTCCCTTGTAGATCTTCCATGATTTCATCTTCATTGATATCTTCCAACGCTTGATCTTCACTTTGATCTTCACCTGTGTTTTTCTGTTCCTCCTCAACATCTTCTGGATCACTATCTCCTCTTCTCTTAAACACTTTGATTCTTTTCCCCGCAATGGGAACCTTTACCTCTGTACCATCTAGTCCAAACAAGGTGTAAGTAGCATTTTCATGCACATGCTTTACAACATACGGTCCAAACCATCTTTTTGAAAACTAATGCATGACTGTGTGCGTCATGCGTGCTGGTTATCAAGGCTACTATCATACACTAAAACTCAGTCACCTTTGTCAATTGCTTTGCTCTTGAGCCGATGTCGCTTATCAAAGTAGTCCTTGTTTTCCAACCTTGCATTTTTTTGTCATTCTTTTGCAGCCTCAATGTCTCCAGGTCTTCTCTTTAGTTGCCTTATGTGCAATGCAAGGAGACCTTCCTTGTTAAGCCCTTCCTGCCAAGGTAGTACATTCCATGTGGGAATTGTATCTTCAATCGGCACCACTTGATTTTAACCATACATCAGCTCCGCACGCATATAACCAATTATTGAGCTATGTGTTGTACGATCAGCCCATAAAGCATATGGCAACAATTTTGGCCACTCGCCAACTCTTCCTTTGCAAGCCTTGGCCAAAGCTTTGATGATAGGAGGATGCCCTCTTTCACCCTTTCCATTGCCTTCACGATTGTAAGTTGTAGTAAGAGAAAGCTTGATTCCTAATCTAGAAAAGAACTCCCTTGATTCCTCGACATCCAGCTCACCTCTATCTGTAGTGATCTTTCCCACACAACCATAATGGCAAATCACCTCATCAAGAAGGAATTTGCACACAGCTTCCATGGTTTTAGCTCTTAATGCTCGCCCTTCAACCTGATTAGTTAGGTCCTCTCGTGCAAGAACTAAGTATCTCATCTGCCAAAGTCGAAAAGGGATTGTGACTAGATTCACAACCCATTTATAGTGCATGGATAGTGGGTATGTAGGGTGAAATCCATCACGATGTCGGACATTTGAATACATTTGACAAGTTACACATGACTCTACAAATTGAGATACATCTTTATACATACCCTTCCACCAGTATTTTTCTTTCAACTTGGAGAAGGTTGCCCATGCACCCGTGTGTCCAACCCATAGACTCTCATGAAACTCATGGATGAGCTTTACTTGAGTCTCTTTTTTACATATAACCCTTTGTGGTGTAACACCCTTTTGTTTAGGATTCTTCCACAAGTAACCATCCCTCAAAAAGTAGGCATGCTTTCCTGCAAAGAATTCTTGTTCATACCAATCATCCTATTTTGCTAGAGTACTCAAGTAGTTTCCAATAAGAAGCCAATCACCTTCATAAAGCTCTTTCGAGAATAATTCAAGTGGATTAGTCATGCAGACATTGTTACCTTTGACATGAGAGACAGAATAGAACTTTGTGCCCACATCATCTCCCTCGTCAATCATCTGTGACTCATGTTCATACCTTGCCCATGATAGCATATCTTCCATTTTATTGTCTTTACCCTGGGGCGGTCACTTTTTAGAATGTGTATGATATCACATGAGTTAACCGGAGAGGATTATTAAAAGACCAAAATGTATAAAAATGTATACATACAGAGGGGGGTGGGGGTTTTTTAAATAAGCTCACAGTGTAAGTATAGTATGTATATTGGCGTATTATTAATTACCTCTTGAACGCACGTGATATATGGGTCTTTTGATAAGTGACTGCCCCGGGGTCTTTAGCTATCTACAATGTGCTTAAACTCGAGATTTAAGGACTTAATGTAGGCAATCCATCCCAACATAGCAATGTTTGGCGTTGAGCAGCTTGTAATCATCCCAAGAAGTGGTAGACAATTTGTTTCTACAACCACACATGCACCAATTAGGTACTCTTTCCCATTTTTCAAGGCTGTAACCATACCCCATGACTCTCTCTTTATCTGTGGATAGTTTCTCTAAAAACGAGCACTTAGTACCTTTGCTCCAAATCTCACCACATACTTGTGTCCTTCTTTGTCCTCTTGCCCTATTGCCCATCCAATTCCTATAGGAATGGTGTCTACTGTCACAATTGCTGGCCTTTGACACTCATAGTCTACCTTTCTCAAAGTTGGTGTTGATGACTGGAGCAACTCCTTTAACTTTTTCATGGCTTTTACATGTGCTTCTATAAGCAATTAATAAAGAGGATTAGCTACATGTGCATAATATGTGGAATCCAAATAACATAAAAGACACATGCTCCCAAAAACCTTCTAACCTTAGTGATGCTAGTGCATATTTCTTTCATTCTTTGGATGGCATCTACCTTTGTTGGACAAGGTTTCCTACCATATGGCCCGCACATGTGCCCCACAATGAGCACTTCATTGACACCAAACATAGACTTTCTCCCTGACAAAGTAAGATTCACTTCCTCCAACCTAGATAGAATTTTATCACAATCATTTATGTGATTTTTCACAAACCTGCGGCACCCCCCAATATCCAAAGCTTCATCTTTCTCACATTCTTCACATCCTTTGATAGGAAAATCATCATTGAAAGGCATTGTGATTTGAGGAATAAAGTCATGTAAGACCTTATTCATCCCATTCATCATATGTGCAACCAAGTTGGTTGCTCCCTGTTGTGGCAAGGTACACATCCTTACCAAACCCAAAGGTGTACTCATGGTTGTCAAGTCTCTGCTTTCAATCGCAAGCTAAAATTGATCATACCTTGAGTAGAGATCCCCCATCGAGTAGATTGAACTCCCTGCAAACGCCTCTGTAAACTCATCCACAATTGGACCTGTACCTATATTTCTAATTGTCACCTTGTTCATTGGTTGCATATCTTGGATGAAGCGTAGAGCACCATTCTTCTTTGGAATTGTGAACGACCTATTTAAGTATGGAGCACAAGAAGACTCCAAAATCCCCATTTTGATCTTTTCATTCAATAGCTCTACTAAATTGAGGAAATGAGCCTTTGGAACCGGAATAGGCCACAGATTCCAAGGCATATGAGGTATTGTAAAAATTACCATAGGAGCTACAATAGAAGGATCAACACATCCTATCTCATGTGGCTCAAAGGCAAAATCCTTGCCATGCTTTGAAAGCATTTCTTTAAATCGCTTTGTCTCCTCTTGTATTAGAAACTCCTCGCAACCAATCTACAACTCTTGAAAAGACGCCTTTGTGCAGATGTGCCCAATCTTTTTAGGATTCCTCAAACTTGGTTGCAAAGAAGCACGCTCAATCTTTTCTCTGTTGTTGGGTGGTAAGGGTGAAGCTTCTTGTTTCACCTTCTTTGCTACACTCTTGTATTTAGTTTCACCATTGATTTTTGGGCCAACTGTTTGCTTAAAACATTGGTTCTCTTCAAAGGCTTCTATGACTTGATACATTTCCATAGAGCATACTTCCACAACTTCATTTTCAAGATGCAAAATAGACTCCATTATAGCATCAAGCTCACCCATAGTATCTACAAAAGAAACTTGCTCACACAAACCCAAAACATTTTCATTAGGCTCTGACAACCCACTCTCTTTCATGCCTATTTGTACATTATGTAGATATTTCCTCTCACATCTCTTCAAATCTTCAAGTTTTGTAAAACATACTGACCCATTCCTTATTGCCAAGGAGCCCATTGAGAAAGTTTCACTTATTTTTGGATCAGGCGAGACCATTTTCTTTCTGTACCACTGCAATCCCGCTTTACAATGGTACTTGGCCAAAATCCATCATTTCCCTATGGTCATGATACTCTTTGCTCACCTTTGGTAGAGGATGATCTTTGAGGTTGTCACGATTTCTTTCATGGTTTACACAAACTATGAGAAATTGATTAGCGCGTTTACCATCTTTGCATCGTATCCTGGGATAAGCTGAACCATCATCCATTACCTTTGTTTCCATTCAAACTCCCACAATGTAGGGTTGTCCAAGGATAAGATGATATGAAGATGTGTCCTGTATAAAGAAGTAATACTCAACCTTTACATCACCTATTGTCACCTTTACACTTGGACATGCTGCATACAATTCACCTGATGAATTGTTTGCCACTTTGACCATCCAACCATGTTATGTTTCCATTGGCCATTTGCATTTGTTATAAAGAATTTTTGACATTATATTTATTTTAGAACCATAGTCAATTAAGGCGACAAATGGTGCTTCAAGATCACCTACCTTGATCAATGTCTCTATACTAGCCCATGTCCAATGGCTTCTAGAATAGTGGCTCTTAGGAATACTTTGAGATTCTTCCCCATCATCAGTAAATTTTACTTGCCTTACATTCGAAGAAGACTGGTAGCATCCCACCATAGCTCCATCAACTTCTTTAGCATGCACCTGTACTCCTTGTGTCTTCACAGTATCGCCTTCAGCTTGTGAGCGAATAGGCTCTCCAAGTGTTTGCTTCTTTCTCTTGATGATGTCGATAATTTCTTCATGGAATTCACACTTGGCTATGCCAAGCACCTCCCCCAAACAAAACTCAACCTTGCTATTCAAAATCCTCTCCTCTAGAACTTTCTTCAAGTCTGTAGCAAGCTCAATGTCAGATTGTAGTCTGTAAGTTGGTCCTTTTGGCTTACCTCTTCCCTGTTGTAGCTTCCTCCATGGTCACTTCTAGTGAAGGTGCCTCCTGTGTTGGTGGTGCTTGCAAAGGTGCTTCATCATTATTTCCTCCACTTCTTGTAGCTCTTTTTGAAGGCCCTTCATCACCATTTTCACGCCTACACTTTTCTTCTACAATAGCTTCATGGCTTTGGCAGTTTGTAATGTAGGCATGGACAGACATTGAATCCACTGGATCACTCCATCTTGTTTCTAGACGTATGCAATCACCTGCTTCATGTAGAATCTCTTTTGTAAGCTTTAAAACCCTTTTTAGCTAATTGCATGACATTTGGCCAAAGTCGACCATGCTAGTCACTCACCTCTTCATCACTAAGATGCTCAATTTTTACTCCATAAGTAGATGCCTCAACTGAAGAGGTGGCATGGTTAGTTGCCATATCTTCAACTAAGGTTTGCATTCCCCCCTTCCCAAAGTTAGTTCTCAAGGGTAGACCTGTCTCTCTTAAGTGGATTTTATCATCCTTAAGAAAGACAACATCTTTTGTCAAAGCATCACTAAAACTATCACAATCCCTTCTTACATGGTATGTACTATCACACCAAATACATATATTAACAAAACCTTCTTTGGGTTGTTGTCTTTTCCTAGGAAGTGACTCTGATGGTTGGCCTTTTTCTTCACGCTTTGCAAGCTTCACCTTCAAGTCACGCATTCCTCCACAAGCTCATCTAGCATCGACACATCAAACTTAGGAGCGATAAAAGTAGGCTTTACCATTTGTCAGAAGTTGAGGTGGAAGGACTTGTAGTGTTTACTACCATCTTGTCCCTTCTTCTTTGTCGTTTGGCAAGTAGTGAAACAACACCTTCAACCTCATTCCAGTCGGTGGTCTTTAGTCCTTGCTCAATATCTTTATCTTCAAGAAGAAGCTCCAAAGTTTCTTGAAACTCTTTACCTGCAGTTTGTAAGAAAAGATCTATCTTATCTACATCTAGTGTGGCCTTTTCTGTCCTTGTGAGTTGTGCATAGCGCCACTCAAATTCCCTAAGTAGCTATGTTATTGATAGTCCTTGCTTTGGCTTGACTACCCATTCTAAGAATGTCCTTTTGGTCACTCTCTCAGAGTCCTCCATGAAATATTCCTCCTTTAAAGCTAATTTTTGTTGGAATTAGGGTTGCAGAGAAACACACACAGCTTGGAGAAGACGAAGGTAGCTCAAGGCACACAATAGAGAGTGTGTTACTTAGTGTGCAATGGAAAGATAGATAGCCCTAGAGTGATGGGCGTATATACAATGCACGGGGAAAAAAACCTCCTAAAGAGGGAAAAAATGCCCCGGCGGTCCTAGTGTGTTCACACACATCACTACCACATGTATATGGTAACAAATCCCCCCTGGAGTGATGCGGTGAACGAGAGCTGGCACATGAGTAAAGGGAAGTGCCATGCCCTGAGGACAGGATCAGTCCACAAAGGGGAGTAAGCCCAAAGCTTTGCGGAAAGCTTCGAGCTTCTCACGAGACAATGCCTTTGTGAAAAGGTCTGCAAGGTTGTCATGTGTTGGCACATAAGCCAAGCTGATCTCTCCTGCTGAGAGCCTCTCCTTGACATAGTGGTAATGCACCTCAATGTGCTTTGTGCGAGCATGAAAAAGTGGGTTCCTCGCAACTACCAATGCGCTCTGACTATCAGTGTAGATAGTGTTGGCAGTGTCCTCTCCAACACCCAAATCAGCCATAAGGCGTCTGAGCCATACACACTCAACCGTAGCTATGAAGACTGCCCTGTACTCCGCCTCACAACTCGAAGTGACCACAGTAAGTTGCTTCTTTCTCAACCATGATATACATGAACTTCCAAGCATGAAACAAAAACCACTTGTGGACACTCACGTGTCAAAACAACCAGCCCAATCTGCAAGGTTGTCCTGTGTTGGCACATAAGCCAAGCTGATCTCTCCTGCTGAGAGCCTCTCCCTGACATAGTGGTAATGCACCTCAATGTGCTTTGTGCGAGCATGAAAAACTGGGTTCCTCGCAACTGCCAATGCGCTCTGACTGTCAGTGTAGATAGTGTTGGCAGTGTCCTGTCCAACACCCAAGTCAGCCATAAGGCGTCCGAGCCATACACACTCAGCCGTAGCTGTGAAGACTGCCCTGTACTCAGCCTCACAACTCGAAGTGGCCACAGTAGGTTGCTTCTTGCTCAACCATGATATACATGAACTGCCAAGCATGAAACAAAAACCACTTGTGGACACTCGCGTGTCAAAACAACCAGCCCAATCTGAGTCCGAAAAAGCATGTACGTCTGGCGGCAATGATCCCCCCTTGGGATAAAACAAGCCAAGATGTAAAGTGCCACTAAGGTAGCGGAAAATCCTCTTGACAGCCTGCCAATGCTTAGACCCTGGGCTATGCATAAATCTGCTGACCTGCGAGACTGCAAACTGAATATCTGGCCTCGTGTTGCATACATAAATGAGGCAGCCAACAGCAGTTTGGTAAAGAGTGACATCATCAGGATCGCCAGCATCATGTAGACTCAACTTCAAACCTGTTTCCATGGGAGTGGCAATAGGTTTGCAATCCTCAAGTCCAAACTTACATAGCAATGTCTCTATGTAACTTTTCTGACACAAGGCAATACCACCATCACACTGCTTAAACTGTATACCCAAGTAATGATGCAACAGCCCCAAATCTTTCATCTTGAAAGTAGCATTCAAATCAGCCTTAAATTCAACAATATGTCTCTCATTTGGTCCAGTGATCAGCAAATCATCAACATAAAGAACCACAATGAGAAATACATCATCCTCACGCTTTACATACAATGTGCTTTCTGTTGGACTGTTACAAAAGCCTCGTTTAACCAAATGAGTGTCAGCTTTCTCATACCAAGCACGAGGAGATTGCTTCAACCCATACAAAGCCTTCTTACATTTGCACACTTTGTCCTCTTGTCCTTTTATGACAAAACCGCGAGGCTGCGTTACATAAACTTCCTCAAATATGTCACCATTCAAGAAAGCAGTAACAATGTCTGAGTGATGTACATCCCAACCAAAATGAGCTGCCAATGCACATAGAAAACGCACAGTAGTCATACGACAAGTGGGAGCAAAAGTCTCTTCATAATCTATGCCTTTTTGTTGTGCATAACCCTTTGCAACAAGTCGAGCCTTATGGCGATCGATCTCACCATCCGGCTTGCGTTTCAACTTGTAAACCAACTTCGTACCAATGGCCTTTTTGCCAGGAGGCAAATCACATAAAGTCCATGTGTCATTCTCTATAAGTGCATCATATTCTGATTTCATGGCAGCAATCCAATTTTTTGAATTCTGTGCTTCATCAAAAGACAGAGGCTCCTCAACATGTAAACTAGACACAGCCAAAGCATAACAATCTGATGCATAAGATGCATGGCGAGAGCCTAAACGAGTACGACTAGATAAAGGTGCATCCAATTTACTATCACGCAAAGTGTGCACCAGCCATTTTGGCATACCTCTAGCCTGCTCATTTTCAGCCCTTTCCTCATCAAGTACATCATGTACATCTGCATCAGTAATAGGCTGTTCTAAAACATTTTCAGAAACCCCCATAGGCTGTACATTTGCCTCATTGGAACTTACATTCGTATTTCCACCACTGAAAAGAGGCAACAAAGTGTCATAAATGTCCTGTGAGCTTACATTACTGTCTCTAGTACATGACAGCAAGGGCTGAACAGAGTCTTCCACAAACACTACATCCCGTGAAACCAGAATACGTTTTGTTTGCGGATGATACAACCTGTAACCTTTTCTTTCAGCACTATAACCAACAAAAATACATTTGACAGCCTTATCATCCAATTTTCTGCGCTGCACTTGTGGCACCAAAGCATATGCCAAACAGCCAAAAACACGCATGTGCTCAATAGAAGGTTTTCTATCATGCCATGCTTCATATGGAGTAATAGACTGCAAAGCTTTCGTAGGACACCTGTTAAGTACATAAGTGGCACACATGATGGCCTCAAGCCAAAAAGAATGCGGCAAAGCTTGACTTTTGACCATACATCGTGCCATTTCCGTTAGTGACCTGTTTTTCCTCTCAGCAACACCATTTTGCTGAGGTGTAGAAGGCACTGTACATTGGTGTTTTATCCCACGACTAGCCAGAAATGCATTAAATTCATGAGACATATACTCCCCCCCCTCGATCGGAACGGAGGGTGCCCATAGTACATTTTGAGACATTTTCAGCCATAGCCAAAAATTGTTTGAAGCACATAAAAACTTCGGACTTCGCTTTAAGCGGAAATACCCATGCATGCCTGGAGTAATCATCAATGAAAGTCACGAAGTACAGGTAATTGCCCAAGGACGGAGTTTGCATGGGCCCACAAACATCACTATGCACAAGCTGCAACCTGCATGTGGCCCTAACTGAACCATCCTTTGGAAACTTAGAACGCTGCATTTTACCCAGAATACAGCCTTCACAAACATGTTTGACAGGTGCTTCAAGAGGCGGCAAAGAAGTAACCATATCAGATTTCTGCAAACGCAGCAAACTGGCAAAATTCAGATGACCAAAACGTGCATGCCAAAGTTTTGCATCTGAAATAGCCCTTGAATCTACAACAGCATTTGCAAAATTTTGTCCACACTTGTCATACAAAGTGAGCTTATACAGCCCACGGCACAAAAGCCCAGATGCAACAATTTCATCACCAAAACTGAGATCATGAACTGTACATCTGTCATCCACAAATTTGACTACAAGTCCAAGTCTAGCAAGTGCGGATACAGACAAGAGATTCTTCTTGATCCCAGGTACATAAAGTGCATCAACAAGTGTGAAGGAACTGCCATTAGCAGCAGTGAGCACAATCTTTCCAACTCCCTGAACTGGATAAGAGGCGTTGTTGGCACAAGTGACTGAATTCCCATGAGGGACACACTCGAGAGAGGTAAACAATTCACGATGTGAGGTAATGTGCTTTGTAGCACCACTGTCGAAATACCACACATGTGAATCTGCAGCAACTGACAAGCATGCATCATGGACAACAGGATTGTAAGTGCACTCTGCGCTAAAAGCCCATTCTGCATCAACATCAGCATCACAATCTCCTTTCACAGAAGACTCAACAATGGCTGCATTTGTAGTGGAACCAGCATTTGCAGTGGAACCACCCTCTTTCTTCTTAGCCTCTTTGGCCTTCAACTTAGGACACGACTTGATCAAGTGATCATTGGCTTTACAATAATGGCAACGCATCTTCTTTTTGCCCTTATCACCAGAATTGCCAGACGAAGTGCTGCCAGCAGAAGCATTAGGAACAGAATTTTTGCCACTCGCAGCAGAACCATAAGAAGTGGCTGCATTACTGTTACCACCCTTTCTTTGAGAAGCAATAAAAGCCTGTTCAACTGCACGCTGCCTAGTCCTGTTTTTTCTAGAAAGTGGCTCTTGCAACAGCAATGTGCATAATGCATCAAACTTGACAACTTCAGGATTTCCTTAGGTCATCAGTCTCCAAGTACTAGCAAAAGTCTGGTAGGAATCTGGTAAGGCATCAAGAACAGTCTGCACAAGGGAACTGTCCGAAATGACTTCACCTGCAGAAATGAGTTGCTCATTGATATCCTTGACACTAGCAAGGAAAGTGTCCATATCATCTTCCTCATGCATAATCTTCGACTCTAGCTCTTTACGCAGCAAAGCAATTTTAGCCTCATTGCGGCTTGCATAAAGACCTGCTAGAATATCCCAAGCTTGTTTTGCAGATTTTGCTGAACGGATGTGAGGAATAATGGTGCGCTTCACAGACAACGCAATCAATGCATGAGCCTGTGCATCCTTAACATCCCAACGAGCTTGTTCTGCCGTAGGCAAAACAACTCTAACAGGTGCAATCCTTGCAGCAAGACCTGCAACATCCTCAATATCGCCTACATCTTCAGAACCAGGACGTACATCAATGCCCTGCACAATGTTCCAGACACCTTTTGACACAAGAACATGTTGCATCATATAAGCCCACATAGGGTAGTTGTCCCCATCCAACCTGTCCTCAGCAGCAAACATCTTGAACACATCTGTGTTGTTGTTGTCAGCCATGGTAAATGTTGCACCTGATGTGAAAACTGCCCGAAAATAGGAGAAATGGAGCCGGAACAACTTGTGCTATATAGCACAAACCGTAGAAGACTATAAGGCACCTGTTATGCAGAAAACGGCACTGACAGAAAATCTGCACAAAATGACGAAATAGCCTGTGCAGTACTGCCCGTAGTGGAAACGGAGGCCGAAATGAGCCCAAATCAAAATTCTGAGCAAACCAGAATCTTCGAGCTCTCCCAAAATATTTGTCGACCTGCGAACGCTCGCCAAAGCTCACTGAAATCGGAGAAAGTGAGCAGGCGTGTGCTGGAGCAGCTGGTGACTAAGCCCGGGAGGACGTGACCTGCTCTGATACCAATTGTTGGAATTAGGGTTGCAGAGAAACACACACAGCTTGGAGAAGACGAAGGAAGCTCAAGGCACACAATAGAGAGTGTGTTACTTAGTGTGCAATGGAAAGATAGATAGCCCTAGAGTGATGGGCGTATATACAATGCACGGGGAAAAAAACCTCCTAAAGAGGGAAAAAATGCCCCGGCGGTCCTAGTGTGTTCACACACATCACTACCACATGTATATGGTAACAATTTTGGTTCTTCCCAGTTTCTCCCATGCCCATCTTTAATTGCCCTAACATGTTCCCTAATTTCTAGAGCAACAACTAGCTCAAGGCTTTGAATCATCTCACCTTTTGACACACGATACAACTCATCTCTTTCACATACACGCACAAGTACTTGGTTACATCTTTACCATTGAACTAATCCATTTTGTTGACGACCGCTTGTATGGATTTGGTTGCTAAAATCTCCCTTCTTTCAGTGGCATGTTGTTTTTGCATGAACATTGCAAATACTTGAAACATTTGCATTGTTGCTGGGTCAAAATACATACCATGTTGCTCCACATGATCACCCATGGTTACCCACAAAATCTCACCCTGGCAGATTTGCATCGGGTTCACCAAAAATATGTCGTGAAATTTTTGGTCTTGCCAGGAAAGCACTGGGCTTTTGGCTGTGAGAGTTTGTGAGAGAACTCCAAAAACTATATGAAGGAGTTATACCATAGATGCCATGAAGTCTAGGGTTTGGAAGGAAGTGCAATCAAAGAACCACTCTTTCTCTCTTGCACTCACACATACAAAGCAAGAACACAAAAGACAATATCAAAACAACACAAAGATGAAAACATCAAGGCTATGGTCGTATCATATCATGGGTAATATAAAAAGGTTAATAGATGAGTTAATAACATTCAATCCTTGCCGACCAAACAGGCTACGAATTGTTCTTTGGAATTGTAATTTTGTGCTTACTATAATATATATTTTTTGTCTAGTGATTGGGATTAATTGTTTGTACAAATCCTCTTGGTTCATAGCAAGATAACTACACTTATGGCAAATGAAAATTTATAGTTTGTAAGGGGTAGTATGATGGGATCCGGTGAAAGAAGTATTTTATTGAGCCTTCCTTTCTAGGCCAAAGAGAAACACTATACGTTGTTGAAAGTGTATTTTACAACTAATCCAAACATTAATTGCAATAGATCGCACAGAGTGGAAGCGATAGAGGTTCACATTGTGTGGATTATTCATCTATGATATTTCTAGTGTGTGAAAAATGTAGACATAAGATAAGTGAAGAAAAGAGATTTTTACCTCCCAAGCCCTATTCTTGCCCGTAGGCAATAAGGATACTGCAAGATTTTTACCTCCCAAGCCCTATCCTTATTGCCCGTAGGCAATAAGGATACTATGGGGAGAGATGTTCATGTAGCAAGGAAAACCCAGAATTTGTAGGGAGAATGACTTTCTAAGAGTGAGAGAGAGAGAGATTTGATTAGGGAGAGAGATGGAAATAGAGATATATGTTGGATTAGAGATGAAAAAAAACAAGAAACCAACAAAATATCAAAGTAAAACACGTCTTACTTGCCAAACTCTTCGGGAGTTATGTTGTCATAAAATCTACTATCTACCTATTCCTAAAAGACTTTCTCATATTGAACTGATCAATTAATATGGGAGAGATAAATGGAAACAAGAGGTAGAATATCGACATGTGCTTACAGATCTATCTCAACACGAGGCCAATGGTAAAGGGGTCCAAATGAGAGATAGTCTGTCAAAGAGCAAGGCTACCAATGGAGATTAAAAGATCTTAGGTTTAGCTTCATCAAGACCTCCAAAGGTTAGTGTTAAAATTCCTTAGACCTAGGACCATAGTCAAGCTAGGTCTGAGCTTGAGGTGGGAACCCGACCCAAGCTCAAGGTGCTTGTCCTACTTGAGGTGTTTGATTAAGGTACTTGAGGTACTTGACCTGCTGCATGATTAAGGTGCTTGAGGTGCTTGACCTGCTACATGATTAAGGTGCTTGAGGTGCTTTGACTTGCTCGAGATGCTTGTGGGACTGACCCCTAGTCCAAGTGCTTAGTCATGCTTGATGACTAAGGTGCTTGAGCATCAAAGGTCAAAAAGATCCCTACAAAGAGGGGGGCGAGCCCTTTTCTTAGGGGCTAGAGAGAGAACACACACACACACACACAAGGTAAGCCTAAGCCTAAAGAGGCAGCAAGGACACATGTCAAGACCCTGCCCATGTTACCTCCATGAGGTGCTTGAATCCTATTGGCTAGGCTTAAAAAGGGGTCCAACGATAATTTACCACAATTATCTAATTGTTTTTGCATTTATCAAGTCCTCTCTCTCAAAGTGGAAAGGGGGACACTTGTTCCAAGACTACCCTTGTTGCTTGATATGAATCTTGCATGTGATTGGTCAGGCTTGAAGGGGTCCAATGAGCTTCTAGCATGATCTAAAAGAGGGGGTTGACCTAGCAAGGAGGGGGGTTGCTTACAGGGTATACTCACACACACACACTCACACATACTCTCATTGTGTGCTATGCAAGGTGCAAGAACTCCATCTCTTCTCCAAGCTCCTTGAGAAGTTGAGAGCCTACACCAACACTCTTGGCTATGGAATGCAAATCCAACCAAGAGCTATGCTTCAATGCTTAAGCTTGCCATCTTCTCCATCCTCATTACTATGCTATTATGTATGCTAAGCAAAAAGAGTGATGATAAGTGAGGAACTATTTCTTTCTCCTACGGAATACTTCTTCTTCCTCTTCCCTACCTTCATTCCCTGCTAGCTCTCTCCACCTTCGAAGGTGTTTGAGGTCTTGGGACCGAGGCTTGGGATAGTCAATGCTTTCCACAAGTTTATGTTATGCTTATTGCAAGAAGGCTAATGGTTTATTGCAAGATAGATTAATTGTTGCTTTAAACACAAGTTGATGCATAAAAGTTTACATCTTCATGCACCCAAATGATTTAGGGAACACAATGATTGATAATTCTCACAAGTTCTTGATTGTTTTCAAGCTAAGATTGATTGTTGCTCTTAAGCAAAAGCTTGGTGTATGAAGCTTCTTTCTTCATACCGCCAAAGAGGTCTAAAGGAACACAAAAATTGTATTGTACCAAGTCTCCCTTAACGGGAGAACCTATAATACAAATGCCTTTTGGAGGGGGGACCGGTGCCACATAAATCCGGTCCTCAACTGTTGTCATATTCTCTAAACTCTCTCTCTATCTATCTATCTATCTCTCTCTCTCTTTCTCTCTCTCTCTCTCTCTCTCTCTCTCTCTCTCTCTCTCTCTCTCTCTCTCTCTCAAAAGTATTGCTCATGTCTAGTTAATTAAGTGTTATGATTAAGTTGCTACTACCAACTAAGTTCACCCTCTTTGCTCTCAAAGTTTGCTCACTCTAATTCTCTGAATTCTACTATTCTCTAAGTTCATAGGCCATTTCCATTACATTGGTATTAGAGCATTTGGTTTCTCTTTTCTTGCTTAAGGAGAGAGGTCCTTAAGTAGCCTATAATTGGTTGATGTTTTTAATTATATTAGGGTAAGTGGAACTGGGATCTATTATCCGTTTTGTTGAGCCCACTATGTGGGATATGGTGCACACCTCCGGAGCTTTGGACTTAATAATGGAGTCTTTTTAGACTTTTCTATGGCTTTACCATTATTGAGCCATAAGAAGTCCGAAAGGAGCTAGCCCTCGACAACTTTGCTATGTTAGACCTACTCCACTACTCTCTATAATTAACCACTTTGAGCCGTGGGTGTAGATACTTAAGAGCCAATTTTCAAAGGCTAAGAGGAGTGGCAACTAAGGTTTTGAATTGCCAAAGCATACACTAAGTATATACATAAGTTTAATTAGCATGGCTGACAATAACTAAGAGAGTAGAATGAACATTGATAACTTTGATTTTGCACATGAAGGTGCTAATGATGATGCTCCCATGCTTATCAATTGTCTTGTTTCTAAGCTGCAACAAGCTATGGGAAACCCAGCCCTACAAGGTGAAGTTTTCCAACAACTTCATAGTTATGGGATTCTCCAAAATCCCCCAAAAGAGAGAGCACCTGAGAAGTCTTCAAGAGATTTCCAAGAGAGGGCTCTCTACGGTGAGAGAAGAGGAGAACCCATACGAAGCGCTTAAATGTTTACTAGCAGGCTTACCTCCATGCAAGAAGAAAGGCGAAGTCTCTACTATAGAGCCTTCACCAAGGGAAGGAGAAAGAAGTGAGTCTCCCAATACTTCCAAAGATGTACCAAAAGGGAACAGAGGTACCAAAATAAGGGAAAGAGAGAAAGAGGTCACCCTCTTCTCCATCTTCATCACTTTCCTCATATTCCAATGAAGGTAGCAGCTCTTCTCTCAAAGAGCCCAAGAGGAAAGGCCATCACAAGTTCTATCCAGTATGGAGAAGGTCCAAGAAGCTGAAGAAGTTCAAGGAGGGAGGGAAGAACACCACTTTCCTTACCTATGATGGCACCTTTGGTGGTACGGACAAGATCTTGGCCTTCATCCAACAGTTTGATGTGGCCTTTGGTGATGAGGGCTTCATAGAGTCCTCTAAACTGTGTCAGGTATCTATGCATTTCCAGAGCTCCGCTCGCCAATGGTGGGTTAGCCTACGAGACCAAAGAAAATCTCCAAGGACATGGAAGGCTTTAAGAGCCTCCATCATGAAACAATTTCTGGCAAGCAACGCTAAAGACAATGTCCTCACAGAATGGCAAAGCTTGAAACTCTCTCCCTATGAGTCTATCCAGAAGTATGTAGATAAGTTTTGGGATTTACTTCTCAAAGCCACTGTCTACAAAAAGATAGACTTTGGGGAGCAAAAGCAACAATTATGTGGGGGTATTTCTGAAGAGATGGCCGAGTATGTTAACTTGCAAAGGCCTAGTATCATATCGGCAGTCATACATCATACTATGGTCACCTCTCAAATCAATTTCCAACAAGGGGTTAAGAGAAATTCTAATCCCATGGAAGTGAAGGATCAAAATGAGCCTAGAGGGAGGAATAATGCTCAAACTTCCTCCAAAGGCAATTTTAGCAACAGCGATAACAAAGCTAAGGAGAAAGGAGTTTACAAGGTAAAAATAGACTTTCTCCAAGAGAGCTAGAGTTTTATAGTAAGGATAACAAATGATACAAGTGCGGACAGCAAGGGCATGTCTATCGTGCTTGTCCCCAAAGAAATGCACGCAACGAGCCGCCTTGAGTTTCTATGCTGGAAACTCCAAAAGAGGATGCTCATAGCAAAAGGCTTTCGTTTTTCCTATGACTAGGAGATATGTACATACATGTTTATAAGGCGAGTAGCATCCTATCCATTGTAAATATGCATGCTTTTCACAAGTTAATGAAAATCTCTATTTTCATATACATGATTTCTTTTAGAAAATCTGTAAATGAATTTAATGTTTCAACCAATAACAATAAAAAAAGATGGGAATCAAGAGGAATTAGAGTTGTCTAAATTCCTAAATGGATTCCAAAATGTTTTTATTGATGATACCCCCGTGAGCTATCTCCACAATGAGGGGACAATGGCCATGCAATGGAGCTTCTACCACGAAGCTCACTGCCTAATAAGCCTCCTTATTGAGCTTTATTAGCTTTGCAAGAGGAGTTCAAAAGGAAATAGCATGAACTAGTAAGTTTTGAGAGAGATTAGGCTTTCTTCTAACCAAAAGAAAAGTGATTTTTTTCAAGAGATTCAATAATTAGGTCACATTATCTCTAAAGGTGGTATCTATATGGATCCACAAAAGGTAGAGGTAATAAAAAGATGGCCTAATCCAAGGAGTCTACATGAGTTCCGAAGCTCTAAAGGTATGAGTGCATAACTATAGAAGCTTCATAGGGGAAAAAAATCATGCTTATAGAAGTTCCAATACATGACTTAACGAAAAAGAACGTTAAGTATACATGGACTACAAAGAGAGAATAATACCTTTGAAAAGTTCAAAGAGAAACTTATCTCTCAACTTATGCTTACACTATGGGATCTCTCAAAGCTATTTGAGGTCCAAGGTAATGCCTGGATGATTGCCTTCAGTTAAGGCGGTTACGCCGCTAGCGGAAGCTAAATACCGAGAACTCAACCAACAATAGAATTTGTCAGACGAGGACGGAGCTTGACCTGCAGGCGCATGGAAATAACTAGTTGGATGTCAAATCACCTACTCGACCTTCTAATGACAATCACTACTAAGGAAATCAAATCTAAGTTCTAAAATACGCAAGTGGCTGAAATCCGTACTACGAACGAATGCTATACGAAACAGGATCTAGAATCATTGAATCGATCTCAAACTCAAGGGGAAGTCTATACACTAGGTAAGAACAACACCCTAAAGACTTGAACTGCAAAATCAACCTATAACCACTCCGTGTGGTAAACGCGTATGAACACAGGCCGAAAAATACAGGTGATCGAAACTTGACCCCGATGGCACCAATGTGTAGCTCTACTCGTTGTGGTTCTATAGATATGCTGCACGCTCCATTCCGACACACGAGTTGGAAGAAAACTCACACCGAAGCTCGTAGGAACTTACCACACATAGAAGCCGATAGCACGCACTCTTGGTATCTGTGCGTAGCTCTCGCCGTTGCTAACACAATGGCGGTGTTGCTTCTCCAATGGCGGCTCCGTAGCTCGCATAGCAAGTAGATAAGACTCTCACTCTCTCTCTCTCTCTCTCAGACACAGTCACGGCGCTCAAAAAACTCACTTTGATTAATAATCTGCCTCCTTTACGTTACAAAAACTTTGGCTTATATACCTCAGCCTTGGAGGTGAGATCATCTCTAACTAATTACATCAGCAAGTGAAATTACTTCGGGATTACAAGCTGGAAACTCAATTGAGTCCCGTTACTTAATGAATGGCTCAAATCAAAATTAATGTCTGAAAGACATTTATTACAATCAATGGTTACAAAATGATGAGTGTGAGCAAAAATGTGGGTGTGATCCTCTGCTGGCTCAACACTCCCCCCCTCCGCGTTCATGTCGTCCCTGACATGAATTTTATGCTTGGTCAATAAAGTCCTGTCGTCTTGAGCATCTGCAAATGTGATTCGTATCGTAGGTTGCCGATGGTCAAGGTTGGGCCGAATATTTTGCTTTCGTGGGTGAAAAAGCCGGTGTAGAAAGCTTCTTCGAATGTTTGCATGTGGAAGCTAGGCAAAAACATAATCCTTTGGTATAGGAGGTGTAGCACTTTTGGAGAAGGCTGCAATGAAAGATCGTACACCATATCAGTCACCGTGTCGACCGTCGATAGTGGACTCGAGGTCGTGGATTTATCTGGCGCGAACACTTCAATGCAAGCTAAGAGAGTCCTGCAAATTTTCTTGAGCATCTGACATGAAAGGTCAGGAGAGCCAGTAAAGAGCTTGATGGTGCCCGTTAGGGTTTTCACCAGGTAGGCTTTACCTATTCTCTCTCCTGCCTTTGGTCCTGGCATCCTGGGATAATTAAGCCAATTTGGCTTCTTTTCTGCAATCCTGCAAGGCTCTTTCCAGTTTCTGACTCTTGGCACCGGGCAAAAGGTTGCATCCTCCCGAATCTCCTTTGGTGCCTCCACCAAGTAGATGAGGTAGGCTGGGTATTTGTTCAGCCAACCTTTCCTCCATCTAGGTTGTGAATCTACTATCTTCTTTGATTGTTCCTCCTTTGTGATGTCGCCTTCGTAAAGAGCGACATACTGCTCCCCTTCTAGTCTCTTTTTCGTCTTTAGCACTTCAAATTTCATCAAAGGGAAAGGCAGGCTGGGTTGCATCCACTGTTCATGGAGCACTTTTGTGTCTAGTCCCTGAAGTCTAATGGAGATTAGGAGTCTCCTCTCCCATTCCATTTCCGCCTTGGCACTCTCCTCTGCTAACTTTTCTATTTGGTCATGGAGCCTTTGTTCTTCTTCTTCAGAGATTCTTGAAGTCGAGGCCACCTCTTGAGCTGGGGCTGGATCTTCAATTGTGGTTGCCTCTCCAGTTTCTGGTAGCTCTATGGCTGCTCCACCTGATTCTTCTTGTGGTGTCTCTGTTTCTCTTCTTTATTGCTCTTGTAGATCTTGGAGCTGTTTGCGGAGGGCCTCATTCTCTGTCTGTAGTGTTTGATTTTCTAATGTGAGCCTCTCCTCTGCGGCCAATGATCCCTCCGCAATGTGCAACCTTTGCACTTGCTCTAATCTTAGCTCTCTTTGTAAGCTTCGGACCTGGTCTTCCAAAACTGGTACGATAGCTCCCTCTTGTTCGGTTCTTGCTCTGCTAGCTCTAGGGGTAGACCTGAGTCTAGTGATTGTTCTTTCTTGGAGCTCGACTCTTTCCCTTAGCTCAATGAACTCATCCTTAGCCGCCTCCAACTCATCCTCTATCCGCTCCCTTGCTTCCTGTGCACTTGTTACTTCTCTTGAAGCCTCGGCTAGCTGGAGTACCAAGCCGTCTCTCTCGTTTTCCGCGTCATAGAGTGATGCTTTATGACTTTTAGATTCAGTCATAGCATTCTCTAAATTCTCTGCAACTCTGCTTCCCTTTGTTTGGCTGTCTCAATCTCTACTTCCTTTGCCTTGGACCTTTCTTTTATCTTGCTGAGCAGTTCATGCACCATGTGCATGTCTTTTTCATCATCATCTGTCAACTCTAAAGCTCTTTCCGCCACCACCTCCACTGGCTTTGGCTCTTCTAGTACTTTCGGTTCGTCCAGTTTCTCTTCACTTTCTTTTTTACTCTTTGTCTTTTTCTCCATCCCTCTCCGTTCATCTTGTTTTTGTAGGGTGATCCCATAAACTGCCTCAAGGGCCTCTTCTTCGGTGTATCCTATCTCTACCAGATCCCCATAATCATTTCTCTTTTGCTGAACTGGATCTATCTTCTTTTCTTTGGTCTCGGCTTCTGGCTTTTCCGAAACATCTGTGTCCACCTCTACTGTGGTCTCTTCCACAATTTTTTCCGTCTTCTTCGGGCTTGGTACATCAGTCATAGAGGGATGTTTGTCCTCAGCTTCCTTGGCTTTCCCTTTTTCGGCTTGCCCATCTTTCTCTTGAGGCTTAGTAGACTCATCTACTTTCCTTTTCCCCTTGTCGTCTTTTTTCAGCTCAGCTTTTAATTGCTAGACCTCCTCTTCAGTGTATGGCTCGACAGGTTGCTGCTTTAAAATAGCCTCTGACTCCTCATAAGCTTTAATATATTGATCGTATTGATCAATATGTGGCCTGGCCGAGCTAGTTCCGACTTTAGTGGGGTCTGGCACCCACTTTTCTTCAAAGTAACCCTTTAGAGATCTTTCCGCTCTAAACTGCTCCACTAATCTTTCCATCCTTGCCGCTTTCTGACTTTTGGTTTGCTTGGGAGCAACCTTCTTATTTACTTTCTTCTTAAGTGGCTCGTCCACATCCTCTTCAGGTTCTGAAACTACTTCTAGTTTCCGGCGTGCTCTTGTGGATGCCCTCTTGGGTACTTCGGGTTGTTCTTCCTCCTCGTCGGCTTCTCTAAGCCACTCATTCTGGGAGGGAGCCTTTGGCCACTGATCTCTAGCTCCAATAGCTTCATAAGCTATTCTTGTCAGAATTTCCGCTCCTCCTATGTATTTTGGCTTCTCGTTGTGCATGGAAATTACTTGCTCGTGGATGTGTTGAGCGTAATTCACCTCTTTTGGCATATTGCTCTTTAATGCCCATGTGATGGTGGTCGCAATGGCATGGGGTGGTGTCCTATACTTTTGCGATCTTTTACTGCAAACATGAAGAAATTGGTTGTACAGTCGGCAAAGGGTTGCCGCTCTTGGGTCCGCCATATCTCCATAGGTCGCATTCTGTTTCTTGGGCCCATAGACCTCTATGGCCTCTCTTCTTTCCCTGACCGAGCTCCCTTTGTTGTGCAGCTTCAATGCGTCTGCAATTAGCTGTGGAGTGATCTGTACTTCTACCTTCTCTCCATCCATGGCTGTCAATGTGGCTTTTCCATCCTTCTGAATGGATGTTGCCAACTCGTACACTCTTCTTGTATCCACACCTGATGGTCTCGAGGTGAAGAAAATGTGCAAGTCTGCCCTTTCCAGGTACCTGCTGATGTCTCCTGACCTGCTATAATCCACCAATTCCTGTGGGATCATCGGTACATCCACCGCTTGCCCTTGAGGATCTCTGAAAGTCCCCTGGTAGATCTTTATTCCCTCTTTCTCCAATACTGCTTCCTCCACCCAAGTTTTGGTTGGCTTGAGGGTTTCTGCTGGAATGTCAAAGGGTTCCGCTTCTGCAATAGCATCTTTGATTGTCGGTCTTTTTCTCTTCGTTGCCGATGACTTGGTGGAATCCATGGATCCTGTAACTCCAATTTCAGAAGTTAGCGTCTTTTTAGTACTGAAAGCCGAAGTGAAGCTTTTAACTATCCAAATGACTTGAAAATTGAAACATGAGCTATTCAGGGCCTAAGGATGCAAGGTAGGTGAAAAAATATGCAAAATGGGCTCAAAATCATGCTGGAGACATCATACGCGTATGATGTCTTTTGTGTCAAAATGACTTCATATTGGTTGTGCTTGTAGCTGATAGTGTATACATGATTATCATATGCTTGGATTTGAGTTTGGATCCCATTTGGTCAAGTTTTGGCCAATTTAGTCCAGTTTCGGCTCTTGGCAAAATTTTGAAAGGGAATTGGATTTTATTATCCAAATTGGATAAAACTTGGTGGTTCACTTTCAAATGGCATGTAGATCACTTCTGTTTGGTGGTTGAAGCCCTGAGGTGCCAAAATCACATAGTGAGACATCATACGCGTATGACATCTTTTAGTGTATTTTTGGACCAATTTTCTCTATAAGCTTGGATTTGGCTTTAGATAGGCTTATTCAGTGGATTTATGAAGTTTGGATAGATTTTGGGCTAAAAATGGCTCTGGAGACATCATACGCGTATGATGTCTTTTTCATCAATTTTGCATGGGACTGGTTCTGTGGACTCCCCATGTACTAGTGAAGGACTGTCTCTACTCAAATCTTGGTTTGGACTTGAGTATGTTGGATTTGGGCCAAAAATAGGCTTTAGGTGAAGGATTTTCCCTCAATTGGGCTAATGGGGTGATCCTCTTGACCAAATGGTTCCAAATTTCATATGTAGCATGTATTATATATATATAATGGATGTATGATGACAAATGAGCAGTTTTGGCTCTATAAGTGCAAATAGACATCATACGCGTATGATGTCTTTTGTGTCAAAATGGTGCTTTTTGGTTCCAGATAGCTTGTAGATGTGTTTAACAACAATCCTACAAAGTTTCAATGAGTTTGGAGTTATTTTGACAAAATTAGGACCAAAAATCAATTTTATGGCCTACTTTGCGTCTTTTTGGTTTTCCTTGGGTTTTCTAACTCCAATTCTCATGATACTTGGTTCATAGGATGTGATTAACATGTGGAATGAGGCTATGCACTCAAATGTTGAAATGGATGTGAAATTCATGCTGTGAGACATTATACGCGTATGATGTCTTTTCTTGAAATGTTGGTCCTTTTGTGCAAAGAATGCTTTGTTCTAGTGCCCTAAGCCCTGCTAACTAGTTTTCAACTTAAGGAGTCATCAGTTTAGCTAAAAAGCCCCCTTATAGGCATTTCAGTCTCCAAAGTCATCTTTTTGCCTTGGAGTTGAATCTCTTCAACTTTTCTTCTCGAGAGTTGCATTTCCAGCTCATTGGATATGTTGTGAAGCCATCTATTTGGTTGAACTTGACTTTGGCTCCCCGTTCTCCATCTTTCTCCATTTGGTTGCCCGAAAGCGTCTTTTTCACCATCGGTAAGTGAATCAGCTTTCTTTTGGGTTTTTCTTGCAAACATAAGTCATCAATAGTTACTTGAAGCTGCTTGTGAAGTTTCATTTCATTCGGTCGTCAATTTCAGCCGTTATGCCAAAATGACGCTTTGTGTGTCTGTCGTCGAATCGGTTGTTTTGACCCACTTTTGGTGGTCCAAACCTGAAGATACTCCATGGTTGCATTGCCCTCAATGTTGTTAAGCTTCCTGAGAAGTTTTGTGTCGTTTCGACAACTTTTTCCTGTTTGCCTCTTGCAGGCTTTGTTGACCTAGGGTTTTTCCAGTCGTTCTTTCTCGAGCTTTGAGTGTTAGAAACCCATCTTCTATACTAGGGTAACCCACCTATAAGTTCTTGCAAGGTTTGGTTAGGCGGTTGTGCCACTACCTAGCATTCTACCGCATTCCCCAGCTGCTCTTGTTTCTTGGTTTTGCTCAGTTTTCGCGACAAAAGTTAATGATAGGCATCAAAAGGTTATGGCAACGAGTTTACCTCTCATGTCTGGTGTCCTCTGAGCTCTCGTAGCAGTCGTAGAAGGCTGTAGAAGGTTGGATGCTCCTGTGTGCTCTTTGCTCTCTCCAAGTGGGTAATAGTGCAAATGAGCCTGTAAGTGAAGTAAAAAATACTTAACTTTGGACTTCCTGGATCACTTGTTACAAAATTTTACATGTGCTCCTATCTCGTTGTGAAATGCACTTTAGGATTTGAAATTTCTCAATTTGGACTCCGTTTGACCTTTTTCTGAGAAATCTGTCCACTTTGCCAAAATTCTGTCATTTCGGGCTTTCCGCAACTTTTCCCGAATTGTACTCAATTTTTACCATGGGTTGCCCTTGTCATTAGGATCATCACCATCTATTCTTTTCTTTTTTCTGATCTCATTTCACCTGCTTTTTTATTTTTCTTTTACTTTTATCAAGAAAATCATAAAAAATAAAGGAAAATAGCAAATTGAAGCCAAAAAATTCCAAACATACACAATAAATAGCTGGTAACCCTATGTATATGAATATACACTTATTTGTGATTTCTGGACTTGGATTACCACTTTTTTCCACTTTTTAGCTCCAAAAACACTCTTATTTAGTGATATTTACACGTCTAGAGACCCAAATTCATCATTTGATCTCTTCTTGTTGCAAAACAAGGTATATAAGGGCATAAATTTTATCAATATCCGCAATCAAACATAAAAATTGCGAAATCATGTAAGACACTGCCCTTGTAATATATATTTTTTTTTCTTTGTTTTTGTCGCTTGTAGCTGCTTTGTAGCTCCTGTATACCTGTATACCTCCCCCCCTCCTAGTCTGAGTCCTCCTGGACGACTATGAAGTGTCTGTGGACGAAGCATTGTAGTTGTTTTGGTCATAAGTTCCCAATGCAATTGTAGAGCGATGATACAACAGTTTTTCCAATAAAGCTGCTCTTTGTTTGATTGAAGAATTGGTGGTCGGGTTTTGGGTTGGTTTTGGCACTTCGGTAGTAGAATCAGTAAATGGATTCTTCTTTACCTTGTTGTTCTTTTTCACAATCCAAATCTGCTTCCGCTTCGCTTGTGCTTGCCACAAACTCTTTGCGACCCAAACCTGCTTTGTTCTTTGTGTTGATTTCCTCGCCTTGAAATACCTAGGAGTTTCCGTGGATTGTACTGAAGGGAGTTCCTGTTTACAAATCCTTGGGATCCAAATTTACTTGCTATAGCTTTGTGCCGTCATGAACTTCTTTGGAATCCAGATCTGTTTCACTGTCCTTGATTGTCTGGAATCACTCTGTTGTCTGGTATTGAAGACTCTGTTTTCCACCTTTGTGTTCTCTGGCACAACCTTTTTTGGTCTCCATATGACTCCGTTTTTTCCCAAGGTTGAGCTCTTATATTATTGCTTGTCTTCCTTATCCAATGTTGAGAGTTCCTCGTCGAAGAGCAATCCAGTTGTATAGAAACTTTTGGTTGCCATTGCTTCTTCTTTTTCTCTGGTTGTTGTTTACCTTTGTTCTTGGATTCTTCCTTTGGAGTTGGCTCTGCTCCTTTGGTGAATTTAACTGATTGACGTTCACCTTCGTATTTGATAAGCACTGATTTAGAACTCCAGTCAATCATTGCATTGTATTGCTTCTGCCATGGTTGTCCTAGCAATAATGGATGTTGTGTAGCTTGGTCTTCAACCACGTAAAACATATGAAGATACACATACTGGTTAATCTGTATATGTAAAACTGTGCATCCGACAGTTTTGATTGAATTCTCAAAGTAACTCTTTAACTCTTGCTTGGTAGTTTGTAATTTAGTGTCATTTGTCAATTGTCTATACAAACTGAGTGAAAGTAGGTTAGTTTGAGCTCCTGAATCCAATAGTGCTCTGGCTTTTATTTGGTTGGTTCTTACTTTGCATTCAATGATGGGTTCTTCTTTGTCATTATCCATTTCTGTTATACTGACTGCGTTTATTCGTATTGCTCCTTCATTGCGCTGTTTCTGACGTAGTAGTCTTCTTTTCTCCATTCTTTCCTTCGCCTCGGCCTTCGCTTCCTCCACAATCTTTTTCTTTTTCTGGACACGCAGCTTTTCTTGATGTATTTTGAGAAGCATGTCTTGGGTTAGCGGCAAAAGATACTTTTTCATTCTGCATCCACTAATCCAATTGGGCATTTCTTCTCCATCTAATGTAGCAAGCTTGACGGCTCCACTTGGTGATAGATCTTTAATCACCAGAGGTCCCATCCCTCGCTTTTTAAGCTTCTTAGCATGCTGTTTCAGAGTGTAAACTAGGACATAGTCCCCAACCTTAAACTCTTTAGTCCGCACATGCTTATCAAAAAATTCCTTTTGTCGCCTTTTTTGAGCGTAAATAGAAGCTACTGCTTTTAGGCGAAGCTCGTCTAGCTTTTCCAGGTCATCTATTCTATCAGAAAGCTCGTGCCCTGTCCACTCTAGATCCTTAGCCACCCTTAAGGTTGAAATCAAGAATTCTATTGGTAAGATAGCATTTAGCCCAAAAACCATGTTATATGGGGTCGTTCCTATTGATGTTTTATATGCTACCCTATATGCCCATAATGTTGAATGCAACTTCTAGTCCCAATCAGTTCTCGACTCAGATACAATCTTCGTAAGGACCGTGCATATGGTTTTGTTTGTTGCTTTAGCTTGTCCGTTTGCTTGTGGATGATACGGGGCTGATTTCCTATGGATTACCATGAATTCATCTAGAAGGATCTCTATCACTTCATTTATAAAATGTGTGCCTCGATCACTCACAATTTCTATTGGCAATCCATATCGTACAAAGACGTATTCATATAGACATTGTGTCGTGGTCCTGGCATCTGCTTTTTGAGTTGCCTTTGCTTCGACCCACTTTGTTAGATAGTCTGTAGCCACAACGATGTATTGTGCATGAGTCTTATATGCAGGAGGTGAAATGGGTCCGACATGATCAATCCCCCATTTTGCAAAAGCTCTTGCCCCCATCATTGGTCTAAGCGGCATATCATCTCTTTTAAGTGGTACTTTGGTCCGCTGACAGTCATCACACCGTTTAACGTATTCCTCAGCGTCCATATGTAATGTTGGCCACCATATTCCTGCGGATAAGACAAGTTTTGTTGTCTTATCACCTGAGAAATGGCCTCCACCTACTCCTCCATGAGCTTGCTCCCGGATTATCACATACTCAGACTCTGATGCGCAAATCCTAAGCTGGTTGTCTTTACCTCTCTTATAGAGTTGATCTCCTATTAAAGCGTAATCTCTAGCTTCTGTCTCTACAGATTTCTAACGAGCTTTTGACGTTCCTTTCGGGAAAGTTATATTTGTGAGATATTCAACAATATACTGACTCCATTCCAGAGCGATCATTATCTGATATAATGTCGAATACTCTGCTGGCGGTTTTGATGAACATACAATACATACAGTGACATATTCATGTACGCTTTCTTTCATTCCTGGCCAATAGACTCCCAATTGTAACAAATTCCTATATGTGTTCCTTCTTGAACAATGAAATGCACATTCCTGAACATGTGCTTCGCACAGATATATATTATATTCCTCAGGATTGATGCATAGTCGTAAAACATGATCATTTCCCAATTGATACAACCTTCGTGCAACCAATTGAAGATTCTTGGATTGCTGAATAGCAATATGTTTCTGGTTGTATTCTCTTCTATCAAACTCTCCTCCATAGGTTAATAGGCTAACGACATTTTGAGACCACTTCGGTATCATTTCTATGTTGAACAAGTACGCGTCTGGCATGTCGTCATCTACTCCTATAGGGTCTTCTCCATTCGTCAATCGCGAAAGATGATCAGCTCTAAGATGTGTTTTTCCTTTCTTTACTACTACCATGAAGTCAAATTCCAGTAAGATAATGAACCATCTTACTATTCTCCCGGTATTGCATGGTTTATTCACTAGGTAGAGCAAGGCTTGGTGATCCGTAAAAAACACAAACTTGTTGGCTAGAAGATAATGCCGAAATTTCTTCACAGCATATATCATTCCTAATCCTTCTCGCTCTGTTGTGGTGTAATTTTTCTCTGCATTGTTGAGCTGTCGACTGACGTAACAGATAGAAAAATCCATGTTTCCTTCTTTTGGCTGAGCCAGAATGCATCCTATTGCATATGCCGAAGCATCTATATGCACATGGAATATCTTCTCCCAATCTGGTGATTTCAAGACTGGAGCAGTAATGAGTGCCTCTTTCAATTTCTTGAATGATTCCTCACACTCCTCTGTCCATTCAAAGTTCACTATTAACCTGTAAAGTGGTTGGCTTATTATAGCGTACATGTAAATGAATCGTCTATAATATCCGCAATGTCCCATAAAGCTCTGTACTTGTTTCGCATTGGTTGGTCTAGGCATATCCACTATAACTTTTATCTTCTCTAAATCCGTGGATATTCCGTTTTGTGAGATAATATGTCCCAGAATTCTGCCATGTCGGACCATAAACACACATTTCTCAGGATTGAGACAAATGCGATATGTCCTACATTTCTCAAATACTTTTCTTAGGTGTTCTAGATGCTCATCTCTCAGAAGAGAATGTACACATAAGTCATCCATGTATATTTCTAGAAACAACCTTAAGTATTCTTTGAAAGCATGCGTCATCAGCCTCTGGAAGGTTGCAGGAGCATTGGTTAGACCAAAAGGCATAACCCGATAAGCATAAATTCCCCACTCCGTTGCAAAAGTTGTTTTATGTTGATCTTCCGGTGCTATGGCTAGCTGGTTATATCCTGAAAAACCATCAAGAAAGGAGTATGTTGTTTTCCCTGATACACGCTCTAGAACATGATCAGTTATCGGCAGGGGATAATTGTCCCTGATTGTTGCAGCATTCACTTTCTTTAAGTTGACACACACTCGGAGTTTTCCGTTCTTCTTGGGTACCACCACAATTGGAGATACCCAATCGGTGTGTTCAATCTCATATATGAATTCAGCTTCCATTAGCTTATCTATCTCTTCTTTGATTCGCTTAGCAAATGTATCATTATATGTGTATGGTCTCTGTCTGCTAGGCTTTGCATCTCGTTTTAGTGGGATTGTGTGTTGGCATATCGATGGGTCAACTCCATTTAAGTCCTTATAAGACCATGCAAACACATCCCTGTACTCTCTGAGAAGACTCAAAAGTCTCTCTTCCTCGCCTGGAGACAAATCTGTGGCTATGTACACCGGTCTAGGTGTCTCACCTGGAGCTGCTAAATCAACTTTTTTTGCATCCTTTGGTCCGTCATAAGATTCGTTCGCCTTTCTCTCTCGAATAGGTTGGGTTAATACCACCTTCCTATCCTCTATTGTGAATTTCCTGTAGTGAGAGGGAACATCCATGTTTTCCTTGATTTTGGCGTTTTCGTCCTCTCCACTCTCAATTTCTGTCGTCCAAACTTCTTTCAGAGTTTTCTTGAGCTCTCTGTACTTGTTTCTACGTTCTAACTTGGACTCCGTGTGTTCTCTGTTGCGCTTGTTCTTTTCTGATTTTTCAGTTCAGTTTTCGTTTCATTCCTTTGAACTTGATTTCTTGAGCTTCTTTTGTCTTTTCGTAAGCTCTTTTGATCATTGCCTCTCATTCTTCCAGAAATCTTGTCCTTAACACAATCTTCCGCCTTTACTAGCATTAGGAATTGATTTTTTCCTCTTATTCTAGGCATCGGATTGGTTCTAACCCCCTTTGTTTTTCTCTTTGCTCTATAGCGTTTCTGGCGTTGTTTAGTTTGCTTCGGAAAATCATCCCTTTGGTGGTTCTCCTGAAATAACCCTCGACAAATAATCTACTCTTTGATGAGTGGTACCCTTTTTCACAACTACAGTGAAATCAAATTCTAGAAGAATGATGAACCATCTCACTATTCTTCCTGTGTTGCATGGCTTGTTGACCAAGTACAATAAGGCTTGGTGGTCCACAAAGAATACAAATTTGTTTGCTAATAGGTAATGTCTATACTTTTTTACGGCATAGATCATTCCTAGTCCTTCCCTCTTGGTGGTGGTATAATTCTGTTCTGCCATGTTCAATTGTCGGCTAGCATAAGAAATAGGCAAATCAATTTTCTCATCTCCTGGTTGAGCTAGTATACATCCGATGGCAAAATTGGAAGCATCTATATGTATGTGGGATATATTATTCCAATCTGGTGCTGTTAATATTGGAGCCGAAGTGAGAGCTTGCTTACGCTTCATGAAGGATTCTTCACACTCGTCAGTCCATTCAAAGTGTGTAATCAACATGGGTTTTGCAATTATAGCGTACATGTAAATGAACCGTATGTAATATCCACAATGTCCCATGAAGGCTCGAACCCCCTTAACTGTTGTCGGTCTAGGCAAATCAGCAATAACATGAATTTTATCCATATCAGTAGCTATGCCATTTTTAGACACTATATATCCAAGAATTTTTCCTTGTCTACCCATAAATGTGCACTTTTCAAGATTTAAGAAAATCCTATAAAGTCTACATTTTTTGGATACCTTTTTGAGGTGTTCAAAATGATCAGCCCGGATTGATGAATGTACGCATAGATCATCCATATATACTTCCAAGAAATTCCTAAGATATTCTTTACAAGCATGGCTCATCAATCTTTGAAATTTGAGAGGAGCATTAGTTAACCCAAAAGGCATAATGCAAAGGCAGATTTATGATGATCTTTTGGGTCAACCAAAAGTTGATTGTATCCCAAAAAGCCATCTAAAAAGTTGTAAGATTCTTTACCTACAACTCATTCTTAAACATGCTCAGTGATTGGAAGAGGAAAGTTGTCTATAATGGTAGCTGCATTCACTTTCTTAAGATTGACACACACCCGTAGTTTTCCATTTTTCTTGGGTACTGCCACAATTGGAGAGACTCAATCTGTGTGTTCATTTTCATAAATGAATTCGGTCTCCTTTAGCTTTTCAATCTCTTCTTTGATCTTCCTGGCAAATGTTTCATTATACGTGTATGGCCTTTGTCTACTTGGTTTCGAATAGTCTCTCATGGGTATAGTATATTGACAGATTTCTGAATCAACACCTTTGAAATCCTTATAAGACCAAGCAAAGATATCTCGATATTCTTTCAGTAATCTTAAAAAAAGTTCTTCTTCTCCTTCTATCAGGTCATTTGCAATGTAGGCAGGTCTAGGCTCTTCTCTTGGTTTGGCCAAATCTATCTTTTTTTGTGTTTTCAGGTCCTTCATAGGACTCGCCCTGTTTTCGTAGTTCCTTCACAGGTTGTTCGACTATGATTTCTTGATCTTGGAGAGTATATTTCTTGTAATGGGATGGAACGCTCATTACATATGTACCATCCTCTTCTGTGGTTTCCATTTTTGTCATATATATCTCCTTTATAGCTTCTTTCAACTCTTGATACTTTTTTTTCCATTCAATTCATGTCATGGTTGAACCCTTGTCCTAGTTTTTAGGCTTTATTTGAGTTTTCTTTCTCCTTTCCCAATGTTTTTGTCATTTCATGTTCTTCATTTAAAGGATCTACCAGTGATTTTATCTTTGACACAATCATGTGCATCTATCTGCATCAAGAATTGTGTTCTGCTGGAGACTGATGGCATAGGTCCAGCTTTCAAATTTCTAGTGTCTCTTTTTCATCTGTACCATTTTTGTCTTCTCGGTTTCTGGTTTGGAAAGTCAAAAAACTTTTCCTCTCCTCCTTTCATGAGTAGTTTAGCTCTCAGATGTTCTTTTTTTGACCCCGAATCATCTGAGGTAGCTGAATGTTCTTTTAACTCATCTGTTGCATCATAGTAGACGTCTGAAAAGACTTGTTGAGCTTTCATCAAGTCTTTGGATTTTTGAATTTCGTCTTCAATGTGAAGGATTGAAATCATTTGTATGGGAATTATTTCATAGCCGTCCCCTCATTGCAAAATTGAGTAGGCATAGACATATTTACACATACATCCATTGTTGCTAAAATTTGAGTCCACTCAAATGGCTCAAACAAATGCTCTGGAAAGGGTTCAGGTACATAGGCTTCATCTATGCAATCCCTTTCTAAGATACATTCTTCTCGTTTTAAGCTCCCGTTTTCTGAAGCTCCGCACATCCAAATAGGAGTGTCTTTGTTCAACCAAGATGGAAGCTTAGTTTCAGTCAAAGAGACCGAGTAAAATTCTTGTCTGGGCGTTTTCATGACATCTCTACCCCATCTCTATAAGTGTGATCTTTTTGATTAACTCTTGTTATTGATCCCACTTGTTTCAAGTACATGTAATTGTTTCCCCAATCTTGGATGAGTTGTACTTGACGCATGAAAGGTCTTCCTAAGATGATTTCGTAATTGAGTTTCTTCCCAAAGTTACTATGGAAAAAGTGTGTTGATATTCAATCCCACACGAATTAACTATCACTTTTTCAAGCAGTCTTAAAGGTCTTTCGATGTGTCCATCAGCCAATTGCAATTTCATTTGAGTTAGTCTAATGGCTGGTTGTCCCCAGGATTCCCATATTTCTTTCGTGGCTATGGCTATGCCTACCCCGCTATCCAGTATTGCCATGGTTTCTATGTCATTATATTTCACTGGAAGGGTGGTGTTTCCTTCTTCCCCTTTGTAGTATTCTTCGACTTTGATCATTGGAATAGACCAAATCTCCTTGGTATCCAATTCGTGTTTCAATTTTCTCAAATATTTTTTTATTAACCCTGTTATTCCCACCTTTTCTAGAGTTTTTTGTAGATCATCCCACAAATATGGTCTGATTTTCAATAGTTCTCCTAAAGTAAGAGTGCATTGAATGGGTGTAGACATGATTGAATAGATGTTGTTTACTTCTAGGGTCTGTTCCGCTCTTTTTACTTGAGTGGTTTTATACACTATGGATTCATCTTCGCTATGTCCCAAGTGAGAGGGTAGTGTTTTCAAGGTCAATGGTTTAGACATTTCTGAAGCTTCAGATCCGCAATCCCCATACAAGGATTGTACATCCATGCCCATATCAGGTGGTAGGTTGTCTAGCCAAACTTCCTCTATAGGAGCTGACTTCAGAGTTAAGCTCCCATCATTAATCTGTCTAATTTTTTTTCCCATAAATGTCCTGGCCAGTCTTCTTCTACGAATGGAATTCCATCTAAGGCATCTTCATGGTCCGGCACTATAAGTTATGGCTCTTTTGTTTCAAGGTGGGGTTCTACCACCACTTTGAATTTTTCCTTATTGGTTCCTGCCACAAGCTCCTCAGGTTTTGCCATACTCTTGAGCTTGGGTTTTTGTTTTTCCAGCATCTCTTATGTGATTCTTACCAAATTTTGATAAGCTTTAAGCTTAGTTGCTTTCATGCCTGAAGAAGGATAGTTTTTCCATTTGTTTTCCATGTTTTAGCCTACTTTAAGTTTCGCTTGGTAAGCTTCCAAGGCTGCATTAATAGGCTCAAATTTTTGTCAACCAAAATTGATCCTCCAGATTTCACGGTGGTTTTTTTTATTTCGCTTCCAATTTCTTTCACCTTTTCCTGGAATAGTTTCTTTGCTTTCTCCCTCGATTTCAGCCCTTTGTTTCCGTTCTCTCATCTCATACCTTTTGTTTCTGCTTTTCTTGGTCTTTTGAGAGGAAATTTTTGTATTCTCCGAATCATCAGAGGAGTTATGTTTCTTTTTCTTAGCCTAGGATCTGGTGATTACCTTGATTGGAACAATTGGTTCACTCTCAGATAAGCTACTATGTATCACTTGGACTACGTTTACTACTGTTTTATCCTTGCTTAAAGGATTTTTTAAACAATCTTCCGGGAAGTGTCCTCCCTTTTTACAACATTGTATGCAATAAGCTTCAACTGGCTTGAGTTTCTTGTCAGGCTCTGGGCATTCATTCTTCCAATGATCATCTGCACCACAGTTATGATATTTCCAGTTCTTGGCTTAATCATGGGTCTTACCATTGGATGTTTAACACCTTGATTAGCCACATAATACATTGGTGCAAGCTCTGGTGTGGTATAAGTCACAGGTTCTTCCATTGGTGGTGGATGTGAATTATACCAATCTCCTTCTACCATTACTGTAGATGGACTATGCTGAGCATAGGGATTAACATGCAGTAGTGCTTGTTCATCGATGACTCCATCTAGATGCATGTACTTTAGAAGAATTGCATTATGTCCTGGATATGGAAGTTGTTGGCCCAACACGGGTTGAGGTATTTCCATATCCATCGGTGGTCTTTGAGCTGGGACCATATTAGGCTGATATATGTACATGGGTTGTCCTTGTGGTCTTATAGACACGTATTGAGCATTCCCATCATACTTTGGTCGGTAATAGCACTCATTGGTCTCATGGTTGGTCCATTTACCCTCGATTGCACACCATTTCTGCGGCCTAATTTGTTGTCCCTGTTGAGGTATCCCTTGTCTTGGTCCCCTCATAAGTGCTTTTTGCATGTTATTCATCATGTCATTCATCCTTTTGAGCATGTCTTCTATGGCTAAAAGCGATGCTGCAGCAGCCGTTTCCCCTTGTGCTGGTTTGGTGGATGTTGTTTTCTTGCTTTGGTTATCCTTAGGGACATCTTCTTTGTTTAAAATATTACAATTGTCTCCTAAGTCAATAGCATCTCACACACACTCTTCTAGGGTCATATGCTTCTTGCTATATAGTATAGCATGAAGTTCTTTGTTTAGCAGTCCCTCTAGAAACAATGATACTAGTCTTTCTTCTGTAGGTATCTCTAGCTCTGGGCATCTTGCAATGTATTGTTTCATTCCAGTTGTACAATCCCTAATAGACTCACCTTGTTTCTGTTTAAACCTGTAGATTTGAACTACTGTATTATGTTTGATCCCCATTTTGAAACAAGTAGCTACAAATCCTTGAGCTAATGTATTTAAGTCCACGATTGACCTTGGTGGAATGTTTTGGAACCATGTCAATGCTTTTCCTTTTAATGTCATTCCAAACCCCTCGAATTGAGTATGGAAGTCAAATATGCCTTTTGCTCTTAGCACTTGCTAAAAGCTTGCTAAGTGGTCATATGGATCCCCAGATCCACTGTATTTTCTGACTCATTTTTTAAAATCAGCTGGTCTAACACGTATATTTGGCTCAACTCCTAGTCTCTTGGCAATTGGTCCCATTCCGAGTCCTTCAAACCAGTCTGTTGGAAATAGTGACTCATGTAGCCCTGGACTGGTTTTAGTGTCATGATGAGGTGGTTTCTAGTTTCTTAACGTTACTCTTAGAAGATCTCTCACGGTGTTCATCTCTTGGAATAGTTTCTGGTCCTTGGCCCAATATCCAATCCCTTATGGAGTACCCTTGGTATTTGATTTGTTCTACCTCCTCAGGATCATCATAACAAAGTTATTGTTATTGCAATCCCTAAACAGGTAGTTGGTAGATCTGTTGAACCCTTATCTTTGATCTTGAAGATATAGATGATCTTCATCGGTGTTAGTTGTCCTGATTTGGCATGCAAAGTCCATAGACGATCTTTGACGTTTCTATCCTCCCAACAATAGACTCTGATCCTAGGATTATCCGTACTAAGCCGTTTCAAAGGCTTCAAATTACCTTGATCATATCCCTCAAATTCTAAAGTAGGTGGTCCTTCTTTTGCTGCCATATCTAGAATTATGGTATTTACTTCTAACCCCCATTTGTCTATCACGTCAGGGTTCTCGACTTGTAAATACTGAGTTCTGTTTCTATCCATATACATGTTTCCTTGTTTGTTTTACTAGATCCTAATGAAGAGTATGCTATTCGCATGATGACCATGGTATTGAGTTTGAAGAGGAAATCAAGCCGTTTCAAAGGCTTCAAATCAACTTGATCATATCCCTCAAATTCTAAAGTAGGTGGTCCTTCTTTTGATGCCATATCTGGAATTATGGTATTTACTTCTAACCCCCATTTGTCTATCACGTCAGGGTTTTTGATTTGTAAATATTGAGTTCCTTTTCTATCCATATACATGTTTCCTTGTTTGTTTGCCCCGATTTCCTCTTCAAACTCAATACCATGGTCATCAATGAAAATAGCATACTCTTCGTTAGGATCAAGGTAAACCTAAGCTCCCATGGCGATTAGTTTTATAAAAAGAGAGTATACGCTTATAACACACTGTCGTTCCGGTTTCTGAGTGATTCGAATAGGAAGACATTTCAGATGTTAAATCTAAAAAAGTGTCTGAGACTTCTTTAAGGATAGTGTGCAAGGGATTGCCTTGATTCACACTTTCTTCGATGGATACTCTACTAGAGGTTTCTCCAAATATGCCTTGGTTTCCTAGTACACGACCAGATCTAAGGTTCATAAAGAGTTGTGAAGCCCTGGATAGAGTACTTACCGTCGGATTGACTTGTTGTCAATTTCTTCCACTTGATTTGATTGCAACTTTCGTCAAGCTACCGATTTGTTGTCTGCAACCTGATTCCTGTATCAATTTTAATTAAGTTAGCTATTCTTTCACAAAGACTATATAGTTTTTGCTAACTATTGAGACTGGTCTATGTGTATCACTTCAATTCGAGCTAAGTGAGTCACCAGTTGAGACTTTCAGATTCTACTTTTGCAAAAATCAAAGGATTAATTTGCAACCTGGAAACTGAGTGAACATGTACCACTTTGGATCCGTTTGAACCCAAAATTGCCCGGTGGCCTTGTATTATGTTGGTCTAACACTATACAAGTTCAAAACTAAAAAATGGTGTTTCTGTGTAGCAATAGTAAATAATCGCGATTATTTACTTTTCTCAGTTTTTTGCACTTTTTGGCTTGATTTGCCAAGTATACAACCTGTTAAGGTCCCTGGACAAGTTTTACTAAGTTTGGATAAAATTTATTCAAGTTTAGCAACTATTTCTTGTCCGCAGACTTGGTTTTGAAGAATCTGGCTTGAAGCTCACTTTTGTGATCCAAATTTCACCAAAATTGATTTGTGTGGTCTACTTGATATGCTTGACTTTGTGATATACTCAAATATGCAAGATTATCAATTTTTGTAGCAGATATAAATAATCGCGATTATTTACTCCAGCTAATTTTTTGCAAGTTTTTGTCCCAATCTTGGCACAGATCTGTTAAGTATCTCAACTTAAGCTCCCTAGCCAAAGTTTCATCAAGTTTGGACAATTTTTGTTCAATTGGTCATCAGTTTTGTATATGTAGACTGATTTTGTAAATTTGTCCACAATTTCCAATCCAATGATCCAAATCTTACAAAATTTGGTTTGTGGGCTTAATACAACATGGTAAGGTTAGTGGTATGCTAACTTGGTAAAAAATATTGAAAAATGAGGTAGATGTAAATAATTACGATTATTTACTTTTGGTAAATTTTTGCATCTTTTTGGTCAACTGAGCATGTACACATGTCTATCACATCAATATAAGTTTATGAATCAAGATTCATTGAGTTTGAACAAAAATTTTCCCAATTTACACTCAAGTTCCCGAAAGTCAGTGCATAATTTAGTTTTTACCCTGTTTTTGGTCAATTTGGTGATCCAAATTCTATGGTCCTTTACAAAATTGTTTGTACACATGCATAGAGTCTCTGGTACCAAGCCTGGTCAGTTTTGAGCTGAAAGTAAATAATCGTGATTATTTACTTTAGGCCCAAAATGAACACTTTTTGGAACTTTTTTAGTGGACAGTCTTTTCATGAGCTATTTTAAGCCTTTGATTCGTCAAAACTTAATTTGGCCTAAAATGTCAAGAAAAAGTAAATAGTCTGAGTTTTTGCAAACTCTTGAAATTTTTACCTCAATGTGTCCTTGAACTTACCCACTGATTCATACAACTTTTAAAGCATACTCTCCAATCAAAATGACTTGTTGTCAGTCTTTTCATGCTAATTCTGGTTGAAGACCTGAAATTCTGCAACTTCACATAACAACTCACAATTGATTTTTTCGGAGAGAGCAATGTTTTGAAAACCACATTGGATTCTACTTACCCTACTCCTAGATTCTATTGCAATGGAGTTGTGGAAAGTGTCCACAAACACTCATTTTCTTGTTTTTTATGGTTTCTTGAGCATTGATCTTAAGACTTATCTCATCTACCAATCATTCTCAAAATCCTAATCTAATTCTACAATCCTACAATCCTAAAGGCACTCAGCAAGTACGATTACTTCCAAGCTACCTCTCTCATGGGAATCAGTCACTTGTTCCAACAATGCCTCTTATCTGGTTCAGGGAGTTGGAAAGATTGTGCTTACTGCTGCAAAGGGAAGTTCCTTCACACTTGTTGATGCACTTTATGTACCTGGGATCAAGAAGAATCTCTTGTCTGTATCCGCACTTGCTAGACTTGGACTTGTAGTCAAATTTGTGGATGACAGATATACAGTTCATGATCTCAGTTTTGGTGATGAAATTGTTGCATTTGGCCTTTTGTGCCGTGGGCTGTATAAGCTCACTTTGTATGACAAGTGTGGACAAAATTGTTGTTGCAGATTCAGGGGCTATTTCAGATGCAAAACTTTGGCATGCACGTTTTGGTCATCTGAATTTTTCCAGTTTGCTGCGTTTGCAGAAATCTGATATGGTTGCTTCTTTGCCGCCTCTTGAAGCACCTGTCAAACACGTTTGTGAAGGCTGTATTTTGGGTAAGATGCATCGTTCTAAGTTTCCAAAGGATGGTTCAGTTCGGGCCACATGCAGGTTGCAGCTTGTGCATAGTGATGTTTGTGGGCCCATGAAAACTCCGTCCTTGGGCAATTACCTATACTACGTGACTTTCATTGATGATTACTCCAGGCATGCATGGGTATTTCCGCTTAAAGCAAAGTCCGAAGTTTGTATGTGCTTCAAACAATTTTTAACTATGGCTGAAAATGTCTCGAAATGTATTATGGGCACCCTCCATTCCGATCAAGGGGGGGAGTATATGTCTCATGAATTTACTGCATTTCTGGCTAGTAGTGGGATAAAACACCAATGTACAGTGCCTTATACTCCTCAGCAAAATGGTGTTGCTGAGAGGAAAAACACGTCAGTGACGGAAATGGCACAATGTATGGTCAAAAGTAAGGCTTTACTTCATTCTTGTTGGCTTGAGGCCATTGTTAAGTATGGAGCCTGATTTACCCTTTCTAATTTTCTGTGGTAAAAGCGCACATTTGTAAGGCCCCCATTATGAGGAGAAGCCATCGTGCGTGAAGGAAAATCACTCACCGGAAACCAAAATTTTCACGGACAAGAATCAGGGGCAACTTTAAAGGCCTCGGGGGCCCCCGCCCTCGACACTTTTTTTTTCACCGGAATATTCTTTTTCGCCGGAATATTATGGTCGGACAGTGGCCAGAAAGTGGTCGGAAAACAATCGGTCGGTTGGCCGGTGGCCGGTAGTCAATGACCGATGGCCGATGGTCGGAAGTCAATGGCCGGTGGCCGATGGTCGGAAGTCAATGGCCGGTGGCCGGTGGCCGAATTCAATGGCCGGTGGCCGAATTTAAAAGCGGACTTGTCTTCTCAAGGGCGGCCACACATGGGCGGATTGGAGGGTTCGATTTGGACTTATTCGCACAAGGGCGGCTACACATGCCTGTCTCTCATAAGAGAGGGCAGCCCTTTTGGCCTATAAAAGGAGGCCATTTCTACACACATTTCATAGTGTGAAGTTGATGCAACAAGGTGAGTGTGAGGTGGTGAGAGTGAAGCAAGGCGGGAGCTACATTAAGGGTATAACCCCTTTGTAAACTACTTCTTGTTTTGAAGTACTAAAGCCATTGAGTGGCTGCTTTCCCGTGGACGTAGCCCACATTGGGTGAACCACGTATATCGTGTGTACTCTCTCTCTCTACTCTATAATCTCGTGTATATAAATCTGTCTCTCTCTATTAAGTAATCTACTCAATTATCTATTTAGCTACGTCTTATTTCCTAACAACTGGTATCATAGCAAGGTTTGCTCGTAGCTAAATTATCTCAAGGAAAGGATTCCTTGAATTGAGTGGGAGTTATGGCGGAGGAAGGGAAGCTCAAGATTGAGAAGTTCAACGGCAAAAACTACCAACATTGGAAGATACAGATTGAAGACTATCTCTACCAGAGGGACCTCTATTTGCCACTAGGTGGTCTTGCGAAGAAGCCCGCAACAATGGCAGATGAAGCATGGATTGTCCTTGATCGAAAGGCCCTGGGAACAATCCGGTTAAGCTTGGCGTCAACGGTGGCCTTCAATGTTTCGGAGATGAAGACCACGGAGGACTTGATGAAGTCACTTGACGACTTCTACGAGAAACCATCGGCATCCAATAAGGTATTTCTTATGAAGCGCTTGTTCAATCTAAAGATGGCAGAGAATGGTTCAATTGCAGAACACCTAAATGACTTTAACACAAGCATAAGTCAACTTCGATCGGTGAAAATCAATTTCGATGACAAAGTGCAAGCTCTCCTTATATTATCATCTCTATCGGATAGTTGGGACAGCCTTGTGATGGCTGTAAGTAATTCTATCTCTGGTATAAATACTCTTAAGTTTGATGATGTTGTGGGTGTTCTCCTAAGCGAGGAAATACGAAGGAGAAGCACAGGAGAATCATCAAGTGCTGCATTGTCAGTGGAAACAAGAGGAAGGCCTAAGGAGAGGTTCAAAAGCCAAAAGGGTCGTGATCGCTCAAGACGGAGCAAGTCACGAACAAAGTCAGTTCTTGAATGTTGGAACTGCGGCAAGAAGGGCCACGTCAAGAAGGATTGCTGGTCCAAGAAGAAGAAGGAGACAGAGTCTCAAGACAACAAGCCAACATCGGAGGCCAATGTGGCAGGTAAAGTAGAGCAAGATGCTCTAATTCTCTCATTAGACAATGTGTCTAATTCCTGGATAGTAGATTCTGGGGCTTCATTCCATGCGACACCACACAAGCAACATTTCCAAGACTACACCAAAGGTAATTTTGGGTATGTATACTTGGGAGATGATGAAGCTTGTGAGATTGTCGGCAAAGGTTCAGTTTCTGTCAAAACTGCTAACGGAAATGAATGGAAGCTTCAAGATGTTAGGCATGTTCCTTCTCTTCGCAAAAATTTGATCTCTACGGGACAATTGGACGATGAAGGTCCCAACATTGCATTCGAAAACAAACGGTGGAAGATCTCAAAGGGATCTTTGGTGGTTGCCAAGGGTGAAAAAATCAGTACACTTTACTTGTGTACTGTTAGCACGCAACCTTCAGCTTGTGCAGCAACTACAGAAGTTGATAGTGCAGTGTGGCACTATCGACTTGGGCATATGAGTGCCAAAGGAATGCAAATCCTTCAAACAAAGAAGCTTCTACCAGGTTTGAAAAAAGTGGACTTAGAGTTCTGTGAAGATTGTGTTTATGGTAAACAAAAGAGGGTAAAATTTCAAAAATCAGGAAATGAAAGAAAAAATAAAAAACTTGAGTTGGTTCATTCTGATGTTTGGGGTCCTGCAAGTACACCATCACTTGGTGGCTCATTGTACTATGTAACATTCATAGACGATGTGACTAGAAAAACATGGGTTTATGTCATGAAGAATAAATCCGATGTATTTTCCATATTTCAAAGGTGGAAAGCCTTTGTGGAGAATGAAACAGGTACCAAGGTTAAATGCCTCAGATCCGACAATGGAGGCAAATATTGCAGCCAAGCTTTTGAAAGCTTTTGTGCTAGCAATGGCATTCGGAGGCAAAGGACAACCCCAAGGACACCTCAACAAAATGGGATTTCGGAAAGGATGAACAAGACAATCATGGAACGAGCACGAAGCATGAGGCTACATGCAGGCCTACTGCTTGAGCTTTGGGCGGAAGCTGTAAGTTCGTCTGTGTACTTAATCAATCGGTCACCCTCAACGGCATTGGATGGGGGAGTTCCAGAAGAGGCATGGACAGGTAAACCGGTGAATTATGCATTTCTCAAAGTGTTTGGGTGTGAGGCTTTCATGCACATAGATAGAAGCCTAAGATCAAAGTTAGATGCAAAGTCCAAAAAGTGTTTCTTCATTGGCTATGGAGAAGGAGACTTTGGGTATCGCCTATGGAATCCTGAAGATGGTAAAATCTTAAGGAGTAGGGATGTAATTTTTAACGAACAAAATATGTACAAAGATTACTTGGAAAGAAAACAAACAAAAGAAACAGGTGATGAGTACATGGAGCTTGAGGACGGTGAAGACTCAAGGACTGCAAACGGTGACAATGTGCAACAACGTCAACCAAATGAGGAGCCTCAACCTATTCCCCGAAGATCTACAAGAGCAAGTAGACCTCCAGAAAGGTTTGTTCCTTCCTTCAACCATCTCTTGATCTCAGATTCTGGAGAGCCGGAATCATATGAAGAAGCTATGCAACATGAATCCAAAGAAGAATGGACGAAGAGCATGCAAGTGGAGATGGACTCACTACATCGCAACCAAACATGGGAGTTGGTTGAGTTGCCTAAAGGTAAGCGGGCACTTCAAAACAAATGGGTGTACAAGCTAAAGGAAGAAGAAGGTGGGAAGAAAAGGTACAAGTCTAGGCTTGTGGTAAAAGGGTTTTCTCAAAAGAAAGGTATTGACTTCAATGAAATATTTTCTCTTTTTGTAAAAATGAACTCAATTAGGCTTGTCTTAAGCCGTGTGGCTGCTCATGATCTAAATCTCAAGCAAATGGATGTAAATACGGCATTCCCTCACGGTGACTTAGAGGAGGAAATCTACATGCTTCAACCAAAGGGGTATGAAGTAAAAGGTAAGGAGAAAATGGTTTGCAGATTAAAGAAGAGCTTGTATGGTTTAAAGCAAGCATCAAGACAATGGTACTTGAAGTTTGATCGATGGATGTTGGATCATGGATTCACAAGATGCAACTCGGATCACTGCGTCTACACAGAGAATTTGGGAGATGGGAAATTCATCATCCTAATGTTGTATGTTGATGACATGTTGATTGCAAGTGCTAACATGCAAGACATCAAAGACCTAAAAGAGGAGCTGTCTAAATCTTTTTCAATGAAAGATTTAGGTGGTGCAAAGAGGATACTTGGTATGAAAATATCAAGGGACAGGACGAAGAAGACAATAAAGCTATCTCAAGAAGATTACATCAAGAAGGTACTAGAAAGGTTTGCAATGCAAAATGCAAAACCAGTTTCTACACCTTTGGCTGGTCATTTTAAACTAACGAAGTATATGTGTCCAAAGACACAAGAGGAGATAGCCTATATGTCTAAAGTTCCATATACTGCAGTGGTAGGTTCTCTAATGTATGCTATGGTCTGGACAAGGCCAGACATTGCACATGCAGTGGGAGTTGTGAGTAGGTTCATGGACAACCCAGGTAAAGAGCATTGGCAAGCTGTGAAGTGGATACTTAGGTATCTAAAAGGGACAACAACAAATGCTTTGTATTTTGGAGGAACTGATATTTTTCTAGAAGGGTATGCTGATGCAGATATGGCAGGTGACAAAGATACTCTAAGGAGCACTACTGGCTATGTGTTCACTGTTGGAGGCACAGCAATAAGCTGGGCTTCAAAGCTGCAGAAAGTGGTTTCACTTTCTACCACGAAAGCAGAGTATGTAGCAATGACAGAGGCAAGCAAAGAAATTCTGTGGCTTCACAGATTCTTAGAAGAGCTTGATTCAAACAAGACAATTGTGTCTTGTACAGTGATAGCCAAAGCGCTATCCATCTTGCGAAGAACTCAGCCTTTCATTCAAGGACAAAGCACATTGAGGTGAGATATCACTTCATGCGCACACTTTTGGAAGAGGGACAACTAAAGCTAGGAAAGGTGCATACAAGTGAAAATTCTGCAGACATGTTTACAAAGGTGGTCAACAAGGAGAAGTTGAGCTTTTGCTCATCTTCAATCGGCATTCAAGGATAAGAAGCCAGAATGGAAAGCAATCACAGGTTTGGTTTGGAGATCAGTCTCCAAGTGGGAGATTGTTAAGTATGGAGCTTGATTTACCCTTGTAATTTTCTGTGGTAAAAGCGCACATTTGTAAGGCCCCCATTATGAGGAGAAGCCATTGTGCGTGAAGGAAAATCACTCACCGGAAACCAAAATTTTCACGGACAAGAATCAGGGGCAACTTTAAAGGCCTCGGGGACCCCCGCCCTCGACACTTTTTTTTTCGCCGGAATATTATGGCCGGACGGTGGCCGGAAAGTGGTCGAAAAACAATCGGTCGGTTGGCCGGTGGCCCGTAGTCAATGGCCGATGGCCGATGGTCGGAAGTCAATGGCCGGTGGCCGGTGGTCGGAAGTCAATGGCCGGTGGCCGGTGGCCGAATTCAAAAGCGGACTTGTCTTCTCAAGGACGGCCACACATGGGCGGATTGGAGGGTCCGATTTGGACTTATTCGCACAAGGGCGGCTACACATGCCTGTCTCTCATAAGAGAGGGCAGCCCTTTTGGCCTATAAAAGGAGGCCATTTCTACACACATTTCATAGTGTGAAGTTGATGCAACAAGGTGAGTGTGAGGTGGTGAGAGTGAAGCAAGGCAGGAGCTACATTAAGGGTATAACCCCTTTGTAAACTACTTCTTGTTTTGAAGTACTAAAGCCATTGAGTGGCTGCTTTCCCGTGGACGTAGCCCACATTGGGTGAACCACGTATATCGTGTGTACTCTCTCTCTCTACTCTATAATCTCGTGTATATAAATCTGTCTCTCTCCATTAAGTAATCTACTCAATTATCTATTTAGCTACGTCTTATTTCCTAACAGCCATCATGTGTGCCACTTATGTACTTAACAGGTGTCCTACAAAAGCTTTGCAGTCTATTACTCCATATGAAGCATGGCATGATAGAAAGCCTGCTATTGAGCACATGCGTGTTTGTGGCTGTTTGGCATATGCTTTGGTGCCACAAGTGCAGCGCAGAAAATTGGATGATAAGGCTGTCAATTGTATATTTGTTGGTTATAGTGCTGAAAGCAAAGGTTATAGGTTGTATCATCCGCAAACAAAACGTATTCTGGTTTCATGAGATGTAGTGTTTGTGGAAGATTCTGTTCAGCCCTTGCTGTCATGTACTAGAGACAGTAATGTAAGCTCACAGGACATTTATGACACTTTGTTGCCTCTTTTCAGTGGTGGAAATACGAATGTAAGTTCGAATGAGGCAAATGTACAGCCTATGGGGGTTTCTGAAAATGTTACAAATCAGCCTATTACTGATGTAGATGTACATGATGTACTTGATGAGGAAAAGGCTGAAAATAAGCAGGCTAGAGGTATGCCAAAATGGCTGGTGCACACTTTGCATGATAGTAAATTGGATGCACCTTTGTCTACTCGTACTCGTTCAGGCTCTTGCCATGCATCTTATGCATCAGATTGTTATGATTTGGCTATGTCTAGCTTACATGATGTTGAGGAGCCTCCGTCTTTTGATGAAGCACAGAATTTAGAAAATTGGATGGCTGCCATGCAATAAGAATATGATGCACTTATAGAAAATTACACATGGACTTTATGTGATTTGCCTCCTGGCAAAAAGGCCATTGGTACGAAGTGGGTTTACAAGTTGAAACGCAAGCCGGATGGTGAGATCGATCGCCATAAGGCTCGACTTGTTGCAAAGGGTTATGCACAACAAAAAGGCATAGATTATGAAGAGACTTTTGCTCCCACTTGTCGTATGACTACTGTGCGTTTTCTATGTGCATTGGCAACTCATTTTGGTTAGGATGTACATCAATCCGACATTGTTACTGCTTTCTTGAATGGTGACATATTTGAGGAAGTTTATGTAACGCAGCCTTGCGGTTTTGTCATAAAAGGACAAGAGGACAAAGTGTGAAGATGTAAGAAGGCTTTGTATGGGTTGAAAGCTGACACTCATTTGGTCAAACGAGGCTTTCATAACAGTCCAACAAAAAGCACAAAAAGTACTTCTCATTGTGGTTCTCAATGATTTGTGATCACAAGACCAAATGAGAGACATATTGATGAATTTAAGGCTGATTTGAATGCTACTTTCAAGATGAAAGATTTGGGGTTGTTGCATCATTATTTGGGCATACAATTTAAGCAGTGTGATGGTTGTATTGCCTTGTGTTAGAAAAGTTACGTAGAGACATTGCCATGTAAGTTTGGACTTGAGGATTGCAAACCTATTGCTGCTCCCATGGAAACAGGTTTGAAGTTGAGTCTACATGATGCTGGTGATCCTGTTGATGTCACTTTTTACCAAACTGCTGTTGGCTGCCTCATTTATGTATGCAACACGAGGCCAGATATTCAGTTTACAATCTCACACGTCAACAGATTTATGCATACCTAAGGTCTAAGCATTGGCATGCTGTCAAGAGGATTTTCCGCTACCTTAGTGGCACTTTACATCTTGGCTTGTTTTATCCCAAGGGGGGATCATTGCTTCCAGACTTACATGCTTTTTCGGACTCATATTGGGCTAGTTGTTTTGACACGCGAGTGTCCACAAGTGGTTTTTGTTTCATGCTTGGCAGTTCATGTATATCATGGTTGAGCAAGAAGCAACCTACTGTGGCCACTTCGAGTTGTGAGGCTGAGTACAGGGCAGTCACAGCTATGATTGAGTGTGTATGGCTCAGACGCCTTATGGTTGATTTGGGTTTTGGACAGGACACTTCCAACACTATCTACGCTAACAGTCAGAGCGCATTGGCAGTTGCGAAGAACCCATTTTCTCATGCTCGCACAAAGCACATTGAGGTGCATTAACACTATGTCAGGGAGAGGCTCTCAGCAGGAGAGATCAGCTGGGCTTATGTGCCAACACAAGACAACCTTGCAGACCTTTTCACAAAGGCATTGTCTCGTGAGAAACTTGAAGCTTTCCGCAAAGCTTTGGGCTTACTCCCCTTTGTGGACTGATCATGTCCTCAGGGCATGGCACTTCCCTTTACTCATGTGCTAGCTCTCGTTCACCGCATCACTCCAGGGGGGATTTGTTACCATATGCATGTGGTAGTGATGTGTGTGAACACACTAGGACCGTCGGGGCATTTTTTCCCTCTTTAGGACGTTTTTTCCCTCGTGCATTGTATATACGCCCATCACTCTAGGGCTATCTATCTTTCCATTGCACACTAAGTAACACACTCTCTATTGTGTGCCTTGAGCTTCCTTCATCTTCTCCAAGCTTTGTGTGTTTCTCTGCAACCCTAATTCCAACAATAAATTGTCAATCCATGGGATGAAGCTGACTCGACTAGTGCATAGAGGCTACAAGAGGTTGTCAATCTCTTGGAAAACAACAAACAACTCGCAGCTAACTCAAACTACACTCAAGTGACTGAAATCACCACAAGCCAATTGCTCATCGGCAAACAAATCACATCCATTACATCATCAAATGACATCCAAACGTAACAAAACTTCTAGGACATGTTTATAAGACCTAAGCACACATGCTAATGGTCTCAAATTTCACTTTTGATCAAGTGCAAAAATTGCGATTATAAACAGCAATGGATTTTTGGCCTAGTCGTTTTCGACACAGAATGCATCTAAAATGGTTAGCAATGATGCCCCAATACCCCGCCTATGCTTAGTTTTTGATTTTGAAGTGTAAATACGTACTTATGATGAAATTCGGCCGCGGGTCGGCGACGCCAAAAGCTACGAAATACAGTGAAATGCTTACGTCAATGCGTAGAGCTCTTACCTGCGGTTGCAACGCAATAGACGCGACTACAATGTGACAATCACGGAGGGAGTAGAAAGTGCTAAAAGGAGAGAAGTGAGAGTTGTTAGCTCACGCTATGTATTTTATTATCCAAAACTTAATAATAACTTACAAAATTGGCTTTTATACCTTAGCCAAGGTTTTCGATGGTCAAAACTAATAATCTGGGAGCTCTAACTAAAGACAAGTTGATACAATCTGGAATGTTGTAGCCCCGACTCATCGATTACAAAGTTTTTCCGGAAATTAGGAGTTACAATATTCCCGATTCGTCAAAATAATAATTGTTTTTACAATGAGAGCTCCAAAAAATGGTATCCTGGTGAGCTTGCTGCTAACAACGATGAAATGGCGTTTATTACAAGGCCCAAATTCAACTCCAAACTTTTCTAATGCTGCCTGACCTTCATCCGCCATGCATGACATCTTTCTCGGATAGCTCTTTCCTTAACACTTGGTTGAGGTTAAGGGGTAGCACTAGCTGAGCAGTACATGAGGGCAGGCAATGTGGATGCACTAGAGCATGAGGGGAACACTATAGCAATGCATGAGGGCATGCCCACAAAATGGCAGGCACGTGTGCACTAACAGACATAGCAAAAGCGCCCTATTTTAGGGCCAAGATTGCAAGGCCTGAGAGAGAGAGAGAGAGAGAGAGAGAGAGAGAGAGAGAGAGAGAGAGAGAGAGAGAGCTTTTATGAAGTGAAAGGAGTGTTTCTTGATAGCTTTCATAGGCCAAAAAAGCCTATCCGCCACCATCCAAAATTTCAACCCTACACTCTCAATCTTAGTTTTTATGCATTTTTCACACACACACACACACACACACACAGATTTTAGAAAGGGAAAGAAGTATTTCTTGGTAGCTTTAGTTGGCCAAAAAAGCCTATTGGCCACCATCTTAAATTTCCACTAAACACTCTAAATTTCACAATTGGTACATATTGACATATACATACCATACATACATACAAATTGACTCCTTCTCATTCTTGTCGCAGCTCACCCTCAACATGTTTACACACACAGTTGATAAAGAAGAAGAAGATGCACATAGATAGACACATAATGATCCATTGTTCATTCCATCATTGAGTTACAAGCACAAGAAATATTTCATGCATGATTTAAGAAATTGCAGGTAATCATCGAACTCATCTTCATAGTGCTCTAAAACCCTTGGTCTTTAAAGAAGTGTGTGAATGTATTTCAGAGGAAACTAATGATTCTTGTTAATTTTATTAACATCAGCAAGTGCTGAGGCTCACCCTCAACGTTTTACACACCCACAATTGATGATGATGAAGAAGATACAAAAGGAAACACACATAATGGTTCCATTGTTCATTCCATTATTGAGTTACAAGCACAAGAAACAGTTCATGCATGATTCAAGAAATTGCCTAGCTGAATGGAAAGAATGCATCAAGAACTCCCTAGAACTCCATTCCTTCGCCTTCCCTTGATCATTTTCAGCTCCATACACGAGATTCCCAAAGGTTGAGTCTCTTTCCATGAAGATACGAGTAGTTTCAACATTCAAGTGCCTCAAAAATTGCATATCACTTGAAAACGGGACTTAAAGTATAACCTTAGTAAAAAGCCCAAGAACCTTCAGGTTAACAATTCTACGAGCGAGAATCTCGTCAAATTTTGATTTGTGCTTAGCAGGATTTATTCGATTCTTGCACATCTTTTGTGTGTCTTGAGTAATAATTGATAATGTGTATTCTAAAAAAATCAAAAAATTTACTAAAACATCCCTGAAATTTGTGGAAATTCTTAAAAGACCCCTAAAAATTTCAAAAATTCCTAATATACGCTTGCATCATTTTGGGATGGATTTGCCCTAATTTTTGCATAGTCTAATGTTTATGAAAATTAAGATCTATCTTTTAGTGTCTTGGACAAAATTATTTGTCATGAATCTTAATTTCTAACCTTCTAAAAGTATTTTTTAGCTTAAATTGGCCACTTAAGTACATGAAAAATAAAAAGAGAACAAGTGAAATTGATGAAGTGCTAATGGACCAACCCAATCAAGGCTTGGGACCAAAAGGTGAAAGCCCATAAAAGAGCAAGGGTAATTGCTAACTAATTATCTCAGTCAAAGGTATAGGTCAAGGAAGGATAATTGTATCTTGGGTAGCCTTGATCAAAGGCACAAGACAAAGGAGATGACCGAGAGCAATTATAGGAGTCTAAAGATAGAAAGTGATTGTGCTAACCTCAAGTCGAAGTCTAAGAATCCTTAGGGTGAAATTCTAACTTGCCACAAAATATCTAAATTTAGTAGGTTTTGGGAGCAGCTTGGCGACACCTCCAAAGCATTGTGCTAAGGTTTTTCATAGGAGGTAAAAGTTTTAAAGCCCAAAGGGTGAGTTTTATTTTTGCCAAAGTTTATCCTAATTTAGCAGGCCTTAAATTAGCAGGTAGGTTGTAACCCCGGGTCCTAGGGGATTCACTTTGTATTTTCGTATGTTACCACATGAGTGTACAAAAGGGGGGGTTTTGGAGGTCACACATAAGCGTATACAATAGGAGTGTCCCCCTATTATCTCATGCTCATGCCGTATGTATTGGGGCGGGGGGGGGGGATAATAAGGGGAGGGGTATAAGCCTCATGCTCTCTTGGCTAGCCCCTTTTGCCAATGCTTGTTGATGTTTTTTGTAACCATCATAGGCATGGTGGTGGGGTGTTTTTTTTCTCAAAATAAAGAACCATGTATGTATGTGTAAGTATGTCTAAATATTAATACAAATGGGATCCCCAATTGTATAAATGCAAAAACCTTGGGAATTTGAAGTACTTTTGGTTCAAGAGTCTAGGTAAAATGAAACATTTATTCAAGCCAAAGATTGGGGGTAGAAAAATGGAGAGCAAGTAGTTGGAGTCTTGGACCTAAATCAATGTCCCCAAAAAATCAAAGTTACATGTAAAATGACCGGCTGAGATTTTTCAAAACTGGTTCTAAAGAAAATGCGATGTGATATGATCGGTCAAATAATGCAGGAACCATTATGTTCAAGGCCAAAAAGTGTGAAAGCTTTATTTAAAAGGTTGTGTTATAAGCATAAGTATTTGATGCCCTTTTGCCCTTCAAATGGTTGTCAACCTTGTGCTTAAGAAAGGTTCATTAATAAACGACCTTGTACTTGAAGGGGTCAACCTAAAATTGCCCTTCTATTAAGAAGGAGAGTATTTTGTACAGTATATCATTAGGACGACCAACTGTCAAAATTCCCTTTAAAAACAAGTTTGAAAGTTAAGAATTTCTTTGGTGAGGGTCCTAGATGGTGGGCCCAACTTTCATTTCTTAGGTTTGGAGACACTGGTGTGAACATTATTGTCGGTGTTATAAAGAGTATGGTAAGATGGAGTGAGCCAAGCACTCAACCAAGGGAAAGGTTGAAAGGCATCCTCTATGGCACTACCGTGACCAACACCCTAGGAGACAACGGCTATGAACCCTTCCTTATTCTCATTGAAGATTCGAGAACATTTTCTTCATGACCAATGCACAATGTTTGCAAAAAAACTAGGGTTTAGTGTATTTCTAACTAGCCAAAATTCCAAAATCCCGACTAGATTTCAAGCTTTCCTTGAAGAAAACTGGCAAAATTTAACAAGTCTTAGTGTCCTTTCAAGAAACTACTCCATATTTTGACCAAAAAACTAGAAGAGTTTCATGTATGCCCTTAAGTTCTTTGGGTGGGCCAGGAAAAGTGTTTTTGCCAAGCCCCCACCAGCTATTTGAGCACCCACATCATAAGTTCATTTCTTTGGAGGAATCAAAGACAATGCTAAGTAGGAGAGTTTTTTGCCGATTTGTAAAATTGAAAGGGGAAACTTTCTACTTTCCAAAACAAAAAGTTTCCCAATATGTGTAACTGACCTCATTCTCTCTCTCTTATCTCCCTGCACACCTCTCTCTCTTTCTCTCTCTCTCTCTCTCTCTCTCTCTCTCTCTCTCTCTCTCTCTCTCTCTCTCTCTCTCTCTCTCTCTCTCTCTCTCTGTGTGTGTGTGTGTGTGTGTGTGTGTGTGTGTGTGTGTGTGTGTGTGTGTGTGTGTGTGTGTGTGTGTGTGTGTGTGTGTGTGTGTGTGTGTGTGTGTGAATTGTGTGTGGCCAATGGCTAGGGCGCTTTTTCTCTCTTGTGCGTGGGTGCGTGCATGGGATAATCCTTGCAGAGTATCGACGTGCAGGACATGCACCCTTTGAACCCTCTAAAAACATGCCATGTTGGTGACACTTTTTAGTGCTATAGTAACTTATATATATAGACCTATCGTCTACAAAATAAATTTCTAAAAGTGCCTCCAAACCATCAAGAGTGGTTCAGACAGCATGGACATGAGGAAAGGGCAGGGTCGTGGGTCGATCGTGGTAGTCAATTATTTGCTAAAAGAGAGTACAATGTGTTTTGGACCCACCAATCAATGGGTGGCCTCAATAGCTTGGAGCAAAAGATGTGCGCATAGATATACAATGACGAAAGTGGACGAGCGTTGATTTCAAACACATTTGCTCAGATGTTGTGCGAGCTAACCATGCAGCCACAACTAATTTGCTCTTCCTGCTTCGCTAGACCTAAAGCTTTGAGGCTCTTCAACAGCTTGTCTGTGGGCTCATGGCATGCGCAATCTAAACGAGGCCTTAGGAGATATCAATAAATTGTGGATGGCAAAATCGTGTGAATTTCAAGATTTCCCCCGTATTTTTTCAGACACATTGACCCCACAGACACTCCTAAGATATTAGATAGGTCATTTTTCCAGGGGATAGGATTTGTAGCTTTGGCCATTGCAAAACCTCAAGTAGAGGCGAGTCAGAGCACAACTAGGCGCTCTTGGCATGGATGATTCTTGATGAGCTAGGTTCTTGATCTTCTTGTAAGAGATGGAGACTTTAAATCCGCATATCGTGCTTGCACTACTTGAGGGTCTTCCTTCTTCAAATTGCTCAATTACCAAGAGAGCAGTGGACATGTCAAGGGTGCACTAGTACCAATGTGTGTACGAGAACATAACTAACACTAACATGTTGTCAGCCCAAAGTTTTGAACTCTATGCAGGCAATAATGGGTGGAACCAACATGCTCATCATCCACTTCTTCATCCTCATCTTCTTTCTGCGGGTTGGGGGTGGAGAGGGGTTTGGTAATAGAGATGGAGGTGGGTTCGATAATGGTGGGGATGGCCATAATGGTAGAGGAGGGGTCGTAGAAGGCTCAGTAGATACAATTGCGGGAAGGGGGGGCGGGGGTGTTGATTGAGGGACCAAGGTGTAGTTTCCCACTATGGCTTCCCTACCGTGGTTGCTACTGCATCTAGCCATTGTGCAATAGAATCACCTCACAGAGTTCCTTCAGGTAGCCATTCCGTTTCTATAATTTTTTAAAGCTTACACATTGTGTTGGACTTCCTTATGAAGTGCATCATTCTCTTTCTTTAAAACATTGACCAAGGTTAATGCCTACTTCAATCTTCTAAGAATTGTATCCCTATCAGTTAGTTGCACACAATTTTCTCTAGTTATTTTGTTTTTTTGCACTTTTTGTTTAATAAGCCTTATTTTCTAGAAGATGATGCTAATCATCCCGTTGTCACATCAATCTTGTTGGCTTTTGATTGGGAAGTTTCTAGACGTAATTTTTTAGGAAACTGATGTAGTTGCTCAAGGTCTAGATGTCCAACTAATCATTTAGGTACATCTAACTTTGACATTAAGGAAGTGAAAACCATCCTTTTGATTGCTCACACTTTATTGTCTTATTCAGTGTGAGCCTCCACGAGAATTTTAGACCTGTATCTATCATTCCCGTCGGGATGGGAAGAATAGGTATCTTCTTATATCATACAAGCCCATGGATAATTTTTTGAGGCATGCTTAAGTTTCCCAATTGGATAGAGTGATATGGAGTGTTTTGTGTGTGGCTGTATATGCAAGCCTTCTCATGGTTTCATAGTGGCTCAAATTTACGTGGGTTTACATGGGTCATTGGTTTCATTACATATATTGGCAGAGGCTAGATTATTGGTGTGTCTATACTCTTTTATGACCGCATGAAATAATATATGATATCGGCCATTGAGCGCAAAGCTGGGTTCAAATTTGAAACGGTACAGTGCACCTTATCCTATTGGAATTGCAAGATCTTCATGTGCAAGTGCTTTAGAGAAAGCTATCAAGGTTTCAGGTAGGTAAATATGCATTTGACCTCCTTGAGGGACTTTCTTGAGTGTAAGATTTTACAAGTTTTTCTACAGCTATTTGTGTCATCAATTCAGCACAACCAATGCTAATGTGCACTTTGTTTTGGTTCCAATGTTCTCCCTATATTTAGGTAGCTATTCAAGCTTTTGCAGAATAGCAATCTCTGTGTTGTAGATCTTCTTGCAAACGCTCTTGCAAGGATTGTGGTAAGTAAATGCGTCCTTACTTCCCTTGTTTTTTTTACCCAAATGATGAAACAATATCATTATAGTTATTTTTTCTTCTCTTTCACGGAGCCTTACTGATGTTAAGAAGTGCTTATTGCTGACAAGTCAATCTAACAATACTATAGTGATTCTTCAATCTGAAAGACCCTTTTACACACCAAGTTGTAGGAGGTTGAAGACAGATGTTTGTGGACAAAAATTGCAATTTACTTACATGCTTCGTCTCATACTTGCTAAAATATGTAAACCCTTGTACGATTATAGTTGTGCCTTCAGCTCCTTAAAAATATTATTGCCAAAGGATGTTGTCAAAAAATTCAAAGGCGTGTCTCTAACCGTGGATGGCCTTTGTGCTATTTTCGACGTCCCCTCAGATTTTTTGAAGACATTTCTTTTAGGTGTACAACTAGCTAGCCCCATTCTGATAAGCTTTGTGAGGTTGCAAGCGAGCAATAGGTGTTGATTTCATCCCTTCTTCAACAAAAGATATTGACCTCACCATCTACAGGCAGCTGAGGTAGATCAAGGTTGGACCAGAGCAAAGGCTTTTCTTCAAAATACCGTTCTGTGCCATTTCAAGAGAAGACAGACGTGATGGTGCTCTTTTACCTGCTACATCTCCCTGCATGCAAGGTGCTTCAAGGCATCTAACTATGGAACTTTTCTCTTAATCTTCACCTTTTTTTATGCCCCGCAAGCGTTAGGGTCAACAACATCAAGCTCATATTTACCTTAGCAAAATCAGGAAGAAAAGTAGCACTCTTAAGGTCATCTCCTTGCTATTGTTGTCAAGTGACAGGAGAAAAAACTTGTTGTTGAATGTCCCCCAAAGCACAAATATGCAACTTATGGTCAACTTATTTGGAGGATTGTTTATGATGTGTTAGTGAGTTGTTTCCTTTTGGGCCATATCTAGTTACATGGTGTCTTTGAAACGTTTCTTATCATAACTACACCTATTCAATGTTTGTGATGGTTGAAAGATAGATTTTTGGACATGGACCTTAGCCACATGCTCGAAGCAAGTAGGCTTGCTCTCAATTGAACGCTCTCTCTCTCTCTCTCTCTCCCCCCCCCCCCCCCCCCGTCATTAGCTGCATTGTAGGGAGGTGACAGCTCTCTCTCCAAGTCATTGACAAGGATGGTGTCCGGTCGTCTGCACGCTCGTGTACCGACCTCCATCGCCATTGTCCTAACTCCATTGCCAACGACACTGTAGCAAGGCTATACGTTCACTATAATCGTTTGAGAAATGAGTAGGGATGCTCATTCACATCCCTAGAGAAATACCACTTTCTATCACTGGAGATGCATAAGCTTAGGTTGTACTGCAAATATCTATTGTATATAGGAGCACATTATAGTATGCATTATGTTTATGTCTAGTGTTTCTTGAAAGCGGGATGTTATAGATGGGATTCAACAATGGTCAATTGTTTGCACTCAGAGTTTGGTCATTCTTTGGGACTCTATGAGACAAATGGGATCATATGCATGAGGATTTCTAGGCATGTATGAACCAATGGCTAGCTCATTTGAAAAGCTTCACGGAATTTTATAAAATAATATCCTTTTTCTTCCCTAAAGTTGAGGGAGGGAGAGAGAGTGTGATATGGATGAGCTTTAAGAGATGATTATAGAGTGAGAATGTGCTTTAAGCTTTAAAGAGGCAATAATGAGTGTGCATGTGCGTTACCCCCATCAATCATTGACAATTTGACATGTATGGGCAAGGCAATTCAAGATAAAATTGCTAGGGAAGGGTTGTTGGAGAACCACACTTTGCTTGGAGATGCTTTGGTCAAGTATGCCAAACTTGTTCTCACCAAAGCAAAAGTAGTACTTATGATGGTGCTTGTTTAATTTGGCTCCTTCCTTAGTTAGCACCTTAGAAAGTAGAGAGCATAAATGTTAAACTAAGGAATCTTGTACTTTCACCAAAAGTTTACAATCTCTTGAAGACCAAGCTAACTAAAGTACAACACAACAAGCTTATGGCCATGTATACATCACATTTACAACTATCCAATTACAAGGCAACTTGTAAAATTTCTTTACATCATTTAGATATGTATATAAGATGCTTCTTGGTTTTAAAATTTTTTTTTGTAGTGGCAAGACTCTTTCTTGGATTGTGGCTACTACATGAAAAAAAAATTGTTGATGTTATTCCATTTTAAAGTGACTTCAAAAGGCAAATATAGCTCTTAATGAAGGATTTATTCTCATTCTCGTAATAAATGTAGTACAGTTAAGGATGTATAAAGATGAAATGATAGAAGGGTATAAGGAAAGGAGAAAATTTTGGTACATAAGGGTGTATAAAAGAGGTTATGCATGCATGTGATACAAGCATGTTATACTATGTCTCCCCCCTCAAGGAAAACACAAAACATTGTCTGGATCAAAAAGTTACAATAACAAAAGATTGGTAGTTATGAGATCATAAACTTACTTTGTTATTTGAGCAATCATTGCCGTAGATTTCATGTAACATATCAATTCTATGTATTAAGTGTTCTTAGTTTGACACGTTTGTATGGAAAATTGGAAGGTCGCGGTAATTGTTTTGTTATTTATTGTCAAAAAGTTATTCAAATTATCAATGTGGAGATTGTTAGTGACTTTGAATCAATTGTTTTGTAGTTGAGTGGTGACTTTAAGTGGTGGGTTTTCTATGGTCGTTTATTTTAATAAATCTTTAATCTTCTTATGGTCATTTAATTATTTTTAATGATCTTTTATTCAAGGAAATTTGTGAAATTTTCACATTTGTTGCTTTAAGTCCTATGTGGGAATTTTACTAAATAGCACATGTTCAGGTTGAAATTTATATCCATGTAAGGAGGGGCGCTATCGCTATATGTAAGATGAGGGGGCATATTTATTGCAACGCTGTTCGTATATAGAGGGGTTGGTTTGTATAGATGCAGTCCTATATAGGGGGGTTTCTCTAATCTAGTTGCACGCAGGTGACGTCCCTCCATTACTAATAATGAGTCTCGGGTCAACTTCAGAAGCCTCTGAGGTTTGTGTAAAGGTCTTGCACCCGACTTAATAAACTAAAAGATAAGCTTATGGTTTTATTAGTTAAAGGGAAAGGCTAAAAGCTAATGTTAGATCAGCCCTTCCTCATTTAGTAAGTTGACTCTAGTCTTTGTTTACTAAGCTTCACTAGGCCACATGTCCAAGGTAGCACATGCTTGCTTTGTGTGAACTTAAACAAGTGTATGTGAGTGTGTGTGGTGTCTCCAATTGCCAAGATAAGTCCCAATAAGGGGGAGGAGAATTCTAGCGTGAAAAGGCAAGAGGGACAGGTGTTGGAATATGCTTGAGTTGCATTAAAAGGTGTTCCCACCTCGTTGGTCAAGTGTAAAGCATTCTAACTTAAGACTAGTTGCACTCTTGCATAGCTATATAAGAGAGGTCTCATTGCATTTTTGAGTCTCTTGCTCCTCTCACACTCTCTCTCAAGGGCCCAAGATTGAAAAATCTCTCCCTCTCTCTCTCTCTCTCTCTCTCTCTCTCTCTCATGGGAGCTCTAGAGACAGACTCTAGCTCTTGGCTATGGATGCAAATCCAAGACAATGAAAATTTCTTTTTCTCCATCTCTACTATTCTATTACTAAGTTATGCTAAGAGCTTGCCCATGAGCAAGTGTACATGGAATATCAATTCTCTTTCTTGAAAAATACTTCTCTCTACCTTCATCTTCCTCTTTCCCCACAATTCCTTACCCCATTCGGGTGTTTAGGGTTTAGGAAGCAAGGTTATACCATGGAATCTTGAAGAACACCATCTTCTTGATTCAATCAAGGCTTCGCGAGAGCCCAAACATGTATTGTAACAAAGCTCTCTTTTGAGAGGATTATAATACAAGTCCTTTTGGAGGGGGGACCGATTCCAAACAAATCTTGTGCTCATGGATTGAAAATCTTAATTGGTTATTCTCTTTGAATTATGTGAATGGTTAAAGTGTGTTTAATGTGTATTTGTGTAAAAAGATCAATTGAGCACAACCTATGTTCTCCTAGCTATCCCTCTCTTAAGGAAAACTCTTTCCTTAAGAGAGGAAAAATTAACTATGAAAGGAAAACTCTTTCCTTTCATAGTTAATTTTTGTTGAATCTAGATGTAAGTGTTAGATTCTCTGACATTGGTATCAGAGTTGGGGTTTCTCTTTTCTTGCCTAAGAAGAGAGGTCCTTGAGTAATCTATAAAAGGTTGGAGTTATTTATTGCAATAGGGTAAGTGGGAATGATATTTATCAACTTGTTTGGTATGTGTGTTTATAGGGTACGGGTGACACCGTCGGGATCTATGGTCTTAATAATGGAGTGTTTAGAGACTTGTCTACGGCTTAACCATTATTGAGCTATTAGTGCCCGATAAACAGTGCCAACCTTGCACTGTGAAACCCACTCCACTACTCTTTGAAAGTAATAATATTTAAACCACGGGTGTAGTTACTTGAGTGCTAATTTTCAAGGGATAAGAGGAAAGGTAGCCAAAGTTTTGGAAGTGCCAAGAAAAGAGTTAGCATACACATATAAGGAAATTTAATCATGGCCCAACATAATGAAGGGAATGTATTTTTTATTGACAACTCAGATTTGGTTGATGGTATAGCTTTTGATGATGGTTTTAGAGTTGTCAACTACCTTAGTGACAAGTTACAAGAAGCAATGGGAAACCCTATCTTGCAAGTGGAGGGTCAAACCAAATTCAAGCCCTTCAAGTTCAAATTCGCTCAAGTACCCAAGAAGAGATAATTCCTATGAGGCCTCCTAGTGAGACCCCCTAAAGAGGAATCTCTTTGGGTAATGGAGAGGAGATATCGGAAGGAACTCCAATGCAAACTATTCAAGAAAAAGAAGTGCACCCTAAACTATTCAAGGGAGAGGTATGAAAGTGATACTCCACTTACCTATGAAAGTGATGTTGTTGGAAAGAACTCCAATGCAAACTATTCAAGAAGAAGAAGTGCACCCTAAACTTTCAAGGGAGAGGTATGAAAGTGATACTCCACCTACCTATGAAAGTGATGTTGTTCCAAGAAGATGGTGGCATGACGGTCACCTAGTCCTCCCAAAAATAAGAGGAAGCCATCAAGTACTCCCTCTTATGCTAATCCAAATAAGGGAGAAAGAAATCCAAGTTAGAGGAAGTGAAGAAAGCGTTCACCATCTTTGCCTTCTTCCTCCTCTTCCTCTTCATCATCATCACCATCTTCTGACTCGGAGGACAATGACTTGCCATCCAAGAGAGAGAAGAGAAGAGGTAAAAGGAGGAGCTATGTGGCATGGAAGAGGTTACATAAGTTGAAGAAATTCAAGAGAGAGGAAAGAACATTAGCTTTCTTACCTATGATGGAACCTTTGGAGCAACTCACAAAGTACCATCCTTTATCCAACAATTTAACGCGGCTTTTGGGGAGGATGAATATTTCTCAAAATATTCAAAGCTCCAAAATGTTTCTATGCATTTCCAAAAGTCAACTCGTCAATGGTGGGTCACCGTAGTCAAGGTGAAGCTCTAAAGACTTGGGAAGCTTTGAGGATTACTATTACAAAGCAATTCCTCCAAGTGATGCCAAAGACAAAGTCCTCATGGAATGGCGAAGCTTGAAGATGGCCCCATATGAGTATGTCTAAAAGTATGTGGATAAGTTTTGGGAGTTACATCTCAAAGCCACTATCTACAAAAAGATAGACTTTGCCGAACAAAAGCAACAATTTTGTGGTGGCCTATCTGAGGCCCATCTGAGGAGATGAGTGAGTATGTCAACTCACAAAGACTTAAAACTATTACGAAGGTCATACATCATACTATGATTGCTTCAAAGATTCATTTCCAACAAGGGACCAAGAAGGGCTCAAAGCCAACGGAAGCCAAAGAATTAATTGAGCCAAAGGGGAAGAACAATGCAACGCAAAATTCTCCCAAGGTTAACAACAACAACATGTGACCATATACATGTGGTAGTGAAGTGTGTGAACACACTTAGGACCACCGGGGCATTTTTTCCCTCTCTATGAGGCTTTTCCCCCCGTGCATTGTATATACGCCCATTCATTCTAGGGCTATCTGTCGTTCCATTGCACACTAAGTAATACACTCTTAGTTGTGTGCCTTGAGATTCCTTCGTCTTCTCCAAGTTGTGTGTGTTTTCCTGCAACACTAATTCAAACAAGTGGTATCAGATCAGGTTGCCTCCTCCCGGGCTTAGTCGCTAGCAACTCCAACACACACCTGCTCACTTTCTCTGATTTCAATGATCTTTGGCGAGCGTTCGTAGGTCGACAAAAATTTTGGGAGGGCTAGTATAGCTCACTCTACTCAGATTTTTGATTCGTGCTCATTTCAGCCTCCGTTTCCACTACAAGCAATACTGCACAGGCTATTTTGTCATTTTGTGCAAAATTTCTATCAGTGCCATTTTTTGTGCATAACAGGTCCCTTACAATCTTCTACGGTTTGTGCTATATAGCACGTGTTGTTCCCGCTTTGTTTCTCCTCTTTTGGGCAGTTTTCACATCAGGTGCAACATTTACCATGGCTGGCAACAACACAGATGTGTTCAAGATGTTTGCTGCTGAGGACATATTGGATGGGAACAATTACCGTAAATGGGCTTACATGATAACATGTTCTTGTGTCAAAGGGCGTTTGGAATATTGTGCAGGGCATCGATGTACATCCTGGTTCTGAGGATGTAGGCGATGTTGAGGATGTTACAGGTCTTGTTGCAAGGATTGCTGATGTTAGAGTTGTTTTGCCTATGATAAAACAAGCTCAGTGGGATGTAAAGCATGCGTAGGCTCATGCGTTGATTGCATTATCTGTGAAGCGCACCATTACGCCTCACATTCGTTCAACAAAATCTACAAAATAGACTTGGGATATTCTGGATGGTCTTTATGCAAGTCGCAATGAGGCTAAAATTGCATTGCTGCGCCTAAAGAGTTGGAGTCGAAAATTATGCATGAGGAAGATGATATGGACACTTTCCTTGCTGGTGTCAAGGATATCAATGAGCAACTTATTTCTACAAGTGAAGTCATGTCAGACAGTTCCCTTGTGCAGACAGTTCTTGATGCCTTACCGGATTCTTACCAGACTTTTGCTAGTACTTGGAGACTTATGACCCAAGGAAATCCTGAAGTTGTCAAGTTTGATGCATTATGCACATTGCTGTTGCAAGAATCACTTTCCAAAAAAAACAGGAGTAGATAGCGTGCAATTGAACAGGCTTTTATTGCTACTCAAAGAAAGGGTGGTACCAGCAATGCAACCACTTCTTATGGTTCTTCTGCGAGTGGAAAATCACCTCTTCCTAATGCTTCTGCTGCCAACAATTCGTCTGAAAATTATGGTGATAAGGGAAAAAAGAAGATGTGTTGCCATTATTGTAAAGCTAATGATCACTTGATCAAGCAGTGTCCTAAGTTGAAGGCCAAAGAGGCTAAGAAGAAAGAGAGTGGTTCCACTGCAAATGCTGGTTCTAGTACAAATATAGCCATTGTTGACTCTTCAGTGAAAGGAGACCGTGATGCTGATGTTGATGCAGCATGGGCTTTTAGTGCGGAGTGCACTTACAATCCTGCTGTCCATGATGCATGCATGTCAGTTGCTGCAGATTCACATGTGTGGTATTTCGACAGTGGTGCTACAAAGCACATTACCTCACATCGTGAATTGTTCACCTCTCTCGAGTCTATCCCTCATGGGAATTTAGTCACTTGTGCCAACATTGCCTCTTATCCGGTTCAAGGAATTGGAAAGATTGTGCTTATTGCTGCAAAGGGAAGTTCCTTCACACTTGTTGATGCACTTTATGTACCTAGGATCAATAAAAATCTTTTGTTTGTATCTGCTGCTAGACTTGGACTTGTAGTCAAATTTGTGGATGACATATGTACAGTTCATGATCTCAGTTTTGGTGATGAAATTGTTGCATCTCGCCTTTTGTGACGTGGGTTGTATAAGCTCACTTTGTATTACAAGTGTGGACAAAATTTTGCAAATGTAGTTGTTGATTCAAGGACTGTTTCAGATGCAAAAATGTGGCATGCACGTTTTGGGCATCTGAATTTTGTCAATTTGCTGCGCTTGCAGAAATTGATAAGGTTTATTCTTTGCGTCCTCTTGAAGCACCTGTCAAATTTGTTTCTCAAGGCTGTATTTTAGGTAAAATGCAGCGTTCTATGTTTCCAAAGGATGGTTCAGTTAGGGCCACATGCAGGTTGCAGCTTGTGCATAGTGATGTTTGTGGGCCCATGCAAACTCCATCTTTGGGAAATTACCTTTACTTCATGACTTTCATTGATGATTACTCCATGCATGCATGGGTATTTCCTCTTAAAGCGAAGTCCGAAGTTTTTATGTGCTTCAAATAATTTTTGGCTATGGCTGAAAATGTCTCGAAATGTACTATGGGCACCCTCCGTTCCGATCGAGGGGGGGAGTATATGTTTCATGAATTTAATGAATTTATGGCTAGTCGTGGGATAAAACTCCAATGTACAGTGCCTTATACACCTGAACAAAATGGTGTTGCGTTGAGAGGAAAAATAGGTCACTTACAAAAATGGCACGATGTATGGTCAAGCTTTGCTGCATTCTTTTTGTCTCGAGGCCATCCTGTGTGCCACTTATGTACTAAACAGGTGTCCTACAAAAGCTTTGCAGTCTATTACTCCATATGAAGAATGGCATGATAGAAAGCCTTCTATTGAGCACATGCATGTTTTTAGTTGTTTGGCATATTCTTTGGTGCCACAAACACAGCGCAAAAAATTGGATGATAAGGCTATCAAATGTATTTTTGTTCATTATAGTGCTGAAAGTAAATGTTATCGGTTGTATCATCGACAAACAAAGTGTATTCTGGTTTTACGGGATGTTGTGTTTGTGGAGGATTCTATTCAGCCCTTGCTATCATGTACTAGAGACAATAATGTAAGCTCACATGACATTTATGACACTTTGTTGCCTCTTTTTAGTGGTGGAAGTACAAACGTAGATTCCAATGAGGCAAATGGACAGCCTATGGGGGTTTTTGAAAATGTTACAGATGAGCCTATTACTGATACAGAGGTAATGTACTTGATGAGGAAAGGGCTGAAAATGAGCAGGCTAGTGGTATCCCAAAATGGCTGGTGCACACTTTGCGTGACAGTAAATTGGATGCACCTTTGTCTAGTCGTACTCGTTTAGGTTCTTGCCATGCCTCTTATGCATCAGATTGTTATGCTTCGGCTGTGTCTAGCTTACATGATGTTGAGGAACCTTTGTCTTCTGATGAAGCACAAAATTCAAAAAATTGGATGGTTGCCATGCAATTAGAATATGATGGACTTATAGAAAATGACACATGGACTTTATGTGATTTGCCTCTTAGCAAAAATTCCATTGGTACAAAGTGGGTTTACAAGTTGAAACATAAGCCGGATGGTGAGGTTGATCGCCATAAGGCTTGACTTGTTGCAAAAGGCTATGTGCAGCAAAAAGGCATAGATTATGAAGAAACTTTTTCTCCCACTTGCCATATGACTACTGTTCATTTTCTATGTGCATTGGCAGCTCATTTTGGATGGGATGTACATCAATCAGACATTGTTACTGCTTTCTTGAATGGTGACATATTTGAGGAAGTTTATGTAACGTCGCCTCGTGGTTTTGTCAACAAAGGTCAAGAGGACAAAGTGTGCAGATGTAAGAAGGCTTTGTATGGGTTGAAGCAATCTCCTCATGCTTGGTATGAGAAAGCTGACACTCATTTGGTCAAACAAGGCTTTCGTAAAGCACATTGTATGTCAAGCGTGAGGGCGATGTACTTGTCATTGTTTTTCTTTATATGGATGATTTGCTAATCATTGGTTCCAATGAGGCACATATTACTGAATTTAAGGCTGATTTGAATGCTACTTTCAAGACGAAAGATTTGGGGCTGTTGCATCATTACTTGGGCATACAATTTAAGGAGTGTAATGGTGGTATTGCCTTGTGTCAGAAAAGTTACATAGAGACATTGCTATGTAAGTTTGGATTTGAGGATTGCAAGCCTATTGCCACTCCCATGGAAACAGGTTTGAAGTTAAGTCTACATGATGCTAGTGATCCTGCTGATGTCACTCTTTATCAAATTGTTGTTGGCTGCCTCATTTATGTTTGGAATACGAGGCTAGATATTCAGTTTGCAGTCTCACAGGTCAACATATTTATGCATAGCCCAGGGTCTAAGCATTGGTAAACTATCAAGAGGATTTTTCGCTATTTAAGTGGCACTTTACATCTTGGCTTGTTTTATCCCAAGGGGGGATCATTGCCGCCAGACTTACATGCTTTTATGGACTCAGATTGGGCTGGTTGTTTTGACACAAGAGTGTCCACAAGTGGTTTTTGTTTCATGCTTGGCAGTTCATGAATATCATGGTTGAGCAAGAAGCAACCTACTGACCACTTCTAGTTGTGAGCCTAAGTATAGGGCAGTCTTCATAGCTACGGTTGAGTGTGCATGGATCATACACCTTATGGCTGATTTGGGTAATGGACAGGACACTGCCAACACTATCTAAAGTGACAAAATAAGAGCGCATTGGTAGTTGCAAGGAACCTAGTTTTCCATGCTCGCACAAAGCACATTGAGGTGCATTACCACTATGTCAGGGAGAGGCTCTTAGTAGGAGAGATTAGCTTGGCTTATGCACCAACACAGGACAATCTTGCAGATCTTTTCACAAAGGCATTGTCTCGTGAGAAGTTTGAAGCTTTCCACAAAGATTTGGGCTTACTCCCCTTTGTGGTCCGATCATATCCTCAGGGCATGGCACTTCCCTTTACTCATGTGCCAGCTCTCGTTCACCGCATCACTCCAGGGCAGATTTGTTACCGTATACATGTGGTACTGATGTGTATGAACACACTTAGGACTGTTGGGGCATTTTTTCCCTATCTAGGAGGTTTTTCCCCCCGTGCATCGTATATACGCCCATTCATTCTAGGGCTATCTATCTTTCCATTGTACACTAAGTAATACACTCTTAGTTGTGTGCCTTGAGCTTCCTTTGTCTTCTCCAAGCTATGTGTGTTTTTGTGCAACCCTAATTCCAACACAACAACAAAAGAAAGGTGAAAGAAAAGGACTGCAAAGGTAGAAAAACTTTCTCCTGAAGAGGTGAACATTATCGTAAACATAACAAGTGTGGAGAGAAAGGTCATGTTTCTCAGGCATGTCCTAAGAGAAATGAATGTAATGACCGTCTTAGAGCCACCATGGTGGAAGCTCTAAAAGAAGAAGGCCATTGCAAAGGAGGACCACTCTCTTATCCTTGGGAAAAAGTAAGAGAACATGACACTTTTATATTGTTTTACCCTTGCTCTACCCACAACTTCATTTTGATTGAGCTAGCTACCAAGCAAGGAATTCATGACTTTGAGATTGAAGATGTGGTCCAAGTATATGGATCTTTCAAAGGGCAAGAGGTCTCAGTCACTCGGTTGATTATGAAGCTAAGGATCCATGTGAAAAGCTATGTTGATAACAAATATTTCTTCATCCCTCCACTCAAGCATGAAGAGTTATCCTAGGGGCACCATGGTTTGATTGCATGGCTGCCACTATGAAGTTTTTGGAGAAAAAAGTCCTCTTTTCCTATTGAGACAAGGATGTTACACTGGATGTTAATAGTGTGGGCAACACTATACCTCTTGTATAAACTCAAACTTTAGATTAAGTAATGAAAATCTCTCTTTCTTGTTACATGGTTTTTGTCAAAGAGTCTAAGAAAGATGCATGTGTTCCTAATGAAGTTAAAGATGAAACTAAAGACGAGTTAGAACTTTCTAGTTTTCAATGAATTTCAAGATGTGTTTACGCATGAAATTTCCAGGGAGAAACCTCCCAAAAGGGACAAGATGATCATTCCATAGGACCTTTACCTGTTAGTTCACCTCCTAATAAGCCTCTTAATTGAGTCTCACTGGCTCAGGAGGAGATTATGAGGCAAGTGAATGAGCTTGTGGAAAAGGGGATGGTCAGGCCTAGTTCATCTCCATTTTGTTAACCCGTTCTACTAGTACAAAAGGAAGATGGTACTTATGGAATGTGTGTGGACTATCGGGCGCTTAATTGGATAACCATAAAGAGTAGATTTTCCGTTCTCACAATAGAAGATCTATTTGATAAGCTACAAGGGTTTACCTATGTTAGTAGAAGAGATCTCAAAAGTGATTATCATTAGATAAGGACATTGCCTCAAGATTTTCATAAGATGAACTTTCGAACAACTTTTGGCCTATATGAATTCTTGGCAATCCTTTTTGGACTTACCAATGCCCCAACTACCTTTAATTGAATAATGGAAAGGCCCTTTAGACCTCATCAAAGTTCTTAGATGAAATTATCATCTACTTGAAGAGTATTGAGGAACATAAGAAGCATCTTTAGATAATATTTCCACTTTTGAGATACAATAAGCTTTGCATTAAGCAAAAGAAAAGTGAGTTTTTCTTAAAAGAGACTCACCATTTAGGTCATATTATCTCCTAAGCAGGGATTTGAATGGACCCTGGATTGCAAAAGAGAATGAAGCTTTTGAAAATTTAAAAGCAAAGCTTATCTCTCAACCCGTTCTAATATTACCAAACCTTTCAAATCCTTTTGAGGTCCAATGTGATTCTTGTGGGCAATGCCTTGGAGATATTTTGTGTCAGGAAGGGCATACCATAGCAAACAAAATTAGGATATTGGATAACCAAGAAAAGAATCTAGGCATTTATGAAAAAGAGCTTTTAGCTTTCTTACATGCCCTAGATGCTTGGAAGCATTATCTCAATAGGCACTCCATTTATTTTGTGCACAGATCATCATAGTCTTAAATACTTTTTGATGCAAACTAAATTAAGTGATAATCAAATGAGGTAGATAAATACTCTCTCACATTTTAATTTTCATATTGCTCACATAGCTGGTAAGCAAAACCAAGTGGTTGATGTACTTTCACGAAGACCAAGGGTGAATGTTGTATCAATAGCTACTCACAGTAATCTATCCTCTATGATAAATGAGTATAATACAGATCCAGACTTCAAAGATATTATATCAGCTATTGCACTAGGGAAAAAAGAGGAACCATTCAATGTCCAAGATGGTCATATTCTCTGTGGCAATAGGCTATGCGTTACACAGAATTTACGTAAAAAGGTTACGTACGAATCTCACGTTCCACTTTATGCGGGGCATAAAGGGATCAAGTTTCCAAAGTAACACTTAAGTCATACTACGGGCAAGGAAATACAAGGTCGCCCAACATGTCACCAAAAATATTATGCTAAGGTAGCAAAAAGATATTATGGCCCATTTCAAATTCTTAAGCCTATCAATGAAAAAACTTATAAGGTAAAGTTACCAAGTACTTGGCTCATTCATAATGCCTTTCATGTGAGCCACTTGAAACCTTATAAGGGCAAGCCACCCAAGTTTTAAGAAGTGATAAGACTATCCAAAGGTATCTTGTTAAATTTAAGAATTATCCTTTTGAAGATGCAAGGTGGATGCAAGACATCCAACAAACGGATAATGTAAACCTTTAAATACTTAACAAAGTCTCCTCTCAAAGGTAAGAATTAGGTCTGAACGATATATATTTATGAAGACTTTTGTCTTGTTTTGGCTCTAAGATTTCTTTCAAATGTTCGTAAGTTTTAAGTGTATGCATACCATAAATCAATCTTGCGGTAACTTTGTCTCTCAAACATCTAGTAAACCTTGCCAATCTACTACGAAAGATGATTAGGGCTCAGTAAAGACATGCTTGCTACAACTAAGTCTTTCAAGCACCAAGTGGAAATAGTCTCACCATTGTGGAAGGATGACGGGTAACATGGGATCCTCTACCCAAATCAACAGGACTAACTATGAATTTATTTTTCCACCCCATACTCAAGAGTGACTATGATTTCAAGGGAGAGGTAATGTCATGAATATTTATTTCTAACCTTGTAATTAGTGTACCAACCTGGACAAGGCTTGGTCAAAAGGGGAAAGTCCATAAAAGAGCAAGGGTAATCGCTAACTGATTATCTCAGTCATAGGTACATGTCAAGGAAGGATAATTGTATATTGGCCATCCTTGATCAAAGGTACATGACAAAGGAGATGATCAAGAGAAATTATAGGAGTCTAAAGATAGAAAGTGAATGTGCTAGGCTTAAGTCATTTTAATATCTCTTTAGACTCCAAATATGAAGTCTAGGAAGCCTTAGGGTGAAATTCTAACTTGCCAAAAAATATCTAAATTTAATAGGTTTTGAGAGGTTCGCGGCACCTCCAAAGCACTATTCTAAGGTCTTAAATCCCGAAGGATAAGTTTTATTTTTGCCAAATCTTATCCTTATTTAGCAGGTCCTAAATTAGTAGGTATGTTGTAGCCTGGTCAGCTTCATAAGCCTCCAAGGTTTGTGCAAAGGTCTTGCATCCGACTTAATTAATTAAAAGGTAAACTTATGATTTTTATTATAAATGAAAGGAAAAGCTAAGGACTAAGATTAGATCATGCCTTCTTCATTTAGTAAGTTGACTCTAGTCTTTGTTTACTAAGCTTTACTAAGCCACATGTCCAAGGTAGCACATGCTTGCTTTGTATGAGCTTAAACAAATGTATGCGAGTGTGTGGTGTCTCCACTTACCAAGATGAGTCTAGGGGGAGGGGGGGAAAATGTAACATTTAATGGTCTAGTAACTTGTGTGTAGCGGAAAATAGCATGAGCATAGTGAGCATTTCATTAGAATAGCTTCCTAATGAGAATAACAAGAGTGCTTGGGTGGAGAGAGCAACAAAAAGCATAACACCTAGTTAGATAGCATGAAAAATACTTCAAAAGAGAGAGAAATTAAGCAATTGACAACAGTTGAGGACCGGATTTGCATGGAGCCGGTCCCCCCTCCAAAAGGCTTTGTATTATGGTTTCTCCCATCAAGAGAGACATTTTACGATACAATTTCTTGTGTTCCTTCAATGCTAGATAGTGCAAAGAAGATGGAAACTTCATGCACTACGCAAAACACTTATCAAACACAACATCAATTCCCTCACGGTCTAAGACCCAAGACCTCATCCACCTTTGAAGATGGTGAGAGCTAGCGGGGTCAAGCCAAAAGGCATGACAATGTATTCGTAAAGGCCAAACGTAGTGCGATATGCGATCTTTACAATGTTTTGATCAACTATCCTTATTTGATGATAGCTACTTTTTAGGTCAATCCTACTGAAGTAGGTGGACCCTTGTAGCTTATCAAATAGGTATTCTACCTGTGGAACGGGAAACCTATTTTTGATAGTGATCCTATTTAGTTCTCTATAGTCGACACACATATGATATGTGCCATCTTTCTTTTGCACTAGTAGCACAGGAGAACAAAATGGAGATGAGCTAGGCCTAACCATGCCCTTCTCAACTAACTCATGCACTTGCCCTCCTCTTGTTGAGCTTGAGAAACTCTATAAGGAGGTTTGTTAGGTGGTGAACTTCCTGGAAGAAGTTCAATTGTATGGTCATCATTACCTCGTTTAGGAGGTAGCTCACAAGGGATGTCGTCAATAAAGACATCTTGAAACCCCTTGATAAAATTGGATAACTCTAATTCCTTTTGGTTGTGTATATTTTCTTTTGCTAAAACATTAGGTTCATTTTGAGAATCTTTGACAAAAATCATGTACACGGAAATAGAGCTCTTTATTGACTTGTTGAAAGCTTGTGTATGTACAATGGGTATAGTGTTACCCATTTGCTTAGCATCTATATACATATCTTTTTCCCTGAACTTAAAGGAGATTCTACTTTCGGGGAATTTAACATTGGCAGCCATGCGATCCAACCATAGTGCCCCTAGGATTACATCCTCATGCTTGAGAGGAGAGATAAAGAAGTTCTCTTTGTCCACATAGCTTTGGACATGGAGCCTCAATTTCCCGATTAAGGGAGTGACTAAAGCTTCTTCCCCCTTGAAAGCGACGTCTGCGGGTAGGACATCTCCCATCTCGTAGGTTTGTATGCCTAGCTTGGTGGCCAACACTATAGATATAAAATTATGAGTAGAACAGGGGTCAAAATGAATAAAAGCATCATGTTCTCTTACCTTTCCCCAAGCATGGCATAGAGGAGATCCTTTGTGGTGAGTTTCCTCCTCTTCGATTTCGACCAAGGTAGCTCTAGGAGGATCATGGCGGTTGTTCTTTTGGGGACAAGCGCGGTACGCATGCCCTTGTTCGTCGCACTTGAAACACCGGTTATCCTTGCGATAATCCTCAAGCCCTTCAGGAGAGAGTTTATTTTTGCCTTTGTAAACTCCCTTCTCTTTAGCTTTGTTGGAATTGCCCTTAGGAGACGTTTGGACATTGTCCTTCCCCTTAGGCTCATTGGAACCCTTGTTTTCAAGGGGCTTAGAATTCCTCTTAGCTCCGATTTGGAAATTGATTTGAGAGGTCACCATATTATGATGTATTACCGCCGATATGGTGTGTGGCCTTTGGGAGTTGACATACTCCGCCATTTCTTCGGTCACATATTTGATGGATTCATTGGGAGAGAGCTTCAAGCTTCACCATTCGGTGAGTACTTTGTCTTTGGCATCGGTGGCCAAAAACTGCTTCATAATGGAAGCTCTTAAAGCTTTCCATGTTTGTGGAGCTTCACCGTTGGCCCGTAGGCTAGACCACCATTGTCTGGCAGACTTTTGAAAGTGCATAGCTACATGGCGTAGCTTAGAGGACTCCGTGAAGACCTCATCTCCGAACGCCGCATCAAATTGTTGGATAAAGGCCAAGACTTTGTCTGTAGCACCAAAAGTGCCATCATAGGTAAGGAAAGAGATGCTCTTCCCTCCCTCTTTGAATTTCATGAGCTTGGACGACCTCTTCCACGCGGCATAGGATTTCCTATGGCCTTTTCTTTTTGATGGTTCAAAGGTTGCACCATCACTTTCTTCAGAAGATGGAGAAGAGGGTGACCTCTGTCTCGCCTTTTTCTTTCCTTGATCTTCTTTGTCTTCACCATCACTTTCATAAGAGGAAGAGGATGAAGAAGATGGAGAAGAGGGTGTCCTCTTTCTCGCCTTTTTCTTCTCTTGATTTTTGTCATCCCTCTTTGAAGTATGGTGCGGAGAAGCATGCAATGGTCTTCTCCGTTTTGGAGGTGATGGAGAGCGTTTAGCCGGCCGTCTTCGTGGAGCCATCTCCGCCGAGGTGGCGGGAGACTCACTTTTTTCTCGTTCCTTCGATGGAGGCTCTTGAATTCTCCTTTGAGAAGGAGATGCGTCGTCAAGGAGAAAATTTATGAGCCCTTCATAGGGATCCTCTTCTTCTTCCCAAATCGGAGAGAGACCTCTTTTGGAAGTCTCACAAGGAGGCTTCCTAGGTGCTCTCTTGTCATGGTGAGGAGCTTGGAGAATCCCATGAGAACGAAGCTGCCATTGTACTTCACTTTGGAGGGATGGATTGCCCATAGCTTAATGAAGCCTAGAAACAAGAAAGTTAACAAGCATCGGGGCATCATTAGTAGCTTGCTCATTAGCAAAATCAAAGTTGTCAACATTAATTTCACTCTCTTTACTATTGTCAACCATTCTAACAACTTTTAGGTATACTTTGGCACTTCAAGCCCTAGTTGGTACTCCTCTTTACCCCTTTAGAAAAAGCACTCAAGCTACTGTACCTGTGGCTCGAATACCATTAATTTCAAGGAATAGAAGGGAGGGTCATTCAACACCAAAACAGCACCGGCTCCTGTCAAGCTTCTAATAACTCAATAGTGGTTAAGCCGTAGGCAAGCCTCGTAGGACTCCACTATTAAGACCATAGCTCTCGACAGTGATGCCCCGTTAACTGCACAAAGGCAGGCGCACTGCAAGGCTGAAAAATCCCTATTCTACTTACTCACATGCAATTAATAGTACCAACCATTTATAGCTAGCTTGAGGACCTCCCTTCTTGAGCAAGAAAAGAGAAACCTTGTGCTCTGATACCAATGTAGCATTTAATGGTCTAGTAACTTGTGTGTAGTGGAAAATAGCATGAACATAGTGAGCATTTCATTAGAATAGCTTCCTAATGAGAATAATAGGAGTTCTTAGGTGGAGAGAGCAACAAAAAGCATAACACCTAGTTAGATAGCATGAACAATACTTCAAAAGAGAGAGAAATTAAGCAGTTGACAACAATTGAGGACCGGATTTGCATGGAGCCGGTCCCCCCTCCAAAAGGCTTTGTATTATGGTTTCTCCCATCAAGAGAGACATTTTACAATACAATTTGTTGTGTTCCTTCAATGCTAGATAGTGCAACGAAGATGGAAACTTCATGCACTACGCAAAACACTTATCAAACACAACATCAATTTCCTCACGGTCTCAGACCCAAGACCTCACACACCTTCAAAGATGGTGAGAGCTAGCAGGGTATGAGAATAGATTGAGAGGAAGGAGTATTCTTACGAGAAAGATGTACATCTCCTCACATAATCACTCATATTAGCATAGCTTAGCTTAGTAATTAGCATGGTAGAGGAGATGAGCATCAATTGAAGCTTGACTCTTGGTTGGATTTGCATCATAAAGCCAAGAGTTGTTGGTGTAGGTCTCCCCTCTCACAAGCTTGGAGTAGGTGGTAAGCTTTCCATTAAAGCTTGAGAAGGAGAGAGAGTCTTCTTTTCTTCACACATGAGCTAGTGTGAGTGTGTAGGTGATAATGCCTTTGAAAAATCAGTCCCCCTCTCTCTCTTGCTCGACCCCCCTTGCTATTTGGTCTTGCTAGCATCCTATTGGACCTCCCCATGCTTAGCCAATGGTAATTAAGCAGCATAAGTGATAGCCTTCTGACATGTGTCCCCCTTTCCGCTTTTGTGAGAGCTTTAGGTAATTAATAAATGAAACTAAACTCTCATTGGACCCCTTTGCCTCCTGGCCAATAGGAATCAGGCAAGCCATTGGGCTGCTGAATGCTCATTGGACACCTTGGGAGACTGTCCAATAGTCTTCTAGAGAGCTTAATTCCCATTGGTTCTTTTATTAAGTGTTTTTAAATTAATTAAACTAGATGCAATCTAGCCTAATTCTCATTGGTCCACCTCCAAGGCCATCCAATAGGATTTGGGTACACCTTGTGGGCATCTGGGCTAGGGAGCTGACATGTGTCCCTCATTCCCTTTGTGTAAAGGGAGCTTGTGTGTATGTGCGTGAGTTTCTCTCTCATCCCCTACTTGCAAGGCTTGCCCCCTCCTATGTAGGGATTGATAAAGAGTTTTGGGAGACACACAAAGCATCCAATTCCCCCAATGTTTGACCTTTGGACACAACCTTTGAATTTTGGAAGTCTTAATGGGATGAACCTTAGGGTCTTTTAAGCCCATTGTTGCACATAGCTCTTTTGCATATGGCCCCCCCTTTGGATCCCTACTTTCCCTCCTTTGGATCCCTATTATGGCCGGTTTGCTAGCTTAACCAATATTCTAGCTTTTTCTCCCCTGGCACTTCTCCATATTAAATGACCGGTTTAAAATGAGAATATCATTTAGGAGAATAAGATATTGATTATTATGACATACAAAGTTCTAGCATGCAAGGCAAGAGGGAAAAGTGTTGGAATATGCTTGAGTTGCATTAGGATGTGTTCCCACCTCATTGGTCAAGTGTGAAGCATTCTAACTAAAGACTAGTTGCACTCTTGCATAGCTATATAAGAGAAGGCTCGTTGCATTTTTGAGGCTCTTGCTCCTCTCACACACTCTCTCAAGTGCCCAAGATTGGCAAAGCAAACTCTCTCTCTCCGTCTCTCTCTCTCTCTCTCTCTCTCTCTCTCTCTCATGGGAGCTCTAGAGATGGACTCTGTCTCAGGCTCTTAGCTATGGATGCAAATCCAAGCCAATGAAAATTTGTTTTTCTCCATCTCTAGTATTCTATTACTAAGCTATGCTAAGAGCTTGCCCATGAGCAAGTGTACATGGAATACCAATTCTCTTGCTTGAAAAATAATTCTCTCCACATTCATCTTCACAGTTGCTTTCTCCCCGTTGGGGTGTTTAGGGTTCGGGAAGGAGGGTTATACCATGGAATCTTGAAGAACACCATCTTCTTGATTCAAGCAAGTCCTTTTGGAGGGGGGACCGACTCCAAACAAATCTCGTCCTCATTGAGTTGTCAATCTTAATTGGTTATTCTCTTTGAATTATGTACATGGTTGAAGTGTTTTTAATCTGTATTTGTGTAAAGAAATCAGCCCGGCACAATCGATGTTCTCCTTGCTATCCCTCTCTTAAGGAAAACCTTTCATAGTTAATTTTCACTGAATCTAAAAGTAAATATTATATTCTCTGACATTATTCACCGATGAAATCACAAGTAAATGATGAAGAGTCCTTAATACCATCTAAAGTCGTAGTTCTATCGTCGCCAAAGGGTTGGTCTAACGATAAGGGTTTGGCCTCTCAACCTACGGGTTGCGGGTTCAAATCCCCCGATGGGTCACACTCTAGAGGGACACTTTGTGCTCACTTGGTGTTCACGTTGCTAGGGTTCTTGCCCTTGCACACTTGAGTGCATCCTCCTCGTGGGGTGGGTCACCCGAGGAGGAGGTTCCTAGCTGATTGCTACGAGTTCTCTCCGTAGTTCCTAACATGTGGTGCATCAATTAGGTGGCCATGGTGATGCCTACGAGTGGCTCTTGCCCGATGGTACGTGTCCGTTTTCCGACTATGTAACATGGCTAATAATTGGAAGGGATAAACACCTCCCCCTCTTTTGGGCCCTCTGGTGTGTCAGAAAAAAATTTCCTAGTTCTATCTAGTAAGGAGAACTCTTCTTGCTGTGAAGTGTTGCAATTTTTTTTTTTTTTGCAAAACTCACAATTGTGAGTGGATAGTTTAAGTTTTTTGTGTAAGAGATGTTTGAAGGGATAAGTAGGGGTATTTTGGGAACATGGGAAAATTGAAGGGCATTTTGGGATTTTTTTAGATATGAGGATACATCCTAGGGAATTTTTAAAATTTGAGGGCTCCTAAAAAAAGACAACAGTGATTCGTTATAACCAAGTTCCAACTGCTTTGTTGAGCAACGAGTGACAAAAGCGACGATCATCTTCTCCACCATGCTTTCCATGCGAGAAGAGGACTTTCAAAGTTAGTCTCCTCACTCTTCTTCTTCAAATTGCCTCACCGCATTGGCATGTTTTTAGTGCCAAGCTAGCTAGCAGCTGCATGGGATTTGTAGAGAGAGAGAGAGAGAGAGAGAGAGAGAGAGAGAGAGAGAGAGAGAGAGAGAATATCGCTTTACCTCTTCTCGAGAATGAGATGTACTAATGAGCTGCATGGGATTTGTGCAGAGAGAGAGAGAGAGAGAGAGAGAGAGAGAGAGAGAGAGAATAGCGCTTTACCTCTTCTCGAGAGTGAGATGTACTAATGAGACGTAAATTTTACATGGGTGTGCTTTCTGGCTATCCCAAAGCAAAGGAGGACAAAATGTATAAAATAGAAGTACTACAAGATAATCTGACAAGTGGGAATAGTACAGAAATGGGTGAGTGTGGGAATCACTGGGATGTATGGAGCTCTAAAAACTAGGGCTAGACACTAGATTCTTAGGTAGTACAGTCGTACAATCATGATATGCATGCATCTAGCTAGCTCCATCTAGTAACAGCCCGGTCGTGCCAGAAGCTTACAGGGCCAATAGAGCTTGCTGCGCATGCTTGTAAGAAATCACCATGACTGGAATCTGCAGGTAAAAAGAGACTCAGCATTCGGATATTGACTGTGGCTACCTGTTACTTTGCACAATGTGCTGCGAAGCGCTACAAGTTTTTCCTATTTTTGAAAAAATTGTAGGGGCTACAGAGCATCATCGAGCCGCCATAGCTGCTGCAAATACTCCGTGTGGCACCTAAGGTTGAGTGATTACATCCCCTACAAGTCTCAGCTGGGATGGGGCTTTAAGTACCAAGATGCAGGTATAAGATATCATGCGTGGGAGGATATGGAGTGAATGGTTCTCAAAGAATAGAAGTAGGTTCCTAAAAAGCCTACTCTCCCCTCTTGTCTGGCCATTTGGGGCCATACCCAGAAGTCTCTAATCTTCCTCTGATCTATCGTGGCTCGGTATCCTGGCTCTTGAGTTCGCTTGTGGGCTCAGTCAATCTTTGCCCATTGGAGTGAGATTCCTCTCTCATCCCGTTGGTGAAAGGGGATGTAGTGGTTGTCCTCTAAAAGAAGTGAGTGAGCTGGGATTGTCCTTTATTAGAGATAGTGGGTGACTACTATGTGTGTCTCTATGTCCGCCTAATTTATTGGTCTCTTATGCCATTAGCTCTCGGAGTGTGCTGTATCAATTTTGTATGCTCTCATAAACTGTGCATTTGCATTTATAGTGTTTCGCGTTCTCTACCTATGCTATGTAGTACGTGGAGACAACTAGCTGTCCTGTTGCCACTCGAACACTGTGTGGCATGTATACATCCATGTAGCTTGACCTTGTATGAAACTATTTACTAGGATAGTCAAGAATTGATTTTATAGTACTGTATCTTCAATGGAAGAGGCTGTGTGGATGTAATCCATGTCTCTCGAATATACATTTGCAAATATCATGTCAAAGGACCTGATTCCTCTTGCTTTGTGAGAGATGGATAGAGGGCGAGTTAGAGTCATGCTAGAAGGGTGGTAGCAGTCCTATATCCAAGAAATTTGTCATAAACCACTGTGCATCTTTCCATAGCATGATCTTCTCTCTCTTGCTTGTGCTAGTGCCTCAAAAGCCTCCAGTGCATTGCATGTAGATTGCTTGGCTTGAGCCTTCTAGCTCCACTGCATTGCATGTAGAGTGCATGGTTGGAGCTGCCTAGAAACTTGAACAGCCTACATGCAATGCAGTGGGTGGTCTCGAACAACTACTAGCCATAGAAGAATGTCAAAAACCAAAAAGCAGTAGAGATGAAACTTTAACAGATGGCTCATGCAACAGGACAGTTATGCTTTTCTCATGGGATCATTGACTTTTGCGGACGAGGAGTTTGAGGAGAAGTCGCAAAACAAAGAGTAGGAGGGTAAGACGAAAACAAAGAAGTTAGTCAAGTGGAAGCGGTTGAGCAAGGCACAATTGACACTTGAATAGAAGGCAGAATGGTACAAGCAGGTGAAGTGCTACACTTGTGGAGAAATGGGGCATATTTTAGCCAAGTGCCCGACTAAGAAGGAAAATCAACAGACAAACCTGAGACATCAAAGACAGCCGGAGAAGAGAAGGCAAAGAAGCCAAAGATCAATGTAAGACTTGTGTCATATTTATAGGGGATGTCACATGATGATGAGAGTATTGAGCTTTGCAAAGCGTGGGGCAAAGTACGAGATCAGGAGGGACTGATTTTCCTCAACGATGGGGCCAAGGACAACTTTATTTCACCAGGTGGCAGAGTTGGGAGCGAAGCCCGAAGAGAGAGGGCCACAAATGGATGTGAGTGAGAGGGTAAAAAGTAAGAGCCCTTCAAGAGTTTGTAAGTGTAGAGGAGTTGGAAGGGTTGGTGAATATATCTTACCATAAAGTATATGTATGGGATTTGGGATGAGTCGTTTGAAAATTTTGACAAATACGGCACTCCATAGTGTAATTTTGGCGAATTTATCTCTTAAAACCACAAAAATTCAAAAATTTTGGGTGAATATTTTGACAAATTGTTTTTATAAAATAGCCAAATGAATGCAAACGTTACTCTAATTCAAACAAATTAGACAAACACTCAGATAGATACCTCTCTCTGAAGATCGTTAAATAGAAATGTGTGATCTCTGAAACTGGCCTGTTCAGTCCGAAAAGGGCGGTAGACTTTACTTCAAACCTTGATTTAGCTTTCACCCATTATTAGTCGTCTATTTTACCTGCGCTATAGTGACACAAGAGAGGGGAATGGGATACAGATGCTAGAATGCACCTGTATGAGAAGACTGACACCAGATTGGCCCCTAACTTAGGCGCCCCTTTCGGTATTTCTTTATTGTTCAAAAGAGGGAATAAACGCTGTGGTTCCCTACAAGCTGCCCCGCACAAACTCGGCTGAATTTCCACTGTTCCAGCCCGATTTCGGCAACATAACTGTACTAGAACCCTTCACGGTCAGTATTCCCACGCATTAAATGACTTTCCCGACGCATACGGGCACTTTGCAAAACCTGGCGAGAATCTGCAGCACGCTGAATTCTCTGTTTTCAGCCCTGAAAATGCGCCAGATCACCTGTACAGCGGTCCCCTTGCGTCCTCGAACCTCCTGGGGGTATTAGGGTCCGTTTAGGGCCAAAACCCTAAACCTGCAAAAATACACAGCAGGCTGTAATTCACTGTTTCGGGCTCCGTTTCGCGTGCCGGTCGCATCCTTAGCAGGTCCTCGAGCTCCCGCACCTGTAGGGCTACTTGCCCTTTGAATCGGACGAGATTTCTGGCGTGAAACCTCTCCGAATTCACCTGTACCTGCGGGGGGATTAGCCGCTAGCTAATCCAGTACCTATGCAAGAGGCTCTTGCCTCGGCAATCGCGCATGAACCCACACAACTGTACATTGGTCAAATGAAAAGCCCACTAGAGGGGCATAACATACTGCCAAAGGGGGGAGAGAGGGCAGTGCGTAGTGTGCAGGGCATCACTCCTGGCACCGCACTGTGCATAAGAGGGAAAGCAAGCACTCCATAGCTCTTAACCTGTGACAAGTCTGAAAATGAGGCTCTCCCCCTCCTAAATTCAGCGCCACTTCTTGTTGCATGAGGCAAGTGCACCAGAAGGTGCCACTTGGCACATTTACAAGCATTTTCCCGTTTCGGGGTTGCCGCCTAAAAATCTCCCAACCGGCTGCCCAGTTGACTTCACGGCAGAGTAAGAAAATGTTCCCCTTGTCATTCCGGAGGTAATGACGCCAACACATTTTCAAGTCCCAAAATAGCAGTTCCCTAAATTTTAGGAGATGCTGCCATTGTATCTTTCTAGGTCATCCGACCCTCTTTATACACTGCGGCCACATCCAGAACTGAAATGTAGCCTCTGTAGCAAAGGATTCCACTTTGGCTAGTCAATGACCCCACTTGGCTAACCATAGTCCTTGTCCAACCTTAGTGCTCTCTTGCCCTCAGGCCTGGACTCCCTCTGGACAGTTCCACACTAGCTATGCAATGCAGGGCAGTTAGATTTCCCGAGGGGTGTTTCCAAAAAGTGAAAGTAAATAGATAATAAGAAAGAAATCAACAAAAAGGATAGATAGTAGTCACACGCTGGTTACATACCCCCCTCTTGAAATCTCAAACGTCCTCGTTTGCATCTATGTCGTACATGCTTACTGTCAACACTGATGTATTCAACACCTGTCGACACATATACGACACATACATGCTCATTGTCAACCCTGGTGTATTCAACACCTCGTCGACTCATGTATTGCCTGCGTGTGAACCCTGTCCCAATGACATAGTGGTAGCTTCGCACTCTGCCATTGCTTTGAGTCACTAACTTTCCAATGACAAAATGGTAGCTGCACATTTTGCCACTGTCTTATAGTACACGTTGGATCTCGTAACACTTTCGAGCATACCCAAACCGACAGTTTAAGAATGTAGTTACACATGTACTCTTCAATAGAAGCAATCATTGTATCCTTGACAAACTGACAAGAAATACTCACTTCTATAGCACTAAGCAAAGTTTTGGACATTCCATAAGAGCAATTGCCAAACTGACAATCTGTACAGCTCTAACATTCATGTAACAGGTATTTGATTTGAGCTCACTTTAAATACCATGTACATCATTTGTTTCAAAAGCCATTGTCACACTGACAATACATGTAGCTTTGAAACTCAAGGGGTCAAGGTAGGTTGCAAATCGAAGGCTTCAAGGTAAACACAGTTGGTGACTCTGCAAGTTCACCTTCTTCCATCCACTTAGCATCCATTGGTGGATAGTTTCTGAACTTTACAAAGTAACGCCTAGCAACCTTGCCTTTCACTTTCCTTTCTTTGTGTGCCAAAACCTGTTCAGGGACCAAGATCTCGTCAAGTTCCTCGACTTCCGGCTGATCTTCAGCTGGCATATCTTCTGGCACATCACCCACATAGGGTCTGAGAAGACTCACATGAAACGCATTGTGAATCTTCCAACTGTCAGGCAATTTTAGCCTATATGCAACATCACTGATTATGTCGCACACTTGAAAAGGCCCATAGTAACGCATGCTGAGCTTTGGAAACAGTCTTTCCTTGCCCTTCATCTTCTTTAACCTTGCCTTTTCAAAGCGTAGAAGCACCCAATCACCATATACCATGGTCTTCACGACGGTGACGATCAGCTGCTTTCTTTTGCTTTGCCTGAGTCCTTTCTAAGGCCACTTTGACCTTCTTGTACATTTCATCCATGTCGTGAACATACTTATCTGCTTCAAATATCTTGTCCTTTGTATGAAGTATGGGAGGAACTTTCTTGCCACCTTCAACTATCTCAAAGGGTGTCTTGCCAGTTGATGAATGCACTGTATTATTGTATGCATACTCCACCAATGGCAAATACTGCTCCCACTTTCCTTTATGCTCTGACACATAGCACTTCAGCAGATCTAGGACAGTAGAATTTGCCTCTTCTGACTGCCCATCTCTTTGAGGATGAAATGACGAAGAGAATTTGAGCGTGGTGCCCATATTCTCAAACAAGCCTCTCCAGAACAAACTTGTCATGCGTGGATCACGGTCGCTAACAATCGACTGTGGCATGCCATGATACTTGAAAATATTGCTCATAAACAAGCGTGCCATCTGATCTGGCTTTATCTTCTTCCTGACAGGAATAAAATGAGCCTGTTTGCTGAATCTGCAAATAATGGTCCAAATACCATCATTTCCTGTCTGCGTTCTCGGAAGATCAAAGATAAAATCCATAGCAATACTTTCCAATGGTTTATTTGGAATAGGTAGTGGTTGCAATAACCCTGGTGCCTTTTGCCTGTCAAACTTGACCTTTTGGCATATTAGGCATTCTCGCACAAAGGCATCCACATCTCTTCTCAATGTAGGCCAATAGAAGAATGTCTCAACCGCTTTAACTGTAGCATCGATACCACGATGCCCTGCATACGGTGGGACATGACTCTCTTCCATAACTTTGCGTCGCAATGGCTTTGTGACACACAATCTGCCATGCATCATCATGAACCCGTCTTTAAGAAGATAGTGTTCATGACGTTGTCCATTCCTTAGTTGCTCGAAGACCCTTGCAAAATCTTCATCATTTGCATATTGTTCTCTCATATCATCAAGTTCATGATGATAAGGAATTGACACAACTGAAATTTTTGGCTTCCTTGACAAGGCATCAGCCACAACGTTCTTCTTGCCTTCTACATGCACAATCTGAAAATGGAACATGGACAAGATATTTGCCCATCGCATATGCTTCTCAGATAACTTTGTCTGTGTCAAGAAGTACTGCAAGGTCTGATGGTCCATTTGGACAACGAAATCTGCACCTAGCAGGTAGTGTTTCCAACTTAAGAGCGCATGAATCACAGCCAGTAACTCTTTCTCATAGACCTGCATGGTCATCTCTGGCCCTTGCAAAATTCTGCTCTCATAGGCTACTACCCTGTCATCTTGCATTAGCACTGCACCAATGCTACTACCGCAGGCATCACACTAGACCACAAATGACTTCCTAAGATCTGGCAACACAATGACTGGATCTGAAGTCATCTTTTCCTTTAAGAGATTAAAAGCTGAAATCTCTTTTTGTGTCCATCTAAAGGTGACTGCCTTCTTTTGAAGAGCATGTAAAGGTGAAGCAATCTCAGCGAAATTTCGGATAAACCTTCTGTAATAGGAGCATAGTCCCAAAAAGCTTCGGACATCATGCACCGTCTTCAAATTTGGCCATGACTTGATCGCTTCAACTTTTGCAGGATCCATTCTGACACCATCCTTTGAGACAATGTGTTCCAGAAAGTGAATCTCTTCCAGAAAAAACTCACTTTTCTTTGCATTGATGAGCAACCTATGACTGCGTAGCTCTTTGAACACAATGGCCAAGTGATGCCTATGCTCCTCTTCATTCTTTGAGTAGACTATCATGCCATCAAAGAATGTGCCAACAAATTGCTGGTGTGGACGGAAAATTCTGTCCATCATCCTATTGAACTTAGCAGGAGCATTTGTGAGACCAAAGGGCATCACTAAAAATTCGTAAAGGCCAAACGTCGTTCTAAAAGCAGTCTTGTGCACATCCTCTGATCTAATGCAGATCTGATGGTACCCACTCTTTAGATCTATCCTGCTAAACATAGCTGCTCCTTCTAATTTGTCCATAATATCATCAATTCTAGGTATAGGGAACCTATTCTTCATGGTATTCTTGTTCAGTGCACGGTAGTCGATGCACATACGCCATGAGCCATCCTTTTTCTGCACCAACAACACTGGAGAAGAGAATGGAGATGAACTGGGCTGAATCAGCCCCTTTTCTAACAGCTCCTGTACTTGGCCCATTATCTCTTTCTGCTGAGCCGCACTAACCCTGTACGGAGGCTTATTTGGTGGGCTACTGCCTGGCACCAAATCTATCGCATGGTCCTCGGGTCTCTCTGTCGGTAATTGAGACGGTAATGAATCGGAAAAGCAGTCACTATACTGTTGTAAAAACATTGACCTTTCTTTATCTAGCACAGATAAATTTGATTCATCACAATCTGACACTTCACGTGCAAAAACCAAGTACGCAGAAAGATGCTTTTTCATTACAGAAGTAATAGCAGAAGCTGATACAGTAGGAATAGACTCCCCTATAAGCTTTACATCCAGAATGTGAGTCTTTCCCCTGCTCTGTACAGTGATCTTTTTGTTGTAGGCATCCATGATTCCCTGTACACGAAACAACCAAGGAATACCTAACAACACATCACATCCGTCCAGTGGCATGATGTAAAATTCTTCAGCATCTACATAGGACTGGATATGTAGACGCAACTTTCCAATGATGGGTGTCACAGCCTCTGTATGGCCAGGACATGCCAAACCTGCCTCTGCTGTATACCCCATCTCTTCAGGTCTGATTCCCAACTTTGAAGCCAATTTAGGGGAAATGAAGTTAGCTTTGGCACCTGGATCAAAGAAGATAAGCATTGTTTGATCCCTAACCTTTCCCCATGCTTTGCAAAGCTCACTTGCATCTGAATTTGGCTTATTGCCCACCATATCTGGCACTAGACCAGCCATGGGCTTCTTTCCTTTCCTGTCCTCCTTGTCTTCAGAATCAGCTGGCCTTTTCTTTGTAGGACAGTTGTAAGCAATGTGGCCAGGCTGCTCACATATAAAGCATTTGTTCTCTGTCCTCAGGACCTTCTTTTGCTCTTCTGACTTGCGAGGAAAACGTCTTTTCTATTTCTTCGCTGGTCCCTTTTCTGATTCAGCCGTAGCTTTATCTTTCCTTGCGTTGGCTGACTCCTGAGTCCCTTTAGGAGCCTCATTGGGAACGTGCTTCTTGGCTGAATTTTTCTTGCTTGATCGTGCCTTGACGCCAGTGTTAAATTCACAATCTTCTCCCTTGAGCAAACCATTGCCAGTGTTTGCTACCTCGATGAGCTGCGTCAAAGTAGTGACTTTTGTCTTCGTGCAGTATTTTCTCAATCCTTTAGGTAGGCCACAACAGTATTTTTCAATCTGTTCTGTCAATGGCACAAACCTATAGGAAGTTACTGGAAGTAGAGCTTTCCAAAACTTCCGATTGTAATCATCCAGATTTCTGCAAGTGGCAGCATTTAGCTGGTGCCATTCTGTCATGACATCTGCTTCAAAGTCATCAGATAACCATGCTGCTGCAAAAATCTGCTTGAAGTAAATCCATGTGGACGGAGCTTGCCCTTGAAGCAATAAAGTTGTCCACCATTGTCCCGCATTCCCTGTCAAGAAAGTGGCTGCCTTGCGGACCTTTGAAGCCTCTGTAAAGTTTCCCCCTGCATAGGCCTTGTCAAACTGCTGGAGGAATGAGAGAGCCTTCTTCCTGTCATCAAACCCTGTAAAGGTCGTGAATGACACACCTTTGCCACCTTCTTTGTACGGAGTTGGCCTCTCCAGCGGCGTTAAATTGTCATATGGAAGTGACTGAAACATGGGAACACTATTAAGGTTCATCTATGTTCCTTGGCCGCTATTAACTTAACCTGGAAATGCCATATTTGGCTGCTGATTTGTAATTCCAGCCATACCAAAATTTGCTTGTGGCATCCCAAATTGGCCCTGAGTGCTCTGAAACCCTGGTTGCATACCCATGACACTGTACATGGGGTTAGGCATCATCGTTTGAGCACCCCCAAACACTGTTCCTGGCGTGTAAAACTGATTTCCAGGTGCATGACCAGCCATGCTCTGGAATACCGATCCACCTCCAAAATAGCCAAGGTGTACTGAAGGTGGTGGGAAGACTTGTTGCATAGCCTGTAGGTTGCTTCCTTGCCCATTAGAACCAACTATAGGCTGCTAAAAGGTGGCGGGCTGAACTGGTACAGTTTGAAAGACTGGCATCTCAGCCACCTATTCTTGCACCTTAGGCATAGGTTGTGGAGACTGCATGTTCTCCGTCAAGTGTACAGGTGTTTCCATTGACTGTGCGGTATGAATCACCTGTGCTCCAGCCTTAACAGGCTTTTGAATATGATCCAGTGGCCCAACTTGGTGAGACGGAACAGGAGGTTGCAGAAAGGCTAAAAACCTCGGGTTCTGCATTACTTGTGTGAACATAGCCACAGCAGTAGCCAACTGGGTCCTGAATATATCGTCATCTGTCTGTGGTGGTCTTGACGACTCACCCACTTCATGTGTCTGTTGACCCTGTGAAGAGGAAACCTCTTCAGTCACATCATCTGGTCTGTCAGCCATAATTGCAATTCCCTGTGTCTGGTCTATGATCCCCTGTGTCTGCAAGCCCAAAACTGACCAAGGCTCACTTCTATGGGAAAAAGTGATTTAATCCCGTCGATGGAACCATGAAACCGGCCTGTTCAATCCGAAAAGGGCGGTAGACTTTACTTCAAACCTTGATTTAGCTTTCACCCATTATTAGTCGTCTATTTTACCTGCGCTATAGTGACACAAGAGAGGGGAATGGGATACAGATGCTAGAATGCACCTGTATGAGAAGACTGACACCAGATTGGCCCCTAACTTAGGCGCCCCTTTCGGTATTTCTTTATTGTTCAAAAGAGGGAATAAACGCTGTGGTTCCCTACAAGCTGCCCCGCACAAACTCGGCTGAATTTCCACTGTTCCAGCCCGATTTCGGCAACATAACTGTACTAGAACCCTTCACGGTCAGTATTCCCACGCATTAAATGACTTTCCCGACGCATACGGGCACTTTGCAAAACCTGGCGAGAATCTGCAGCACGCTGAATTCTCTGTTTTCAGCCCTGAAAATGCGCCAGATCACCTGTACAGCGGTCCCCTTGCGTCCTCGAACCTCCTGGGGGTATTAGGGTCCGTTTAGGGCCAAAACCCTAAACCTGCAAAAATACACAGCAGGCTGTAATTCACTGTTTCGGGCTCCGTTTCGCGTGCCGGTCGCATCCTTAGCAGGTCCTCGAGCTCCCGCACCTGTAGGGCTACTTGCCCTTTGAATCGGACAAGATTTCTGGCGTGAAACCTCTCCGAATTCACCTGTACCTGCGGGGGGATTAGCCGCTAGCTAATCCAGTACCTATGCAAGAGGCTCTTGCCTCGGCAATCGCGCATGAACCCACACAACTGTACATTGGTCAAATGAAAAGCCCACTAGAGGGGCATAACATACTGCCAAAGGGGGGAGAGAGGGCAGTGCGTAGCATGCAGGGCATCACTCCTGGCACCGCACTGTGCATAAGAGGGAAAGCAAGCACTCCATAGCTCTTAACCTGTGACAAGTCTGAAAATGAGGCTCTCCCCCTCCTAAATTCAGCGCCACTTCTTGTTGCATGAGGCAAGTGCACCAGAAGGTGCCACTTGGCACATTTACAAGCATTTTCCCGTTTCGGGGTTGCCGCCTAAAAATCTCCCAACCGGCTGCCCAGTTGACTTCACGGCAGAGTAAGAAAATGTTCCCCTTGTCATTCCGGAGGTAATGACGCCAACACATTTTCAAGTCCCAAAATAGCAGTTCCCTAAATTTTAGGAGATGCTGCCATTGTATCTTTCTAGGTCATCCGACCCTCTTTATACACTGCGGCCACATCCAGAACTGAAATGTAGCCTTTGTAGCAAAGGATTCCACTTTGGCTAGTTAATGACCCCACTTGGCTAACCATAGTCCTTGTCCAACCTTAGTGCTCTCTTGCCCTCAGGCCTGGACTCCCTCTGGACAGTTCCACACTAGCTATGCAATGCAGGGCAGTTAGATTTCCCGAGGGGTGTTTCCAAAAAGTGAAAGTAAATAGATAATAAGAAAGAAATCAACAAAAAGGATAGATAGTAGTCACATGCTGGTGACAGTAGGGGTGAGGGGAAAAGGGCAGGATCGGGATTGGACAGAGGCGAGTGAAAAAGGGTAGGGTCAAGAGGGTTTGGAGGGTAGGGGCGAATTAGGGAGGGTAGGGACGAGAGGGATGGGAGAGGGGCGAGGGGGTGGAATTAGGGAGGGTAGGGGCGAGGGGGATTGGAGAGGGGCGATTTAGGGAGGGTAGGGGCGAGGGGGGGGTTAGGTAGGGGCCAAAGGAGAGGGTAGGGACGAGGGGGTTTAGATAGGGACGAGGGGGGAGGGTATGGGCGAGGAAGTTAGATAGGGAGGTAGAGACGAGAGAGTTAGATAGGGACGAGGGGGGAAGGTCGGGCCTTCAGGTACCAGACATACGGGGTAGATGGAGAGAGTAGAACAAAGAGGAAATTAAAGAGCTGGTGGAAGTTGAACAACTAGGGAGACGGGAAGATGGCGCTTTTTGGGGATTTCCCACTAGAGTGTTGGTGGAGCAAGAGAGAAAACAGGATACGATGATATTTCACTTGGTTAAGTAAGGCATGGTGAGGGAATGCTCTGGCTCGTGGAAAGTTATTTGAACCGTCTGAAGCAAGTAACAATCTGGAAGGCCCAAGGCTGCTGTTGAGGGTGTAGGAGATGAAGACATTAGAGTCAATACCAAACTTAAGGTGGGGATAGAACTTACCCTGAGAGATAGATGGGTTTGTAAAACATTTGGCAAATGAATCATACACTGTTATGTTCACAAGGGCTAGCAATTTCCGGAGGCTGTCTGCACGGTGCAACCACATCAACATTACAACAACGGCATTTCCAGGAGCAGCTGCCAGCGGAGGTCCTTTTCTGGGGCTGCCTATGCGGGGACTGTCCATGCCTAGGGGTAGCCACGTCACTAGTTTATGACATAACCCCCCCCTTGAAAGCATTGTAGTCGCCCTCAATTACGCCTGCAAAATAGACAATAGCCATAAACTGTCTTAGCAGACACTGACTGTTAGTATTGACGCACTAGGAACACACATCTAGCACATGTACCAATCAATAGTCACATCACACGACATCACAGGACATCACATGACAAATCACATTCAACATTCATTCAGATCTCAGACCATGATTTATTGGCAATGCAATGAGCAATCACATCTAGATCCACTCAAGACCTCGTAGATGCCCGATTGACTAATCCCTATTGCAACCATGTCTATCTAGATCATTAAGACCAAAATGCTGTAGTCATTTTTTCTATCAATTCCTGCACTTAAACAAGTCAAGAACAAATCAGTTTCCTATTATCCGGAATTCCCTTTCATAAAGTCATACAGCAGAATACTGTCAGCTCTCAATATCCCTGAAGCTCAGAGAGACATCAGTGACTCTAGTATTCAAAAATCAAGGCCAAGCTGAATTCGGGGTTCCATTTGAAGTAGACTATGCTAAACCAAAAGCTTTGAGGTAAAGTTTCACAATCAGAGGAGTATCTGCTAGGCCCTCCTCCTCCATCCACTTCGCATCCAACGCAGCATAGTTCTTGAATTTAACCAAGAACCGCCTTCTCACTTTACCTTTATTCTTTCTGTCCGTATCAGCCAATATCTGTTCAGGAACGAGGATCTCCTCGTTTTCTTCCACTCTGGGTTGCTCATCAGGCTCCCCATCTTTGGATACATCACCTTTAAAAGGTTTCAAGGGACTCACATGAAATGCATTGTGAATCCTCCAAGTATCAGGCATTTTTAGTCGGAAGAAGACACCATTGATCTTTTCGGAGATTTGAAAAGGTCCGTAGTATCGCATACTAAGCTTTGGAAAAAGACTCTCCTTTCTCTTTTTCTTTCGCAAGTGTGGCTTCTCAAAATGTAAGAGCACCCAATCATTCTCCTTGAATTTCAAATCGTGACGATGGCGATCTGCTGCCTTTTTCTGTCTTTCCTGATATTTTTGCAAAGCCTCGTGGACCTTGGCAAAAGCCGTGTCCAAGTTGCGCATATACTCATCGGCTTCAAAAATCTTATCTGTCGTGCTTAGGAAGGGTGGAACCTTCGCAGCACCTTCAAAATCTGAAATGGCGCCTCCTCGTCGAAGAGTGTATCGTGTTATTGTTGGCAAATTCCACCAAAGGTGGATACTTTTCCCATTGAGTCCTCTGATCCGAGATGTAAGACTTCAATAAATCTAAAACCACTGAATTGGCAATCTTAGATTGCCCGTCAGTCTACAGGTGGAAAGATGACGAGAACTGCAACCGTGTGCCATTGTTCTCCCAAGTTGCCTTCCAAAACAAACTCGTGAATATGGGGTCCCTCTCGGAGACAATCGTCTCGGGCATGCCATGTAATCTGAAGATCTGGGCCACAAACAGTCTCTCTAAGTGATCCGGCTTGACTATTTTCTTTACTGGAATGAAATGAGCCTACTTGCTAAATCTGTCAATAACAATCCAGATACCATCGTGACCACTCTGTGTTCTCAGGAGATCAAAAATGACTTCCATTGCAATACTTTCCCAAGGGCGGGTGGGTATGGGCAAAGGCTGTAACAATCCCTGTGCTTTATGCTTGTCAAACTTGACCTTTTGGCATACCAAGCAACTGTGCACAAACTCGTCCACATCCTCCCCGAGTCTCGGCCAAAAGAAGTATCTCTCTACCCCTTTCAAGGTGGTAGCATTACCGCGGTGACCCCTAAAAGGCGGACAGTGGCATTCAGTCATAACCTTTTTCCTCAACGGCTGTGTAAGGCACAACATGGCTTTTCTCATCAAGTAGCCATCCCGAATGGAATATCCCGCTACTGTCTCCCCATTCCGTATCCGTGTGAAAATGTATGCAAAATCTTTATCTGTGGCATACTAATCGACCGTATCCTCGAAGCTCCTATGATGTATCACGGAAATAGCCAGAACCAACCGCTTCCGAGACAGCATCTGCCACCAAAGTCTTCTATCCCTGCACATGGACAATCTGGAACTGAAACTGTGACAAGATGTTCGCCCACCTCATCTGCTTTTCCGATAGCCGCTTCTGTGACAAGAAGTAGCGTAAACTCTGATGGTCTGTAAAGACAGTAAAATCCACTCCGAGTAGGTAATGCCGCCACTGAGTAAGAGCATGGATACCGACAAAAGCTCTTTCTCATAAATCTATGCTGTCAATTCCGGCCTTGAGAACAATCGGCTTTCGTAAGCAATGACATGGCCTTCTTGCATTAAGACCGCATCCAGTCCTACGACCACAAGCATCACAATATACTTCAAATGACTTTCGCAAGTCCGGCAAAGTCAAAACTGGTCCCGTAGTCAATTTCTCTTTCGATGTTTGAAAGGCAATCACCTCTGTGGGTCCCCACGGGAAAGGGACTTCTTTCTGTGTCAAGATATGCAAAGGGAAAGCAACCTCTGCAAACTTTCTAATGAACCGCCTGTAGTATGAACACAATCCCAAGAAGCTTCTAACTTCATGGATATTCTTCAAATCGGCCCAATCACGGATAGTCTCTATCTTGGCCGGGTCTATCTGCACTCCTGTTGCCGAGACAATGTGTCCCAAAAAGTGTATCTCTAGTAAGAAAAATTGACTTTTTCTTCGCATTAATCACCAACTTGTGATCTCGTAATCCTAAAAGACATGAAGCAGATGTCCTCTATGTTCTGCCTCATCCTTGGAGAAAACAATGATGTTGTCAAAGAAAGTGCAAACAAATAGTCTGTACTCTCAAAAAATCTTGTCCATCATTCGGTTAAATGTCGCAGGAGCATTGGTTAGGCCAAAAGGCATCACCAAAAACTCAAATAACCCAAAAGTTGTCCGAAAGGCTGTCTTGTAGATTTCTCTCCACGCGATTCGGATCTGATGATATCCCCTATCGAAGTCGATCCTGCTAGAGCACAAGTATCCTTGAAGTGGGTCAAGTATATCATTGATTCTAGGAATCGGAAATCTATTCTTGATGGTGATTTTGTTGAGAGCTTTGTAATCGATGCACATTCTCCAAGATCCGTCTTTCTTCAAAACCAATAACACTGGAGAGCAGTACGGTGAAGTACTAGGCTGGACAAGACCCTTTTCCAAGAGGTCTTTCACTTGGTCCATAATTTCTTCCTTGTGGGCTCGGCTCACACGGTAAGGTGGCCTGTTCAGTGGTGTGCTTCTAGGTATCAGATCAATGGTATGATCTTCAGGACGAGCAGGTAGTAACTCTCCTAGCAGGCCCTCTGAGAAGCAATCGGCATGAGCGTCACTAATGTCTCTCTGAGCTTTAGGGATACTAAGAGCTGACAATATTCTGTTGTATAACTTTATGAAAGGGAATTCCGGATAATATGAAGCTGATTTGTTCTTGACTTGTTTAAGTGCAGGAATTGATAGACGAAATGACAATATTTTGGTCTTAATGATCTCGATAGACATGGTTGCAATAGGGATTAGTTAATCGGGCATCTATGAGGTCTTGAGTGGATCTAGATGCGATTACTCATTGCATTGCCGATAAATCATGGTCTGAGATCCGAATGAATGTTGAATGTGATTTGTCATGTGATGTCCTGAGATGTCGTGTGATGTGACTGTCGATTCGTACATGTGCTAGATGTGTGTTCCTAGTGCGTCGGTACTAACAGTCAGTGTCTGCTTTCAAGGGGAGGGTATGTCACAAACTAGTGACGTGGCTACCGCTAGGCATGGACACTCTGCGCATGGGCAGCCTCAGAAAAGGACCTCCGCTAGCTGCTGCTCTTGGAAATTCCGTTGCTGTAATGCTCACGTGGCTGCCCGTATGCCGAAAATTGCAGTGCAATATGCAGAAAACCAGCCACGTGGCAGCAGCTGTACGGACTTTGCTACGCAAAAAGCGGCAGATTTTCCTACGCAAGGCTTGATGAAAATCCTACGCTCATGTTGCTTTTCTGGCTACACAATTGGCAAGAGAGAGAGAGCTTTCCTTTATTTTTGCAAAGCTTGTGAGAGAGAAAGCTTTATTTTAAGAGCCTTTTAAAACAGCTTTTTGGGGCTCTGCTTTTGGCATCCCTTGTAGCTTCCTCATAAGAGTCTTTGGGCTCACACTTCTCGGAGCATCTGGACATAGAGTCTGAGAGTGACTCCCGACTACTCGCTTGTACTTTGAGTTGCAGATTAATACAAAAAGAAATACCGAAAGGGGCGCTAGTCTTTGGGGCCAATGTCGAATCAATTGTGAGCTGTGAATTGTTTTGAAGTGGTTTATTGTTGTGTCACGGTAGATTCTCGACTTAGAGTGTCCAAGTTTGCTACAGTGGTATCAGAGCCACAGAGGGAAAGTATTGCAATGGATTTCATTTTTGATCTCCCGAGAACACAGAGTGATCACGATGGTATCTGGATTGTTATTGATAGATTTAGCAAGCAGGCTCAGTTTATTCCAGTGAAGAAAACAATCAAGCCGGATCACTTAGTGAGACTGTTTGTGGCCAAGATCTTTAGATTACATGGCATGCTTGAGACGATTGTCTCCGACAGAGACCCCAGATTCACGAGTTTGTTTTGGAAGGCAATTTGGGAGAACATTGGCATGCGGTTGCAGTTCTCGTCATCTTTCCACCCACAGATTGATGGGTAATCTGAGATTGCCAATTTAGTGATTTTAGATTTATTGAAGTCTTACATCTCGGATCAGAAGACTCAATGGGAAAAGTATCTACCTTTGGTGGAATTTCCTAAAATAACAGGATACACTCTTCGACGGGGAAGGTGCCATTTGAGATTATTGAAGGTGCTGCGAAGGTTCCACCCTTCCTAAGCACGAAAGATAAGATTTTTGAAGCGGATGAGTACACGCACGACTTGGACACAGCTTTTGCTAAGGTCCGCGAGGCTTTGCAAAAATCTCAGGAAAGACAGAATAAGGCAGCAGATTGCCAGTGTCGCCATTTGAAATTGAAGGAGAATGATTGGGTGCTCTTACGTTTTGAGAAGGCATGTCTGAGAAAGAAAAAGGGAAAGGAGAGGCTTTTTCCAAAGCTTAGTATGCGATACTACGGACCTTTCCAGATGTCTCCTTCCGACTAAAACTGCCCGACACTTGGAGGATTCACAATGGTATTTCATGTGAGTCTCTTGAAACCTTTAAAGGTGATGTGCCCGAAGACGGCGAGCCTGATGAGCAACCTGAAGTGGAAGAAAACGAGGAGATCCTTGTTCCTGAACAGATATTGGCACATAAGGACATAAAGAATAAAAGTAAAGTGAGAAGGCGTTTCTTTGTTAAATTCAAGAACTATCCTGCATTGGATGCGAAGTGGATGGAGGAGGAGGACGTAGCAGATACTCCTCAGATTGTAAAACTTTACCTTGAAGCTTTTGGTTTAGCATAGTCTACTCCAAATGGAACCTCGAATTCAGCTTGGCCGGAGATCTCGTGCAGTGGCTTTGCACAAGAGGGGAGTTACTCCGCTCCTTTGTCAACAGATGCCTTGATTTATGAATACTAGAGTCACTAATGTCTCTTTGAGCTTCAGGGATATTGAGAGCTGATTGAGAGCTGACAGTATTCTGCTGTATTACTTTATGAAATGTAATTCTGGATATTATGAAACCGATTTGTTCGTGACTTGTTTAAGTACAGGAACTGATAGACAAAATGACTGCAACATTTTGGTCTGAATGATCTTGATAGACATGGTTGCAATAGGGATTAGTCAATCGGGCATCTATGAGGTTCTGAATGGATCTAGATGTGATTGCTAATTGCATTGTCGATAAATCATGGTCTAATATCCGAATGAATGTTGAATGTGATTGGTCATGTGATGTCCTGTGATGTCGTGTGATGTGACTGTCGATTGGTACATGTGTTGGATGTGTGTTCCTAGTGCATCGATACTAACATTCAGTGTCTGTTAAGACAGTTTATGGCTTCTGTCTGTTTTGCACGCGTAATCGAGGGCGATTACGATGCTTTCAAGAGGGGGGTATGTCACAAATCAATGTCGTAGCAGCCTGCAAGGGAGCAGCAAATACACACTCACACACCCTTTCTCTGGCCAGCTCCCAGAAATGGCGGAAATTCAGCTCTAGGGCTCGCGTGGCATGTTGTACGGCAGTCCCTGCGATTCACGCAAGCTATATGGAGTGATACATGGCTGACAGCGTACGGAAAGCAAAGCTTTTGGCGAGTGCAGCTTGCGACAGTTTTGCTTTATGTTCTGGCTACGCAATTGGCAAGATAGAGAGAGAGAGAGAGAGCTTTTCAAATTTAAGCCCTTGCTTTATTTTAGCTCAAGAGAGCTTGTGAGAGAAAATTGAAAGTGCTTTATTGGACAGCTTTTAATTTTCAGCTCTTGGGACTCTGCTTTTGGCATCCCTTGTAAATCTTTAAATTAGTAGTTTGTGCTCTCACTTCTTAGAGCATCTGGACGTAGAGTCTGAGAGTGAGTCCCGACTACTCGCTTGTACTTTGAGTTGCAGATTAATACAAAAAGAAATACCGAAAGGGGCGCCAGTCTCTGGGGCCAATATCTCTATGCACGGAACTCCGCCAGGCCAGTGTCGAATCAATTGTGAACTGTGAACTGTGAACTGTTTTGAAGTGATTTATTGTGGTGTCGTGGTAGATTCTCGACTTGGAGTGTTCAAGTCTGTCACACCAACTCTTGGACCAGAAGTTTTTGAGTTTGAATGCTTTTCATGTAAACTGTGCCTTTAAATATGGCCCATGGGCTCTCACTCTGGCAGTCTACCCGGGGTAGATGCAGAGCAACGCCATGGGAGTTGTACCGTGTTGAAGCAATATAAAGAAATATCTAAAGGGACGCCAAGGTTTGGGGCAAGTTACTGACTTTGCTGGATTTGCAAAAGTCATTTGAAGTATATTGTGATGCTTGTGGTCATTGTCTGGGAGGGGTCTTAATGCAAGAAGGCCATGTGATTGCCTTTGAAAGCCGATCGTTTTCAAGGCTAGAATTGACAGCACAGATATATGAGAAAGAGCTGCTGGCAGTGATCCATGTTGTTACTGAATGGCAACATTACCTACTCGGAGCCGATTTTACAGTCTTCACTAATCATCAGAGTTTACGCTACTTCTTGTTCACAGAAGCAGCTTTCTGGAAAAGCAAATGCGGTGGGCTAACATCTTGTCACAGTTTCACTTTCAAATTGTCCATGTTCAGGGACAAAAGAACTTGGTTGCAGATGCTTTGTCTCAGAAGCCGCTAGTCTTGGCTATTTCCACGATTCATCATAGAAGCTTGGGGAACATGGTTGATCAGTATGCCACAGATCCGTATTTTTTTCATATATTCACTCGAATACAGAATGGGGAGGTAGTAGCGGGATATTCCATACGGGATGGCTACTTGATGAAGAAAACGATGTTGTGCATTACATAGCCGTTGAGGGAAAAGGTTCTGACTGAGTACCATTGTCCACCTTTTACGGGTCACCGCGACATCGACACCACCTTGAAAGGTGTGGAGCGTTACTTCTATTGGCCGATTCTCAAGAAAGATGTGGATGACTTTGTATGCAATTGTTTAGTATGCCAGAAAGTCAAGTTTGATAGGCATAAGGCAAAGGGTTTGTTACAGCCTTTACCCATTTCCACCCGTCCATGGGGAAGTATTGCTATGGATTTAATTTTTGATCTCCCGAAGACAGAGTGGGCAAGATGGCATTTTAATTGTCATCGGCGACAGATTTAGCAAGCAAGCTCACTTCATTCCAGTGAAGAAAACAGTCAAGCCGGATCATTTAGCGAGACTGTCTATTGCATAAATTTTGCAACTCCATGGCATGCCTGAGACAATAGTCTCTGACAGAGATCCCCGATTCATGAGTTTGTTTGGGAGGGCTATTTGGGAGAACATTGGCCCACGGTTGCAGTTCCCGTCATCTTTTCACCTGCAGATAGATGGGCAATCTGAGATTGGAAATTCAGTTGTACTGGATTTATTGAAGTCTTACATTTGTGATTGTCACAAATCAGTGACGTGGCAGCCATTTGGGCAGTAGAAACCACACACACACCTCAACTGACGTGGTAGCAGTCCCGTAAATAACGGCGCACTTCACGGCGGAAAACGCTGAAGACCGTACGACATGCTGACATGGCTGGCTGGCGTGAGAAAAAAAGCATGGCTGTTTTTTTTTACGCAGCTGAAATCTACGCAAAGATTTGAGAGAGAGCTTTTGGAGTATTTGCTTTATTTTATAAAAAGGTTTGAGAGCTTTTGATTTTCAGCTTTTGGGGCTCTGCTCTTAGCATCCCTTGTAAACCTTTATAAGTGAGGTTTGGGCTCTCACTTCTCAGAGCATCTGGACACAGAGTCTCAGAGTGAGACCCTTCCATTCCCTTGTACTTTGAGTTGCAGATTAATACAAAAAGAAATATTGAAAGGGGCGCCAGTCTTTGGGGCCAATATCTCTAGGCACGGAACTCCGCCGGGCCGTGTCGAATCAATTGTGAACTGTGAACTATTTTGAAGTGTATACTTGCCGTGTCGCGGTAGAATCTTGACTTGGAGTGTCCAAGTTTGTTACAGTGGTATCAGAGCCAGGTTTCGATCTTGGGACCTGTGGGTTATGGACCCACCACCTTTTATGAGTGAGCGCAGCATAGCTACCACCTTGAAAGGTGTGTAGAGTTACTTCTTTTATCCGGGACTCAAGAAGGACGTGGACGATTTTGTACGCAGTTGCTTGGTATGCCAGAAGGTCAAGTTTGGCAAGCATAAAGCATAGGGTTTGTTACAACCTTTACCCATACCCACCCGCCTCTCGAAAAGTATTGCAATGAATTTCATTTTTGATCTCCCAAGAACATAGAGTGGTCACGATGGTATCTGGGCTGTTATTGACAGATTTAGCAAGCAAGCTCATTTCATTCCAGTGAAGAAGACAGTCAAGCTGAATCACTTAGCGAGACTATTTGTGGCCCAGATCTTCAGATTGCATGGCATGCCTAAGATGATTGTCTCGGACACGGACCCCAGATTTACGAGTTTGTTTTGGAAGGCAATTTGGGAGAACATTGGCACGCGGTTGCAATTCTCGTCATCTTTCCACCCGCAGACTGACGAGCAATCAAAGATTGCTAATTCAATGGTACTAGCTTTATTGAAGTCTTACATCTCGGATCAGAAGACTCAATGGGAAAAGTATTTACCTTTGGTGGAATTTGCCTACAATAACACGATACACTCTTCAACGGGGAAGGCGCCATTTGAGATTATTGAAGGTGCTACGAGGGTTCCACCCTTCCTAAGCACGACAGATAAGATTTTTGAAGCCGACGAGTACACGTGTGACTTGGACATGGCTTTTGCCAAGGTCTACGAGGCTTTGCAGAAATCTCAAGAAAGAAAGAAAAAGGCAGCAGATCGCCATCGTCATGATTTGAAATTGAAGGAAAATGATTGGGTGCTCTTACGTTTTGAGAAGGAACGCCTGAGAAAGAAAAAGGGAAAGGAGAGGCTTTTTCCAAAGCTTAGTATGCGATATTACGGCCATTTCCAGATTTTTGAAAAGATAAATGATGTCTCCTTTAGACTGAAGCTGCCCGATACTTGGAGGATTCACAATGCTTTTCATGTGAGTCTCCTGAAGCCTTTTAAAAGGGGATGTGCATGAAGATGGGGAGCCTGATGAGCAACCCGAAGTGGAAGAAAACAAGGAGATCCTTGTTCTAAAACAGATATTGGCACATAAAGACAGAAAGATGAAGGGTAAAGGGATAAGGCGGTTCTTGGTTAAATTCAAGAACTATCCTGCATTGGATGCGAAGTGGATGGAGGAGGACCTAGCAGATATTCCTCAGATTGTGAATCTTTACCTTGAAGCATTTGGATTAGCATAGTCTATTCTAAATGGAATCCCGAACTCAGCTTGGGCGGAATTTGGTGCAGCGGGTATGCACAAGAGGGGAGTCGCTCTGCTCCTTTGTCAAGAGATTGCCTCGCTCTTGATACTAAAGTCAGTGATTTCTCTTTTGAGTTTCCAAGATACTGTGAGCTGACATTATTTTGCTGTATGACTTTATGAACTGGAATTCCCGATAATATGATATTGATTTGTTCTTGACTTGTCTAAGTGCAGGAACTGATAGACGAAATCACTGTAGCATTTCGGTCTGAACGATCTCGATAGACATGGTTGCAATAAGGATTAGTCAATCTGGCATCTATGGGGTCTCGAGTGGATCTAGATGCGATTGCTAAATGCATTGCCAATAAATCATGGTTTGAGATCCGAAAGAATTTTGAATGTGATTTGTCAAGTGATGTCCTGTGATGTCCTGTGATGTGACTGTCGATTGTTACATGTGCTGGATGTGTTTTCCTAGTGCGTCGGTACTAACAGTTAGTGTCTGTTAAGACAGTTTATGGCCTCTGTCTATTTTGCAGACGTAATTGAGGACGATTACAATGCTTTCAAGAGGGGGGTATGTCACAAATCAGTGACGTGGTAGCCATTTGGGCAGGAGTAACCACACACACACCCGAGCTCACGTGGCAACAGTTCCGTACATCACGGCGCACTTCACGACGGAAAAACGCGGAAGACCGAATGACATGCTGACCTGGCTGGCTGGCTGGCGTGAGAAAAAAAGCAAGGCTGTTTTTTTTTTCGCAGATGAAATCTACACAAAGATTTGAGAGAGAGCTTTGGAGTATTTGCTTTATTTTTTAAAAAGGCTTGAAAGCTTTTGATTTTCAGCTTTTGGAGCTCTGCTTTTAGCATCCCTTGTAAACCTTTATAAATGAGGTTTGGGCTCTCACATCTCAGAGCATCTGGACGCAGAGTCCTTTGAGTTGCAGATTAATACAAAAAGAAATACCGAATGGGGCGCCGGTCTTTGGGGCCAATATCTCTAGGCACGGAACTCCGCCGGGCCGTGTCGAATCAATTGTGAATTGTGAACTATTTTCAAGTGAATTCATGTCGTGTCGCGGTAGAATTTTGACTTGGAGTGTCCAAGTTTGGTACACTGATTAGAAGACTCATTGGGAATTTTTTTTGTCCTTGGTGGAATTTGCCTACAATAACACGATACACTCTTTGACGGGGAAGGCGCCATTTGAGATCATTGAAGGTGTTCCGAAGGTTCCACCCTTCCTTAGCACCAATTTTTATTTTCTTTTGAAGCCGACTAGTACACTTGGGACTTGGACACTGCATTTGCCAAGGTATAGGAGGCTTTAGTGAAATCTCAGGAACAACACAAGAAGGCAGCAGATTGACACCGTCGCGATTTCGTTTTGAGAAGGCATGCCTAAGAAAGAAAAGGGAAAAGGAGCGGCTTATTTCAAAGCTTAGCATGAGGTATTATGGCCCTTTCCAGATAAAAGAAAAGATATATAATGTCTTCTTTAGACTAAAGCTGCCCGATACTTGGAAGATTCACAATGCTTTTCGTGTGAGTCTATTGAAACCTTTTAAAAGCGATATGCCCGATGATGGGGAGCCTGATGAGCAACTTGAAGTGGAGGAAAGCGAGGAGATATCGTTCCAGAACAGATTTTTGCACACAAGGACAAAAAGATATAAGGTAAAGTAGGCGGTTCTTGGTTAAGTTCAAGAACTATCCTGCATTGGATGCGAAGTAAATGGAGGAGGAGGACCTAGTAGATACTCCTCAGATTTTGGAACTTTACCTTGAAGCATTCGGTTTAGCATAGTCTACTCCGATAGAACCCCAACTTCAGCGAGGGTGAATCTAGTGTAGCAGGTTTGTACTAGAGGGGAGTCACTCCGCTCCTTTGTCAATGGATTACCCTGATTTTGAATAGTCACTGATGTCCCCTTTGGGTTTAAGGGATACTAAAGGGCTAAGTAGTATTCTGTTGTATGACTTTATAACTGGAATTTCCGAAAATGAAAATGATTGATTTGTACTTGACTTTTTTGAGTGCAGGAGCTGAAAGACGAAATGACTGCAGCATTTTGGTCTCATAAATCTCTAGACATATTGCAATAAGGATTAGTTAAATCGGGCATCGGTGAGGTCCGAAATTGATCTAGATGCGATTACTAAATACGTTGCCGATTGGTCATGGTTTGAGATTTGGAATGAATTTGTATGTGATTTGTCATGTGATGTCCTATGATGTGACTATCATTTTGTACAAGTGCTAGATGTGTTGTGTCTAGTGCGTCGGTACTAACAGTCAGTGTCTACGAAGACAGTTTATGGCCTTTGTCTGTTTTGTAGATGTAATCAAGGGCGATTACAATTCTATCAAGAGGGGTGTATGTCACAAACTGGTGACGTGGCACGCCCCCGGACACACACACCCTGCGACAGGAAATGCCACATGGTAGCAGGCCCCGGAAAAGATGTCGAACGGCTGACATGGTAGTTCGTACTGACCTCCGCAATTTTTGTTGACATGCTGACCTGGCAGACATACGGAATTCCATGATTTACGCTGACCGACTGTACGAAAATTATGCTGGCTGAATTTGGCAGCTTTTGGGTTACAATTGCTTTTAAGTTTGAGAAGCTTTTGAGTTTAACTTTTGAGGCTCTGCTTTTGGGCATCCCTTGTAATAATAAATAAGCCTCAGGGGCTCACTTGTATGGGCATTTGGACGCAGAGATTGAGAGTGAGCACCCGCGGGCTCTTGTACTTTGCACACAGATTAATATAAAAAGAAATACCGAAAGGGGCGCTAGTCTTTGGGGCCAATACCTTTGGGCACGAAACTTCGCTGCGGCGTGTCATCTTTTGTGAACTGTTTTAAAGAGAATCTCTGTTGTGTCGCAATAGAATCTAGACTTGGGGTGTCCAAGTTTGTTACAAGCACCTCTCTCTGAAGTGTGGCTCTTGTCTCTCTACACTCCTCATCATATCAACTATTCTGTGGCATACTCCTAGAACGTCGTCTATGCCCGGGTTGGGTGTGGGTATGCCTCTACTACTACATCATGTAAAGTCTTGATCAATATCTGGGTAAGTTTCTCTAATGGGCGTCCCGGCTCCTCTGTGGCCTGGAGTTTGTAAATACTGTCCATGTAGACAGAGTCAATTTCTTATGTAAAAGTGTATTTGGAATGAAACTGTAAATGTGAGGAGGGTGTGATCTATTGCTACTCCAATAGGACTAGAGCCAACTATAAAATCTTGAATAGGTGGTATTAAACTGGGCCTAGCCATAACATAGTCCACGGTGCTAGCCTCATATCTGTTAGGAAAACAAGTGAACCCACTTGCTGTTGGAAATCTCTGTAGGCCATTCAGGATGGCCAACCTATGTGCAGTCCCCATGTCTCTCAATTATCTCGCATATTCATTATGCACCACATCCCGTGAGCACTTGGCCAATCTCATATCACTGACATCCAATTTTCTTAACATCTCCTCTGAGGTATGATAGAAGGCTGTTTGAGAGTGGCCCGTTCTGGCATTGAAGTCCCCTAGGAGGATGCCATCCCCATCTCTAGAAAGCCCATATGTCCTCATATTAAATCATGTATAGTGAGTGCCCCTTGGGTGGTGCGTAGAGGGATGTGCTCGGGGGGATATATCATATTGCAATATAAAGTGGTCTCCCTGTTTCTGCTCTCACCGTGACCCACATATATCTAGCATGCTCATCTTTGTGAACAATACGAATGAGAGGGTGCAACTCTTCCTTGAATAAGATTGCTACACCTCCTAACCCACGTCCTCTATGCTTTGATCTCACCTCTTGTCTACAAGTGGTCTCCCAATGGTATTCCGTCACGCTAGGCAATGTGACACCGGGAGTTTGATGTGTCTCAGAGTAGAAAATACTTTCTCTTCCCCTGAAGCTATCCTCAAATGCACCAACATCTAGCTTCATTGATCTAATTACAATTCTATAGTGCCATTTTGAGATTGGTCCCATAGGTCTCGCACCGTCATGCAGCGCGTCTTTCCAAGATCACCACTCTCTTCCCTCTCTAGAAAGAAAATTTCCCCTTCTTCCTCGCAGCCTTGATTGGCATCAGCTCTTGCATGTGTGCAATCTGTGCTAAAGTGAGGTCATCGCGAAGAAATATCCCAGTTTGTTAAGGGTTGGCTTCTTCTTCAAGAACTCTCTCCTAGTTTCCACAGTAGGGAAATGTAAAATGAGTGCTCTTTCCTTGGAACTTCCTTCCCCACCGTTTCCTTTCTTCCCCACTCTCCATGCACTTGTGTGTGTGGCTTCAGAAATGCGTTTCAAGAGTTCTTTCACTTCGTCTTCCACATTTCCAATGTACGTAAGTCTTGTGACACACACGTGAAGGGCTCTAGTCTTCCGCTTTTGCTCTTCCTTGATAGTCATTTTGATAATGGTTGTTGTCGATGTAGCTTCAGCCATCTTGGCTTTTCCCTTCTTTGCAACCTCAATTCACTCTTCGGCTTCAACAACCTTCTTTTGCGTTTTGGTGAGGACATCCACCCATGGAGTGGTTGTTCTTGACTTTTTCTCTTCCTCTGCCCGGAGAGGTTCACCTGTTCTCCGATCAATCATTGAGGGCTGAATTTCTCCCTGCTTACCCGGAATATTTTTACTTTTACAGACTTGCAATTGTCCCTTAAGTTCTTCAATCAATGTATCTTTTGCACTCAAGCGTTTTTCCATGTTTGATTTCCAGGACTCATTAGAAGCAAAGCCTCATCTAGCCTGTTTTGCATCACAACTTCCATTACCTGGACCTCTGCCCTCACAATGGCTTGCATCTCCCCTTTCAGTGCCGTGTAGATCTCATCGTGTTTACCAAGCATCTCTTTTCCCATCCCTTTCCTCATATGTGCATACATAGCATTTCTATAATTCTCCAGAGTTGCATACATCTCCTTCTCAAAGTCTACCCTCATAAGGTTTAACTCCGTCTTAATCATCACCTGTACCTTCTCAAACATTAGGTCATTCCTAACCCTGGATAGTTTTCTAGCTCTGAGAGAACTAGGTGATAATGTGCTATCCCGACTTTTCTGCCTAAATGTGACCTTTGCTTTGGGTGGTGTTTGAAATGCATCTGGATCAAAAGTATAGTCTGATTGGTCCATCATCTATGATATGTGCAACCTACAGAATTTGTGCTGGCCTGCAAGAACCTCCCTTGCCTCTGAGAGAGAGAGAGAGAGAGAGAGAGAGAGAGAGAGAGAGAGAGAGAGAAATGAAATGAAATGAAATGTTATATTAACGTCTTCAAAAGGCCAAACTGACCTATGAGTCCAGAAAGTTACAATGCGGTGTATCTGATACAAAATCAGATTAACAAAATAAATTAAACTAGGATAATAGAATATAAATACTACGGAATCCTAAACTAAGCTGATAGGTGTGAAAGGTGAAAGGCGCGAAATGTGTGAACTAAGCAGTACAATGTGTAGACAATATGGGAGGGAAGTAGAGAATCCATCTTCATAGAGATCCATCTTCATTTGCACTCTGGACGATGAAAAAGTATGGCTCGAATCCTTTGTTGTAGCCTCCTTCGAAACTGTGTAGCTCCTCTTCTCCATCAGGGTCGTCTAGATCTCCCTAGCTCCAATGCTCGGTCTATGAGAATCCCACTAGTGCGGGCAGACCTCTCCACTCTTGGCTGCTCCTCTGTCTGTTCTTCTGGGTGTATAGAGAGAGAGAGAGAGAGAGAGAGAGAGAGAGAGAGAGAGAGAGAGAGAGAGAGAGAGTGTGGCGGTTTGTGTTGTTTTTTCTTTTCTTCTATTTGGTTTCTTTTGTGTCTTTATTAGTTTTTCTCGTGTGCTGGTAGTTTTTCTCGTGTGCCGGCTGGGTGTGTGTGCACATGTTTGGTGTGTTTGTGTTTGTGTTTTGTTTTGTCTTTTCCTTTCACGGGGGTCGTTGTAGTGGGTTCTTCAGTGCGGTGTTTCCTTCCAACAATGGCAGCTTGATGGGTTCGGCTGGGATGAGAGCTTCCACTCCTGCTTGTGAACCGGTGGTCTTCTTTACATTGTCATCTGTGTTTGTTGGTGTTTGGTCTGTTGGCTTTTGACGAGTCACGACCTTACTGGCTTCCTCTTGCGGTGATTTTGTTTAGCGGCTACCCTTGTAAAAGCCTGCAGAGCATCCTCTGAAAGTAACAAAGATGTTTGCCAATGATATTTGAAAATCCTTCAAAGGATCGTGTTCTGTACTTCATTCACAAGTGAAGTGGAACAGGGAAGGCTTTTTGGAGTTGGTATTATTGCAAATTTTTAAAGATCCCCTAATTTAATTTTACCAAGCTGACCTACATTGGTGGATTTAATATGATATATAGAGAAAGTCATTTTTTGTGTTTATTTGACAAAGCTCATGAACACCCAAATCATGGCTCTTCTTTGTAATGGATGGACAAAGGAGAGTTAAGTGTTTGTAAAGCTCAAAACCTTTCCATATCATGTATATACAAGGAAATAAAGACGATCCTTGCACCATTAAAGTTTGTTTGTTTATTTGATTATGCTAACAAGCCCAGAAAAAACAGACCCCAGCATCAAGCTAGTTAAGGACATAACTTATCTATTCTCCTTTGTAGTTAAGACATAACTTATCTACGTCTATTGAAAACTCTTGTTTGCTGTATTACAATCCAGGTATAGGGCCCCTGAGATTCTTCTTGGATCAACAAAGTATGATACATTAGGCTCAAATATTTACAAATGAATCTATTTTCTCTACAACCAAAGCTTTCTAGACCTGACAGAATTTAGCGTGAACACAGCAATTATTGATATTGTCAGAATCTAGAATTTCACTGGGCCTTTCCCTTCTTTAAGTTTATGCATCAAATCTTGGACCGATGAGCTTGGAACGCAATGCACTACTCTGCTGCTCTAGATCAATAATGTCCAGGCCTCCCTCCCCTCTTAACAGTCACATGTCTCTAGAGCCATCTGAGCCACCAAGAAGGAAATTGCGCAATAAGCGCCGCAATTGGGACATAACCTTGAGGGTGTAGAGTCAAAGGGTATTGCAAGAATTACAGTCAAAGCTTTACGAGCCCAAGACAAATGCATAGAATACCAATGGCAAAGCTTCCTTGTAGCAGGGCTACAGTGTCACTGGCACGGAACAGGCAATTAGTTACAGTTGAGCTGGGTTTCACATTGGACGGCTCTCGCCTAGTCGGTGACACGTGGCAGGGATACGGGTGGTACTCTAGTGGACACCATGGCCAGCGAAGAAGTTGGTCCCAGCATGGAAAGTACCATACATGGACATGAAATTTTGCCACAGGGTGCGGTCCACCTAGCGACTTTGGAAGGTGTTTCTTTGCCGCTGGTAAATGGCTCCAGGATCAAATGCTACCACCCCTCACCATAAACCATACGTCTCTCTCCCCACTAGTATTTAACCTGCAGCGTTTCTTCTCCCTCATTCAGTTGGCATTAGACACCTTGTGCTCCCTATTGTCTTGCTAACGATTCACCTCACTGCTATCATTTGTCTTCATCACAGTCTTTGCCTCTAGCCCCAGTATTTAAACAATGTTCTTTTGCTAATTATGTTTGTCTTCTGCCCCGCAAATTCTTCAATTGATTCCCACTCTGTTTAATAGACGCATTGTGTTCTCGCATGCAACATTCTCCCATTTGGTTAATTGGATCTGTACCTTTGTTTAGTGGCACTGAGGTCTCTATCTGTTTAATTTCGGCTCTTCTCTCTTTTTCATAGAGATTTCTCATCGTAAACTGCATTACCACTTCCTTTCCTTGGTGTCCCCCTTTTTCCGGAGTATGCCTAGCAGCTGTTGTACTTTTCTTTTCCTGAATGCGGTCTTCCCTTCACTTGCAGAGTTGAGTTTCTGTGTGTTAGCCCTTGTGAACATAACAGTGTATGATTCATTTGCGAAATGTTTTACAAACCCATCTGTCTCTCAGGGTAAGTTCTATCCCCACCTTAAGTTTGGTATTCACTCTAATGTTTTCATCTCCTACACCCTCAACAATAGCCTTGGGCCTTCCAGATTGTTACTTGCTTTAGACGGTTCAAATAACTTTCCACGAGCAAGAGCATTTCCTCACCATGCCTTACTTAACCAAGTGAAATATCATCGTATCCTGTTTTCTCTCTTACTCCACCAACACTCTAGAGAAAAATCCCCAAAAAGCGCCATCTTCCCGTCTCCCTAGTTGTTCAACTTCCTCCAGCTCTCTAATTTCCTCCCTATGCTACCCTCTCCATCTACCCCGTCTGTCTGGTACGTGAAGGCCCTACCTTCCCCCCTCGTCCCTATCTAACTCTCTCGCCTCTACCCTCCCTATCTAACTTCCTCCCTATCTCGCAATTGCGAAGGGTAGCTTTGTGAAAAAAGCCAGCTTTGGCTGCAAGGTCAGTGAGTGATGATGACTCAGACAACAGTAGCCACGGCCTCGACGACATCACTTCCAATGACCCAATGATGAAAGTTACAGCATCTCGCCAGTAGACTCAAAGCTGGATTCTGAAGCTAACTATGAATCAGATGCTTCCAGCGATCGAGAGGAACATCCGAAAGGAGGTCAAAAGAAAGACAAACATCATGTCATCCCACATGAGATCAGGAGGCCTGCAACATCTAAAAATCGCTCAACATTCTCCTTGGATTTTTATCTACAGCCCCTCGACCATCTCTGAGCAAGGTCCTTTCCAGTGCTCAGCTACAGACTCTGGGTCTCACAGCATTGGTTGATGCATCATGCCGATCTACCAACCATTGTTCCATACATGAGCTTTTAAAATTTTTTCCCACGGTAAGGGGCGACAAACTCATTGCTACACGGCTTGGCCATGCCATGGATATGACTAGCTTTCCATTTGTGAAGCCGGCTACATAGATCTTTTCTCATTTGTCCAAGGATGCAACAATTCAAGCATGTCAAGAGATGCTCAGTACATATCACCCTAAGTACGAAAGAAACAAACAGCTCCTGGCAATCTTAGGTACTACTTTCTGGCCCGAGATGCCAAAGCAAATAAGGAAAAATATGACGTGCCCATTACATTCTCCCACTGGGAATGCCTTTACTGTTCGATCCACACCTTACCCTATGGATTCCATCAGATTCTCTTTACATCCTTACAGTTTAGGGCCAAACGATTTTGGGCAGTCTGTGCAGTTGAGCTTCAAATGTTTTGCAGCACCTCTCTTGGCGTGGGTCATAAATATACATGTTACCCTTGACGATGTGGATGAGGATACGCAACTACTGCATTCGCACGGGAAAAGAAAATCTCTAAGCATTCAAGCTGATCCTAAAGTAACTAAGAAAAAGAAGATCAAAGCAAAGGTGGCGAAGGACACAATAGAGTCTCTACTCTCATTGCCAATGTCAGAGACCAAGCAGGCTAGGGTGATGCATCTTCCGCGAAGCTCTCTGTCTACTTCCACCCCTTGTTCTATTGTGCCAGTGTCTACCTCCACTCTTCATGTCTAGCTCCACTCTTCATGACAAGTCGGTGGTTTCTCCCTCATAGGATCCTCTTCCTTCTTCTCTCATATTCACCCCTAGTGCAGTCAATATATCTCACACCCTACTCCTAGCTCACCAGCTGTGCCGCTTGTGCGTCCTCCAGCACCACATGCGATCTTCAAAGGTTGCCGACTCTACTTCTCTGTTTGAGCTTTCTGAGAAGATATTACAAGATTCAGGAATGCTATCGCCACCATAGCGCTAGGAACAAAGCAGTTAGCTGCTACGCACCAGCGTCACTTCGCCACATACGCAGCTATGGAGGGATCTCTTCGAGTCACCGAGAGTGCCATCGCAGATCAGGATGCTACTATTTTTGCATTGCAACAAGCTTTGAAGATAAAGTCCCAAATCATTGACGACCTTGAAGCACAGGGACAAGGATTTCGAGAAATGCTTTTACATGGAGATAGGTCTACCCAGGCTCCTGTAGGCATGGGGTATGGATGAATTGGATCAGAGACTCAAGTATTGCCTCGTGTCGGGTATGCTGCGACAGGTTCTTCTCTGCAATTCAAGAGACCCTCCACAGAGTCCATTCCAGTACTGTCCTCAACAGTATCCTCGGGGGTCTTAATCATCGGGCCATATGACACACATGCAGAGCGTTCCTTGCTGTGACAGCGTTGCTGGTGCCAGTACACTACCAGACAGGTGCTCCCACCTACCGTGCAGCAGGTGGATGCTCCTTTCACAGGAGGCCAGTTTGTAGACAACAGAGCCCAGCAGCCCCCAGTCCACAGCCTCACGGTTCCACCATTGATTTGATGGCTCCACCTTCAGAGACAGACACTTCGGGTGCGGCCATGGTGACTACTCTTTCTCTTGGGTGACTGCATCCGCTTGCAGTTCAGTCTTTTCACCATGGCAGTGCAGTAGCCGTTTATTTTTGCAGTCTTAAGGTCTTTTAGCAGCTTCAGTTGTTTCTCTCACCCGAGACGGCGAGTGGTCTTGTGGCGGGCAACGTGTAGCAGGGCTACAATGTCACTGGCACGGGACATGCAATTTGTTACAGTTGGGCTAGGTTTCACACTGGGCGGACTCTCGCCTGGTCGGTGACACGTGGCAGGGATACGGGTGGTGGTCCAGTCGACACCGTGGCCGCGCATCACCACCACAATTTTAAGATAGATTTAGCCGGAGTGGATATTTTGTAGCCGTTGGCGGCTCTTCATGTTTGTATAAACCCTTAGTTGGTTTGGATCATATTATCCATAGTTATCAGGAACGGGAAACCGGAACGGGGAACGCGGAACGGCAACTGCCACAAAATGCCATTCCCTGTTACGGGTGCTCACGTTTGAAACACAGAACGGGGATTTGGAACGGGAACTTAGAATGGGAACGGGGACGGAGACCTGAAAACGGCCATTCCCTGTTACTATGATATTATCATCTTCTTTGTGTGGTTGTGAGTTCTTGAGTCTAGTATCTTGAGTTCACGCACGTCATGTCTTCACCATCCGTGCACAGTTGAGCCTCGACACCCCCATTGTACCTATGAGTTCTGGGCTGGAGCTGAGTGTGTTGCCATGCCAGAGTCTATATTGGTTTCTTTGAGTTAGTCAATGTTTATGCTGTTCAGGTTTCACTGCTGAGTCTTGCTGTTGTTGCTCTGTTATTCACTGTCTTCTGTGTTTTCATTCTATGGAGTTAGATCTCATGCACATTGCACTAAGGAGCACCCACTATAGAGAGTACGACACATTATCTCCGCCACATTCCTCCTAATTGATTTCCAAAAATTGACTCACTTTGCTACTTCGGTGACTCATCAACGTGAACGAAAAAACCCAATTATCTGCTAGTCTGGGCTGCATAATCACATGGAACGGGAAATGGAAACGAGGCCGGCAAGGCCATTGAAGATGGACCTGGCTTGCTCTTTGCAATGGAGCAGATTAGAAACGGCTTCTTATAGTTCCATTTTGTATGTAACCATAATATATTCATTAAGAAATGGTACAAAGGGAATGAGAATCGGGTGACCTTGGAAATGGAGTTTCCTATCCGATAGGGCTCGAAACGGAGTTTCTTGTGACAATGCTGGGCTGGGCTGGGCTGGCGTCAACCAAGTAAAATGATCTTGCACTCCTTATCGACAGTATTCCTCAACTCCAACCAAAAAACCGAATGACTTGTGCCAATTGATAAGAGCACGGTTGGCCAAGCAAAAGGTATTAAGAGCTGCCTGTAAATTGTCCCAAGTTATGCCCAATATGATTTCTGGTGATTAGAAGTGTTAGGATTTGGTTGTCTTTGAAATAAGTGGATCAAATTTGATAAAACTCTTGGGTGACATATAAAACATGTGCGGTCCTTGGACACCTTCAATACCAACCGCTGACTAATCATGCATTTTTCTCTGTTGATGGATGCAGGTAAGAAGTACTTCCCTTCTCTTGTTGTGTGATGCTTTGTGTGCAGACTGCTGGACTACGAAAAATGATTCTTTACTTAAGTAATGAAACCTTTTTGTACATTATGGATGTGATTACATCTTTACTAAATAATTGTACAGATTTCTTAGAAGGTAAGAATGAGAGCTATTAGTCTTCTTGAACGTGTCTGTTCTTTGTGACACACACACACGCGCATACACACTCGCTTTTGAAGCAATTCTATATTGCAAGGAGGGAACCCACAACGGTTGCAGTGTATGTGTGCACGTGCGCTCTCATGCACACACTTACGACATCTGAACATCCAATAAATGCCGGAACTTCTACAATGAATCAAATTGAAAGAGTTTTGGACTTGCTGGGCAAGCCAGATCTGGTATCTTTATGCATTCATGGCATTTTGTACAGTGCTCCTGAGATGGATTTTTGTGGGTTTGTATCAAGCTGATGTAATTCTCAATTTTGTTATGGCTTGAATGCGTGATGAAGGAAGACATAGCAGCACTTGAATCTCCTTTTGCAGCAACAATGCTCGAAAATATGAATTGTGGAAGTGCAAGGTCGGTAAATCTCTGAAGCTCAACCATAGTTGATATATTTCACAGTTGGAAAGTTGATTAAATAGTATAATCATGGTATATAACATGCTAGGCTAGTCTGTCTCAAAGTAAACTGGAGTTGTAGCTTCAGCCAGTTTCTTGATAAGAGTCTCCCAAAGAATCACACATGTAAATGCATGTTGAGGGTGGCAATGGGGTATGAAATTGCATGAGAGCTTTGCAATGCGTTAAATTGAAAATATTTTTTTTTTTTAATAAATCATGAGCCCGGCGAAGGTAGTAGGGAGAAACTTTTTTCTTTTTGGCAAGAAAAAAGATCCTTCCATTAGTTTATAATAACTGCCCGAAGGCTACAAACCACCTTTGCGAGAGAGGGCTACATCAGAAACATGCAGAGACTCTCCCAACGAGAAAAAGTATGTACAATGAGGGCTAGATCACGAGATGAGAGGAGAAAAAAGCCACATTGGTGGCCGGTAGTGCCATCTAGGCACACCCTGAACCATGGTGAAGAAAGGCCCTGGGTGCCAAAGTCGCAAAAAAGCCTCTCGGCATGGTTGGAGCTGCCCTGAAGTCTCTCAAACTGACCCTTGAATCAGCTCCGGCCAAATGTCTTGAATAGTCTCTGCCGGTGGAACAAGGCGAGCGTCAAAGGTGCGAAAGCAACGGGCCCGCCAGATGAACCAGAGTGTCAGGCTGTAGATGAGCTCCCAAACACGACTCTCTATCATTGCACCACTCCTGAGGGATGAACTCTGTGGCAAGCTGAAGTGTAGGTCGACCCTCCTGGATCACTATCATCCTATCGGTGGAAGCCAACTCAAAGTGGAGCGCAGGGCCTGTGAGAGTTGACCAGGCTGCAACACCCCAAGTGTACTGTCAGACTATGGAGAGGGCTGGGATAAGCCAGAGAACCCGAAGCCAAACCTGCTGTGTCATGGGGCAGTCCCACAAACAATGGCGCTGACTCTCCAAAGCATGGCCACAAGCTGCACGTGTTGCCGAGAAGCCGTTGTGTATCAACCAACTCCCAACTGTTGTAGCCCTGTGCACTACAAGCCACTGAAACATAGTAACTCTCCTCGGTTGCCTGCTGTCTCACAACCGCTCCCAGAAGCCTGACAAGAACTCTGCTGTGAGACCCTCCTCCTACCAGTGAAGTGTTGCAGCTGGGTGAGCCTCTCTTTGTGCTGCCAGTATGTGTCGCCCCAAGCGAGCTATGTACTAGAAAAAGGGGGTCCTTGGGTGATCGGCTGAAGAGAAATGATCCCACCAGAACCACTCTCCCGGGTCGCATTGCACTTGTACCAGAGGGTGGCTCTCCCAAGCCCAAAGCCGCTAGTGTCCTGACGCAGTCGATGACACTAGTACAACTCTGATCCTCTGAAAGCAACACTCTGTATTTATAACTGCACATAGCTGTACATTACCCCTGCAAATAGCAGCCGTGGGGAACCACCTCCCCAATGGGAAGGAGGATACAAACATCAAGAACGCAGCCCATGAGCATCGAAACGTCAACCTTGGGGTTACATCACTAAGGCCTCACCAATTGAGCTACGCTTCTTGGGTAAATTCTTTAGGCGTGTTCATTCAAGAGATTGGGTTCTTATTTATTGTCTTGTATATGCTCATTTATTGACAAGAATGCCAACTATGCGATCCTTTTGTGTTCAGATTTATGACATAAAATCACATTTTATATCATGGTTCCATGAGCGTCTTTCTTATAAATTTTCGTTGGGATGCAAACCTTTTACAAATAAATCCAACTGCTAGTCCCGAAGCTGAAGATCTACTGCGTCGATTGCTACAATTCAACCCTCACAAAAGACTTACAGCTGAGGTAAGCCTAGTCAATCTATGTTCATAATTAATTCATAATCATTCAAAAGAAGAGAAAATAGGTTTGCAAAAGCGGTTTTCCCTCGTACATAATTTCATGTGCTTGATCTCCATGCATTGTCTCCTTTCTGTTTGAATATTATTGGCCATACTTTTGCTGATCAGGGTTCTCACATCACAGTCAATACTATCCATGTTTACAAATCTGATTGCATAATTAGGTGCTTTGCGGAAAGAACCCTTTTTTCTGAGTTTGTGCTTGAAAAAATTTGTTTGCAGCAAGCCCTACAGCATCCATACCTTGCTCAGTTCCATAATCCCATGGATGAACCTGTTTGCAATCGTGGGATCAGAATACCCATAGATGATAACACTAAGTGAGTTCAATCTCAACATGAATGCAACTCTTGATTTTGTTTAACTTGTCTAAATCATGTGTTGTGTTGTGTTTGTTTATTGCTTTAGATTTACGATACAAGAATATCGAGAGCGATTGTATTCGGAGATTGTTCGAAGGAAAAAAGAGATAAGGAGAAAGATGAGGGAAAAAGAACGCGTAGAGAGGGACTTGTCCCGGCAGTCGAGGCGCTCAAAATATCGCTCAAGTGGGAGCACATGAAGGGTAACCGAGCAAGACTGGCTGGTAGATTGAGCGCCTCCAAGGGTGTTGATACAAGATCTGTCGTGCTGCATTTCTAGCTGCATTGCTCTGGTGTTGTAGATGCTTGAGAATGTTGTATTCGACAAAAGCATCAAGATTCAACAGAGGCATAGCTTTTGGAGGGCAGTGCTCGCCTGCAAAGTATCCCCTGTACTTCACAATGCTGATTATAATTTTTGTTCTCAGATTCTACAGGAATCTCTTGTGACATCATGTTTATTCATGGTGTTCCAGAGTCATAGACTGCCTCACAGCGTCTGCTGGTGCAGCATGCAGTAGTGTTGCATGTTTGTGACACTGCCCCTTTTGTTCTATTTTCATGTGTTCTACATTCAAATTGTTCTTTTCTCACGATTCTCTAACAAGCTATACAAAGAGCATTGGGAGTTCATTGCCTTGACACTAGACTTAAACTAAAAAACTAAACTTAAAACATAAAAGCCAAACAGAAAACTTTTTTTCCCCTCGACGCATTAGTGGCCCACAAGGGAGGTGCTTAAAACCTGAAATCTCAGCACAAATTTAATCATAAATTTAAAATCTATAAACGAATATATAAAACCTTAAATTATACCTGAAATAAGCTAAATCTTAGTTTTATACTAATTAAATCTTAAACTAATTATAAAACTTGAAAACTATCTTAAACTTAAACTAAAAAACTAAACTTAAAATATAAAAATTAATTTTAAACTCAAAACTAAACCTAAAACCTAAAACTAAGCATAGACCTAATTGCAAACTTAAAAATCTAAAAAATGAATTTAAATCATATACTAAACTTTAAATTTATACCTAAATCATAAACTAAATCTTGTGTCTATACTAATTCAACTTTAAACCAATAAAAAAATCAAATTTACGCAACAAAAATTTATCAAGATTTTAATGTAAATATCTTCATGAAAAATTGCTATCAATTTGAGTTGAACAATAAAAAGATTACACGTAAACATTAACAACATTTATAGAAGATTTTACAAAAAAATTACAATCAGTGTCAAGTTCAACAATCTGTTTTGAAACTAAGATAAAATTGTTGTGTGAGAGACAGAGAGTACGTTTATGGCTTGCCATGGGAGCACATGACCATGATGTGTATCTACGTGAAATCTTGATTGATTTGAACATTGGTGACATTGATCGTGCTAGTTCCTTTATTTGTACAATGTGATCACAAATGTGACATCTAGCTTTGTTGCTAGTGAAGCATATTTGAAGAAGTTAAGAAGTGGAGGTGTACTTCATGGAGGTCTATATGCGGTAGAATGATGTTATTGAAAAATCTGACCAACCATAGAAATTTGATCCAATTGTACATTTATTTATGTTAGTGGCCATCCAAATGTAATAGTAAGTATATTATGCAGTAGAAATGTAATTTATGTGTATCTATGTGAAAGCTTGATTGATATGAACATTGATGACATTGATTGTGCTAGTTTCTTCTTTTGTACAATGCGTGATCACAAATGTGACATCTAGCTTTGTTGATGGTGAAGCATGTTTGAACAAGTTGAGAAGTGGAGGTGTACTTCGTGGAGGTCTGTCTATATGTGGTAGAATGAAGTATGTTGTGGAATGATTTGGCCAACAATAGAAATTTGATCCAATCGTACATTTATTTATGTTAGCGGCCATCCAAATGTGATATTTAGTAGATTGATGTATTGTTGGTGGTGTTTGATTAATTGTTCGCATAAAGTTTCTCGGTCTCATGTACTAATTAAGTATTATGTAATCAAACTTCTTTGTGTTGACATGCATGTTGAAGTCTCTTATGATCATAGTGCTTGTTTTCCTTGCGTGTGTCAAATTTGTGTAAGCTAAGAAAATGTTTCTTTATATAAGGTCATAACCTTTGTTGGTCGTTTTGATGAATCAGAAAGAATATTCGCGAATTGTTGTTATGAAGTCATTGATAATGAGTAATTTCATTAATTGTGTCAAATGATTGAATGATAATATCATTATTATTACAACCACAAATTTATACTCATGTTTTTTCTTTGGTGTTTGACGATTAATTCATGCAATACTATGATGTGTGTTTTATTTGTTGATTCTTTATTGTTTCAAAAAGATAAAGATTATCAAGGGCTTTATGAAGCCATTGCTCTTTATGTTTGAGGGATTGAAGGGTAGTGTGTGATATGAATTGTTGCAATTGATATGCAACAATTCAAATATGTTGCACCAACTTTTAGTAGGTTATATATGTAAGTTGTCTCACTAATAAAACTCTGTTTTGGTGGGTCTTTATTTTTGTTGACCTTTGCATCTACAACCTTGCCATGACCTCTTCTCTCTCTTGTTCATCTTGTTAGTTTAAGAGCCCCAAAATACAACTTTGGTGAATAGTTGATCCATATAAACTATGTTTTGCAATTATGTTACAAAGAAGCAATCTATTACCTTTCTTCTTATTATATAATAGGCTTTATTTAGCAATTTTTAAAAGCTTTGGAATTGATGCAGATAATATCTAGAGTATGGCATTGGATCATATTAAATTAAGTTTTCTAATTTGTCATTCGCTCTTGTTATGTTGTACAATTTGGTCAAGCCGTCAATTAGGTCGTGCTATTGTCTATCCGATGTAGAGTGTAACAAAGAAATAGGAGGTCCTAGTTGTGAAATCATTTTAATTTTTTAAAGATTTTATTTTTTGTAATATTTAGATGTGTGTAAACACTCATAATTCTTCTAACCTTCCTTAGTCTCTAGTATTTTTACACCATTATTATCATTCATAAAATATGTTCACCAGAATTGTGTTCTTGCTTTCCCTTTCCATAAGTGAACCCAAATCAAAGAAATAAGCAAATCATCAGAGTTATCGCCTTGAAGATAGTTCTAACAGTATCATCGTGTTACAAGCCAATCAAAATTAATTGTTATTTTTTGATGTATAAGCTATTATTGTAAATTACTTTTGCTATTGTCATTGTCAATGGTTGAACAAGTTCACCTTGATAGGAAGTATCGTATTGTAATTTCTTTGGAGGCCAACAAGAATGAAGTATTCACTAAAGCAAGCTAAAACATTGTGTGTTTTGTTAAACTTTGTTTATACACTGAAGACACTTCCTTGTAGTGTCATGTCTTGAGCCTCATGAAAATATCATTCGATTTTACAAATCGTTTTACTTTCATGACTATGGTCATTTATCTGTGAGAAATAGCTCTCTCTATGCACAATTTATTTAGCAACATAGTTACAACTTTAGTTCGTATAAGTTCAAATAAAATTATCCAAGGCTTCAATTTCATGGGAATCCCATGCTTTATAGTTTTTGAAATGTTAGTGGATTCTTTAAAGAATAGATGAAGTAATGTTCATGTAATTGAAAGACGAGTATCCTGTTTATCTTCTTATTGTGATATGATAATGTGAGCCAATATTTATTACTTTTAGAGTCGTACAGGTACTAGCGTACAATGTTATATCAATGCATAGTTTAGAAATAGCACAATTTTTTTTTATACTCTATATGTTCAATGGAAATGAAAATAGATAAAAACTTGCTTAAGATGTATTCTTTGCTTTTGACAAAGAGGATTGAGGCACAAGATTGAATTCACTACATGAAAGTTTTGGGAAGCGCCTTCTCCATCCACTTCTTAACCATGAATTCACCGGGTTGCTGAGGAAGCTTGGCAACCAGAGACTTGGTCTTAGTCATAAGCTCTGCAAAAGTCTCCTCTGGCTGGAGCACCATGTTGGCTAACTCATCCAACACCTTCTCCTGGTAGTCACCGGGCCTGAAAGCTGCACAGAACTGTTGCCTTAAGGCTGCCCAGGTTGCAAAATGGTTCTCTGCAAACTGGCTCTACCATTTGTCTGCTAAGCCATCCAAGGTGGATGGAAAGAGTACCAAATACGCATCTTCCGTGTTAAGACCACGACCCCTACAGAGAGATACAAACCTCCTTGCATGGTCGTCAGCATCTTCTGAAGAGAGTCCTTTGAATGTAGGGAATTTGATGTTTACCTTAGCCAAAATGCTAGCCAACGGCTCCATGGCGCCTTGCTGAGCCTGTTGCCCAGTAGCTTGCTGTAGCAGAATAGGAGAGAGCTTTACTGGAGAAGGTGATCTGGAAAATATGGAACCAGATGAAGGAATGGGTGATGTATGTGGAGGTATAGATGATGAGGTTGATGGACTTCTACTAGGTACCAAAGGTCGTCTTCTGTTATAGTACTTCAGAGGGCTCAGTAGTGCGCTTTGACGCTCGACTGACCGCCTTGTATGTGTCATGCAGTGACCACCAATCCAACCAACCTTTGGGCAAGAAGACTGAAGACTGGTCTAGACTCTACTAGACCAGGCGTGACTAGACCAAGCTGGACCAGGGACGAGGAGGACTAGACCAGGGTCGAGGAGGTCTAGACCAGGGACGAGGACAGGTTGGACCAGGGCGAGAAAGCAGTTGGACCCGGGCGAGAGAGCAGTTGGACCAAGCGAAGTGCAAGGCAAGGTCGGCGAAGCTAGGCAAGGTAGGCGAAGCTAGATAGACCCAACTAGCTTCAAGATTTGCACCTCACAGAGTGAGATTTCAGTTGAGGTCCCACCGTGATCGCCAAAATGAGAGCACCTGTAGCGCGGATAATGTGTCGTACTCTCTACAGTGAGTGGTCCTCAGTGCAATATGCATGACAATCTCACTCAAACTAACTGAATCTCCCTCAAACAGACTGAATAGAAAGGAAACAATAGACGTCAACAGAGCTCGCAAAGACACAACAGCAGACCAGAACATATGACTCGACTATCTCAAAGACTAATACAGACTCTGGCGTGGTAGCACACTCAGCTCCAGCCCAGGACTCACAGGTACAATGGGGGTGTCGAGGCTCAGATGTGCCGGGATGGTGCAGACGTGCTCTGTGTAAAGACCCACTCTAGACGACTCAGCACAAGATAATCACTGGCCCAAAAACGACTACTCATATGTACAACCATAAAGAGCCACCAACGGCTCATAAATGACAGCACCTAAGTCTATCTCCACTGAGTGGTGGAGATGACCTGGCCACGATGTCCACTAGACCACCGCATTCCTGCCACGTGTCACTGCCCAGCCCAGCCCAGAGAGTCCGTCCAGTGTGAACCAGACCAGACCAACCGTACTAACTGAGTTTCCTGTGAAAGTGACATTGTAGCTTGCTACAATGTCATCAAGGCCGTGGCTATTGTTGTCTAAGTCATGATCACTCCCTGAACCTGCAACCAAAGCTTGCTTTTTCCGCAAAGCTACCCTTCGTAATTGCATGCTGCTACCTGCCATATCAACTGAGAGAGAGGGAAAGTGCTAGGGTTAAAGGTAAGGGCTAGAGATCTGTGGAGGCCCGAATGTAGAGAGTGTAGGGCAAGAGCTTGGCAAGGGCAAGGCAGACACGGGTAGAGAGGTAGAGCGATACTAACGAGAGAGGGGCGTCGGGGTTGGGTAGGTGAAACCGGCCTGTACAATCCAAAAAGGGCGGTAGACTTTACTTCAAACCTTGATTTAGCTTTCACCCATTATTAGTCGTCTATTATACCTGCGCTATAGTGACACAAGAGAGGGGAATGGGATACAGATGCTAGAATGCACCTGTATGATAAGACCGACACCAGATTGGCCCCTAACTTAGGCGCCCCTTTCGGTATTTCTTTATTCTTTAAAAGAGGGAATAAATGTTGTGGATCCCTACAAGCTGCCCCGCACAAACTTGGCTGAATTTCAACTGTTCCGGCCTGATTTCAGCAACATAACTGTACTAGAACCCTTCACAGTCAGTATTCCCACGCATTGACTGACTTTCCCGACGCATACGGGCACTTTGCAAAACCTGGCGAGAATCTGCAGCACGCTGAATTCTCTATTTTCAGCCCTGAAAATGCACCAGATCACCTGTACAGCGGTCCCCTTGCGTCCCCGAACCTCCTGGGGGTATTATGGTCCGTTTAGGGCCAAAACCCTAAACCTGCAAAAATACACAGCAGGCTGTAATTCATTGTTTCGGGCTCCGTTTCGCGTGCCGGTCGCATCCGTAGCAAGTCCTCGAGCTCCCGCACCTGTAGGGCTACTTGCCCTTTGAATCAGACGAGATTTCTGGCGTGAAACCTCTCCGATTTCACCTGTACCTGCGGGGGGATTAGCCGCTAGCTAATCCAGTACCTGTGCAAGAGGCTCTTGCCTCGGCAATCGCGCATGAACCCACACAACTGTACATTGGTCAAATGAAGAGCCCACTAGAGGGGCATAACATACTGCCAAAGGGGAGAGAGAGGGCAGTGCGTAGAGTGCAGGGCATCACTCCTGGCACCGCACTGTGCATAAGAGGGAAAGCAAGCACTCCATAGCTCTTAACCTGTGACCAATCTGAAAATGAGGCTCTCCCCCTCCTAAATTCAGCGCCACTTCTTGTTGCATGAGGCAAGTGCACCAGAAGGTGCCACTTGGCACATTTATAAGCATTTTCCCGTTTCGGGGTTGCCGTCTAAAAATATCCCAACCGGTTGCCCAGTTGACTTCACGGCAGAGTAAGAAAATGTTCCCCTTGTCATTCCGGAGGTAATGACGTCAACACATTTTCAGGTCCCAAAATAGCAGTTCCCTAAATTTTAGGAGATGCTGCCATTGCATCTTTCTAGGTCATCCGACCCTCTTTGTACACTGCGGCCACATCCAGAACTGAAATGTAGCCTCTGTAGCAAAGGATTCCACTTTGGCTAGTCAATGACCCCACTTGGCTAACCATAGTCCTTGTCCAACCTTAGTGCTCTCTTGCCCTCAAGCCTGGACTCCCTCTGGACAGTTCCACACTAGCTATGCAATGCAGGGCAGTTCGATTTCCCGAGGGGTGTTTCCAAAAAGTGAAAGTAAATAGATAATAAGAAAGAAATCAACAAAAAGGATAGATAGTAGTCACACGCTGGTGACAGTAGGGGTGAGGGGAAAAGGGCACGATCGGGATTGGACAGAGGTGAGTGAAAAAGGGTAGGGTCAAGAGGGTTTGGAGGGTAGGGGCGAATTAGGGAGGGTAGGGACGAGAGGGATGGGAGAGGGGCGAGGGGTGGAATTAGGGAGGGTAGGGGCGAGGGGGATTGGAGAGGGGCGAGGGGGTTTGGGTAGGGGCGATTTAGGGAGGGTAGGGGCGAGGGGGGGGTTAGGTAGGGGCCAAAGGAGAGGGTAGGGACGAGGGGGTTTAGATAGGGACGAGGGGGGAGGGTATGGGCGAGGAAGTTAGATAGTGAGGTAGAGACGAGAGAGTTAGATAGGGACGAGGGGGGAAGGTCGGGCCTTCAGGTACCAGACATACGGGGTAGATGGAGAGAGTAGAACAAAGAGGAAATTAAAGAGCTGGTGGAAGTTGAACAACTAGGGAGACGGGAAGATGGCGCTTTTTGGGGATTTCCCTCTAGAGTGTTGGTGGAGCAAGAGAGAAAACAGGATACGATGATATTTCACTTGGTTAAGTAAGGCATGGTGAGGGAATGCTCTGGCTCGTGGAAAGTTATTTGAACTGTCTAAAGCAAGTAACAATCTGGAAGGCCCAAGGCTGCTGTTGAGGGTGTAGGAGATGAAGACATTAGAGTCAATACCAAACTTAAGGTGGGGATAGAACTTACCCTGAGAGATAGATGGGTTTGTAAAACATTTGGCAAATGAATCATACACTGTTATGTTCACAAGGGCTAACAAACAGAAACTTAACTCTGCATGTGAAGTGAAGACCGCATTCAGGAAAAGAAGAGTACAACAGCTGCTAGGCATACTCCGTAAAAAAGGGGAGACCAAGGAAAGGAAGTAGTAATGCAGTTTAAGAGAGAAATCTCTATGAAAAAGACAGAAGTACCCAATTAAACAGATAGAGACCTAAGTGCCACTGAATAAAGGTACAGACCCAATTAACCAAATGGGAGAATGTTGCATGAGAGAACACAATGCGTCTATTAAACAGAGTGGGAATCAATTGAAGAATTTGCAGGGCAGAATACAGACTTAATTAGCAGAAGAACATTGTTTAAACAGTGGGGCTAGGAGAAAGGTGAGGCAAAGACTGTGATGAAGACAAATGATAGAAGTGAGGTGAATCGTTAGCAGGACGGTAGGGAGCACAAGGTGTCTAATGCCAGACTGAATGAGGGAGAAGACACGCTACAGGTTAAATACCAGCGGGGAGAGAGTGGCGATGTATGGTTTATGGTGAGGGGTGGTAGCATTTGATCCTGGAGCCATTTACCAACGGCAAAGAAACACCTCCAAAGTCGCTAGGTGGACCGCACCCTGTGGCAAAATTTCATGTCCCATGTATGGTCCTTGCCATGTTGGGACCAAATTCTTCGCTGGCCACGGTGTCGACTAGACCACCACCCATATCCCTGCCACTTATGCCGGGCATCGGGGAATTGCTTCCACCACTAGTGCCCTCGAAAGGTATTTCTTTTGGCCAACACTCCGTGCGGACATTGAAAAACATGTACGTGAGTGTTTAGTCTGCCAAAAAGTAAAATATGACAGACATAAAGTTTATGGCAAGCTTCAGCCGCTCCCTGTGCCTAACACACCATGGGAAAGTATTGCCATGGATTTTATTACGGATCTTCCTAGGTCCAAGAATGGAAATGATACAATCTCGACTATAGTAGACAGATTCAGTAAGCAAGCACATTTCCTTCTAGTAAAGAAGACGATCAAAGCTGATCACATGGCTAGAATATTTCTAGCTCAGATTTTTAAACACCATGGATTGCCAAAGACTATTGTCAGCGATAGAGATCCACACATGACTAGTCTATTTTGGCAGGCATTGTTTGAAAACTTGGGAACTAAGCTTGATTTTTCATCAGCTTATCACCCTCGAACAGATGGTCAAAGCGAAATCGCTAATGCCACTATTTTAGATCTCCTCAAGTGCTATGTTTCGGAACAACAATCCGAATGGGAACAGTACTTACCAATAGTTGAGTTTGCGTATAATAATACCATACATTCCTCAACTGATAAAGCTCCCTTCGAAATTATTTATGGGAAGCCACTCTTACTTCCTATTATGGTTACCAAAGAAAACATCTTCGCCGCAAATGAATTTGTGCGCAATATTGATATTGCCCATCAACAAGTAAAGCAAGCAATTCTTCGTACTCAAAAGCAACAGAAGAGAAAAGCAGACAAGCACAGAAGGAATCTCAATCTTGAAAAGGACAATATGTCCTGCTTCAGTTTGAGAAAGCTAGATTGAAAAAGCAGGTCGGAAAAGGGAAAGTTGTCAAACTTTCCCATAGATTTTACGGCCCTTTCAAAATTACAGATAAAGTCAATGACGTGACTTTCAGATTGGATTTGCCTTCTAACTGGCGCATCCATAATGCTTTTCATGTCAGTCTCCTCCGACCATATGTTGGACCTCCTCCAGTGGCGCCAGTACAAGAAGATCCTACAGAAATCAAAGAGACTGAGGAAATCCTTCAACCTGAACAGATAATACACCACTCGGAGAGACAACTCAAGTCGGAAAGTCTACATCGAAAGTATTTAGTCAAGTTCAAGAATTACACTCCTTTAGATGCAAAGTGGATGACTGAGTCCGATATTAAGGACTACCCGGACATATTGCATAGTTATGCTGACGCTCTACAGTTGAAGTCAACTGTTTAGAACCAAGAGGGATGTAACTAAATCGGACTTTGTAAATAATTAATTTATTTACTAGAAAAGAAATATCTAATTAGTTGTGTGCACATCAGAATAAATTAGTTTGGGCCAGTGCACCTCAGGGAGACCCTAGCAGAAAATACCATGAAATGTAACTAAGTCAGACTTTGTAAATAATTAATTTATTTACGAGAAAAGAAATATCTAATTAGTTGAGTGCACATCAGAATAGATTTAGCAATTCTAGGCCTCAAGTGCGCCCAAGTTTGGGCCAGTGCACCTCAGGGAGACCCTAGCAGAAAATACCCTGAAGCCCTAGCGATTGGGAAATCGGGTCTTCAATGAAGGGGTAGATAGTAGCCTCAGATTTCAGGCTTAGAAAATTACGCGCGCTGGTGCAAGCACAGGAATGAGATGGGGTCCTTAGAATAATAACCCTAAGGCCTGATTATTTTACGGCCTTAGGATAAGTTAGTTAAAAGTATTCTTAAATGATTTGCGCTGGACCAAATAGCCGGACAAGTGCAAACAGGTAATGCCAGAGCATTGCTGGTATGGCAATGCGCTAGGGAGTAGATAACGTTTTCATTTGTTGCATCTATGTGTGCAGTTGTGCACTTAATTGCACATTTCATTAACTAGCATAGGATTTTTAAAGTCAAAAGTTCAATGGTTTTTAACTTTTAAAGTAAGTGTGCCACTTGGCACACTTTCCCATGCAATCTCTCTCTCTCTCCCTCACTCCCTCTCTTCATGCTAGCGCCCCCTCTTCTGGGAGGCTATAAGAGAGCAACCCCTCCCCCTCTTGCCAGGTTGGCAGTGCACTACCCCCCCAAAGTTGACCACCCTCTACGCAGTGAAGCTCTCCATTAAAGCTTGAGAGCAGCACCTTGTGGTGTATGTGGAGCCTCTGAGCACCCATCACCTAGAACAAGGCCTCTCATGGTTGCATGCAGCTTTGGGAGAAGTTTCATCCCGTAAAGTAGTAGAAAACTCTCTTTCTCCCTTGTCTAGCTACTGCAATTCCCTGTTTTCAGCCCCTAATCACTTGTATTAGGGTGAATTTCAGCAAAGTCTTAATAGAATCTTGTTCCCCACTACCTACTCTACACATACACCAAGCTTGGAGCATTTCTATCGCGAAAAGGACCTCCATTTTGGCATTGGAACGCGCTTAGGTAACAATTTCTGATTATGTGCAGAAAATTACAGCAAGCGTGTGTGTGTGTGTTTTGCATGTTTCTGTGGTTGGTTGATTGCAGGAATGATTACGTCCAAAGTGGCACAGTTAGCGGAAGATAGACCCTCATTCGTGAGAGCTTCCGATGAGTTTTGTGGAAGGTAGACTCTCCCCTACGAGAGCTTCCCAAAATCTCGCAGAAGAGGATAGATCCTCTCAGTAGTTAGAGAGCAGTTCTTCTACTCTCTCAGTCAGAAGCAGAAAAAGGCCAAGAAAGAATAGAGGACAGGTCCCCAATGAAGTGTCAAGCTTTCTCTCTCTCTCTAATTCTCTTGAGTATTTGAAGTACAATTAAAAGTCAGTTTACGCTTCCATATTTTTGTGACACTCTCTCTCTCTCTCTCTCTCTCTCTCTCTCTCTCTCTCTCTCTCTCTCTCTCTCTCTTTTGCAGTTAAGTAGATGGGCAGAGAGAGGGTGTACGCGCAGCAGGACAAGTGGGTTTCAAGAGAGGTTTCTCTACTCTTGATCATATTCTGACACTCAGAGCCATTATTGAGGAGGGGAGATCACGTGGGAGACGGCTCTATAATTGCTTTGTGGATTTCCGAAAGCCTTCGATAAGTGCCTAGAGCTAGATTGATGCGCAGACTGCAGGAGATGGAGGTACCCAAAGAGTTGATTTGGGAGATCATGGCTCTCTACAAGTCAGTAGTGAGGCATGTATGCACTCCAGAGGGGATTCATGATTCGGTTCACTCCACTATTGGGGTGAAACAGTGCTGCTCGCTACTCCTACACGATTTGGCGTGTATGTGGATGAGGTTGCTAACTTCATTGAGAGGGATGGTGATAGAGGAGCACAATTGTCAGGGACATGGATCCCACTATTGTTATATGCTGATGATATTGTGTTGATTTCTGACTCCCCATAGGGGATACAGCGTTAGGAGGTCAGCACCCACTTTTACATATGGCCCGTGGAGTATATAGATGCATACACCTATCTTGGGGTAGTCTTCAATAGACCAATGTTTTCATTGAGGAGAGCAACAGAAACTAGATTGACGAGAGCTTATGCAGCCTTGGGAGAATTGGAGAAGATGTGTTCGTGGGTTCAGTTTTAGGAACCTCGAACAAAGCTATGGCTTTTCAACACTCTAGTGGCTTCAGCTATGCTTTATGGGATTCAAATTTGGGGACCCTCGGTGGACCACCATGGCAGATCTAGTAGCACTGATGGATGGAGATGTATGGAGAGGCCTCTAGTCTCTATGATATCTCGGATGATTCGGGCTAAAGCCTCAATGCCACATAAGATTATTCGAGCAGAGCTAGCTGCCCCACCTCTCGTGGTCAGGCCCTTAGTAGATCAATATTCTTCATGCATAATTTATGGGACCTCCCCAGAGACAGATATGCTTGGCTAGCCCTTTAATCATCTCAACAGCTAGCACTACAGGGGGACACAGCATGCAGGTATGGGCAGATGACTTCATGGTTTCAGTCACATGGCTTTAGCATGATAGACTGCCTCCATTCCAGTACTCCTTGGATGCACCCTCCCTATCTCTCACACGGATAGAGACCAATAGACTCATACGTCGGGATTTGATTCAACTAGATACCAGGAGGACATGGATACAACCGACGCAGATACAGCGGAGTACGAGCAGAGACCAAGACATGTCCCCTATGTCACATGGAGCCGGAGACAGAGTTGCACTACACATGCCACTGCCTAATTTACTATGAGATACGAGGCCGCTTTCACTGCTTGTTCAAGGAGGGCTTTGGACCACTTTCTAGAGTCATGGGATATGAGGATCAGAGATGTCTGGGATTGTTTTTGCTCAAGCTGCGCAGACACAGAGAGAGCCTGATGAGAAGAGAGGCTAGCCAGTCTCAGAGACGGATCACAAACTTCTTTAAAGTGGACACTAGGCGGCAGGAGGAGGAGCTACCACAGCAGAGCTCACATTCTCCTTATACCAGAGGCACGCTGATCGATCGAGCGATCGAGCTTGGGAGATCCAGATGCCCACTACGGCGGAGGACTACACAATACCGTCAGAGATTGCAACAGAGGATCCGGGTCACTTTGGCCCGACATGCACACCGCCCGATTAGACTACTGACCATGGAGGAGATTGATGAGATCCGCAGACGCCCGATGATGGATCTCTTGTGATTTTTTGAGGACTGTTCACCTTGCTCATCTTGTACCACACACATACCCACATTGTCATATTAGTCATCATTCACTACTCTCACCCCTCCCTTGCTCGTATCATACACAATTCCCTTTTTAGTACCTTTTCTTTTCATTTTCGGTACTCAAATATTGTATCAGATTCACCGCATTGTAACTTTTTGGTCTCATAGGTCATTTAGGTCATTTTGGTCTTTTGAAGGCGTTAATATAACATTTCATTTCATTTCATCTCTCTCTCTCTCTCTCTCTCTCTCTCTCTCTCTCTCTCTCTCTCTCTCTCTCTCTCTCTCTCTCTCTCTCTCTCTCTCTCTCTCTCTCTCTCTCTCTCTCTCTCTCTCTCTCTCTCTCTCTCTCTCTCTCTCAGGTTCAGCAGCACGCGCAGCATCTCTTTCTCTGTTTTACAACAATAGCGCGTGCAGGGACAAGGCGCCAGGGAGCTTGGGACGCGCGGGGCAGAACTCACACAAGCTGTCTCGCGCGCGCAGGGCAGGGCAGAGACAGAGGCGCAGACTGTCTCGCGCGCAGGGCAAAGCAGAGGCAAAGGCACAGGCTTTTCACACTCTCTCTCTTGCATCTCTCTGGCAACCTCCTTGACCTTGTTTTCTGCTGCACTTGTGTTTATTGTATCTGCAAGGTCATCACTTGCATGCTCGCTCTCACTTTGAAGGCGCAAAGGAGACCTCACAGCAAGGAGCCAATCACTTGCAACATGACGATGATTTTGAAACAAATTCGATGATCATAGTTGCGTCGCTACCGGGAGCAGCTTCCGATTTCTTTTCAGGTCTCTCTCTCTCTCTCTCTCTCTCTCTCTCTCTCTCTCTCTCTCTCTCTCTCTCTCTCTCTCTCTCTCTCTCTCTCTCTCTCTCTCTCTCAGGAAGTGCAACAAATAGGCAAGAAAGATGGCGGCAACTACATGGTCACAAGCAAGAGGATGACAGCCATAGAAAGAGAGTTGAAAGAATGCAAAGCTCACATGGATGAGTGGAAGAAAGAGAAGAACTCAATTCTTGAACGGAAAAAGAGGGAGGAACAGGCGAGGGAACTAGAGCGCAAGGAGTTCCGGGTTGAAATTCAAGCTCTAAAAGGTAGCATCTCAGCCCTTCGGAAGGAACTCGACGAAACCAAAGATAGAGGACGCCTTGAAGATGGAGAAATTCAGCCATCAATGATAGATGAGCTGAATAGTATACGAGCACAAGTCAAAGAAATAAAGGAGGAAGGAGAAAAGAAGACCTCATGGGTGGAGGTTCTCTCCAAAACGCAAAAGAAGGTGGAAGAGGCTGAAAAGTGGATTGAAGTTGTCAAGAAGGGGAAGGGCAAGGACATTCCGACTACACCCGACATCATCAAAACACTTGAAGAGGAACAATGAAGAAGGGTACGCGCTCTACACGTGAGAGTGACCGGCCTAAAAGATTCAAATAAGGTGGGCCAAAAGGTGAAGAGCCTCATGTCAATGATGGGGGTGGAGAAGCCCTTGCACACACAAGCTTGGAGAGTGGGGAAGAAGAGTGAAGGTAATGGGGAGAGTTCAAAAGAATGGGCTCTCATTTTGCGCTTTCCCTCCATGGAAGAAAAGAAAGACTTTTTAAAGAAGAGGCCAACCCTCAAGAAAACAGGTATCTTTTTAGGAGATGACCTTACCCTCTCACAGCTTGCACATATGAGAGAGGTCATGCCGGAGATTATAGCAGCAAGGGAGAAGGGAAAGTTAGCCTTCTACAGAAATGGACGAGTAGAGATTACAGAGCACCGCTCTACACGACGGTGCGAGACCTATGGGACCACTCTCAGGATGGCGGTTTGGAACTATAATGGTTCGTATAGACTTGATGTGGGGGCCTTTGAGGACAGCTTCAAAGACAGAGACATTGTTTTCTACTCAGAGACTCATCAGGCTCCAGGACAGTTGATGCCACATATATCAGGATACAGATGGGAGATAGCTTGCCGGACATGCACCAGATCTGAGCATGGGACTAGAGGATAAGGAGGTGTAGCAGTTCTTTTTAGAGAGGAGCTCCAGCCACTACTGCACATAGTTCGGAGAGATGATCAGGCCAGATACTTGTGGGTGAGGCTGAGGGCAGAGACTGGACGTTTCTTGTACATCGCCATATGCTATTTTCCTCCCAGCACTTCAATATATGCTTCACCCAGAGGACAGTCTCCTTACTCTGTACTTGATGATGATATCTGGGAATTCTCCAGGGATGGAGACATCATACTTTTGGGGGATTTCAATGCCTGTACACGCAGTTCACAGACGGTTTTCTATGACACCTCAGAGGAGATGCTCAGAGAGCTAGAGCCAGAGGAGATGGGGCTTGAGAGATGCTCACACGACAGAGAGCACGGAGTATGGGAAATATCTAAGGGAGATGACGACTACTCACAGTTTAGCCATGCTGAATGGCTTACCGACTTTCCCATCGTCTACAGGCTTTACTTGTTTTCCGCACACACATGGATCCAACTGTAGACTATGTTCTGACACATCCGAGCTTTATCTCTCACATTCAGGATTTCACAGTGGGGCCCAGGCCTGTTGAGGTAGCAGTAGATCATGCACTATTGACATTATCAGTCTCCTTTGAGTACAATACATCTCACGCCTCACAGGGTGGTAGACATCCACGCTATACTTTTACGCCAGAGACTGACTCAGTCTATGCAAAGGAGATACGTAGGCTTTTATGCACATCACAGCCAATATACACAGTGGAGGAGATCACATCTATGCTGACACTGATATTACATGGGGTAGCGACCACAGAGGCATACCCACACACTCAGCTTGGTCAGAGACGTCGTTCTGAGCACATGCCTCAGAACAGCTGGTATGATGAGGAGTGTCAACAGAGGCATACCCACACACTCAGCTTGGTCAGAGACGTCGTTCTGAGTACATGCCTCAGAACAGCTGGTATGATGAGGAGTGTCGACAGAGGAGAGCTCAGATACAGCGGGAGCTTGCATTGGGAGTGATCACCTAGACAGTCTCGTATTGCTACACGACGACTAGTGAGATGGAAGAAACGAGCTTTCTTGGTCCAGATGGAGCAAGATTTATATCAACTCTTCCTAAGTAGAGATTCAAGAGAGGCTTGGCGTCTATTCCATGAGTAGTCTCCCCCACCAGTGATTACTTCTACAGAGATATGGGGGCAGTATGCAGCATCTTTATACACTGTACCTGGACAGCCACCACTACCAGATCCACCACAACCATGTCCAGCTACGAGCACCTTCTTTACCACTGAGATGGTAAAGGAGGCCATTGACAGGATGAAGACCAGACGGGCACAGGATCATGAGGGTTTTGTAGCAGAGCACATTATACATGTTGGGGACTTGTTGGCAGAGATGCACATTATACATGTTGGGGACTTGTTGGTAGAGATGCTTGCACGGTTATTCAACCGTGTCATGTGTGAGGGCTTTCGTGAGTCTTGGAGATTATCTACTTGTACCTATCTTCAAGACAGGAGACCCCACAGTGTTGGGGAATTACCATACTATCATGGTAGGACACACATTGGCACGGTTGTATGCATCCATCCTTGGGCATAGGCTGAGCAGTTGGGCAGAGATTATGGGCATACGGGCACCTGGGCAGGTTGGTTTCAGGAGGGGTTTCTCCACACTGGATCATGTCTTTACACTCAGAGCTATCATTGAGGAGGGTCGAGCACATGGTAGACGGATTTATTGCAGCTTTGTGGACTTCCGCAAAGCTTTTGACACAATACCGAGGGCCAGATTGATGCGCCGACTTATGGAATAGGGGGTACCCACAGAGCTGATATAGGGGATTATTGCATCGTACAGTTCAGTGATGAGTCATGTACGCACATCAGAGGGGATATCTGACATAGTTCACTCCACTATCGGAGTGAAACAGGGATGCCCATTGTCCTCTACTTTATTTGGTATGTATGTTGATGAGGTCTTTGATTATATTGACAGAGGAGGAGATAGAGGTGCTCAGCTTGCAGGGACACGGATCCCTCTTTTATTGTATGCTGATGATATCGTGTTGATATCAGACTCACCAGAGGGTATGCAGAGACATTTGGACACATTGCATAGTATTGCAGGGGATAGTGGATTGTCTGTCAACCTTGGTAAAACCAAGGTCATGGTATTTAATACCACGCACAGTGGGTTAGGAGATCAGCACCTACATTCACATATGGTCAGGACAGTATGGAGTACACTGATGCATACACATATCTTGGGGTGGTCTTTAGTGGACCGAGGTTCACACTGAAAGTGGCAGTAGACACTAGATTAACTCGTGCTTATGCAGCACTAGACGGTTTAGAGAGGATTTGTTCGCAGGTCTCGCTTTTCGACACTTTAGTCGCTTCAGTTATGCACTACGGGGTTCAGGTTTGGGGACCGTCTGTTGACAGTGCTGGATGGAGTAATATGGAGAGGCCCTTGATATCTATGATTTCTAGGCTGATTAGAGCCAAGGCCTCAATTCCACATGACATCATACGAGCGGAGCTGGCTGCCCCACCTATGGAGGTTGAGGCACTCACCACATCAGTATCATTTGTACACAGCTTACCACTAGGGACAGGTATGCTAGGCTTGCTCTTGAGTCATCCAGACAGCTGGCATTACAGGGAGATACATCATGTTGGTATGCACAGATGAGCTCATGGTTTCAGAGGCATGGTTTCAGCATGGACAGGCTGCCCCCTTTCCAGTATTCTCTTGATGCACCATCTTTGGCTCTTACACGGATGGAGATTACTAGACTCATTCGGCAGGATCTTATCCAGCTTGATAGCAGGAGGATTTGGATAGAGCCATCACGGGAGTTGGGTACGAAGAGGGCTTTCTATAGAGAGCATCTTCTCCAACTCACGACAGACGGATATGTCACACGGCCCAGCTACATGGACACACATCCATCTCATGGGTTACGATGTGCCATAGGCCAGATTCGCACATCTACCAACTTGGGATTGAGACAAGTAGATTCAAAGGCATACCAACAGACAGTAGGATATGTCAGTTATGCCATGCAGAGCCAGAGACAGAGTTTCACTACATATGTCACTCCACAGTCTACTATGAGATACGGGGACGCTTTCATTGTTTATTCAGAGATGGTTTCGACTCGTTAGATAGAGTCATGAGATATCAGGATCAGAGATGTCTCGGATTATTTCTACTTGAGATACACAGACATAGAGACTCTCTATTGAGAGGGCATAGACAAAGACAGCCCCAGAGACGCATCTCAGATTTCTTCAATCTGAGTACCATAGAGGCAGAGGGGACACCACCATCACAGAGCTCGGTTCCCACCCATACACACACCAGCGGTACTCTCATTGACCGAGCTATAGAGTTGGGGAGATCGAGACGACCAAGTCTGAGGAGCGGAGCCATGCAGCACCGGCGGAGATTGCGGCAGAGGATCCCTGTGGCATGATACCATTGCTCGGCCTACCAGCCACCCATAGGAGTCGGTAGCACTCCTATCTCAGTTTTTAGTTGTAGTTTTCTTTGTTTGTACCCAGACTTGGTACTAGACTCATCATTGTAATCAATTGGTCTCATAGGTCATTTGGCCTTTTGTAGACGTTAATATATCATTTCATTTCATTTCATATCTCTCTCTCTCTCTCTCTCTCTCTCTCTCTCTCTCTCTCTCTCTCTCTCTTGTGCATCTTCTCCAGCTTACGGAGGATGGTTTTGTGATCAGACCAAGATACATGGATACTCATCTATCCTACGGGATACGATGTGGTATTGGTCAGATATGCACATCCTCACATCAGCTAGAGATCGAGACGGGCAGATTTAGAGTAGTACCCGCTGAGTCCAGAATTTGTCAGCTGTGCCAAATAGAGCGTGAGACGGAGCTACATTACATATGTCACTGCCCAGTATACTATGAGATACGAGGCCTCTTTCATTGTCTATTCAAAGAGGGTTTTGGACCACTTTCTAGAGTCATGAGATACCAGGATCAGAGATGCCTCGGATTATGCTTACTAGAGATTTGCAGACACAGAGAGGACCTCTTGAAGAGGGGCACAATGAGAGAGATCCAGCGACAGCGGCAAATTACAGATTTCTTTCAGTCACAGACAAAAGAGTTCGAGCAGCCCCCACACCATAGCAGCACCAGAGGCATACAGCTTGATCGGGTGATAGAGTTGGGGCGGTCCCGTAGCCCACGAATGAGACGGCCCTCTCGACATCGACGCAGATTGCGACAGAGGATATATACCATACTGGCGCGACATAGGAGCCGACAAAGTGTTTACCTTGGAGGACATTGAACCTCTATAGCGTTTTGGATACTGATGCATATGTACATGATGCCTCTACTATCAGAGAGCTCCATTGTATCAGCTCACCCCTTTGTATTCCCTTTGTATCAGCTTTCACCCCACCCCTATCCACTATTTTCTTTTCAGTTCTTTGTACTTTTTGTACCCAAACCTGGTATTAGATTCACCACACGTAACCTTTTGGTCTCATAGGTCATTTTGGCCTTTTGAAGACGTTAATATTACATTTCGTTTCTCTCTCTCTCTCTCTCTCTCTCTCTCTCTCTCTCTCTCTCTCTCTCTCTCTCTCTCTCTCTCTCTCTCTCTCTCTCTCAAAAAACGCAGCCGTTTTTTGACCTAGTAGACAGCGGTCCACTCTTTTGATCATAACTTCTTCATCCGAACTCCGATTTGGGTGATCTATAGCCTCAATCGAAGAGCACGAAGTCCTCTACGCTTTGATGTAAAGACATAAATTTTCAGAGTTATGGAAGGCATTTCTGTAGCAGCATTTTCGAAGTGAACAGGTTCAACAAAATTGATTCTCATCTCCTATTTTACATACAATGTCTTCCGGCACTCGCAAGGGTTCTTCTTCTTCAACAAGGTCCACAACCATTGTGGAAAATGATCCAAAATCTTCTAAGTGTGAAGATAGCAACACAACCACCCAACCAACGACATCGGAAACCATGATCATGGCGTACTTGGTATCATTGCAAGAGACCGTAAACAAACAAGGCGAAGACTTACGAGCACTTGCAATGGAGAATGGCACACTAAGGGTACTTGTGGTTGAGAAGAATCTCAAGAGGAGACTTGAGATGCAAACAACACGTTTGATGCAACTTGAAGAGGAAGTCAAGGAATGTAAACGCTCTCTTGTGGACTTGAATGCTTTGAAGGAGCGGATGAGCAAGGTAGAGCATGTATTGAAAGAGGAGAAATTTGACACTATGAGCCGGGATGTATGCGACATGAAAAATGTATGCACAATTAAGTCTTGGGCTGATGTATGTGGTAGCAATGTGGTTTCTAATTCTTCACTCATGCAAGCTATGGTTCAAACAAAGAATCTTGAGAATGTGGATGTGGAGGAGTTGAAGGAACGGGAGCGACGTTCCAAGAACATTGTTATTCGTGGAATTCCCGAAGAGAAGTTAGAGACACCTCCTTCTCTTGCCATTGTTATTGAAGATTTCTTCAAAACCCACTTTGGCATGTCCGGAGTTATGGTCTATGGAGCACATAGAGTGGGGAAGCAAGGAGCTCTTCGCTCGGGAGAACGGCCAATTGTATGCACCATGCCGGATGAGACCAAGCAAAAGATTATCCTTGATAATAGTTGGATCTATTTGAGGGATACAAAATGTTTTGTATGTGAAGATCTCACTATTAAGCAACAAAATATGCGTCGCAAGGCATATGAGGAAAAGAATAATAAAAACAAGGAGATCTCTCATGAAGAAAATGTGCCCAAGGAGGAGGCAAGTCTCTCAAGCAAATAGGGATGCGTGACCTATGAGACCGAGTTACAATTGAAAATATGCTTTTGGAATTGTAATGGATACCCATGGAATGCGGGGGTTGGCATTGATGAACTAACAAGCAAAGCCGATGTTGTACTTCTTGTAGAAACTTGGGAGCATGATACACAAAGGATTAACGGCTTGGAGGATTACAATGTACATTCATTGATGTGGTCAAAGAATCTCAAGCAACGAAGAGGACAAGGAAGGTTAGCATGTATGGTTAAGAAAGGATTGGAAGATTTTGTATCAATTGTGAAAGATGACAAGTACAAACGTTATGTATGGCTGAAAATTATGACACCAAAAAGAGCACCCATTTTTGTAGCCGGTTGCTACATTCCTCATCATGATTCTCCCTTTTATGCTTGCATGGATAGAGATCAACCATTTTCTGATTTGGAAGAGGACATTGCTTATTTCAAAGGTGAAGGTGATGTTATTGTATTTGGGGATATGAATGCTCGCACAAAAACATTGCAACATGATACTCAACAATTTGATATGCCATACATTTCAAGGGAGTTGGAGGAAGTTCACTTGTATGATCGTACTTCAATGGATGAGAAAGAGCCGGATCACTATGGAAAGTTACTTTTACACATGTGTAATAGCACAAGTATGCTCATTGCCAATGGTGTATCTTTGTGGAGTGGAACCAATGGATTTACATGTAGGAGACATAATGGGGATAGTGTGATTGACTATATGCTACTCTCTGAAGCCATCATGTATCGCATAAAGAGTTTTATGTTTGGTCAATGGACCCCGGAATCCGACCATCGCACCTTATGTATTGACCTTTCATGTGGAGAAGCAACTAAGCATGATAATCTCAGTCAAAGGAAAGAGAAGTTATCACTATGTATGGATTTCAAACGGGCACCAATGTACATTGAAATGGTTGAGCAAAAATTATGGATGACAAAGCTTCAATGTGATGCACCATTGGAAACTAAATGGGAAGCTTTCAAGAAAGCTATTTGTTCTTGTGCGGAAGAATACTTTGCCATAAAGCATCTCCATGGTATCAACAAAGATAGATCACGCAAAAGGTGGTTTGATAAAGAATGTCAAGATGCTCGAAAGTCCTTGATAAAGCTTGATGCAACTATGGACAAAGACAACTATCAAAGTCATTTGCATACATACAAGGCATTGATTCAAAAGAAGAGAAGAAGATGGGAAGTAAAGCAACAAGAATTTCAAGTCCAAGAAAAGGCACATGCATGTGGAAGATTTTAGAGAAACTTGAGAGGCAAGCGGGTTGAGAATTTTGATAACTTGAGTCTAGTGGATATGTACACACATTGTAGGCAATTATATGAGCAAGCAAATACTGAAAAAATGCCATTTTATGGTTCACTCCCATGTATGCCGTCTTTTTTTACTATTGAGGATGTATGCAATGGGCTTGAAAAGTTAGCCACTCGCAAAGCGGGAGATCTTCAAGGTATCAAGCCGGAGATGATCAAATGGACGAGAGATTTTACCCATGAGTGGATGTGTGATATGTTCAACCTTGCACTTCAACATGGTATGCCTTATGATTGGAGTACTAATTGGGTTAAGCCTTTGCATAAAGGAGGGGATGTAAAGAATGTAAGCAACTACCGGACTATAATGATTGGGTCTCTTATGGAAAAGTTGTTTGGGTGCATAATGGAGATGAAATTGAGTGATTGGGCTGAAGAGAATGACAAGCGTGCAAAGGGACAAGCGGGTTTTCGTCGATGCCATAGCACCATTGATCATCTTGTCACTCTTCGTGTTCTCATGGAGGAAAGTCGGTTGAAAGGCAAGCGATTGTATTGTTGTTTTGTGGACTTTAAGAAAGCCTTTGATATGATTCCACGTAACAATTTGTGGAGAAGAATGGAAGAACTCCAAGTGCCAAGTGAGTTTATGCTTGCGGTTTCTCGAATCTATGAGAAGGTGATTTGTCAATTGCGCATGGGAAGAGAAATTTCAGAAATTTTTGTAAGCACTATTGGGGTTAAACAAGGATGTCCATTGTCACCAACTCTCTTTGGTCTATGCATCGATCAATTGGAACAAATGGTACTTGACTTTATACAAGAAGAAGGCATTGAAGAGGTCACTATTTACAATGCGGTAATCATGCTTTTGTTGTATGCGGATGATGTAGTGCTTCTAGCACACACTTTAGAAGATGCACAAAAGCTTATGGTTGTCCTTCAGAACTTTTGCTTACATAGTGGACTGATTGTAAATGAATCCAAAACAAAGGTTATGCTTGTGAAAACCAACCATAAGGAGAAGCCATGCATTGTGTACAACAATGAGACACTTGAAGTTGTTGAGAGCTTTAAGTACCTTGGCCTTGAGGTTCCATCCAATCACAAGTGGCATGAATGTGCTATGCGTCGTTTGGAAGCGGGAAAGAGAGCATATTATGCATTTGAGAACATGTGTAATGCGGGAAACATCAAGTGTTGGGTTCTCAAGAAGTATCTTTTTGATGCATTGGTGACACCGGTTCTTCTTTATGGAGTTTAAGTGTGGGGCGGGAGCATCTCAAAGTCTACTTGGAAAGAGTTTGAGAATGTCCAAAAGCGTTTTCTTACAAACTTTCTCCAAATTAAGACACAAACACCATATATGCTCCTACTTCTTGAGTCGGGATCTCTTCCAATTGAGGTTATGGGCATGGAAGGGTTGTGGAGTACATGATAAAGATGCGTCAAAACCCCTCACATCGACTTCCTACAATTGCATGGGAAGCAAGCAAAAAAGTTCAAAAAACGCAAAAAAGCAAGATCTTGAGCACGAGATGGATGCAAGACATAAAGAAGTGGTTTGGGAGATGGGATGCATTACACTTGCTACATGATGCTTCAATTGACTCTCAAGTGAATGAAGCTTTTCTACAACGCCAATGTATTACGGCTTGGGAGAAATCCGGTGGGTCACGCTTCATACATTACACCACCTATATTGCCCCCAACTACAAAACCATGTTCTTCGCTGAGAGAGAAAATCGTACTCACACTTACATGCTTGAGCCTATTCCCTTGTCCGCGATACGCACTATCGCAGCAATTCGGCTAAGCTCCCATTTCCTTCGATGCGAGATAGGGCGTTGGGGCAATGGAGAAGAGTCAAATCGATTGTGCACATTATGCTCACTGCAAGTTCGAGAGTCTGAGTACCACACACTACTAGAGTGCTCAGCTTTTGATCACATCCGAACTTGCTTCTCTCACATTTTCAGCCATAACTTAGACCTACACACTTTCCTCTCCCAGCCAAAGTGTGGGCTCTCCATTGCGACTCTCGTCACTACAATTTTGGAGCATCGAGAGTCACTCATCAGCCATACACATACTACATCACATGTAACTTTGGTCCCATAGGTCATATTTGACCTCCGAGGACGATAATAAAATCTCTCTCTCTCTCTCTCTCTCTCTCTCTCTCTCTCTCTCTCTCTCTCTCTTTGGCGGGCTGCTGAGCGGGGAAGGTCCACTGGCACAGAGGGCGCGCAGAGCAGAGGTCGCAAGCAGCACACAGGTACAATAGCAGATACACACATCAACGCGTAGGTCTCACCACGCAGGTCTCTGCTACTCTCTTTCGTAGGTCGCAAGCAGGGTTAGGTCACGTAGGTGGCTGTTCGCGAGCAGAAACATGCAGGCAGGTGGTTACAGGAAGCAGCGCGAGCAGGTGAGCAGCTGGCGAGCAGGTGACGAGCAAGTGAGCAGCCCCATCGCCATCTCTGAACAGCAGGCAGGCAGGTAGCGCACGCAGGCCATGGAGCAGCACGCAATGGAGTAAGGTTACAGCACGCAGCGCACGCAGATTTGGGGAGTGAGCAGTAGCATAACGAGTGAACTGGAGGTCTATGCGCCACTAACGGTAGTTTATGATGGATGCTTTTCCAACCTGAGGTGCACGCTCTGCTCATCTAAGGTGCGTGAGGTGCTTCAGCCCCTTCATCGCGTGGAACTCCAGGTGCTCTAGCTCACACTTTGCAACAGCTCTGGCGCGGGCAGCAATTCAGCCCCTTGCGCATCCAGCTCCACTAGACACAGTAGTGGCGTCCGTGCTGGGCATTGGCGCAGGTAGCCCATACTTTGTCTGCCAGTAGAAGGGTGAGCCCCTTGAGCTCCGAACCCTTGTTATCTTGTATTGTGAGCCGTGTTGGGCTCGTCGAGTTGAGGAGGACATCACATACCCTTGTTTTGGAGTGGTTTCTAGTGTGCCGGCCACTATAGACCCGGACATCATACGCGACACTATACGCGCAAGATTCAGTGGGAAATTCTGTGCGCGAAATGGTAAGTGAGCCCGATACATCTCTTGAACGACAAAACATGGAAGCAATCTCCCTTGCACAGGACCTTGCACAGGACACGGAAGCCGTCAATGTCTCACCTGTTTGCAAGTCGCGAGCAAAGGCAACCTTCATGCTCACGAACAAGCGGATAGCGCCGATGGAGAGGGAAATGAAGGAGTGGAAAACAGAGATGGAAGGATGGTGGAAGGAGAAGGCCAACCTCCTTCAGATGGTCTTCAATGAAGGCGCAGAATGGAAGAAGGAGAAAGAGAGCCTTAACGCAGAAATAAAGACACTCAAAGAAGAAGTCTCAGACCTCAAACAAGAGAACCCAAACGCAGAGATACGGACACTCAAAAAAGACGTCTCAGCCCTTAAACAGGAACTTGTTGATAGAGTAAGCAGTGGACTAGAGGAAGGTGAATTTCAGCCCTCGGTAATAGATGAAATCAAGGAAATCAAGGCACAGGTAAGGATGATCACAAAGGAAGAGAAACTGAGTATGGCAAAGACATCTTCATGGGGGGAGATGATAACAAGGACACAGAAAAAGGCGAACGAGGCCGAAAAACGGATTGAGGTCGCTAAGAAAGAAAAAGGTCAAGAAACTCCTTGTACACCGACGCTTATCAACATGACCCTCGAAGAGGAACAAAGAGGGCGGAATCAAGGAACAGGTAAGGATGATCACAGAGGAAGAGAAACTGAGTGTGGCAAAGACATCTTCATGGGCAAAGATGATAACAAGGACACAGAAAAAGGCGGACGAGGCCGAAAAATGGATTGAGGTCGCCAAGAAAGGGAAAGGTCAAGAAACTCCTTGTACACCGACGCTTATCAACATGACCCTCGAAGAGGAACAAAGAAGGCGGATGCGAGCACTGCATGTGACAGTGACCGGTCTCAAGGACATAAATAATGTGGAGACAGAGGTCACAAGCCTTACATCCATGATGGGGATGGAGAAGCCTTTGCACACAAAGGCATGGAGGGTAGGTAAGAAAAGTGATGGCACAGGAGAGTCTTCAAAGGGGAGAGCTCTCATACTACGCTTCCCCTCGTTGGAAGAAAAGAAGGAATTCTTGAGAAAGAGGCCTACTCTCAAAAAGACGGGTATTTTCCTCGGTGATGACCTGACTCTCTAACAGCTCGCACATATGAGAGAGGTAATGCCAGAAATTACAACGGCAAGAGAGAAGGGAAAGATAGCCTTCTACAGAGATGGACGGGTGGTGATTTTAGAGCGGCGCACTGCATGACTGTGCGAGACCTATGGGACCACACTGAAGATGGCTACTTGGAATTGTAATGGGTCTATAAGGTTGGACGTGGGTGCATTTGAGGACAGTTTCAAAGACAAGGATATTGTATTCTTCTCAGAGACTCATCACGCCCGTGGACAAGTGATGCGGGATACAGATGGGAGACAGCTCACAGGACAAATGCAAGTCTGAGCATGGGAGTAGAGGTTCAGGAGGAGTAGCAGTGCTATTCAGAGAGGAACTACAACCATTACTGCATATTGTACGAAGAGATGATCATGCTAGATATATGTGGGTGAGACTGAGAGCTGACACAGGTCGATTCCTATATAATGCCATATGTTACTTTCCTCCCAGTACATCAGTGTATGATGCATCCAGAGGGCAGTCGCCTTTCTCTATTCTAGATGATGACATATGGGAGTTTTCTAGGGATGGTGATATCATTCTCCTAGGGGACTTCAATGCCCGAACGGGCAACTCGCAGACAGCCTTCTACGACACTTCAGATGAGATGCTTAGAGAGCTGGATGTCGGTGAGTTTGGACTTGACAAATGCTCAGATGACAGAAAAGCAGACGGAGTATGAAAGATACCTCATGGAAATGACGACTACACATGGATTAGCCATACTTAATGGTTTACAGAGGAAATTACTTAATGGTTTACAGAGATTTCCTGGAGCAGCCGGTTTCACATGCTTTCCACACAGACATGGGGCCAGTACAGTGGATTATGTTATGACACAACCGAGCTTTTTCCCCTGCATTCAAGATTTCACAGTGGGAGCCAGGCCAATGGGCATAGCAGTAAATCATGCTCTCTTGACACTGTCTGTTAAATTTCAGTATAATACAACCCAGACATCAGGAGGTAGGTCACACACCCGCTATACATTTACACCAGAGACTGATTTCGTTTATATAGAGGAGATTTGGGACTGTCTATTGGAAGGCACAGCTGGCACAAATGGTATAGGCCTCTCAAAGGAGGAGTGCACCACTCTACTGACTGAGACACTGCATTGGGCTGCATCAGTGGCATACCCACACACTCAACCAGGCAAAAGACGACATTCTGGGAGCATGCCCCAGGATAGTTGGTATGATGAGGAGTGCAGAGAGATGAGAGCCAAGCTTCAGAGGGATCTTCTCTTAGGAGTCATCACTTACAAAGAATCTCGGATTGCTTTACGACGCCTTGTGCGACGGAAGAAGCGAGCTTACCTAGCTCAGATGGAGCGAGACTTATATCAGATGTTCTTGAGTAGGGACTCAGAAGAGGCATGGCGACTCTTCCATGAGCACTCCCCTCCCCCAGTGACTACTTCACCTCATGTGTGGGGCCAATATGCGACATCATTATATACGGTTCCTAGACAGGAACCCCTTCCAGACCCTTCCAAGCCTTGCCCAGCTAATACAAGCACTTTCTTTACATCTGAGATGGTACTAAGGGCCATCGACAGGATGAGGACCGGGAAGGCATATGATCATGATGGTCTAGTAGCGGAGCACTTTATACATGCCAAGGATATGCTGATGGAGGTTCTCGCAGTGTTGTTCAATCGTGCCATGTGTGAGGGGTTACCTGAGACTTGGCGGTTGTCTAATATTGTGCCCATCCTCAAGGCTGGTGACCCTACAGAGCCTGGGAACTACCGCACTATTATGGTCGGACACACATTGGCACGGTTGTATGCATCTATCCTGGAGCAACACTTGAGTAATTGGGCAGAGGGCGAGGGTGACGAGCAAAGGGTCAGGCCGGCTTCAGGAGGGGTTTCTCCACTCTTGATCATATTCTGACACTCAGGGCCATCATTGAGGAGGGCAAAGCACATGGGAGACGGATCTATTGTAGCTTTGTGGATTTTCGTAAAGCATTTGACATGGTACCAAGAGCTCGATTGATGCGCAGACTACAGGACATGGGGGTGCCCATAGAGGTGATTTGGGGGATTATGGCTTTGTACAGATCAGTGATGGGACATGAACGCACTCCGAAAGGGGTTTCAGATTTAGTTCACTCTACTATTGGAGTGAAACAGGGCTGCCCATTGTCTCCTACTCTATTTGGTATGTATGTTGATGAGGTGTCTGATTACATTGACAAAGAGGGTGACAGGGGTGCCCAGCTGGCAGGGACGTGGATCCCATTGTTGCTATATGCTGATGATATTGTGCTGATATCTGACTCACCAGAAGGTATGCAGCGACATTTGGATGCACTACGCAGTTTTGCAGAGGATAGTGGATTGTGTGTAAACCTAGGTAAAACCAAGGTTATGGTGTTTAACACCACACCGCAATGGGTCAGGAGATCAATACCTACTTTCAAATATGGTCAGGAGATTGTGGAGTATACAGATGCATACACTTACCTGGGGGTAGTCTTTACTGGGCCGAGATTTTCTTTGAGAAGAGCAGTAGAGACTAGACTAACTAGAGCTGGTGCAGCTCTGGGAGGAATGGAGAGGATGTGTTCGCAGGTTCAGTTCCACGAACCTAGGACAAAGTTATCGCTCTTTGATACTTTGGTTGCCTCTACTATGTTATATGGGGTGCAGGATTGGGGACCTTCTGTAGGCCAGGATGGTTGGAGGCGTATGGAGAAGCCCCTGGTATCTATGATCTCTCGGCTGATTAGAGCCAAGGCTTTTGTACCGCATGATATCATTCGAGCAGAATTCGCTCCCCCCCCTATGGAGATTGATGCGCTTACTAGATCAGTCTCCTTTGTACACAGTCTGTGGGATACTACCAGAGACAGATATGCCAGGGTGGCTCTAGAGTCCTCCAGACAATTAGCTCTTAATGGGGATACATCATGCTGGTATGCACAGATGGCATCATGGTTTCAGACACATGGTTTCACCATGGACAGATTGCCTCCTTTTCAATACTCTCTACAGGCACCCTTGAGGTCTCTGACGCGGGTAGAGAATTATACACTCATTCGTCAGGATCTGATCCAACTAGACACGAGGAGGACATGGATAGAGCCGATACAGGAGTTGGGCACAAAGATGGCTTTCTATAGAGAGCATCTTCTCCACTTCACAGGGGATGGGTTTGTGATTCAACCTAGCTATATGGACAAGCATCTTTCTCATGGTTTGCGTTGTGCCATTGGCCAGATACGCACGTCCTCACATCAGCTCGAGATTGAGACTGGCAGATTCAGAGGGACACCAGTAGATAGCAGGATATGCCGCTTATGCCATCTAGAGCCACAGACAGAGGTACATTACATATGTCATTGCACAATGTACTATGAGATACGAGGCCGTTTTCATTGTCTATTCAGAGAAGGTTTTGGGCCTCTATCTAGGGTCATGAGTTATGAGGATCAGAGATGTCTTGGGCTATATCTACTTGAGTTACACAGGCATAGAGAAACTTTACTGAGGAGAGCTGAAGAGAGACAACCCTAGAGACAGATCACAGATTTCTTTACACTAGATATTGTACACCCAGAAGAACAGACAAAGGAGCAGCCAACAGTGGAGAGGTCTGCCCGCACTCCTCACATTCTCATAGACCGAGCATTGGAGCTAGGGAGATCTAGACGACCTCGATGGAGAAGAGGAGCTACACAGTTTCGAAGGAGGCTACAGCAAAGGATTCGAACCATACTTTTTCGTCGTCCAGAGTGCAGATGAAGATGGATCTCTATGAAGATGGATCTCTACTTCCATCCCATATTGTCTACACATTGTACTACTTACACATTTCACGCCTTTCACCTTTCACACCTATCAGCTTAGTTTAGGATTCCGCAGTATTTATATTCTGTTATCCTAGTTTAATTTATTTTGTTAATCTGACTTTGTATAAGATACACCGCATTGTAACTTTCTGGTCTCATAGGTCACTTTGGCCTTTTGAAGACGTTAATATAACATGTCATTGCACAGTGTTCTATGAGATACGGGGGCGTTTCCACTGCTTATTCAGAGAGGGTTTTGGTCCTCTATCTAGGGTCATGAGTTATGAGGATCAGAGATGTCTTGGACTATATCTACTTGAGTTACACAGGTATAGAGACACTTTACTGGGGAGAGCTAGAGAGAGGCAGTCCCAGAGACACATTACAGATTTCTTTTCACTAGATATGGGACAGCCAGAGGAGCAGCCACCACTGCAGAGCTCGTCCCACACTCATTCGACCACTACTGGCACTCTCATCGACCGAGCATTGGAGCTACAGAGATACAGACGACCGCGACTGAGGAGAGGAGCTACATAGCATCGACGGAGACTACAACAGAAGATTCGAACCATACTCTCTCGACATCCAGAGTGCAGATGAGGATGGATCCTCACCATTTCTTCCATCTTTGTTTCACACACTGTTACATCCAGTTTACCGGGTACCTATTGTATCAGCTGCTACACCCACGTAGTTTTAGATTGTAGTAGTAGTAGTAGTATTTTGTTCCACTTCTAGTTCTTTTCTAGTTCTTTTGTACCCAGACATGGTATTAGATTCACTATTTTGTAACTGATTGGTCTCATAGGTCATTTTGGCCTTTTGAAGACGTTAATATAACATTTCATTTCATTTCATTTCTCTCTCTCTCTCTCTCTCTCTCTCTCTCTCTCTCTCTCTCTCTCTCTCTCTCTCTCTCTCTCACACACACACACACACACACACACACACACGACCAGCATGCAGCAAGCAACAGCAAAACAAAAGGAAAACCATGCGAAATCACAACCACTAAAAATAATCTCTCTGGTGAATTAAAACGGAGAGGCGACCTACCCATGTATTCAAAGACAAGGTAGAGGTCACGATCATTCTCTGCCTTTAAAACATTCAACAATCTGCATATGAGCAAAACGACAACCTACGTACTCAGTTAGTTTGCATCTGAAATTCGCATGCTTCATCTATCTTAATTCATCAGTGACCATGGCCGAGTGCCAAAGGCATCTATAATGGATGCTGATTTTAACGGTCGACCTGGATGTTAACATCCATACTAGCTGTGTGAAGTATGAGGATCGTAAGAGGAGATTCACACATAGAACATGTGAATGGGAAGGTACTTGGAAAATCTAAGACGCGTGATGAATCCTTTGGCAACAAATGCTAGAGCCATTGTGAACATTCGATGAAGCTTATTGTCACAAACTGATGACGTGGCAGGCTCCCATGAAATGCACCGACAGGCTGACAGCAGGCCAGCGAAAATCCTGCCGGAAAACACACTGACATGCTGACGTGGCAGGCCGTACGGACAGCAGTACGGACGTTCCGCTTTTTGCGCTGACAGCCGTACGGATTTTCGGAAATTACACTGAGAAGCTTTTGGGGATAATTGCTTTTGAGTTAATAAGCTTTTGATTTTTGGGGCTCTGCTTTTGGGCATCCCTTGTAACAATAAATTGCTCTCTTGGGGCTCACTTCTTAAAGCATCTGGACGCAGAGTCTGAGAGTGAGCACCCGCGGGCTCTCTTTGTACTTTGCACACAGATTAATATAAAAAGAAATACCGAAAGCGGCGTCAGTCTTTGGGGTCAATATCTCTTGGCACGGAACTACCCTGGCCCGTGTCGTCTTTGTGAACCGTTTTGAAGTGAATCTCTGTTGTGTTGCGGTAGAATCTTGACTTGGGTGTCCAAGTTTGTTACAGTGGTATCAGAGCGCGGCCGATTTCTCTTCTACCGGGAAATCCGATCCTTTTCTCCCGACACCTATGGATTCCAACAAGAATCAGTCCACCACTTCTGCATCTGCTAATGCGGGAGGAGATCACGAAGAAGATTTTGATAAACAAACAGAGGAAGAGTATGGGCCACCTCCGCCTACTCAGTACGAACTTGAAGAGATGGAACATCGACAACAGGTTGACGAGTGCACAAAGCAAATGATTAAATTTGCGAAGGATCCGCAGTTTGCAAAATTTGTCTCAGCAATCCATCACAAAAGTGCACACCCAGTGGGGCAGAAAGCCACAAAACCACCCATCAAACCGACAATCAAGAAACCTCCTTCTCCGAGGATGTTTACAAAGCAAGAATTACAAGAGGTGGTCCAAACACAAATCAGTCGCCTTTTGGACGGGAAAAAAAAAAAGCAAGAGAAAAAGCACAAGGGGGAGTTCAGGCACAAGGATGAAAGTGATAATTATTGAAGACATTAGAACTAACGCTCCTCCCCCCCCCGCCCCAGCGCTACTCGCCTGCCCTCTCTGCCCCCCCGCCAGCCCTCGCTGCCCTGCCCGTCCGCGCGCTGCCCAACCCCTGCTGTAGCAGTTCGCATCACTGTCGCTGCTGCCGCCCCCGCTCGCCCCACTGCCGCCATTGTCGTCCACTGCCGACCCCCTGTTGTTGCAGCTGCTCTCGCCATTGCCGCCCCCGCCTACTGCTCCCGCCTACTGTTGCCCCCCCCCCCCCCCCCCGCCCGCCTGCTCTTTTTCCTCCCATTTGCATCCTGCAAGTCGGCTCCTACAACACTGAGTCCTTTTTGGGGCAGTGCTTTGCGTGCCAAGTTGCAGATTCTGCCCGCCGCCCTCTTCTTATGCCACAACAGTAGACACAGATGGAGGCTCCAGCTTCGCCACAGAGGGACTCACCCGAAGCCCCCTCGCTCGACCGTGCTGAGCCCACCATTCGACTTGCTCTTTCGCCGACAGAGCAAGCGAGCCTTGCCGCAGAGGTAAAGTGTTTGCAGGCGACTTCAGTCATCTGCAAGATTCTCGGCACCCGACCTAGCAGAGGAGAGCTGCGGGACCTTCTCCAGGCTCGCCTTCTCGCAGAGGTGGGCAAGATCTTGGTTGTTCAGATTCTCGGACGGGGTTACTATCAGATCGAGTTTGAGACCTCCGAGATGGTGTCCAAGGTCATCGCCATGAGTCCACTGACCATCCGAGCAGCACGTGCCCACTTTCGACAGTGGAGACATGGTTTTGACCCGGCTTCGGATGTTCTAGTAGAGGAGGCAGACATCCCCATCTCGGTCTGCTTTCCGGGTTTACGGAGGAAGTACTTACCACTTCTATCCAGGATCGGCTCAGCCATTGGGACTGTCTTGGAGACACTCGTACGACAGCATCAGTAGCTGCCAAGGCGGCTGGCATCCCCTCAGTTCGAGTTTTGGTCAGAGACACCCACACGCTCCCGAAGGTTATTCTTTTGCCTCGGGTGAGTGGGGGTTGGTTTAGACAGAGTGTGGAGTATTCGGGCCTTCCGAACTAGTGCTTCATATGTCGACAGATAGGCCATCTAGCGAAGGCCTGTCCACGGAGGAGGCCTCGACCTGCACCACAGCCTCAACCCCAGCCTGCCAGGGCTGGCCCATAGCCACAGACAGAGACACAGCGCACTCATGCTGAGCCACCCTCCGAGCCTGGGGCTCCACCGGAGGAGGGATGGCAGCAGGCCCGTGGTAGACGACGACAGGGGCCACAGCGTCAGCCTGGCACTCAAAGTGGCCCTCAGGCGCCTACTCAGCAACAGTGGGTTCCCACGGGGAACCGCTTTCGTTCTCTAGAGCAGGAGGAGGTCCCTGCTCCAGCCCCCACCCCAACTACACCCTCGACAGTCTCTTCCCCCCCCCAGAGTTCCCCCCCTCTTCCTCATCCTCCCCCCCCGCCTTCTGCTCCTGTCGCCTCTTCACCTCGCCCCTCTACCTGTGTTGGCCCCTCCCGCCCCTCTTCTCCACCGCTTCCCCCAACTCCTTCTCCCCCTCCTCCTACTCCAGTTCCACAGTCGACCCAGGGGGCAGGGCCTTCTCCAGCGGCTAGGAGATCTCTTGGCAGCGCCTTTGCCACGAGTCGCCTAGCGAGAGAGGGTCCGCCTTTCTTACGGCCCCCTCTGCAGGTACAGACATCTTCCCTTGCAGCTATCCCTCGGGGTCTGACGAGCATTGACATCCGGCGCCGCTGGGACTTCTTCGACTACGGCTTCACTCGTTTTCTCGGCGATCCCTCAGCAGACCATGAGGCAGCCTGCTTCAGGGTCCATGCTCTTTTCCTTGCCGCTAGGGGGACAGAGGCCTTGGACTCAACAATTGGTTTCTCCTTCCCCCTTTGCGGCAGGGCCGATACAGAGTGGACTCTCGACTCAGAGTTGGGATGGTTGCATACACAGGTCCTAGAGTTCTCTCACCACATGGGAGAACTAGGAGTTACAGACTTTGTGGCCATTGGCAAAGTTTGCGGTGACACCCCCAGACTCAGCAGGATGTGGGCACATTGTGGTTTACTTCTTTGCTGACACGCACTGTTTGCCATGCTATGTGTACATTCATGAGGACTCCTGGACAAAGGAGGTTGCTTTATGCACGGCTCGCTCTGCTTGGGCATGGGCTAGGCACTCCCTGCAGTCACGCCTATCTAGAGGACGCTCGGATGCGGATTACTCCCCATCCAAGCCAGCCTTGAAGATAGCCCGTCTAGCAGTTGCGGCAGCATCTGTTCTCTCTCGCTCCCCATGAGGATCGTCTCATGGAACGTGCAGGGACTAGGTGGGCCCCAGTTTCAGCGTCAGCGGGGCCGATTGCGTCAGGAGCTTCAGCGCTGCCTTGTGGGAGGAGAGATTGATCTCCTTATGCTTCAGGAGCACCATCTGTGTGAGAGCCGCATTCGGCGATGTGGTCAGCTTTTGCGTGGACGATATGATACTTTTTGGTTAGCTGCTTTTGGACCTGGAGGCATCCAGGGTGGGGTATGTAAATTGCGGACTCATTGCAGCAGGCCATTGTGGGCAGAGGGATCATTGTGCCAGGCAGGGCTCGGTGGATTACTATGCAGGTTCAGGGTGGCCTTGTGGGTTTCCTGAACATCTATGCACCCAATGTGGCGAGTGCTCGTGCAGAGTTTTGGTCACAGATTGTTGAGTCTCTGCCACAGGCAGATCATTGGTGCATAGGAGGGGACTTCAACATGTTGGAGGACCCTTCTAACAGGATTGGGGGCAGCCATGCTACGGTGCATGGAGTCGAGTTGGCAGTTTTGTATGGCTCTGAGGGTCTCGGATACATGGCCGCACTCTAGTTTTGTGAGGCCCCCAGACAGTCTTGCCTTCTCTCGATCGGATCGCAGAGTGGGAGGAGTGAATCTATCGCGGATAGATCGCTTCTACACTAGTGACCACTTCAATGACTTGGGAGGATCAGTGGGCATCCTGGCAGGGACCGCCTTCTCGGACCATGCACCAGTGATCCTCACAGTGGCAGACAGGCAGAGGAGTGGGAGCATGATGCTCTGCATCCCAGAGAGGGTCTTGTTGGACTCAGCACTCAGAGAGAGGGTAGAGGCTCTCTGGACAGAGGGCATGGACAGACAGGATTCTCCTGCTGACAGAGTAGCCTCGGGCCTAGCTCAGATCAGCCATTTTTTTCTTCAGGAGTCTTTGGCTCGCCGAGCTGCAGTGAGAGAGGCGGAGCAGTGTCTCAGACGGAGCAGCATCCAGACAGTCCTTGGTTGGAGGAGCAGTTACAGCAGGCTCAACAGGAGCTTGCTAGCACAGAGGAGAGGCGACATGAGTTTGCTTTCCACCGACAGGCTTCTCAATGGACTCAGGTGGGTGACAGAGTGACTGGTGCTTTCTTTGAGACAGTGGAACCTCGGCACTCGCATGCCAAGGTCAATCAGTTGAGGAGGCCCGACGGGTCAGTTGCTTGTGAGCTCGAGGATATGGGTGCAGTTGCTACTGACTTCTACCGTTAGCTACTGTCTGCAGAGCCCCAGTCAGAGCGGCAGGATGCATGCAGGGAGCAGGTTTGGGTAGAGATGCCTTGTCTTGTGACTGAGGAGATGCGTCAGAGGCTAGAGATGCCACTTCAGCTTGTGGAGCTGCACACGGCTCTTAGGGCCCTCCCCCATGGCAGCTGTCCAGGTGAGGATGGGTTGACTCCCAGCTTTTTCTTTGAGTACTGGGACCTGCTTGGCCCAGATCTCTATAGTGCTTTTCAGTACATTTTGCACACAGGAGTGTTGCCTGACAGCATGAGTGAGGGCCTGATTTACCTCATTCCCAAGGAGGGTGGCTCCTTGGATGAGATTCGACAGTGGCACCCCATCACCATCCTCAACTCAGCCTACAAAATTCTTGCCAAGGCTCTAAGTTTGAGGATTCAGCCACTTTTAGAGAGCCTTATACATGGGACCCAGACAGGTTTTGTCAAGGAACGCAATATCCTTGACAACATCTTTACTTTTTGGGAGGCTTCTGCCCTAGCACGGCTCCGTGGTGAGGACCTCGTGATTCTTCTTCTCGATTTTGAGAAGGCATACGACAGAGTTGACTGGGACTTTCTAGAGGGCACTCTACGCAGGATGGGCTTCTCAGATGCTTGGATCAGAGGGGTGTCAACCTTGTACAGACAGGCTCACAGTCAGGTACTTTTGGTAGGAGGTAGAGGCGATCGCTTCATGCTTACACGCTCGGTCAGACAGGGCTGTCCTCTTGCCCCCTTTCTCTTTCTGTTCTATGCAGAGGCGATGAGCAGATTTTTGGTGTCACAGCAGGTTGGTCTACGGGGCTTAGCACTCCCTATTCGGGGAGATTAGCTACTGGATGCTGAGTTTGCCAATGACTCAGCTTTGTACCTAGATGGCCAGGAGGCCAATCTTCACACATGTGAGCAGGCTTTGGCGACCTTCTGCTGTGCATCAGGCGCACTGATCAACTGGAGAAAGACTGTGGCTTTCTCGGTTGGTAGTGCTCCTGTGCCAGATTGGATGCCAGGAGAGGGCTTCAGGTGGATTCCCCCAGGGACTGCAGTTCGGTACTTGGGTTGTCAGGTTGGTTTGGACTTGTCTCCCGAGCAGCAGATTGCTCCCCTTCTCCTGTCTATCAGGAGAAAGTTGTTACATTGGAGCTCAGCACGACTTTCTCTAGCTGGCAGAGTAGTAGTTGCCAACCAGGTGTTGTTGGCGACTATGTGGTACATCACTTCCTGCTGGATCTTCTCGAGTTCTTGTATCAGCCAGGTAGAGAGGCTGATCAGGAACTTCCTTTGGTCAGGACGTGACACTCAGATAGCCCGAGCCAAGGTGGCTTGGCAGGTCATCACGCTTCCTTGTTCTCAGGGAGGGCTTGGGATCATTGATCCAGCACAGCAGAGCAGAGCCCTTCTTGGGAAGTTCATCGTCAGAGGACTTCTTCCAGGTGAGGAGCCCTGGAAGGAGCTCTTGCTACAGCGACTTCGTGCCAGGGTGCCTCAGTCAGGAGGCCCTTGGCAACCTTCGACCACATAGATCTTTACAGAGATGCGCAGAGTTGGTTTGAGCACGAGACTGGAGGATCGCTTCGCTGTGAGCTTGCTTCGATCTTGGGAGCTCTTGCGGCGAGGCCTGGAGCAAAGACAGCCTACTTGCACGGAGGAGGGCCTACGATAGCCCCTTGTATGGAACCCCATGGTTAGCACCTAGAGAGGCCACTTGGTTGGTAGTCGGCCTCATGTTTCCTGGGGTCCCATGGCAGCAGGTTCAGCGCGCTCTCTAGGTGACTGGCTAGAGTGCACAGGTTTGTCAGAGGAGGTACAGGGGTTCCAGCTATACAGGGCATGAGAGGGGTGCAAAGCATGTGTCAGGACATCGCAGAGTCAGTTCCAGCTGAGTGGCTCACGCCTCTCGAGCCAGTAGCACCCCGGTGGATGGGATCCTTCACACGACTGGAGGTTCTCATCTCAGTCAGGGCCTGCTCAGAGACTGTCCCAGCCCTGTTCTTCGAGCTGCAGGGTGCAGGTGTAGGACGACTACATCGAGTTGCAATAGAGGCCCCGCAGGTAGCAGAGTGTTTTTTTCAAAGGATCCGAGTAGTGAGCATCTGTGGGAGGACTTGCGTCATAGACCCTGACCCAACAGCTCTTCAGACTGGACATTGGAGGTCGTGGGCTTGGGAGTGTTGTCCACTGGCACGAATACAGTGGGATCCTGGTGAGTGGCTATGGAGGGACCCCTTCTCTTCTGCAGACCACCCAGGAGTCCCGTTCTTTCAATATACTATTCGATTGGGACGTCATATACTAACAACACAGAGTGAGGCAGCACGTCATTGGCAAGAGGAGGGTCTCACAGTCGAGTTCTTGGCAGCCTTTTGGGAGAGGTTGTGGGACTCCAGACAGCCGAGGCGAGTCACCTTGTTTCAGTGGCTGGTCGCACACAGAGCTACAGCACTAGGGAACTGGCTAGTGCATAGTGGTCTCTCGGCCGCATGTGCAGCTTGTGACCATTTGGTGGAGAGTCAGCGTCACTGTCTTTGGGACTGTCCCTCAGCCCAGCAGGTGTGGCTACGAGTTCTTCGGCTGATGCCTGTTCTCTCCACGGCTCGACAGTACACTTGGGGGGCAACGGCTTGGTCCACCCTCACGGGCCCGGCACTTCAGTTTGAGCTATCTTCCACCAACAAGATGATAGTGATGGAGGGGGGCCGACCTACACTCTAGCTTGCTACAAAGCTTACTCCACAGGAGTGGTGTAGTGAGAGAGAGGAGTGTTGGGAGCTCATCAGTGGCCTGACACTTTGGTTCATTTGGCGGGCCCGCTGTTTCCGCATCTTTGAGGCTCGCCCTGTGCCACTAGCAGAGACTGTTCGTGACTTTTGGCTAGAGCTGATCCATACTCTCAGATGACAGCTTGAGGGACTACAGGGCAGCTCCGACCGCATGCAGGAGCGCCGCGAGGCTTTCCTTCGACTCTGGCGCCCTGGGCCATTCTACACCATAGTCCAGGGTGTGCTCAGATGGCACTACCATCCACCTGTCTGGCTCTTCCCTCCTCCCATCTCTTGATTTAGCCTCATTGTATATATGTTGTTTTTTCATTGGGAGAGTCTCCCCATCATGTTTGTTCTAGCCCTCTCTTGCAGAGGTGGTTGTAGCCCTTTGGGCAGTTTTCATTAACTAATAGAAGGATCTTTTTCTCGGGGAAAAAAAAAAAAAAAGCACAAGGGGACTGACTTCCCGGGTTATTTGGGTATTCAAGCTTCTTTTGCATCGGCAAGAAAGCAGAAGAAGCGTGTACAATTTGAAGGACTACCAAGTTCTTCTTCTTCTTCTTCTGACAGTTCTTCTAGCTCTTCTGATTCGAGCGAGGAGGACAGAAAAGAAAAAAAGCGAAGCAAAAGCAAAGCTTCGGAAAGGGCAAGAAAAAGGCAAAGAAACCCAGATTTTGCCCAGTTTCTGAGAGTTCTACAGAGGAGTCATCCTCTGACAGTTCGGACTCCGATGACCACATGTTTTGTGCAAAGAAGAAGCATTTTTACAAAGCCAACCAGTATGACTTTCTCGAAGACAAAAGCAAGAAAGTAAAAGAATTCAAAGAAGGCGGACAATCAATTAAATTTGAATCCTTTTCTGGGTTCCGAGATGCTCCGAGGGCTTTGGCCTTCATTCAGTAGTTTCACATAGCCTTCTCTGGAGGGCATTACTCAGAGCACTCCAAAATTAGGAGGGCCACATCTTTCTTCAAAGGAAATGCTCGAACATGGTGGTCCACTCTTCTTCTGAGGAAGGAAGCTCCAGTCAAATGGTTGAAATTCAAAAGGCTCTTTATTTCTTCTTGGCTGACTTGGGAGTACAAACAAGATATACGAACCGCTTGGAATCATCTTCGGATGACCAAGGAAGATTCTTTGGACGCTTATTGCGAGAGATTTTGGAACTCTTTTCTACCAACCCCTTCATTTAAGAAGGTCTCTTTTAAGGAACAGATGGAGCGTTTTTGCTGCGGACTCCCTACAGAGATCCGAGACTACTGCCTGGAACAAAAGTCGAATTCTATTCAAGAATTGATGGGTCATGCGAAACAGGGTTTTGCGATACATTCGGGAAATTTGACTTACCCCACAGATGAGATCTTGACTCAGAGAACCCAAGAGACCTCTCACAATGAAAGTAGAAAGAGAAAGAGTTCCCAAGAAAAGAAAGACAAGGATACACGATCCTGGCTCGCTCTCCGAGAGAGGGCCAACTACATCAAAGAAGGGAAGTGTTTTGGATGCGGGGAACATGGGAACGTCTCCGCAAAGTGCCCCAAAAAGACACAGCAAGAACAACATGAAGACAGGCCAGAGAGTTCGAGAGCAGCAGAGGAACATGGCAAAAAAGGCAAGATGAAAGCAGGACTGGTTCCAGATTGCATGGGTACTAACCCAAGCTTGATTGATGAAAGTACACAACTTTGCCAAGATTGGGGCAAAGTGAAAGATCAAGAAGCCCTGATTTTCTTCGATGGAGAAGCCAAGGTCAACTTCATTTCACCCTAATTGGTGACGCGGCTCAAGATTACACCCGATAGGATGGGACCACCAGCAGAGGCAGTTCTAGCGGCACCCGGACGGCGGCACATAGCCATTACACCTGTCATTGGCAAACTTTGGTTGCATTGTCAGGGGTATTTGGGGCACGAGGACTTTTACATAATGCCCTTGAAAGGTTGTGACATCCTCTTAGATGTAAAACTGAAGGGCAAGTCTGTGTCTATTGTATCGGCTTCGGCCATTTCCAAATTAATGAAATCCAGTCTCTTTGTTTACTCGATCTACTTCAAAGAGTTAAATGATGAACACAGAACGAACATGTCTGAACTTGATAAAGAATGCCACACTCATGCTGATTGCTTCTTTGAGGGCCTCCCAGGCGAGTTGCCACCATCTCGACCTAAGGATCGTACCATTGATCTGATACCTGGAAGCACACCACCAAACCGGCTACCTTACCATGTTAGCCGAGCCCAGAATGAAGAGATTATGAACCAAGTGAAAGACCTTTTGGAAAAGGGTCTTATCCAGCCGAGTACTTTACCCTACTGCTCTCCGGTATTGTTTGTTTTAAACAAAGACGAATCTTGGAGAATGTGCATTGATTACAGAGCTCTCAATAAAATCACCATCAAGAACAGATTCTCGATTCCAATGATCGATGATATTCTTGACCGACTACAAGGATCCTCTTGTTTCAGCAGGATTGATTTGAAAAGCGGATACCATCAGATCTGAATTGCATCGGGAGATGTCAAGACAGCCTTTCGGACGAGCTTCGGTTTATATGAATTTTTGGTGATGCCTTTTGGCCTTACCAATGCTCCAGCAACTTTCGATCGAATGATGGATAGGATTTTCAGAGAGTACAGATTGTTTGTCGGCACTTTCTTTGATGACATTATAGTCGTCTCATGTTACCTTCCAGCTAACAACTTAGAGAACTAAAAACCAATAAAATAGAACTCTTTCTTTCTGCAATATTTTTAGCTAAGACTATAAATGAATAAAAATTATCTTTGTGCACCCAGAACTAATTGATGAAGTTATTGTACCAATTAATAATTTAACACATGGGTAAGTTTTCTAGTGCAATGTGTCATCTGAAAAAAATTTCGTTGTTTGGATAGTATGCTAAGTAGAACAGTAGCCAGATTCAGTGCAGATTGCATCACAACAAACACTTGAATAAGATGGTTATCCACCAGTTTGTTCACAAAAGTCACAATTTGATATTTTGATTGTGGTCGTTCATGAAAGTGGCTAGCTAGAAACAATATAAACATGTCTCGATAAGAGCAGATAGATCGAGTCTTGAGGGACATGGAAACGAAACGACAGAGTCAATGATGCCTTAAATTGGGGAAAAAACCCCATTTTAGCACTCATTTTTAAGCTCAGAGCTTAAAACCTTTAAAAATGAGTGGTTAGGTCTATTTAAAGGGATCGAATTTCTAACGTTAAAATAACATTGAAAAAATAGCATGTAGCGCAAGAAGACCAACGTGGAAGTTTTTACGCTCTCTCTCTCTCTCTCATGCAACGCCATTTAGTAAAAATTTCCTCACGTTGGGCTCTTTTAAAGAGGTAGTGCTACCTATTGGGAAGGGGATGGCAGATTACACACACGTAGAGTTCCACTCGGAGCTCTCAATTCTCTCTCTCTCTCTCTCTCTCTCTCTCATGCTCCTGCGCTCGAGAAGGCTAAGCAGAGACTACGAAACGCACTCAGAGGTAAAGGGCAGCCAGCAAAAGCTTATGTCTGTCTCTTTGTGGACGCACTCAGACAAGCGCTTTACGGGCTATCCAAACAATTTTCCAGCTCTCAGTTTCTCACGCAAAAATTTCAACAAAGGCCACGCAGCTTTGCACTCTCTAAGCAAATATATAGCAGAAGTGATCCCTCTTACATAGAGGGACACAAAACGAGATAGACATAGCCGTTTTCGGCTACACGTACATGAAATTTCAACCATTGGACTAATGATTAACATGCATTTTCTTGCATAAAAATAGTTCGAGTTCGGATAATAGTGCAAGCTCCTCCGATTCATGTGTTTCGGTGTATAAATCAATAGAAAAATCTCCCTTCTGACCCTCTTCCATTAAATTACCTCAAGAAAGACAAGAAGATCACCGTATGGATCTATTTCCCCGCACCTCACCTCCAAATCAACCACCTTATAGAGTGAGTGTATTACAATAAGAAGAAATTCTTAAACAAGTAAATGAGCTTTTGAAAAAGCGACTTGTTCGACCTAGTACTTCTCCATACTATTCACCAATTTTGCTTGTTCAAAAGAAAGACGGCACTTTTCAAAAGTGCATTGACCATCGTTCTCTAAACAAGATTACGATCAAGAACAAATTTCCAATTCCTAGAATCAATGATATTTTAGATAAGCTACAAGGGCACAAATTTTCAGCCGCATACGTCTCAAGAGCGGCTATCATCAGACTTGTATTGCTCCCGAAGACATACATAAGACTGCATTCCATACAACCTTCAACTTGTGTGAGTTTTTAGTAATGCCTTTTGGCCTTACTTATGCTCCAACAACTTTCAATTGAATGATGGATCGAATCTTTCGTCCTCATCGACAATTCACAGGAATATTTTTTGACAATATCTTCGTCTTTCCTTGCACACAGAAAGAACATAACAACATTTACAGATTGTCTTTGAAGAATTGCATAAGCATAAACCTCAAGTTAATGCTATGAAAAGTAAAAATATTATTGACTGAAATTCACTATTTGGGACACATAGTCTCTCATAATCAAGTAAGCATGGACCCCACGATTTCACGCTATTTCAAAATGGCTGCAACTTGTTTCTGTTCATGATGTTCGAAGTTTCCTTGGATTTTTGTTCCTACTACAAACCTTTTATTCGCCATTTCGCTCTTGTAACTGCACCTCTCCAAGACCTCACAAAGAAAAAGATATCTTTTATATGGGGTAATAAACAGAAGGAATCTTAAGCACCTTCTTACCCATGGACCAATCCTCATTGTAGCTGATCTACGAAAACCACTTAAAGTATAGCGTGATGCTTCGGGCGATTGCATAGATTTAGTTCTTAATCAAGAAGGCCATGCAATAGCGTATGAAAGTCATAGTTATCAGGGAACGTGTTTCCACGTGTCACGATTGTGACTAGTTACACTCTTCTTGATTCATTACAGATGCAGATGCGAAGTGTGACTAACCCAGGAGGACTCTTGTTCTCGAATGGTCACACCCCTTCGCCCAAAAGACATACCTCTTCGCCAAAAACCACACTCCTTCGACGACTGGTCACACCCCTTCACCTTACGGATGCAACTCTTCACCCAATGGTTGCAGCTCTTCGCCGAAAGGATGTGTCTTTTCGCCTAAAGTCATGTCTCTTCACAAAGAGACATGCCTCTTCACTGATGACTATTCAATTCCTATAAAAGGAACCCTTGTATCACACTTTCAATCAAACACAGAGTCTTCTAAGTCGTATTCTGAGTTCAGTTTCAGTTTCTTAAGTCTTAATCATGAGTTTAAGTACTTCATTAAGGATTAGCGACTAGAATCCTTACAGTGGTATCAGAGCAAATTTTTCTCGGGACCCGAAGGTTGTGAGCCTCTCACCCTTACCGCTACTCTCCCCCTTCCTGGAGTTGTGTGGAAGCAGAAGAAAGATGGCCAGGACCCATGTCAGCATGAGATAATTTTTTTTTTTCTCAAACACATACAACAAAAGATAAGCAGAAGATGGCAGACAGAGTACCTGTGGCAGCATACCGGTTTCACTTCGAAACTCTTCGCGAGGACAGGAAGAGTGCTACCCTCTCCTTCTTGTGCAAGTGACGCAAGCCGGTGATTCCAGGCCAGTCCTTCACCAAGCACCTCCCAACAGGCTGAAAACGCTAGCAGTGCAGGCTGTTTTCGATTACAGGCAGCAGCAACGTTGGGTTTTAATTGAAGCAGCGCAGCGTTCCATTTAAATTACCAACGCTGGCTTAAAAACAGAAGGGCCACCCTTTTAATTTAAAGGGATTTTGGCCGGCCGCCCAACTTAATTTTAAGTGGGCACCCTTGGGCACCCCTTTGTGGAAAGAATTAAAAAAAAAAAACCAAGAGGCCAGCGGCAGCCAGCGCAATGGCAAAACAGCGCCATCATGAGCAAAATTCAGCGCACCCTCTTCTACTAACTTCCCGTGCCACCAATTCTGGCCATCAACAAACGCATACGCAGGCTTGTTCAGAGTCATGGAAGACGATGCCCTCGACGTTCCCGTCAATTTTTTCTCGTACATAGATGAGGTGCCCGAAGAAATATTGCCAGAAAATCCTCCTCCGACTCCCGAAGTGATAATTATACCAGATACCCCCGAAGCAGAACCCATACCCGAACCAGAACCCGCATTGGAACCGGAAGTAATTCTCATTTCGAATTCCCCATCTCCAGTTCCAGTTACAGAGGAAAGACAGGTTCCCGACTTCATTCCGACACCCGAGCCTGCTCCTGTACCTGCATTACAGCAAGCAGTGTTGCCACAAAATTACCTGGTTTATGTCACTCATCGGCATGCTTCGCGCTCACAGGGCTGGGTGGTGTGGCATATCATCGTTACATGCGAGCCTCTTCATTTGCCACACTACAAGCACATACTGAGCCGGTACCCCCACTTGGCTTATTCTCTGACGAGTGTCGCGTGGATTCAGTAAACGACATCATTTCCCAGCAGCCTTTAGTTCGGGTTCACAGCGAGTTACAGCTTCCGGACTACACGCCTTTGACGCCAGACGACACACCTCCTATCGACGAGGTGGAAGATATCGAGGATTCGGATCTTGGACCCGATTTCTTAGAGGAGTGGGATGCAGCATCAACAGCAGCTTCACCTTTTTACGGCAACCACACCTCTCCAGCTTCTCCGAGATATTCCCTCCGAGCCGTCAGAATGTCAGAGACAAGCAGTGTTGTACCAGACGATCCGATAGCCATCCTTAGAGAACAGATGTCCGTCCTCCAGGAGACCCTCTCCACCGGTCTTGCATCGATGACCGCACGTTTGGATGTCCTGCAGGCCTTTTCTTCTTCGAGGACGCAGCCAGCTACCCATTCAGTTTCTTCGGTAGCAGAGTCAATTCCTGAACAAGTCGACGCTCCGGAACCAGAGGTAGACAATCCTGAATTGAAATATCTTTTTAAGATAGTAACACAGCACAAAAAAAGAAGATAGATGCAAAGTTGCCCGAGCCATACAACGGTCGCCGCGATAAGCGCGTGCTGGACCATTGGCTTTTCAAAATGGAGGTTTACTTTTCAAATATTGATCTCATTGAAAGCAAGAAAGTTGCTTTGGCTAGCTCTCTACTAAAGGATACTGCATTCCTTTGGTGGCGTCGCCGCATCAAAGATGGAAAAATCACCGCTACTTGGGACAAATTCCAGCGCGTTCTTTGCAAGGCTTTTGAGCCTGCAAATGCCGATTTCCACGCCCGGTCTTCTCTCCGCCGCCTGAGCCAAACTGGCTCCTTGGCCGCGTACATCTCAGAGTTTCAGAAATTAACTCTTGAGATAGAGACACTCAATCCTTCTGACAAACTCCACAGTTTTGTTGACGGACTTGAGCCTTCCCTGCGAGATGATGTCCATAAATTTAACCCTGCCACACTGGATGCTGCAATCGCTTATGTTGAGCGTCTTGGTGACAATCGACGCCCACTCAGAAGTTTCCTTCCTGGTGATCGAGTTTCCAATTCTGCAAGCTCTTCACAACGTAATTACCAAGGACAAGGTGGTCAGAGTCAACGTTCTTTCTCAGGAGCTCACTCTTCGAGACAATACTCTGCTGGACAAACTTCTTTCCGACCCCAATCTTCTGGACAAGCAGCCATTTCCAGAGCCTCCTCTTCGGCAAATAATCAGAATCGACGAAACAATCGTCCCAATCAAAGAAGGAATGGTCTTCGTGATTTTCGGCCGAATACGTCCTCTGGACAGCAATCCTCTTCATCAGCTCCTTCAACCTCCAACTCCAACCGTACAGGATTATGTACAATTTGTCATGGAGATCACAGATGGTATGAATGCCCCAAGAAGCCAAATCCTTCAAATCCTCGCCAGAATTCTCACATGGAGACCACAATTGCAGAACCTGTCCACAGCCAACCTCCTGTCCCAGACAAAGGCAAACAAGCAGCACGGTGTGTTCGAGTTTCCAAGGTTGTAAGTGCCTTAATGATGAATGCTCGGAATCACGTTACTGCTCCAATGGATCTTTCGAATCAGGTTCTCAACCTCCTTGGCTGTTGGCAAGCAGCCAATCAACGTTCTTGTGGACAGTGGGTGTTCTACTAATTTCGTCAGCACATCTTTGATTACTAAATTGCGCCTTCCAACTCAACCTAGTGAGGCAGCTTACCAAGTAGAACTTGCTGATGGTTCCTTCCTCGAGTGCAACAAAAGGATTGAAAAGCTAGATTTTCAAATACAGGATTACCAAGATCAGCTTTGTTTTTCAGTTATACCCTTGTCACATTACGCCTTGATCCTTGGCCAATCTTAGTTATTTCAGTATGATCCAATCATCAGTTTCAGAGATCACTCAATTCGGCTCTTTCACAAGCAACAGGAGATAGAGCTTCGTAGTCTTTTCAGTGCCAAACCCATTATATTGGTTTTTGCTTTACAAGTCAAACGGCTGGTTCGAAAACGTGATTGTGCTACTACCTTAATCATGTTAAGAGATGCTAAACCCGATGCAGAAGAAGCAGTAGTTAAATCCTCCTCAAAAATTGCCTATTTGCAACAACCCTTCTATCAACCACATTTGGACTTGTTTCCCGACGAGCTACCAACAACTTTGCCTCCTCGGCGTCCCGTGGATCATCCCATTGATTTGATCCCCGGCCAACCTCCACCAATTCGAGCCCCTTATCAAGTTTCATACTCAGAGTCTCAAGAGATACAGCAGCAGCTAGAAGATTTGTTGGATAAAGGTCATATTCGCCCAAGCAAAAGTCCCTTTGGAGCTCCTGTTCTGTTGGTCAAAAAGAAGGATGGGTCTATGCGTCTTTGCATCCACTATCGTGCTTTGAATAAGTTGACGATCAAAAACAAGTTTCCCCTGTCTCGCATTGACGAGTTATTTGATCAGTTATTGGGAGCAAAAATCTACTCCAAAATTGATCTAAAATCAGGGTATCACCAAATTCGCATTCGCATTGGTGATGAGTACAAGACAGATTTTCGCACAAAGTATGGTCACTATGAATTTCTGGTATTACCATTCGGGTGAACCAATGCCCCGGCCTCTTTCATGACGCTGATGAACGAAATATTCGGACCATACTTGGACAAGTTCGTGATCGTATATTTGGATGACATTTTAGTTTTCAGTCGAACGATGGCTGATCACAAGGAACATTTGAAGCTAGTCTTCCAAGTTTTGCGAACCAATGTGCTATACATCAATAAGAAGAAAAGTGATTTCTTCAAGAATCAAGTGGAATACCTTGGTCACATTATTTCTGCCAGTGGCGTTGCAGTCGATCCCAAGAAAATACAGGTCATAGTGGATTGGCCTTTACCGCTCACCATCTCAGATGTGCGCTCTTTTTTGGGACTTGCAAACTTCTATCATACCAAGGTCCACAAATTCTCCGACATTGCAGCTCCTTTGACTGAGCTTACCAAGCAGGATAAACTTCAATGGACTGAAGAAGCAGAACAATCGTTCAAAGCCCTTAAACATACCTTGACGACAACTCCAGTTTTGGCTATTGCAGATCCTACTCAACCTTTTCAGGTCATGACCGATGCGTCAGATCGTGCTTCTGGAGGTGTTCTTATGCAGAATGAGCGTGTCATTGCTTTTGACAGCCGCAAATTTTCAGCCATACAAATGAGATACCCAGTTTATGACAAGGAATTTTTAGCCATTGTTCATGCTTACAGCACTTGGAAACATTATCTTCTTGACGCAGATTCCGTGGTGCAGACAGATCATCAATCATTGACATACATTTTTACTCAACCGGTGATGAATCCTCATCAAGGACGATGGGTTGAGTTCTTGGTAAATTTTCATATGATTATTCAATACGTGCCAGGCCTTGCAAATGCAGTTGCAGATGCCTTCAGCCGTCTTCCTCGAGCCATCAATTTTGCCATTTCCGGTGTGCATATGGAAATACCTGCTTGTTTCAAGCATGAGTATTTGACAGATCGAGATTTTGGGGATGCATTTCAAGCCCTTAAATCCTCTACTCCGACTCTTGCAGAGATGAATATGTTCGCAGCTTACACCATTGTCAATGACTTGCTGTATTACATTGATCGCATTTGTGTTCCACACAATACACCATTGCGGAAAATTTTGATCCAAGAACATCACGAAGTCCCTTTTGCTGCTCATCCAGGCATCAACAAGACATACAGATTGTTATCTGCAACATATTTTTGGCCACAAATGCAGCAAGATGTTATCAAGTTTGTCAAAGCTTGTCATTCCTGTCAAACAATGAAGGCCTCTCGACAACTTCCTCAAGGGTTACTTCATCCTTTGCCCATACCTCAAGAAAGATGGGAAAGTGTCAGCATGGATTTTATCACTACATTGCCTCATTCTCAAAAAGGCAATGCACAGATTCTCGTAGTGGTGGATCGGTTTTCAAAGATGGCACACTTTATTCCTTCCAAGAAAGCTGCCTCGGCACCAGATGTTGCGCAATTGTTTGTGCAACACATTTTCAGATTACATGGATTACCAAAGTCTATTGTTTCAGACAGAGATCCAAAATTCACAGGGCATTTTTGGACATCCCTTTTCAAATCCCTCGGTACAAATTTGTTATTTAGCTCAGCATACCATCCTCAAACTGATGGGCAGACAAAAAGAGTGAATCAAATTTTGGAAGAAATGCTTCGACATTACATACAAATTCGATTGGGATCATGGGAAGAGTATTTTCCACTTGTAGAGTTCGCATACAGTAACTCTATCCATTCAGTAACTGGCATGACTCCATTCCAAGCAGCATATGGGCATACTCCTCTTATACCGACAAACTTTGTTCTTCAACACAAAGTAGCTCTAGCAGATCAGTTGGTTCAAGAAATGCAAGATATACTTATTCAAGTACGTGACAAGTTGATTCATGTCCAACAAAAGTACCAGAAACAAGTCAATAAGCATCCACGACATGCAGATTTCCAAGAGGGAGATTTGGTTTTATTATACGTAGCACCTCATCGCTACAAAACGGTGAAATCGGTTTTTCCAAAGTTGCGTCCTCGCTTCTATGGACCTTTCAAAATAATCAAGAAGTACTCAGTTGTCAGTTACAAGTTGGAACTTCCACTCTCATGGGGAAAACTTCATCCAACTTTCCACATTTCTTGGCTCAAACAATACATACAAGGAGATTCGCCAATTCCAGACTTATCTTCTTATGTGCCAAAAATTGAAGATGAACACATAATTCTTGTTCTAGAAAAGATTCTTGATGTAAGACAAAAAGAAACAAGACGAAAGATCACAACAGAATTTCTTGTCAAGTGGATGGATCTTGATGAGTCAAACTCAACTTGGCAGACGGATGAAGATATGCAGCAGTACCCAAACCTCCTTCAAGAATTCTTTGAAAAGCGGAAGACTTTCATCTGAACACGGGGTTTTAATGTAAATGGGAGGGAATGTCACGATTGTGACTAGTTACACTCTTCTTGATTCATTACAGATGCAGATGCGAAGTGTGACTAACCCAGGAGGACTCCTGTTCTTGAATGGTCACACCCCTTCGCCCAAAAGACATACCTCTTCGCCAAAAGCCACACTCCTTCGACGACTGGTCACACCCCTTCACCTTACGGATGCGACTCTTCACCCAATGGTTGCAGCTCTTCGCCGAAAGGATGTGTCTTTTCGCCTAAAGTCATGTCTCTTCACAAAGAGACATGACTCTTCACTGATGACTATTCAATTCCTATAAAAGGAACCCTTGTATCACACTTTCAATCAATCAAACACAGAGTCTTCTAAGTATTATTCTGAGTTCAGCTTCAGTTTCTTAAGTCTTAATCATGAGTTTAAGTACTTAATTAAGGATTAGCGACTAGAATCCTTACACCACGGGTCTAGAACGTCGGAATAGCGTTCTGGCTGGCCAGTCAGAGTTGCAAGGAACGTCTCGGAAGAACACGGCGTTTCGGATGACAAGATAGTACTGAAACGTTTGGGCCGGAACGTTTGGACCGGAACGTCTGAAGCAGAACGGCCGGAACGGCAAAAAATAGGCAGAGTTTCCCAAGCTCCAATGGTCACAAAGGGACAGATTCTAGGGGGTTTTGTTTCTTGGCAACCCTTATAAAATGCTCCCCCCTCACCCCTTTCCTTCACAATTTCAACAAGCCTCAAGGCTCTCTCTCTCTCTCTCCCTTGCTCTCAAGCTCTCTCCCTTGGGCTTGCCCTCAAGCTCTCTCTTCCTTGGTCTCAAGAAGCGAAGCCACTCTCTCAAAATCTCAAGGAGTCAAGCCTCGCTCTCAAGCTCTCTTTCTCAAACACTCAAGGATCAAGCTCTCTCTCTATTTCTCAGATAATCCATGGCCTCTTCTTATACCCCTTGCAATTATTTGAAAGCTTTAATATGTACTTGCATGTGTTATTGTGTATGGGCATTGTGTCTATTGTGTACACTGTATGTACACTAACATACTGTATGTGTTATTATGTGTGGGCATTGTGTCTGTTGTGTACACTGTATGTACACTCTTCTTCTACCCCTTGCAATTATTTGAGAGCTCTAATTTGTACTTGCATGTTACCAGATGCATATCTGTTCTCCATTGAAATGATACCTCGATGGTTGGAAAATATGGTATCATTGATGACCATATCTCAAGTGGATTTGCCAATACCACTTCCTATTACAATCGGATTAATTGCGCAATTGGCTATGTATCAGTTACTAACTAGAAGGTTATACAAAAGAAATCAAGATGGAATATTGCTATTGTGCATTAATACTGAGGAGAAAACCCAATACCTAAGTCAAGCACATATTACTGTAGTAGGACTTCACTTTGCGAAAGATCAAACTATGCGACGGATCTTGAGACTTGGAGTATTTTGGCCAACTATGAGGAGTGATCTTCATTCTTTTGTGAAATATTGTCCTCAATGTCAAAAACAAACACCTATACCTCATGTACATTGTTTCAAATGTCACATGTTCCTAGGTGGAGTAACTATCTAGTTACTTACTTATCGAACCGAACATTTCCTGAGGATATGAGTAAATGCCATCAAAGTGCAATTGAAACAGAAGCAAGAGACTATGCTCTTATTGGAAACCAATTATATCGGAGAGGTAAAGATCAACATTTGCGTCTTTGTGCAAATGAAGATGAATACATTCTCATTATAGAACAAGCACATGCTGGATTAGCTGGAGGTCACTTTTCTGGTGAGACCACTGCAAGAGAAATCTTAATGGCAGGCATATGGTGGCCAACACTTTTTGCAGATGCCAAAGAATATTTTCGAAGGTGTGATGCATGTCAACAAGCAAAAATGCTAACCCGTGTAGATAGCATGCCCTTAAGACCAGTGATGGGGGCTAGAGCTTTCGCAAAATGGGGTATAGATTTTGTTGGGCCAGTACAGCCACCTGCTTATAGAACCCAAGCTCAATATATCATTGTAGATACGGACTATTTGACCAAGTGGGCTGAGGCTAAAGCAACCCAAAAGAATGATGCCAGAACCACCGTCACATTCTTATATGAGTGTGTGTTCACAAGATATGGACTGCCAATAGAAATTGTCAGTGATCGGGGAACTCATTTCCTCAATGACGTCATTGAGTATTTGCTTAATGAATTTATGGTCATCCATAATAAATCAGCTCCCTATCATCCACAAGAAAATGGACAAGCTCAGCATACGAATAAAATTCTTAGCTCGGTATTGATGAAAGTGGTTAGTTCAGGAAGGACAGATTGGGAAATGAATCTCCATGCACCTCTATGGGTTTATCGAGTTTGATTCAAAATAACTTTAAACGCTACACCCTTGAACCTTGTTTATGGTCTTAATGCCATACTGTCAATAAAATTTCTATTGCCGACACTAAGGGTAGCTAAGGATCTTGACTGGAATGGACATGAATTGTCAGAGAGACTTGAAGATTTAAAAAAGCTAGATGAGCAAAGGCTAACTATTGTAGCTCACATCTATGTACAAAAGCGAAAACAAAACAGTTTTTTGATTCCCATATTATTACAAAAATCTTTAAAAAAGGGGACTTAGTTTTAGTTTATTCCCTTAAGCAACACATTCCCAAGTTTAAGAAAAAGGGAAATGGATTGTTTGTCATTGAAGATGTATCTCCAAGTGGAGTTGTTAAGTTGTCCACCCTAGATGGTGAACCAATGGCTAATTGGATTAGTGGATGTCGTTTAAAGAATTACAATTTGCCACTAACCAATGGATTGCTAGAAAGAATGCATGCAACGAAACAAAGAAAGATAAAACAACAGCAGGTTATTGATGAAGCTCAAGAGGAAGATCGGCTTCGGGTACTAAAAGGAAAGTTGATCTCAAGAATCAACAAATATCTATTCCCATCAACACTCTGAAATCAGATGACTGACAATGGAAATTGCAGAAAGATGTAGTGTCAACAGATGATGAACAATACAATCATAGCACAAATGCATTGGTCGACACAGAAGCTCCAGTAAATGCAGTCAATTATTCCACGTACAAAAAAGCAACAAGTCAGTCTTTGACAACAAGAATAAGGACTATCAAAGGATGCAACAAGAACCCAACACCAACATTGTGAGTAGTCAACTTAAATGTGATAGTGCATGGATGTTCATGTCCTCAATGATTCTTTTCCACATACAAAAAAGCAACAAGTCAGTCTTTGACAGCAAGAATAAGGACTATCAAAGAATGCAACAAGAACCCAACACCAACATTGTGAGTAGTCAACTTAAATGTGATAGTGCATGGATGTTCATGCCCTCATCAATTTGTCTGCTTACCAGATAAACACATGATGAGACAATGATTCTTGGAATCCCATGGATGCGGACATACAAGGTAGTACCAGATTGGGATACCAATCAGCTTAAGCTATCACCTAAAGGTGAACAACTCATTCTTCCAATTGCACCAAGCAAAGAGGAATGGAAAAGAGGATACCAGCAGAGAAAACCACAAAGCAATCAATCTTCTCCATCCTATTGACAAGAAAATGCTACAAGTAGCATGCAAGGAGTTAGGAAAATTTGGGTACCAAAAGCACAGCTTAAGGACAAGCCAATTCAAATCTGGGTGCCTGAAACATCATCTACTGTACCGAAGATGGTTCCAAGGTTCAGAACACAGAAAGGAAGATTTTTGAGCAAGAAACCTAACACGAAATGGATTTGGAATAAAAAGGAGCACTTATCTTCTCCACAAATCGTAAAACCAATCAAGCAATGGAGAGCTAAGTCTCAAAGGACTCAACCACAACATTCTGACCAAAGCAAACCAAGATACCAATGGCTGGTAAAAGATCAACAACAGTCATTATTAATACCGAAAGCTCAAGAAATCAGCATGCCAAAGTATCCTGGTGGTACAATCAAGCAAAGAGCACACAAGTTTCAAGATTTGCTCTTTGGAAGAAAGCATCAGAAAACCTCGACATCAAAAACCCTTGAGTGAATTACTCAAGACCCAACTCTTGCACAGCATAATGGTTTGAACTGCATTGATCTTCAAAACATGGTAGAGCCAACCAAGGCTATGCATAGACACGATTGTTCAACCCATGCACACAGTCGTCCTGAAGTACGCCATCTAGGAGGGGTGGAAAGGAACTAAGTAATTAAGGGTAATGTTTGAAGAGGGAGGAAAAAAAGTTTGATGTAAACGTGCGATTTTTTGCAAAATTACCTAATATTACCCTTATAAATCATCCACAGGGGAATTTAACTGATAATATCTCCCCAATGAGTGTAAATAGTGTATATACTATCAGAAAATTATCAAAAAATAGTCTTTTTTTGTTATTTTTAATCATTTTTCTTGATATTGGGACTTAAAAATAGAGAAATCCAACAAAAGACAATAAAGCTATGTTTTTCAATAGATTCTCTTAATTGATAGATTTTCACTTTACTTTTTTAGCACATTTTGTTATTTTCTTTGATTTTTTCAATAAACAATTCAAAAATTAATAATAAATAGCAAATGAGCTCAGATGGAAAAACTAAAGACACGCTGATGATCAAAAGGACAAGGAGGACAGACACAAAAAATTTCAATCAAATCGGCAGATGGAAGCGGGAAGCCTAAATTAGGCGGCCACACCTACTTTTGCAAAATTCTTGCAGAATGAACTATAGGAATCCGATTGGGAAAATTTTTGAGTCTAACATAGATTTCACGGCCTAGTTGACTAACAGGGGAATGTGGGAAAAAATGGTTCAGAAGTTCGAGTATAGATACCCAAGGTAGTTTAAAATCACCTCATTTTCACTTGTCGCCTTTGGACAGAGAGCTTTTCGACCTTCTTTGCGCGCATTTTCTGGAGTCCACAGTTGCCTGTTTTCAGCGCCATCTCACACGAGACATGAGGGGTAAGTTCTATACTTATCAATGATCCATTCTGTACAACCGATAGCTAGTCTAAACCCCAAGAAAAAAACCTAGAATGCGAGCAGTGCACGAAGACCTATGACCAAAAATTGACCATAGCGGCCTGTCAGCTCAACCAAATCAGACGAGACTTGAACTGTAACATGCCCCTAGATGATATAACACTTCTATATCAACAATTCACCATTCGGCAAGGGTGGAGGGGGATCCCAAGTTAAAAACCTAGGCGATTTCAGAGTAGACAAAGCACGAAGTGATGCGGGCAACACAAAACTTTACCAAATTCAATTTAGGACTTGTTTTAGGTGTATAGAATATGTTTAGGTCAAAATTCTCAAGTTGTGCAAAAAAAAAGTTGACTGTTGTAAATAATCGCGAGTATTTACTTTTGCAATATTTTGGCTTGAAAATGATACCATCACTTCACCTATCACTTGTGCACACTATACTTTGAGATGCTTGTATCCCACACTTCAACTCCATAAAGAAGAACCGGTGTCACCAATGTGTCAGAAATTACTTCTTGAAAACCTGACATTTGACACCCCCCACATTACACATGTTCTCAAATTCATAGTACTCTCTTTTCCCAGCTTTCAAAAAATGTGCATGCCACTTGTGCTCAGCGAAAACCTCAAGACCAAGGTACTTAAAGCTTTTAACAACAAGTGTCTCATTGTAGTACACAATGCATGGATTTCCCTTATGGTTGTATTTTGTAAGCACAACATTTGTTTTGGATTTAGCCCACTATGCAAGCAAAAGTTCTCAAAGACAAGCATAAGCTTTTTTGTGTCCTCTAAAGTGTGTGATGGAAACACTACATCATCCACGTACAACAAAAGCATGATTACACAATTCAAATAGTAGCCTCTTCATGTTGCGTAAATTCAAGTACCATTGGTTCCAATCGATCAATGCATAGACCAAAGAGAGTTGATGACAACGGACATCCTTGTTTAACCCCAATAGTGCTTGCATTTTTTTTTTGAAATACCTCTTCCCATGCGTAATTGACCAAGAGAGAAAAAAAGAGGGAGGTATATTGTTTAAATAGGGAGAGCACGTTTAATTGATCTTCTTGACAAGTGCAAACATTGATGAGCACACATGCTACCTCTACTAATCACACACTAGTGAATACACAAGTCTTTTTTTCTTGATATGTGACATAATATATGCACTTAAGTTTGCCCAAGAAGAGATCATTCTCAAGATTAATCAGACTCATCAAAGATATAATTAAAAATGCCACATGAAATAAGACCTTCATATTCTTTACATGGATTCTCCATGAACCTATTCACAACTCTCACTTTATGTGAAATATCCGGCCTTGTGCAAACCATAGCATACATGAGAGAACCTAGTGTTGTGACATATGGAGCTTTAGGCATATTAATTATCTCCTGTTGTGTATTTGGACACATATCCTTGTTTAGTTTGAAGTGACTAGTCAAAAGTGTGGAAATTAGTTTTTCATTATGCATTGTAAACCTCTCCAATAGTCCCTTCGTGATGTAATCCTCTCAAAATAGTATTAATGTCTTCTTCAACCTATCCCTTGACATTTTCATACTTGGTATCCATTTTGCAACACGTAATTCTTTCATTGAAAAAGATTTAGACAAATCTCCTTTTAGCTCTCTTATATCTTGCATGTTAGCACTTGCAATTAGCATGTCATCAACATACAATATTCGGATGATGTATTATCCTCCAAATTCTTCGTGTATACACATTGATCTAAGTTGCATCATTTGAATCCATGATCTAGCATCCACGTCAAGTGAATTTTAGGTACCACTGTCTTGATGCTTGCTTTAAACCATACAAGCTCTTTCTCAGACTGCATATCATTTTCTCCTTACTCCTTTTCTTTATATCCCTTTGGTTGAAGCATGCAAATCTCCTCCTCCAAGTATCCATGAGGGAATGCTATGTTTACATCCATTTGTTTAAGATTCAAGACTTGAGCATCCATAAGTCTTAAAACAAGTCTAATGGAATTCATTTTGACAATAAGAGAAAATATTAACACCTTTCTTTTGAGAAAACTTCACTCCTCTTTGGATTCATGTTACATGGCTTCTTCATATGACTCTTGCTCTCCAAAATCTATGATCAAGAGATGGTTGAAAGAAGGAATGAATCTCCCTGGAGGTCTACTAACTCTTGTAGATATTTGGAGTATACTTTGGGGTTCCTCACCTTGTTGGCGTTGTTGCAAGTTGTCATCACTTTCACGATTTGAGTCCTCATGTCCTCAAGATCCATGTACTCATCATCTGCATTCTTTGTTTGTTTTTCCCAAGTAATGTTTGTACGCATTATGTTCATTGAAAATAACATCTCTACTACTAAAAATTTTACCATCTTCAGGATCCCATAGGCGATACCCAAATTCTGCTTCGTGCTTGGTATGAGAAAGCTGACACTCATTTGGTCAAAGAAAGCTTTCGTAACAGTCCAACACAAAGCACATTGTATGTCAAGCGTGAGGGCAATGTACTTCTCATTGTTGTTCTTTATATGGATGATTTGCTGATCATTGGTTCAAATGAGGCACATATTACTGAATTTAAGGCTGATTTGAATGCTACTTTCAAGATGAAAGATTTGGGGCTGTTGCATCAGTACTTGGGCATACAATTTAAGGAGTGTAATGGTGGTATTGCCTTGTGTCAGAAAAGTTACATAGAGACATTGCTATGTAAGTTTGGATTTGAGGATTGCAAGCCTATTGCCACTCCCATGGAAACAGGTTTGAAGTTAAGTCTACATGATGCCGGTGATCCTGCTGATGTCACTCTTTATCAAACTGTTATTGGCTGCCTCATTTATGTATGCAATACGAGGCTAGATATTCAGTTTGCAGTCTCACAAGTCAACAAATTTATGCATAGCCTAGGGTCTAAGCATTGGTAGACTGTCAAGAGGATTTTCCGCTATTTAAGTGGCACTTTACATCTTGGCTTGTTTTATCCCAAGGGGGGATCATTGCTCCCAGACTTACATGCTTTTATGAACTCGGATTGGGCTGGTTGTTTTGACACGAGAGTGTCCACAAGTGGTTTTTGTTTCATGCTTGGCAGTTCATGAATATCATGGTTGAGCAAGAAGCAACCTACTGGCCGCTTCTAGTTGTGAGGCTGAGTACAGGGCAGTCCTCACAGCTACGGTTGAGTGCATATGGATCAGACGCCTTATGGTTGATTTGGGTGTTGGACAGGACACTGCCAACACTATCTAAACTGACAATCAAAGCGCATTGGCAGTTGCGAGGAACCCAGTTTTTCATGCTCGCACAAAGCACATTGAGGTGCATTACCACTATGTCACGGAGAGGCTCTCAGTAGGAGAGATTAGCTTGGCTTATGCGCCAACATAGGACAATCTTGCAGATCTTTTCACGAAGGCATTGTCTCGTGAGAAGTTTGAAGCTTTCCGCAAAGCTTTGGGTTTACTCCCCTTTGTGGTCCGATCATGTCCTCAGGGCATGGCACTTCCCTTTACTCATGTGCCAGCTCTCATTCACCGCATCACTCCAGGGGGGATTTGTTATTGTATACATGTGGTAGTGATGTGTATGAACACACTTAGGACTGCTAGGGCATTTTTTCCCTATCTAAGAGGTTTTTCCCCCCGTGCATTGTATATACGCCCATTTATTCTAGGGTTATCTATCTTTCCATTGCACACTGAGTAATACACTCTCAGTTGTGTGCCTTGAGCTACCTTTGTCTTCTCCAAGCTGTGTGTGTTTTCCTACAACCCTAATTCCAACACAACAACAAAAGAAAGGTGAAAGAAAAGGACTGCAAAGGTAGAAAAACTTTCTCCTGAAGAGGTTGAACATTATCGTAAACATAACAAGTGTGGAGAGAAAGGTCATGTTTCTCGGGCATGTCCTAAGAGAAATGAATGTAATGACCGTCTTAGAGCCACCATGGTGGAAGCTCTAAAAGAAGAAGGCCATTGCAAAGGAGGACCACTCTCTTATGCTTGGGAAAAAGTAAGAGAGCATGACACTTTTATATTGTTTGACCCTACCCACAACTTCATTTTGATTGAGCTAGCTACCAAGCTAGGAATTCATGACTTTGACATTGGAGATGTGGTCCAAGTAGATGGATCTTTCAAAGGGCAAGAGGTCTCAGTCACTCCGTTGATTATGAAGCTAAGGATCCATGTGAAAAGCTATGTTGATAAAAAATATTTCTTCATCCCTCCACTCAAGCATGAAGAGTTATCCTAGGGGCACCATGGTTTGATTGCATGACTACCACTATGAAGTTTTTGGAGAGAAAAGTCTTCTTTTCCTATTGAGACAAGGATATTACACTAGATGTTAATAGTGTGGGCAACACTATACCTCTTGTACAAAGTCAAACTTTAGATTAAGTAATGAAAATCTCTCTTTCTTGTTACATGGTTTTTGTCAAAGAGTCTAAAAAGGATGCATGTGTTCCTAATGAAGTTAAAGATGAAACTAAAGACGAGTTAGAACTTTCTAGTTTCTTTAATGAATTTCAAGATGTGTTTACGGATGAAATTTCCAGGGAGAAACCTCCCAAAAGGGGACAAGATTATCACTCCATAGAACTTCTACCTGTTAGTTCACCTCCTAATAAGCCTCTTCATTGAGTCTCACTGGCTCAGCAAGAGGAGATTATGAGGCAAGTGAATGAGCTTGTGGAAAAGGGGATGGTCAGGCCTAGTTCATCTCCATTTTGGTAACCCATTCTACTAGTACAAAAGGAAGATGGTACTTATGGAATGTGTGTGGACTATCGGGCGCTTAATTGGATAACCATACAGAGTAGATTTTCCGTTCTGACAATAGAAGATCTATTTGATAAGCTACAAGGGTTTACCTATGTTAGGAGAAGAGATATCAAAAGTGGTTATCATTAGATAAGGACATTGCCTCAAGATTTTCATAAGATGACCTTTCGAACAACTTTTGGCCTATATGAATTCTTGGCAATCCTTTTTGGACTTACCAATGCCCCGACTACCTTTAATTAAATAATGGAAAGGCTCTTTAGACCTCATCAAAGTTCTTAGATGACATTATCATCTTCTTGAAGAGTATTGAGGAACATAAGAAGCTTCTTCATATAATATTTCCACTTTTGAGAGACAATAAGCTTTACATAAAGCACAAGAAAAGTGAGTTTTTCTTAAAAGGGACTCATCATTTAGGTCATATTATCTCTTAAGCAGGGATTTGAATGGGCCCGGGACTGCAAAAGAGAATGAAGCTTTTGAAAATTTAAAAGCAAAGCTTATCTCTCAATCCGTTCTAATATTACCAAACCTTTCAAATCCTTTTGAGGTCCAATGTGATTCTTGTGGGCAATGCCTTGGAGATATTTTGTGTCAAGAAGGGCATACCATAGAAAAAAAAAAGGATATTGGATAACCAAGAAAAGAATCTAGGCATTTATGAAAAATAGCTTTTAGCTATCTTACATGCCCTAGATGCTTGGAAGCATTATCTCATAGGCACTCCATTTATTTTGTGCACAGATCATCATAGTCTTAAATACTTTTTGATGCAAACTAAATTAAGTGATAATCAAATGAGGTAGATAAATACTCTCTCACATTTTAATTTTCATATTGCTCACATAGCTGGTAAGCACAACCAAGTGGTTGATGTACTTTCACGAAGACCAAGGGTCAATGTTGTATCAATAGCTACTCACAATGATCTATCCTCTTTGATAAATGAGTATAATACAGATCCAGACCTCAAAGATATTATATCAACTATTGCACTAGGGAAAAAAGAGGAACGATTCAATGTCCAAGATGGTCATCTTCTCTGTGGCAATAGGCTATGTGTTACACATAATTTACGTGAAAAGGTTATGTATGAATCTCACGTTCCACTTTATGCGGAGCATAGAGGGATTCAAGCTATGCTCAAGGTTCCAAAATAACGCTTAAGTCATACTACGGGCAAGGAAATACAAGGACGTCCAACATGTCACCAAAAATATTATGCTAAGTTAGCAAAAAGATATTATGGCCCATTTCAAATTCTTAAGCCTATCAATGAAAAACTTATAAGTTAAAGTTACCAAGTACTTGGCTCATTCATAATGACTTTCATGTGAGCCACTTGAAACCTTATTAGGGCAAGCCACCCAAGTTTTAAGAAGTGATAAGACTATCCGAAGATATCTTGTTAAATTTAAAAATTATCCTTTTGAAGATGCAAGGTGGATGCAAGACATCCAACAAACGGATAATGTAAACCTTTAAATACTTAACAAAGTCTCCTCTCAAAGGTAAGAATTAGGTCTGAACGATATATATTTTATGAAGAATTTTGTCTTGTTTTCACTCTAAGATTTCTTTCAAATGTTCATAAGTTTTCAGTGTATGCATACCATAAATCAATCTTGCGGTAACTTTGTCTCTCAAACATCTAGTAAACCTTGCCAATCTACTATGAAAGATGATTACGGCTAAGTAAAGACATGCTTGCTACAACTAAATCTTTCAAGCACCAAGTGGAAATAGTCTCACCATTGTGGAAGGATGACGAGTAACATGGGATCCTCTACCCAAAGCAACAGGACTAACTATGAATTTATTTTTCCACCCCATAGTCGAGGGCGACTATGATTTCAAGGGAGAGGTAATGTCATGAATATTGATTTCTAACCTTCTGATTAGTGGACCAACCTGGACAAGGCTTGGTCAAAAGGGGAAATTCCATAAAAGAGCAAGGGTAATCGCTAACTGGTTATCTCAGTAATAGGTACATGTCAAGGAAGGATAATTGTATCTCTGGCATCCTTGATCAAAGGTACATGACAAAGGAGATGATCAAGAGAAATTATAGGAGTCTAAAGATAGAAAGTGAATGTGCTAGGCTCAAGTTATTATAATATCTCTTTAGACTCCAAATATGAAGTCTAGGAAGCCTTAGGGTGAAATTCTAACTTGCCAAAAAATATCTAAATCTAGTAGGTTTTGAGAGCAGATTCGCAGCACCTCCAAAGCATTGTTCTAAGGTCTTAAATCCCGAAGGATAAGTTTTATTTTTGCCAAATCTTATCCTTATTTAGTAGGTCCTAAATTAGTAGGTATGTTGTAGCCTGATCAGCTTCATAAGCCTCCAAGGTTTGTGCAAAGGTCTTGCATCCGACTTAATTAATTAAAAGGTAAACTTATGATTTTTATTATAAATGAAAGGAAAAGCTAAGGACTAAGATTAGATCATGCCTTCTTCATTTAGTAAGTTGACTCTAGTCTTTGTTTACTAATCTTTACTAGGCCACATGTCCAAGGTAGCACATGCTTGCTTTGTATGAGCTTAAACAAGTGTATGTGAGTGTGTGGTGTCTCCATTTACCAAGATGAGTCTAGGGAGAGGGGGGGACAATGTAACATTTAATGGTCTAGTAACTTGTGTGTAGCGGAAAATAGCATGAACATAGTGAGCATTTCATTAGAATAGCTTCCTAATGAGAATAACAAGAGTGCTTGGGTGGAGAGAGCAACAAAAAGCATAACACCTAATCAGATAGCATGCACAATACTTCCAAAAGAGGGAGAATTTAAGCAATTGACAACAGTTGAGAACCGGATTTGCATGGAGCCGGTCCCCCCCTCCAAAAGGCTTTGTATTATGGTTTCTCCTATCAAGAGAGACATTTTACAATACAATTTCTTGTGTTCCTTCAATGCTAGATAGTGCAATGAAGATGGAAACTTCATGCACTACACAAAACACTTATCAGACACAACATCAATTTCCTCATGGTCTCAGACCCAAGACCTCACACACCTTCGAAGATGGTGAGAGCTAGCGGGGTATGAGAGTAGATTGAGAGGAAGAAGGAGTATTCTTACGAGAAAGACTCACATAATCACTCATATTAGCATATCTTAGCTTAACTTAGCTTAGTAATTAGCATGGTAGAGGAGATGAGCATGCATTGAAGCTTGGCTCTTGGTTGGATTTGCATCACAAAGCCAAGAGTTGTTGGTGTAGGCCTCCCTTCTCACAAGCTTGGAGTAGGTGGTAAGCTTTCCATTAAAGCTTGAGAAGGAGAGAGAGTCTTCTTTTCTTCACACATGAGCTAGTGTGAGTGTGTAGGTGATAATGCCTTTTAAAAATCAGCCCCCTCTCTCTCTTGGTCAACCCCCCTTGCTATTTGCTCTTGCTAGCATCCTATTGGATGACCTCCCCAGGCTTACCCAATGGTAATTAAGCAGCATAAGTGATAGCCTTCTGACATGTGTCCCCCTTTCCCCTTTTGTGAGAGCTTTAGGTAATTAATAAATGCAACTAAACTCTCATCGCACCCCCTTGCCTCCTGGCCAATAGGAATCAAGCAAGCCAATGGGCTACTGAATGCTCATTGGACACCTTGGGAGACTGTCCAATAGTCTTCTAGAGAGCTTAATTCCCATTGGTTCCTTTATTAAGTGTTTTTAAATTAATTAAACTAGATTCACTCTAGCCTAATTCTCATTGGTCCACCTCCAAGGCCATCCAATAGGAATTGGGTACACCTTGTGGGCATCTGGGCTAGGGAGTTGACATGTGTCCCTCATTCCCTTTGTGTAAAGGGAGCTTGTGTGTGTGTGCGTGAGTTTCTCTCCTATCCCCTACTTGCAAGACTCACCCCCCCCTATGTAGGGATTGATAAAGACTTTTGGGACACAAACAAAGCATCCAATTCCCCCAATGTTTGACCTTTGGACACAACCTTTGAATTTTGGAACCTTAGCATTTTGGAAGTCTCAATGGGCTGAACCTTAGGGTCTTTTAAGCCCATTGTTGCACATAGCTCTTTTGCAGATGCCCCCCCCCCCCCTTTGGATCCCTATTTTCGGTCCTTTGGATCCCTAATGTGGCCGGTCTGCTAGCTTAACCCCAGCTTAACCAATATTCTAGCTTTTTCTCCCCTGGCACTTCCCCATATTAAATGATCAGTTTAACATGAGAAAATCATTGAGGAGAATTAGATATTGATTATCATGACATTACCTCTCTCTTGAAATCATATTCGTCCTTGACTATGGGGTAGAGAAGATAAAGCATAATCATTAGTCCTTTTCGTAGCGGGTAGAGGATCCCTATGTTACCCTACGACATCGTTCCAAAATGGATGAGTTGTCCATTTGGCGCTTGAGAGACTAAGCTGCCGCAAGCATGTCTGGATATTAGTCCTATCATCTTCCATAGTAGAGTGACAAGCTCTACTTGGTGTTCGGGAGACGTCGTCTCCGCAAACTTGATCTAAGCATGCATACTACTTCATTTTTGGGCACAATAAAGAAAAAGAATGTCTTATAAGACAAACATTTTGTTTATTTTTAACATTTGTACATTTGCTTACTCTTGGGAAGCATTGTTAGCATCGACAAGGTTTAAGGTTATCCTTTGATTGTATGCCTTGCATCCATGTAGCATCTTCAAAAGGATAATTCTTAAACTTAATAAGATATCGTCGGATAGTCTTACCGCCTCTTAGTACCTTGTCTTCATCTCGGAGAATGGGACTCGAGCTGCAGCACCTCTTCTTGGTCCTCAATCTCCGGTGGGTCTTTAATAGTTGGTTCTTGAGGTGGCTCTCCTTAGTAAGGCTTTAGTAGGCTCACATGGAAAGCATTGTGTATGAGCCAATGGTTGGGCAACTTGAGTTGATAGGCCATCTCATTGATTGGCCTAAGAATCTGGAAGGGACCATAGTACCTTTTTGCTAACTTAGCATAGTACTTTTGGTGTCCTGTAGGATTCTTGCCTATCGTGTGCCTTAATCGAGCCCTGGGAAATTTGAATAAGACCCAACCATTTTCTTTAAAGGCTTGGGCTCTTCTGTGCTTGTCAGCAGTAGACTTTTGCCTTTGCTGTGAGATAGAGATAACATCCTTGATCTTTTGGAAAGATTCTTGTAGGTCTCGTCTATACACATCTGTAGCGAGGATCTTCCCGTGTACCTTAAGTAGCAAGGGACTTTTTGATCTTCCCTCAATTACCTCAAAAGGTGCTTTTCCCGTGGAAGTATGTACATTGTTATTGTAGGCATACTCCACTAAGCGTAAGTACTTCTCCCATTGGGATCTTTGATCTACTTCCGTTACATAGGCTTTTAGTAGATCGAGAATTGTTAGGTTATCTATTTCACTTTAGCCATCCGTTTGCGGGTGATAGGCCAAAGAGAAGTTTAGCCTTGTTCCTAAATTCTCAAAGAGACCCTTTCAAAAATTATTGGTCATTCTAGGATCTCTATCCGACACTATGGACATTGGCAAGCCATGGTACTTGAAGATTTGTGATATGAAGAGGGTTTCCATTTGATGGGCTTTGATAATCTTTTTGACAGGTATAAAATGAGCTTGTTTATTGAACCTGTCTACTATCATCCATATTCCCGTATTCCCATGGATAGACTTAGGCAATCCAAAGATAAAATCCATGGATATGCTCTCCCATGGAGAATTAGGGATTGGCAAAGGTTGAAGCAATCCAAGTTGCTTCCCTCTATCAAACTTTGTCTTTTGGCATACCACACATTTAGAAACATACTCTTGTATGTTTGCTTTCATGGTAGGCCATTAGAAATATGTTTCAATCCCTTTTAGGGTAGACGGAATCCCTCTATGCCCCGCATAAGGAGGAGCATGAGATTCATACATTACTTTCTCACGTAATGAGCTAGTAACACATAGTCTATTGCCATAGAGAAGATAACCATCTTGTAAATTAAATGGTTCCTCTTTCTTCCCTAGTGCAAGGGCTGAAATCACATCTCTAAAATCGGGATCAATAGCATACTCATCTATCATAGAAGATAGATCATTGTGAGTTGCTTTGGAAACTGCATTCACTCTCGGCCGTCTTGAAAGTGCATCGACTACTTGATTATGCTTGCCAGCAATGTGAGCAATATGAAAATGAAATTGCAAAGGAAATTTTCCCACCTCATTTGTTTGTCAGAGAGCTTGGTCTGCGTCATGAAGTACTTAAGACTTTGGTGATCCGTTCGCAGAATGAAAGGAGTCCACAATAAATAGTGCTTCCATAAATCTAAGGCATGTAAAATTGTGAGGAGTTCCTTTTCATATATGCCTAGAGCTTGCTCAACAGGGTCGAGCCTTCGACTTTCATAGCCTATGGCATACCCTTCTTGAAGCAAAACAGCTCCAAGGCAATCACCACAAGCGTCACATTGGACCTCAAATGGCTTTGAGAGATCCGGTAGTGTAAGCACAGGTTGAGAGATAAGCTTTTCTTTAAGCTTTTTGAAAGCATTGTTCTCCTTGGCAAACCATGTGTACCTAACGTTTTTCTTTGTTAGGTCATGTAATGGTCCTGCTATTAGTGAGAACTTTTCTATGAAGCGTCTATAGTATGCGCACATACCTATAAAGCTTCTTAATTCATGAAGATTCCTTGGTTTAGGGCATCCTTTTATTACCTCTAACTTTGATGGATCCATTTGGATGCCATCTTGAGAGATAATGTCCTAAATACTGAATCTCTTGCAAGAAAAATTCACTTTTCTTTCGATTAACATAAAGTTTATTCTCTCTTAGAACTTGAAATATTAACTGGAGGTGTTGCTTGTGTTCGTCTAATGAATTAGAGTAGATGATGATATCATCAAAGAACACTCCAGTAAAGGTTCGGTGAGGCCTGAATAGCTTCTCCATCAAGTGGTTGAATGTGGCTGGTGCATTGGTCAAGCGAAAAGGCATGACAATGTATTCGTAAAGACCAAACGTAGTGCGAAATGCGGTCTTTACAATGTCTTGATCAACTATCCTTATTTGATAGTAGCCACTTTTTAGGTCAATCCTACTGAAGTAGGTGGACCCTTGTAGCTTATCAAATAGGTCTTCTACCCGTGGAACGGGAAACCTATTTTTGATAGTGATCCTATTTAGTGCTCTATAGTCGACACACATACGATATGTGCCGTCTTTCTTTTGCACTAGTAGCATAGGAGAACAAAATGGAGATGAGCTAGGCCTAACCATGCCCTTCTCAACTAACTCATGCACTTGCCGCATAATCTCCTCTTGTTGAGCTTGATAAACTCTATAAGGAGCTTTGTTAGGTGGTGAACTTCCTGGAAGAAGTTCAATTGCATGGTCATCATTACCTTGTTTAGGAGGTATCTCACAAGGGATGTCGTCAATAAAGACATCTTTAAACCCCTTGATAAAATTGGATAACTCTAATTCCTTTTGGTTGTGTATACTTTCTTTTGCTAAAACATTAGGTTCATTTTGAGAATCTTTAACAAAAATCATGTACACGGAAATAGAGCTCTTTATTGACTTGTTGAAAGCTTGTGTATGTACAATGGGTATAGTGTTACCCATTTCCTTAGCATCTATATACATATCTTTTTCCCTGAACTTAAAGGAGATTCTACTTTTGGGGAATTTAACATTGGTAGCCATGCAATCAAACCATAGTGCCCCTAGGATTACATCCTGCTTGAGAGGAGAGATAAATAAGTCCTCTTTGTCCACAAAGCTTTGGACATGGAGCCTCAATTTCCCCATTAAGGGAGTGACTGAAGCTTCTTGTCCCTTGAAAGCGACGTCTGCGGGTAGGACATCTCCCATCTCGTAGATTTGTATGCCTAGCTTGGTGGCCAACTCTATAGATATAAAATTATGAGTAGAACCGGGGTCAAAGAGAATAAAAGCATCATGTTCTCTTACCTTTCCCCAAGCATGGCATAGAGGAGATCCTTTGTGGTGAGTTTCCTCCTCTTGGATTTCGACCAAGGTAGCTCTAGGAGGATCATGGCGGTTGTTCTTTTGGAGACAAGCGCGGTACGCATGCCCTTTTTGGATAACGCTCAAGCTCTTCAGGAGAGAGTTTATTTTTGCCTTTGTAAACTCCCTTCTCCTTAGCTTTGTTGGAATTGCCCTTAGGAGACTTTTGGACATTGTCCTTCCCGTTAGGCTCATTGCAACGCTTGTTTTCAGGGGGCTTAGAATTCCTCTTAGCCCCTGTTTGGAAATTGATTTGAGAGGCCACCATAGTATGATGTATTACCGCCGATATGGTGCGTGGCCTTTGGGAGTTGACATACTCCGCCATTTCTTCGGTTAAGCCTGCACAAAATTGCTGCTTTTGCTCTCCAAAATCCAACTTTTGAAGACAGTGGCTTTGAGTTGTAGGTCCCAAAACTTGTCTACCTATTTGTGGATGGATTCATAGGGAGAGAGCTTCAAGCTTCGCCATTCGGTGAGTACTTTGTCTTTGGCATCGGTGGCCAAAAATTGCTTCATAATGGGAGCTCTTAAAGCTTTCCATGTTCGTGGAGCTTCACCGTTGGCCCGTAGGCTAGACCACCATTGTCTGGCAGACTTTTGAAAGTGCATAGCTACATGGCGTAGCTTAGAGGACTCCGTGAAGCCCTCATCTCCGAATGCCGCATCAAATTGTTGGATAAAGGCCAAGACTTTGTCCGTAGCACCAAAAGTGCCATCATAGGTAAGGAAAGAGATGCTCTTCCCTCCCTCTTTGAATTTCTTGAGCTTGGATGACCTCTTCCACACGGCATAGGATTTCCTATGGCCTCTTCTTTTTGATGGTATAAAGGTTGCACCATCACTTTCTTCAGAAGATGAAGAATTTGAGGAAGATGGAGAAGAGGGTGACCTCTTTCTCGCCTTTTTCTTTCCTTGATCTTCTTTGTCTTCACCATCACTTTCATAAGAGGAAGAGGATGAAGAAGATGGAGAAGAGGGTGTCCTCTTTCTTTCCTTTTACTTCTCTTGCTTTTTGTCATCCCTCTTTGAAGTATGGTGCGGAGAAGTATGCGATGGTCTTCTCCGTTTTGGAGGTGATGGAGAGCGTTTAGCCCGCCATCTTCGTGGAGCCATCTCCGTCGAGGTGGCAAGAGACTCACTTCTTTCTCGTTCCTTCGGTGGAGGCTCTTGAATTCTCCTTTGAGAAGGAGATGCGTCGTCAAGGAGCAAATTTATGAGCCCTTCGTAGGGGTCCTCTTCTTTTTCCCGAATCGGAGAGAGACCTCTTTTGGAAGTCTCGCAAGGAGGCTTCCTAGGTGCTCTCTCGTCATGGTGGGGAGCTTAGAGAATCCCATGAGAACGAAGCTGCCGTTGCACTTCACTTTGGAGGAATGGATTGCCCATAGCTTAATGAAGCCTAGAAACAAGATAGTTAACAAGCATCGGGGCATCATTAGTAGCTTGCTCATTAGCAAAATCAAAGCTGTCAACATTAATTTCACTCTCTTTACTATTATCAGCCATTCTAACAACTTTTAGGTGTAAACTTTTTAGGTGTACTTTGGCACGTCAGGCCCTAGTTGCTACTCCTATTTACCCCTTTAGAAAAAGCACTCAAGCTACTGTACCCATGGCTCGAATACCATTAATTGCAAGGAATAGAAGAGAGGGTCGCTCAACACCAAAACAACACCGGCTCCTGTCAAGGTTCTAATAGCTCAATAGTGGTTAAGACGTAGACAAGCCCCGTAGGACTCCACTATTAAGACCATAGCTCTCGACAGTGATGCCCCGTTAACTGCACAAAGGAAGGCGCACTGCAAGGCTGAAAATTCCCTATTCTGCTTACTCACATGCAATTAATAGTACCAACCATTTATAGCTAGCTTGAGGACCTCCCTTCTTGAGCAAGAAAAGAGAAACCTTGTGCTTTGATACCAATGTAGCATTTAATGGTCTAGTAACTTGTGGGTAGTGGAAAATAGCATGAACATAGTGAGCATTTCATTAGAATAGCTTCCTAATGAGAATAACAAGAGTGCTTGGGTGGAGAGAGCAACAAAAAGCATAACAGCTAGTTAGATAGCATGAACAATACTTCAAAAGAGAGAGAAATTAAGCAATTGACAACAGTTGAGGACCGGATTTGCATGGAGCCTTCTCCCATCAAGAGAGACATTTTACAATACAATTTCTTGTGTTCCTTCAATGCTAGATAGTGCAACAAAGATGGAAAATTCATGCACTATGCAAAACACTTATCAAACACAACATCAATTCTCTCACGGACTTAGACCCAGGACCTCACACACCTTCGAAGATGGTGAGAGCTAGCAGGGTATGAGAGTAGATTGAGAGGAAGAAGGAGTATTATTACGAGAAAGATGTACATCTCCTCACATAATCACTCATATTAGCATAGCGTAGCTTAGCTTAGTAATTAGCATGGTAGAGGAGATGAGCATGCATTGAAGCTTGGCTCTTGGTTGGATTTGCATCACAAAGCCAAGAGTTGTTGGTGTAGGCCTCCCTTCTCATAAGCTTGGAGTAGGTGGTAAGCTTTCCATTAAAGCTTGAGAAGGAGAGAGAGTCTTCTTTTCTTCACACATGAGCTAGTGTGAGTGTGTAGGTGATAATGCCTTTGAAAAATCAGCCCCCTCTCTCTCTTGGTCGACCCCCCTTGCTATTTGCTCTTGCTAGCATCCTATTGGACCTCCCCAGGCTTAGCCAATGGTAATTAAGCAGCATAAGTGATACTTTTGACATGTGTCCCCCTTTCCCCTTTTGTGAGAGCTTTAGGTAATTAATAAATGCAACTAAACTCTCATTGGACCCCCTTGCCTCCTAGCCAATAGGAATCAAGCAAGCCAGTGGGCTGCTGAATGCTCATTGGACACCTTGGGAGACTGTCCAATAGTCTTCTAGAGAGCTTAATTCCCATTGGTTCCTTTATTAAGTGTTTTTAAATTAATTAAACTAGATTCACTCTAGCCTAATTCTCATTGGTCCACCTCCAAGGCCATCCAATAGGAATTGGGTACACCTTGTGGGCATCTGGGCTAGGGAGTTGACATGTGTCCCTCATTCCCTTTGTGTAAAGGGAGCTTGTGTGTGTGTGCGTGAGTTTCTCTCCTATCCCCTACTTGCAAGACTCGCCCCCCCCCTATGTAGGGATTGATAAAGACTTTTGGGACACACACAAAGCATCCAATTCCCCCAATGTTTGACCTTTGGACACAACCTTTGAATTTTGGAACCTTAGCATTTTGGAAGTCTCAATGGGCTGAACCTTAGGGTCTTTTAAGCCCATTGTTGCACATAGCTCTTTTGCAGATGCCCCCCCCCTTTGGATCCCTACTTTCCCTCCTTTGGATCCCTATTGTGGCCGGTCTGCTAGCTTAACCAATATTCTAGCTTTTTCTCCCCTGGCACTTCCCCATATTAAATGACTAGTTTAACATGAGAATATCATTTAGGAGAATTAGATATTGATTATTATGACAGACAAAGTTCTAGAATGCAAGGCAAGAGGGAAAAGTGTTGGAATATGCTTGAGTTGCATTAGGGTGTGCTCCCACCTCATTGGTCAAGTGTGAAGCATTCTAGCTTAAGACTAGTTGCACTCTTGCATAGCTATATAAGAGAAGGCTCATTGCATTTTTGAGGCTCTTTCTCCTCTCACACTTTCTCTCAAGTGCCCAAGATTGGCAAAGCAAGCTCTCTCTCTTTGTCTCTGTCTCTCTCTCTCTCTCTCTCTCTCTCTCTCTCTCTCTCTCTCTCTCTCTCTCTCTCATGGGAGCTCTAGAGATGGACTCTGTCTCAAGCTCTTGGCTATGGATGCAAATCCAAGCCAATGAAAATTTGTTTTTCTCCATCTCTAGTATTCTATTAGTAAGCTATGCTAAGAGCTTGCCCATGAGCAAGTGTACATGGAATATCAATTCTCTTGCTTGAAAAATAATTCTCTCCACATTCATCTTCACAGTTGCTTTCTCCCCGCTGGGGTGTTTAGGGTTCGGGAAGGAGGGTTATACCATGGAATCTTGAAGAACACCATCTTCTTGATTCAAGCAAGTCCTTTTGGAGGGGGGACCGACTCCAAACAATTCTCGTCCTCATTGAGTTGTCAATCTTAATTGGTTATTCTCTTTGAATTATGTACATGGTTGAAGTGTTTTTAATCTGTATTTGTGTAAAGAAATCAGCCCGGCACAACCGATGTTCTCCTTGCTATCCCTCTCTTAAGGAAAACCTTTCATAGTTAATTTTCACTGAATCTAAAAGTAAATATTATATTCTCTGACATTATTCACCGATGAAATCACAAGTAAATGATGAAGAGTCCTTAATACCATCTAAAGTCGTAGTTCTATCGTCCCCAAAGGGTTGGTCTAACGGTAAGGGTTTGGCCTCTCAACCTACGGGTTGCGGGTTCAAATCCCCCGATGGGTCACACTCTAGAGGGACACTTTGTGCTCACTTGGTGTTCACGTTGCTAGGGTTCTTGCCCTTGCACACTTGAGTGCATCCTCCTCGTGGGGTGGGTCACCCGAGGAGGAGGTTCCTAGCTGATTGCTACGAGTTCTCTCCGTAGTTCCTAACATGTGGTGCATCAATTAGGTGGCCATGGTGATGCCTACGAGTGGCTCTTGCCTGATGGTACGTGTCCGTTTTCCGACTATGTAACATGGCTAATAATTGGAAGGGATAAACACCTCCCCCTCTTGTGGGCCCTCTGGTGCGTCAGAAAAAAATTTCCTAGTTCTATCTAGTAAGGAGAACTCTTCTTGCTGTGAAGTGTTGCAAATTTTTTTTTTGTGCAAAACTCACAATTGTGAGTGGATAGTTTAAGTTTTTTGTGTAAGAGATGTTTGAAGGGATAAGTAGGGGTATTTTGGGAACATGGGAAAATTGAAGGGCATTTTGGGATTTTTTAAGATATGAGGATACATCCTAGGGAATTTTTAAAATTTGAGGGCTCCTAAAAAAAGACAACAGTGATTCGTTATAACCAAGTTCCAACTGCTTTGTTGAGCAACGAGTGACAAAAGCGACGATCATCTTCTCCACCATGCTTTCCATGCGAGAAGAGGACTTTCAAAGTTAGTCTCCTCACTCTTCTTCTTCAAATTGCCTCACCGCATTGGCATGTTTTTAGTGCCAAGCTAGCTAGCAGCTGCATGGGATTTGTAGAGAGAGAGAGAGAGAGAGAGAGAGAGAGAGAGAGAGAGAATATCGCTTTACCTCTTCTCGAGAATGAGATGTACTAATGAGCTGCATGGGATTTGTGCACAGAGAGAGAGAGAGAGAGAGAGAGAGAGAGAGAGAGAGAGAGAGAATAGCGCTTTACCTCTTCTCGAGAGTGAGATGTACTAATGAGACGTAAATTTTACATGGGTGTGCTTTCTGGCTATCCCAAAGCAAAGGAGGACAAAATGTATAAAATAGAAGTACTACAAGATAATCTGACAAGTGGGAATAGTACAGAAATGGGTGAGTGTGGGAATCACTGGGATGTATGGAGCTCTAAAAACTAGGGCTAGACACTAGATTCTTAGGTAGTACAGTCGTACAATCATGATATGCATGCATCTAGCTAGCTCCATCTAGTAACAGCCCGGTCGTGCCAGAAGCTTACAGGGCCAATAGAGCTTGCTGCGCATGCTTGTAAGAAATCACCATGACTGGAATCTGCAGGTAAAAAGAGACTCAGCATTCGGATATTGACTGTGGCTACCTGTTACTTTGCACAATGTGCTGCGAAGCGCTACAAGTTTTTCCTATTTTTGAAAAAATTGTAGGGGCTACAGAGCATCATCGAGCCGCCGTAGCTGCGGCAAATACTCCGTGTGGCACCTAAGGTTGAGTGATTACATCCCCTACAAGTCTCAGCTGGGATGGGGCTTTAAGTACCAAGATGCGGGTATAAGATATCATGCGTGGGAGGATATGGATTGAATGGTTCTCAAAGAATAGAAGTAGGTTCCTAAAAAGCCTACTCTCCCCTCCTGTCTGGCCATTTGGGGCCATACCCAGAAATCTCTAATCTTCCTCTGATGTATCGTGGCTCGGTATCCTGGCTCTTGAGTTCGCTTGTGGGCTCAGTCAATCTTTGCCCATTGGAATGAGATTCCTCTCTCATCCCGTTGGTGAAAGGGGATGTAGTTGTTGTCCTCTAAAGAAGTGAGTGAGCTGGGATAGTCCTTTATTAGAGATAGTGGGTGACTACTATGTGTGTCTCTATGTCCGCCTAATTTATTGGTCTCTTATGCCATCAGCTCTCGGAGTGTGCTGTATCAATTTTGTATGCTCTCATAAACTGTGCATTTGCATTTATTGTGTTTTGCGTTCTCTACCTATGCTATGTAGTACGTGGAGACAACTAGCTGTCCTATTGCCACTCGAACACTGTGTGGCATGTATACATCCATGTAGCTTGACCTTGTATGAAACTATTTACTAGGATAGTCAAGAATTGATTTTATAGTACTGTATCTTCAATGGAAGAGGCTGTGTGGATGTAATCCATGTCTCTCGAATATACATTTGCAAATATCATGTCAAAGGACTTGATTCCTCTTGCTTTGTGAGAGATGGATAGAGGGCGAGTTAGAGTCATGCTAGAAGGGTGGTAGCAGTCCTATATCCAAGAAATTTGTCATAAACCACTGTGCATCTTTCCATAGCATGATCTTCTCTCTCTTGCTTGTGCTAGTGCCTCAAAAGCCTCCAGTGCATTGCATGTAGATTGCTTGGCTTGAGCCTTCTAGCTCCACTGCATTGCATGTAGAGTGCATGGTTGGAGCTGCCTAGAAACTTGAACAGCCTACATGCAATGCAGTGGGTGGTCTCGAACAACCACTAGCCATAGAAGAATGTCAAAAACCAAAAAGCAGTAGAGATGAAACTTTAACAGATGGCTCATGCAACAGGACAGTTATGCTTTTCTCATGAGATCATTGACTTTTGCGGACGAGGAGTTTGAGGAGAAGTCGCAAAACAAAGAGTAGGAGGGTAAGACGAAAACAAAGAAGTTAGTCAAGTGGAAGCGGTTGAGCAAGGCACAATTGACACTTGAATAGAAGGCAGAATGGTACAAGCAGGTGAAGTGCTACACTTGTGGAGAAATGGGGCATATTTTAGCCAAGTGCCCGACTAAGAAGGAAAATCAACAGACAAACCTGAGACATCAAAGACAGCCGGAGAAGAGAAGGCAAAGAAGCCAAAGATCAATGTAAGACTTGTGTCATATTTATAGGGGATGTCACATGATGATGAGAGTATTGAGCTTTGCAAAGCGTGGGGCAAAGTACGAGATCAGGAGGGACTGATTTTCCTCAACGATGGGGCCAAGGACAACTTTATTTCACCAGGTGGCAGAGTTGGGAGCGAAGCCCGAAGAGAGAGGGCCACAAATGGATGTGAGTGAGAGGGTAAAAAGTAAGAGCCCTTCAAGAGTTTGTAAGTGTAGAGGAGTTGGAAGGGTTGGTGAATATATCTTACCATAAAGTATATGTATGGGATTTGGGATGAGTCGTTTGAAAATTTTGACAAATATGGCACTCCATAGTGTAATTTTGGCGAATTTATCTCTTAAAACCACAAAAATTCAGAAATTTTGGGTGAATATTTTGACAAATTGTTTTTATAAAATAGCCAAATGAATGCAAATGTTCTGACTCTAATTCAAACAAATCAGACAAACATTCAGATAGATACCTCTCTCTGAAGATCGTTAAATAGAAATGTGTGATCTCATTACTTAAGAAATGGCAAACATCGATAGCTACGGATAAACTTTCCTTAAAGTATTACCCCCATGACAAGATCTGTCTTTCTTTTGCACAAACAATACTAATGAATCAAAGGGAGTTGAACTCAACTCAATCAATTCCTTGGCCACAAGATCACTCACTTCACTCATGATCTCTTCATGTTGTGCTTGGCTAACTATAATATGGAAGTTTGTTAGGAGGTGGATTTCCAAAAACCAAATCAATCTATGCTCCTCAGGTCACTTTGAAGGAAGCTTGACGGAAAGGTTCTCTGCAAAACGGTTTTTGTGAGACTTGAAAAACTTAGATTCTGTAGCAGGAAAGTGTGTCGTGCTCTCTACAGTGGGTGCTCCTCAGAGCAGTGTTTGTGAAACCTCACTCAATAGAAAAAAAACATCGCACAACGATGGAAGAACAACTCAAAGCACAATAGCAGACTCAAAACTCACTGGTACTCGACAACGAATAGAACCATACACTCTGGCTGGCGGCACACTCAGCTCCAACCCCAGGACTCACAGGTACAATGGTGGTGTTAAGGCTCCAATGTGCGGGGAGAGTGCAAGTGTGTGGTGCTGGACTCAAGACTCTAGACCATAGAAAGCGCATGATGATCTCGTGTACCACACTGGAACCAACCACACATGTATATCATAAAGAGCCACCGACAGCTAGCAAAATATCCCAATCCAGCTAAGCCTATCTCCAAACTGCGGTGGTGGTGATCTGGCCACGTTGTCCACTAGACCACCACCCATATCATTGCTAAGTGTCAGTGCCCAGGCGAGAGTCCGTCCAGTGTGAACAAGGCGAGCCTCAAAGGTGCGGAAGCAACGAGCCCACCAAATGAACCAAAGTGTCAGGCCTCAAACAAGCTCCCAACAGACCTCTCTCTCACTGCACCACTGTTGGGGGGTAAGCTATGTGTAGGCTGAAGTGTAGGTCGACCCCCCTGGATCACTATCATCCTGCTGGTGGAGGCTAGCTCAAAATGGAGCACAGGGCCCGTGAGGGTGGACCGGGCTACAACACCCCAAGTGTACTGTCGTGTTGTGGAAAGAGCTGGCATCAGTCGAAGTACCTGAAGCCAAACCTGCTGTGCCATGGGGCAGTCCCACAGACGGTGACGCGAACTCTCCAAAGGATGGTCACAAGTTGCACAGGCTGCCGACAAGCCACTATGTACTAGCCAGCTCCCCACTGCTGTATTTCTGTGTGCAACTAGCCACTGGAACAAAGTGACTCGTCTCGGTTGTCTGGAGTCCCACAACCGCTCCCAAAAACCTGATAAGAACTCAGATGTGAGAACCTCCTCCTGCCAATGAAGTGCTGTAGTAGGACGAGTCTCTCTCCGTGCTGCTAGTATGTGTTGCCCCAATCGAACAATGTGTTGAAAGAAGGGCATCCCTGGGTGATCGGCTGAAGAGAAGGGGTCTCTCCAAAACCACTCTCCAGGGTCCCACTGCACTCATGTCAAAGGGAAGCTCTCCCAAGCCCTAAGCCGCCAGTGGCCTGTCTCGACTCTCAAGATTTGCTTGGGTCAGGATCTATGACACAAGTCCTCCCACAGATGCCCACTACACATATCCCGTGAAAACAGCACTCTGCTCCCTGTGGAGCCTCTACTGAGACTTTGTGTAGTCTGAGCCAGCATGCACTGCGTCTTCATGTCAGTGATCGTGATCCTCGCATGACAAGTTTGTTTTGGAGAGGATTGTTTGAGAACATGGGCACTATGCTCAAGTTCTCGTCTTCGTTTCATCTACAAACCGATGGACAGTCAGAAGAGGCTAATTCTACTGTCTTGGATTTGCTGAAATGCTTTGTGTCAGATAATAAGGGCAAGTGGGAACAATATTTGCCTATGCTTGAGTATGCGTACAACAATACGGTGCATTCGTTGACTGGCAAGGCACTTTTTGAGATTGTTGAAGGCGGCAAAAAGGTTCCTCCCATTTTTCATACAAGGACAAGATCTTTGAGGTAGATCGATATTTTGAGAGCATGGATGAAATGTACAAGAAAATTAAAGTTGCCTTGGAGAAGACTCAGGCAAAGCAGAAAAAGGTTGCTGACCGTCACCGTCGTGATTGGCTGTTGTCACCTGGTGATTGGGTTCTGTTAAGGTTTGAGAAGGCAAGGTTAAAGAAGATGAAGGGCAAGGAACGGCTGTTTCCTAAGCTCAACATGCGTTACTATGGGCCTTTTCAAGTGCTTGGTAAGATCAGCGATGTGGCTTACAGGCTGAAATTGCCTGATAAGTGGAAGAGTTTCACGTGAGTCCTTTAAGACCCTCCGTGGGTGATATGCCAAAAGATATGCCAAATGAGAATCAACCAGAAGTTGAGGAACTTGATGAGATCTTGGTACCTGAGCAAGTTTTGGCACATAAGGACAGAAAAGTTAAAGGACAGGATGCAAGACGCTACTTGGTGAAGTTCAAGAACCATCCACCTATGGATGCAAAGTGGATGGAAGAGCATGAACTGTCAGAGTCACCAAATGTATTGCAGCTTTACCTTGAAGCCTTTGGGTTACAGCCTAATTATGCCCCAACCCAACGTGTGCAAAGGAGGGGTAATGATAGAGCTAGCACATCAAATGTATATATGAATTTAGTGTAATATATGGAAATGACAAAAGTATGAAGGTCTCATTGAGTCATTTGTATCTATGTGTTACGACCTTTCTTGCAGATACATGCGATGATGAAAGAGTGCTAACAACACAAGATCATGAGTGGCATGTATTTATGGTATGCAATCGAGGACATTCATTCAATCTAGCCATCTCTTTCCGTCTAGAACTCTTGATGCACCTAGATCACCGTGCAACCATCTCATCCTTCCGGAACTCTTGATGCACTCAGAAGAGTATCTAGTCATCTCATCTAGATAGGCATCTCGATGCACTAGAATTTCATTCACTTAGGCATCACATCCAGATCTCATCGATCTCTAACAGATGTCGAGATGCACCAAGTTCAAATCTCATTCATTCTTCATTCACTTAGCCCAAAAGATTCAAGGTACAACTCTTCTCTTTGAAGAGAATTTGCGAGGTTATCTTCCTCCATCCACTTTGCATCGAGGGCCAAAAAGTACCCTTGACCAAATTATCCGGTACCTTACTTTTCAGTTCTTTTCTCGTACCCATTGACTTGTTGGTAGCCCTTTTGGCCTCCTTGTCTTTGGCACCTCAATTTGGATCTGGGGAATTCTTTGATCTACCAACTGATTCCCTTTCCTTTCTTTCCTTGTGCCTTGGGACCTGTGGGTAGCTTCGCTAGCCTCCCCTATCCATTGGCAGGTCAGTCTTAATCGTCGGAACCTTGAGACGCACTATCATCTGATCCTCTTTCTTCTCCGGAACCCTCTGATGAACTTGCATGTGGTTCCCTTAGTTCATCGGAACCCTCGGATGCGCTACCATGTGATTCTCTTACTGCTCTAGAATCCTGTGAGGAGCTGTCATCCGGTTCCCATGATTCATTCTCTTCACTGGAAGACTCTTGCCATGGTGAGGTGAATACTATCTTGTTTGTAGGATAAATCAATGAGCGGGCATGCATTCCAAATCCTTGCTTAGCATGTCCCGTAAGTCTCTAAATAGAGTCAGACTTTTGGTTTCGACAATACTCTCGAATCTCTTTTGGCAAACCACAACAAAACTGCTCAATCTGGTCCCTCAAAGTAACCTTCCTTAACGAAGATACTGGCAAATAAGTATCCCAAAACCTCTGGCAGTAGTATCCAATGTTTCTTTCTTAGTCATTCTCAAGTGATGCCAAGCCGTGATGACATCTCTTTCAGATTCGTTTGATATCCAAGTTGACGTGAAAATTTTCTTGAATTTTAACCACGTCACAAGTGCTTCTCTGTGTAGCAAGAGAGTAGACCACCATGTCTGTACATTTCCTTTTAAGTAAGATGCTGCCCTTTGCACCTTGGAGTGTTCCGTGAACCAACCTCCTGAGAAGGCGACGCCAAATTGTACAAACGCAAGGGCCCGATGGGTGTCCTGGTAGCCTGAAAAAGTTTCGAACGTGACGGCTTGATCCCCTTCCTTAAACTCCTTGGTCTCTTGCTTATCTGCTCACTGTCAAAAGAGGACGAGCTCTCCTCCTCCAAACTGCTAGATGGCCTTCCATGCCTTCTAGACTTTTTTAGAAATCTGCTTTTCTTGATTTTTCTCCGCTTCTTTTGCCTTTTCTCGTCCTCTTTGGAACTAGAGGACGACAAACTGTTGGAACTCTTTAAAGAGGATGAAAAATATGAGTCATCCTCAAAACGAGCACGCTTCTTGGATCTGTTTGCTACCTCGAAACTCGAAATCCGGCCCAAATAATTGTGGAAATCTGCCGATTTCCTCCTCTTCGGAGAGTGCTTCAAGCCTTTAATTATTTGGTTCATCTTCTTGTCAAGAGCTCTGTCCAAGACTTTCTGCGAGTACAATTTCCACTTTTCTGCACTCGTCTGACCTTTCAGCTTTCTTCCCGACGTGAGAGGAGAATCAATGGCCTCACGCCATCTCGAGTGAATCTCATCCATAGGATAAGTCTTCATATACTTCACATATTTCGGGTTCTGGGAGTACTTCATTAATCTTTTCACAAACGTGTCAACCTGCAAATGATGTTTGTACTCCACTCTAGCAAACTTCCTCACCGAAAATTTGCCCAATTCTTCATTCCTTTCTTCAATTCCCCCGCCGGATTTCAACTTTTCTTTGCCTTCCCACCGAGAGGTGTTACCTCTGTCAAATTCTCCGCGGGAACCCATGTGTACTCTTGGGTTCTTTATGGCTTAAGCCCCTTAAGACAAAGCGATGAAGACAAGAGCGTGCCCGATGCGCGATGGATGTAGGGTGGGAGTGGCTAATAACTCCAGGGTCGGGATACAAGCATTATTTAACAAACAAAAAAAACTTGACTAGTCTGTCAGATTTTCCTCGAGAATCAATGTGTACTGCAGAAGGGATCGGGTCCTCCATAGAAGAAGAATTGTTCAGAGCTCTGATACCATTGTTACAGGCTTGCGCACTCCAAATGAGAAATCAATAGCAACACACGAATAGAAACTTCAAAACCACTGAACTTTAATAGAGAGAGAGAGTCGACACGGCACGGCGGAGTTCCGCGCACAGAAGCACTGGCCCCAAAGACTAGCACCCCTTTCAGTATTTCTTTATTATTGATCATATCAAGGTTCAACTCCAGAGGGTCCTCTGCTCTCAGACTCTGCGTCCAGATGCTTTGCAGAGTGAGAGGCCCAAGGACTCTTTTATTCTTACAAGGGATGCCTAAAAGCAATCAGGTCAAAAGAACTTTAACCCAAAAGCATCTGATCCCAAAAGCTAGCACTAAAGCTGCCACGTCATCAGCCCAACACAAATCGCGGAAATCTGTATAGTGTGCCACGTGGTACCAGCAACGCAAAAGCGGAAACTCCGTATGGCTTGCCACATCAGCATGTCAGCACGATCTACGAAAATCTCTCCTAGAGTTCAGGCTTGTGTCTTTTAGGGTTTTGGGCCCCACGGTCCGTGCTTCATAAGTTCTTGAAGCTGCTTGGTTCAGTTTCTCTTGTCCACTCGGCCATTTCTCTTCTAGTTAGTCATGCCACGTCATCACTTTGTGACACTTCTCCACTCTTGACCATATTTTGATACTTAAAGCCATCATTGAGAGGGTAGGGCACATGGGGGACAGATTTCTTGTAGCTTTGTGGATTTCCGCAAAGCATTTGACATGGTGCCCAGAGCCAGATTAATGTCCATTGAGTTGATTTGGGGGATCATGGCTCTATACAGATCAATGGTGGGACATGTACGCACTCCAAAGGGGATATCTGATTTAGTTCACTCCACTGTTGGAGTGAAACAAGGTTGTCCATTGTCTCCTACTCTATTTGGTATGTATATAGATGAGGTTTCTGATTACATTGATAGAGAGGGTGACAGAGGTGCCCAGCCTAGCTGGGAGGGACATAGATTCCATTGTTGTTATATGTTGATGATATTTGTTGATCTCTGACTCACGACATTTGGATGCATTACATAACTTGCAGAGGATAGTGGATTGATGTGTAAACCTTGGTAAAACCAAGGTTATGGTGTTTAACACCACACCACAGTGGATCAGGAGATCAACACGTATATTCACTTATGGTAAAACCAAGGTTACGGTGTTTAACACCATACCGCAATGGATCAAGTGATCATCACCTATATTCACTTATGTATGGTCAAGAGACTGCTGAGTACACAAATGCATACACTCATCTTGGGGCGGTCTTCACTAGGCCAAGGTTTTCTTTGAAGAGAGTAGTAGAGAGTAGACTGACCAGAACATATGCGGCCTTGGGAGGATTAGAGAGGATGTGTTCAAGTTTAATTCGAGGAACCCAGAACAAAGTTCTAGCTCTTTGATAACTTGGTAGCTTCAGCTATGCTTTATGGGCTTCAGGTTTGGGGACCCTCTGTCGATCAAGATGGATGGAGAGGCCCTTGATATCTATGATCTCTGGGCTAATTAGAGCCAAGGCCTCCCTGCCACACGAGATCCTTAGAGCAGAGTTAGCAGCCCCCCGCTATGGAGATAGAGGTGCTTACCAGATCAGTCTCCTTTGTGCACAACTTATGGGATACTTCAAGAGACAGATATGCTAGATTGGTCCTTGAGTCCTCCAAACAGTTAGCTTTACTGGGGGACACATCATACTGGTATGCACAGATGTCATCATGGTTCTAGATACATGGCTTCGGCATGGATATCTTGCCTCCTTTCTAGTACTGCCTTGATGCACCATGGATCTCTCTTACACGGGTGGAGATTACTGGACTCATTCGCCAGGTTCTGACCCACTTGGACACCAGGAGGACATGGATAGAGCCGACACAGGAGTTGGGCACGATGATGGCTTTATATAGAGAGCATCTTCTCCAACTCACAGGGGATGGGTTTGTGATTCGACCAAGCTATATGGATACACATCCATCTCATGGGTTACGGTGTGCCATTGGTCATATACGGACATCTTTACACTAGCTTGAGATTGAGATTGGTAGATTCAGAGGGATACCAACAGCTAGAAAGATATGCCGCCTATGCCATACGGAGCCAGAGACGGAGATACATTATTTATGTTAGTGCGGACATCTATTACAAGATACTGTCTATTCAGAGAGGGCTTTGGACCCTTCTCCGGAGTCATGAGCTATAAAGACCAGAGATGTCTTGGACTGTATCTACTTGAGTTACATAGACACATAGATAGTTTACTGACGAGATCAAGAGAGAGACAATCCATGAGACAGATTACAGATCTCTTCACACCTGACACTAGACAAATAGAGGAGCAGCCACCACTGCAAAGCTCAGCTCATACTCGCACCCGTGGTACTCTCATTGACTGAGCATTGGAGCTTGGGAGATCCAGTCGCTCACGATTGAGGAAGGAGCTTCACAACATCGATGGAGACTACAACAGAGGATTCGAGCCATACTATCTCGGCATCTAGAGTACATATCAGGATGGATTCGTCACTCTATATATCACCCTCCACCCATTGTATTAGTGGTCACACATACCCCACACAGTTCCAGCTAGTAGCACCTCTAGATTCATTTTCATATCTCTTTTTTTGTACCCATACATGGTATAAGATTCACCAGTTTGTAACGGATTGGTCTCATAGGTCATTTTGGCCTTTTGAAGACGTTAATATTTCATTGTGTGTGTGTGTGTGTGTGTGTGTGAGAGAGAGAGAGAGAGAGAGAGAGAGAGAGAGAGAGAGAGAGAGAGAGAGAGATTCGAGGTTTCCCACTAGTAAAGTAATCAAATCGTTTTACAAAAAGTGTGTGTAAGAGAGAAAAAGTAGTTGTATGCTGAGTACAAGTAGACCATTTGGGATGCTCATGTGTACCTGTTACCTAGAGAAAGTACAATATTGTGAGAAAAGCCAATGTGCACAAGCTATTTGTAAATCATGGCGGCATGTACAAGGAATGTAAGATGAACCACTGGGGAGGTGCGTATTGTCATGTAAGGTGTTCCCTAATCCATACTGAAAAAAGTGAACTGCAAGCCCAATGCCTGAGAAAGACTGACCATAAACCAATGTGTCAGACATCGAGGAAGGAGTAGCACTCAAAACATGTGTGCGTCTAGCCTTCCAATAATCCACAAAGTAGGACTTCATTTCGGGACATAGACAATGCCTTGGGAGTGGGGATCAAAATCATGCACCATGAAGGCAGCATGTCCAACAACCCCATTTGTATCCCAAAGTCTATCACATACTGTATGATGCAAGCGATCAAGAGATTTTGATACAAACATATCCAGCATATGTATTTCAAGATACCTACCCACTTTTCGTGTATGTACCCCTTAGGCTCATGCTACCCACCTTTACATCTCTAGTAGTGTTATTGTTTAGTTTAATTTCTTTCTTTTATTCGGACCTGTATCAGATTCACCATGATGTAAATCTTCGGTCCCATAGGTCATTTTGGCTTCTAGAAGACGTTAATAAAACATTCATTTCATTTCATCTCTCTCTCTCTCTCTCTCTCTCTCTCTCTCTCTCTCTCTCTCGGGTGTGTCTGTGTGTGTGTCTGCGCTTATAAAAAGAGGAAAATGGTATAACCTTTCTATCACCCAAGTGCGGTAGATTGGTTATGCCATTTCCCTCTTGAATAACATGTCTTGAGTTCAACTCTCCTCGTCCAATAGATCTTTAAGGTCTCTTGGGATAGTTTCTTACGACGTTAAAATTTAGTTCTTCTCGGGGGTGTGTGTGTCTGTGTGCGCTTATAAAAAGAGGAAAATGGTATAACCTTTCTCCCAAGTGTGGTAGATTGGTTATGCCATTTCCCTCTTGAATAACATGTCTTGAGTTCAACTCTCCTCGTCGAATAGATCTTTCAGGTCTCTTGGGATATTTTCCTACAACGTTAAAATTCTCTTCTTCTCGGGTGTGTGTGCGTGTGTACGCTTATAAAAAGAGGAAAATGGTATAACCTTTCTATCACCCAAATGTGGTAGATTGGTTATGCCATTTCCCTCTTGAATAACATGTCTTGAGTTCAACTCTCCTTGTCGGATAGACCTTTAAGGTCTCTTGGCATAGTTTCCTACGATGTTAAAATTCTCTTTTTCTCCAGAGAGTGTGTGTGTGCGCGCGTGCGCGCGCGCTTATAAAAAGAGGAAAATGGTATAACCTTTCTATCATTCAAGTGTGGTAGATTGGTTATGCCATTTCCCTCTTGAATAACATGTCTTGAGTTCAATTCTCCTCATCGGATAGATCTTTAAGGTCTCTTGGGATAGTTTCCTACGACGTTAAAATTCTCTTCTTCTTGGGTGTGTGTGTACGCGCTTATAAAAAGAGGAAAATGGTATAACCTTTCTATCAGCCAAGTGTGGTAGATTAGTTATGCCATTTCACTCTTGAATAACATGTCTTGAGTTTAACTCTCCTCGTAGGATAGATCTTTAACGTCTTTTGGGATAGTTTTCTACGACATTAAAATTCTCTTTTTCTTGGGTGTGTGTGTGTGTGCGCGCTTATAAAAAGAGGAAAATGGTGTTACCTTTCTATCACCCAAGTGTGGTAGATTGGCTATGCCATTACCCTCTTGAATAACATGTCTTCAGTTCAACTCTCCTCCTCGGATAGATCTTTAAGGTCTCTTGGGATAGTTTCCTATGGTGTTAAAATTCTCTTCTTCTCGGGTGTGTGTGTGTGTGTGTGTGTGTGTGCGCGCGCGCGCTTATAAAAAGAGGAAAATGGTATAACCTTTCTATCACCGAAGTAAGGTAGAATGGTTATGCCATTTCTTTCTTGAATAACATGTCTTCAGTGGAACTCTCCTCGTCGGATAGATCTTTAAGGTCTCTTGGGATAGTTTCCTACGATGTTAAAATTCTCTTCGTCTTGGGTGTGTGTGTGTGTGTGTGCACGCGCTCGCGCTTATAAAAAGAGGAAAATGGTATAACCTTTGTATCACCCAAGTGTGGTAGATTGGTTATGCCATTTCCCTCTTGAATAACATGTCTTGAGTTCAACTCTCCTCATAGGATAGATCTTTAACGTCTTTTGGGATAATTTTCTACGACGTTAAAATTATCTTTTTCTTGGGTGTGTGCTTGTGTGTGTGTGCTTATAAAAAGAGGAAAATGGTATTACCTTTCAATCACCCAAGTGTGGTAGATTGGTTATGCCATTTCCCTCTTGAATAACATGTCTTCAGTTCAACTCTCCTCGTCGGATAGATCTTTAAGGTCTCTTGGGATAGTTTCCTACGACGTTAAAATTGTCTTCTTCTTGGGTGTGTGTGTGTGCGTGTGCGTGTGCGCATGCTTATAAAAAGAGGAAAATGGTATAACCTTTCTATCACCGAAGTAAGGTAGATTGGTTATGCCATTTGTTTCTTGAATAACATGTCTTGAGTGGAACTCTCCTCGTTGGATAGATCTGTAAGGTCTCTTGGGATAGTTTCCTACGATGTTTAAATTCTCTTCGTCTTGGATGTGTGTGTTGTGTGTGTGTGTGTGTGCACGCTTATAAAAAGAGGAAGATGGTATAACCTTTCTATCACCCAAGTGTGGTAGATTGGTTATGCCATTTCCCTCTTGAATAACATGTCTTGAGTTCAACTCTCCTCATTGGATAGATCTTTAAGGTCTCTTGGGATAGTTTCCTATGATGTTAAAATTGTCCTCTTCTCATGTGTGTGGGTGTGTGTGCGCGCAACCTCAAAGCGAGGAAGCGCACCTGTAAATTCTATCAAACAAGATTTACAAAAAAAAAGAGTGTGTGCGCGCTTATAAAAAGAGGAAAATGGTATAACCTTTCTATCACCCAAGTGTGGTAGATTGGTTATGCCATTTCCCTCTTGAATAACATGTCTTGAGTTCAACTCTCCTCGTCGGATAGTTCTTTAAGGTCTCTTGGGATAGTTTCCTACGACGTTAAAATTCTCTTCTTCTCGGGTGTGTGTGTGTGTGTGTGTGTGTGTGTGTGCACGCTTATAAAAAGAGGAAAATGGTATAACCTTTCTATCACCCAAGTGTGGTAGATTGGTTATTACATTTCCCTCTTGAATAACATGTCTTGAGTTCAACTCTCCTCGTAGGATAGATCTTTAACGTCTTTTGGGATAGTTTTCTACGACGTTAAAATTCTCTTTTTCTCGGGTGTGTGTGTGTGCGCGCTTATAAAAAAGAGGAAAATGGTATTACCTTTCTATCACCCAAGTGTGGTAGATTGGTTACGCCATTTCCATCTTGAATAACATGTCTTGAGTTTAACTCTCCTTGTCGGATAGATCTTTAAGGTCTCTTGGGACAGTTTCCTTCGACGTTAAAATTCTCTTCTTCTCGGGTGTGCGCACCCGCTTATAAAAAGAGGAAAATAGTACAACCTTTCTATCGCCCAAGTGTGGTAGATTGGTTATGCCATTTCCCTCTTGAATAACATGTCTTGAGTGCAACTCTCCTCGTTGGATAGATCTAGTTTCTTACGACGTTAAAATTCTCTTTTTTTCGTGTGTGTGTGTGGGTAAGAGAAAAAGCTGTGCAAACCCTACTGATCCTTTGCGCGAGAGTTCTGTCACCAGCAAGCTCTTCTGTAGAGCCTTCAGTCGCCGTGTAGCATCCATCTTCACCCTGTGCGCGCGTTCTCCTCTGCTGTTCCCGTGCATGACCTGCAGATTCGTGGCCATCTGTCAGTTTGCTTTTCACGTTCTTGGTGCAGGTTTCGCGTGCCAGCCAGGGTGTGTAGCTGTGCGTGTTGGATGTCAGCTATTCTGGCTGCAGTCTTTGATCTTCAGTGTGCAGGTTTTAGGCAGCGCAGAGTTCTGCTCTGGTGAATTTTCTGCAGGGGTTGTGAGTCTTTGTAGATTTTCTATCAAGCTTTAGCAGTACACGTTTTGTTCAGAATTCTGTAGAGCAGAGTCCTTTTTTATGTACAGTCCTGAGGTTGGTGCAGAGAACGACTAATAAAACAAAAAACAAAAAACAGAGCGTTTTTCTTGTGGAGTTCAAGCTGTGATTTTTAATCGAAGTAGACTTTTGTCTGTACAAAAGGAAGGCTTTTGTTGGTCATGACAGAAGAGGCTGTATATAAGCGTATGAAACAGGTTGACCTTTCCTCCATGGATGTTGCAAATATCAGTAAGGAGTGTTTGTCGGAGGATTTCGCGGATGCTTGGGATGCGTGGGAAGGTCAGCAATCCGCTATCTACTGAAGTGGTTATTCCGGTTCAGCAGTTGATAGACCCGGTTGCACAGTATGCATTGAATGCCGTTATTTTGTTTTCCCCCGGAAAAATGCCGTCGGCACAAGATATAGGTCCATGGGTTGACTTTCTGTTGAAAAGACAAGTAGTCCAAGGGGTGTATTTTGGTGCCCGCGGGTTTTATGAGGTGCTTTTGGAAGACATGGATGCTTGTTCGCGTTTGTTGCAAATGTCTCCTTTGTTTTTCAACATGCAAATGACACATGTTCTGCCATGGGCGCTTACTAAAGATTATCAGAGTTTGATACGACACAAGTGCCCGGTTTGGGTGGAAATAGTCGGATTTCCGCGGACTTGGAAGCATTTCTTGCCTCTTTTGGCTGCGCAATTGGGCAAAGTGATTTGCCCCCCAAACTTGGATACTAATTCCAATGTTGTGGGATACAGATAAGCCGACGCCATCAAGAATTACGGTTGACTCGGTGATCCAATGGTAGGCAAAAGGCCATTTAAATTCAAATGGGGGAAGTTTACAGGCGCTTGTTTTGGTTGTGGCAAATTTGGCCATATGCAATCTGAGTGCCAGAAATCTTTGTTTAAACTGCCACCATCTGCTGTTCCTATGACTGGAACTCGTGTTGCTCCTCCTTCCTCTTCGTCCGTTAAGCCAAAGATGGGGGATTCTAATGGAAACATGCAGGCCAAACAAGTTAAAGACTCCCTTAAGAATCTGGCTAATATGCGGATTGCTGTAAAGGTTGATACTAAAGGTAAAGCCAAATTGGTAGATTCCATTGATGGTTGGCAAACTCCCAAGAAGCCTGCAAAACCTTGTGTTTCGCCTTTCTCAAGGAATTATGTACCTGCTCTGGTTGGGGAGAGGTGGTGGAACTTGTTCATCCGCATCCCATGATCATAAGTCGCTGGTTGAAGCGTGGGATAGAGTGGTTCATTCATACAAAGACATCTGCACGTTAAAATTCTCTTCTTCTCAGGTTTTTGTGTGTGTGTGTGTGTGTGTGTGTGTGCGTGCGCGCGGTTATAACAAGAGAAAAATGGTATAACCTTTCTATCACCCAAGTGTGGTAGATTGGTTATGCCATTTTCCTCTTGAATAACATTTATTGACGTCACTCTCCTCGTCAAATAGATCTTAAAGCTCTCTTGGGATAGTTTCCTATGACGTTAAAATTCTCTTTTCTCGGGTGTGTTTATGTGTGTGTGCGCTTATAGAAAGAGGAAAGTGGTATAACCTTTCTATCACCCAAGTGTGGTAGATTGCTTGTGCTATTTCCCTCTTGAATAACATGTCTTGAGCTCAATTCTCCTTGTTGGATAGATCTTTAAGGTCTCTTGGTATAGTTTTCTACGACGTTAAAATTCTCTTCTTCTCGGGTGTGTGTGCGCTTATAAAAAGATGAAAATGGTATAACCTTTCTATCACCCAAGTGTGGTAGATTGGTTATGCCATTTTCCTCCTTAATAACATGTCTTGAGTTCAACTTTCCTCGTCGAATAGATCTTTAAGGTCTCTTGGGATAGTTTCCTATGACGTTAAAATTCTCTTCTTCTCCGGTGTGTGGGTGTGTGTGTGTTATTGCGCGCTTATAAAAAGAGAAAAATGGTATAACCTTTCTATCACCCAAGTATGGTAGATTGGTTATGATGTCATTTCCCTCTTGAATGACATGTCTTGAGTTCAACTCTCCTCGTCGGATAGATCTTTAAGGTCTCTTGGGATAGTTTCCTACGACGTTAAAATTTAGTTCTTCTCGGATGTGTGTGTGTCTGTGTGCGCTTATAAAAAGAGGAAATTGTTATAACCTTTCTCCCAAGTGTGGTAGATTGGTTATGCCATTTCCCTCTTGAATAACATGTCTTGAGTTCAACTCTCTCCTTGGATAGATCTTGAAGTTCTCTTGGGATAGTTTCCTTTCAACATTAAAATTCTCTTCTTCTTGGGTGTGTGCGCGCGCGCGCGCTTATAAAAAGAGGAAAATGGTATAACCTTTCTATCACCCAAGTGTTGTAGATTGGTTATGCCATTTCCCTCTTGAATAACATGTCTTAAGTTCAACTCTCCTCGTCGGATAGATCTTTAAGGTCTCTTGGGATAGTTTCCTACGATGTTAAAATTCTCTTCTTCTAGGGGGTGTGTGTGTGTGCGCGCGCGCTTGCGCTTATAAAAAGAGGAAAATGGTATAACCTTTTATCACCCAAGTGTGGTAGATTGGTTATGCCATTTCCCTCTTGAATAACATGTCTTGAGTTCAATTCTCCTCCTTGGATTGATCTTAAAGGTCTCTTGGTATAGTTTCCTACGACATTAATTTTTTTTCCTTCCGGGTGTGTGGGCTAATAAAAAGATGAAAATGGTATAACCTTTCTATCACCGAAGTGTGGTAGATTGGTTTTACCATTTCCGTCTTGAATAACATGTCTTGAGTTCAACTGTCCTCGTCGGATAGACCATTGAGGTCTCTTGGGATAGTTTCCTACGATGTTAAAATTCTCTTCTTCTCAGGTGTATGTGTGTGTGTGCACGCGCTTATAAAAGGAGGAAAATGGTATAACCTTTCTGTCACCCAAGTGTGGTAGATTGGTTATGCCATTTCCCTCTTGAATAACATCTCTTGAGTTCAACTCTAGTCGTCGGATAAATCTTTAAGGTCTCTTGGGATAGTTTCCTTCGACGGTAAAATTCTCTTCTTCTCGGGTGTGTGCGTGCGCGCTTATAAAAAGAGGAAAATGGTATAACCTTTCTATCACCCAAGTGTGGTAGATTGATTATGCCATTTCCCTCTTGAATAACATGTCTTGAGTTCAACTCTTCTCGTCGGATAGATCTTTAAGGTCTCTTGGGATAATTTTCTACGACGTTAAAATTCTTTTATTCTCGTGTGTGTATGTGTGTGTGTGTGGGGGGGGTGTGCGCTTATAAAAAGAGGAAAATGGTATAATAACCTTTGTATCACCCAAGTGTGGTAGATTGGTTATGCCATTTCCCTCGTGAATAACATGCCTTGAGTTCAACTCTCCTTATCGGATAGATCTTTAAGGTCTCTCGGGATAGTTTCCAAGGACATTAAAATTCTCTTCTTCTTCCTCTCTCTCTCTCTCTCTCTCTCTCTCTCTCTCTCTCTCTCTCTCTCTCTCACATGACAGCAGGTTGCTTCAGCAATAGCACACACAACAGCTCAGGCACAAACTGCTCACTGTGACAGGTTTAAGCGAGCGTGTCGAGTAGCTTGACAAACTTCAAGAGGAGGTCATGACTAGCGTACTATTTTATTAAATCATAACCCAAGGGGCTGTTTCCTAATAAGCACAATGGCAGTTTCAAGCAAAGGGGCAACCTCAAGCAAGGGGGCCAGCTTCTCTCTCTCTCTCTCTCTCTCTCTCTCTCTCTCTCTCTCTCTCTCTCTCTCTCCAACGTTTTTCCCTCGCCAGCCTCAGGCTTCAGCCCGCCACTCTCCCCTCGCCAGCGCCAGCGTTTTTCCCTTTTTTCCCTCGCCAGCCTCAGGCTTCAGCTCGCCACTCAGCAGCTATAGAAGAGGAAGAAGCAAAAGGGGGGGGGGGGGGGGGGTCCTTTTTCTTTTGCCTCCCCCAGTGGGGAGTGGGGGCCCTTGTGGGGTGGACATATACAACACCCCCCAACCCACACTAACATGGCCCCACCCAAGAAGACTTTTGCGGCAACCGTGGCCTCAAGTATCCCACCCATCCCACCCACTCTCAAACCACAGTCGCCATGGGAAACCTTCATCATGAACGAGTTGAAGAGGTTACAGCAAGAGGTAACCATCTTGAAGTCGGAGTTGATCACCAAAGAAGCCCGGATATCCAATCTAGAAGAGCAGTTACAGAATGTTGTGACCAAACAACAAATTCAAGAGAAAATCCAAGAAGAGACATTGGAAGCAGCACAACAAGACCATAATACTTCAAAGGTACAATCCAAGACTTTTTGTTAAAGAAGTGCTATCAGTTTTGAAGGAAAAATGAGAGGGAAAAAAGCTTGGAGGGATATGTCAGAATTGGTGGTTTACCAGATGATTGGTTGGTGGGCACTTTACTAGATGAACATTTAGAAGGCTACATCCTAGATGTAGACATACTAAAGGAAATATTAAGTAAAGTGGTGCCCCTTCTGGATCTTGGTGACCCAACTCATATTGAAGCTAAAGGGAAGCAGGCAAAGGTTTGCTACTACAACCTACATGAGAAGATCAAGGTAATGAAGCAGACTAAATAATTGCAAGGTACATCGGTATGGATCTCAGATGAATTGACACCCCTTCAACTCAAAAATAGAGCCAAAGAGTTGGCTAAAGTCAGAGAAGCAAGGAAGCAAGGAAAATGGGCAGTGTATAGAGGAGGAAAAGCTATTATCCGAGACTTCAAGAATCCATCCATTCCCACAAAGACATGGACTTAGATCTTCTATAGATGTAGACACAGTATGCACACGGTGATTTCTTACCATTGTAAACCTAGCTCTCATGAGTCATGAGAGCAATGAGGTTATGTTTTGCACATGCACTCATTTTCCTTTTATGATACTCGAAGTGGAATGTAACTAAAGATGTATCAGTTTTGTCCTATAGGTCAGCTTTGGCCTCCACAAGATGTTAATAGATTTTCTTTTCTTCTTTTCTTCTCTGTGTGTGTGTGTGTGTGTGTGTGTGTGCTAGATCTTTAAGGTCTCTTGGGACAGTTTCCTACGACGTTAAAACTCTCTTCTTCTTCTTCTTCTTCTCTCTCTCTCTCTCTCTCTCTCTCTCTCTCTCTCTCTCTCTCTCTCTCTCTCTCTCAGCCAGCAGCCAGCACAAAGGAGTACCCACATTCATACCAAGGGCACCCTCATTGACAGGGCGATTGAGCTTAGGAAATCGAGACGACCACGACCGAGATGCAGAAGCACACTTCACCGAAGGAGACTACAACAAAGGATTAGAAGCATTCTAGCCAGACACCCAGAATGCTCTTAAGAAGTTTATTTAATACTTTGTATTTAGTCTTTCACATTTATTTTCACACTTTCACACTTTTCACACTTAGTACTTTAGTAGTAAGATACCCCGACATTGTAACAGATTCACCACTTTTGTATCAGTTTGGTCTCATAGGTCATCCTGGCCTTTTGAGGACGTTAATATAACATTTCATTTCATTTCATTTCATTTTCTCTCTCAGCTGTTGTGAAACGCTTCGCCATGCCTGCCCGCCACCGTCCTCGCCAGCCCTACCCCACCGCGTAGCCCCTACACCCCCTGTAGCTGCTCACGCGCCACCCATGTTTCACCCGCGCTGCTGCTGTTTCCCCCCCCCCCCCCCCCCCCCCCCCCCGTGCACGTGCCACTATTGCTGCACGCGCTGTGGCTGATCTGTTGCCATTGCACATTGCCAATGCTGTAGCACCTGCCGCTGCCATTCATTGTTGCAGCATTGCCAACTGCACCAGGCCCGCTGCCTCCAATCACACACACTTTTTTGTAAATCGATTTGATTAATTTACTAGTGGGAAAACTCAAAGCGAGGAAAACCCACTGAAAGGATCATGTACAAGAGGAAGAACACAGAACTACCTAGCTGTAGAGAGTAGCTAGAAACATTCATAAGAAAGCTGATGCATCTCTATGGTGATGTCACCAACTTCCAAAGCAAACCGTAAGGATTGCCTAAGAGAGCTTGAAGATTGGGAGTGGGTCTGCATGAGTACGATGGAACATGCCAGCATTACGCTGGCTCCACAATGTCCAAAAAGCCCAATATCTGACCCACATAAAGAAAACCGCAAACCGTTGTAATGTCGGTGAGAAAATGCCAAATACCAAGAACCTTTTGTGAAAGACCACCCTAGGAAAACGGAGCCGCAAACAAGCCGATACACGGCAAAGAAAGTCTCTAGTAACGCAGCAATCCCACAACAAGTGGCAAATATCCTCTTTTGCAGTCGAGCATCGAACGCAAGAAGAAGGGCAAATACGACGCGCACGAAGAAAAGTGCAATTGGGAAGCACTCCAAGCAAACAACGCCAAAGAAACAGGCACTCTTTCAAGGGCAAATGGCTTTTCCACAAGGCAGAGAGTAGTCTCCTTCACTAGAGGTCAGATTTGTTCATTCGCCAAAGGGCATTACAATGACCATCAAACCATGGTTGTGGTAGAAGAAGAGCATAAATTCGACCTGCAGAAATATCTCGAAAAGGCGTTTTCTGAAGGGCCCAATCAGACATGCGATCACCATCAGACAACGGTGAAACAGACAAAAGGCCGAGCATCATGTTTTGAAGCTCTCTCCAAAACTGATGGTAATGCATGCCCAATCCAAAACGATGAGCGGCGAAGGAAAAGTCAAAAGTATATCCAGCCTCATCGACCACATCCTCAACCACACGAATGCCACGACCAGAGAGAAAGTAAGCCTGACGACGGGAACGGTCGATTAAAGTAAGAGAGAAGGCCCGGCTCCAATGGAGACTTTCCAAACGAATCGAATCACCTTCCTGTCGAGGATTCTACGATAAATGAATCGTAACCTCTTTCCAGGCAGATACCAAAGTAGAAACAAGAGGACATCCAGGAACATGCCCTTCCATTTTGCCAAAAACCAACTCCCAGATAGATGGTTGCCAATGGCCAAAAGTAGAAGTAACAACATGCTGACCGAGGTATGCAAACATCAGAGTCCAAGGCCGAACTTGTTGCACAAGAGTAGGCAACAACATAGCTTTTCTCGCAAAAACATGCCTGTGCAAATCCAAAATATTAAGTCCACCAAGACGTTTAGGAGTACAAAGCTTCTCCATCGACATCAAGCGTAAACCTTCTTTCAGAGCATGAGTCCGCCACAAATGGGACATAATGTCCGACATAAGAGAATCAAGACATTGTCAAGGCCAATGCATCAGTTGCAAGAAGAATTGGACATGTGCCAACAAGATACTCTAAACCATTCGCAGACGAACATGCAAGGGCCAAGTGGATAGCTTCCAGTAATGCAATTTGGCATTCAGACGTTGCATAATCCAATTTACTTTCTGAGAGTGAGTGACATTTGAGCCAATTGGATAACCGAAATGCCTAGTGATTACATTCCAAGACACAATCTCACCTGTCCACAAGAGACTATGCCAATCACAAGAACGAAGAGGCAGAAGCTTCGATTTACAAAAATTGACTCTGAGTCCAGCTGCAACGCCAAAAAGTTACAAGGCTTCCATAATCACTTTGACATCCGCCCGCTGATTACGAGGCATAAACAACGAATCACCAGCATAAGCTTGACCAACGAATGTACGGCCCGAAGGTAATCGTAGACCATGAAGACGCTCAACAGAGGTCAAGTGATCGTGATAAGTCAACAGCGGGTGAGTGGCAATAGCATACAACAGAGCACTAAGAGGGCAGCCTTGCCTGGCTGAACAACCAAGAGGCCAAGATTCAGTCAATTCACCTTCCAAGATCCCTGAAGACGTGCTACATGCATACAAAAAATAAACCACATTGGCTAATTTATGACCAATTCCTAGGCACCTCATTGTGGCGCCAATGAAGTCCCACTGCACAGTGTCAAAAGGCCTTTTCAATGTCAACTTGCATAACCAGTACATCCTGTTGAGTGTACTTAGCAAACTCCATGCCAATCATAACATTAGCCAGATTATCCATAATCTGACGATGTGGAATGAAACCGTATTGAGCCTGATGGAGTCTTGCAAAAAGATGGTCCTTTATGCGGTGCACCAACATCTTAGCCAATATCTTATAAACCACTGGCATCAATGTGCTCAGAGCCAATGAGAGAATCGCTCACAAAGCGCTTGCTTAGGCAGCAATTTAAGTAAACCTTCTTTCCAAGAGAGAGGCAAATCCTGTTTCTCCCATGCCGCATTTGTCATAAAAAGCAGCAGTTGTTCAAGAGCTTCCTAGAAGGAGAGGAAAAGTTCCACAGTAAGCCCATCCCAGCCGGGAGACCGCCAACGACCCAAAGCAAGCAAGGCACTATGCAATTCGGAAGCAGTAAAGGGGTCCTCAAGGACGCATCCATCATTCGGGGATATGATCGGAGTAACAAAAGAAAGCATCAAATTGACGCGCATGGCAAGTAACCGAAGATGCCTGAGGGGCAGTAGACACCTATCGATAATGCAAAACCATGGCATCTGCAAGTTCTTGTTTTGAAGAAGTCCAAACACTCGAGGAAAACATAACCCGCTTGGTTTCCTGTGAGAGTCTTGTATGATGCAAATGCTCAATGAATTGCTTCGAAGCACATCCTTTATCCATGAAAGCCTGTTGACGGGCACGCTTCTGCCATTTAGCAAGCTTTCGCTTGTTATTACGCTGAATACACATAGAAGCTTCACATAAGTCCGACATCTCAGAATTAAACAGAGGCCGTAAATCAGCCAACGCTTGCAACCATTGACAAGCTTGCTTCGCATCTTTGACATCCCCTCGAGTGCACTGCATGTAATGCGTGCCATAGTCACAAATAACACTTTGCACCCTATAACAAAGCGATACCAGGCAGCGTCAAGATCAAGATGTATATGAGCAAGCAAAGGGGGAATAACCTCAGAAATCATGTCACGAAAAACCTCATGAGTGAGATAAGCATTATTAGTAAGTAGCAGACGTTTCCTCGGAAGAGCCCGGTCACAAAGAGTCTGCCCAAAACTCACATTCAACAAAACAGGGTAATGATTTGATAACTGTAAGGTGTAATCAATGTTGACCTCACATACAAATTCCTCATATTGTTGCACATGAAGCATATGCCATCTATCCAACCGTGCTCTATACGAAGAGTGGGCAACATGCTGAAAAGTAAAAACAAGGGCATTTGGATGCAAATGCCTCCATATATCAATCATCTGAGTAGAAGCAAAGAGATTATCCCATTCTTGCCTTTCCCCAGACAACATATGTGAGTTACCAGTGGTACTATCAGCCATCTAAGGGGTATTATTAAAATCACCGCAAAGGAATGCATTTGAAGTCCATGAACGAGAAGAGACGTCTGGCCAATGAGCAGCCCTTTGTCCAGACGATGTATACGCATAAATTCCGCCAAATTCATACACCTGACCGTTCAACAAGCATTGAATCCCCATCCAGCGGCCGTGCAGATCATTATACAAGAGAACCGGCTGAAGCTCATGCCGAACCAGCATCACTAAACCTGAGTAATCTTGCAAACCAGCATATGCAATCCAATAACCTGCAAAATAAGAACACTGACCATCAAAGTTATGCTGATTGTGTTCTTGCAAAACAACGATATCCGCCTTACATGTATGTACATAGTGCCAGGTCAATCGCCATTTATCAACGTTACATAACCCACGCACATTGTATGAAATGCATTTAATACAACTATGCATCGGAAACCATATTTACAACGGCAAAAAAACATAGGATCAAGTCGGGATGCCCATATGGACATCTCCATCCACGACATCCATGGCAGAACCAGACCGTTGAGTCAAAGCAGGAATCTTGTCCATAGAAATCGCTTAAGAGGTGGAAGCCTCACCCAAAAGTACATCCTTATAAGAGTGCTTCGCTTTTTCCCAAGCGTCAATCAATGTGCGATTGTCATTGCAGGGAAGCTGCTTAAATGATACACTCTTATTGGCGTTAACCAGAGGAACATAACTACGGGAAGAAGGTGGAGTACGAATTTTCACTGTCTTTTAAGGTACCACCCACTAACCAACATCACTTGGCCCAACATTTTTGCCTTTCCCTGCATTTACATTCCCAACATCAGCAGATGGTGGATTTTTGTTTTTCCCTTAATTTGCATTAGAAGTCACCTTCATAGTAGGGGCACCATTCAATTTAGCGTCACCAACAGATTTGCCTATAGGGGCAGGGGAAGAGGAAGGAACAGCCGAAAGAGGGGGCTGCAAAATTGGTTCAGGACATTCAGATTGCATGTGACCAAATCTGCCAAATCGAAAACAGGAGTTAGCAAATTTTCCCCATTTTAGTTTGAAAGGGCGCTTGCCCACCCAAGGATCCCCTGAGTCCACCATAATTCCATCCGAGGTATGCTTATCCGTATGCCATAGAATGCAAAACCTGTTGGTGTTCGCATCCAATTTCGGAGGGCAAATCACCTTGCCAAGTTGAGCAGCCAATAACGGAAGAAAATGCCTCCACGTGTGTGGGAAGTCAACAATTTCCACCCACACAGGACATTTATGACGAATAAGACTTTGATAGTTCTTTGTAAGTACCCAAGGCAAAACATGAGTCATGTGCGTGCCAAAAAAGAGGGGGGACATCTCTAGTAGAAGGTTTCTAGCCTCAGTATCTGCCAAAAGTACCTCATAGAAACCCCGACCACCGAAATAAACTCCTCTGACAGCCAGGCGTTTTAGAAGGAAATCAACCCACTGTCCGACATCTTGCGCAATGGGCATTTTGCCAGGGAAAAACAAAATGACCGCATCCATTGCATATTGCGCTACCAGATCCATCAGATTCTGCACGGGAATACGCACCTCAAGGGCAGGTGTCTGACCGTTCCAAGCTTTACAAGCCTCTTCGAAGTCTTCGTACAAACAACTTCTGATTTCAGAAACTTTCTCCGAAACGCTGTCCATGGCTTTACGACACACGGGAACTCTGACATGCATTAACCAGACCACGACCAAAAGCTAAAGCAAAACACTTTTTTTTGTATTTTATGTGAATTTAACTATTTACAGAGACCTCAAAGTTCTGTACATCTCCCACAGAGCTCATACATCTGCAAAACGTATGCCTAGATTACTGTAAGCTGGCAGCAGTTGTCAATTGCATGATGATGTTGAGGCAGCAAGTCAAGCAGATGACGGACAGCAACAACCTGCTGGTGAGGATCCACCTGATCACGCAGGCTGATTGCACACAGGGCCGACTTCTGTAGGCTGTCTTCTCGCAGGGGTACAAGCCGCTCAGACTGTCTACACACAGAATTGCAGGATCACACAGAGCTGCAGGTTGCACATGCTGAGTCCGCACAAGCAGAGTTCGTGCAGGGTATAGACTCGCGCAGGCTGTGCACGTGCAGGGATTCAAGTTCGCGCAAAGAAGCAAGTTGAGCACTAGATAAGAACTTCTTGAAGCAAGAAAAGGTCTCATCTTTAGACTTTATGGCGTAGACCCAACCTTAGAACCATGGGCTATGATAAGATGACTCTTTGCAACACGCCAAGATTGCTGATGAAAAGTGACTTTGTAACCCAAGTCATCAAGACGTCCAACCGAAATCAAATTGCGTGTCAAGGCTGGAACATGACGCACATTATGGATGGCAAACTTCACCCCATTTTCCATAACCATGGCAATATCACCTACGCCAACAACGTCACAAGAGTAATTGTCACCAAGTGTAACATAGCCAATGGTGTCTTTATATGTAGTAAACCAATGCCTATGAGGTGTGACATGCAACGAAGCACCCGAATCAAGAATCCATGTATGGGATACTTCACCACTAACAAGGAGTTCAGCTGGCATAGAACTCTGCAAAGATAGAGTTTCTTGTGCATCATAAAAGACATCATTATTTTCAGTCAACATATTAATGTCTTGCGCATCATTGTCATCCTGCACTATGCTTAGGTCTTCAATCTTAACCGAACTCTTTGGTTTCTCGTCTTTATCATCATAATCTTTATGCCCTTCTCTTTGTCACGCTTCCAAGCATAATAATCCTTCTTTATGTGACCAAACTTATCACAATAATGGCATTGAACATTGCGGCGACCACGAGACTTTGATCTACCCTTTGATGCATCTCTATTGCCCTCTTTCTTGGACTCACGTTGCGAAGCCCTTATGTTGTTTATCATCCTTTTGCACATAATGAGCTTCGCCATGATGCGAGCTGATCATGGTCTTCCGACGCATCTCCTGTGACAAAAGTGCACTAGTAACATCATCGTACTTTAGCGTACCATTAGGAGCAAAGTTACTAACCGCTGTGCAAAAGATATCCCAAGTGGGTGGCAACGAACAAAGCAAAAAGATTGCTTTCATCTCATCATCAATGGTCATGCGCTGTGCACAAATCTGGGCAAAAAGAGAATCAAAATCATTGATATGGCTGGCAACGTTAGCTGACTTCTTCATACGAAGGTTGAAAAGTTTCGGCATTAGGAAAACTTTATTGCTAGCCGTATCCTTTTCGTAAGTGTCGCATAATTTTTGCCATAAAGCATGAGCAGTCTCGCATTCTAACACTGAAAAGTACACCGACTCTCCAAGGTGCAGTCTAATCATAGACCTGCATAGCTTATCAAGCTCCTCCCATATCTTCAGTTCTAGCCGCATAGGTAATAGGCAACTTTTGCTTCTTTTGGACAAGCAAATCATGCATTTGGTTCTTCCACAGCTGAAAATTAGTGTCATCAAACTTCTTTATGTCATAAATGTCACGGTCTTTGCTAGTAGAGATCGTGACAAGACTACCAAAAGATTCTGGGAAAATTTCGGCAGTCTCCTTTGTATTTGGGACTATGTCAACCAAAATACGAGACAAAATGACCAAGTATGTCACTCACAAAGCATAAAAGAGGGCAATGCCTCTCAAAAGCACACTGTATAGAGATCAATGAGGCACATAAACTGTCAAATTGACCATAGACCGCCAACTCGGCGTCAAAAGCACCTATACCACTCTATACATGTCCTATGGCAAGGCCTCGTAAGGGATGCTCCAACTACTTGTATCACTGAAGGGATATCCATATTTGAGAATACCACAGCTTAATGAAAACCTCAGGCTATCGACCCTCAACAATGTAGGTTATGCAACAAAACGTATAGCCAAGTCTCAGAAATGGCCATCTTTCGGACCAAGTCTCAGAAATGGCAGGGATTGTCGTACTAGCCAAAAGATGGCTCCACAAAAGCGTACAATGGCAGTATCCACAAAGACGTACAAGTCTGTCAAGAAGCTCAAACAGGCATCAAAAGCATGTGCATGCAAATAAACATCCCTGCGGGGAGTCAAACCGCTCTCAAAAGAGCTCAAACATTGTCAAAAGTGTCAACATATGCATATACACAGCATAAACAATGGCTCCCACTGGAACCAGAGTATCGCAAGCACTAAAACCTGTAGCCCGTGAGTTGAGGCCGATGCCATAGCCGAAGCCGAGATCGAGGCCGAGAAGCACAGAGAAAGCTAACCAAGCCGCTCTATGTACCTGTACCTGTACCTGTAGTTGAAGAAGACAATGCTGTCAAACTCCCACTCTATGTGTGTATGAGGCCACTTCGAAAGAGGCTACACACTCCCAAATGAGCCGTGGGCTCTCGTAGATGGAAGAGACTGCAACAATGGTACATGTAACTGGCTATGGAAGCTCTGCAGCACAAACTACCAAAAGAGGGCTGAAAAATTCAGCTCCTGAATCGTAGCTTGAATGGGGTTTCTGATGGCTGGAATGGCTCCGAACGGGGGGGTAAAGCGCTAGGACACCTGATGGAAACGCTCTCGAAAAGCTGAATTTGCCGATGCCGAAATCAGAATCCTGTTTGCACTCTTGAAAGTGCACGCGCATGCGGAAACGATTTCGGAAATAAAACTGCTCTGATATGAGATGAAGGGGAGGAGCCGAGAGCACAGTGGAAGAGGAATACGCACGCACACACTCATACACACACAACCATAGCCACACATACAGGTTGGAGGGGGAGAGCCTACACGTACTGTGTGCCCCCTTTCTTTCTTCGCTTATCTTATGCACTAAGGCACAATACACATTGTACTTAGTGTTAGTGGCTCATACAAGTGTATAGCTATATACTTAGAGTTAGTAGCAGTTAGTGATGGGCGGTCGGCCACATGGCCATTAAACCTAACAGGTCCTGCTTCAAAGGATAGCTTACCAAGATGTAATAGATTGAGTAAATGGCAATGGTGCAAAAGCGTCCCAGATATGCATCGGCCAGGAAACCCCCCCGGGATGCCAGCACCTATGCAGCTCCTATCCAATTGGTGACCATGTTGTCGGCTTTCGGCAATGGCTCGTGCATCTCATCTAGCAAGTACGTGACCAAGTTTGCCAAAATCGAGTAAAACGCCAGTCTCTCCATTGCTTCTCTGGCTGTCAAATACAAGAAACTAGCTAAGCAAAACAGATTTTGCCGGTTGAATCTAGACCCATGAAACGCCATCCCGAGGTAGAGCTTTTGAATTAGAGAGCATACCAAGTATGAAGCAAGCTGTCGTCCAACCCCCCTTCCTAAGGCTTGTGCCAACACAGGCATGTCATCCATGTGAGAAGGTTATTGCAATTGTTTCGGCCCGCCCTCCTTGAGCGCATCATAATAGGCAGACTTCAATGCTCTCTATTTGTGTGCGAATATGTGTGTCCCCAATTGTTAGGTGCAGCGGAATGAATGTTGTATTTTCTCAAGATTAGTGATCTTTATTGCTCAAGGTTCCTTTTAGTTCTTAGGGAAAGAGAGAGCTTTCCGTCTTATGGAGAGTGCTATGATCACGAACAAAGTGAGTGGATATTGTGCGTGCAAGTGAATGAGACTGAGAGAAAGAGAGAGAAGAGATACGACACCCGAGAGGTTGTAAAACCCTCCTCCGAAGGCCCCATTCTCGTCGGCGAGAGTGGTCTACTTTGATTGCACAAAGGTGTACAATGCGTATGCAATGGACTATGCAACTTGGTCTATGACGACGACGACGACGACGACAACGACGATGACGACGACGACGATGGCTGAAATCTGAGATCTTCTAATCGCTGAATTTCGGGACTGTTTCGGTGGCTGAAAATGACTGTTTTGGCTGCGTTTTCTTGGCTGAAAAATGAGGTTTCTTAGGGCTGAAAACTGATGGTCTTTACGGGCTGAATCTGCTACACTTTAGGTGAATGATGCCGGTCTTAATTTGCTGCTGAAATCCAAAAACGCCAGGGGTTGAAATTGGTCCTTCTGTCGCCGGGGTTCTGCAAATGCAAAAACGCTAGGCTGATCTGTTGTGTCGTGATGACGCCGGGGCTGATCTGCTGTGCACAAATCGCCAAGGCTGATCTGATGCAAAAACGCTAGGTCTTCTGTGGAGAAAACGCCAGAGTAGTCACGGGGGTTGGTCTTGTTGAGAAGTTGCCTGTTGAGCAAGGTGCTCTTGCTGCCTCTTTTGCCAGAAAGTGCTAACTTGGGTTTGCTTATATATTAACTTAGCGAAATTGCCCTACCTACTTTTGTTGGAAAGTCACTTAAAAATAATAAGTGAAAATCCCAATAAATAGGAAAATAGGCTAAATGCACTGGAAAATTCCCCGAACTGATGCGAATGGATTCTGATGGGAATTCCGATGATCATGCTGTGTGCAACCGGAGGATATGCATCTATGCTAAGTGAATGGGCATACATGTTCTACGAATAGACTCACAAAAGTGCCAGATCACTGCTAATCTAACTTGATCGGACTGACCGAACCTTGCTGTGGTGTAGCTTGTCCACGGACACATAGGGTTGGGATGTGTCACGTGACATCCCCTCCTTTTCAAAGTGAGGTACTGGTACCGAACTGTATGGCGTCGAGGGAGATCGCTAACAGCATCCAGAATCCTGGAAGGGACTCTTCGCCGGCCCACTCTGCTGTGTGGGTCGTGCGGTACTTGAACTTCATAAAGGTCTGCAACGCTTGCTTCTTTGGGCCGCGCCGAAAGCGACACAAAGTCTTCTGAATCTCCTTTCTTGTGTCAACTTCGTCTAGAGTCCTGCTTCTTTCGTCTTCAAGAATCTCCATGTTTGAAAATTCCTGAAACCATCTCCAACACAAAACCATGAACATACCCATTCAATGTAAAGTGAAGGAAAAAAATCTTGTCTTCTCTAAAGACTGTGTATGCAATGTAGATGAACAAATAGATGAAGTGACAACCCGTTCATCAAACACATGCAAACAAGGAGATCGAATCTTTTCCGTTTGATCGAAATGAATCAACTGTGGCAAATCACAATGGAAATGCCCATGCGTGGTACTCATACAACCATGTGCTCGGTCAACAACTGTGTCATGCAAAGGAAGAGACATGGAATGCGACTTCCTTACATACAAACTTTTCAGCTTTTCATGAACAATCCGCATACGTTCGTGCTCATCCATGAGAGAAACGTGCTCAACATACAATATGTCATGCCTAGGAAAAGGGATCACATAACGATGCTGACTAAAATACAGGAAACCTTCAAGAATGAAACACTCGTACAATGCGTGCGTATCAATCATGCGAACACACAATACTTCTTGTGAGGGTTCTTTAGACCAAGGCTCGAGAGTCAAGATCGCTTCTTCCGGATCTATCGAATCTTCTTGTGGGGGATCTGTGGACCTTGACTCGAAAGCCAAGATGAATTCGTGGTGATTGATCGAATCTACAACGAGGTTAGCTTCGCTAGAAAAAGCATCCACTAACACATCATCCTTGTGAACAATCACATCTGGTTCATGCAATTCATCACGCTTGTGAGAAATCACATCTTGATCATGCAAATCATCATGCTTGTGCGAAATCACATCTTGATCATGCAAATCATCATGCTTGTCATTGTCATCCAAATCATCATGCTTATCATTGTGCTCCAAATCATCATGCAAGTCCTGTGTATCTTGCTTTGGAGAAGAAGAGACTGAGAGAGTCTCCTTTTTCCGATTCTGTTGCATCTATGCCTGAGCTTGAGAAAGAGTCGCAATAACTCTTGCATTTGTGCTTTGTTCTCGCGATAAAATTCTGCTTCTATGGCTGCCCTTCTTTCTTGGTACTTACGCTTGATGGCTGCCATATCTTCTTCGTAGGCTTCTTTTTCTGCTTCTCTTTCTTGGTCCAACTCCTCCATAGGAGTTAGTGCAATCTTTGTCGTAGATGGAAAAGGGGGAGGGTCGGAAAAACCTCCTGGTGGGGAAAAGTCTTCTTCGCCTCTCTCATGCTCATCACCTCCAAGCGAAGTATCCATTCCGCTTCGAGTGATGACCATTCTGCAATCGTGGGTTCTTGTGTTCTTAAGTTCACGAGGAACTTGGGTTCTTGAGGGTCTTCAGGTTCTTGAGGTCCTTGATTCGTGAGAATCTTGGGTTCTTGCGGTTCTTGAGGGGTTCTTTCGCTTGCAAATCGCGTTGAGAAGGATCTTCTCTTCACCCGAGTTCTACTCCTTTCTTTGGGTGCACCCCTTGGTGGCCTTGCGCTCACACCAAGGTTGCTTTTTCCCACCTCACGTCGATTGGCCGCCCGCTAAGTGCACGGTCCGCTCTCAATGAGTGAAAAGAGACACAAGGGGAGGCTGGACAAGCCCTTCTTTCTTGGGATTCCTGTCACTCTTCAACAAAACACGGTTAGGAATCGCCACACCCAAGTAAACTTGGGTTCGTGCGATCGCAACAAGCAAAAAAAAGCTTGTGGTTCTTGTGGTTCTTTCCTTGAGTAATGCAGAACACTTCCAAAGCTCTGATACCAATGTTAGGTGCAGCGGAATGAATGTTGTATTTTCTCAAGATTAGTGATCTTTATTGCTCAAGGTTCCTTTTAGTTCTTAGGGAAAGAGAGAGCTTTCCGTCTTATGGAGAGTGCTATGATCACGAACAAAGTGAGTGGATATTGTGCGTGCAAGGTAATGAGACTGAGAGAAGGAGAGAGAAGAGATACGACACCCAAGAGGTTGTAAAACCCTCCTCCGAAGGCCCCACTCTCGTCGGCGAGAGTGGTCTACTTTGATTGCACAAAGGTGTACAATGCGTATGCAATGGACTATGCAACTTGGTCTATGCCGATGACGACGACGACGACGACGACGACGACGATGATGACGACGACGATGGCTGAAATCTGAGATCTTCTAATTGCTGAATTTCGGGACTGTTTCGGTGGCTGAAAATGACTGTTTTGGCTGCGTTTTCTTGGCTGAAAAATGAGGTTTCTTAGGGCTGAAAACTGATGGTCTTTACGGGCTGAATCTGCTACACTTTAGGTGAATGATGCCGGTCTTAATTTGCTGCTGAAATCCAAAAACGCCAGGGGTTGAAATTGGTCCTTCTGTCGCCGGGGTTCTGCAAATGCAAAAACGCTAGGCTGATCTGTTGTGTCGTGATGACGCCGGGGCTGATCTGCTGTGCACAAATCGCCAAGGCTGATCTGATGCAAAAACGCTCGGTCTTCTGTGGAGAAAATGCCAGAGTAGTCACGGGGGTTGGTCTTGTTGAGAAGTTGCTTGTTGAGCAAGGTGCTCCTGCTGCCTCTTTTGCCAGAAAGTGCTAACTTGGGTTTGCTTATATATTAACTTAGCAAAATTGCCCTACCTACTTTTGTTGGAAAGTCACTTAAAAATAATAAGTGAAAATCCCAATAAATAGGAAAATAGGCTAAATGCATTGGAAAATTCCCCGAACTGATGCGAATGGATTCTGATGGGAATTCCGATGATCATGCTGTGTGCAACCGGAGGATATGCATCTATGCTAAGTGACTGGGCATGCATGGTCTACGAATAGACTCACAAAAGTGCCAGATCACTGCTAATCTAACTTGATCGGACTGACCGAACCGTGCTGTGGTGTAGCTTGTCGACGGACACATAGGGTTGGGATGTGTCACGTGACACCAACCATTAGCTACAAAGAGCGCTAGCGCTCAGTTACATAGAAGGTCAAAGTACGCACATGGTGCGCTCTCATTGGCACCAAGAACGGCTTCCCATTGCTTGCCTCTTTGTGTAGATGCTGCTAGTCATTCTCGCAATGTTTGAGTCGTTGTTTTGCTATGTCTGTGGTGCAGGCCAGTTGGTGATTCAGCGTCCACATTAGCCAACGAATCAACGTCCCTTTGCTCACAGCTTTTGTAGAGCAGCCTCTTAGTCTTTTCTCTTCGTGCGCAGTGAATGTTGATTAGCATCTACTTGAATGAGAATCAGTCGTCCTGCAACTTGCAAGGCGGTCGTGGGTAGACAGGGGTGTGGAAGAGAATAAGAAGAAAAAGAGCATTTTAACCATTGGCTCATGCCGGAGGGCGCTAGCGCTCAGTTACTGAAAAAGCAGACAAGAGAGCGTAGAGATAGAACGAGACAGATGATATGATAAATAAATAGATTTAAGATTTAAAGGGAAATTTATCAAAATACCCCTCTAATCTGTGGAAATTCTCAACATACCCCTCAAATTTCAAAAACTCCCAAAATACCCTTTTATCTATTTTGCTTGGATTGTTCAAGATTTTCTAATCTTTATTTCTTTTTGATAATTGAGATCTGTTTTTTAGTGCTTAGCATGTAATTTGTCACAAATTTCCGCAATTATGTCTAAAAATAATAGAGCGATTCATCTCCAAAGCCTACAAAACCAACTCAAATTCATGTTTTAGCATCTTGTGTTGATAGACAATCACTCTTCGTACAAAAAGCTACAAATTTTTCTATCTTTAGAAAAATTTAATCTCAAGATCAAGATATTTTAGGAATTTTAGAAAATAAGAAGGGCACTTTGGAAATTTATAACAAAATATTGGGGGTATTTTGAGAATTTTTGAAATTTGAGGGGTATTTTTGGAATTTTCATAAATTAGAGGGATATTTTTGTATTTTTCTCAAAATTAAATCATATGCGTTTAACAAGTGCTCTTTCTTCAATTGGAGCTATCATGCAGATCATCCTCTCAAAGTGATCGCAACTTTCTATTTTTCTCTCTTTCTTCAACTGGGCGCTAGCACCCTCTCATAGTGATCACGAGAGAGAGAGAGAGAGAGAGAGAGAGAGAGAGAGAGAGAGAGAGGGGTAGAAGATTGAGCATAAAAGGGACTATATAAAGGAAGTAATAGATGAATTTTTAAATTGCTAAGAATTTTTTACGCTTTTCTAATTGAAGTGAGTATTTTATCTCTATCTCTTTCTCTCTTGCTCTATCTCTCCATCTCTCTCATTCTCTCTTGCACACGCTCGTAGTGAGCGCTAGCGCCCACTTTGGGCATGTGCATGAGAGAGAGAGAGAGAGAGAGAGAGAGAGAGAGAGAGAGGATATGAAAAATATATATAGTTAAAAATTTAATCTTTTGCGCTTTTTTATAATTGTATATCTCTCTCTCTCTCGCTAACGTTATCAATCCGAAGGTTCTCATTCTCCTTTGCCATCTCTCTCTCTCTCTCTCTCTCTCTCTCTCTCTCCTCAACTGGGCGCTAACGCTCTCTCTAAGTGAGCGCAATAGATAGAGCGAGAGAGAAAGAGAGAAGGAGAACGTGCGAGAGGGAGAAAGGGGTAGGAAATTGAGAGTTGGATAGCCTATATAAAAAAGTCCTAAGGTGAGTTTTTAATTTGCTAAGAATTACTAACGCTTTTGTATCTGAGGTGAGTCTCCTATCTTTGTCTACTTTTCTCTCGCTCTATCTCTCCTTCTTGCTCGCGCTATCACTCTAACTCTCTGAGAGAGATACGAGAGCGAGACAAGAGACATGAAGATGAGCTGGATTGTGCCCCGAAGGTAGCATCTCTGTTGGGGAGCCGCATCCAAAGATTGTGGAGTTAGATCCACCAGTCCATGACTTAGAGTTTATATTTCAAACAGCACCTCGCATTGTGTGGAAAAAATGACCTTTTTTGTAAACCGTTATGAATGATCGCTTTTGACATTCTTTTGAATAAAGAGATATGCTTATTCTCAAGTAGTCTGATCTTGTAATTAAGTGGATTTTTTGAATTCCTGTAACCATTTCCATGAACTGTGAGAGATATATAGACTTGTATGTTCTTGTAATTAAGTGGATTTTTTCTATTCTTGTAACCCTTTTCGTGAACTGTAAGAGAGATATTGGGAAGGTGTACACACCGGAGTGCCATATTTAGAGGGCCAGAGTGGTAATGTTTACTTGGAGTTGACTGTGGTTGCCCTTTCTTGGTAGTTGAGCTTGCAACTCGCAAGTTCCCAACTCTCACATCGTGATTCCTCCTCTCTCTCTCTCTTTCTCTCTCTCTCTCTCTCTCTCTCTCTCTCTCTGTGTGCACGCTTAGGACATAAGACCTGCTCTTCTTTCCATTGATCATCATTTGGTGTTTGTAGATTGTTTTGAACACCCGTGTCAAATGTTTAGTATGCTCTTCTTCGGTGTGAGATGTTCTTTATGCTTTTGTTCGGTCTTATGCGCTGAGCACAACAACAACAACCTTGCTTTACATGCTACTCACCATTAGATCACTGCTCTTTCACGTGGTTGACCCGGTGGATCGTGTCGGTCTTATGCGTTGAGCACATAAGACCTCCAACCACCCAACCGCTACTCTATAGCAGTGTCTGTTGATGTGGTGATACAATTTTGGGTGATGGTGGCGACGTTAATCCAAATGCCATGAAAAGAAGCGCACTGCTTGCCATTTACCTCAACACAACAACAACAACCTTGCTTTACACACTACCCACCATTAGATTGCTGCTCTTTCATGCGTTTGACCTAGTGGATTGTGTTGGTCTTATGCATTGAGCATATAAGACGTGCAACCACCCAGCCGCCACTCTATAGCGGTGTCCGTTGATGTGGCAGCACAATTTTGGGTGACGGGGTGAAAAATCAACCTAAACTCCATGAAAAGAAGTGCATTGCTTTTCATTTTACCTTGGCACAACAGCAACAGCCTTGCTTTACACGCTACGCTCCATTAGATTGTTGCTCCAACACAAACTTGATAGAGAAAGATTTTTCAATAATTTTGCTAGACAATCCATTCTCTTAAAAAAGCTCCCTCTAAAGCCCTTACTCCTTTGAACAAAATGTAAAAACTTAAAAGGGATGTGGAAAAATAAATGCTTTCCTCAATGAAGAGCTTTTGCACCTTTGAGATAAAGTCATCTAGGAGACTAGGTATTTGTGAAATGCCTTCTGAATGATATGTCCATACAAAGCTATTAGCTACATCACATCCTTCATGGACCATATCATTACAAAAAAATCAAAGGGGAACATTTCTCTGTGTTTTAAGAGCGCATCATCAATGACATGAAAGCTTGGTCATCACAATGTTTTATAGTGGATTGCCCCCTTTTTAAGTAAACATGCTTGATGGAAGTTAAAAAACAATCAAACATATATATCAATATAAGTTCATTGTTTTTTTTCTTGGTCTTGTAAATAACAACTTACATAGAAGATCGTGTCACCATCACTAAACAAATATTTAACAAATTATCCCTTTTCATAACGATTGCACACACGAAGGACTTGAGAAAAAAACTTTGCGTATAATAAATACATAAAAGCCTCATGATGGAAATCTATCCTTGGAGAAAACCTAGCATCACTTTAAAAAAGCTAAAAAAAAACAATTTTCACTATCACTACCCACAAGAAGATATAATAATGAAAATAAGCGATGTAGTGCAACTTAGATACATGATTTGTGAGCATTAGAAGAGTTCACACCAATAATGAGATCTATATAAGTCCTTATAGATAAACAAAATGCAAATTTTATTGTCCATTTATAGACAAAAGCATGTAGAATGAGCTCATCCAAGCATACCAAAATCCATGCAACATCCCAATGAAAGCCACCTAACACCGTTTAGAGCCAAACTTAGTGTTGTATTAGAGTAATTTTTTACTGTAATAGAGTGGTTCTACTTACTGTTATGGTGACCACAAATAGAAATCTCTTTGGTCAAAACTACTAAGTACTATTCTACCTCTTGAAATCTAGGTTGTAAGTCTCTATTCTATCGCTACAACACGTACATACATGGAAAAGTGAAGGAATAGAAGACATCCCACGTTTTAAGACTGTAACCTTGTTAAGGAATAGAAGATATCCCACTTTTTGAGAGTGCAACCTTGTTGCTCTTTTTTTCCAAAACTTTGGTTAGTAGCTAAAGATGGTCCAGCTTCTTGTAAGAGCTTCATTTACATAAGGTTTGTAGGAGACCTTTTCCTCTTTTGAAAGGTTGATTATGTAGCCTAAGTCTTGGGCCTCGTTGTGTAGTTTTTCATTGTGTGTAGAGGCATGGCTTAATGCCGCAATGAGCTCGGTGCCTCTTTTGAGAATCCTTTGGGATCTACTAGTGGGCAAGGTACGACTACACTAATACTGTTGATAGCCACCAAAATACTAGCCATCATAATCTAGACAATTAAAAAGATAAGGCCCTTGCATTTGATCCATTAGATTCGATGTTGAAAAGAGAGGCACACACTTTACATGGAGGAAGGCAAGAGAAGCGAAATCGCAAAAATGGTAGAGAGTATAAATGCACGTGAGTAGGAGGAAAGCTGGCTAGAGTAGCACGACTTAGCAACATGCTCTATGTAGGGTACATGTTTGAGTGCTATCGCATGTTGGCAACATATGAAAAGCAAGATGTTGAGCACAATGGATGGAGAGAGAGAGAGAGAGAGAGAGAGAGAGAGAACCACAACATGGACGTCAATCACAACGCTAAGTTAACTTAGTCAATTTTTGGAGCACAAATACTATGGGGCTCTTTTGCATGAGGAAATGTGTGTGTTTTCCAATTGAGGACAACAAAGGCAAGATGGCTTGGACGAGCTATGCAAATGTGAGTTCTGGAGATGCCATCCCAATACACATCCACACTTTCCACAAAACTTGAGACACGTCAGTGCCAACTCATTGCAATTTTTCTTTTTTCGCACCACCATCAAAACATAGATCGTTAAAGGGCCGTGCCAACAACCTAAAGCATGCTTGATCACATCGTCACATTCCTTTCAAGAATGGACACATCATCAGAGTACATACTGGCACTCCTCTAGAAAAAAGAATTTCTTCAAAGATTCCCTCACCCTTATCGCGTGACTCCACAGATCTTGTGACCTCCAAGGACCTTTTGACAGATCTCGAACGCTGTCGCCTCCATTGCCATAGCCACCCCTTGATGGGACTCTCCTCTCCACTCTTCCCCCCTCCAGGCCAAATATGAGAGAGAAAGTGTAGATAGTGAGAACAACCGCTAGTCTGACTTCCAGTTTGGGGCTGTTTCCACCGCTGGAAGTAAGACTAGCGGTTGTTCCGCGAGCGCGCGAGAGAGAGAGAGAGAGAGAGAGAGAGAGAGAGACGCTCCTTCCTCCCTATCTGGCAAGAAAGAGAAGATGCTACATCATATCATGGAGAGCGCGCGCGCGAGAGAGAGAGAGAGAGAGAGAGAGAGAGAGAGAGTCGCTCCATGTGTGTGTTGCATGAGAAAGAGGAACTGCCATGTACTACATTTCCAACTGCGAGAGAATATCAGCAAATTCCGATTAATTCCAGCTTTTCCAAGATCGTAGCCACATACGATCATGGCCGCATACTCGGCTTTTCTGTTGAGGGAGTTTACACACCGCTAGTTTTAAATAGAAGGCTGCAGAGGGTGTTACACACACAAATAGTATGGCGCCACTTTTCATTGGCTGCATGATTTTACAAAATCATGGCATGAGGGGTGCCATAATTGGGCACCCATAGTAGGCCGTCCAGGTGCTGAGGAGGATACCACTTAAGCGCCAGCATGGCACACTTCACTTGCCAGTTATGGTGGTGTGTAACGGCCTCTTGGCGCCCAAAGCTAACGTGGCATGCACTGATTGAAAGATAGAGTTGATTATGGAGGGCACTGGACTAGTGTGTAACCACCCAGAAAACAATTCCAATTCCCCAAGCACTGGACTGTCCTTTCTGTTGAAGGGCAGTGCCAACAAAGCAGTCTAATTTTTTGTTTTACTGGATGAGTGTAAAATAGAAAGTCCCTTCGTTTTCAAAATTCAAAAAAAGAGGGGAAGAGAGAGAGAGAGAGAGAGAGAGAGAGAGACTAAAACAACAGGAGGCGACACCAGGAGCAGCGTTGGAGATCAGCACAGTAGACAGAGCGGCAGGGAATAGCCGAGGGGAGGGTAAGAATCCTAACCGTCATCTCTCTCTCTCTCTCTCTCTCTCTCTCTCTCTCTCTCTGATTCTCGTGTTCATTCTGTTTGTGTGCATCTTTCTATAATACACACATATACATACACAATGCAGGTGGTGGAAGAGAAGGTGAAGAAGGGTTCTTGCTTATGGAGGAACGCTGCCGTATTTCATTTTCATTTGCAGAGGAGTAGTCATGAGCGAGGAGATAGATAAGCATGTTCTTCGCAAGTATCATGTCTGCCAAAAGCTTGGCAAAGGAGTGAGTCCTTCTCATTCTCTCTCTATTGATTCTGCATTATCCTAAATTGCAGTAGTGTGATTAACATACATAAGGTACAATTCACAAGCTGAGTCCGATTTAGAGTCACATTTTTTTGCAAAGCTGCAAGAACCTTGGGTTCTAGATATGTGCAATGACATCGACTGATTCCTTCTCGGGCAGCAAGGCGGGTTGTGAGTCTTGAGGGTCTAGGTGTGACATTCATTTCCTCTACTTTGGCACTGGTGCAGAAGAATAAATGTGCATCGGGAATGCATGCATTTCCTTTATAGATATGATAATGTTCCTCAGGCAAAATTGAACAACTTAATAACCAGCCTTTGGTTGCATTAATCGGCAGGCAAGCATTTGCAAATTAAGCTTAATAGGCCCTTGCCTACGTGTAATCTTAATTTTGATCCAAAACACCAATTTAGGTATATTAAACATTAACTTCCATTTCATGAAGCTCATAAGTGCCTGTATTATAGATACCTGTAGTAGTTGCTAGCTGCATTAACCTTCTCACCAATTGCTCAGCACAACTACAAGGCATCCTTCTCCCAATTTCCAAATTTTGGTGTTCCGATCAAGTTTCAAATTGTTTGTGTATCAGCAACACACACACACATATATGTACGTATGCATATATGTATATGTAGTGTGTGTGTGTGTGTAATTTGCCAGCCCCTTCCCAACAGATAGCACTACTTCTTTTAAGGCCCAATGTGAGGAAATTTTTGCCAGATGGTGTTGCATGAGAGAGAAAGAGCTCGTAAAACCTTCTGTGCTAGTCTTCTTGTGCTACATGCTGTTTTTTCAGTATTATTTGAATGTATAAATTCGACCCCTTTCAAACAGGTCCGACCACTCATTTTTAAAGGTTTTAAATCTTAAGCTTAAAAACGACTATTAAAACAGGGGTTTTGGCCGATCTGAAGCATTATCGACTATATTGTTTCCACGCTTCTCCAACTCAATCTGTTTGCTCTTGCAGAGATGTGTTTATACCATGTCGGGCCGGCTACTTTCTTGGGCGGCCACTGCCAAAATACTAGATCGTGACTTTTCTGAACAAACTGGGGACACAATCTTTTTCATGTGTTTGTCTTGACGCGTTCGCACATTGATTCTGACTATTAATCAAATTATCATACTATTTGGACATCGATAAATTTCTCAGATAACACATTGTTTTTATTTATTTATAGTCTTAGCTAAACATATAACATCGCTCTGGCTTCTGAATAGTTGCTCTCAATTGTAGGGCTTCATGATTAGTATGCTAGATGTCTAGATGATCTTTTAATTCTGATTATGTCATCCATGAGCATCTAGAGGGGAGTGATTCTTGAACTGCATTAAGTACTTACGATGAGTCATTCCAGACTTTAGTTTTTACTCCTGATGGTGTATAATCTGTTCGGGAAGAATTTTCGTCTACTTCAGGGGTCTTCACTAAACTGGTTTTGCAGTAGGTTCGCTATCAAAAGGTCTTAGAAGATTCATGCGGGAAGTATTATGGATTCTAAGTCTGTGAAAGATGCAATCGAAATGTGACTTCATTAATTTTATTTGTAATCTTAAACGACCATAATACCTGTTGGAAAGTTTTACAATTTTCCCTTTCTGATTGGGTTTTTTCTTAAGTCTAGCTTTGCCAAACTTTAAAAGACCAAATTGCCCTTCAACTAGTTTGAGTTCCCGACAATGTTCATCTGCTGTTTTCTTATTCTTTTCTTGAGATCTAGTGATGGCGCATTTTACACGAGTGTAAGCGGTATCTAGATCTCGAACAAATTTATCAGTAGTAAATATCTTATCTTTGGTGAGAAGGATTGGAGGAAGATGTGGTTTGCCAGAAATAGCCTCAAAAGCAGCCTTGTTCGTAGAGGAATTTACACTGTTATTATAGGTAAATTCTGCTAGAGGTAAATACTTCTTGTTGATTATCAGAAACATAGCACTTTAAGATGTCTAGGACTGTAGAGTTAGCGATTTCTCTTTGTTTGTCGGTATGAGGATGATAAGTCGAGGAAGAATTCAGCTTAGTTCCTAGATTCAAAAAAATTGCTGTCCAAAAATTACTAGTCATTCACGGATAGCAATCACTTATAATCGTTTTGGGCATTCCATGGTGTCTAAAAATCTGTTCCACAAAGATCTTTGCCATGTGGTCAGGTTTGATGGTTTTTCTTATTAAAATGAAATGAGCTTGGCTATTGAATCTGGCTATAATAGTCCAGATTGCATCATATCCATGCGAAGTTTGTGGCAAATCCATTATAAAATCTACGGCAATACTTTCCCAGGGTACTTGGGGTATTGGTAGGGATTGAAGTAAGCCAAGGGTGTTATGACAATCATACTTATCCTTTTGGCATGCCACAATCTCTAACATATTTGTCAATGTCAGCTTGTAGTGTTGGCCAGTAGAAATATCTTTCTAAGGCCTAGTGTTGTGGACATTATACCTCTATGTCCCGCGTAAGGAGAAGCATATCCACCACTTTTGTTGTAAGTGGACGTGTCACACAAAGAGCTTGATGAAAATAAAGATACCCATTTTTAATAGAGAAAGGAAAAATTTCATTACCAGTTTGTAGCTGTTGCGAGATTTTGCCAGAGTCGGAGTCATCAGGATACGTCTCGGGTAGAGATTCTAACTTCTACTGTTGTATGTTTGTTATAGCATTTACTTGAGGCCATCGAGAAAGAGCATTTGCAACTACATTTTTACTTCTGGAAGTGTGTAGAATTTGGAAATGAAACATAGAGAGAAAATTGACCCATCGCATTTGTTTCTCAGACAACTTACATTAGATAATATGGAAGACTTTGATGGTTGGTTTTGATTATAAAATCTGCTCCAAGAAGGTAATGCCTCCAAATTGAGAGAGCATGTATCACTGCCATGAGTTCCTTTACGTAAATGGAAGCATGAAGCTCCGCATCGCGAGGTCGTTTACTTTCATCATAGTTACCTGAGATGCGGAACGGGAATGGCAACGGGCCTCCTTGCGGAACGGGGGAACGACAAGGGGTTCGAAACGGGAACGGCACGGAACAGGAGGCATAAAAAACACCCAAATAATGAAATTTTTAGCGTTATGTGTTTGAATACAAGTAATACTAGAGTCCTTTGACTCTAATATCCACAAAAAACACGAATTGAAGACCATTTAACCTTATTATGACTTGATTGTGATGTGCGGCACTGCGGTCATAGTACATGCAGTGTACACAACAGGCACAAAGCCCATACACAATACCACATGCAAGTACAAATGAGCTCTCGAATAATTGTTGCAAGGGATAGAAGAAGAGTGTACATACAGTGTACACAACAGACACAATGCCCCCCCAATTCATCTCACCGATGGTACGACGTTCCTAGGATGACCTCTGCTCACCCTCACATGCGACCTTCGGTGCAAACGTTGCGAACACGCAAATATGTATGCATACGCTTTGTGATGTCCTTGAGCACCATGGTAGCTGTTGCATGAGGAAGCAAAGGATGAAAAGAGAAAGGGGGGACACAGTAACACATATAGTATGTTGTGTACATACAGTGTACACAACAGACACAATGCCCATACACAATAACACATGCAAGTACCGATTAGAGATCTCAAATAATTGCAAGGGGTAGAAGAAGAGGCCATGGATTATTCGAGAAATAGAGAGATAGCTTGATCCTTGAGGGTTTGAGAGAGAGAGGGCTTGATAGAGAGGCTTGACTCCTTGAGAGCTTGAGAGAGTGGCTTCACTTTTTGAGGCCAAGGGGGCCTAAGGGAGAGAGCTTGAGAGCAAGGGAGAGAGAGACAGCCTTGAGGGTTGTTGCAATTGTGAAGGAAAAGGGTGAGGGGGGAGCATTTTATAAGGGTTGCCAAGAAACAAAACCCCCCAGAATCTGCCCCTTTGTGACCATTGGAGCTTGGAAAATCTGCACCGTTCCAGCTCTTTTCGGTACCAGCTTGTCATCCAGAATGCCTCGCCGTTCCGAGACGTTCCCTGCAACTTTGACCGGCCGGAACGTCGTTCCGGTGTTCTAGGCCCGTGGCAACACGTTCCCTGGTAACTATGACTTTCATACGCTATTGCATGGCCTTCTTGATTAAGAACTAAATCAATGCAATCGCCCGAAGCATCACACTATTCTTTAAGTGGTTTTCGTAGATCAGGTACAATGAGGATTGGTCCATGGGTAAGAAGGTGCTTAAGATTCCTTCTGTTTATTACCCCATATAAAGGATATCTTTTTCTTTGTGAGGTCTTGGAGAAGTGCAATTATATGAACGAAATGGCGAATAAAAGGTTTGTAGTAGGAACAAAATCCAAGGAAACTTTGGACATCATGAACAGAAACAAGTTGGAGCCATTCTGAAATAGCGTGAAATCGCGAGGTCCATGCGTACTTGATTATGAGAGACTATGTGTCCCAAATTGTGAATTTTAGTCAAGAAAAATTCACTTTTAATAGCATTTACTTGGAGTTTATGCTTCTGCAATTCTTCGAAGACAATCTATAAATGTTGTTATGTTCTTGTGTGCAAGAAAAGACGAAGATATGGTCAAAAAATATTCCTGTGAATTGTTGATGAGGACGAAAGATTTGATCCATCATTCAATTGAAAGTTGTTGGAGCATAAGGACAAAAGGCATTACTAAAAACTCATACAAGTTGAAGGTTGTATGGAATGCAGTCTTATGTATGTCTTCTGGAGCAATACAAATATGATGATAGCCGCTCTTGAGACCTATGCGGCTGAAAATTTGTGCCCTTGTAGCTTATCTAAAATATCATCAATTCTAAGAATTGGAAATCTGTTCTTGATCGTAATCTCGTTTAGAGAACGATAATCAATGCACATTTGACAAGGGCCGTCTTTCTTTTGAACAAGCAAAATTGGTAAATAGTATGGAGAAGTACTAGGTCGAACAAGTTACCTCTGAGTGCGTTTCGTAGTCTTTGCATAGCCTTCTCGAGAATAGGAGCATGAAAGAGAGAGAGAGAGAGAGAGAGAGAGAGAGAGAGAGAGAGAGAGGGCCTAGAATTGAGAGCTCTGAGGGGAACTCTACGTGTGTAATCTGCCAGCCCCTTCGCAATAGGGAGCGCTACCTCTTTTAAGGCCCAATGTTAGGAAATTTCTACCAGATGGCGTTGCATGAGAGAGAGAGAGCTCGTAAAAACTTCCACGTTGGATTACATGCTGTTTTTTCAATGTTATAAATTCGACCCCTTTCAAATAGGCCCGACCGTTTTAAAAAAAAGGTTTTAAGCCTTAAGCTTAAAAATGAGTGTTAAAACAGGGTTTTTTGGCCAATTTGAGGCATTATTGACTTTGTTGTTTCCATGTCCCTCAAGACTCGATCTATCTGCTCCTATCGAGATGTGTTTATACTATGTCTAGCCGGTCACTTTCTTGAACGACCACAATCAAATTATCAAAGTGTGACTTTTTCTAACAAACTGGGACAACCATCGTATTCATGTGTTTGTCGTGATGATGTCTGCACTGAATTCGGCTACTGTTCTACTTAGCATACTATCCGAACACTGGTAAATTTCCCAGATGACGCATTGCATTGGAAAACTTACCCCTCTGTTAAATTATTAATTGGTATCAGAAACTTGATAGTTTCGCACAAAGATCATTTTTATTCATTTATAGTCTTAGCTAAAAATATTGCAGAAAAGAGTTCTGTTTTGCTGGTTTTTTTAGTTCTCTAAGTTGTTAGCAGGAAGGTAACATGAGCAACGGCATCTCATAGGAGTGACAACCTGTTTCAATATGGCATGTTCTACGTTGAGCTGGAATTATTAGGGTTTAGAACCAGTATATTCAAATAAGGCACTGAGCTGCTTTTGTGGTTGAAGCTGCTTTTACTGGCTTATACACAAACGTAGCGTTGAAGTATCATTTTGTTTAGCCTTTCCTTGTATTTCTACCAATAGTATCTTGTATATGAAGATGCGGATGTATATGTGTCCTTGTGATTGTTAATTAAAATGTGCCTTGTGGTTGAGCTCTGGTTGCAACGAATGAATGATCAAGCATTCTAGTTGGTGTGAGCGTGGTGTGCCATCTTGTCCATGTGGTATGGACTGCTCAAGTTTGCTGCTTGACTCGTAGTGCCATTGTTAGGTGCAACGGAATGAATTTTTGCGCTTTGCTCAAGATGAGTGCTCCGAACTGTGCTCAAGGTTCCTCTTTGTTCTTATGGAAGGGAGAGCCTTCCGTTCTTAATGAGAGAGTGCTATGATCACAAATAAAGTGAGTGGACACTGTGCGTGCAAGTGTATGAGACTGAGAGATAGAGAAGAGAATACGACACCAGAGACGTTGTAAAACCCTCCTCCGAAGGCCCCACTCTCGTCGGCGAGAGTGGTCTACTTATGATTGCACAATTTGGTACAAATAAAATGCATGAGATTGATGCAAGTCTAGGCTATGTCGACGATGACGACGGTGATGACGAAGTCGACCTAAGGGCTGAAATCTGCAATCTTTCTACTGTTGTCCAAAAACGCTATGGGCTGACATCTGCGACTAGTCCAAAAACGTTGATTTGGGGGCTGTTTTCTATGGGTATTTGACGCATAAAATCTGCAGGTTTAGGGCTGAAAACAGAGGTTCCTTAAGGCTGAAAACTAAGGTTCTTACCGGATTGAATCTGCTACTTCTTTTAGGGTTGAATCTACTAGTTGTTCATTGCTGAAAAACGCTGCAGGCTGAGGTCATAATGCTGCAAATCTGTAATCGCTGGGACATGCAAAAACGCTAGGCTGAGGTGTTTCCAAAAACGCTAGGCATGCTGATGTCAAAAACACTAGCTGTGTCTGGAACTTCTTCTGGCGATGAATGCTGATGCAAAACGCTAGTGGCTCGAACTTGCTGGTGATGGCTACCTGAAAACGCTAGGGGATGCTTCTTCCGTCGCGGTGATCTGCTGATGAGAAAACGCTAGGGAAGGTTCTTGTTGCTTGGAGGAAATCCACGAGGGGTCTTGTTGGAGAAGTTGCCTGCTGAGCTTGGCTCCTGTTGCCTCTTCTGCCAAATAGTGCTAGTTTAGGTTTGCTTATATACAAACTTACTCAATTTTCCCTACCTACTTTCCAACAAATTCACTTAAAAATAATAAGTGAAAAATGTCAAAAATAGGGAAAATAGGCTAAGTGCACTGGAAAATTCCCCTGAAGGATTCTGATGGGAATGCTTATGATCATGCTGTGTGCAACCAAAGGAGATGCATCTACATTAAGTGACCAGGCATGCACGGTCTACGAATAGACTCACAAAAGTGCCAGATCACTTCTAAATCTAGATTGACTGGACTTACTGAACCCTTGTCGTGTTGTAGCTTGTCCACGGACACATAGGGCTGGATGTGTCAAGTGACATCCCCTCCTTTTCAAAGTGAGGTATTGGTACCGAACTGTATGGCGTCGAAGGAGATCGCCAATAGCATCCGGAATCCTCGAAGGGACTCTTCGCCGGCCCACTCTGATGTGTGGGTCGTGCGGTACTTGAACTTCATAAAGGTCTGCAACGCTTGCTTCTTTGGGCCACGCCGAAAGCGACACAGAGTCTTCTGAGGCTCCTTCGATGCTTCAACTTCATCAAGAGTCATGCTTCTTTCTTCTTCAAGAATCTCCATGGCTGAAAATTCCTGAAACCATTTCCAACACAAAACCATGAACATACCCATTCCATGTAAAGTGAGTGGAAAAAATCTTGTTTTCTCTAAAGACTGTGTATGCAATGTAGATGAACATAGAGACGGAGTGACAAACCGTTCATCCAACACATGCAAACAATGAGATCGAATCTTTTCTGTTTGATCGAAATCAATCAACTGTGGCAAAGCACAATGGAAATGCGCATGCTTAGTGCTCATACTTTCATGTGCTCTTTCTACAAATGTGTCATGCCAAGGAAGAGGCATGGAATGTGACTTCCTTACATACATACTTTTCAGCTTTTCATGAACACTCCGCATACATTCGTGCTCATCCAGGAGTGAAACGTGCTCAACGTACAATATGTCATGCCTAATAAAAGGGATCACATAAAAACGCTTACTAAAATACAGGAAACGATCACGAATGAAACACTCGAACAATGCGTACATATCAATCATGCGAACACATAATACTTCCTGTGAGGGTTCTTTGGACCTAGGCTCGAGAGCCAAGATCGTTTCTTCCTGAAGGGGTGCTTTGGACCTAGGCTCGAGAGCCAAGATCGATCTTCGTGATTGATCAAATCTGCAACGAGGTTAGCTTTGCTAGAAAAAGCATCAACTAACACATCATCCTTGTGAACAATCACATCTTCTTCATGCAACTCATCATGCTTGTGAGAAATCACATCTTGATCATGCAAATCATCATGCTTGTCATTATCATCCAAATCATCATGCAAATCATTGGCATTCAAATCATCATGCTCATCATTATCATTCAATTCATCATGCTTCTTATAATCATGCAAATCGTGTGTGTCATGCTTTGGAGAAGAAGAGACTAAGAGAGTCTCCGTCTCCTGAATCTCTTGCATCTGTGCCGGCACTTGAGAAAAGAGTCGCAAGAACTCTTGCATGTGTCGCTCGCTCTATTCTTGTCTTGCCTTTCTTTTTGCTTCTCTTTCTGCTTTGTCTTCTGCGTGTCTGCGTTCCATTTCTGCTTTTCTTTCTGCGTGTCTGCCATTCTTTCTGCATTTCTCGCTTCGCATTCTAAATTCCTTTCCATAAACATCAGCTCCAACTCCTCCATAGGAGTTAGTGCAATCCTTGACGTAGATGGGGAAGGGGAAGGGTCGGAAAAACCTCCTGGTGGGAAAAATTCTTCTTTGCCTCTCTCATGCTCATCACCTCCAAGCGAAGTATCCATTCCGCTTCGAGTGATGACCATTATGAAGTCGTGGGTTCTTGTGGTCTTGGGTTCTTAAGTTCATGAGGAACTTGGGTTCTTAAAGTACTTCTTTCGCTTGCAATCTGTGTTCGAGAAGGATCTTCTCTTCACCTCTTTCCTGCGGGCGCACCCGTTGGCAGCTTTGCGCTCACACCAAGGTTGCTTTTTCCCACCTCACGTCGATTCGCCGGCTGCTAAGTGCACTGTCCGCTCTCAATGAGTGAAAAGAGGCACAAGGGGAGGCTGGACAAGCCCTTCTTTCTTGGGATTCCTGTTACTCTTCAAAAACACGATTAGGAATCGACACGCCCAAGCGAACTTGGGTTCGTGCAACCTCAACAAGCAAAAAAAATTCTGCGATTCTTGTGGTTCTTTCCTTGAGTGATACAGAACATTGCCAAAGCTCTGCTACCAATGTTAGGTGCAACAGAATGAATGTTTGCGCTTTGCTCAAGATGAGTGCTCCGAACTGTGCTCAAGGTTCCTTTTTGTTCTTATGGAAGGGAGAGCCTTCCGTTCTTAATGAGAGAGTGCTATGATCACAAACAAAGTGAGTGGACACTGTGCGTGCAAGTGTATGAGACTAAGAGATAGAGAAGAGAATACGACACCAAAGACGTTGTAAAACCCTCCTCCGAAGGCCCCACTCTCGTCGGCGAGAGTGGTCTACTTATGATTGCACAATTTGGTACAAATGAAATGCATCAGACTGATGCAAGTCTAGGCTATGTCGACGATGAGGACGGTGATGACGAAGTCGACCTAAGGGCTGAAATCTACAATCTTTCTACTGCTGTCCAAAAACGCTATGGGCTGAAATCTGCGACTAGTCCAAAAACGCTGATTTGGGGGCTGTTTTCTGTGGATCTTTGACGTTGAAAATCTGCAGGTTTAGGGCTGAAAACAGAGGTTCTTTAAGACTGAAAACTGAGGTTCTTACCGTGCTGAATCTGCTACTTCTTTTAGGGCTGAATCTGCTAGTTGTTCATTGCTGGAAAACGCTGCAGGCTGAGGTCATAATGCTTCAAATCTGCAAGCGCTGGGACATGCAAAAACGCTAGGTTGAGGTGTTTCCAAAAACGCTAGGCATGCTGATGTCAAAAACGCTAGCTGTGTCTGGAACTTCTTTTGGCGATGAATACTGATGCAAAACGCTAGTGGCTGGAACTTGCTGGTGATGGATACCTGAAAATGCTAGGGGATACTGCTTCCGTCGCGGTGATCTGCTGATGAGAAAACGCTAGGTGAGGTTCTTGTTGCTTGGACGAAATCCACCAAGGGTCTTGTTGGAGAAGTTGCCTGTTGAGCTTGGCTCCTGTTGCCTCTTCTGCGAAATAGTGCTAGTCTAGGTTTGCTTATATACAAACTTACTCAATTTGCCCTACCTACTTTCCAACAAAGTCACTTAAAAATAATAAGTGAAAAATGTCAAAAATAGGGAAAATAGGCAAGTGCACTGGAAAATTCCCTTGAAGGATTCTGACGGATTCTGATGGGAATGCTTATGATCATGTTGTGTGCAACCAGAGGATATGCATCTACACTAAGTGACTGGGCATGCACGGTCTACGAATAGACTCACAAAAGTGCCAGATCACTTCTAAATCTAGATTGACTGGACTTATTAAACCCTTGTCGTGCTGTAGCTTGTCCACGGACACATAGGGTTGGATGTGTCACGTGACAGCCATTGTTTTCTTTGAAACCATGTCTCTCAAGTAGGAATTGATTAAAACAAGAACTTTGGTGGGAAGGTCTGAAGAAGGTGATAAATCTTGAATGGCCACAAAACTTTTTCCCAGGCGTTTTTTTAAAAGAAAAAAGTAGGTTGTAGATACATTCATTTGTTTTGTGGCACTTGAATTAAATATCACATACTTGCTGAAGGGTTGCTGTCATCCATTATGCTTTTTTGCTAGATTTCAAATAGATTCTCTCCATGAGGCCAGTCAACTTTTTCTTTTACTTCTTTCACCCCGCAGGCTTATGGGATTGTCTGGAAAGCCATTGAAAGAAGATCGAATGATATAGTAGCTCTAAAGAAAATTTTTGATGCATTTCAGAACTCCACAGATGCACAGGCATGCTATGGTTTTTATTTTCAATGTGGCAAAGCTTTGGACTTTTGCGTGTGTCTTTACAGAAAGATTTTTTAGAACTGTCATAATTAAAGCTGTGGTTGCTGCATGCAGAGGACTTTTCGGGAGGTAATGTTCTTGCAGGAACTTACTGATCATGAGAATATTATCAAGTAAGCCATTTGTGTCAAATTTTTTTGAAGGTATCTTTCATTCTATTATGAGATATGAGTTCTCTTTTAAGACATCTTTATCACAAGTGAACTTTCTTTGCTATGTTGAAAAAAGTGATTATGAATACTACCACGGTTAGTGAATGACTTATTTATTTATTTACATGCATGTAGATGTATATATAAATGTATGTATATACATGTATATACACACATATATACTCCTGGTGAAAATATTCATGCTTGTACTATATGTCAAACAATACACACATCAATTATAGAAGCACTAGGTTTTGTGTCTGAGGCACTTTAGTGGCTTCAGCCACAACAATGGATGAGCGTCTCATTTGACTAGTAATCTCAGTTACACCCAGAACATTTTATATCAGGAACTCCTATGCCAAAAAGAAAAATTGGAATCCCGATTCCCATTGGGTCCCCAAAAGTGCATAATTACATTTTTTCAACAATCAATAGTTAGGGTTCATAAAGGAGTGACAGGTGTGGCGCTAGCATTTTTCTAGTTTTCACGTTGTATCTTAACCCATGTAAAATATTGTTTTTGCTTAAACTGTTTCCTTAGGTGTCTATGTGAGAGGGTATAACCAGCAAGCACCTTTTCGCTGGCTTCACCTAATTGATGAACCTTAAAAGTTTTTAGTTTTTAAATTTATAGTTTTTATTTAATCTCAGAATGTCTTGGAAATAAATTTCTGTGAGACTTCTGAGTACTGTATGGATTAGGAGGGCTGGATTTTAACAAATTTACTTTCTAGCCATAAAAGAGGCTTGTTATTTTATCAAGCCAAAATTGGACGAGCATTTGAGCAATGATGGAAGAAATAATTGCTAACAGGGTTAACTATGGTAGTGATTCACCCAACGAGTGGAGAGGTTATTGTATCAATCGGACAAATATTTGAGCAATGATGGAAGATTTGCTTTGCTGGTAGGATATTTTCAGCCTTTTCGTGATGTTTTGTTGCGCCACTTGAGGAACTCCCACGATCTTTGGCTGGTTCGGACTTCGAGGCAAGCACTTTTCGAATCAATTCTTGATTGCGCAGTTCTCTTTGAGCCTCACACTCGACCTCCAAGGCCACTCTTTGAGCTTCACGCTCGGCCTCCAAGGCCGCGCTTTGAGCTTCCCGTTCCGTCTTTCTTTGTGCTTTTCTTTCTTTTCGTTCATTGCACTCGCGTTCTAAAGCAATGTGATTTGCCTCTTGTTGTGCCAACGCAATTCGATTCGCCTCTTGTTGTGCCAGCGCAAGGCGAATTGCTTCGCGATTGGCTTCTTGTTGTTGGGCCATCATGTTCATGCGAGTCTCTTCTTGTTTGGCCATCATGTCCATCATCTGCTTGACCATTGCCTCCATAGGGTTTGGTACACTTTGTGGCGTAGATGGCGAAGGGGGAGGGTCGGAAAAATCTCTTGGTGGGAAAAATTCTTCGTCGCCTCTCTCATGCTCATTACCTGTATGCGATGTATACATTCTGCTTCGGGTGACGACCATGCATTATGATCTTTGGTTCTTAAGTCCACGAGGGACTTGGGTTCTTGAGGGTCTTGGGTTCTTGGGTATTGGAGGGTCTTGAGGTTCTTGAGGTTTTCTTTCGCTTACAAACCGTGTTGGAGAAGAATCTTCTCTTCACCCGAGTTCTACTCTTTCCCGCGGGCGCACACCTTGGCGGCCTTGCGCTCACACCAAGGTTGCTTTTTCCCACCTCACGTCGATTGGCCAGCCGTTAAGTACACGGTCCGCTCTCAATGAGTGAAAAGAGACACAAGGGGAGGCTGGACAAGCCCTTCTTTCTTGGGATTCCTGTCACTCTTCAAAAACACGATTAGGAATGGATACACCCAAGCGAACTTGGGTTCGTGCGACCTCAACAAGCAAAAAAAAAAAAATGTGGTTCTTTCCTTGAGTGATATAGAACAGTGCCAAAGCTCTCATACCAATGTAAGGTGCAGCGGAATGAATGTTTGCGCTTTGCTCAAGATGAGTGCTCCGAACTGTGCTCAAGGTTCCTTTTGTTCTTATGGAAGGGAGAGCCTTCCGTTCTTAATGAGAGAATGCTATGATCACAAACAAAGTGAATGGACACTGTGCGTGCAAGTGTATGAGACTGAGAGATAGAGAGAGAAGAGAGATACGACACCAGAGACGTTGTAAAACCCTCCTCCGAAGGCCCCACTCTCGTCGGCGAGAGTGGTTTACTATTGATTGCACAAACTGGTACAAACGGTATGCATGAGACTGATGCAAGTGTAGGCTATGTTGACGACTACGACGGGGATGGCGAGGCCGACACTAGGGCTGAAATCTGCAATCTTTCTACTGCTGTCCAAAAACGCTATGGGCTGAAATCTGCGGTTAGTTGTAAAATGCTGATTTTGGGGCTGTTTTTTGTGGGTCTTTAACGCTGAAAATCTGCAGATTTGGGGCTGAAAACTGAGGTTTCTTTAGGTTGAAAACTGATGGTCTTTCTGGGCTAAATCTGCTACTTTTTAGGGCTGAAATTGCAGGCTCTTCATGGCTGAAAAACGCTGCTCATACCTGCTGAAAACGCTAGGCCAGAACTGATGTCGATGATGGCTTTTACTAACGCTAGGGCTGAGTTATTCTGGCGGTGAAGATCTGATGCAAAAACGCCAGGATGGGACTTGCTTGGCGATGGTTGCTGATGCAAACGCTAGGGCAAGGGTCTGATGAAGAAAACGCTAGCATGGGGGGAATCTCTGCTTGGAAGAAAAGTCCATCAAGGGGTCTTGCTGAGAAGTTGCCTGCTAAGCTTGGCTCCTGTTGCCTCTTCTGCCAAATAGTGCTAGCTCTAGTTTGCTTATATACAAACTTAGCAAAATTGCCCTACCTACTTTCCAACAAAACTCACTTAAAAATAATAAGTGAAAAATGTCAAAAATAGGTAAAATAGGCTAAATGCATTGGAAAGTTCCCCTGAAGGATTCTGATGGGAATGCTTATGATCATGCTATGTGCAACCAGAGGATATGCATCTACACCAAGTGATTGGGCATGCACGGTCTGCGAACAGACTCACAAAAGTGCCAGAGCACTACTAAATCTAGACTGACTGGACTGACTGAACCCTTGTCGTGCTGTAGCTTGTTCACGGACACATAGGGTTGGATGTGTCACGTGACAACTGCAACCATGTGCCAAGGTTCTCTCAAATAGCCTTCCAAAACAAAGTCGTGAATTGGGGATCTTTGTCGGAGACTATTGTCTCAGGCATGCCATATAATTAAAATATCTGGGCAATGAACAATCTCACTAAATGGTCCGTCTTGATTGTTTTCTTCACTGGAACGAAATGAGCTTGCTTGCTAAATCTGTCAATAACAGACCAGATGCCATCGTGCGCCTCTGTGTCTACAGGAGATAAAAAATGAAATCCATTGCAATACTTTCCCAGGGCGGGTGGGAATCAGTAAAGGCTGTAACCATCCTTGTACTTTATGCCTGTCAAACTTGACCTTTTGGCACACCAAGCAATTGCATACAAAGTCGTCCAGATCCTTCTTGAGTTTCGGCCAAAAGAAGTAAACACCTTTCAAGGCGGTGTCAATGCCGCGGTGACCCGTAAAAGGGGGACAATGGCACTCTGTCAAAACCTTTTCCCTCAACGGCTGTGTAACGCACAACATTGTTTTCCTCATCAAGTAGCCATCCCATATGGAATATCCAGCTACTACCTCCCCATTCTGTATTCGAGTGAATACATCCAAAAAAATTGGATTTGTGGCGTACTGATCAACCATGTCCTCGAAGCTTCTATGATGAATTCCCAAAAAGTCTATGATGAACATTCATCAAATCGGGCCAATCACGTATAGTCCCAAAAAGTGGATCTCCGGCAAGAAAAATTCACTCCTTTTGGCATTGATAACTAATTTGTGATCTCGCAATGCTTGAAAGAGCTGAAGCAGATGGTGTCTATGTTCTGCCTCATGCTTGGAGAAGACTACATCAAAAGTGCCAACAAACAATCTGTACTCTATGAAAATCCTATCCACGTTCGGTTAAAAGTCGCTGGAGCATTAGTAAGGCCAAAAGGCATCACAAAAAATTCATATAAACCGAAGCTCGTCCGAAAGGCTGTCTTGTAGACATCTCCTGCCGCAATTCTGACTTGATGATATCCGCTTTTTAAATCAATCCTGCTGAAACAAGAGGATCCCTGTAGTCGGTCAAGAATATCATGGATCCTTGGAATCGAGAATCTGTTCTTGATGGTGATTTTATTGAGAGCTCTGTAATCAATGCACATTCTCCAAGATCCGTCTTTGTTTAAAACCAACAATACCGGAGGGCAGTAGGGTGAAGTACTCAGCTCGATAAACCCTTTTCCAAAAGGTCTTTCACCTGCTTCATAGATCTCTTCATTTTGGGCTCGGCTAACGCTGTAAGGTAGCCGGTTCGGTGATGTGCTTCCAGGTATCAGATCAATGGTATGATCCTCAGGTTGAGATGGTGGCAACTCGCCTGGTAGGCCCTCAGAGAAGCAATCGGCATGAATGTGAAGGAAATCTTGGCGTTCTTTATCAAGTTCAGACATGTTCGTTCTGTGTTCATCATTTAACTCTTTCAAGTAGATCGAGTAAACGAAGAGAGTGGATTTTATTAATTTGGAAATGGCCGAAGCCAATACAATAGGGACAGACTCGCCCTTCAGTTTTACATCAAGTACAATTTTTCGGCCCTTTTCATTTGTCAAACTCGCTTTCTTTGCCCAATAATCGACCACGGCGTTGTTCTTATGGTACCAAGGGACTTCTAGGAGGACATCACAACCTTCCAAGGGTATTATATGTAAAAGTCATCGTGCCCCAAATACCCCTGACAATGCAACCAAAGTTTGTCCATGACAGGTGTAATGGCTATGTCCCATCCAGGTGCCGCTAGAACTGCCTCTGTTGGTGGTCCCATCCTATTGGGTGTAATCTCGATCCGCGTCGCCAATTCGGGTGAAATGAAGTTGGCCTTGGCTCCTCCATTGAAGAAAATCAAGGCTTCTTGATCTTTCACTTTGCCCCGAGCTCGGCAAAGTTCTGTACTTTCATCAATCAGGCTTGGGTCAGTACCCATGCAATCTGGAACCAATCTTGCTTTCATCTTGACTTTTCTGCCATGTTCCTCTGCTGCTCTCAAACTCTCTGGCTTGTCTTCATGTTGTTCTTGCTGTGCCTTTTTGGGGCACTTTGCGGAGAAGTGCCCATGTTTCCTGCATCCAAAACACTTCCCTTCCTTGATGTAATTGGCTCTCTCTCGGAGAGTGAGCCGGTGTAGTGTATCCTTGTATTTCTTTTCTTGGGAACTCTTTCTCTTTCTACTTTCATTGTGAGAGGTTTGTTGGGTTCTCTAAGCAAGATCTCATCAGTGGGGTAAGTCAAATTTCCCGAATGTATTGCAAAACCCCGTTCCTCATGACCCATCAATTCTTGAATAGAATTCAACTTTTGTTCCAGGCAGTAGTCTCGGATCTCTCTAGGGATCCGCAACAAAACAGCTCAATCTCTTCCTTAAAGGAGATCTTAAATGAAGAGGTTGGTAGAAAAGAGTTCCAAAATCTCTCTCAATAAGCGTCCAAAGAATCTCCCTTGGTCATCCGAAGATGATTCCAAGCGGTTCGTATATCTCGTTCGTACTTCCGAGTCAGCCAAGAAGAAATAAAGAGCCTTTTGAATATCAACCATTTGATTGGACCTTCCTTCCTCAAAAGAAGAGTGGACCACCATGTTCGAGCATTTCCTTTGAAGAAAGATGTAGCCCTCCTAATCTTGGAGTGCTCTGAGTAATGCCCTCCAGAGAAGGCTATGTCAAACTGCTGAATGAGGGCCAAAGCCCTCGGAGCATCTCGGAACCCAGAAAAGGATTCAAATTTAATCCATTGTCCACCTTCTTTGAATTCTTTTACTTTCTTGCTTTTGTCTTCGAGAAAGTCATATTGGTTGGCTCCGTAAAAATGCTTCTTCTTTGCATAAAACATGTGGTAATCGAAGTCCGAACTGTCAGAGGATGACTCCTCTGTAGAATTGTCAGAAATTGGGCAAAATCTGGGTTTCTTTGTCTTTTTATTTCCCTTTCCGAAGCTTTGCTTTTTGCTTTCCCTTTTCCTTTTTTGTCCTTCTCGCTCGAATCAGAAGAGCTAGAAGATCTGTCAGAAGAAGAAGAAGAAGAAGAAGAATTGGGTAGTCCTTCAAATCGTACATGCTTCTTCTGATTTCTTGCCGATGCAAAAGAAGATTGACGACCCAAATAACCCAGGAAGTCAATTCCCTTCTTGTGCTTTTTCTCTTGCTTTTTAGATTGGTTGTTTGCGTCCAAAAGTCGATTGATCTGTGTCTGAACCACCTCTTGTAATTCTTGCTATGTAAACATCCTCGGAGAAGGAGGTTTCTTGATTGCCAGTTTGATGGGTGGTTTTGTGGCTTTCTGCTATTGGGTGTGCACTTGTGCGTTGGATTGCTGACAAAAATTTTGCAAACTGCGGATCCTTCGCAAATTTAATCATTTGCTTTGTGCACTCCTCAACCTGTTGTCGACGTTCCATCTCTTCAAGTTCGTACTGAGTAGGCAGAGGTGGCCCGTACTCTTCCTCCATTTGTTCATCAAAATCTTCTTCGTGATCTCCTCCCGCATTAGCAGATGCAGAAGAAGTCCACTGATTCTTGTTCGAATCCATAAGTGTCAGGAGAAAAGGATCCGATTTCCCCGTAGAACAGAAATTGGCCTCGCTCTGATACCACTGTAACAAACTTGGACACCCCAAGTCAAGATTCTACCGCTACACAATAGAGATTCACTTCAAAACAGTTCACAAAGACGACATGGTCTGGCGTAGTTCTGTGCTAAGAGATATTGGCCCCAAAGACTGGCGTCCCTTTCGGTATTTCTTTTTATATTAATCTGTGTGCAAAGTACAAAGAGAGCCCGTGGGTGCTCACTCTCAGACTCTGTCCAGATGCTCTAAGAAGTGAGCCCCAAGAGAGCTAATTATTGTTACAAGGGATGCCGAAAAGCAGAGCCCCAAAAATCTCAAAATCAAAAGCTTATTAACTCAGAAGGAAATATCCCCAAAAGCTTCTCAACGTAATTTCTGGAAATCCGTACAGCTATTAGGGCAAAAAGCGGAACGTCCGTACTATTGTCCGTACAGCCTGCCACGTCAGCATGTCACCACGTTTTCTGGCAGGGTTACCGTTGGCCTGCTGTCAGCCTGTCGGCGCATTTCACAGGATCCCGCCACGTCATCAGTTTATGACAATAAGCTTCATTGAATGTTCACAATGGCTCTAGCATTTGTTGCCAGAGGATTCATCACGTGTCTTAGATTTGCCAAGTACCTTCCCATTCACATGTTCTATGTGTGAATCTCCTCTTACGATCCTCATATTTCACACAGCTAGTATGGATGTTAACATCAGGTCGACTGTTAAAATCAGCATCCGTTATAGATGCCTTTGGCACTCGGCCATGGTTACTGATGAATTAAGATAGATAAAGCATGCGAATTTCAGATGCAAACTAACTGAGTATGTAGGTTGTCGTTTTGCTCATATGCAGATTGTTGAACGTTTTAAAGGCAGAGAATGATCGTGACCTCTACCTTGTCTTTGAATACATGGGTAGGTCGCCTCTCCGTTTTAATTCATCAGAGCAATTATTTTTAGTGGTTGTGATTTCATAAGAGACTCATGACTGAGAATTTAGACCTGCTCGATTCTCTTGCAGAGACAGATTTGCATGCAGTTATCAGGGCTAACATACTGGAAGAAGTTCACAAACAGGTTACTTTTGCTTTATGGCATCAAGTGCATCCCATGACAGCCTTCTTTTTTGTACTTCAATGAAGATCTTATTAAGGACGTGCAAAGACGATTCTTGGTTTGTTTTGTGTTTTCTGATGATCACATGTACTAAGAGACCATTTTCATAAATTTTGTATACCTTCTGGACAGTTTATCATGTACCAATTATTCAAGTCATTGAAGTATTTGCATTCAGCCGAGCTGCTACATCGAGATATCAAAGTAATATTGTAGAAGCATGAGAGGAATTTTGCCAGAATCTTCAATTGCAGGTGCGGAGCTTACTTTGTGATGTTATTCACAAATTTCTGTTTGCTGTTGCAGCCAAGCAATCTGTTGCTAGATTCTGACTGCCAAGTAAAACTAGCTGACTTTGGGCTAGCACGATCTGTAAGCCCTTGCAATTTGTCTGTGTTTGGTAAACTTTTTTGCATTACTTGGATGGGCCCTTGTGGTCATTTTGTCCTAAAAGCTTAACCAGAGACTTTAATTTCTCTTGACTTGCCACTTGGTGGACTGCAGATAGCACAACTAAAGGATGACTCTGGCCAGAGTCCTATCTTGACAGACTATGTTGCAACGCGCTGGTAAGTATCTTTTTCCTTTCAAGGAGGCTGAACAGATAGCACAAACGCTAATGGTAGTTTTCTTTAATGAAGGTATGTTGCTGGGTGGGTGAGTCTAAATTCCTGCAATGGGCTGCGGAAGGTGCATTTTGATACACACATGCATATATGTAGGACATTATTTTGTATGTGGCAGATCAAGACATCTAGCACCTGAATGTACACGGCATCTGGGATCTCCAAGTATAGACAATGTACAGGTGTCCGGGAGAGGTAAGAGACTCTATCAGAGTCTATAGGTACATGTAGCGAAAAGTCAGATGCACGGAGGAGGAAAGCAAAGAAAAGAAGATGCAAGTGACGGAGGATGCTCCTTGGATTGCAGAGGGTTATAAACTCAGGACCATGCTGTTGAGGTTCCATCTCCAGATACTTGAAATTCCACCTCGGCAGCTATACCACTAGCTTCTCCAGAGCTTGATAAGGCTTCTGAGAGATTCCTCTTGCTGTACAAAAGTATTTGCCTCTTGGATTTGATGCAAATATATAAGCAGAAGGAGAGATTGAAAACCAAGGAATAGTTTTGGTGTTCCCGATGCTTCTATAGTGCACTGGCCTGCCACGTAGCAGCTGTTCGTCTGCACGCCCAGCTTACTTGCCAGTGCGCTCCTGTGCTGCGTGATGGAGGCTGCCATTTCTCTGCAGTCCGGTTGTGCACGCTGCTGTCCAGCAGTGGATGTGGCTGTCCGTCTTCTCCATCTTAGCCATTGGTAGCTCTCTTTCTTCTGCAGCACGGCGGTAGGGGCCTCTTGTTTGGTGTTTTCCTTTTGTTTTGCTGTTGCTTGCTGCATGCTGGTCGTGTGTGTGTGTGTGTGTGTGTGTGTGTGAGAGAGAGAGAGAGAGAGAGAGAGAGAGAGAGAGAGAGAGAGAGAGAGAGAGATGAATGAAATGAAATGTTATATTAATGTCTTCAGAAGGCCAAAATGACCTATGAGACCAAAAAGTTACAATGCGGTGAATCTGCTACAATGTTTGAGTACCGAAAATGAAAAGAAAAGGTACTAAAAAGGGAACTGTGTATGATACGAGCAAGGGAGGGGTGAAAGTAGTGAATGATGGCTAATATGACAATGTGGGTATGTGTGTGGTACAAGATCAGCAAGGTGAATAGTCCTCAAAAACTCACAGGCGATCCATCATCGCGGATTTCATCAATCTCTTCCATGGTAAGTAGTTTGACCGGGCTGTGTGCATGTCGGGCCAAAGTGACCCGGATCCTCTGTTGCAGTCTCCGACGGTATTGTGTAGTCCTCCGCCGTCTTGGGCATCTGGATCTCCCAAGTTTGGTCGTTGATCAACGTGCCTCTGGTATAAGGAGAATGTGAGCTCTGCTGTGGTAGCTGCTCCTCTTGCCGCCTAGTGTCCGCTTTAAAGAAGTTTGTGATCGGTCTCTGAGATTGGCTAGTCTCTCCTCTCATCAGGCTCTCTCTGTGTCTGCACATCTCGAGCAAAAACAGTCGCAGACATCTCTGATGCTCATATCCCATGACTCTAGAAAGTGGTCCAAAGCCCTCCCTGAACAGGCAGTGAAAGCGACCTTGTATCTCATAGTAAACTGGGCAGTGGCATGTGTAGTGCAACTCTGTCTCCGGCTCCATGTGACATAGGGGACACGTGCTGGTCTCTGTTGGTACTCCGCTGTATCTGTGTGGTTTGTATCCATGTTCTCCTAGTATCCAGCTGAATCAAATCCCGATGTATGAGTCTATTGGTCTCTGTCCGTGTGAGAGATAGGGAGGGTGCATCCAAGGAGTACTGGAACGGAGGCAGTCTATCCATGCTAAAGCCATGTGACTGAAACCATGAAGTCATCTGCCCATACCTGCATGTTGTGTCCCCTTCTTGTAGCGCTAGCTGTTGAGATGACTCAAGGGCTAGCCGAGCATATCTGTCTCTAGGGAGGTCCCATAAATTATACATGAAGGATATTGATATATTAAGGGCCTGACCACGAGAGGGGGGGCAGCTAGCTTGGCTCAAATAATCTTATGTGGCACTGAGGCTTTAGCTCGAATCATCCGAGAGATCATAGAGACTAGAGGCCCCTCCATACATCTCCAACCATCAGTGCTACCAGATCTGCCATGGTGGTCCACCAAGGGTCCCCAAATCTGAACCCCATAAGGCATAGCTGAAGCCACTAGAGTGTCGAAAAACCACAGCTTTATTCGAGGTTCCTAAAACTGAACCTGCAAACACATCTTCTCCAATCCTCCCAAGGTTGCATAAGCTCTCGTCAATCTAGTTTCTGCTGCTCTCCTCAATGAAAACACTTGTCCACTGAAGACTACCCCAAGATAGGTGTATGCATCTCTATACACCACCGTCTCTTGGCTATGTGTAAAAGTGGGTGCTGACCTCCTGACCTTGTATCCCTTACGGGGAGTCAAAATTCAACACAATATCATTAGCATATAACAATAGTGGGATCCATGTCCTTGCCAATTGTGCTCCTCTATCACCATCCCTCTCAATGCAGTTAGCAACCTCATCCACATACATGACAAATAGTGTAGGAGTTGCGAGCAGCCCTGTTTCACCCCAATAGTGGAGTGAACCAAATCAGAAATCCCCTCTGGAGTACGCACATGCCTCACTACTGACTTGTATAGAGCCATAATCCCCCAAATCAACTCTTTGGGTACCTCCATCTCGTGCAGTCTGCACATCAATCTAGCTCTGGGCACTATATTGAAGGCTTTGCGGAAATCCACAAAGCAATTATAGAGCCATATCCCACGTGATCTCCCCTCCTCAATAATGGCTCTGAGTGTCAGAATATGATCAAGAGTAGAGAAACCTCTCTCGAAACCCGCTTGTCTTGCTACGCGTACACCCCCTCTCTGCCCATCTACTTAACTGCAAATGAATTAGAGAGAGAGAGAGATTTGATTTGATTTGATTTGGTATTAACGTCCGCGGGGGGCCAGAAATGACCCATGGGACCTCAAAGTGATACATAGTCTCCCCTCACGGGAGTGTATGGTGTGTGTTGTTCTCTTTTTGTGTTCCTATGAGTGTCTTGTGATGCTCAAGTATGCATGTGAGGTATGTTCCGAGAGCTGTAGGGGAGGGGTCTCTCTTGGATAATAGATCCGCAAAGGTAGAACAACCGCTTAGGAGTGGTTGAAAATTAGCCCGGATGTGAGCATATTTTGGGCATTCCAATGTCACATGTGCTTCATCTTCGGGAGCTTGCATTGTACATGATGTGCATATCCGTTTAGAAGCATTAATTTTCAGCCAGCCCTCTGTTTCTATTTTGAGCATATGTGACCTTGTGCGCATCAAAGAAATGGCTCTTCGTGCCATGTGGGGCATGGGTGTTCGTATGTGGGCCTGGGTTTCCATTGGGTTTGTTTTATAGCCTGCCCAATACTTTGTATTGACATGCTTGTAGTAGTATTTAAATTTCGAGCGGTGTTGTGTTGTCTTCCACTTGGTGTGGAGGCTATTTAGTAATGCAATGTCAAAATTCAGTATGTATTCTCCCTCCTTGCCCTCCTCAATAAGCATGTCCACATATGCCTCTACATTCATTCCATTTAGCGAACCATTTCTTAATGTCCTGTATGAGGCTCGATGACAGAAATTTGCTTTTCTTTGTCTTTTGTGGCGCACATCCCATTTCCCATGCAATGCGGGGGATTTGAGTAGTACGCATCGCTTTGACCTTCATGATATACGTGTACATTCTTTTCAATGCTTTCATTTCTAGTGGTCTCTTGCCTTTCTCCAAGAGTAGCACGGAGTATGGTATCGTCTTTTTGACCCCCATGTGTCTACATAGAAACTTTTTCAATTTCATTCCATGTGTGGGCTGAAATGCTTGCTCCCCAGATTTCCACTCCGTAGAGGATGGTTGCACCACGCATGTCTCAAAAATGGTCGCTTTTATCTCCCATCTTTTTATGCTCCCTTGTGTGCACATGTTTTCAAATTGATAGTACTTGGCATGGCCGATGTCAATTCTATTATGTGCGCATTGTCCCCAAGCATAGTTGCACGGAATGTCAATCCCCGAGTACTTGAAACTGTCGACTTTCTCAATTTGTTTCCCTTGATACATGAGGGGGGCGTTGATATCCAACTTACGAGTCTTTACAATCATGAACTTTTTTTCGTTTACATTGATTGATAGACCCACATTTTCACAAAAAGCATGTAAAGCATCGACCAATTTCTGTAGAGCTGTAATGTCATGGGCAAAAAGAGCCACATCGTCTGCATAGATGAGCATGAGAAGTGTAAGCATCCCAATGGCTGGTTCATCCCCTTCTAGTTGAGGGAGGAAGCTTTCTATTTGATCAATGCACAATCCAAAAAGAGTAGGGGAGAGAGGGCATCCTTGTTTGACCCCCATGTTGCTTGAGAAAGCTTTGGACAGCCCTTCGTGCGTTTTTAGTTGACATATGACTCTGTCATAGAGATGTGCTACCGCACTCTTGAGATGCATCGGTACTTCTATGCATTCCATCCTTTTCCATATACCCATTCTCGGGACCGCGTCAAAGGCTTTGGTGAAATCTACAAAGCAATAGTATAATGTTTTTCCCTTTAGCCGACTCTCTTCCATTAATACCCTGAGTGAAACAAGGTGATCAATGGTGCTATGTTTTGGTCGGAAACCTGCTTGTTCTTTTGCTCGTTTTCCATTTGTCTCCGCCCATGTGCTTATGCTTTGTTCTAAGATGCTTCCCAAAAGCTTTGTCATGCAAGATCCTACCATAATGGTACGGTAGTTGGTAGGCCGATTTACATCCCCTTTTTTGTAAAGTGCTTTGATCCAGTTTTTTTGCCAATCCTCGGGCAGCCCTTGAACAATGGCTTGGTTTAGCATTCTATGTATCCACTCTCTGGCTCTCATACCTGACCATTTAAGCATTTCTAAGTTCAAGTGTAGTATGTCCGGAGCTTTCCCATTTGCAAGTTTCTGTATGCCTTTTTTAACCATTTCAAAATCAAAGTGGTCTTGGGCATGGAGATCGGTTTGCATGTGTGGCATTTCTTCCGCATTATTATGTACATATAGTTGTTCCACATACATGCACATGTCATCTGGGCTTATGTCCCCCATAATATCATGTCTTCGTCCTTTTATTTTCAGCCATTCCTTTTTGGGATTTTTCTTGAAGCTGGCTATGGCTTGTGTCTCTGTGCGTAGCTCATAGTTTCTTCTTTTCCGCCTCTTGAGATTTGTGTAGTCTTTTGATAGAGTTTCCCCTTCCGTGTTCGTCGTTGACAGTGCCCGCAATTGTTTTTTTACATACTTACACTCTTCATCAAACCATGTGTTATGCGGTAGCCCTTTAACATGATTTCCTCGCCGATGCGTTTTTCCCATTGTTTGTTCCACGGCGTCACATAGAGCTTGTTTGAAAATTGGCCATGCTTGTTCAATGTGTGATGGCATGTGGGATCTATTATCTCATTATGTTCAAGCATTGGAGGTGTTATGAGATCCACCATTTGCATTTGCGCATGTGCTATGCGGGCATTCATGTCCCCAATAAGCATAATCATCCCTTCTTGTGCATAGGCATGGGTATCGGCATACAGATCCTCAAAAGGGTAATTCTTCTCTACATTGATGGCACCATAGAATGGTGACTCTCTATGGGGGATGTAGCACCCGGCAATGAACATAGGTTTAGGTTTTGTGTCAAACTTGATCCATATGTACCGGTTATGAGCATCTGTCTTGCAAATTGTGATCATTTTTCTGAGTTCCTCTCGGCATATCACCGCGACTCCTCCTTGTCCCCTCATTTTTGTACATGGCATCCGCAGGGAGTGTGTGACATATCTTCAATGTGTGGTATTCTACATGCATCGTGTTCCCATGTTTCCAATAAAAAGAGAAAGTCGGCTTGTGGTAGGACTTCCGTTAATCCTTCTCCTTTATGCCACGGGAAGCCTCTGCAATTCCAACTTGTCACGTGTAGTTCCGTGAACCCATGGGTCTCACACTCTTTTTCCCCTTTCGTGTCCGCTTGGGCTGTTTTTTTGTTTATGCGAGCTTCGTATGCTTCACGTCTGGCCTTTTGTTGGTTCGGCGTTCTATCTTCACTAATGTATAGTGAGCTATCCTTTAAGTAGATGCGGGCGTTTTGGAGGATAATAGCCCTCTTGCGGGCATCCAGAAGTGTGCACACAAGTGCCCGATTTTCTTCGGGTTTCTTCTTGCCTACTCGATGTGCTCCATATAACACCACATCATGCATTCCGAAGTTAGCGGAGATCATTTCCGTGATGTCGGTGTTCAAGGTAATGACCTTCTTGTCACCAGCCAGTGGCAATTCCATTTTTGTTTATTTTCTCTTTCTTTGGGGAATTTCGTTTGTTTTACCTTTTGGAAAGACCCCTCTGGAAATCTAACTGCACTGCATTGCATAGCCAGTGTGGAACTGTTCAGAGAGAGTCCAAGCTTGAGGGCTAAAGAGCACTAAGGTTGGACAAGGACTATGGTTAGCCAAAGTGGCCAATGACCCCACTTTGGCTACATAGGCTACATTTCAGTTCTTGGTGTGGCTGCAGTGTACAAAGAGGGTCAGATGACCTAGAAGAATGTAATGGCAAAAACTCCTAAATTTTAGGGACTGATATTTTTGGACGGCAAAATGTCTTCGCGTCATTACGTGTAGTTTCACACGGGGATCATTTTGTTACTCTGTGGCGAAGTCAACAGAGGCTGCAGGTGAGATATTTTTAGACCCGAGGGTCTAAAGCGGGAAAATGCACAAATGAGTGACACTTGGCACTCTGAGGCCAGTTTACTACTTAAAGAGAAGGCAAAAACGTGATTTTCAGCTGTGAGCTCGTTTTTGAGTGCTGTCACAGGTTGAGAGCTTCAATGGAGTGCTTGCTTACCTCTTATGTACAGTGCGGTGCCAGGAGTGATGCTCTGCACGCTACGCACTGGCCTCTCTCTCCCGTATAGCAGTATGTTATGCCCCTCGAGTGGGCTTTTCAATTGACCAATATACAGTTGTGTGGGTTCATGCGTGATTGCCGAGGCAAGAGCCTCTTGCACAGGTACTGGATTAGCTAGTGGCTAATCCCCTGCAAGTACAGGTGAATTCGGAGAGGTTTCACGCCCGAAATCTTGTCCGATTCAAAGGGCAAGTAGCCCTACAGGTGTGGGAGCTCGAGGTCTTACTACAGATGCGACCAACATGCGAAACGGAGCCCAAAACAGGGAATTACAGCTTGCTGTGTATTTTTTCAGGTTTAGGGTTTTGGCCCTAAACGGACCCTAATACCCCGAGGAGGTTTGGGGATGCAAGGGACCGTTGTACAAGTGATCTGGCGCATTTTCAGGGCAGAAAACAGAGAATTCAGCGTGCTGCAGATTCTCGCCAGGTTTTGCAAAGTGTCCGTATGCGTCGGGAAAGTCATCTAATGCGTGGGATACTGACTGTGAAGGGTACTAGTACAGTTATGCTACCGAAATCGCGCCAGAACAGAAGAAATTCAGCCCAGATTGTGCGGGGCAGCTTGTAGGGAACCACAACTTTTATTCCCTCTTTTAAAGAATAAAGAAATACCGAAAGGGACGCCTATTTAGGGGCCAATCTGGTGTCTGACTCACATACAAATGCGTTCTAGCATCTGTATCCCATTCCTCTCTCTTGTGTCATTATAGAACAGGTAGAATAGACGACTAATAATGGGTGAAAGTTAAATCAAGGTTTGAAGTAAAGTCTACCGCCCTTTTTGAAGTTAACAGGCCGGTTACATTCTCGTTGTCGGATTCGGGGATGCCCCGTATCACGATGTTCATTTTTCTTTTCTCTTGTTCGGTGTATTCTTTTTCATCCTCATTAGCATACATGTCTCTGTTCATTGGGGAAGTCTGAGGCATTGGTGTGTTTTTCAATACATCTTTCCAAGAGCCCACATTTTCGGATACATTCATATGCGCAATCTTTTCATCATGTGTGGCTAGCGTGTCTTGCATTGTAGCCGCTTGCTTATCAAGAGCACCCTGGAGCTCATGCATCTTCTCCTCTTGATGATGGACTCGTAGGTCTTGCATTTGGAGCTTGTGTTCCAATTCTTGGTTTTTTAGAGCTAGGTTTTTGATTTCATCACTCTGCTTCATGATGGTGGTATGCATCGAGGAGATGAGTCCCCATATATCTTGTAGTGAGCATGGTGGCGTATTCCCTTCCATGATGTCCGGCTTCGGGGGGGTTGTTTGCTGTGTTGGTTTTGGTCCCATGGTGCGTGTAGGTGAGGACCTGACAGAGAAACCGCTTCTAGAAATTCGCAGGTTCACAGTGTCATTCATGTGGCCATGGTGTGCTGGTAGCCAATGTAGAGAGAGAGAGAGAGAGAGAGAGAGAGAGAGAGAGAGAGAGAGAGAGAGAGAGAGAGAGAGAGAGAGAGAGAGAGAGAGAGAGAGAGTGGGCAGCCCCAACAGGTGGCGCGATAGCCCGCAGCCCATGTGGGTTGTAGCTCGAGTAGGACCAGCCCAGTAGGGCAAGTGACCAGTGTCGCGACTAGGGGCTGGGCCTGCTTAGATTTGCGACAAGGGGCAAGTGGCAGAGAGAGAGAGAGAGAGAGAGAGAGAGAGAGAGAGAGAGAGAGAGAGAGAGAGAGAGAGAGAGAGAGAGAGAGAGAGAGAGAGAGAGAGAGAGAGAAATGAAATGTTATATTAACGTCTTCAAAAGGCCAAAGTGACCTATGAGACAAGAAAGTTACAATGCGGTGTATCTGATACAAAGTCAGATTAACAAAAGAAATTAAACTAGGATAACAAAATATAAATACTGCGGAATCCTAAACTAAGCTGATAGGTGTGAAAGGTGAAAGGCATGAAATGTGTGACTAAGCAGTACAATGTGTAGACAATATGGGAGGGAAGTAGAGATCCACCTTCATCTGCACTCTGGACGACGAACAAGTTTGGCTCGAATCCTTTGCTGTAGCCCCCTTCGAAACTGTGTAGCTCCTCTTCTCCATCGGGGTCGTCTAGATCTCCCTAGCTCCAATGCTCGGTCAATGAGAATGCTAGTAGTGCGGGCAGACCTCTCCACTGTTGGCTGCTCCTTTGTCTGTTCTTCTGGGTGTACATTATCTAGTGTAAGAAATCTGTGATCTGTCTCTGGGGTTGTCTCTCTCCAGCTCTCCTTAGTAAAGTTTCTCTATGCCTGTGTAACTCAAGTAGATATAGCCCAAGACATCTCTGATCCTCATAACTCATGACCCTAGATAGAGGCCCAAAACCTTCTCTGAATAGACAATGAAAACGGCCTCGTATCTTATAGTACACTGTGCAATGACATATGTAATGTACCTTTGTCTCTGGCTCTAGATGGCATAAGCGGCATATCCTGCTATCTACTGGTGTCCCTGTGAATCTGCCAGTCTCAATCTCGAGCTGATGTGAGGACGTGCGTATCTGTCCAATGGCACAACGCAAACCATGAGAAAGATGCGTGTCCATATAGCTAGGTCGAATCACAAACCCATCCCCCGTGAGGTGGAGAAGATGCTCTCTATAGAAAGCCATCTTTGTGCCCAACTCCTGTATCGGCTATCCATGTCCTCCTCGTGTCCAGCTGGATGAGATCCTGACGAACGAGTCTATTAGTCTCTACCCGCGTCAGAGACCTCAAGGGTGCCTGTACAGAGTATTGAAAAGGAGGCAAGTTGTCCATGTTGAAACCATGTGTCTGAAACCATGATGCATCTGTGCATACCAGCATGATGTATCCCCATTAAGAGCTAATTGTTTGGAGGACTCTAGAGCCACCCTGGCATATCTGTCTCTGGTAGTATCCCATAGACTGTGTACAAAGGAGAATGATCTGGTAAGCGCCTCAATCTCCATAGGGGGGGCAGCTAATTCCGCTCGAATGATATCATGCGGTACGGAAGCCTTGGCTCTAATCAGCCGAGAGATCATAGATACCAGGGGCTTCTCTATACGCCTCAAACCATCCTGGCCTATAGAAGGTCCCCAAACCTGCACCCCATATAACATAGTACAGGCAACCAAAGTATCAAAGAGCCATAGCTTTGTCCTAGGTTCTTGGAACTGAACCTGTGAACACATCCTCTCCATTCCTCCCAGAGCCGCACCAGCTCTAGTTAGTCTAGTCTCTGCTGCTCTTCTCAAAGAAAATCTCGGCCCATTAAAGACTACCCCTAGGTAAGTGTATGCATCTGTATACTCCACAATCTCCTGACCATATTTGAAAGTAGGTGCTGATCTCCTGACCCATTGCGGTGTGGTGTTAAACACCATAACCTTGGTTTTACCTAGGTTTACACACAATCCACTATCCTCTGCAAAACTGCGTAGTGCATCCAAATGTCGTTGCATACCTCCTGGTGAGTCAGATATCAGCACAATATCATCAGCATATAGCAACAATGGGATCCACGTCCCTTCCAATTGGGCACCCCTATCACCCTCTCTGTCAATGTAATCAGACACCTCATCAACATACATACCAAATAGAGTAGGAGACAATGGGCAGCCCTGTTTCACTCCAATAGTAGAGTGAACTAAATCAGATACCCCTTCCGGAGTGCGTACATGTCCCATCACTGATCTGTACAAAGCCATAATCCCCCAAATCACCTCTATGGGCACCCCCATCTCCTGTAGTCTGCGCATCAATCGAGCTCTTGGTACCATGTCAAATGCTTTGCGAAAATCCACAAAGCTACAATAGATCCGTCTCCCATGTGCTCTGCCCTCCTCAATGATGGCCCTGAGTGTCAGAATATGATCAAGAGTGGAGAAACCCCTCTTGAAGCCGGCTTGACCCTTTGCTCATACACCCTCGCCCTCTGCCCAATTACTCAAGTGTTGCTCCAGAATAGATGCATACAACCGTGCCAATGTGTGTCCAACCATAATAGTACGGTAGTTCCCAGGCTCTGTAGGGTCACCAGCCTTGAGGATGGGCACAATATTAGACAACCTCCAAGTCTCAGGTAACCCCTCACACATGGCACGATTGAACAACACTGCGAGAACCTCCATCAGCATATCCCTGGCATGTATAAAGTGCTCCGCTACTAGACCGTCGTGATCATATGCCTTCCCGGTCCTCATCCTGTCGATGGCCCTTTGTACCATCTCAGATGTAAAGAAAGTGCTCATAGCTGGGCAAGGCTTGGTAGGGTCTGGAAGGGGTTCCTGTCCAGGAACCGTATATAATGATGTCGCATATTGGCCCCACACATCAGGTGAAGTAATCACTGGGGGAGGGGAGTGCTCATGGAAGAGTCGCCATGCCTCTCCTGAGTCCCTACTCAAGAACATCTGATATAAGTCTCGCTCCATGTGAACTAGGTAAGCTCGCTTCTTCCGTCGCACAAGGCGTCGGAAAGCAATCCGAGATTTTCTATAGGTAATGACTCCTAAGATAAGATCCCTCTGAAGCTGGGCTCTCATCTCTCTACACTCCTCATCATACCAACTATTCTGGGGCATGCTCCCAAAATGTCGTCTCTTGCCTGGCTGAGTGTGTGGGTATGCCATTGATGCAGCCCCATGCAGTGTCTCAGTCAGTAGAGTGGTGCACTCCTCCACTGAGAGGCCTATACCATTTGTGCTAGCTGTGCCTTCCAATAGACGGTCCCAGATCTCCTCTGTATAAACGAAATCAGTCTCTGGTGTAAATGTATAGCGGGTGTGTGACCTACCTCTTGATGTTTGGGTTGTACTATACTGAAATTTAACGGACAGTGTCAAGAGAGCATGATCTACTGTTATGCCCACTGGCCTGACTCCCACTGTGAAATCTTGAATGCAGGGTACAAAGCTCGGTTGTGTCATAACATAATCCACTGTACTGGCCCCATGTTTGTGTGGGAAGCATGTGAGAGAGAGAGAGAGAGAGAGAGAGAGAGAGAGAGAGAGAGAGAGAGAGAGAGAGAGAGAGAGAGAGAGAGTAGTCGTGTATATCTGTTGCGTGGTAGCTTCTGAATGAAAGACATTGATCTAGCAAGAGCCTCCACTACAATTGGTGGTGCACTCATCTTAGTTGTAATAATCTCATGTGGCATTGAGGCTTTCACTTGAATCAACCTGTAGACCATGGATACAAGTGGTCTCTCCATGGATCTCCATCCATCATATGTACGCCCTGATCTACTATGATGGTCCTGGCTAGGCCCCCATATCTTCACTCCATATAGCATGGTGGAAGTGACCAAAGTGTCAAGTAGCCATAGCTTAGGGCGTGGCTCCGAAAACTGCACCTGTGAACATATCCTCTCTAGTCCTCCTAATGTTACATATCCCCTCGTCAATCTTGCCTCCACAACACCAAGGTATGTATAAGAGTTTACATTCTCTACTATCTCCCGTCCATATGTAAAACAAACTGAATAAAATTGAGAGAGAGACGATACGGCACGGCGAAGTTCGCGCCCAGAGAGATTGGCCCCAAAGACTGGCACCCCTTTCGGTATTTCTTTATTATTGATGCTTCACAAACTACAATGTCCAAGGGTCCTCAACTCTGCCAAGCTCTCATAGCTTCACATGGCTAGAGTGAGGCCCTGTCAATTAATTTATAGGCCCATGGCCTTCTAAAAGCAGTTACATGGAAAGCTGCAAGTCCAAAATCATCCTGGGCCCAAAAGCTGGCGCTAGCGACATCCAATGTAAATCACAAAAAATGCGTTGAGTGCCACATGAGCAGTCAACAGAAAACACGGAAGCTCTGTAGAGCGCTGCCACGTTAGCATTCTCATACGATTTAGGGCTCTTGCTTTATTTTTAAGGTTCTAGTGTCCCTTGGGCCCTATCGGACAGGACTTTATAAGTTGGAACAACGTTCCAACTTATTAGTGGAGTCTTTCATTTTTGGCCTTTTTGAATTGGTTATGCAAGTTGTTATAACTTTATCTGCATCTTTCACTAGGGTTTGGATCTCTCTCCGTCCAATTGGCCATGCCACGTCATCACTTTGAGACAACATAACCTCTTGAGAGTCTGAAATAAGCACAATATCATCGGCATAAAGCAATAGAGGTATCCATGTACCTGACAACTGTGCTCCTCTATCCCCTATAGCTTGAATATAGTCAGCAATCTCATCAATATTGTCACAAACTGTCGACATGTCAAGCCACTAAAGAACGGAGTCAAACCTAGAGATCTCGGCAGAGGGGCCTGAACCCTAGAAGCACTGGAGGAAGAGGTCCCACCAACTTATAGATCCTTGCCGACTGGGGGTTCCAAATAATAAAGTTTGTATCAACTTATGGACCCCGTCTAATAATGGGGCCCAAGGCACTAGAAGCAAAACCCACAAAAAGACCTAGCGTAAAAACGTGATGATGTGGCAGCTGTACGGACGCTCGAGATTCACACTGATGACGTGGCAGACTGTATAGACCTCCACAATTCGCGCTACTCGTTGTTGACGTGGGAAGTGTACCGATTGCTGTAATTTGCGGTGGCAGCTTTTCAGCGCCAGCTGTCACAAATCAGTGACGTGGCAGCCCGCAGGGGAGCAGCAGATACACACTCACACACCCTTTCTCTGGCCAGCTCCCGGAAATGGCGGAAATTCAGCGCTAGGGCTGACCTGGGATGCTGTACGGCAGCCCCTGCGATTCACGGAAGCTGTACGGAGTGACACATGGCTGACAGCATACGGAAAGCAAAGCTTTTGGCGAAGGCAGCTTGCGGCAATTTTTGCTTTATTTTCTGGCTACGCAGTTGGCAAGATAGAGAGAGAGAGCTTTTCAAATTTAAGCCCTTGCTTTATTTTAGCTCAAGAGAGCTTGTGAGAGAAAATTGAAAGTGCTTTATTGGACAGCTTTTAATTTTCAGCTTTTAATTTTCAGCTTTTGGGACTCTGCTTTTGGCATCCCTTGTAAATCTTTAAATGAGTAGTTTGGGCTCTCACTCCTTAAAGCATTTGGACAGGCAGAGTCTGAGAGTGAGTCCCGACTACTCGCTTGTACTTTGAGTTGTAGATTAATACAAAAAGAAATACCGAAAGGGGCGCCAATCTTTGGGGCCAATATCCCTAGGCATGGAACTCCGCCGAGCCAGTGTCGAATCAATTGTGAAATGTGAACTGTTTTGCAGTGATTTATTGTGGTGTCGCGGTAGATTCTTGACTTGGAGTGTCCAAGTCTGTTACAATGGTATCAAAGCACGGCCGATTTCTCTTCTACGGGAAATCCGATCCTTTTTACGCGGCACTTTTGGCTTCAGACAGAGATCAGTCGACGTCCTCTGCATCTAGAGGTGCTGGAAGAGATCACAACGAAGATTCACGCGAGGAGTACGGCCCGCCTCGCCCTACTCAGGCGGGAGCTCGAAGAGATGGAGCGTCGACGAGCTATCGGCGATGCAACAAAGATGATGCTTAATTTTGCGAAGGACCCAAAATTCGCAAAATATATGAGCCAGCAGACTTCTTTGGATGTGGTGCACTCACAGTGGCGGCAGACCACAGAACCACCCCTCAAACTGGCTCTCAAGAAACCTCCTACTCCCAGGATGTACATAGAGTAAGAATTAGAAGAGGAGAGCACGAATTGCTCAACTTTTTGACACGCAAAACAAAGCTAAAAAGCACAACAAAAAGCAGAAGAAAGGTGCTAACTTCCCGGGTTTTTTGGGTCGTCAAGGTAAAGTTTCACAATCTGATGAGTATCTGCTAGGTCCTCCTCCTCCATCCACTTCGCATTCAATGCAGAATAGTTCTTGAATTTAACCAAGAACCGCCTTCTCACTTTACCCTTATTCTTTCTGTCCTTATGTGCCAAAATCTGTTCAGGAACAAGGATCTCCTCGTTTTCTTCCACTTCAGGTTGCTCATGAGGCTCCCCATCTGTGGGAACATCACCTTTAAAAGGTTTCAAGAGAATCACATGAAATGCATTGTGAATCCTCCAAGTGTCCGGCAGTTTCAGTCGGATGGAGACATCATTTATCTTTTCAAAGCTCTGGAAAGGTCCGCAGTATCTCATACTAAGCTTTGGAAAAAGCCTCTCCTTTCTCTTTTTCTTTCTGAGGCATGTCTTTTCAAAACGTAAGAGCACCCAATCATCCTCCTTTAATTTCAAATCGCGACGATGACGATCTGCTGCCTTTTTCTGTCTTTCTTGAGATTTCTGCAAACTTGGCGGACCTTGGCAAAAGCAGTGTCCAAGTCGCACGTATACTCATCGGCTTCAAAAATCTTATCTTTCGTGCTTAGGAAGAGTGGAACTTTCGCAGCACCTTCGATAATCTCAAATGGTGCCTTCCTCGTCGAAGAGTGTATTGTGTTGTTGTAGGCAAATTCCACCAAAGGTAGATACTTTTCCCATTGAGTCTTCTGATCTGAGATGTAAGACTTCAATAAATCTAAAACCACTGAATTGGCAATCTCAGATTGCTCATTAGTCTGCGGGTGAAAAGATGACGAGAACTGCAACCGCGTGCCAATGTTCTCCCAAATTGCCTTCCAAAACAAACTCGTATATCTGGGGTTTGTGTCGGAGACAATCGTCTTAGGCATGGCATGTAATCTGAAAATCTGGGCCACAAACATTCTCGCTAAGTGATCCGTCTTCACTGTTTTCTTCTCTGGAATGAAATGAGCTTGCATGCTAAATCTGTCAATAACCGTCCAGATACCATCGTGACCACTCTGTGTTCTCGGGAGATCAAAATGAAATCCATTGCAATACTTTCCCAGGGGCGGGTGGGTATGGGCAAAGGTTGTAACAATCCCTGTGCTTTATGCCTATCAAACTTGACCTTCTGGCATACCAAGCAACTTACCACAAACTCCTCCACATCCTTCTTCAATCTCAGCCAAAGAAGTATCTCTCTACCCCTTTCAAGGTGGTAGCAATGTTGCGGTGACCCGTAAAAGGCGGACAGTGGCATTCGGTCATAACCTTTTCCCTCAACGGCTGTGTAACGCACAACATGGTTTTCCTCATCAAGTAGCCATCCTGAATAGAATATCCCGCTATTGTTTCCCCATCCCGTATCCGTGTGAAAATGTCTGCAAAATCTGTATCCGTGGCATACTGATCGACCATATCCTCGAAGCTCCTATGGTGTATCGCGGAAATAGCCAGAACCAACGGCTTCCGAGACAAAGCATCTGCCACCAAATTCTTCTGTCCCTGCACATGGACAATCTGGAACTGAAACTGTGACCATATATTCACCCACCGCATCTGATTTTCCGATAGCTGCTTCTGTGACAAGAAGTAGCCAAGAGGACATCACAACCTTCCAAGGGCATTATGTAGAAGTCGTCATGCCCCAAATGGCAAATACCCCTGACAAGAGGAATTGCCAAGAGGACATCACAACCTTCCAAGGGCATTATGTAGAAGTCCTCATGCCCCAAATGGCAAATACCCCTGACAATGCAACCGAAGTTTGCCAATGACAGGTGTAATGGCTTCGTCCCTGCCGGGTGCCGCTAGAACTGCCTTTGCTAGTGGTCCCATCCGATCTGGTGTGATCTCGAGCCGCGTCACCAATTCAGATGAAATGAAGTTGACCTTGGCTCCTCCATCAAAGAAGATCAGGGCTTTTTGGTCTTTCACTTTGCCCCAAGCTCGGCAAAGTTCTTTAGTCTCGTCCATCGTGCTGGGATCAACACGCAATCTGCAACTAGTTTTGTTTCATCTTTCCTTTTCTTCCATGGTCCTCAGCTGCTCTTGAACTCTCAAGCCTTTCATCGTCCTTGTCATTCTGTTCTTTCTGTGCCTTTTCAGGGCACTTCGCGGAGATATGCCCAGTTTTCCCGCATCCAAAGCACCTACCCTCCTTGATGTAGAGAGCTCTCTATCGAGGAGTGAGTTTGGGTCGTGTATCCTTTTCTTTCTTTTCCGGATTGCTCTTCCTCTTTCTACTTTCATTTATCGAAGTGTGTTCAGCTCTTTGCGTCATGATTTCATCTGTGGGGTAGGTCAAACTGCCCGAGTGAATGGCAAAACTCCGTTTCGCATGACTGATCAACTCCTGAATGGAAGCTTACTCTTGTTCTAAGCAGTGATCTCGAATCTCTGTAGGAAGACCCAAGGTGAACCGCTCAATCTGTTCCTTGAACGAGATCTTCTTAAATGAAGACGCGGGTAGAAAAGAGCTTCAGAATCTCTCGCAATAAGTGTCTACTGTATCCTTCTTGGTCATCCGACGATGGTTCCAAGCAGTTCGTATATCGCGTTCATACTCTCGAGTCAGCCATGAAGAAATAAAAGCCTTCTGAATTTCAACCATTTAATTGGCGTTGTCTTGTGTGAAAGAAGCGTGGACCACCAAGTTCCAGCATTCCCCTTAAAGTAAGAGGCAGCTCTCCGAATCTTAGAGTGCTCTGAGGAACGCCCTCCTGAGAAAGCTATGTCAAACTGCTGTATAAAAGACAAAGCCTTCAAAGCATTTCTATAACCAGAAAACGTGTCAAATTTAATTGACTGTCCACCTTCCTTAAACTCTTGGACTTTGTTGCTTTTATCTGCCAGAAAGTCATACTGCTTGGCTTTATAAAAATTCTTCTTCTTTGCATAAAAGCTGTTGTCATCAGAGTCCAAACTATCTGAAGACGAGTCCTCTGTATAACTGTCAATCACGGGGCGAGATTTAGGCTTCTTTGCCTTTTTCTTGCCCTTCCCGAAGCTTTGCTTTTTGCTTCGCTTTTTGCCTTTTTTGTCTTCTTCGCTCGAGTCAGATGAGCTACAAGAATTCTCAGAAGAAGAACAAGAAGAAGAAGAAGAACTGGATACTCCTTCAAATCGAACACGCTTCTTCTGCTTCCTTGCCGATTCAAAAGTAGACTGACGACCCAAATAACCCGATAAATCATCGCCTTTCTTCTGCTTTTTGTCGTGCTTTTTAGCTTTGTTTTGTGCGTCAAAAAGCTAAGAAATTCGAGCATCAACCACCTCTTCTAATTCTTGCTCTGTGTACATCCTAAGAGTAGGAGGTTTCTTGAGAGCCGGTTTGAGGGGTGGCTTTGTGGTCTGCCGCCATTGTGTGTGCACCTCATCGAAAGAGGTCTCGCTCCTATATTTTGCAAATTTTGGGTCCTTCGCAAAATTAAGCATCATCATTGTTGCATCGCCGATCAATCTTCGACACACCATCTCTTCGAGCTCCGCCTGAGTAGGCCGAGGTGGGCTGTACTCCTAGCGTGAATCTTCGTTGTGATCTCTTCCCGCATCTCCGGATGTAGAGGAAGTCGACCGATCTTTGCCTGAAGCCATAAGTGCCGCGGAAAAAGGATCGTATTTCCCGTAGAAGAGAAATCGGCTGTGCTTTGATACCACTGACAGACTTGGACACTCCAAGATGAGAATCTACCGCGACACCACAAATAATCACTTCAAAACAGTTCACAGTTCACAATTGATTCGACGCTGACCCAACAGAGTTTCGTGCCTAGAGATATTGGCCCCAAAGATTGGCGCCCGTTTCGGTATTTCTTTTTGTATTAATCTACAACTCAAAGGACAAGTAAGTCGTCGGGACTCACTCTCAGACTTTGCGTCGAGATGCTCTCAGAAGTGAGAGTCCAAAGACTAATTTAAAGAGTTTACAAGGGATGCCAAAGTAGAGCCCAAAAGCTGAAAATCCAAAGCCCTGTAAAAAATAAAGCAAGAGCTTTCTGTCTCTCACAAGCTCTCTCTCTCTCTCTCTCTCTCTCTCTCTCATGAGAGGAAATAAAGCAAAGAGTTTTCTCTCTCTCTCTCTCTCTCTCTTTCCAATTTGCGTAGAGCAAATAAAGCAAAAGCTGGCCCCAAAAATTGCCGTAAAAATCTTCTGCCACGTCAGCATTTCTCTGCAGGGGATTTTCTGCAGGACTGTTTTCACCCTAGGGGTAGTGTGTGTGTGTACTGTGTCCACCATGCCACGTCACTGGGTTGCGACAAAACAAGACAGCGCCATTTAAATGGTTGAAATTCAAAAGGCTTTTTATTTCTTTATGGTTGACTTGAGAGTATGAACGCGACATACGAACTACTTGGAACCATCTTCGGATGACCAAGAAGGATACAGTGGACGCTTATTGCAAGAGATTCTGGAGCTCTTTTCTAGCCGCCTCTTCATTTAAAGAAGATCTCGTTTAAAGAATAGATTGAGCGGTTTACCTTGGGACTTCCTACAGAGATCCGAGATCACTGCTTAAAACAAAAGTCAGCTTTCATTAAGGAGTTGATGAGTCATGCAAAACAGGGTTTTGCCATTCACTTAGGCAGTTTGACCTACCCCAAACATGAAATCATGACGCAAAGGGCCGAACAGACTTTTACAACTGAAAGTAGAAAGAGGAAGAGCGATTCAGAAAAGAAAGAAAAGGATGCATGACCCAAACTCACTCCTCGAGAGAGAGCTCTCTACATCAAGGAGGAGAAGTGCTTTGGATGGAAACTGGGCATATCTCCGCGAAGTGCCCTAAAAAGGCATAGAAAGAAGAGAACGACAAGGATGATGAGAGGCCTGAGAGTTCAAGAGCAGCTGAGGAATGTGGAAGAAAAAGCGAGATGAAAATAGGACTGTTTCCAGATTGCATGGGTACTGACCACAGCAAAGTACAGAACTTTGCCGAGCTTGGGGCAAAGTGAAAGAACAAGAAGCCGTGATCTTCTTTGATGGAGGAGCCAAGGCCAACTTCATTTCACCAGAATTGGCGGCGTGGCTCGAGATCACTCCCCATCAGATGGGACCACTTGCAAAGGCAGTTCTAGCGGCACCCGGTAGGGACGTAGAGATATTGGCCCCAAAGACTGGCGCCCCTTTCGGTATTTCTTTTGTATTAATCTGCAACTCAAAGTACAAGCGAGTAGTCGGGACTCACTCTTAGACTCTGTGTCCAGATGCTCCGAGAAGTCAGAGCCCAAAGACTCTTATAAAGAAGTTACAAGGGATGCCAAAAGCATAGCCCCAAAAAGCTGTTTAAAAAAGCCTCTTAAAATAAAGCTTTCCTTCTCACAAGCTTTGCAAAAATAAAGCAAAGCTCTCTCTCTCTCTCTCTCTCTCTCTCTCTCTCTCTCTCTCTCTCTCTCTCTCTCTCTCTCTCTCTCTTGCCAATTGCGTAGCCAGAAAAGCAACATGAGCGTATAATTTTCATCAAGCCTTGCGTAGGAAAATCTGCCCCTTTTTGCGTAGGGAAGTCCGTACAGCTGCTGCCACGTGGCTGGTCTTCCGCATATTGCACCGCAATTTCCGGGGGCTGTCCACACGGTGCAACCACGTCAACATTACAACAGCAGCATTTCCAGGAGCAGCTACCAGCGGAGGTCCTATTCTGGGGCTGCCCATGCGGGGACTGTCCATGCCTAGGGGTAGCCACGTCACTAGTTTATGACATACCCCCCCCCTTGAAACCATTGTAGTCGTCCTCGATTACGCCTGCAAAACAGACAGTAGTCATAAACTGTTTTAGCAGACACTGACTGTTAGTATCGACGCACTAGGAACACACATCTAGCACATGTACCAATCAATAGTCACATCACACGCCATCATAGGACATCACATGACAAATCACATTCAACATTCATTCGGATCTCAGACCATGATTTATCGGCAATGCAATGAGCAATCGCATCTAGATCCACTCAAGACCTCGTAGATGCCCGATTGACTAATCCCTATTGCAACCATGTCTATCGAGATCATTAAGACCAAAATGCTGCAGTCATTTTGTCTATCAATTCCTGCACTTAAACAAGTCAAGAACAAATCAGTTTCCTATTATCCGGAATTCCCTTTCATAAAGTCATACAGCAGAATATTGTCAGCTCTCAATATCCCTGAAGCTCAAAGAGACATCAGTGACTCTAGCATTCAAGAATCAAGGCATCTGTTGACAAAGGAGCGGAGTAACTCCCCTCTTGTGAAAACCTATTGCACCAGATCTTCGGCCAAGCTGAATTCGGGGTTCCATTTGAAGTAGACTATGATAAACCAAAAGCTTCAAGGTAAAGTTTCACAATCACAGGAGTATCTGCTAGGTCCTCCTCCTCCATCCACTTCACATCCAACGTAGGATAGTTCTTGAATTTAACCAAGAACCGCCTTCTCACTATACCTTTATTCTTTCTGTTTGTATCAGCCAATATCTGTTCAGGAACGAGAATCTCCTCGTTTTCTTCCACTTTGGGTTGCTCATCAGGCTCCCCATCTTCGGGCACATCACCTTTAAAAGGTTTCAAGGGACTCACATGAAATGCATTGTTAATCCTCCAAGTATCAGGCAGTTTTAGTGGGAAGAAGACACCATTGATCTTTTCGGAGATTTGGAAAGGTCCATAGTATCGCATACTAAGCTTTGGAAAAAGCCTCTCCTTTCTCTTTTTCTTTCTCAGGTGTGGCTTCTCAAAACGTAAGAGCACCCAATCATTCTCCTTGAATTTCAAATCGCGACGATAACGATCTGTTGCCTTTTTCTGTCTTTCCTGAGATTTCTGCAAAGCCTCGTGGACCTTTGGCAAAAACTGTGTCCAAGTCGCACGTGTACTCATCGGCTTCAAAAATCTTATCTGTCGTGCTTAGGAAGGGTGGAACCTTCGCAGCACCTTCAATAATCTGAAATGGCGCCTTCCGCGTCGAAGAGTGTATCGTGTTATTGTTGGCAAATTCCACCAAAGGTAGATACTTTTCCCATTGAGTCCTCTGATCCGAGATGTAAGACTTCAATAAATCTAAAACCAGTGAATTGGCAATCTTAGATTGCCCGTCAGTCTACAGGTGGAAAGATGACGAGAACTGCAACCGTGTGCCAATGTTCTCCCAAGTTGCCTTCCAAAACAAACTCGTGAATATGGGTCCTCGGAGACAATTGTCTCGGGCATGCCATGTAATCTGAAGATCTGGGCCACAAACAGTCTCTCTAAGTGATCCGGCTTGACTATTTTCTTTACAAGAATGAAATGAGCCTGCTTGCTAAATCTGTCAATCACAGTCCAGATACCATCGTGACCACTCTGTGTTCTCAGGAGATCAAAAATGACTTCCATTGCAATACTTTCCCAAGGGCGGGTGGGTATGGGCAAAGGCTGTAACAATCCCTGTGCTTTATGCCTGTCAAACTTGATCTTCTGGCATACCAAGCAACTGCGCACAAACTCGTCCATATCCTTCCCGAGTCTCGGCCAAAAGAAGTATCTCTACCCCTTTCAAGGTGGTATGCCACGGTGACCCGTAAAAGGCGGACAGTGGCATTCAGTCATAACCTTTTTCCTCAACGGCTGTGTAACGCACAACATGGCTTTTCTCATCAAGTAGCCATCCCGAATGGAATATCCCGCTACTGTCTGCCCATTCCGTATCCGTGTGAAAATGTATGCAAAATCTGTATCTGTGGCATACTGATTGACCATACCCTCGAAGCTCCTGTGATGTATCGCGGAAATAGCCAGAACCAACGGCTTCCGAGATAAAGCATCTGCCACCAAATTCTTCTGTCCCTGCACATGGACAATGTGGAACTGAAACTGTGACAAGATGTTCGCCCACCGCATCTGCTTTTCCAATAGCTACTTCTGTGACAAGAAGTGGCGTAAACTCTGATGGTCTGTAAAGACAGTAAATCCGCTCCGAGTAGGTAATGCCGCCACTGAGTAAGAGCATGGATAACCGCCAAAAGCTCTTTCTCATAAATCTGTGCTCTCAATTCTGGCCTTGAGAACAATCGGCTCTCGTAAGCAATGACATGGCCTTCTTGCATTAAGACTGCACCCAGTTCTACGACCACAATCATCACAATATACTTCAAATGACTTTTACAAGTCCGACGAAGTCAAAACTGTCTTTCAATGTCTGAAAGGCAGTCACCTCTGTGGGTCCCCACGGGAAAGGGACTTCTTTCTGTGTCAAGTTATGCAAAGGGAAAGCAACCTCTGCAAACTTTCTAATGAACCGCTTGTAGTATGAACACAATCCCAAGAAGCTTCTAACTTCATGGATATTCTTCAAATCGGCCCAATCACGGATAGTCTCTATCTTGGCTGGGTCTATCTGCACTCTTGTTTGCCGAGACAATGTGTCCCAAAAAGTGTATCTCTAGTAAGAAAAATTGACTTTTCTTCGCATTAATCACCAACTTGTGATCTCGTAATGCCTGAAAGACCTGAAGCAGATGTCCTCTATGTTCTGCCTTATCCTTGGAGAAAACAACGATTTCGTCAAAGAAAGTGTCAACAAATAGTCTGTACTCTCGTCCAGCAATCGGTTAAATGTCGCAAGAGCATTGGTTAGGCCAAAAGGCATCACCAAAAACTCAAATAACCCAAAGGTCGTCCGAAAGGCTGTCTTGTAGACGTCTCCCGGCGCGATTCGGATCTAATGATATCCCCTTTTGAAGTCGATCCTGCTAGAGCACAAGTATCCTTGAAGTCAGTCAAGTATATCATCGAGTATATCATCGATTTCTAGGAATCGGAAATCTATTCTTGATGGTGATTTTGTTGAGAGCTTTGTAATCGATGCACATTCTCCAAGATCCGTCTTTCTTCAAAACCAATAACACTGGAGAGCAGTACCATGAAGTACTAGGCTGGACAAGACCCTTTTCCAAGAGGTTTTTCACTTGGTTCATAATTTCTTCCTTCTGGGCTCGGCTCACACGGTAAGGTGGCCTGTTCGGTGGTGTGCTTCCAAGTATCAGATCAATGGTATGATCTTCAGGACAAGCGGGTAGTAACTCTCCTAGTAGGCCCTCTGAGAAGCAATCGGCATGAGCATCACTAATGTCTCTCTGAGCTTTAGGGATACTAAGAGCTGACAATATTCTGCTGTATGACTTTATGAAAGGGAATTCGGGTTAATATGAAACTGATTTGTTCTTGACTTGTTTAAGTGCAGGAATTGATAGACGAAATGACTGCAACATTTTGGTCTTAATGATCTCGATAGACATGGTTGCAATAGGGATTAGTTAATCGGGCATCTATGAGGTCTTGAGTGGATCTAGATACGATTGCTCATTGCATTGCCGATAAATCATGGTCTGAGATCCGAATGAATGTTGAATGTGATTTGTCCTGAGATGTCGTGTGATGTGACTGTCGATTGGTACATGTGCTAGATGTGTGTTCCTAGTGCGTCGGTACTAACAGTCAGTGTCTGCTAAGACAATTTATGGCTTCTGTCTGTTTTGCAGGCGTAAATGAGGGCGATTACAATGCTTTCAAGGGGGGGTAGGTCACAAACTAGTGACGTGGCTACCGCTAGGCATGGACAGTCCGCGCATGGGCAGCCTCAAAAAAGGACCTCCGTTGGCTGTTGCTCTTGGAAATTCCATTGCTGTAATGCTGACGTGGCTACACCGTACGGACAACCCCCGAAAATTGCGGCGCAATATGCAGAAAACCAGCCACGTGGCAGCAGCTGTACGGACTTCGCTACGCAAAAAGCGGCAGATTTTCCTACGCAAGGCTTGATGAAAATCCTACACTCATGTTGCTTTTCTGGCTACACAATTGGCAAGAGAGAGAGAGCTTTCCTTTATTTTTGCAAAGCTTGTGAGAGAGAAAGCTTTATTTTAAGAGGCTTTTTGAAACAGCTTTTTGGGGCTCTGCTTTTGGCATCCCTTATAGCTTCCTTATAAGAGTCTTTGGGCTCACACTTCCTGGAGGATCTAGACATAGAGTCTGAGAGTGACTCCCGACTACTGGCTTGTACTTTGAGTTGCAGATTAATACAAAAAGAAATACTGAAAGGGGCGCTAGTCTTTGGGGTCAATATCTCTAGGCACGGAACTCCGCCGGGCCAATGTCGAATCCATTGTGAGCTGTGAATTGTTTTGAAGTGGTTTATCGTGGTGTCGCGGTAGATTCTCGACTTAGAGTGTCCAAGTCTGCTACAGTGGTATCAGAGCCACAGAGGGAAAGTATTGCAATGGATTTCATTTTTGATCTCCCGAGAACACAGTGGTCATGATGGTATCTGGATTGTTATTGACAAATTTAGCAACCAGGCTCAGTTCATTCCAGTGAAGAAAACAGTCAAGCCGGATCACTTAGTGAGACTGTTTGTGGCCCAGATCTTTAGATTACACGGCATGCTTGAAACGATTGTCTCCGACAGAGACCCCAGATTCAGGAGTTTGTTTTGGAAGGCAATTTGGGAGAACATTGGCACGCGGTTGCAGTTCTCGTCATCTTTCCACCCGCAAATTGACGGTTAATCTGAGATTGCCAATTCAGTGATTTTAGATTTATTGAAGTCTTACATCTCGGATCAGAAGACTCAATGGGAAAAGTATCTACCTTTGGTGGAATTTCCTAAAATAACACGATACACTCTTCGATGGGGAAGGTGCCATTTGAGATTATTGAAGGTGATGCGAAGGTTCCACCCTTCCTAAGCACGAAAGATAAGATTTTTGAAGCCGATGAGTACACGTGCGACTTGGACATGGCTTTTGCTAAGGTCCGCGAGGCTTTGCAAAAATCTCAGGAAAGACAAAATAAGGCAGCACGTGGCCAGTGTCTCCATTTGAAATTGAAGGAGAATGATTGGGTGCTCTTACGTTTTGAGAAGGCATGTCTGAGAAAGAAAAAGGGAAAGTAGAGGCTTTTTCCAAAGCTTATTATGCGATACTACGGACCTTTCCAGATGTCTCCTTCCGACTGAAACTGTCGACACTTGGAGGATTCACAATGGTATTTCATGTGAGTCTCTTGAAACCGTTAAAGGTGATATGCTCGAAGATGGGCAGCCTGATGAGCAACCCGAAGTGGAAGAAAACGAGGAGATCCTTGTTCCTGAACAGATATTGGCACATAAGGACATAAAGAATAAGGGTAAAGTGAGAAGGCGTTTCTTTGTTAAATTCAAGAACTATCCTGCATTGGATGCGAAGTGGATGGAGGAGGAGGACGTAGCAGATACTCCTCAGATTGTGAAACTTTACCTCGAAGCTTTTGGTTTAGCATAGTCTACTCCAAATGGAACCTCGAATTCAGCTTGGCCGGAGATCTCGTGTAGTGGATTTGCACAAGAGGGGAGTTACTCCGCTCCTTTGTCAACAAATGCCTTGATTTTTGAATACTAGAGTCACTGATGTCTCTTTGAGCTTCAGGGATATTGAGAGCTGACAGTATTCTGCTGTATTACTTTATAAAATGGAATTCTGGATAATATGAAACTGATTTGTTCCAGACTTGTGTAAGTGCAGGAACTGATAGACGAAATGAGTGCAGCATTTTGGTCTGAATGATCTGGATAGACATGGTTGCAATAGGGATTAGTCAATCGGGCATCTATGAGGTCCTGAATGGATCTAGATGTGATTGCTAATTGCATTGCCGATAAATCATGGTCTAATATCCGAATGAATGTTGAATGTGATTGGTCATGTGATGTCCTGTGATGTCAAGTGATGTTGTGTGATGTGACTGTCCATTGGTACATGTGTTGGATGTGTGTTCCGAGTGTGTCGGTACTAACAGTCAGTGTCTGTTAAGACAGTTTATGGCTTCCGTCTGTTTTGCACGCGTAATCGATGGCGATTACGATGCTTTCACGAGGGGGGTATGTCACAAATCAATGCCGTGGCAGCCTGCAGGGGAGCAACAAATACACACTCACACACCCTTTCTCTAGCCAGCTCCCAGAAATGGCGGAAATTCAGCGCTAGGGCTGACGTGGCATGCTGTACGGCAGTCCCTACGATTCACGGAAACTGTATGGAGTGATACATGGCTGATAGCGTACGGAAAGCAAAGCTTTTGGCAAGGGCAGCTTGCGACAATTTTGCTTTATGTTTTGGCTACGCAATTGGCAAGAGAGAGAGAGAGAGAGAGAGAGAGAGAGAGAGAGAGAGAGAGAGAGAGAGAGAGAGAGAGCTTTTCAAAATTAAGCCCTTGCTTTATTTTAGCTCAAGAGAGCTTGTGAGAGAAAATTGAAAGTGCTTTATTGGACAGCTTTTCATTTTCAGCTCTTGGGACTCTGCTTTTGGCATCCCTTGTAAATCTTTAAATTAGTAGTTTGTGCTCTCACTTCTTAGAGCATCTGGACGCAGAGTCTGAGAGTGAGTCCCGACTACTAGCTTGTACTACAAAAAGAAATACCGAAAGGGACGCTAGTCTCTCTGGGGCCAATATCTCTATGCAAGGAACTCCGCCGGGCCAGTGTCGAATCAATTGTGAACTCTGAACTATGAACTGTTTTGAAGTGATTTATTGTGGTGTCGCGGTAGATTCTCGACTTGGAGTGTTCAACTCTGTTACATCAGCTCTTGGACCAGAAGTTTTTGAGTTTGAATGCTTTTCATGTAAACCGTGCCTTTAAATATGGCCCATGGGCTCTCACTCTGGCAGTCTACCCGGGGTAGATGCAGAGCAAGGCCATGGGAGTTGTACCGTGTTGAAGCAATATGAGGAAATATCTAAAGGGATGCCAAGGTTTGGTTGGGGCAAGTTACTGACTTTGCTGGATTTGCAAAAGTCATTTGAAGTATATTGTGATGCTTGTGGTCATTGTCTGGGAGCAGTCTTAATGCAAGAAGGCCATGTGATTGCCTTTGAAAGCCGATTGTTTTCAAGGCCAAAATTGACAACACAGATATATGAGAAAGAGCTGGTGGCAGCGATCCATGCTGTTACTGAATGGCAACATTACCTACTCGGAGCCGATTTTACTGTCTTCACTGATCATCAGAGTTTACGCTACTTCTTGTTCACAGAAGCAGCTTTCTGGAAAAGCAAATGCGGTGGGCTAACATCTTGTCACAGTTTTACTTTCACATTGTCCATGTTCAGGGACAAAAGAACTTGGTTGCAGATGCTTTCCCTCGGAAGCCGCTAGTCTTGGCTATTTCCGCGATTCATCATAGAAGCTTGGAGAACATGGTTGATCAGTACGCCACAGATCCGTATTTTTTTCATATATTCACTCGAATACAGAATGGGGAGGTAGTAGCGGGATATTCCATATGGGATGGCTACTTGATGAAGAAAACGATGTTGTGCGTTACACAGCCGTTGAGGGAAAAGGTTCTGACTGAGTGCCATTGTCCACCTTTTACGGGTCATCGCGACATCGACACCACCTTGAAAGGTGTGGAGTGTTACTTCTATTGGCCGAGACTTAAAAAAGATGTGGATGACACTGTACGCAGTTGTTTAAAGTCAAGTTTGATAGGCATAAGGCAAAGGGTTTGTTACAGCCTTTACCCATTCCCACCCGTCCCTGGGAAAGTATTGCTATGGATTTAATTTTTGATCTCCCGAAGACACAGAGTGGGCATGATGGCATTTTAATTGTCATCGGCGACAGATTTAGCAAGCAAGCTCACTTCATTCCAGTGAAGAAAATAGTCAAGCCGGATCATTAGCGAGACTGTCTATTGCATAAATTTTGCTACTCCATGGCATACCTGAGACAATAGTCTCTGACAGAGATCCCCGATTCATGAGTTTATTTGGGAGGGCTATTTGGGAGAACATTGGCCCACGGTTGCAGTTCTCGTCATCTTTCCACCTGCAGATAGATGAGCAATCTGAGATTGAAAATTCAGTTGTACTGGATTTATTGAAGTCTTACATTTGTGATTGTCACAAATCAGTGACGTGGCAGCCATTTGGGCAGTAGAAACCACACACACACCCCAACTGACGTGGCAGCAGTCACATAAATAACGGCGCACTTCACGACGGAAAATGCGAAAGACCGTACGACATGTTGACGTGGCTAGCTAGCATGAGAAAAAAAGCAGGGCTGTTTTTTTTTAACGCAGTTGAAATCTACGCAAAGATTTGAGAGAGAGCTTTTGGAGTATTTGCTTTTTGAAAAAGGCTTGAGAGCTTTTGATTTTCAGCTTTTGGGGCTCTGCTCTTAGCATCCCTTGTAAACCTTTATAAGTGAGGTCTGGGCTCTCACTTCTCAGAGCATCTGGACACAGAGTCTCAGAGTGAGACCCTTCCATTCTCTTGTACTTTGAGTTGCAGATTAATACAAAAAGAAATATTGATAGGGGCGCCAGTCTATGGGGCCAATATCTCTAGGCACAGAACTCCGTTGGGCCGTGTCGAATCAATTGTGAACTGTGAACTATTTTGAAGTGTATACCTGCCGTGTCGCAGTAGAATCTTGACTTGGAGTGTCCAAGTTTGTTAGAGTGGTATCAGAGCCAGGTTGCGATCCTGGGACGTGTGGGTTATGGGCCCACCACCTTTTATGAGTCAGCGCAGCATAGCTACCACCTTGAAAGGTGTGTAGAGTTACTTCTTTTGTCCGGGACTCAAGAAGGACGTGGACGATTTTGTACGCAGTTGCTTGGTATGCCAGAAGGTCAAGTTTGACAAGCATAAAGCACAGGGTTTGTTACAGCCTTTACCCATACCCACCCGCCCCTGGGAAAGTATTGCAATGAATTTCATTGTTGATCTCCCAAGAACACAGAGTGGTCACGATGGTATCTGCACTGTTATTGACAGATTTAGCAAGCAAGCTCATTTCATTCCAGTGAAGAAGACAGTCAAGCTGAATCACTTAGCGAGACTATTTGTGGCCCAGATCTTCAGATTGCATGGCATGCCTAAGATGATTGTCTCGGACACGGACCCCAGATTTACGAGTTTGTTTTGGAAGGCAATTTGGGAGAACATTGGCACGCGGTTGCAGTTCTCGTCATCTTTCCACCCGCAGACTGACGGGCAATCAAAGATTGCTAATTCAGTGGTACTAGCTTTCTTGAAGTCTTACATCTCGGATTAGAACACTCAATGGGAAAAGTATTTACCTTTGGTGGAATTTGCCTACAATAACACGATACACTCTTCAACGGGGAAGGCGCCATTTGAGATTATCGAAGGTGCTACGAAGGTTCCACCCTTCCTAAGCATGACAGATAAGATTTTTGAAGCTGACGAGTACATGTGTAACTTGGACATGGCTTTTGCCAAGGTCTTTGAGGCTTTGCAGAAATCTCAAGAAAGAAAGAAAAAGGCAGCAGATCGCCATCGTCGTGATTTGAAATTGAAGGAGAATGATTGGGTGCTCTTACGTTTTGAGACGGAACGCCTGAGAAAGAAAAAGGAAAAGGAGAGGCTTTTTCCAAAGCTTAGTATGCGATATTACGGCCATTTCCAGATTTTTGAAAAGATAAATGATGTCTCCTTTAGACTGAAGCTGCCCGATACTTGGAGGATTCACAATGCTTTTCATGTGAGTCTCCTGAAGCCTTTTAAAAGGCGATGTGCCTGAAGATGGGGAGCCTGATGAGAAACCCGAAGTGGAAGAAAACAAGAAGATCCTTGTTCCAAAACAGATATTGGCACATAAAGATAGAAAGATTAAGGGTAAAGGGATAAGGCGGTTCTTGGTTAAATTCAAGAACTATCCTGCATTGGATGCGAAGTGGATGGAGAAGGAGAACCTAGCAGATATTCCTTGAAGCATTTGGATTAGCATAGTCTATTCTAAATGGAATCCCGAACTCAGCCTAGGCGGAATTTGGTGCAGCAGGTATGCACAAGAGGGGAGTCGCTCCGCTCCTTTGTCAAGAGATTGCCTCGCTTTTGATACTAAAGTCACTGATTTCTCTTTTGAGTTTCCAGGATACTGTGAGCTGACATTATTCTACTGTATGACTTTATGAACTGGAATTCCCGATAATATGATATTGATTTGTTCTTGACTTGTCTAAGTGCAGGAACTGATAGACGAAATGACTGTAGCATTTCGGTCTGAAGGATCTCGATAGACATGGTTGCAATAAGGCTTAGTCAATCGGGCATCTATGGGGTCTCGAGTGGATCTAGATGCGATTGCTAAATACGTTGCCAATAAATCATGGCCTGAGATCCGAAATAATTTTGAATGTGATTTGTCAAGTGATGTCCTGTGATGTTGTGTAATGTGACTGTCGATTTGTACATGTGCTGGATGTGTTTTCCTAGTGCGTCGGTACTAACAATCAGTGTCTGTTAAGATAGTTTATGGCCTCTGTCTAATTTGCAGGCGTAATTGAGGACGATTACAATGCTTTCAAGAGGGGGGTATGTCACAAATCAGTGACGTGGTAGCCATTTGGGCAAGAGTAACCACACACACACCCGAGCTGACGTGGCAGCAGTTCCGTAAATCACGGCGCACTTCACGACGGAAAACGCGGAAGACCGAACGACATGCTGACCTAGCTGGCTGGCGTGAGAAAAAAAGCAGGGCTGTTTTTTTTTTCGCACATGAAATCTACACAAAGATTTGAGAGAGAGCTTTGGAGTATTTGCTTTATTTTTTAAAAAGGCTTGAAAGCTTTTGATTTTTAGCTTTTGGAGCTCTGATTTTAGCATCCCTTGTAAACCTTTATAAATGAGGTTTGGGCTCTCACATCTCAGAGCATCTGGACGTAGAGTCTGAAAGTGAGACCCTCCCACTCCCTTGTACTTTGAGTTGCAAATTAATACAAAAAGAAATACCGAATGGGGCGCCGGTCTTTGGAGCCAATATCTCTAGGCACGGAACTCCGTCGGGCCGTGTCTAATCAATTGTGAACTGTGAACTGTTTTGAAGTGAATTTGTGTCGTGTCGCGGTAGAATTTTGACTTGGAGTGTCCAAGTTTGGTACACTGATCAGAAGACTCATTGGGAATTTTTTTTGTCCTTGGTGGAATTTGCCTACAATAACACAATACACTCTTTGACGGGGAAGGCGCCATTTGAGATCATTGAAGGTGTTCCGAAGGTTCCACCCTTCCTTAGCACCTTTTTTTTTTTTTTTTTTTTTTGAAGCCGACTAGTACACTTGGGACTTGGACACTGCATCTACTACTGCATCATGTAAAGTCTTGATCAATATCTGGGTAAGTTTCTCTAATGGGCGTCCTGGCTCCTCTGTGGCCTGGCGTATGTAAATATTGTCCCTGTAGACAGAGTCAATTTCTTATGTAAAAGTGTATTTGGAATGAAACTGTAAATGTGAGGAGGGCGTGATCTATTGCTACTCCAATAGGACTAGAGCCAACTGTAAAATCTTGAATAGGATGTATTAAACTGGGCCTAGCCATAACATAGTCCACGGTGCTAGCCCCATATCTGTCAGGAAAACAAGTGAACCCACTTGCTGCTGGAAATCTCTGTAGGCCATTCAAGATGGCCAACCTATGTGCATTCCCCATGTCTCTCAATTATCTCACATATTCATTATGCACCACATCCTGTGAGCACTTGGCCAATCTCATATCACTGACATCCAATTTTCTTAACATCTCCTCTGAGGTATGATAGAAGGCTGTTTGAGAGTGGCCCGTTCTGGCATTGAAGTCCCCTAGGAGGATGCCATCCCCATCTCTAGAAAGCCCATATGTCCTCATCTAAAATCATGTATGGTGAGTGCCCCTTGGGTGGTGCGTAGAGGGATGTGCTCGGGGGGATATATCATATTGCAATATAAAGTGGTCTCCTTGTTTCTGCTCTCACCGTGACCCACATATATCTAGCATGCTCATCTTTGTGGACAATACGAATGAGAGGGTGCAACTCTTCCTTGAATAAAATTTCTACACCTCCTGACCCACATCCTCTATGCTTTGATCTCACCTCTTGTCTACAAGTGGTCTCCCAATGGTATTCCGTCACACTAGGCAATGTGACACCGGGAGTTTGATGTGTCTCAGAGTAGAAAATACTTTCTCTTCCCTTAAGGCTATCCTCAAATGCACCAACATCTAGCTTCATTGATCTATTACAATTCTATAGTGCCATTTTGAGATTGGTCCCATAGGTCTTGCACCGTCATGCAGCGCGTCTTTCCAAGATCACCACTCTCTTCCCTCTCTAGAAAGAAAATTTTCCCTTCTTCCTCGCAGCCTTGATTGGCATCAGCTCTTGCATGTGTGCAATTTGTGCTAAAGTGAGGTCATCGCGAAGAAATATCCCAGTTTGTTAAGGGTTGGCTTCTTCTTCAAGAACTCTCTCCTAGTTTCCACAGTAGGGAAATGTAGAATGAGTGCTCTTTCCTTGGAACTTCCTTCCCCACCGTTTCGTTTCTTCTCCACTCTCCATGCACCTGTGTGTGTGGCTTCAGAAATGCGTTTCAAGAGTTCTTTCACTTCTTCTTCCACATTTCCAATGTACGTAAGTCTTGTGACACACACGTGAAGGGCTCTAGTCTTCCGCTTTTTCTCTTCCTTGATAGTCATTTTGATAATGGTTGTTGTTGATGTAGCTTCAACCATCTTGGCTTTTCCCTTCTTTGCAACCTCAATTCACTCTTTGCGTTTTGGTGAGGACATCCACCCATGGAGTGGTTGTTCTTGACTTTTGCTCTTCCTCTTCCTGGAGAGGTTCACCTGTTCTCCGATCAATCATTGAGGGCTGAATTTCTCCCTGCTTACCCGGAATATTTTTAATTTTACAGACTTCCGATTGTCCCTTAAGCTCTTCAATCAATGTATCTTTCGCACTCAAGCGTTTTTCCATGTTTGATTTCCAGGACTCATTAGAAGCAAAGCCTCATCTAGCTTGTTTTGCATCACAACTTCCATTACCTGCACCTCTGCCCTCACAATGGCTTGCATCTCCCCTTTCAGCGCCGTGTAGATCTCATCGCGTTTACCAAGCATCTCTTTTCCCATCCCTTTCCTCATATGTGCATACATAGCATTTCTATAATTCTCCAGAGTTGCATACATCTCCTTCTCAAAGTCTACCCTCATAAGGTTTCACTCCGTCTTAATCATCAACTATACCTTCTCAAATATTAGGTCATTCTTAACCCTCGATAGTTTTCTAGCTCTGAGAGAACTAGGTGATAATGTGCTATCCCGACTTTTCTGCCTAAATGTGACCTTTGCTTTGGGTGGTGTTTGAAATGCATCTGGATCAAAAGTATACTCTGATTGGTCCATCATCTATGATATGTGCAACCTACAGGATTTGTGCTAGCCTGCAAGAACCTCCCTTGCCTCTAGGAGAGAGAGAGAGAGAGAGAGAGAGAGAGAGAGAGAGAGAGAGAGAGAGAGAGAGAGAGAGAGAGAAATGAAATGAAATGAAATGATATATTAACGTCTACAAGAGGCCAAAATGACCTATGAGACCAACTAATTACAATGATGAGTCTAGTACCAAGTCTGGGTACAAACAAGAAAACTACAAACAAAGAACTGATAGGAGTGCTACCGACTCCTATGGGTGGCTGGTAGGCTGAGCAATGGTATCATGCCATAAAGGTACAAAGTGGGGATAAGTGTCACCATGATACAATATAGCAGTAGCATGAAGCCTATCCCGATCGACATTCTGGGTGTCGTGCTAGGATCCTGTGGATCCTCTGCCGCAATCTCCGCCGGTGCTGCGTGGCTCCCCTCCTCAGTCGCGGTCATCTCGATCTCCCTAACTCTGTAGCTCGATCAATGAGAGTACCGCTGATGTGTGTATGGGTGGGAACCGAGCTCTCTGGTGGTGGTGTCCCCTCTGACTCTGTGGTACTCAGACTGAAGAAATCTGAGATGCGTCTCTGGGACTGTCTCTGTCTTTGCCCATTCAATAGAGCGTCTCTATGTCTCTGAATCTCAAGTAGGAATAATCCGAGACATCTTTGATCCTGATATCTCATGACTCTGTCTAACGAGTCAAAACCATCTCTGAATAGACAATGAAAGCGTCCCCGTATCTCATAGTAGACTGTGCAGCGACATATGTAGTGAAACTCTGTCTCTGGCTCTGCATGGCATAACTGACATATCTTACTGTCTGCTGGTATGCCTCTGAATCTACCTGTCTCAATCCCAAGCTGGTGTGAAGATGTGCGAATCTGGCCAATAGCACATCGTAACCTATGAGATAGATGTGTGTCCATGTAACTGGGCCGTGTGACAAATCCGTCTATCGTGAGTTGAAGAAGATGTTCTCTATAGAAAACCCTCTTCGTACCCAACTTCCGTGATGGTTCTATCCATGTCCTCTTGCTATCAAGCTGGATAAGATCCTGCCGAATGAGTCTAGTAATCTCCATCCGTGTAAGAGCCAAGGATGGTGCATCAAGAGAATACTGGAAAGGGGGCAGCTTGTCCATGCTGAAACCATGCCTCTGAAACCATGTGTTCATCTGTGCATACCAACATGATGTATCTCCCTGTAATGCCAGCTGTCTGGATGACTCGAGAGCAAGCCTGGCATACCTGTCCCTGGTGGTGTCCCATAAGCTGTGTACAAATGATACTGATCTGGTGAGTGCCTCAACCTCCATAGGTGGGGCAGCAAGCTCCGCTCGTATGATGTCATGTGGGACTGAGGCCTTGGCTCTAATCAGCCTAGAAATCATAGATATCAGGGGTCTCTCCATATTAGTCCATCCAGCACTGTCAATAGACGGTCCCCAAACCTGAACCGCGTAGTGCATAACTGAAGCGACCAAAGTATCGAAAAGCCAGAGCTTTGTTCGAGGTTCCTGGAACTGAACTTGCGAGCAAATCCTCTCTAAACCACCTAGGGTTGCATAGGCACGAGTCAATCTAGTGTCTGCTGCTACTTTCAGTGTGAACCTCGGTCCACTAAAGACCACCCCAAGATATGTGTATGCATCAGTGTACTCCATACTGTCCTGTCCATATGTGAAAGTAGGTGTTGATCTCCTAACCCACTGTGGCGTGGTATTAAATACCATGACCTTGGTTTTACCAAGGTTGACAGACAATCCACTATCCTCTGCAAAACTATGCAATGCGTCCAAATGTCTCTGCATACCCTCTGGCAATTCTGATATCAACACGATATCGTCAGCATACAATAAAAGAGGGATCCATGTCCCTGCAAGCTGAGCACCTCTATCACCTCCTCTGTCAATATAATCAGAGACCCCATCAACATACATACCAAATAAAGTAGAGGACAGTGGGCATCCCTGTTTCACTCCGATGGTGGAGTGAACTATGTCGGATATCCCCTCTGATGTGCGTACATGACCCATCACTGAACTGTACAATGCCATGATCCCCCACATCAGCTCTGTGGGTACCCCCAATTCCATAAGCCGGTGCATCAATTTGGCCCTCGGCACTGTGTCAAAGGCTTTGCGAAAATCCACAAAGCTGCAGTATATCCGTCTACCATGTGCTCGACCCTCCTCAATGATAGCTCTGAGTGTAAAGACATGATCTAGTGTGGAGAAACCCCTTCTGAAACCAGCCTGCCCAGGTGCTCGTATGCCCATAATCTCTGCCCAACTGCTCAGCCTATGCTCGAGGATGGATGCATATAACCGTGCCAATGTGTGTCCTACCATGATAGTACGGTAATTCCCCGGCACTGTGGGGTCACCTGTCTTGAAGATAGGTACAATAGTAGATAATCTCCAAGACTCAGGGAGACCCTCACACATGACACGGTTGAATATCCGTGCAAGCATCTCTGCCAACAAATCCCCAGCATGTATAATGTGCTCTACTACCAAACCCTCATGATCCTGTGCCCGTCTGGTCTTCATCCTGTCAATGGCCTCCTTTACCATCTCAGTGGTAAAGAAGGTGCTCGTAGCCGGACATGGTTGTGGTGGGTCTGGTAATGGTGGTTGTCCAGGTACAGTGTATAAAGATGTTGCATACTGCCCCCATATCTCTGTAGAAGTAATCACTGGTGGGGGAGACTTCTCATGGAATAGACGCCAAGCCTCTCCTGAATCTCTACTAAGGAAGAGCTGATATAAATCTTGCTCCATCTGGACCAAGAAAGCTCGCTTCTTCCGCCGCACTAGTCGTCGTGTAGCAATGCGAGACTGTCTATAGGTGATCACTCTTAATGTAAGGTCCCGCTGTATCTGAGCTCTCCTCTGTCGACACTCCTCATCATACCAGTTGTTCTGAGGCATGTGCCCAGAACGACGTCTTTGCCCAGGCTGAGTGTGTGGATATGCCTCTGTCGCTGCCCCATGTAATGTCACTGTCAGCATAGATGTGATCTCCTCCACTGTGTATACTGGCTCTGATGTGCATAAAAGCCTACGTATCTCCTCTACATAGACTGAGTCAGTCTCTGGTGTAAAAGTATAGCGTGTATGTCCACCATCCCGTGAGGCCTGAGATGTATTGTACTCAAAGGAGACTGATAATGTTAAAAGTGCATGATCTACTGCTATCCCAACTGGCCTGGGCCCCACTGTGAAATCTTGAATGTGAGAGATAAAGCTCGGATGTGTCAGAACATAGTCTACAGTGCTGGACCCATGTCTATGTGGAAAACAAGTAAAACCTGTAGACAATGGGAAAGTCGTTAAGCCATTCAGTATGGCTAAACTGTGAGTAGTCGTCATCTCTCTCAGGTATCTCCCATACTCTGTATGCTCTTTGTCGTGTGAGCATCTCTCAAGTCCCAACTCCTCTGGCTCTAGCTCTCTAAGCATCTCCTCTGATGTGTCATAGAAGACTGTCTGTGAGCTGCCTGTACGGGCATTAAAATCCCCCAGGAGTATGATGTCTCCATCTCTGGAGAACTCCCAGATATCATCATCAAGTACAGAGTAAGGAGACTGTCCTATGGGTGAAGCATATACTGAAGTGTTGGGAGGAAAATAGCATATGGCGATGTACAAGAAACGTCCAGTCTCTGCCCTCAGCCTCACCCACAAGTATCTGGCCTGATCATCTCTCCGAACTATGTGCAATAGTGGTTGGAGCTCCTCTCTGAAAAGAACTGCTACACCTCCTGATCCTCTAGTCCCATGTGCAGTTCTGGTGCATGTCCTACAAGCTGTCTCCCATCTGTATCCTGATATGTGCGGCATCAGCTGTCCTGGAGCCTGATGAGTCTCTGAGTAGAAAACAATGTCTCTGTCTCTGAAGCTATCCTCAAAGGCCCCCACATCAAGTCTATACGAACCATTACAGTTCCAAACTGCCATCCTGAGAGTGGTCCCGTAGGGCTCGTACCGTCATGTAGAGCGGTGCTCTGTAATCACTACTCGTCCATTTCTGTAGAAAGCTAACTTCCGCTTCTCCCTTGCTGCTATAATCTCTGGCATGACCTCTCTCATATGTGCAAGCTATGAGAGCGTAAGATCATCTCGTAAAAAGATACCTGTTTTCTTGAGGGTTGGCCTCTTCTTTAAAAAGTCTTTCTTTTCTTCCATGGAGGGAAAGCGCAAAATGAGAGCCCGTCCTTTTGAACTCTCCCCATTACCTTCACTCTTCTTGCCCACTCTCCAAGCTTGTGTGTGCGAGGGCTTCTATTTCACTTTCTGAGAGAGAGGAGAGAGCAACCTATACGCACCGCATTATGCATACATATGTTTCCCCATTCAGCCTACATGGCATATGTTTGCTTTCTGTATGTGTCAATTTGCAATTTCTGTGAGCTCTGCAGTTTCCAAATTCCTTGCAAATAAATCCCTGCAGGTAAGATACTCGCTGAAAGCTATACTGGGCTCAATACGCGCTGAATGAATGCTGATGCTGCTGGCAGATGCTACTGAACTGGTGTTGAAGCTACTGGATGGCTGAGTACTGAATGGGTACTGCAGGATGCTGACTCCAGGAGATGGCGATGAGGGAAGGGAGACCTCTGCGATGTCTGGTCTGTTGACACGCCAAAGCCCCTGCTGAGAACGCTAACTCTGGAGCAGCAAACGCTGGTACAAGTTGAGCCTAACGCAGGCTGCCAGGTGCTGGGCGTAGGATAATGCAGGTGTTTGCTGGCTGACCCACGTAGATGGCTGCGTGATGGGGAGTGAGGGGGAGGCTGAAGGGGGCTGCGAGGGAGGGGTTGCGTGAGGGGGAGGCTGGAGGGGGGCTGCGAGGGAGGGGCTGCGTGATGGGGAGAGAGAGAGAGAGAGAGAGAGAGAGAGAGAGAGAGAGAGAGAGAGAGAGAGAGAGAGAGAGAGAGAGAGAGAAATGAAATGTTATATTAACGTCTTCAAAAGGCCAAACTGACCTATGAGACTAGAAAGTTACAATGCGGTGTATCCGATACAAAGTCAGATTAACAAAATAAATTAAACTAGGATAACAGAATATAAATACTGCAGAATCCTAAACTAAGCCGATAGGTGTGAAAGGTGAAAGGCGCGAAATGTGTGAACTAAGCAGTACAATGTGTAGACAATATAGGAGGGAAGTAGAGAATCCATCTTCATAGAGATCCATCTTCATTTGCACTCTGGACGACGAAAAAATATGGCTCGAGTCCTTTGCTGTAGCCTCCTTCGAAACTGTGTAACTCCTCTTCTCCATCGGGGTCGTCTAGATCTCCCTAGCTCCAATGCTCGGTCTATGAGAATGCCAGTAGTGCGGGCAGACCTCTCCACTGTTGGCTTCTCCTCTGTCTGTTCTTCTGGGTGTAGAGAGAGAGAGAGAGAGAGAAATGAAATGAAATGAAATGTTATATTAACGTCTTCAAAAGGCCAAAATGACCTATGAGACCAATCAGTTACAAACCGCCGCACTCTCTCTCTCTCTCTCTCTCTCTCTCTCTCTCTCTCTCTCTCTCTCTCTCTCTCTCAGTTACCTATGAGAGAGAGAGAGAGAGAGAGAGAGAGAGAGAGAGAGAGAGAGAGAGAGAGAGAGAGAGAGAGAGAGTGCGGCGGTTTGTGTTGTTTTTTCTTTTCTTCTATTTGGTTTCTTTTGTGTCTTTATTAGTTTTTCTCGTGTGCTGGTAGTTTTTCTCGTGTGCCGGCTGGGTGTGTGTGCACATGTTTGGTGTGTTTGTGTCTGTGTTTTGTTTTGTCTTTTCCTTTCATGGGGGTCGCTGTAGTGGGTTCTTCAGTGTGGTGTTTCCTTCCAACAATGGCAGCTTGATGGGTTCGGCTGGGATGAGAGCTTCCACTCCTGCTTGTGAACCGGTGGTCTGCTTTACATTCTCATCTGTGTTTGTTGGTGTTTGGTCTGTTGGCTTTTGACGAGTCACGACCTTACTGGCTTCCTCTTGCGGTGATTTTGTTTAGTGGCTACCCTTGTAAAAGCCTGCAGAGCATCCTCTGAAAGTAACAAAGATGTTTGCCAATGATATTTGAAAATCCTTCAAAGGATCGTGTTCTGTACTTCATTCACAAGTGAAGTGGAACAGGGAAGGCTTTTTGGAGTTGGTATTATTGCAAATTTTTAAAGATCCCCTAATTTAATTTTACCAAGCTGATCTACATCGGTGGATTTAATATGGTATATAGAGAAAGTCATTTTTTGTGTTTATTTGACAAAGCTCATGAACACCCAAATCATGGCTCTTCTTTGTAATGGATGGACAAAGGAGAGTTAAGTGTTTGTAAAGCTCAAAACCTTTCCATATCATGTATATACAAGGAAATAAAGACGATCCTTGCACCATTAAAGTTTGTTTGTTTATTTGATTATGCTAACAAGCCCAGAAAAAACAGACCCCAGCATCAAGCTAGTTAAGGACATAACTTATCTTTTCTCCTTTGTAGTTAAGACATAACTTATCTACGTCTATTGAAAACTCTTGTTTGCTGTATTAAAATCCAGGTATAGGGCCCCTGAGATTCTTCTTGGATCAACAAAGTATGATACTTTAGGCTCAAATATTTACAAATGAATCTATTTTCTCTACAACCAAAGCTTTCTAGACCTGACAGAATTTAGCGTGAACACAGCAATTATTGATATTGTCAGCATTTGAAGTGTGATTTCTAATTATGTATGTCACATATTAGATATACATGCGGCGTTGATATGTGGTCAAGTGGCTGTATCTTGGGTGAACTTCTAAATGGAAAGCCTATATTCCCAGGTACTCAATCATTACAAAGAGGATCCTTTAATCCTGGCTTATCTTGAATCTTTTTCTGTTTATTACTTATATGTTCTAAATATCCTTTTTGAAAAAATTGCAACAAACTGCTTAAACTTTGATCTTGAGGTTCCCACCTTCAAGGCTATAGCTGAAGGATCAGATATCTAATAGATGCCCGAGTAGCTTGGCATACCATTCAGGGGGTGATTTATGTAATCATAGAGCCGGAGGCTCATAGCAGAGATCTTGTTGCCAAGTTGATTATCAGAGGTATAATGAGCTGTCAGAGCTCTTGTTGCCAAGCTCATTATCAGAGTTATAATGATCTGCCAGAGCTTTTCTTGCACTATGTACGTTTTGATTGTATGCCTGACAACCCTTTTATAGAGAATCTAGATTTTCACTCGGCCTTTCCCTTCTTTAAGTTTATCCATCAAATCTTGGACCGATGAGCTTGGAACGCAATGCACTACTCTGCTGCTCTAGATCAATAATGTCCAGGCCTCCCTCCCCTCTTAACAGTCACATGTCTCTAGAGCATCTGAGCCACCAAGAAGGAAATTGCGCAATAAGCGCCGCAATTGGGACATAACCTGAGGGTGTAGAGTCAAAGGGTATTGCAAGAATTACAGTCAAAGCCTTACGAGCCCAAGACAAATGCATAGAATACCAATGGCAAAGCTTCCTTGTAGCAGGGCTACAGTGTCACTGGCACGGAACAGGCAATTAGTTACAGTTGGGCTGGGTTTCACATTGGACGACTCTCGCCTAGTCGGTGACACGTGGCAGGGATACGGGTGGTGGTCTAGTGGACACCGTGGCCAGCGAAGAAGTTGGTCCCAGCATGGCAAGTACCATACATGGACATGAAATTTTGCCACAGGGTGCGGTCCACCTAGCGACTTTGGAAGGTGTTTCTTTGCCACTGATAAATGGCTCCAGGATCAAATGCTACCACCCCTCACCATAAACCATACGTCGCCACTCTCTCCCCACTGGTATTTAACCTGCAGCGTTTCTTCTCCCTCATTCAGTCTGGCATTAGCCACCTTGTGCTCCCTACCGTCTTGTTAACGATTCACCTCACTGCTATCATTTGTCTTCATCACAGTCTTTGCCTCACCTTTCTCCTAGCCCCAGTATTTAAACAATGTTCTTTTGCTAATTACATTTGTCTTCTGCCCCGCAAATTCTTCAATTGATTCCCACTCTGTTTAATAGACGCATTGTGTTCTCGCATGCAACATTCTCCCATTTGGTTAATTGGATCTGTACCTTTATTTAGTGGCACTGAGGTCTCTATCTGTTTAATGTCGGCTCTTCTCTCTTTTTCATAGAGATTTCTCATCGTAAACTGCATTAGCACTTCCTTTCCTTGGTGTCCCCTTTTTTACGGAGTATGCCTAGCAGTTGTTGTACTCTTCTTTTCCTGAATGCGGTCTTCACTTCACATGCAGAGTTGAGTTTCTGTTTGTTAGCCCTTGTGAACATAACAGTGTATGATTCATTTGCGAAATGTTTTCCATCTATCTCTCAGGGTAAGTTCTATCCCCACCTTAAGTTTGGTATTCACTCTAATGTTTTCATCTCCTACACCCTCAACAGTAGCCTTGGGCCTTCCAGATTGTTACTTGCTTCAGACAGTTCAAATAACTTTCCGCGAGCGAGAGCATTTCCTCACCATGCCTTACTTAACCAAGTGAAATATCATCGTATCCTGTTTTCTCTCTTACTCCACCAACAGTCTAGAGGGAAATCCCCAAAGAGCGCCATCTTCCCGTCTCCCTAGTTGTTCAACTTCCTCCAGCTCTCTAATTTCCTCCCTATGCTACCTCTCCATCTACCCCGTCTGTCTGGTACGTGAAGGCCCTACCTTCCCCCCTCGTCTCTATCTAACTCTCTCGCCTCTACCCTCCCTATCTAACTTCCTCGCCCCTACCCTCCCCCCTCGTCCCTATCTAAACCCCCTCGTCCCTACCCTCTCCTTTAGCCCCTACCTAACCCTAAACCCCCCCCCCCACCCCACCCCGCCCCTACCCTCCCCCCTCGTCCCTGTTCAATCTTCCTCGCCCCTACCCTCCCTAATTCCACCCCCTCGCCCCTCTCTCATCCCCCTCGTCCCTACCCTCCCTAATTCACCCCTACCCTCTAAACCCTCTCGCCCCTGCCCAATCCGGATCCTACCCTTTTTCCCTCGCCCCTACCCAACCCCGACGCCCCTCTCTCGTCAGTATCCGTCTACTTCTCTACCCGTGTTTGCCTCGCCCTTGCCAAGCCCCTTGCCCTACACTCTCTACATTCGGCCCTCCCAAGTTCTCTAGCCCTTACCTTTAACCCTAGCACTTTCCCTCTCTCTCGGTTGATATGACAGGTAGCAAGCAATTGCGAAGGGTAGCTTTGTGAAAAAAGCCAGCTTTGGCTGCAAGGTCAGTGAGTGATGATGACTCAGACAACAGTAGCCACGGCCTCGACGACATCACTTCCAATGACCCCAACGATGAAAGTTACAGCGTCTCACCAGTAGACTCAAAGCTGGATTCTGAAGCTAACTATGAATCAGATGCTTCCAACAATCGAGAGGAACATCCGAAAGGAGTTCAAGAAAGACAAACATCATGTCATCACACATGAGATCAGGAGGCCTGCAACATCTAAAAATCGCTCAAAATTCTCCTTGGATTTTTATCTACAGCCCCTCGACCATCTTTGAGCAAGGTCCTTTCCAATGCTCAGCTACAGACTCTGGGTCTCACAGCATTGGTTGATGGCATCATGGCGATCTACCAACCATTGTTCCATACATGAGCTTTTAAAATTTTTCCCAAAGGTAAGGGGCGACAAACTCATTGCTACACGGCTTGGCCATGCCATGGGTATGACTATCTTTCCATCTGTGAAGCCGGCTACACAAATCTTTTCTCAGTTGTCCAAGGATGCAACAATTCAAGCATGTCAAGAGATGCTCAGTACATATCACCCTAAGTACGAAAGGAACAAACAGCTCCTGGCAATCTTAGGTACTACTTTCTGGCCCGAAATGCCAAAGAAAATAAGGAAAAATATGACATGCCCATTACATTCTCCCACCGGGACTGCCTTTACTGTTCGATCCACACCTTACCTTGTGGATTCCATCAGATTCTCTTTACATCCTTACAGTCTAGGGCCAAATGATTTTGGGCCCAAGTGCAGTCTATGCAATTGAGCTTCAAATGTTTTGCAGCACCTCTCTTGGTGTGGGTCATAATATACATGTTACCCTTGACGATGTGGATGAGGATACGCAACTAGTGCATTCGCACGGGAAAAGAAAATCTCTAAGCATTCAAGCTGATCCTAAAGTAACAAAGAAAAAGAAGATCAAAGCAAAGGTGGCGAAGGAAACAATAGAGTCTCTACTCTCATTGCCAATGTCAGAGACCAAGCTGGCTAGGGTGACGCATCTTCCGCGAAGCTCTCTGTCTAATTCCACCCCTTGTTCTATTGTGCCAGTGTCTACCTCCACTCTTCATGACAAGTCGGTGGCTTCTCCCTCATAGGATCCTCTCCCTTCGTCTCTCATATTCACCCCTAGTGGAGTCAATATATCTCACACCCATCAACACCAACCATCTCAGATGTACCCACTACACCCATTGTACCTACTCCTAGCTCACCAGCTGTGCCGCTTGTGCGTCCTCCAGCACCACATACATTTGTTGGATCTTCAAGGGTTTCTGACTCTACTTCTCTGTTTGAGCTTTCTAAGAAGATATTAGAAGATTCAGGAATGCTATCGCCACCATAGCGCTAGGAACAAAGCAGTTAGTTGCTACGCACCAGCGTCACTTCGCCACATACACAGCTATGGAGGGATCTCTGCGAGTCGCCAACAGTGCCATCGCAGATCAGGATGCTACTATTTTTGCATTGCAACAAGCTTTGAAGATAAAGTCCCAAATCATCGACGACCTTGAAGCACAGGGACAAGGATTTCGAGAAATGCTTTTACATGGAGATAGGTCTACCCAGGCTCCTGTAGACATGGAGTATGGATGAACTGGATCAGAGACTCAAGTTCTGCCTCGTGTCGGGTATGCTGCAATAGGTTCTTCTCCACAATTCAAGAGACCCTCCAGAGAGTCCATTCCAGTACTGTCCTCAGCAGTATCCTCAGGGGTCTCAATCGTCGGGCCATATGACACACATGCAGAGCGTTCCTTGCTGTGACAGCGTTGCTTGTGTAAGTGGATGCTCCTTTCATAGGAGGCCAGTTTGTAGACAACAGAGCCCAGCAGCCCCCAGTCCACAGCCGCAGGGTTTCACCATTGATTTGATGGCTCCACCTTCAGAGACAAACACTTCGGGTGCGGCCATGGCGACTACTCTTTCTCTTGGGTGACTACATCCGCTTGCAGTTCAGTCTTTTCACCATGGCAGTGTAGTAGCTGTTTATTTTTGGAGTCTTAAGGTCTTTTAGCAGCTTCAGTTGTTTCTCTCACTCGAGATGGCGAGTGGTCTTGTGGCGGGCAACCTGTAGCAGGGCTACAATGTCACTGGCACGAGACATGCAATTTGTTACAGTTGGGCTGGGGTTCACACTGGGCGGACTCTCGCCTGCTGGTCGGTGACACATGGCAGGGATACCGGTGGTGGTCCAGTCGACACCGTGGCCGTGCATCACCACCACAATTTAAAGATAGACTTAGCCGGAGTGGATATTTTGTAGCCGTTGGTTGCTCTTCATGTTTGTATAAACCCGTAGTTGGTTTGGATCATATTATCCATAGTTATCAGGAACAAGAAACCGGAACGGGGAACGTGGAACGGCAACTGCCACAAAATGCCATTCCCTGTTACAGGTACTCACGTTTGAAACACAGAATGGGGATTTGGAACGGGAACTTAGAATGGGAACGGGGACGGAGACCTGAAAACGACCATTCCCTATTACTATGATATTATCATCTTCTTTGTATGGTTGTGAGTTCTTGAGTCTAGTATCTTGAGTTCATGCACATCATGTCTTCACCATCCGTGCACAGTTGAGCCTCAGCACCCCCATTGTACCTATGAGTTCTGGGCTGGAGCTGAGTGTGTTTCCATGCCAGAGTCTATATTGGTTTCTTTGAGTTAGTCGATGTTCATGCTGTTCAGGTTTCACTGTTGAGTCTTGCTGTTGTTGCTCTGTTATTCATTTTCTTCTGTGTTTTCATTCTATGGAGTTAGATCTCATGCACATTGCACTGAGGAGCACCCACTATAGAGAGTACGACACATTATCTCCGCTGCATTCCTCCTAATTGATTGCCAAAAATTGACTCACTTTGCTACTTAGGTGACTCATCAACGTGAACGAAAAAACCCAATTATCTGCTAGTCTGGGCTGCATAATCACATGGAACGGGAAATGGAAACGAGGCCGGCAAGGCCATTGAAGATGGACCTGGCTTTCTCTTTGCAATGGAGCAGATTAGAAACGGCTTCTTATAGTTCCATTTTGTATGTAACCATAATATATTCATTAAGAAATGGTACAAAGGGAATGAGAATCGGGTGACCTTGGAAATGGAGTTTCCTATCCCATAGGGCTCGAAACAGAGTTTCTTGTGACAATGCTGGGCTGGGCTGGGCTGGCGTCAACCAAGTCAAATGATCTTGCACTCCTTATCGACAGTATTCCTCAACTCCAACCAAAAAACCGAATGACTTGTGCCAATTGATAAGAGCACGGTTGGCCAAGCAAAAGGTATTAAGAGCTGCCTGTAAATTGTCCCAAGTTATGCCCAATATGATTTCTGGTGATTAGAAGTGTTAGGATTTGGTTGTCTTTGAAATAAGTGAATCAAATTTGATAAAACTCTTGGGTGACATATAAAACATGTGCAGTCCTTGGACACCTTCAATACCAACCGCTGACTAATCATGCATTTTTCTCTGTTGATGGATGCAGGTAAGAAGTACTTCCCTTCTTTTGTTGTGTGATGCTTTGTGTGCAGACTGCTGGACTACGAAAAATGATTCTTTACTTAAGTAATGAAACCTTTTTGTACATTATGGATGTGATTACATCTTTACTAAATAATTGTACAGATTTCTTAGAAGGTAAGAATGAGAGCTATTAGTCTTCTTGAACGTGTCTCTTCTTTGTGACACGCACACACACGCATACACACACTCGCTTTTGAAGCAATTCTATATTGCAAGGAGGGAACCCACAACGGTTGCAGTGTATGTGTGCACGTGCGCTCTCATGCACACACTTACGACATCTGAACATCCAAAAAATGCAGGAACTTCTACAATGAATCAAATTGAAAGAGTTTTGGACTTGCTGGGCAAGCCAGATCTGGTATCTTTATGAATTCATGGCATTTTGTACAGTGCTCCTGAGATGGATTTTTGTGGGTTTGTATCAAGCTGATGTAATTCTCAATTTTGTTATGGCTTGAATGCGTGATGAAGGAAGACATAGCAGCACTTGAATCTCCTTTTGCAGCAACAATGCTCGAAAATATGAATTGTGGAAGTGCAAGGTCGGTAAATCTCTGAAGCTCAACCATAGTTGATATATTTCACAGTTGCAAAGTTGATTAAATAGTATAATCATGGTATATAACATGCTAGGCTAGTCTGTCTCAAAGTAAACTGGAGTTGTAGCTTCAGCCAGTTTCTTGATAAGAGTCTCCCAAAGAATTTCACATGTAAATGCATGTTGAGGGTGGCAATGGAGTATGAAATTGCATGAGAGCTTTGCAATGCATTAAATTGAATTTTTTTATTTTTTTTAATAAATCATGAGCACGGCGAAGGTAGTAGGGAGAAACTTTTTTCTTTTTGGCAAGAAAAAAGATCCTTCCATTAGTTTATAATAACTGCCCGAAGGCTACATCAGAAACATGCGGAGACTCTCCCAACGAGAAAAAGTATGTACAATGAGGGCTAGATCACGAGACGAGAGGAGAAAAAAGCCACATTGGTGGCCGGTAGTGCCATCTAGGCACACCCTGAACCATGGTGAAGAAAGGCCCTGGGCGCCAAAGTCGCAAAAAAGCCTCTCGGCACGGTTGGAGCTGCCCTGAAGTCTCTCAAACTGACCCTTGAATCAGCTCCGGCCAAATGTCTTGAACAGTCTCTGCCGGTGGAACAAGGCGAGCGTCAAAGGTGCGAAAGCAACGGGCCCGCCAGATGAACCAGAGTGTCAGGCTGTAGATGAGCTCCCAAACACGACTCTCTATCATTGCACCACTCCTGAGGGATGAACTCTGTGGCAAGCTGAAGTGTAGGTCGACCCTCCTGGATCATTATCATCCTATCGGTGGAAGCCAACTCAAAGTGGAGCGCAGGGCCTGTGAGAGTTGACCAGGCTGCAACACCCCAAGTGTACTGTCAGACTATGGAGAGGGCTGGCATAAGCCAGAGAACCCGAAGCCAAACCTGCTGTGCCATGGGGCAGTCCCACAAACAATGGCTCTGACTCTCCAAAGGATGGCCACAAGCTGCACGTGTTGCCGAGAAGCCGTTGTGTATCAACCAACTCCCAACTGTTGTAGCCCTGTGCGCTACAAGCCACTGAAACATAGTAACTCTCCTCGGTTGCCTGCTGTCTCACAACCGCTCCGAGAAGCCTGACAAGAACTGTGCTGTGAGACCCTCCTCCTACCAGTGAAGTGTTGCAGCTGGGTGAGCCTCTCTTTGTGCTGCCAGTATGTGTCGCCCCAAGCGAGCTATGTACTAGAAAAAGGGGGTCCTTGGGTGATCGGCTGAAGAGAAATGATCCTGCCAGAACCACTCTCCCGGGTCGCATTGCACTTGTACCAGAGGGTGGCTCTCCCAAGCCCAAAGCCGCTAGTGTCCTGATGCAAGATCTACTGGGTTAGGGTCGATGACACAAGTACAACTCGGATCCTCTGAGAGCAACACTCTGTATTTATAACTGCACATTGCTGTACATTACCCCTGTAAATGTCAGCCGTGGGGAACAACCTCCCCAATGGGAAGGAGGATACAAACATAAAGAACGCAGCCTGTGAGCATCGAAACGTCAACCTTGGGGTTACATCACTAGGGCCTCACCAATTGAGCTACGCTTCTTGGGTAAATTCTTTAGGCGTGTTAATTCAAGAGATTGGGTTCTCATTTATTGGCTTGTATATGCTCATTTATTGACAAGAATGCCAACTATGCGATCCTTTTGTGTTCAGATTTATGACATAGAATCACATTTTATATCATGGTTCCATGAGCGTCTTTCTTATAAATTTTCGCTGTGATGCAAACCTTTTACAAATAAATCCAGGTCTTTCAGAAAAGCTTTTCCAACTGCTAGTCCCGAAGCTGAAGATCTACTGCGTCGATTGCTACAATTCAACCCTCACAAAAGACTTACAGCTGAGGTAAGCCTAGTCAATCTATGTTCATAATTTATTCATAATCATTCAAAAGAAGGGAAAATAAGTTTGCAAAAGCGGTTTTTCCTCCTACATAATTTTATGTGCTTGATCTCCATGCGCTGTCTCCTTTCTGTTTTAATATTATTGGCCATACTTTTGCTGATCAGGGTTATGACATCACAGTCAATACTATCCATGTTTACAAATCTGATTGCATAATTTGGTGCTTTGCAGAAAGAACCCTTTTTTCTGAGTTTGTGCTTGAAAAAATTTGTTTGCAGCAAGCCCTACAGCATCCATACCTTGCTCAGTTCCATAATCCCATGGATGAACCTGTTTGCAATCGTGGGATCAGAATACCCATAGATGATAACACTAAGTGAGTTCAATCTCAACATGAATGCAACTCTTGATTTTATTTAACTTGTCTAAATCATGTGTTGTGTTGTGCTTGTTTATTGCTTTAGATTTACAATACAAGAATATCGAGAGCGATTGTATTCGGAGATTGTTCGAAGGAAAAAAGAGATAAGGAGAAAGATGAGGGAAAAAGAACGCGTAGAGAGGGACTCGTCCCGGCAGTCAAGGCGCTCAAAATATCGCTCAAGTGGGAGCACATGAAGGGGAACCGAGCAAGACTGACTGGTAGATTGAGCGCCTCCAAGGGTGTTGATACAAGATCCGTCGTGCTGCATTGCTCTGGTGTTGTAGATGCTTGAGAATGTTGTATTCAACAAAGTATCTTTTGGAGGCATAGCTTTTGGAGGGCAGTGCTCGCCTTATCAGTTGCTCCCCTGTACTTCACAATGCTGATTATAATTTTTGTTCTCAGATTCTACAGGAATCTCTTGTGACATCATGTTTATTCATGGTGTTCCAGAGTCATAGACTCTGCAGTAGTGTTGTATGTTTGTGACACTGCCCCTTTTGTTCTATTTCATGTGTTCTACATTCAAACGTGCGGAGCGGTATAAGTGCTCTTCTTTGTAGCAATCAGAGTTCTTTTCTCACGATTCTCTGACAAGCTTTGCTTTAAAACTATACAAAGAGCAAAGCTATAAACTTAAACTAAAAAACTAAACTTAAAACATAAAAGCCAATGTTTTAAGCCAAACACACAACAGGGGAGGTGCTTAAAACCTAAAATCTCAGCACAAATTTAATCGTAAATTTAAAATCTATAAAAGAAACTCAAATCATATATAAAGCCTTAAATTATACTTGAAATAAGCTGAATCTTAGTTTTATACTAATTAAATCTTAAACTAATTATAAAACTTGAAAACTTATCTGAAACTAAACTTAAAATATAAAAATTAAATTTAAACTCAAAACTAAAACCTAAAACCTAAAACTAAGCATAGACCCAATTGCTAAACTTTAAATTTCTACCTAAATCATAAACTAAACTTTAAATTTCTACCTAAATCATAAACTATATCTTGTATCTATACAAATTCAACTTTAAACTTATTAAAAAATCAAATTCACACAACAAAAATTTATCAAGATTTTAATGTAAATATCTTCATGAAAAATTGCTACCAATTTAAGTTGAACAATAATGTAGAAAAGATTACACGTAAACATTAACAACATTTATAGAAGATTTTACAAAAAATTTACAATCACTCTCAAGTTCAACAATTTGTTTTGAAACTAAGATAAAATTGTTGTGTGAGAGACAGAGAGTACGTTTATGGCTTGCCATGGGAGCTCATGACCATGATGTGTATCTACGTGAAATCTTGATTGATTTGAACATTGGTGACACTGATTGAGTTAGTTCCTTCTTTTTAACAATGTATGATCACAAATGCGACATCTAGCTTTGTTGCTAGTAAAGCATGTTTGAAGAAGTTGAGAAGTGGAGGTGTACTTCATGGAGGTCTATATGTGGTAGAATGATGTTATTGAAAAATTTGACCAACCATAGAAATTTGATCCAATTGTACATTTATTTATGTTAGTGGCCATCCAAATGTCATAGTAAGTATATTATGTAGTAGAAATGTAATTTATGTGTATCTATGTGAAAGCTTGATTGATATGAACATTGATGACATTGATTGTGCTAGTTCCTTCTTTTGTACAATGCGTGATCACAAATGTGACATCTAGCTTTGTTGATGGTGAAGCATGTTTGAACAAGTTGAGAAGTGGAGGTGTACTTCGTGGAGATCTGTCTATATGTGGTAGAATGAAGTAAGTTGTGGAATGATTTGGCCAACAATAGAAATTTGATCCAATTGTACATTTATTTATGTTAGCGGCCATCCAAATGTGATATTTAGTAGATTGATGTATTGTTGGTGGTGTTTGATTAATTGTTCGCATAAAGTTTCTTGGTCTCATGTATTAGTTAAGTATTATGTAATCAAAATTCTTTGTGTTGACATGCATGTTGAAGTCTCTTATGATCATAGTGTCTGTTTTCGTTGCGTGTGTCAAACTTTGTTGTGAGCTTCGTATAGCGATAACTATTGTGATGATGATTTTTTTAATAGATAGAGTATTCATTTCATATTTATTTAGGAACGTGAATGTTGTCGAATGATTTTATCTGATGAATCAGTTCTAAATTTATGTAAGTTAAGAAAATGTTTTTTTATATAAGGTCATAACCTTTGTTGGTCCTTTTGATGAATTAGAAAGAATATTCGCGTATTGCTGTTATGAAGTCATTGATAATGAGTAATTTCATTAATTGTGTCAAATGATTGAATGATAATATCATTATTATTACAACCACAAATTTATATTCATGTTTTTTCTTTGGTGTTTGACGATCAATTTATGCAATACTATGATGTGTGTTTTATTTGCTGATTCTTTATTGTTTCAAAAAGATAAAGATTATCAAGGGCTTTATGAAGCCACTGCTCTTTATGTTTGAAGGATTGAAGGGTAGTGTGTGATATGAATTGTTGCAATCGATATGCAACAATTCAAATATGTTGCACCAACTTTTAGCAGGTTATATATGTAAGTTGTCTCACTAATAAAACTCTATTTTTGTGGGTCTTTATTTTTGTTGACCTTTGCATCTACAGTCTTGCCATGACCTCTTCTCACTCTTGTTCATCTTGTTAGTTTAAGAGCCCCAATATACAACATTGGTGAATAGTTGATCCATATAAACTATGCTTTGCAATTATGTTACAAAGAAGCAATCTATTACCTTTCTCCTTGGTATATAATAGGCTTTATTTTTAGCAATTTTTAAAAGCTTTGGAATTGATGCAGATAATATCTAGAGTATGGCATTGGATCATATTAAATTAAGTTTTCTAATTTGTCATTCGCTCTTGTTATGTTGTACAATTTGGTCAAGCCGTCAATTAGGTCCTGCTATTGTCTATCCGATGTAGAGTGTAACAAAGAAAATAGGAGGTCCTAGTTGTGAAATCGTTTTAATTTTTTAAAGATTTTATTTCTTGTAATATTTAGATGTGTGTAAACACTCATAATGCTTCTAACCTTTCTTAGTCTCTAGTATTTTTACATCATTATTATCATTCATAAAATATGTTCACCAGAATTGTGTTCTTGCTTTCCCTTTCCATAAGTGAACCCAAATCAAAGAAATAAGCAAGTCATCAGAGTTATCACCTTGAAGATAGTTCTAACATTATCATTGTGTTACAAGCCAATCAAAATTGATTGTTATTTTTTGATGTATAAACTATTATTGTAAATTTCTTTTGCTATTGTCATTGTCAATGGTTGAACGAGTTCACCTTGATAGGAAGTATCGTATTGTAATTTCTTTGGAGGTCAACAAGAATGAAGTATTCACTAAAGCAAGCTAAAACATTGTGTGTTTTGTCAAACTTTGTTTATACACTGAAGACACTTCCTTGTAGTGTCATGTCTTGAGCCTCATGAAAATATCGTTCGATTTTACAAGTCATTTTACTTTCATGACTATGGTCATTTATCTCTAAGAAATAGCTCTCTCTATGCGTAATTTATTTAGCGACATAGTTACAACTTTAGTTCGAATAAGTTCAAATAAAATTATCCAAGGCTTCAATTTCATGGGAATCCCATGCTTTGTAGTTTTTGAAATGTTAGTGGATTCTTTCAAGAATAGATGAAGTAATGTTCATATGTAATTGAAAGACGAGTATCCTGTTTATCTTCTTATTGTGATATGATAATGTGAACCAATATTTATTACTTTTAGAGTCGTACAGGTACTAGCGTACAATATATCTTATATCAATGCATAGCTTAGAAATAGCACAATTTTTTTTTACACTCTATATGTTCAATGGAAATGAAAATAGATAAAAGCTTGCTTAAGATGTATTCTTTGCTTTTGATAAAGAAGATTGAGGCACAAGATTGAATTCACTACATGAAAGTCTTTTATGTGATTTTATAAAAAGGTGGCACATGATTTACAGATAAAGAGGATTGAGTCACAAGATTGAATTCACTACATGAAAGTCTTTTATGTGATTTTAGAAAAAGGTGGCACATGATTTACAGATACCAACATGTACATACCCATGTATTGAAGATGCGATTCACTTTTGATTTATGCTGAAAATTGTTTTTTTTTTTGGTACAAAGACTGGAAGCAAGATTTTTTTTTAGCAAGAGTATTAGAAGAGTGCACAAGCGAATGCCATTAATTTTCATACTTTGTATATCGCCATGCTTGAAATACATTTTTTAAACGAGCTCTTAACTTATGTTTTACCCTTGCATAAAGAGCATTACAAAGTTGGTGGATAATAGCTATTGAGAACTTCATGAAGAGAGAAACATTTAAGATCAATATAACATATGTAAGAAGGCAATCATGTCATTTAAGATGTTAAGAAAGCGATAAAAGAATTTTGTTATTCTTGAACAAATGCTTCTTGATACAAAAACTCAGGTTTATGTCAATTTGTTCCTTGAAATAGAAAGAATAAACTTACACAATATTTTGTGAGAAATATATTAACACAGTTTGTGATAAGTCTCACACCAAAGTTTAAAATATCTAACAATTGAGAGTAACGTTTTAATAATTGCAATGGCATCAAACCATTGAATGGTGAACCATATTATATTTTGAAAGTTCAACATTATTGTGTGTGCGTGTGTATGTGTATGCATGCGTGCGCACGTGTGTGTGTGTGTGTGTGTGTGTGTGTGTGTGTGTGAGAGAGAGAGAGAGAGAGAGAGAGAGAGAGATTATTAATGCTCGCGGAGGTCAGATATGACCTATGGGACCAAAGATACATGTGATGTACTATGTACAGGGATGATAAGCAATTCTCATTGCTCCAGGATTGTGGTGATGAGAATCACAATGTGGAGCCGATGTTGGTTGGGAGAGGAAAGTGTATAGGTCTAAGTCATGGCTGGAAATGTGAGGGAAGCAAGTTTGGATGTGAGAAAAACCTAAGTACTCTAGTAGTGTGTGGTACTCAGACTCTCAAACTTGTAGTGAGCATAATGTGCAAATTCAATTTTTGATTCTTCTGTATTGTCCCAATCCCCTGTCTTGCATCGAAGGGAGTGGGAGCTAAATTGAATGAATGCGATAGTGCACATCGTCAACAAGTGGATAGGCTCAAGCATATAAGGGTGAGTACAAATTCCTCTTTTGGCAAAGAAATGGTTTTGTAGTTGAGAGCAATATGGGTGGTGCAATGTATGAAGCATGACTCACATGATGCCTCCCACGCCATAATACATTGGCATTGTAGAAAAACTTCATTCACTTGGGAGTCTATTAAGACATCATGCAGCAAGTGTAATGCAACCCATCTCCTAAACCACCTCTTTATGTCTTGCACCTATCCTGTGCTCAAGACCTTGCTTTGTACTATTTTTTCTTGCTTCCCATGCAATTGTAGGAAGTCGATGTGAGGGGTTTTGATGCATCTTTATCATGTACTCCACTACCCTTTTCATGCCCATAACCTCAATTGGAAGAGATCCCGGTGGCTCAAGGAGTAGGAGTATATATGGTGTTTGTGTCTTAACTTTTGGAAAAGAAAAAAAAGCTTTTGGACATTGTCAAACTCTTTCCCAGTATACTTTGAGATGCTTGTATCCCACACATCAATTCCATAAAGAAGAACCGGTGTCACCAATGTGTCAGAAATTACTTCTTGAAAACCTGACATTTGACACCCCCCACATTACACATGTTCTCAAATTCATAGTACTCTCTTTTCCTATCTTTTAAACAATGTGCATGCCACTTGTGCTCAGCGAAAACCTCAAGACCAAGGTACTTAAAGCTTTCAACAACAAGTGTCTCATTGTAGTACACAATGCATGGATTTCCCTTATGGTTGTATTTTGTAAGCACAACATTTGTTTTGGATTTAGCCCACTATGCAAGCAAAAGTTCTCAAAGACAAGCATAAGCTTTTTTGTGCCCTCTAAAGTGTGTGATAGAAACACTACATCATCCACATACAACAAAAGCATGATTACACAATTCAAATAGTAACCTCTTCATGTTGCGTAATTCAAGTACCATTTGTTCCAATGGATCAATACATAGACCAAAGAGAGTTGATGACAACGGACATCCTTGTTTAACCCCAATAGTGCTTGCATTTTTTTTTTGGAAATACCTCTTCCCATGCGCAATTGACCAAGAGAGAAAAAAAGAGGGAGATATATTGTTTGGAGAGGGAGAGCACGTTTAATTGATCTTCTTGACAAGTACAAACATTGATGAGCACACATGCTACCTCTACTAATCACACACTAGTGAATACACAAGTCATTTTTGCTTGATATGTGACATAATATATGCACTTAAGTTAGCCCAAGAAGAGATCACTCTCAAGATTGATCAAACTCATCAAAGATATAATTAAAAACGCCACATAAAATAAGACCTTCATATTCTTTACCTGGATTCTCCATGAACCTATTCACAACTCTCACTTTATGTGAAATATCTGGCCTTGTGCAAACCATAGCATACATGAGAGAACCTAGTGTTGTGGCATATGGAGCTTTAGGCATATTAATTATCTCCTCTTGTGTCTTTGGACACATATCCTTATTTAGTTTGAAGTGACTAGTCACAAGTGTAGAAATTAGTTTTGCATTATGCATTGTAAACCTCTCCAATAGTCCCTTCGTGATGTAATCCTCTCAAAATAGTGTTAATGTCTTCTTCAACCTATCCCTTGACATTTTCATACCAAGTATCCATTTTGCAACACGTAATTCTTTCATTGAAAAAGATTTAGACAAATCTCCTTTTAGGTCTCTTATATCTTGCATGTTAGCACTTGCAATTAGCATGTCATCAACATACAGTATTAGGATGATGTATTATCCTCCAAATTCTACGTGTATACACATTGATCTGAGTTGCATCATTTGAATCCATGATCTAGCATCCACATCAAGTGAATTTTAGGTACCACTGTCTTGATGCTTGCTTTAAACCATACAAGCTCTTTCTCAGACTACATATCATTTTCTCCTTACCCTTTTCATTATATCCCTTTGGTTGAAGCATGCAAATCTCCTCCTCCAAGTCTCCATGAGGGAATGCTATGTTTACATCCATTTGTTTAAGATTCAAGACTTGAGCATCCATAAGGCTTAAAACAAGTCTAATGGAATTCATTTTGACAATAAGAGAAAATATTTACACCTTTCTTTTGAGAAAACCCTTTGACCACAAGCTTAGATTTGCATCTCGTTTTCATGCCTTCTTCCTCTTTCAACTTTCACACCCATCTCTGCTTGCATGCTCTTTGTTCACTCCTCTTTGGATTCATGTTACATGGCTTCTTCATATGACTCTGGCTCTCCAAAATCTATGACCAAGAGATGGTTGAAAGAAGGAATGAATCTCCCTGGAAGTCTACTAACTCTTGTAGATATTTGGAGTATATTTTGGGGTTCCTCACCTTGTTGGCGTTGTTGCAAGTTGTCATCACTTTCACGATTTGAGTCCTCATGTCCTCAAGATCCATGTACTCATCATCTTCATTCTTTGTTTGTTTTTTCCAAGTAATGTTTGTACGCATTATGTTCATTGAAAATAACATCTCTACTACTAAAAATTTTACCATCTTCAGGATCCCATAGGCAATACCCAAATTCTGCTTCTCCATAACCAATGAGAAAACATTTTTTGGACTTTGCATCTAATTTAGACCTTAAACTTCTGTCTATGTCCATGAAGACATCACATCCAAATACTTTGAGAAATGCATAGTTTACCTTCTTGCCTATCCACGCCTCTTTTAGAGTTTCTCCATCCAATGCTAATGAGGGTGATCGGTTTATCAAGTAGACGGTCTATCAAAAGCTCAAGCAATAAACCTACATGTAGCCTCATGCTTCTTGCACGCTCCAAGATTTTTCTGTTCATTCATTTTGAAACTCCATTTTTTTGAGGTGTCCTTGGTGATGTCTTTTCCCTTCAAATATCATTGTTAGCACAAAGGCTTTCAAATGCTTTGTTGCAATACTCTCCTCCATTGTCAGATATGAGGCATTTTTGCTTAGTACCTGCTTCATTTTCCACAAAGGCTTTCCACCTTTGAAATACAAAAAATACATTGGATTTATTTTTCATTGGATAAACCCATCTTCCTAGTCGCTTCATTTATAAATGTCACAAAATGTGATGAACCTCCAAGGAAGGGCGTACTAGCAGGACCCCCATATATGGAAATGAACCAATTCAAGCCTTTTGTTTTTCCTTTCACTTCCTAATTTAAGAATTTTATCCTCCATTGCTTTCCAAAAACACAGTCCTCATGGAACTCTAAGTCTAATTCTTTCAATCCTAGTAGAAGTTTCTTTGATTGTAGGATTTGCATTCCTTTGTCACTCATGTACCCAAGATGATAGTGCCATAACACACCATCACCTTCTGTAAACGTTAAAAAAATAAAAGATTGTGTACTAACAATATACAAGTAGAGTTTATCCACTTTGTTTTGCTTTGCAACTACCAAATAACCTTTAAGACCGTCTATCATTTGTTTTTGAATGCAACACTATGGTCTTTATCATTCAGTTGACATGTAGAGATCAAGTTTTTGCAAAGAGAGAGAACATGCCTAACATCTTCAATCTTCCATTCATTTCTATTTTTAGTTTTGACAAACGCTATTCTTTATATTTCACAAGCTTTATCATCCCCCAAGTACACATACCCAAAATTACCTTTAAACACTCTTTTAGATGAAATGGGCAAATCCCACAACTTTGGGACTGATTTCAATGCCTATGGACTCCTATTTCCCATTTGATTTGGGAAAATTTAATTTAATTTGGGTATGTTATAGTTAAGTTATTTGTTGAGTACTTGTGTTACATTAGACAAAGATATAGATTCTCAAGAAAATGGCGGTGTTGAGAAACACCTTTTTTTTGTGCCCATCCAAAAATTTATTTTCATGTTGGTGTTGATTAATACTTTATAAAATCATACATATACACGAATAACAAGAATACAATATATGAAAATGAATTGCTATTCAATTTCTCCTATTAAGCTAGCTTGTGCTTTCTCCACAATATTGGATGGGATTTTAATTGCTTCTTTAAGTCTTCCACCCCTTGGAGTCCATGACCACACAACTGCATCAACAAACTCCCAATGCTTTGGGTCGTCAAGATTGCAACACCAATTATTTTTCCAACAATCCTCATATTGTTCTTGGATTGTGGGATTTTGTTTTCGATGTTTTGGTGCCCAATATTGAATGAAAACTTTCTTGTAGTTAGAAAAGGAGTTGTCTACATCAACATCTGATTCTACAACTCCTAGTAGCCATATCGGATATTCTGGATATGCAGGCTTTACAAGAAAAAAATCGTCTTTCCTTACATCAATTTGAGGCCTAAAAGCTTCTTGCGGCCTTGCACTTTAAGGACCAACATAGTGATCATTCAATTCTTCATATCCTTGAAACTCATCTTTGTCTTCCTCTATCTGTTGCATTCGATGACTCCTTGTAGTCTTTGACCAAAATGATGTATATTCACCAATTTGTTTATTGGCTGGTTGTTCAAGCTCACTAATTATTTTTTGCCAATAAATAATAATTGGCCCCATGTATTTTGTAGAATCGTGGTCCTTTCCCTTTAGTAGAGTCCATCTTTTCTAGAATTCAAGATATGTCTTAATCCCTTGAATAACAAGCTGACTATCCCTCACATAGTCTGCTATAGGTACAACATCTGGACAACCTATTGGCAATTTTGGTTTCCCTTGATCAACTTTTTTCCACAACTCAATTTCTGACTCCCTCGGCATTCAATCAGGTGATTTGGGGTGAATTTTATACTGCATTACTGGGATTTCGCCTTGGATAAAGAAACAAAAGTGAAGTGGCTTAGAGTGTCCAACAAGAGTATCTTGTCCATCACACATGTACCCTTTAACAAAGGATTTTACGTCAGGAATTTGCATCATCAAAAATGGTGTTAGAGTTGAGCTTTCACATTTTTTTAAATGTTCCATCAAATGTGGAAAAGTGAATGTTATTCCTCTTCGCAATCTCTCTAAGAACTTGCTAAACATTGCATCTATATCCTCATGTGTATGACCCACCATTAAGAATCCCAAATGCACGGTTTTGAAAACATCTTTTGCTACTAGCAAGGATAAGTATACAAATAAATATCGATTCTTATTCTCTCCTTCACAATTATCTAGCTATAGAAAATATTCTCAAGTAATTTTTGAAACACACGAGTGGACACGTTATCCACAACACATTGAGAGGAGGACGATTGCAAGTTAGCAATATTTTCGTTACATCCTTCAATGGCCAATGGTGGTGTTATTGTTGATGCATTGCTCTCATGCTCTTGCCTCAACTTGTTTTGGTGGTCTAGAGCCGTCCTTGAGTTCAATGCATTTAATAATGTTACATTGCTATGTGGCATACCATCATGGCATAAATCTCCTAGTCCATGGTTATCTAGTCTTTCGAAATTCCGTAAGAATAATGCGAGGGAACTAAAAGTCTTAGACCAAGATTATCCAATTGAAGAACATGAGTATAAGAGCATGGAAAAATCGATACCGGAGAGAGAGAGAGAGAGAGAGAGAGAGAGAGAGAGAGAGAGAGAGAGAGAGAGAGATTCTCCAGACTAAAATCCTTAATCCAAGTATATTTGTCTTAGTGAATTTGGGGGAAAGTAACTTGACCCAAGTGTATTCCACCAGAGAGAGATAAAAAATCAATACAAGAGAGAGATAGAGAATCTATAGGTTCGAATCTTCAAATTGTGGTTTCAAGGTGTTAACTTAGAAATGGAGTCAAAGTTGGAGTGTACTATACTGGAATGTATGCCTAAAGACTTTTCAAACTTAGGCTTGGATTGCAATTAGGAAAAATGACGTTTGCACAATAATCATGTACTTGTTAATAATGTTATCAAGTTCCATGACTGGTAATGATAAGTGGGGAATGGGTGATTCAACCAAGCATCAATTTTTTTATTCATGGAAAACCCTTGGCATCTAGAGGCACCATAGATTCCTGCAATTGAACAACAGTAACCCGTCATCATGCTTGGGTGTGCTAGGCTCCCTAGAAGCATTGCAAGTTGGGAGGTAGACAAATTACTAAAATCTTATTTATATATAATCCAAACAAGATCGTGTCTGGGTATGGTATCTAATCAACAAGATCCTAATTGAAACTTGTGTCTCCTTTTGTAGAGGAAGAAATCAGAGGGCTTAATTTCCTAGGTAGGCCCATGTTGCCTAACATCCTAGACTACCTAGACCCATTCCGCCATGAGATCTTATTCTTACTAGCTTGAGTCTTACTCTTACTCCCTCTCTCTTAGTTTCAAAGGTAGGCCCATGTTGCCTAGCATCCTAGACTGCTTAGACCCACCTTGCCTTGAGATCTTACTCTTACTAGATCTCTCTCTCTCTCTCTCTCTCTCTCTCTCTCTCTCTCTCTCTCTCTCTCTCTCCAACACTTGGTTGATTATCCCTGAGCTTGGCTTGCATAGGATCCTAAAAATTCTCTAGTTGTTGGACCATTATGATTGATGCTTGATCCCCTCTAACAATGGGTCACTTGTCTCTTGTGAGTAGGTTCCACAAATGTTTCTTAAGTGGTTAATTGAGGAGAATATTTGTAGATGCCCTTTGAGTAAAGGGATGAAATTAAAGGTGAAGGGTTGGAGTCATGCGAGGCCGAGCAAGGACACAAAGTGAACAACTAGAATTTTTGTAGTGAACTTTAATTTCTTTTTATAATGAACATTGGAATAGTGAAATTAAAGCTTTTTTTAACAAAAAAATCGATCGATCTAGACAAGCATCTCTATAGATTCTTTTAATGAACATTAGAATGTGAAATTAAAACTCACTAGGAGATTTCGGAGATCTTTTAGAGGGCCATATTGAAGAGGGAGAAAAGGAAGCGCATCCAATGAGCAACAAGGCAACGTAACGTAGAAAATAGATGAACAAATGAAGAAATACTAAAAACAATTGATTAAACATGAGGTAACTTCTTATTTTTAGGGGTTGCAGTATCCATATGTGGATCTAATAGCCTTGAAGGTACTAAAAGATAGCTACAAAAAGCTATCATAGTCCTGCCACAAAAAGGTACTGAAAAATAGTATTCAAACTTATCTTCCCTCTATTACAAGCAAGACGAGCCTCTCTTCTCCCACTTAGAAAGAACCATGGCTTCTTCTTCTTCTTCCCAACATAAAAGCTCTAGGGGTTGTTGTACTCTCTCTCCAACTAGCCTGACCATTAGTCTACCAAGGAGGCCAAGCAGCAACATCTACTCTATATCCATCTCAAACTCTATTACAATAGATAGTCAATGGCAGGAGCAGACGATATGCAAAGGTTAATGGGTTCTCATGCAACCAAGAAGGTGGAAAAGATCCTCTACAACAAATCTATTTTGTTCAACATGGAAAGCACGAGTACTAGATTTCAAAGTGGAGGTCGGAAAGAAGACAGTGAAGGAGGTTTTAGTTCAGCATGTCTACACTAACTCTGACATGATTGCAAATGGCGACAATGTCTCAATGGTGCATCACCCACAATGCAACTTTAAGTGCTTTCAAGACCTTCCTTTTTGTAGTCTTCCTTTTAGACCTTGATGTCTTACTTTTGTTTCCTTTTGAAGAGCTATGTAAATGTATAATTCAATGTTCTCAAGAGTTCTATTCTATGGAGGTCTTTTACATTCTATTTAGTGGTTGAGGGGTCTCTTACATTTGGGAATTACACTTGCAGATGTCTATCCTTCTTCATATGATGAATGGGATCCAGTGGAGTGTATTGTAGGGCTTATATCTATAATCCACACTCACATTGATGTTTTAGTATGCTGGAAGATCTAGCAAGGCCTTGTAGATGAGGGCATTTTCTTCTATAAGCACTTCTACAAGCTCAACCATAGAAATAAAAAACGTACGTTGGTTAAACTCCCTCTCCCTACCAATTTGAACTCCATGGACTGGCCAGTCCCGGACACGACAATGAGTGAAGCACTTCAGAGAAAGTTGTTTAGGGATGTGCAGAAGTTCCTAAGCAACTCTGTACCCACAAAATTGGTGAAGATTTCTAATTTATGTCCTATAAGTTTATTTGTGAAATCTGAAGTGAACAAGTTCAGGAAAGTTGACTCTCATCTCTTATTTTACATACAATGTCTTCCGGCACTCGCCAGGATTCTTCTTTTTCAACAAGGTCCACAATCATTATGGAAAATGATCCAAAACCTCTTAAGTGTGGAGATAGCAACACAAACACCCAACCAACGACATCGGAAACCATGATCATGGCATACTTGGTATCATTGCAAGAGATTGTAAACAAACAAGGCGAAGACTTACGGGCACTTGCAATGGAGAATGGTATACTAAGGGTACTTGTGGTTGAGAATGAGAATCTCAAGAGGACACTTGAGATGCAAACAACATGTTTGATACAACTTGAAGAGGAAGTCAAGGAATGTAAATGCTCTCTTGTGGACTTGAATGCTTTGAAGGAGCGCATGAGCAAAGTAGAGCATGACCATGTATTGAAAGAGGACAAATTTGACACCATGAGCCGAGATGTATGCGAAATGAAAAATATATGCACAAACAAGTCTTGGGCTGATGTACGTGGTAACAATGTGGTTCCTGATTCCTCACTCATGCAAACTATGTTTCACACAAAGAATGTTGAGAATGTGGATGTAGAGGAGTTGAAGGAACAAGAACGACGTTCCAAGAACATTGTTATTTGTGGAATTCCCAAAGAGAAGTTAGAGACACCTCCTTCTCTTGCCATTGCTATCGAAGATTTCTTCACAATTCACTTTGGCATGTCCGGAGTTATGGTCTATGGAGCACATAGAGTGGGTAATCAAGGAGCTCCTCGCTTGGGAGAACGGACAATTGTATGCACCATGCCGGATGAGACCAAACGAAAGATTATCCTTGATAATAGTTGGATCTATTTGAGGGGGATACAAAATGTTTTCGTCTCATGACAAAACAGTACGTGATATCTTGATATATTTGAAAAAATAGGTTGTGTGTCTCTTTAATGGTTGTTGATAAGAAACCTTATCGGAAAATTTGATCTCTCTCTCTCTCTCTCTCTCTCTCTCTCTCTCTCTCTCTCTCTCTCTCTCTCTATCTCTATCTCTCTATCTATCTATCTATCTATCTATCTCTCTCTCCATGCATATGTGGACCGTGAGACCAAATAACAAAAGTCCCGTATGATTGGAGTTGTAGATTCATTTAATGACCATATTATCATCATGACATGTGTAAGATTTTAACTCAATATAATAGAGTGCACGGTGAAAACGGTCAAATCATTTATTGTGTGTGTGTGTGTGTGTGTGTGTGTGATAGAGAGAGAGAGAGAGAGAGAGAGAGAGAGAGAGAGAGAGAGAGAGAGATTTAGAGGGAGAGAGACACAGTTAGAGGATAGAGATTCAGAAGGAGAGAGACACAGGTAGAGGTCGAGAGAGAGAAAGAGAGACACAGAGATTCAAAGAAAGAGAGGTAGGGAGATTGTGAGAAAGAGAAAGAGAGAGAGAGAGAGAGAGAGAGAGAGAGAGAGAGAGAGAGAGAGAGAGAGAGAGAGAGAGAGAGAGAGAGAGATTCACACACACACACACACACACACACACACACACACACACACACACACACACACACACACACACAAGAGAGACCAAGTCTATTCAATGATGCCAAGACCAGGAAAAGGTACTTCTTGTCACACATACATTTGTTTGCATTTTCCTTTCAACCATATATTTGGAAGTAGTCTCATTTTCTTGCCAATAGCAACGTGCATAGTGGGTGGAATGTTGAGTTCATGCATGCCCGCACACCATTTGTAGAAAACACCCTACTTGGCTTGATTTCCCTCATTGTATTATATAAATATAGGTACATCCATAGACCTTTGCTTTTTTTTTTCCTCATGTTCCTGCCAACGGCACGATTAGAGGGCAGCATGTTGAGTGCATTCATGCCCACGTGCCATGTGCAAAAAAAACCCTACTTTGCTTGTTTCTTTGACATTACAGAAAATAAAGCATTTCTCTCACTGTGCGTGCACACATGTGCATGCGTGGGCGTGTGTGTGTGTGTGTGTGTGTGTGTGTGTGTGTGTGTGTGTGTGTGTGTGTGTGTGTGTGTGTGTGTGTGTGTGAGAGAGAGAGAGAGAGAGAGAGAGAGAGTGATCCCATACAACCAAGTAGAACAATATGTGTGTGTGTGTGTGTGCACATATATGTATAAATATATATGTATATATGTCTCTCCCATCTTTTATAGTGCCAAAAAAAGCTACTCTCACTGTGTGTTTTTGTGTATGTGTATTTAAAGCAGGATGCCTTATATAGAATTATCTAGATATAGCTCAATCCATACACCTTTGCTTTTTTGTTTTTGGTGGTTCTTAATTACCCTTATTTCCAGGCATGAGCTCTAGAAGAAAGAGACCGAAAGTAGTTCCAAAGTGTTCGTTTGGGCAGCAGGCAAGCACCTTCCTCTTCATTGCAGTTGTTAATAGGTTCAATGAAAAGAAACATTGACCTCAGTGAGTCTTCAAAGATTGTTGCTAAGGTAACAAAGGAGGTTTTCATGAACTCAGATGTAGGCTCTGATGCTACAGAGGTGGACTCAGAACCTTTTGCAAGTCAGGAGGACAACAGAAATCAGGAGGATAATGCAACCCCCAAGGTTCTTCTACTCAACTCACTAAAGAGAAAAAGGTGGATTTTTCTTCAAGCATTGTCTATGGGCCACCTACAAAGTGCAAAAGACAAGATGAAAAAAGAGATAACTGTTGTGGAAGAACCTGCAATCATTACAAAAGACAAGATGAAAAAAGAGATAGCTATTGTGGAAGAACCTGCAATCATCAATGAAAGGTTGTTTCACTTTGCAATATCTGTAGGATTTAATGAGAAATTTCATAAGGTATCTGGAATGTTTAATGCCAGCTTTAATGTTGATGATCTTCTTGCAGCACGCCGATTTCATAAAGAATGAAAGATAGAGTTTTGAGTTAGAGGTGCAAAAGGCTAGGGTCAGTCTTGATGACAAGGTTGTTGTTCACTTCAAAGATTGTGATCGCAAAGGAGGTTCATACAAAAAATAAAATATATTTTCATTGTCATATAGACACTTATGGTGCCCTATGCACAAAAAGGAGTGCAAGCCTATCCAAGGATCCTTTGAATTTCTCTTCTATTTGAATACAGTACATGCTAGTCTTATGAAAAACCATGATGAAGTCATGGAGGAACAAGATATACATGTAGATGAACAAGAGGATGATGAAAAGGACTATAATGAAGTGGAAGAGATAGAGGAAGCCATTAATTTTGAGGTTGAAGAAAAGGAGGTTGATCAATGCAAAATAATGTCTATGAAAACATCAGAAATCAAGCTACCCTTGGATGTGTCTTGATTCAATGAGAAAAAAGCTGAATTGATGCTTCTTGGTGTGCCAAAATTTAGATTTGATGACAGGATATACATTTTTCTCCATGACATTGAAAGTATTTTTTGTCTAAGGGAAGTCTTTGCACTAGGCAACCTCTCCAAATTCCACAAGGAGAGGAGTGGCTTTGTCTCCAAAGACAACATTGATAACAAGGCAATGGAAACCTCTAGAAACCCACTAGAGTGCCCCAAACTATGTTTCTAGAAAACAAAAAAGTATAAGGAGACACTCCCTGATGAGGCTACTTTTCAAGCAATCAGGAATAGTTTGAAGCCCTCAACAAGCAATGAAGAAATAGAGGAATGGTACAAGTGACCACCATCACAGAGGTCGACTCGCTCAGTGGACCTATGGAAGGACAAACTTTGGATGCAAGATGGAAGTTTCATGGTTATCCCCATCCCCCCTCCCTCTCTCCCATGTCTTTCTCTGAATTTGACACTTAATTCTGTTTGCAATATTGTAGTGCTGAAAAGGATAACTTCCTCCGTTGTCGCACTCAAGAGTACCATGACAAAGATGCAACTGTTTCACAATATCTAGAAAAATCTGTGAGGCACCAATACTGGTATTTCACAATGGAATGTCGCAAGAAGGTACTCTCGCAATGTTTGCCCTAAAGACACTATCCCGCTTCCTCGGTGGACCGATGCTTCCAAACAACATGAACAAAGTCATTCTTGTCAAAAAAAAGTTTGGGATGGACTGTTTTGGATACATTCTTGGGTATATAGGTGGCCATGCCTCATATTACTACACTCACACAGCAATGACACTATCCTTAGGACAAAGAAAACACCTGATGTTAAGATACAGGGGCATTGTGCCATAACATATGTCTAAAATATCAACAAGTTGAAACACAACTTGTGATTGTACATATTGTCTGAAACATGTTACCGTTTGTCTAATTTTCTCAGATTTTGTTGAAGTATATATTGTGTCAAGCACTCAGTCTCTTGCTCCACCTATAATTGACATATTCCATTGTCTCTCTCCTTTTTCTTTGGCCTTCTCAAGCACTAGATTTGTTAAAAATCTCAGACCATCCAATTTTGCTTTGTTGTAATTTTCTAATTACGTGTGATTTTACTGAGGACACCAATACTTTCTTCTGCTACATGCGGTGAAGGATTCTACGATAAAACCTTTGGAAAAGCTCTTTCAGAGTATTTGCCTTGTCTCGAGAGCCACCATACTGAGTGTGTTTGAAGTAGGCATTCCTCGCCATGTAATGAGACTTTTCTAAGCCTTGGGTATTCCATAGGCATTGGTTTCTGCACTGTTGAATGATGTATGGTAAATGGTTAAAAATGGAATACTGCAGATGAAGAAAAGTTGGTTAGAACAGACACCGACAAAAATTGTAATCACAAAAATTGTTTTGAGAGCACCATGTAATGAGTAATCTGTGTGTCTATCAATGTTGTCTTGAATAATTTCTTCAAAAGCTGTAAATTGAGTACCGAGGAGTACAAGGATAGTTTCCACATAATTGAATCCCATCATACCAAAGAGAGTTTGATCCTGATAAAAAGCTTGAGGAACATCTTCTTTCAACAACAACCAAAAGTTTCAACAACAACACCATCAAAAGTCCAAAAAGAAATTCAGATACATGCAAACAAGCAACAACCAACCATCGCGGAAAAAGGTAAAGCAAAGGTAAACACTCAAGTATATCAACCTCGCAAGACGAATTTACCTTCAATGAAAACTTCCAATGAAGCTTCTACATCAAGAGCCACACCATCAACACTGCAATGGAAACCAAAGCAAAAAGTCTACCAACAAAGTTTCCATCACAAAAAAGTATCCAGAAGAAGCCAAATAATGTCAACCAAGTGTTGGTATCCAAAGAGCACATCAAAGTCAAAGACCCAATTTGGGTACATGAAAAACAAGTTCAGCATCAACAACAAAAGGTGACAAGGTGGGTAGCATCAAATGAGTCAATCACTACTTAAGGCTATTTCCAAGGAAACATTAATGTTTGGGCCAAAAAGCCTCAAGTAATAGCCTGGATGTACTCACTTTAAGAAAGAAGTTCTACAAGGAGCGAGCCAAGCTATCAACGTAATACAAACAACTCACACAAGCAAAATGACAATAATAAAAGACAGAAGAAAAGACCTTCCAAGCGGGCAATATGACAACTATGGGTGCCAAAGTCAGACCTCAAACAAGCTACCCAAGCTAAAAACACAAATAGGTGAAGCAACGGATGATTCCAATCAAGCTACTCGAAGCACAAGGATTTTATGAAGGTAACACTCAAATATGGTTACCAAAAATTGTAGCTCAATCTGGAACATCCAAGAGAAATCATGCAACACAAGCTTCTACGCCGAAGCAAGAAAAGACAACCAACATCCAACAAAAGCCAATTGCAACCAAGGTTGCTCCAATCTCTAGATGGATACCTCGTCATCAACTCCAAAAGCAAGGCTTTTACAATGAAAATCATCAAGTTTGGATACCAAAGCCTAGTGTCCATCAAATTTTAGAAGAAGGTAAAACACCAAAGATGGCCACACAAGGACCAAAAACAAGGTGGGTTCCATAATCACTTGTGGAATCTCAAGCACAGAGAATCCACACATCTTGACAACCGCTTCTCATGGAAGATAACGCAAAGGCTACATTAAACCCTACAAGAGCTAAAGGACTTGTTTCACAAAGCAATGTGAACATATGAAAAGCAAGTCAGAAGGAGCCGAAATTTGCTAACCTTCTTGACAGAATGGTGGCATCCAAAGACCAACACAATGGAAGAGGCCTAAATTTCCAAAACTTATGGAATTGGGTTTCAGGCGTTGAACAGGTACGTCCAAGTCGCCATTAAAAATACATGGCATGATAGTCAGAGTCGAGCAGCTAAGCCACTAAATGAGCGAGGCGTTAGTCCCAAGCCTTCATGTAATATTCTATGTGGTTTAAGCGTCTTAGCTATTCTAGGTATTGTTCAAGCTAGAAGAGTTGAGCATAATTACGTTGTTCCGCTCATGGTGGTATAGGTGAGCATAAGAGTCGCAGTCGTTGTAGTATAGTGGTAAGTGAAGGAAGAAGTCCAAAAGACACTCGTGCACTAAGCACAGTGAGGTATGAGTGGAGAAGCTTCTACATTGAAAACCCTTCTTGGAAATGTGGAAGCTATTGAGACGTCCATTTATGTCACACTTACTACATTTGTTTCTTGAAGCACCCATCATCTCCATCTCTTACATTGCATGCTTTTGTTTGATAAATTTTTGTGTGCGTATAGAGTGTCCCATAATTGGAACGTGCATTAGGCACTCTTTTTTTATTTCTCCCAAGCACTCACCTTACACGACAGGTAATTCAAGTCCAAATGCTCAACTCTACTAAGAGCGTATACCAAAGGCACTTTTTTCCACCGGGTTTTTCCCCTTTGGTCATCCAGGTTTTAGACCCTAATCTAGAAACCATCATCATCAACTTCTTGTATATATTCCTTTTACATCAACAATAAAGAAATAGCTACCCAAATCAATCGTCGACAATGACTTGGATCAGAAACTGCAGGTCTCCATATGCTTATCAAGAGAATCTTTTATCTCCAAGGTCAACAACAAATCTCCGTCAAACAATGGCAAGTCAAAGAATGGCCTACAACGACAAGCAATGACAAATTCCGCAAGAGAGTCATCAACAACAATCAAAAGTAGATAACACGGTGCTTCAACATTGGTGACCTATGGACATGGAAAGCAAACCCATCATAAAGTCCACGCCAAAAAAGATGTTCAGTTCTGCAAACTCAAAAACATGAAAATCCCTTTGCACGGCGGCTAAGATTGGCAACACAGAGGCGAATGCACAACAAGACAAAAAGATGCCTCGACAATCAAAGCTCAAATCACGTATCAACAACATTGCAAATATGAATCACTCAAGGAAGGGGGGAGCGTCATCAACGACAACGCACTTCCCAAGCTGAAAACCAACCTTGAGGACGAAGCTGAAGACAACCCTATGACAAGACTACACAAGGTCGTGTCAAGGGACGACAAAAATTAGGAAGGGGGAAATGTTAAGAGACAGATCGAACGAGCATCCATGTGGCCAGACACGTAGTCGGACACCACATTTGTAGTTTATTATTTTTCCGAGCTAGAATAGTAATACTCTGTGTAATCCCAATTCCAGAGTAGTGGATCAATTCCCTAAGTTGTAATGCTGTAATGATATTTGTAAAGGTCCATGTGAGTCGGCCACTGGCCATTTAGAATGCTCTAGGTATAAAGGTCAATAACCTTAATGTGAAAGGAGGCTTATTTTTAGAAAGAAAAGAGCTTTGTTGTACGTACGCTCAAGCGACTGCAAAGCTCCAACTTGTAATCATCACAGCTAATGATTGGGTAATCCGTTTTAAGTTTTGAAACTTGCATTGTGTTGCTCTCTCTTTGCTCTTTCAATTATGTGTAAGCATTGTCAGTTTTGTTGTGGTTTGCGACTACACATTTGTGAGTCTTAATTGTAGATTTGAATGCTTAAATCATTATTTTTAGTCGTTTTGATCGTAGGAGAGTGTTCTCAGACCATAGGGCGACCTTTCTGGACTGATTTGTTGCAATTTTTAGGACCTTTTTCATGATGGATCGTCATTTTGGTACCTTGTTGGATTGTGACCAGACTTGGTAGGATAGTGCCCCTATGTGTCCTATACATCCTCCTAAAGTTTCATTGCATTTCGAGTCCGTTCGAGTGCCGAAATGGCGTGATGACCTGGAGCTGTGAGAAAGGACATAGGCAGATTTCCCTGGTCATTGAGTGTTGGTTTGCTTATTGAGTTGTTGCGTTAGCTTGTTAAGGTTCACTTCTTGAGATTGATGATCTCAAAGAGTCTCCGTGCCCCATCCGAGTCACTTCCTTGAGTATTGGCATTATGTTAGTACCAAAAAGCTATGCTGCAGACGTCCGTCGCAGTGACGTGCTAACACTAATGCATCTCAAAACGGTAAGAAATTCCAACTATGGTGGCATTTCAAAGGGTATTGCCCACTACCACCTCACTGTCACTCAACTTGCATCTCAAAAGGTTGTTGTTTTTGCCCACTGGTGATGATGATTATGCTAAGTTTGGCTAAAGGGAGCAATTGTTGGGGATCAACCTAGCATGGATGGCCATCATATGTGAATGCCTTTAAAGGCCAAAACAAACCCTAATGAAACTCTCTTCTTTTTTTGTGTGCATGTCGGTCTTATCCATTGCTCTCCTTTGTTGTGTTGAGCTTATGTTAATTAGGGAAGCTCTAGGCTATCTCGACAGAGGAGCTGCCTTGCTCTAATGAGGCACCCAAGGACAAGCTCTTCTATTTTATTTATTAAATTGGCCTTCAATAGCATTAGAAAAATATTAATCCAATTTTTAACCTTGTCTCCTCTATGCAAGAGTGCGTGGCTTCTGTAGGACATTTCCTTGTAGAATTGCTTCAGAGCTACCAACAATAGATAGACAGTTGCACGTTTGAGTTTGAGGATTCTCAACATGTGCATAATATGGACATCAACTCAGAGAATTCTAAGTAAGATATTTTTTTTAGAATTAGTTTCAAGCTATTGGTGCATTTGCATAGGAATGACATCAAATGTCTTGTGCATAGTTGGAAGTGCCATGTGGCGGCATACTATGTTGGGTTCATACTTATCTTGAATGTAAATCTAGACAACCACAAGGACACAATGGAGGAGACCAAGAGTAGTCAGGCTTTGGTGGTGCCACCAAGTGGTGCTTTACGTGTATCAAAGGCTGTACATCTTTTAAAGGGAGCTTTGCCAACAAATAGCCTCCCTACCCTCCCCATCGGTGAGAATCATTATGTAATGCTTAATGACATCATGGAATTGTTTGACTTGGGAGAGGAATATTGCCTTGCTATAGTTGCCCAAAATCCCAAGAGTATGATGAGGGAGCTGTACATCTTTTAGAGGGAGCTTTGCCAACAAATAGCCTCCCTACCCTCCCCATCGGTGATAATCATTATGTAATGCTTCATGACATCATGGAATTGTTTGACTTGGGAGAGGACTATTGCCTTGCTATAGTTGCCCAAAATATCAAGAGTAGGATAGTATAATCAACCCAACCAATGACAAGTATTTTGTTATGGATGCTCATGTAACAACAAGTGAGTTTGTTGAACCAGTAGAGGCACAAACAATGGGAGAGGACTATTGCCTTGCTATAGTTGCCCAAAATCTCAAGAGTATGATAGTATAATCAACCCTCCCAATGACAAGTATTTTGTTAGGGATGCTCATGTAACAATAGGTGAGTTTGTTGAACCAGTAGAGGCACAAACAATGGTATACAATGTAAGGGCATGGGTCCTACGAGCAAGGCCACTGGCACGGTCGGACAATGTGCAGCAAAAAGAAGACATGCACAGTTTCCTGTGCGCACAAACAATGACAACCGACCGCGACTGCCCCACCAACAAGCGACCAAGGCAAACTCGGCCGGCAACTTGACAACACCGATGCTCTGAAGGCTTCTGTTGGCGCCATTGGCTACAAGCGTAGGAAGGCCCGCTTAACCCTTGCATGAAGGAGGGTTGAACCCATTCCATGAGCGTAAGAGGCCAACACTTTACCATCAAGCTATTGACCCTTGTTCTGTATAACAAGGAAAGATAGCATACTTGTGTTGAAAGGAAAACTAGAAGGAAAAGGAAAGCTTCAAATTCAAGGAAGTAGCTTCACCCTTCCTTTTCACTTTTTGGAGGAAGGCAAGTTTTTCTTCAAAAAATCTTTATTGGACATTGCCTCAAGATTTTCATAAGATGAACTTTTGAACAACTTTTGGCCTATATGAATTCTTGGCAATCCTTTTTGGACTTACCGATGCCCCGAATACCTTTAATTGAATAATGGAAAGGCTCTTTAGACCTCATCAAAGTTCTTAGATGACATTATCATCTACTTGAAGGGTATTGAGGAACATAAGAAGCATCTTCAGATAATATTTCCACTTCTGAGAGATAATAAGCTTTACATTAAGCAAAAGAAAAGTGAGTTTTTCTTAAAAGAGACTCATCATTTAGGTCATATTATCTCTTAAGCAGGGATTTAAATGGACCCTGGACTGCAAAAGAGAATGAAGCTTTTGAAAATTTAAAAGCAAAGCTTATCTCTCAACCCGTTCTAATATTACCAAACCTTTCAAATCCTTTTGAGGTCCAAAGTGATTCTTGTGGACAATGCCTTGGAGATATTTTATGTCAAGAAGGGCATCCCATAGCAAACGAAATTAGGATATTGGATAACCAAGAAAAGAATCTAGGCATTTATGAAAAAGAGCTTTTAGCTATCTTACATGCCCTAGATGCTTGGAAGCATTATCTCATAGGCACTCCATTTATTTTGTGCACAGATCATCATAGTCTTAAATACTTTTTGATGCAAACTAAATTAAGTGATAATCAAATGAGGTAGATAAATACTCTCTCACATTTTAATTTTCATATTGCTCACATAGCTGGTAAGCACAACCAAGTGGTTGATGTACTTTCACGAAGACCAAGGGTGAATGTTGTATCAATAGCTACTCACAATGATCTATCCTCTATGATAAATGAGTATAATACAGATCCAGAATTCAAAGATATTATATCATCTATTGCACTAGGGAAAAAAGAGGAACCATTCAATGTCCAAGATGGTCATCTTCTCTTTGGCAATAGGCTATGCGTTACACATAATTTACGTGAAAAGGTTACGTACGAATCTCACGTTCCACTTTATGCGGGGCATAGAGGGATTCAAGCTATGCTCAAGTTTCCAAAATAACGCTTAAGTCATACTACGGGCAAGGAAATACAAGGACGACCAAAACATGTGACCAAAAATATTATGCTAAGTTAGCAAAAAGATATTATGGCCCATTTCAAATTCTTAAGCCTATCAATGAAAAAACTTATAAGTTAAAGTTACCAAGTACTTGGCTCATTCATAATGCCTTTCATGTGAGCCACTTGAAACCTTATAAGGGCAAGCCACCCAAGTTTTAAGAAGTGATAAGACTATCCGAAGATATCTTGTTAAATTATTATCCTTTTGAAAATGCAAGGTGGATGCAAGACATTCAACAAACGGATAATGTAAACCTTTAAATACTTAACAAAGTCTCCTCTCAAAGGTAATAATTAGGTCTGAACGATATATATTTTATGAAGAATTTTGTCTTGTTTTGACTCTAAGATTTCTTTCAAATGTTCATAAGTTTTAAGTGTATGCATACCATAAATCAATCTTGCGGTAACTTTGTCTCTCAAACATCTAGTAAACCTTTCCAATTTACTACAAAAGATGATTAGGGCTAAGTAAATACATGCTTGCTACAACTAAGTCTTTCAAGCACCAACTGGACATAGTCTCACCATTGTGGAAGGATGACGGGTAACATGGGATCCTCTACCCAAAGCAACAAGACTAACTATGAATTTATTTTTCCACCCCATAGTCGAGGGCGAATATGATTTCAAGGGAGAGGTAATGTCATGAATATTGATTTCTAACCTTCTAATTAGTGGACCAACCTGGACAAGTCTTGGTCAAAAGGGGAAAGTCCATAAAAGAGCAAGGGTAATCGCTAACTGATTATCTCAGTCATAGGTACATGTCAAGGAAGGATAATTGTATCTCGGGCATCCTTGATCAAAGGATAATTGTACCTTTGATCAAAGGATGATCCTTGTATCTCGGGCATCCTTGATCAAAGGATAATTGTATCTCGGGCATCCTTGATCAAAGGTACATGACAAAGGAGATGATCAAGAGAAATATAGGAGTCTAAAGATAGAAAGTGAATATGCTAGGCTCAAGTCATTATACTATCTCTTTAGACTCCAAATATGAAGTCTAGGAAGCCTTATGGTGAAATTCTAACTTGCCAAAAAATATCTAAATTTAGTAGGTTTTGAGAGCAGATTTGCGGCACCTCCAAAAGCACTTCTCTAAGGTCTTAAAGCCCAAAGGATAAGTTTTATTTTTTCCAAAGTTTATCCTTATTTAGCAGGTCCTAAATTAGTAGGTATGTTGTAGCCTTGCCAGCTTCATAAGCCTCCAAGGTTTGTGCAAAGGTCTTGCATCCGACTGAATTAATTAAAAGGTAAACTTATGATTTTTATTATAAATGAAAGGAAAAGCTAAGGACTAAGGTTAGATCATGCCTTCTTCATTTAGTAAGTTGACTCTAGTCTTTGTTTACTAAGCTTTACTAGGCCACATGTCCAAGGTAGCACATGCTTGCTTTGTATGAGCTTAAACAAGTGTATGTGAGTGTGTGGTGTCTGCACTTACCAAGATGAGTCTAGGGGGAGGGGGGGACAATGTAACATTTAATGGTCTAGTAACTTGTGTGTAGCGGAAAATAGCATGAACATAGTGAGCATTTCATTAGAATAGCTTCCTAATGAGAATAACAAGAGTGCTTGGGTGGAGAGAGCAACAAAAAGCATAACACCTAATCAGATAGCATTTGTTTGTCAGAGAGCTTGGTCTGCATCATGAAGTACTTAAGACTTTGGTGATCTGTTTGCAGAATGAAAGGAGTCCCCAATAAATAGTGCTTCCATGAATCTAAGGCATGTAGAACTGCGAAGAGTTCCTTTTCATATATGCCTAGAGCTTGCTCAACGGGTCGAGCCTTTGACTTTCATAGCCTATGGCATGCCCTTCTTGAAGCAAAACAGCTCCAAGGAAATCACCACAAGCGTCACATTGGACCTCAAATGGCTTTGAGAGATCCGGTAGTGTAAGCACAGGTTGAGAGATAAGCTCTTCTTTAAGCTTTTTGAAAGCATTGTTCTCCTTGGCAAACCATGTGTACCTAATGTTTTTCTTTGTTAGGTCATGTAATGGTCCTGCTATTAGTGAAAAATTTTCTGTGAAGCGTCTATAGTATGCGCACATACCTATAAAGCTTCTTAATTCATGAAGATTCTTGGTTTAGGCCATCCTTTTATTACCTCTAACTTTGATGGATCCATTTGGATGCCATCTTGAGAGATAATGTGACCTAAATACTGAATCTCTTGTAAGAAAAATTCACTTTTCTTTCGATTAACATAAAGTTTATTCTCTCTTAGAACTTGAAATATTACCTAAAGGTGTTGCCTGTGTTCGTCTAATGAATTAGAGTAGATGATGATATCATCAAAGAACACTCCAGTAAAGTTTCGGTGAGGCCTGAATAGCTTCTCCATCAAACGGTTGAATGTGGCTGGTGCATTGGTCAAGCCAAAAGGCATGAGAATGTATTCGTAAAGACCAAACGTAGTGCGAAATGCGGTCTTTACAATGTCTTGATCAACTATCCTTATTTGATGATAGCCACTTTTTAGGTCAATCCTACTGAAGTAGGTGGACCTTTGTAGCTTATCAAATAGGTCTTCTACCCGTGGAACGGGGAACCTATTTTTTATAGTGATCCTATTTAGTGCTCTATAGTCGACACACATACGATATGTACCGTCTTTCTTTTGCACTAGTAGCACAGGAGAAAAAAATGGAGATGAGCTAGGCCTAACCATGCCCATCTCAACAACTAACTCATGCACTTGCCGCATAATCTCCTCTTGTTGAGCTTGAGAAACTCTATAAGGAGGTTTGTTAGGCGGTGAACTTCCTGGAAGAAGTTCAATTGCATGGTCATCATTACCTCGTTTAGGAGGTAACTCACAAGGGATGTCGTCAATAAAGACATCTTGAAACACCTTGATAAAATTGGATAACTCTAATTCCTTTTGGTTGTGTATATTTTCTTTTACTAAAACATTAGGTTCATTTTGAGAATCTTTAACAAAAATCATGTACACGGAAATAGAGCTCTTTATTGACTTGTTGAAAGCTTGTGTATGTAGAATGGGTATAGTGTTACCCATTTCCTTAGCATCTATATACATACCTTTTTCCCTGAACTTAAAGGAGATTCTACTTTTGGGGAATTTAACATTGGCAACCATGCGATCAAACCATAGTGCCCCTAGGATTACATCCTCATGCTTCGCCATTCGGTGAGTACTTTGTCTTTGGCATCGGTGGCCAAAAACTGCTTCATAATAGAAGCTCTTAAAGCTTTCCATGTTCGTGGAGCTTCACCGTTGGCCCGTAGGCTAGACCACCATTGTCTGGCGGACTTTTGAAAGTGCATAGCTACATGGCATAGCTTAGAGGACTCCATGAATCCCTCATCTCCGAACGCCACATCAAATTGTTGGATAAAGGCCAAGACTTTGTCCGTAGCACCAAAAGTGCCATCATAGGTAAGGAAAGAGATTCTCTTCCCTCCCTCTTTGAATTTCTTGAGCTTGGACGACCTCTTCCATGCGGCATCGGATTTCCTATGGCGTCTTCTTTTTTATGGTTCAAAGGTTGCACCATCACTTTCTTCAGAAGATGAAGAATTTGAGGAAGATGGAGAAGAGGGTGACCTCTTTCTCGCCTTTTTCTTTCCTTGATCTTCTTTGTCTTCACCATCACTTTCATAAGAGGAAGAGGATGAAGAAGATGGAGAAGAGGGTGTCCTATTTCTCGCCTTTTTCTTCTCTTGCTTTTTGTCATCCGTCTTTGAAGTATGGTGCGAAGAAGTATGCAATGGTCTTCTCCGTTTTGGAGGTGATGGAGAGCGTTTAGCTTGTCGTCTTCGTGGAGCCATCTCCGTCGAGGTGGCAGGAGACTCACTTCTTTCTCGTTCCTTCGGTGGAGGCTCTTGAATTCTCCTTTGAAAAGGAGATGCGTCGTCAAGGAGCAAATTTCTCAGCCCTTCATAGGGATCCTCTTCTTCTTCCCAAATCGAAGAGAGACCTCTTTTGGAAGTCTCGCAAGGAGGTTTCCTAGGTGCTCTCTCATCATGGTGAGGAGCTTGGAGAATCCCATGAGAACGAAGCTGCCATTGCACTTCACTTTGGAGGGATGGATTGCCCATGTTGAACGCATGTAGTGCGTGTACGGAGTGTGTGCAAGAGAGGGGAAGAAGAGAATGGGGAAGGGGATGAAGCACAGTACACAGCAGGGAGTTTGGGTTAGTGGAGAGGAAAGTGAGAGAGTGATCAGCTCTCTCCCTTTCTCTCCCTATATTCATTTAGGTGAAAGTATAAATAGGGGCGGTTTCCCACGGCCACCTGGCCTACACCCCAACAACCTCCCACTTGAAGGTCACGGTGGCCAATAGTGGCATTAGTATAGTTATTCTATAGAAAGTTGATGAAGCATTGCCGAGGCTTCATCCTACACCCATAAGTTCTATACAATGTGTAAATCGCTCTGAGGCTAGGCTCTTTGTGAAAGAATCTGCGGGGTTGTTGTCAATGTGAACCTTGACAAGCTCGATACGCTTGCCAGCCAATGCATCTTGTATGACATGGTATCTGACCTCTATGTGTTTCGACTTTGAGTGAAACACCGGATTCTTTGCCAAAGCAATGGCACTCTGACTATCACAATGTAGTATTGGAACCTCGTGAATGCCCAAATATCCCACTAGACGAGCCAACCATATGGCTTCCTTGCTGGCGTCAGACATAGAAACATATTCTGCCTCAGTGGTAGATGAAGACGTGTAATCTTGGAGACACGATCTCCAAGAGATGGCTGCTCCAGCAAACATGAACACATAGCCAGATGTGGATCTTCTACGATCCACGCAACCCGCATAATCCGCATCCGTGTAACCTACAATAGATGCATCACTGTTTTCGAAGCGTAAACAATTGCTAGCTGTACCTTTCAAATATCTGAGTATTTTCTTCACTGCTTCCCAATGCTTCTTGCCAAGGTTTGCCATGTACCTATTAACCACTCCCACTGCATGTGCAATGTCTGGTCTTGTCGCTACCATAGCGTACATCAAACTGCCAACTGCTGAAGAATATGGTACATTCGCCATTTCCTCTTTCTCAGCCACTGTCTTGGGAGAGTCTTCCTTGCTAAGTTTGGAGTATGCTTGCATTGAGGTACTCATTGACTTCCCCCCTTGCATACTAAAACGTTGCAAGACTTTGTGAATGTACTTTTCTTGAGATAATTCAAGAATTCCACGTTGTCTGTCTCTCTTGATGTGCATACCAAGAAAGTGATTGGCATCTCCCAAATCCTTCATGGAAAACTGAGTGTTTAGCATCTTTTTCAACTGATTGATCTCATCAATTGATTTGCCTGCGATAAGCATATCATCTACATACAAGATCAAGATGATTAAAGAACCATCATTTAATCTTTTTGTGTATAAGCAGTGATTCTCTTGACTTCTTATGTAACCCTGAGACTGCATGAATTTGTCGAATTTTCGATACCATTGCCTTGAACCTTGCTTGAGGCCAAAGAGTGCCTTTTTAAGTCTACAAACCAATTATGTTCTCGTTGGTTTTTGGGTTTCACATACAAATCCCTCTGGTTGTTTCATGTAGACATCTTCATCTAGATCCCCGTGAGGAAATGTTGTGTTCACATCCATTTGGACAAGTTCCATGTCCTGGATAGCAACCAAGCCAAGCACGGTGCGAAGTGTAGTCATCTTGACTACTGGAGAGAAAGATACAAGGCTCGGGATCTTCCGCTGTATACTTCTTCTTGTATACCCACTTGCAAGGTAAAGCATTTTTGCCTTTTGGTAATTCAACCAAATCCCATGTCTCATTAGCCACAATCGAATTGTATTTTGATTGCATAGCCTGCTCCCACTTAACGTTATCATCCATTTGTATAGCTTCTTTGTAGCAGGTTGGTTCTCCACTGTCGGTGACCAAAATGTGGTGTATACCCGGCTCAAACCGCTCGGGCGCATGTGATACTCTCTCAGAGCGTCTCAGTGCTTGACTGCTGGACTCTGCTCTCTCCGGAGCAATAGTAGTATCTTACACTTGAGGAGTAGGTGCAACACTACTGAACTGAGTTGGTTCTGAGGCTACATCCTCAAAACGAACACGTCTGTACTCAACATCTTTGATGGGCTTCTTGTGCATTTTTGATTCATTGAAAATCACATGTGAGCTACGAATGACTTTGTTTGATTCTGGGTGCCAGAGACGATATCCCATCTCTCTGTTTGCACCATAGCCAATAAAAATACATTTGTGTGATTTGGGATCTAACTTTCGACAAAGTTCTTTGGGCACATGTGCATATGCCTCACATCCAAATACACGTAAATGCTCATAGCTTGGCCTTTTGCCAGTCCATAATTCCTCTGGAATTTTGAAATTCAAAGAAGAACTAGGTGACCTGTTGATGATGTGCACTGCTGTCAGAACCACCTCCCCCCAAAACTCTAGAGTAAGCTTTGCCATAGACATCATAGAGACAACTCGCTCTTAAATCGTACGATTCATTCTTTCAGCTATTCCATTTTGTGCAGGTGTGTATGGAGCAGTAAACTGCTGCAAAATGCCTCTTCTATTGCAAAAATCCTTGAACTCTGTGGAGACGTATTCTCCACCATTGTTCATGCGAAAAACTTTGAGCTTTGTTCCTGATTCATTCTCAACCATGGCAAGGAATTTTTGAAATGTCGAAAAGACTTCTTCCTTACGCTTAAGGAGATACACCCACACCTTTCTGGTAGAATCATCTATGAATGTGAGAAAGTAGTTCGCCCCCCCTAGAGTTTTATGTGGCATTGGACCACACAAATCAATGTGCACCAAGTCTAGAGGTTCGCCTAGTTTCTTATTCAATGGTGAAGATATCAATCTAGTTTGTTTGCCATATAGACAATGCTCACACAATGGAAATTCCGTGTAATCTAACATAGGTAAGTAGCCAAAACGCTGAAGTGTTTTCATTCCCTTTTGGCTAATATGACCTAGCCGGCTATGCCACAAGTCAGGAGACGGCAGCTCGGCAACATAGATAGAGTGTTCGTTGACACTCGAAGCAAACAAAGAGTACAGGGATCCGTTTTTATTACCTTTCATCATGATAAGGTTGTTCTTGCAGATCATCCAAGAACGATTACCAAAAACTGTAGTATAGCCAAGATCATCTAATTGCCCTATAGAAAGCAAGCTTTTCTCGTAAGCTTGGGCACATTTCTGACATTCTGCAACACACAAGTAGTGCCATTATGCATCTGAAGTTTCACATCACCAATGCCAATAATGTCAAGCTCATAGGAATCACCAAGCTTGACTATTCCATGCATGGATGCATAAGAGGAAAACCACTCTCTATGCGGTGTGACATGAAAACTTGCACCAAAATCAAGGATCCCATTCTGTGCATAACCCTCATCCTGTGCAACCAAAGCATCTGGAGTGAGATCTGAGGTGAAAATGAGAACATCTGAGGCATCTGCTGTCACCTCGGCATGAATCTCTATGGGCATAATGAGCATCACTGGAGGAGGAGCATCCTCTACTGCAGTGGTAGGTATGGGAGACTCAACAATATTGAGCTCCTCAATCTTTACAGTACTTTTGCTTTTGCCAAAATTATCCTTTTGCATGTTTTTTTGATCTCTTAGGAAACTGCGACAATCCTTTTTGTAATGACCCCTTCTTGTGGGAATAGTAACACTCGACATTTCTAGCATTGCAGTCTCTACTTTGGTTTCTGTGTGTCTGCTTGGACTACGAGGATTTCACTCTCTACTTTTGCTTTTGTATTTGTTCCTGTCACGGCCTCTTGCCTTTGTTGAAGTGCCAGCCATATATGCATCTCCATGACTAGCATTATCGAGAGATTTACGACGAATCTCTTCAGTGAGCAACGCATCTGTGACAGCATTGAACTCTAACTTGCCATTCAGAGCTGAATTGCTAATGGCTGTGCAAAAGATATCCCATGAACTGGGTAGAGAGCATAACAAGAAGATAGACTTGAGTTCATCGTCAAACTCCTTAAAGCCCTGAGATGTCAGCTGACTAAACAAGGAGTTGAAATCATTTAAGTGACCGGAAACTGTGCTACCTTCTTTCATGTTGAGCTTCATAAGCTTTTTCATGAGAAAAACTTTGTTGGATGCACTTTTGCTCTCCCATGCTGAACATAAGCTATCCCAAAGTTCCTGGTTGTTTTCTTCCCTATGATAATGAAGAAGACTGACTCGGCTAGATGTAGACGTATCGTAGCCATGGATTTTGCATCCAAAAGCTCCCATTGAGCTTGTGTATAATCATCATCCTCTGCGCGCTCTTTCAACGGTTCTGAGAGGCGTTTGTTTATCAAAACATCTTTCATGCGCTCTTTCCACATGGTGAAGTTGTTGCCATCGAACTTCCGAATGAAATACTCCTCCTTTTCTGAAGAAGAAGCCATCGCTGATAAGACGGTTTGAGAGGTGCCAAACTATGGTGAGAAGCTGTAGAAATTTGGGCAGAGTAACCTTTGTATCAGGAGTAAAATCTCAACCGAAATAGACTCAAAAGTGCCAACAATGAAAGTCACGACTCGCGGGAAAGAAATCCGGCAGAGTCTCCTTTGTATGAGGAGTCAAAACTCAACTCAAAATGCATATAAATGTACCAACTGCACTAACTGGGCATCTGCTGCACAAAACCACTGCTATGTGAGTGCCAACTCGGTGTCAAAAGCATAAATAACCATCCAGATACATATCATATGGCAAGGGTACCGTAAAGGGGAACTCCAGCTACCTGTATCACTGAAAGTGTCTCAACATTTGAGCACACCCCAACTCAAAGAAAACCTCACGCTATCGAGCCAAAATAACCAAAAATGGCTCCACACGTAGTACAATGGGCAGTGTCCGCAACTCAACCTACATGAGTAAAACTGCGCTCAAACGGGTGCCAAGAACTGCTGCATGCAGTGAAAGTGATCCCTTCAGGGATATTTGCTCTCAAAAGAGCTCAGTACCACTAGGTGTGCTCACAACAAAATGCATCTGTCAACGCATCTGTCCGTAGAGAATCTGCTTCGAAGTGACTTCCAAATCGCCTTGTGAAAGCGTTGTGTTTGGTAACCTGGAGAATCTGTGAGTGAATGGGCTGAAAACCCCCTGTAACCTGTAACCTGCATGTCGGTGTCGCTTTGTGCTGATTTCTGCCGCCGCCGGGCAGAAATATGCTAGTTGAATATCCGTCAAAGGTGTCGTATCTGTAAACTGTGTCGTATAGTGCAATCGGTGCGCTCAATGCCGATGTCGGGTGTCACTCATCTATGATAGAGGTACCTCACCCGCGCATGTTGCAAGCACGGTCGTCGATCGGGGGAACGCGCTCGTCTAGGAAAACTCTGGTGTCTGGGTCGGATGTCGGAGATCCGCCGCAATCAGCAGTATCGAGCCGATGCGCATGAGCGGTGTCGATGTCGATGTCGCTTTTCGCCGCCGGGCGGAAGTGGCTAGCCGAGTAGCCGTAAAACGCTAATGCTCGAAGCCGATATGTCAAGATTGCTCTCAAGCTCATCGGACTCGGTGTGCGGACATCAAAGTCGGGTGACGATGTCGAAGAAGTCGATGTCAAAATCGGAGAATCGCTGATGTTGATGATGAGACCCTGGTCTTTGTCTCTCACTCACTCGCTCGCTCTGTGTGTTGCTTGGGCTCGCTCGCAAGCTCGGTGTCAAGCTCGCCCATTTGTTTTTTTTTTTTTGTAAAAATAAATAAATTCTTTTACTGGAAAAGAATGACGAGGTGCAGACTCAGACGAGCTCTGACAACAATGAGGGGTGTGTGTGTGGACGTGCTGCAAGGCTTGCTACATTGTGTGTGTGTGTGTGTGTGTGTGTGTGTGTCCACACCACTAGAGAATAGCTATGTCGGGTGTATTCAACGCTACCTCCTCACTCGCTGCCCGATTCTAGCGCTGCCTCAATTGGCTAAGTGTCGAGCTCGATTCAAATCTCCCCCCTCGCTCTAAGCCTTGAAAAGGCTCTGCTGCACTCTTTCCACGCTTGCCCGAGAATGACTTGCCTCTTTGCTCTCGAGTCTGCAAGCACCTTGCTCCCTTGCCCAAGCCTTCCAAGCCTTGGTTCAATGGACTGCTTGAATCTGCCTTGCTTACTATCTGCAGAGCCGATTCTCGATTTCCCCCAATAGGCTCGATTTCAAGCTCTTGGCTTATTTGCTGCTGCTGATTCACCTGCTAAGAAACTCGGTGCTTCTCGGATGGTTCAAGCCTTTGTCGACTGCAATGCTTGCTTCTGATTTCAATTCTTTGGTTGTGTTCCCTTGTTGCTCACAGGTTAAGCCCGATTCAAGGCCTTGATACTCAATTTCTGAGATGCCGACTGCCTGCTCTTCAACTCACGAACCTGCTGCTTGCTTTGGCCTTGCTTTCTCCTTTTCTCAGGGTTGCTTCATGCGTCGGGTAGCCCGGGCTCAAGACCGGTGCCTTGAGCTCTAATACCAATTGTTGAGCGCGTGTAGTGCGTGTACAGAGTGTGTGCAAGAGAGGGGAAGAAGAGAATGGGGAAGGGGATGAAGCATAGTACATAGCAGGGTGTTTGGGTTAGTGGAGAGGAAAGTGAGAGAGTGATCAACTCTCTCCCTTTCTCTCCCTATATTCATTTAGGTGAAAGCATAAACAGGGGTGGTTTCCCACGGCCACCTGGCCTACACCCCAACAACCCATAGCTTGTTGAAGCCTAGAAACAAGATAGCTAACAAGCATCAGGGCATCATTAATAGCTTGCTCATTAGAAAAATCAAAGCTGTCAACATTAATTTCACTCTCTTTACTATTGTCAGCCATTCTAACAACTTTTAGGTGTAAACTTTTTAGGTGTACTTTGGCACTTCAAGCCCTAGTTGCTACTCCTATTTACCCCTTTAGAAAAAGCACTCAAGCTACTGTACCCGTGGCTCGAATACCATTAATTGCAAGGAATAGAAGAGAGGGTCGTTCAACACCAAAACAGCACCGGCTCCTGTCAAGCTTCTAATAGCTCAATAGTGGTTAAGCCGTAGGCAAGCCCTGTAGGACTCCACTATTAAGACCATAGCTCTCGATGGTGATGCCCAGTTAATTGCACAAAGGGAGGCGCACTGCAAGGTTGAAAAATCCCTATTCTACTTACTCACATGCAATTAATAGTACCAACCATTTATAGCTAGCTTGAGGACCTCCCTTCTTGAGCAAGAAAAGAGAAACCTTGTGCTCTGATACCAATGTAGCATTTAATGGTCTAGTAACTTGTGTGTAGCGGAAAATAGCATGAACATAGTTAGCATTTCATTAGAGTAGCTTCCTAATGAGAATAACAAGAGTGCTTGGGTGGAGAGAGCAACAAAAAGCATAACACCTAGTTAGATAGCATGAACAATACTTCAAAAGAGAGAGAATTAAGCAATTGACAATAGTTGAGGACCGGATTTGCATGGAGCCGGTCCCCCCTCCAAAAGGCTTTGTATTATGGTTTCTCCCATCAAGAGAGACATTTTACAATACAATTTCTTGTGTTCCTTCAATGCTAGATAGTGCAATGAAGATGGAAACTTCATGCACTACGCAAAACACTTATCAAACACAACATCAATTCCCTCACGGTCTCAGACCCAAGACTCACACACCTTCCAAGATGGTGAGAGCTAGCAGGGTATGAGAGTAGATTGAGAGGAAGAAGGAGTATTCTTACGAGAAAGATGTACATCTCCTCACATAATCACTCATATTAGCATAGCTTACCTTAGTAATTAGCATAGTAGAGGAGATGAGTATGCATTGAAGCTTGGCTCTTGGTTGGATTTGCATCACAAAGCCAAGATTTGTTGGTGTAGGCCTCCCTTCTCACAAGCTTGGAGTAGGTGGTAAGCTTTCCATTAAAGCTTGAGAAGGAGAGAGAGTCTTCTTTTCTTCACACATGAGCTAGTGTGAGTGTGTATGTGATAATGCCTTTGAAAAATCAGCCCCCTCTCTTTCTTGGTCGACCCCCCTTGCTATTTGCTCTTGCTAGCATCCTATTGGACCTCCCTAGGCTTAGCCAATGGTAATTAAGCATCATAAGTGATAGCCTTCTGACATGTGTCCCCCTTTCCTCTTTTTGTGAGACCTTTAGGTAATTAATAAATGCAACTAAACTCTCATTGGACCCCTTTGCCTCCTGGTCAATAGGAATCAGGCAAGCCATTGGGCTGCTGAATGCTCATTGGACACCTTGGGAGATTGTCCAATAGTATTCTAGAGAGCTTAATTCCCATTGGTTCTTTTATTAAGTGTTTTTAAATTAATTAAACTAGATTTACTCTAGCCTAATTCTCATTGGTCCACCGCCAAGGCCATCCAATAGGAATTGGGTACACCTTGTGGGCATCTAGGCTAGGAAGCTGACATGTGTCCCTCATTCCCTTTGTGTAAAGGGAGCTTGTGTGTGTGTGTGTGTGTGTGAGTGAGTTTCTCTCTCATCCCCTACTTGCAAGGCTCGCCCCCTCCTATATAGGGATTGATAAAGACTTTTGGGAGACACACAAAGCATCCAATTCCCCCAATGTTTGACCTTTGGACACAACCTTTGAATTTTGGAACCTTAGCATTTTGGAAGTCTTAATGGGCTTAACCTTAAGGTCTTTTAAGCCCATTGTTGCACATAGCTCTTTTGCAGATTGCCCCCCCTTTGGATCCCTAATTTCCCTCCTTTGGATCCCTACTGCGGCCGGTCTGCTAGCTTAACCAATATTCTAGCTTTTTCTCCCCTGGCACTTCCCCATATTAAATGATCAGTTTAACATGAGAAAATCATTTAGGAGAATTATATATTGATTATTATGACAGACAAAGTTCTAGCATGCAAGGCAAGAGGGAAAAGTGTTGGAATATGCTTGCGTTGCATTAGGATGTGTTCCCACCTCATTGGTCAAGTGTGAAGCATTCTAACTTAAAACTAGTTGCACTCTTGCATAGCTATATAAGAGAAGGCTCGTTGCATTTTTGAGGCTCTTTCTCCTCTCACACACTCTCTCAAGTGTCCAAGATTGGCAAAGCAAGCTCTCTCTCTCTCTCTCTCTCTCTCTCTCTCTCTCTCTCTCTCTCTCTCTCTCATGGGAGCTCTAGAGACAGACTCTGTCTCAAGCTCTTGGCTATGGATGCAAATCCAAGCCAATAAAAGTTTGTTTTTCTCCATCTCTAGTATTCTATTACTAAGCTACGCTAAGAGCTTGCCCATGGGCAAGTGTACATGGAATATCAATTCTCTTGCTTGAAAAATAATTCTCTCCACATTCATCTTCCTCTATTCTTGCAGTTCCTTTCTCCCCGTTGGGGTGTTTAGGGTTTGGGAAGGAGGGTTATACTATGGAATCTTGAAGAACACCATCTTCTTGATTCAAGCAAGTCCTTTTGGAGGGGGGGACCGACTCCAAACAAATCTTGTCCTCATTGAGTTGTCAATCTTAATTGGTTATTCTCTTTGAATTATGTACATGGTTAAAGTGTTTTTAATTTGTATTTGTGTAAAGAAATCAGCCCGGCACAACCGATGTTCTCCTTGCCATCCCTCTCTTAAGGAAAACCTTTCATAGTTAATTTTCAATGAATCTAAAAGTAAATATTATATTCTCTGACATTATTCACCGATGAAATCACAAGTAAATGATGAAGAGGCCTTAATACCATCTAAAGTCGTAGTTCTATCGTCCCCAAACGGTTGGTCTAATGGTAAGGGTTTGGCCTCTCAACCTACGGGTCGCGCGGTCAAATCCCTCGATGGGTCACACTCTAGAGGGACACCTTGTGCTCACTTGGTGTTCACGTTGCTAGGGCTCTTGCCCTTGCACACTCGAGTGCATCCTCCTCCTGGGGTGGGTCACTTGAGGAGGAGGTTCCTAGCTGATTGCTACGAGTTCTCTCCGTCGTTCCCAGCACGTGGTGCATCAATTAGGTGGCCATGGTGATGCCTACGCGTGGCTCTTGCCCGATGGTATGTGTCCCTTTTCCGACTATGTAACATGGCTAATAATTGGAAGGGATAAACACCTCCCCCTTCTGTGGGCCCTTTGGTGGGTCAGAAAAAAATTTCCTAGTTCTATCTAGTAAGGAGAACTGGGGAAAATTGAAGGGCATTTTGGGATTTTTTGGCCAGATACATAGGGAATTTTTAAAATTTGAGGGGTATTTTGGGAATTTCCACAAATTACACTCCTAAAATAAACAACAGTGATTCGTTAGTGCCAGGTTCCAACTGCTTTGTTGAGCAACGAGTGACAAAAGCGACGATCATCTTCTCCACCATGCTTTCCATGCGAGAAGAGGACTTTCAAAGTTTTCCTCACTCTTCAAATTGCAGGCCAACTGCTTTGTTGAGCAACGAGTGACAAAAGCGACGATCATCTTCTCCACCATGCTTTCCATGCGAGAAGAGGACTTTCAAAGTTAGTCTCCTCACTCTTCTTCTTCAAATTGCCTCACCGCATTGGCATGTTTTTAGTGCCAAGCTAGCTAGCAGCTGCATGGGATTTGTAGAGAGAGAGAGAGAGAGAGAGAGAGAGAGAGAGAGAGAGAGAGAGAGAGAGAGAGAGAGAGAGAGAGAGAGAGAGAGAGAGAGAATATCGCTTTACCTCTTCTCGAGAATGAGATGTACTAATGAGACGTAAATTTTACATGGGTGTGCTTTCTGGCTATCCCAAAGCAAAGGAGGACAAAATGTATAAAATAGAAGTACTACAAGATAATCTGACAAGTCGGAATAGTACAGAAATGGGTGAGGGAATCACTGGGATGTATGGAGCTCTAAAAACTAGGGCTAGACACTAGATCATGATATGCATGCATCTAGCTAGCTCCATCTAGTAACAGCCCGGTCACGCCAGAAGCTTACAGGGCCAATAGAGCTTGCTGAGCATGCTTGTAAGAAATCACCATGACTGGAATCTGCAGGTAAAAAGAGACTCAGCATTCGGATATTGACTGTGGCTACCTGTTACTTTGCACAATGTGCTGCGAAGCGCTACAAGTTTTTCCTATTTTTGAAAAAATTGTAGGGGCTACAAAGCATCATCGAGCCGCCATAGCTGCTGCAAATACTCCGTGTGGCACCTAAGGTTGAGTGATTACATCCCTACAAGCCTTGCAAGTCTCAGCTGGGATGGGGCTCTAAGTACCAAGATGTGGGTATAAGATATCATGCGTGGGAGGATATGGAGTGAATGGTTCTCAAAGAATAGAAGTAGGTTCCTAAAAAGCCTACTCTCCCCTCTTGTCTGGCCATTTGGGGCCATACTTAGAAATCTCTAATCTTCCTCTGATGTATCGTGGCTCGGTATCCTGGCTCTTGAGTTCGCTTGTGGGCTCAGTCAATCTTTGCCCATTGGAGTGAGACTCCTCTCTCATCCCGTTGGTGAAAGGGGATGTAGTGGTTGTCCTCTAAAAGAAGTGAGTGAGCTGGGATTGTCCTCTATTAGAGATAGTGGGCGACTACGATGTGTGTCTCTATGTCCGCCTAATTTATTGGTCTCTTATGCCATCAGCTCTTGGAGTGTGCTGTATCAATTTTGTATGCTCTCATAAACTGTGCATTTGCATTTATAGTGTTTCGCGTTCTCTACCTATGCTATGTAGTACGTGGAGACAACTAGCTGTCCTATTGCCACTCGAACACTGTGTGGCATGCATACATCCATGTAGCTTGACCTTGTATGAAACTATTTACTAGGATAGTCAAGAATTGATTTTATAGTACTGTATCTTCAATGGAAGAGGTTGTGTGGATGTAATCCATGTCTCTCGAATATACATTTGCAAATATCATCAAAGGACCTGATTCCTCTTGCTTTGTGAGAGATGGATAGAGGGCGAGTTAGAGTCATGCTAGAAGGGTGGTAGCAGCCCTATATCCAGGAAATTTCTCATAAACCACCGTGCATCTTTCCATAGCATGATCTTCTCTCTCTTGCTTGTGCTAGTGCCTCAAAAGCCTCCAATGCATTGCATGTAGATTGCTTGGCTTGAACCTTCTAGCTCCACTGCATTGCATGTAGAGTGCATGCCTAGAAACTTGAGCAGCCTACATGCAATGCAGTGGGTGGCCTGGAACAACTACTAGCCATAGAAGAATGTCAAAAACCAAAAAGCAGTAGAGATGAAACTTTAACAGATGGCTCATGCAACAAGACAGTTATGCTTTTCTCATGGGATCATTGACTTTTGTGGACGAGGAGTTTGAGGAGAAGTTGCAAAACAAAGAGTAGGAGGGTAAGACGAAAACAAAGAAGTTAGTCAAGTGGAAGCGGTTGAGCAAGGCACAATTGACACTTGAATAGAAGGCAAAATGGTACAAGCAGGTGAAGTGCTACACTTGTGGAGAAATGGGACATATTTTGGCCAAGTGCCCGACTAAGAAGGAAAATCACCAGACAAACCTGAGACATCAAAGACAGCCGGAGAAGAGAAGGCAAAGAAGCCAAAGATCAATGTAAGACTTGTGTCATATTTATAGGGGATGTCACATGATGATGAGAGTATTGAGCTTTGCAAAGCGTGGGGCAAAGTACGAGATCAGGAGGGACTGATTTTCCTCAACGATGGGGCCAAGGACAACTTTATTTCACTAGGTGGCAGAGTTGGGAGCGAAGCCCGAAGAGATAGGGCCACAAATGGATGCGAGTCCGAGGGTAAAAAGTAAGAGCCCTTCAAGAGTTTGTAAGTGTAGAAGAGTTGGAAGGGTTGGTGAATATATCTTATCCATAAAGTATATGTCTGGGATTTGGGATGAGTCGTTTGAAAATTTTGACAAATATGGCACTTCATAGTGTAATTTTGGCGAATTTATCTCTTAAAACCACAAAAGTTCAGAAATTTTGGGCGAATATTTTGACAAATTGTTTTTATAAAATAGCCAAATGAATGCAAACGTTCTGACTCTAATTCAAACAAATCAGACAAACACTTAGATAGATACCTCTCTCTGAAGATCGTTAAATAGAAATGTGTGATCTCATTACTTAAGAAATGGCAAACATCGATACCCATGGATAAACTTTCCTTAAAGTATTTACCCCCATGACAAGATCTGTCTTTCTTTTGCACAAACAATACTAATGAATCAAAGGGAGTTGAACTCAACTCAATCAATTCCTTGGCCACAAGCTCACTCACTTCACTCATGATCTCTTCATGTTGTGCTTGGCTAACTATAATATGGGAGTTTGTTAGGAGCTGGATTTCCCAAAACCAAATCAATCTATGCTCCTCAGGTCACTTTGAAGGAAGCTTGACGGAAAGGTTCTCTGCAAAACGGTTTTTGTGAGACTTGAAAAACTTAGATTCTGTGGCAAGAAAGTGTGTCGTGCTCTCTACAGTGGGTGCTCCTCAGAGCAGTGTTTGTGAAACCTCACTCAATAGAAAGAAAACATCGCACAACGATGGAACAACAACTCAAAGCACAATAGCAGACTCAAAACTCACTGGTACTCGACAACTAATAGAACCATACAGACTTTGGCTGGCAGCACACTCAGCTCTAACCCCAGGACTCACAGGTACAATGGTGGTGTCGAGGCTCCAATGTGCGGGGAGAGTGCAAGTGTGTGGTGCTGGACTCAAGACTCAAGACTCAAGACTCTAGACCATAGAAAGCGCATGATGATCTCGTGGACCACACTGGAACCAACCACACATGTATATCATAAAGAGCCACCGACAGCTAGCAAAATATCCCAATCCAGCTAAGCCTATCTCCAAACTGCGGTGGTGGTGATCTGGCCATGGTGTCCACTAGACCACCACCCGTATCACTGCAAAGTGTCAGTGCCCAGGCGAGAGTCCGTCCAGTGTGAACAAGGCGAGCCTCAAAGGTGCGGAAGCAACGAGCCCGCCACATGAACCAAAGTGTCAGGCCACAAACGAGCTCCCAACAGACCTCTCTCACTGCACCACTCCTGGTGGGTAAGCTCTGTGTAGGCTGAAGTGTAGGTCGACCCCCCCTCGATCACTATCATCTTGCTGGTGGAGGCTAGCTCAAAATGGAGCACAGGGCCCGTGAGGGTGGACTCGGCTACACCACCCCAAGTGTACTGTCATGTTGTGGAAAGAGTTGGCATCAGTCGAAGTACCCGAAGCCAAACCTGCTGTGCCATGGGGCAGTCCCACAGACGGTGATGCTAACTCTCCAAAGGATGGTCACAAGTTGCACAGGCTGCCGACAAGCCACTATGTACTAGCCAGCTCCCCACTGCTGTAGCTCTGTGTGCAACTAGCCACTGGCACAAAGTGACTCGCCTCGGTTGTCTGGAGTCCCACAACAGCTCCCAAAAACCTGATAAGAACTCAGCTGTGAGACCCTCCTCCTGCCAATGAAGTGCTGCAGCAGGACGAGCCTCTCTCCGTGCTGCTAGTATGTGTTGCCCCAATCGAACAATGTGTTGAAAGAAGGGCATCCCAGGGTGATCGGCTGAAGAGAAGGGGTCTCTCCAAAACCACTCTCCAGGGTCCCACTGCATTCATGTCAAAGGGAAGCTCTCCCAAGCCCTAAGCCGCCAGTGGCCTGTCTCAACTCTCAAGATCTGCTTGGGTCAGGATCTATGACACAAGTCCTCCCACAGATGCCCACTACACATATCCTTTGAAAACAACACTCTGCTACCTGTGGAGCCTCTACTGAGACTTTGTGTAGTTTGAGCCAGCACGCACTGCGGTCTCATGTCAGTGATCGTGATCCTCGCATGACAAGTTTGTTTTGGAGAGGATTGTTTGAGAACATGGGCACTACGCTCAAGTTCTCGTCTTCGTTTCATTCACAAACTGATGGACAGTCAGAAGAGGCTAATTCTACTGTCTTGGATCTGCTGAAATGCTTTATGTCAGATAATAAGGGCAAGTGGGAACAATATTTCCCTATGCTTGAGTATGCGTACAACAATACGGTGCATTCGTTGACTGGCAAGGCACTTTTTGAGATTGTTGAAGGCGGCAAAAAGGTTCCTCCCATTTTGCATACAAAGGACAAGATCTTTGAGGCAGATCGATATGTTGAGAGCATGGATGAAATGTACAAGAAAATTAAAGTTGCCTTGGAGAAGACTGAGGCAAAGCACAAAAAGGTTGCTGACCGTCACCGTCGTGAATTGTTGTTGTTACCTGGTGATTGGGTTCTGTTAAGGTTTGAGAAGGCAAGGTTAAAGAAGATGAAGGGCAAGGAACGGCTGTTTCCTAAGCTCAACATGCGTTACTATGGGCCTTTTCAAGTGCTTGATAAGATCAACAATGTGGCTTATAGGCTGAATTGCCCGAGAGGTGGAAGATTCATAATGCGTTTCACGTGAGTCTTTTAAGACCCTTCGTGGGTGATATGCCAAATGAGGATCAGCCAGAAGTTGAGGAACTTGATGAGATCCTGGTACCTGAGCAAGTTTTGGCACATAAGGACAAAACAGTGAAAGGACAGGATGCAAGGCGCTACTTGGTGAAGTTCAAGAACCATCCACCTATGGATGCAAAGTGGATGGAAGAGCATGAACTGTCAGAGTCACCAAATGTATTGCAGCTTTACCTTGAAGCCTTTGGGTTACATCCTAATTATGCCCCAACCCAACGTGTGCAAAGGAGGGGTAATGATAGAGCTAGCACATCAAATGTATATATGAATTTAGTGTAATAGATGGAAATGACAAAAGTATGAAGGTCTCATTAAGTCATTTGTATCTCAATGTGTTACGACCTTTCTTGCGGATACATGCGATGATGAAAGAGTGCTAACAACACAAGATCATGAGTGGCATGTATTAATGGTATGCAATCGAGGACATTCACTCAATCTAGCCATCTCATTCCGTCTAGACTCTTGATGAACCTAGATCATCGTGCAACCATCTTATCCTTCCGGAACTCTTGATGCACACAGAAGAGTATCTAGTCATCTCATCTAGATAGACATCTCGATGCACTAGAATTTCATTCACTTAGGCATCACATCCAGATCTCATCGATCTCTAACAGATGTCGAGACGCACCAAGTTCAAATCTCATTCATTCTTCATTCACTTAGCGATCACATCCAAATCTCACCGACCTTTAACAGATGTCTAGATGCACTAAGTTTAAATCGTTCATCAGACAAAATGTTGCAGACATTTCATCTTTCTCTACATGTCTGTAACAATTCACACATGAAAGAGCACATGTTTTCAGTTCAATCAAGGAAATTTCCAATTCAGTGCACACAATTCATAAAGTCATTCCGCAAAATACTGTCAGCCCATCAATACCCAAAAATATCAAAGAGAAATTGGTGCCAAGTGTGGTAGATTGGTTATGCCATTTTCCTCCTTAATAACATGTCTTGAGTTCAACTTTCCTTGTCGAATAGATCTTTAAGGTCTCTTGGGATTGTTTCCTATGACATTAAAATTTTCTTCTTCTCCGGTGTGTGGGTGTGTGTGTGTGTTATTGCTCGCTTATAAAAAGAGGACAATGGTATAACCTTTCTATCACCCAAGTGTGGTAGATTGGTTATGATGTCATTTCCCTCTTGAATGACATGTCTTGAGTTCAACTCTCCTCGTCGGATAGATCTTTAAGGTTTCTTGGGATAGTTTCCTACGACGTTAAAATTCAGTTCTTCTCGCGTGTGTGTGTGTGTCTGTGTGCGCTTATAAAAAGAGGAAATTGTTATAACCTTTCTCCCAAGTGTGGTAGATTGGTTATGCCATTTCCCTCTTGAATAACATGTCTTTTGAGTTCAACTCTCTCGTTGGATAGATCTTTAAGGTCTTTTGGGATAGTTTCCTTTCAACATTAAAATTCTCTTCTTCTTGGGTGTACACGTGCGTGCGCGCGCGCTTATAAAATGGTATAACCTTTCTATCACCCAAGTGTTGTAGATTGGTTATGCCATTTCCCTCTTGAATAACATGTCTTGAGTTCAACTCTCCTCGTCGGATAGATCTTTAAGGTCTCTTGGGATAGTTTCCTACGATGTTAAAATTCTCTTGTTCTCGGGTGTGCGTGTGCGCGCACGCGCTTATAAAAAGAGGAAAATGGTATAACCTTTCTATCACCCAAGTGTGGTAGATTGGTTATGCCATTTCCCTCTTGAATAACATGTCTTGAGTTCAATTCTCCTCCTTGGATTGATCTTAAAGGTCTCTTGGTATAGTTTCCTACGACATTAAATTTTTTTCCTTCCGGGTGTGTGTGGACTAATAAAAAGATGAAAATGGTATAACCTTTCTATCACCGAAGTGTGGTAGATTGGTTTTGCCATTTCCGTCTTGAATAACATGTCTTGAGTTCAACTCTCCTCGTCAAAAGACCATTGAGGTCTCTTGGATAGTTTCCTACGACGTTAAAATTCTCTTCTTCTCAGGTGTGTGTGTGTGTGTGCGCGCACTTATAAAAGGAGGAAAATGGTATAACCTTTCTAGCACCCAAGTGTGGTAGATTGGTTATGCCATTTCCCTCTTGAATAACATCTCTTGAGTTCAACTCTCGTCGTCGGATAAATCTTTAAGGTCTCTTGGGATAGTTCCCTTCGACGTTAAAATTCTCTTCTTATCGGGTGTGTGTGTGTGCGCTTATAAAAAGAGGAAAATGGTATAACCTTTCTATCACCCAAGTGTGGTAGATTGATTATGCCATTTCCCTCTTGAATAACATGTCTTGAGTTCAACTCTTCTCGTCGGATACATCTTTAAGGTCTCTTGGGATAGTTTTCTACGACGTTAAAATTCTTTTATTCTCGTGTGTGTGTGGGGGGGTGTGTGCGCTTATAAAAAGAGGAAAATGGTATAATAACCTTTCTATCACCCAAGGGTGGTAGATTGGTTATGCCATTTCCCTCTTGAATAACATGCCTTGAGTTCAACTCTCCTTATCGGATAGATCTTTAAGGTCTCTCGGGATAGTTTCCTAGGACGTGAAAATTCTCTTCTTCTTCTTCTCTCTCTCTCTCTCTCTCTCTCTCTCTCTCTCTCTCTCTCTCTCTCTCTCTCTCGCGCGCGCGCGCACAACAGCAGGTTGCTTCAGCAATAGCACACACAACAGCTCAGGCACAAACTGCTCACTGTGACAGATTTAAGCGAGCGTGTCGAGTAGCTTGACAAACTTCAAGAGGAGGTCATGACTAGCGTACTATTTTATTAAATCATAACCCAAGGGGCTGTTTCCTAATAAGCACAATGGCAGTTTCAAGCAAAGGGGCAACCTCAAGCAAGGGGCCAGCTTCTCTCTCTCTCTCTCTCTCTCTCTCTCTCTCTCTCTCTCTCTCTCTCTCTCTCTCTCTCTCTCCAGCGTTTTTCCCTCGCCAGCCTCAGGCTTCAAGCCGCCACTCTCCCCTCGCCAGCGCTAGCGTTTTTCCCTTTTTTCCCTCGCCACTCTCCTCTCGCCAGCGCCAACGTTTTTCCCTTTTTTCCCTCGCCAGCCTCAGGCTTCAGCCCGCCACTCAGCAGCTACAGAAGAGGAAGAAGCAGAAAAGGGGGGGGGGGGGGGGGGGTCCCGTTTTCTTTTGCCTCCCCCAATGGGGAGTGGGGGCCCTTGTGGGGTGGACATATACAACACCCCCCAACTCACACTAACATGGCCCCACCCAAGAAGACTTTTGCGGCAACCGTGGCCTCAAGTATCCCACCCATCCCACCCACTCTCAAACCACAGTCGCCATGGGAAACCTTTATCATGAACGAGTTGAAGAGGTTACAACAGGAGGTAAACCAGCTTGAAGTCGGAGTTGATCACCAAAGAAGCCCGGATATCCAATCTAGAAGAGTACGAAATGTTGTGACCAAACAACAAATTCAAGAGAAAACCCAAGAAGAGACATTGGAAGCAGCACAACAAGACCATAATACTTCAAAGGTACAATCTAAGACTTTTGTTAAAGAAGTGCTATCAATTTTGAAGGAAAATGAGAGGGAAAAAAGCTTGGAGGGATATGTCAGAATTGGTGGTTTACCAGATGATTTGTCGGTGGGCACTTTACTAGATGAACATTTAGAAGGCTACATCCTAGATGTAGACATACTTAAGGAAAGATTAAGTAAAGTGGTGCCCTTTGTGGATCTTGGTGACCCAACTCATATTGAAGCTAAAGGGAAGCAGACAAAGGTTTGCTACTACAACCTACATGAGAAGATCAAGGTAATGAAGCAGACTAAATCATTGTAAGGTACATCGGTATGGATCTCAGATGAATTGACACCCCTTCAACTCAAAAATAGAGCCAAAGAGTTGGCTAAAGTCAGAGAAGCAAGGAAGCAAGGAAAATGGGCAGTGTATAGAGGAGGAAAAGCTATTATCCGAGACTTCAAGAATCCATCCATTCCCACAAAGACATGGACTTAGATCTTCTATAGATGTAGACACAGTATGCACACGGTGATTTCTTACCATTGTAAACCTAGCTCTCATGAGTCATGAGAGCAATGAGGTTATGTTTTGCACATGCACTCATTTTCCTTTTATGATACCCGAAGTGGAATGTAACCAAAGATGTATCAGTTTTGTCCTATAGGTCAGCTTTGGCCTCCACAGGATGTTAATAGATTTTCTTTTCTTCTTTTCTTGTTTCTCTCTCTCTCTCTCTCTCTCTCTCACACACACACACACACACACACACACACACACACACACACACACTCTCTCTACGGATGCCATGTACAAAAATGAGGGGACAAGGAGTCGTCGCGGTGATATACCGAGAGGAACTCAGAAAAATGATCACAATTTGCAAGAGAGATGCTCATATCCGGTACATATGGATCAAGTTTGACACAAAACCTAAACCTATGTTCATTGCCGGGTGCTACATCCCCCATATAGAGTCACCATTCTGTGGTGCCTTCAATGTAGAGAAGAATTACCCTTTCGAGGATCTGTATGCCGATATCCATGCCTATGCACAAGAAGGGATGATTATGCTTATTGGGGACATGAATGCTCGCATAGCACATGCGCAAATGCAAATGGTGGATCTCATGACACCTCCAATGCTTGAACATAATGAGATACTAGATCCCACATGGGAGAGATGTTCGAAAGATCTCATTACAAACCCGCAAGGTATTGCATTGCTCAGTATGATGACATCCTTACAACTAATCGCCGTCAATGGAACAAGTAAGTTTGAAAAATCGGGAGAATGCACATGCTACACGGCCAACAAAGGCATGAGTGTTATTGATTATGTATTGATTGCATATGAGGCATCCCATATTGTAAGTAATTTTACAATTGGGAAGAGGTCTTCCAATTCGGACCACACCCCAATCCATGTATGGCTACAAGTTCCCACTCAAAAAGCACAAAAACAGCCCCATGCCCGATCATGGACATACAAAATGCAAGTGGACAAGAAAAGAATGTATGCAGAACATCTAGACAATGCACTTGCTCATGTACCCATGCCATCACACATTGAAAAAACATGGCCAATTTTCAAACAAGCTCTATGTGACGCCGTGGAACAAACAATGGGAAAAACGCATCGGCGAGGAAATCATGTTAAAGGGCTACCGCATAACCCATGGTTTGATGAAGAGTGCAATTATGTAAAAAAACAATTGCGGGCACTGTCAACGACGAACACGGAATGGGAAACTCTATCAAAAGACTACACAAATCTCAAGAGGCGGAAAAGAAGAAACTATGAGCTACGCACAGAGACACAAGCCATAGCCAACATCAAGAAAAATCCCAAAGAGGAATGGCTGAAAATAAAAGGACGAAGACATGACATTATGGGGGACATAAGCTCAGATGACATGTACATATATGTGGAACAACTATATGTGCATAATAATGCGGAAGAAATGCCACACATGCAAACTGATCTCCATGCCCAAGACCACTTTGATTTCGAAACGGTTAAAAAAGGCATACAGAAACTTGCAAATGGGAAAGCTCCGGACATACTGCACTTGAAATTAGAAATGCTTAAATGGTCAGGTATGAGAGCCAGAGAGTGGATACATAGAATGCTAAACCAAGCCATTGTTCAAGGGCTACCTGAGGATTGGCAAAAGAACTGGATCAAAGCACTTTACAAAAAAGGGGATGTAAATCAGCCTACCAACTACCGTACCGTTATGGTAGGATCTTGCATGGCAAAGCTTTTGGGAAGCATCTTAGAACAAAGCATAAGCACATGGGCGGAGACAAATGGAAAACGAGCAAAAGAACAAGCAGGTTTCCAACCAAAACATAGCACCATTGATCACCTTGTTTCACTCAGGGTATTAATGGAAGAGAGTCGGCTAAAGGGAAAAACATTATACTGTTGCTTTGTAGATTTCACCAAAGCCTTTGACACGGTCCCGAGAATGGGTATATGGAAAAGGATGGAATGCATAAAAGTACCAATGCATCTTAGGAGTGCAGTAGCACGTCTCTATGACAGAGTCATATGTCAACTAAAAACGCACGAAGGGCTGTCCAAAGATTTCTCGAGCAACATGGGGGTCAAACAAGGATGCCCTCTCTTCCCTACTCTTTTTGGATTGTGCATTGATCAAATAGAAAGCTTCCTCCCTCAACTAGAAGGGAATGAACCAACCATCGGGATACTTACACTTCTCATGCTCATCTATGTAGACGATGTGGCTCTTTTCGCCCATGACATACAGCTCTACATAAATTGGTCGATGCGTTACATGCTTTTTGTGAAAATGTGGGTCTCTCAATCAATGTAGACAAAACAAAGTTCATGATTGTAAAGACTCGTAAGATGGATATCCACGCCCCCCTCATGTATTAAGGGAAACAAATTGAGAAAGTCGACAATTTCAAGTACTTGGGGATTGACATCCCGTGAAACTATGCTTGGGGACAATGCGCACATAATAGAATTGACATCGGCCATGCCAAGTACTATCAATTTGAAAACATGTGCACACAAAGGAGCATAAAAAAGATGGGAGATAAAAGCGACCATTTTTGAGACATGCGTGGTGCAAGCCATCCTCTACGGAGTGGAAATTTGGGGAGCAAGCATTTCAGCCCACACATGGAATGAAATTGAAAAAATTCAGAAAAAGTTTTTATGTCGACACATGGGGGTCAAAAAGACGACACCATACTCCGTGCTACTCTTGGAGACAGGCAAGAGACCACTAGAAATGAAAGCATTGCAAACAATGTACACGTATATCATAAAGGTCAAAGCGATGCCTACTACTCGAATCCCCCGCATTGCATGGGAAACGGGATGTGCGCCACAAAAGACAAAAAAAAGAAAATTTCTGTCATCCAGCCTCATACAGGACATTAAGAAATGGTTCGCTAAATGGAATGTAGAGGCATATGTGGACATGCTTATTGAGGAGGGCAAGGAGGGAGAACACATGCTGAATTTTGACATTGCATTACTAAATAGCCTCCACACCAAGTGGAAGACAACGCAACACCGCTCGAAGTTTGAATACTATTGCAAGCATGTCAACACAAAGTATTGTGAAGGCTATAGCACAAACCCAATGGAAGCCCAGGCCCACATACGAACACCCATGCCCCACATGGCACGAAGAGCCATCTCTTTGATGCGCACAAGGTCATATATGCTCAAAATAGAAACAGAGGGCTGGCTGAAAATTGATGCTTCTAAACGGATATGCACATCATGTACAATGCAAGCTCCCGAAGATGAAGCACATGTGACATTGGAATGCCCAGAATACGCTCACATCCGGGCTAATTTTCAACCACTTCTAAGCGGTTGTTCTACCTTTGTGGACCTATTATCCAAGACAGACCCCTCCCCTACAGCTCTCGGAACATACCTCACCCGCATACTTGAGCATCAAAAGACACTCATAGGAACACAAAAAGAGAATAACACACACCACACCATACACCCCCGTGAGGGGAGACTATGTATCACTTTGAGGTCCTATGGGTCATTTCTGGCCCCCCGCGGACGTTAATACCAAATTGAATCAAATCTCTCTCTCTCTCTCTCTCTCTCTCTCTCTCTCTCTCTCTCTCTCTCTCTCTCTCTCTCTCTCTCTCTCTGTGTGTGTGTGTGTGTGTGTGTGTGTGTGTGTGTGCGCGCGCGCGCTAGATCTTTAAGGTCTCTTGGGACAGTTTTTTACGATGTTAAAACTCTCTTCTTCTTCTTCCTCTCTCTCTCTCTCTCTCTCTCTCTCTCTCAGCTGTTGTGAAACGCTTCGCCATGCCTGCCCGCCACCGTCCTCGCCAGCCCTGCCCCACCGCGTAGCTCCTGCACCCCCTGTAGCTGCTCACGCGCCACCCATGTTTCACCCGGGCTGCTGCTGTTTCACCCACTGCTGCCCCCCCCCCCCCCCCCCGTGCGCGTGCCACTACTGCTGCACCCGCTGTGGCTGACCTGTTGCCATCGCACATTGCCAATGCTGTAGCACCTGCCGCCGCTGCCATTCACTGTTGCAGCATTGCCAACTGCACCAGGCTCGCTGCCCCCAATCACACACTTTTTTGTAAATCGATTTGATTAATTTACTAGTGGGAAACCTCAAAGCAAGGAAAACCCACTGAAAGGATCATGTACAAGAGGAAGAACACAGAACTACCTAACTGTAGAGAGTAGCTAGAAACATTCATAAGAAAGCTGATGCATCTCTATGGTGATGTCACCAACTTCCAAAGCAAACCGTAAGGATTGCCTAAGAGAAAGCTTGAAGATTGGGAGTGGGTCTGCATGAGAACGATGGAACATGGAAGCATTACGCTGGCTCCACAATGTCCAAAAAGCCAGTATCTGACCCACATAAAGAAAACCGCAAACCGCAAACCGCTATAATGTCGGTGAGAAAATGCCAAACACCAAGAACCTTTTATGAAAGACCACCCAAGGAAAACGGAGCCGTAAACAAGCCGATACACGGCGAAGAAAGTCTCTAGTAACGCAGGAATCCCACAACAAGTGGCAAATATCCTCTTTTGCAGTCGAGCAACGAACGCAGTAAGAAGGGCAAATACGACATGCGCGAAGAAAAGTGCCATTGGGAAGCACTCCAAGCAAACAACACCAAAGAAATAGGCACTCTTTCAAGGGCAAATGGCTTTTCCACAAGGCAGAGAGGAGCCTCCTCCACCAGAGGTCAGATTTGTGCATTCGCCAAAGGGCATTACAATGACCATCAAACCATGGTTGTGGTAGAAGAAGAGCATAAATTCGACCTGCAGAAATATCTCGAAAAGGCGTTTCCCGAAGGGCCCAATCAGACATGCGGTCACCATTAGACAACGGTGAAACAGACAAAAGGCCGAGCAGCATGTTTTGAAGCTCTCTCCAAAACTGACGGTAATGCATGCCCAATCCAAAACGATGAGCGGCAAAGGAAAAGTCAAAAGTATATCCAGCCTCATCGACCACATCCTCAACCACACCAATGCCACGACCAGAGAGAAAGTAAGCCTGACGAGGAGAACGGTCGATTAAAGTAAGAGAGAAGGCCCGGCTCCAATGGAGACTTTCCAAACGAATCGAATCACCTTCCTGTCAAGGATTCCACGATAAATGAATCGTAACCTTTTTCCAGGCAGATACCAAAGTAGAAGCAAGAGGACATCCAGGAACGTGCCCTTCCATTTTGCCAAAAACCAACTCCCAGATAGATGGTTGCCAATGGCCAAGAGCAGAAGTAACAACATGCTGACCGAGGTATGCAAACATCAGAGTCCAAGGCTGAACTTGTTGCACAAGAGTAGGCAACAACATAGCTTTTCTCGCAAAAACATGCCCGTGCAAATCCAAAATATTAAGTCCACCAAGACGTTTAGGAGTACAAAGCTTCTCCATCGACATCAAGCGTAAACCTGTTTTCAGAGCATGAGTCCGCCACAAATGGGACATAATGTCCAACATAAGAGAATCAAGACATCGTCAAGGCCAATCCATCAGTGGCAAGAAGAATTGGACATATGCCAACAAGATACTCTGAACCATTTGCAGACGAACATGCAAGGGCCAAGTGGGTAGCTTCCAGTAATGCAATTTGGCATTCAAACGTTGCATAACTCAATTTACTTTCTGAGAGTGAGTGACATTCCAGCCAATTGGATAACCCAAATGCCTAGTGATTACATTCGAAGACACAATCTCACCTGTCCACAAGAGACTATGCCAATCACAAGAACGAAGAGGCAGAAGCTTCGATTTACAAAAATTGACTTTGAGTCCAGCCGCAACGCCAAAAAGTTCCAAGGCTTCCATAATCACTTTGACATCCGCCTGCTGATTACGAGGCATAAACAACGAATCACCAGCGTAAGCTTGACCAATGAATGTGCGGCCCGAAGGTAATCGCAGACCATGAAGACGCTCAACAGAGGTCAAGTGATCGAGATAAGTCAACAGCGGGTGAGTGGCAATAGCATACAACAGAGCACTAAGGGGGCAGCCCTACCTGACCGAACAACCAAGAGGCCAAGATTTAGTCAATTCACCTTCCAAGATCCCTAAAGACGTGCTACATGCATACAAAAAATAAGCCACATTGGCTAATTTAGGGCCAAACCCTAGGCACCTCGTTGTGGCGGCAATGAAGTCCCACTGCACAGTCTCAAAAGGCCTTTTCAATGTCAACTTGCATAACCAACACATCCTGTTGAGTGTACTTAGCATACTCCATGCCAATCATAACATTAGCCAGATTATCCATAATTTGACGATGTGGAATGAAACCGTATTGAGCCTGATGGAGTCTTGCAAAAAGATGGTCCTTTATGCGGTGCACCAACATCTTAGTCAATATCTTATAAACCACCGGCATCAAGGTGATCATACGCCAATGAGAGAATCGCTCACAAAGCGCTTGCTTAGGCAGCAATTTAAGTAAACCTTCTTTCCAAGAGAGAGGCAAATCCTGTTTCTCCCATGCCGCATTTGTCATAAAAAGCAGCGGTTGTTCAAGAGCTTCCCAGAAGGAGAGGAAAAGTTCCACAGTAAGCCCATCCCAGCCGGGAGACCGCCAACCGCCCAAAGCAAGCAAGGCACTATGCAATTCGGAAGCAGTAAAGGGGTCCTCAAGGACGCATGCATCATGCGGGGATACGATCGGAGTAACAAAAGAAAGCATCAAATTGACGCGCATGGCAAGTAACCGAAGATGCCTGAGAAGCAGCAGCAAACACCTGTCGATAATGCAAAACCATGGCATCTGCAAGTTGTTGTTTTGAAGAAGTCCAAACACCCGAGGAAAGCATAACCCGCTTGGTTGCCTGTAGGAGTCTTGTATGATGCAAATGCTTAAAGAATTGCTTCGAAGCACATCCTTTATCCATGAAAGCCTGTTGACGGGCACGCGTCTGCCATTTAGCAAGCTTTCACTTGTCATTACGCTGAATACACACAGAAGCTTCACATAACTTCGACATCTCAGAATTAGACAGAGGCCGTAAGTCAGCTAACGCTTGCAGCCATTGACAAGCTTGCTTGGCATCTTTGACATCCCCTCGAGTGCACTGCATGTAATGCGTGCCATAGTCACAAATAACACTTTGCACCCTCATAACAAAGTGATACCAGGCAGCGTCAAGATCAAGATGCATATGAGCAAGCAGAGGGGGAATAACCTCAGAAATCATGTCACGAAAAACCTCATGAATGAGATGAGCATTGTTAATAAGTAGCAGACGTTTTCTCGGAAGAGCCCGGTCACAAAGAGTCTGCCCAAAACTCACATTCAGTAAAACAGGGTAGTGATCCTATAACTGTAAGGTGTAATCAATGTTGACCTCACATACAAATTCCTCATATTGTTGCACATGAAGCATATACCATCTATGCAACCGCGCTTTATACGAAGAGTGGGCAACATGCTAAAAAGTAAAAACAAAGGCATTTGGATGCAAATGCCGCCATATATCAATCATCTGAGTAGAAGCAAAGAGATTATCCCATTCTTGCCTTTCCGCAGACAACATATGTGAGTTACCAGTGGTACTATCAGCCATGTCAGGGGTATTATTAAAATCACCGCAAAGGAATGCATTTGAAGTCCATGAACGAGAAGAGATGTCTCGCCAATGAGCAGCCCTTTGTCCAGACGATGTATACACATAAATGCCGCCAAATTCATACACCTGACCGTTCAACAAGCATTGAATCACCATCCAGCGGTCGTGCAGATCATTATACAAGAGAACCGGCTGAAGCTCATGCCGAACCAGCATCACTAAACCTGAGTAATCTTGCAAACCAGCATATGCAATCCAATAACCTGCAAAATAAGAACACTGACCAGCAAAGTTATGCTGATTGTGTTCTTGCAAAACAACGATATCCGCCTTACATGTATGTACATAGTGCCAGGTCAGTCGCCATTTATCAAGGTTACATAACCCACGCACATTGTATGAAATGTATTTAATACAACTATGCATCGGAAACCATATTTACAACGGCAAAAAAACATAGGATCAAGTTGGGATGCCCATATGGACATCTCCATCCACGACATCCATGGCAGAACCAGACCGTTGAGTCAAAGCAGGAATCTTGTCCATAGAAATCGCCTAAGAGGTGGAAGCCTCACCCAAAAGTACATCCTTATAAGAGTGCATCGCTTTTTCCCAAGCGTCAATCAATGTGCGATTGTCATTGTAGGGAAGTTGCTTAAATGATACACTCTTATTGGCGTTAACTAGAGGAACATAACTACGGGAAGAAGGTGGAGTACGAATTTTCACTGTCTTTTAAGGTACCACCCACGAACCAACATCACTTGGCCCAACATTTTTGCCTTTCCCTGCATTTACATTCCCAACATCAGCAGATGGTGGATTTTTGTTTTTCCCTTAATTTGCATTAGAAGTCACCTTCATAGCAGGGGCACCATTCAATTTAGCGTCACCAACAGATCTGCCTATAGGGGCAGGGGAAGAGGAAGGAACAGCCGAAAGAGGGGGCTGCAAAATTGGTTCAGGACATTCAGATTGCATGTGACCAAATTTGCCAAATCGAAAACAGGAGTTAGCAAATTTTCCCCATTTGAGTTTGAAAGGGCGCTTGCCCACCCAAGGATCCCCTGAGTCCACCATAATTCCATCCGGGGTATGCTTATCCGTATCCCACAGAATGAAAAACTTGTTGGTGTTCACATCCAATTTCGGAGGCAAATCACCTTGCCAAGTTGAGCAACCAATAACGGAAGAAAATGCCTCCATGTGCGTGGGAAGTCAACAATTTCCACCCACACAGGACATTTGTGACGAATAAGACTTTGATAGTCCTTTGTAAGTGCCCAAGGCAAAACATGAGTCATGTGTGTGCCAAAAAAAAGGGGGGACATCTCCAGTAGAAGGTTTCTAGCCTCAGTATCTGCCAAAAGTACCTCATAGAAACCCCGAGCACCGAAATAAACTCCTCTGACAGCCTGGCGTTTTAGAAGGAAATCAACCCACTGTCCAACATAGTGCGCAATGGGCATTTTGCCAGGGAAAAACAAAATGACCGCATTCATGGCATATTGTGCTACCGGATCCATCAGATTCTGTACAGGAATACGCACCTCAAGGGTAGGTTTCTGACCGTTCCAAGCTTTACGAGCCTTTCGAAGTCTTCATACAAACAACTTTTGATTTCAGAAACGTTCTTTGAAACGCTGTCCATGGCTTTACGACGCTTGAAGACACACTGGAACTCTGGCATGCATTAACCAAACCACGACTATTTACAGAGACCTCAAAGTTCTGTACATCTCCCACAGAGCTCATACATCTGCAAAACGTATGCCTGGATTACTGTAAGCTGGCAATAGCTGTCAATTGCGTGATGCTGTTGAGGCAGCAAGTCAGGCAGATGACGGACAGCAACGACCTATTGGCGAGGACTCCACCTGATCACGCAGGCTGATTGCACACAGGGCTGACTTCTGTAGGTTGTCTTCTCGCAGGGGTACAAGCCGCTTAGACTATCTGCACACAGAATTGCAGGGTCACACAGAGCTGCAGGTTGCACAAGCTGAGTCTGCACAGGCAGAGTTCGAGCAGGGTATAGACTCGCGCAGGCTGTGCACGTGCAGGGATTCAAGTTCGCGCAGAGAAGCAAGCTGAGCACACGCAAGGTTTACTGTTCGTGCACACACACACACACACACACCTCTCTCTCTCTCTCACACACACACACACACACACACACCCACACACACATTCACACTCACATTCAGCCACATACATATCCACACAATCACAGCCACATTTATTCTCATTTTCACATCCACATCTAGCCACATTCACTCACACACACATATACACCACAATCCACATCCACATTTAGCCACACCCACTCATACACATATACATACACTCCCACATGCACCTACACACTCACACGCACACATACACAATGAAGTGAACGAAGACATCTCATCGAGAAGATTTCAACAATGACGAAGGGAGTGAGCAAGAAAGAAATGGGGAAGGAGATGAGCAAACTCGACGACAAGATCAAGGAATACAAGAAGTCATCGGATACCACTCTAAACACCATTATCCACCGGATCTCCAAACTCGAGAAGGAAGGGGAGACCTATATCAAAGAGTGGGAGAAAGAGAAGGAGAGATGGGAGATGGAGAAGGAGCAAGAGAAGGAAGAATGGCAGAAGAAACAAGAGGAATAGGCCAAAGAAAGAGAAGACATGAGGGAGCAAATCGAGCTCCTCAAAGCCTCGGTTGCATCCCTTAGCCCCGAAGAAGGCGAGATGCACACGGACACGAAGGAAGCCCTTAGAGAAGAACTCACCAAAGCTTTGACTGCTAGCATCGAGGACAAATTGGAAGCTACTAAAAATGGGTGGGTCGAAGTAGTCAAGAAGAACATCAAGAAGGAGGCAAGAGAGGAGACACAAAAGGAGGAAGTCCTCATTGTGCACACTACCCTTGAGGAAGAGAAGATGAGACAAGCCCGACGCCTCAACATTCGTGTCACGTGCATTTTGGAAAAAGAAGGCCTCAACCCCGAGCTTGATGGAAAGGCTTTATGCAAGAAACTCGGATACAAGGAAGAGGAATAACCCCCTTCCTCAAAGCTTGGAGAGTGGGTAAAGATCTTACAAGGAAGAGGGCCCTCATCCTACACTTCTCCGAAGAAGCACGGTCTACTTTCCTTTGCAAGAGGGTGATCTCGAGAGGGCTTGATGGACCACCTATCTACCTAGACGACGATCTCACACCAATGCAAGTGGCACACCGACGCGCATGCATGCCTAGAGTACACCAAGCTCGCAAGGAGGGGAAGAGGGGCTCATACAGATATGGCCGAGTCATCATTGATGGCAAGGCTGTAGCATAGGGACTCGCGACCTATGGGACACTCTACGAGGAGATACATATGGCTATGGCAGTTTGGAACTGCAACGGTTCTCTATGGACACACCTAGGGAGACTGGAAGAGGTGATGCATGGTAGAGACATCATTCTACTCACAGAGACAGGAGAGCTTAGAGAGAGGTCTACCTCGAGTACAGGACTATCAGTGGGAGTCTAAATGTCACAAAGTGATGACGTGGCGGACAACAGAAACCCTAAAATTCCTGCAAACCCTAATTTTTGCCAAAAACCCTAAATTCCGGAAATCGCGGAGGCGGATTATTAATTTTTTTTTTTTTTTTTTTTTTTGGAAAATGATGAGCGACGCGAATTTTGCTTTTGCTTTTTTTTTTTATAAAAAAAAAAGAGAAAAGACTCTCTAAGAGAGAGAGAGAACTGATGCTTTTGATTTTAAAAGCTTTTGGGGCTCTGCTTTTGGGCATCCCTTGTAACCTTTAAATTAGTGGTGAGGGCCTCACTTCTCAGAGCATCTGGACGCAGAGTCTGAGAGTGAAACCCTAACCGCTCTCTTGTACTTTGATGATTGATTAATACAAAAAGAAATACCGAAAGGGGCGCCAGTCTTTGGGGCCAATATCTCTAGGCACGGAACTCCGCCGGGCCAGTGCAAATCTATTGTGATCTGTGAATTGTTTTGAAGTGGTTATTTGGTGCTGTCGCGGTTGATTCTTGACTTGGAGTGTCCAAGTTTGTTACAGTGGTATCAGAGCACGGCCGATTTCTCTTCTACGGGAAATACGATCCCCGAATTTTTTTTTTCCGCGGCACCTATGGCTTCAGGCAATGATCAGTCGACTCCCTCTGCATCTGGAGATGCGGGCTGGGATCACAACGAAGATTCAGACAGAGAGTATGGCCCGCCTCAGCCTACTCAGGCGGAGCAAACAGAGATGGAGCGTCGTCAATTGATTGGCGATGCAACAAAGATGATGCTCAATTTTGCCAAGGACCTGAAGATGGTAAAATATATGAACCAGACCTCTTTGAAAGAGGTATAGATGGAGTGGCAGAGAACCACAACACCACTCCCGAAACCCGCTCTCAAGAAACCTTCTACCTCCAAGAAATATACGGAGAAGGAACTGGAGAACGTGGTTGATGCACGGATTGCTCAGCTTTTCGACGTGCAAAAGAAAGGCAAAAAGCACGGCAAAAAGCAGAACAAAGGTACTGACTTCCCGGGATATTTGGGTCGTCAGTCGACATTCGACAAAGCAAAGAAACGGAAGAAGCGTGTTCGATTTGAAGGAGTACCCAGTTCTTCTTCTTCTTCTTCTGACAGTTCTTCTAGCTCCTCGGATTAGAGCGAAGAAGACAGAAAAAAAGCAAAAAGCGAAGCAAGACACAAAGCTTCGGAACGGGCAAGAAAAAGGCAAAGAAGGCTACATCTCGCCCAGAGACTTACAGTTCTACTGAGGACTCGTCTACAGACAGCTCAGATTCCGATGACGGAAAGTTTTATGCGAACAAGAAGAATTTTTACAAAGCCAACCAGTATGACTTTCTCGAAGATAACAGCAAGAAAGTCCGAGAGTTTAAGGAAGGTGGCCACTCGATCAAGTTTGATACTTTTCAGGATACTCAGATGCTTCGAAGGCTTTGTCTCTTATACAGCAGTTTGACATCGCTTTCGCGGGAGGACGCTATTCAGAGCACTCCAAGATTCGGAGAGCTGCCTCTTACTCTGAGGGGAATGCTCCTACTTGGTGGTCCACGCTTCTATTAAGCAAGACTGTGCCAGTTACATGGCTGAAATTCAAGAGGCTTTTTATTTCTTCTTGGTTGACTCAAGAGTTTGAGCGAGATATACGAGCTGCTTGGAACCATCTCCGGATGACCAAGAGCGATACAGTGAATTCTTATTGTGAAAGATTCTGGAGCTCTTTTCTACCCGCCTCTTCATTCAAGAAGATCTCGTTCAGAGAACAAATTGAGCGGTTTACCTTGGGTCTACCTACAGAGATCCGAGATCACTGCTTGGAACAGAAGTCAGCTTCTATTCAGGAGTTGATGAGTCATGCGAAGCGGGGCTTTGCCATTCACTCTGGCAGTCTGACTTACCCCACAGATGAGGCCATGACACAACGAGCCAAACAGACTTCTGGGAATGAAAGTAGAATGAAAAAGAGCAACCCAGAGAAAAAAAAAGGATGCACGACCCAAGCTTACTCCTGAGGAGAGAGCTCGCTTCATCAGAGAGGGGAAGTGCTTTGGATGCGGGAAACATGGACATATTTCCGCAAAGTGCCCTGATAAGGCACAGAAAGAACAGAATGATAAAGACGACGACAGGTCTGAGAGTTCGAGAGCAGCTGAGGAATGTGGCAGAAAAGGCAGATAGAAAAGCAGAACTGGTACCACATGGCGTGGGACTTGCACCGAATCAAATGAATGAAAGTACAAACTTTGCCGTTTTTTTTTTTGGGGCAAAGTGAAGGATGTAGAAGCTCTTTTGAAGGAGCCAAGGCCAACTTCTTTTCACTTGGAATTGGCGGCTCGATTTGGAACTGCGCCCGACAGACTGACGCCACTGGCGGAGGTAGTTCGACTGGCACCCGGATGGGATGTTGCCATTACACCGAGCATTGGCAAACTTCGTTTGCAATGACAGGGGTGTTCAGGGCACGTGAGTGACGTTCTACTCGGGATCCCTTGGTACCACAAGAACTACGCCGTGGTTGACTACCGGGCCGAGAAAGCGACTTTGATAAATGAAGGGCTTAGAGATTGTACTTGATGAACTTCAGTTTTCTTACTCATTCTTTTGGGAGAACTGAACCATGGATAAAAGTTGAATATGTTTTGACCTGAAGAAAAGAACGCCAAGATTTTTTTCTCCACGCTCATGCCGATTGCTTTTGAGAGGGCCTGAAGATCATACCATTGATCTGATATCTGGAAGCACACCACGGAATCGGCCACCTTATTGTGTGAGCCGAGTACAGAATGAAAAGATTATGAACTCAGTGAAAGACCTCTTGGAAAAGGGTCTTGTCCAGCTTAGTACTTCACTGTATTGCTCTCTAGTGTTGTTGATTTTGAAGAAAGACAGATCTTGGAGAATGTGCATCGATTATAGCACTCTCAACGAAATCACCATCAAGAACAGATTTCCGATTCCTAGGATCGATGATATACTCGACAGGTTACAGGGATCCTCGTGCTTTAGCAGGATTGACTTGAAGAGTGGATATCATCAGATCAGGATAGCGCCAGGAGATGTCTACAAGACAGCTTTTCGGACGACTTTTGGGTTATTTGAGTTTTTGGTGATGCCTTTTGGCTTAACCAATGCTCCTGCGACATTTAACCGGATGATGGACAGGATTTTTCGAGAGTACAGGCTATTTGTTGGCACTTTCTTTGACGACATCATTGTTTTCTCGAAGAATGAGGCAGAACACAGAGATCATCTGCTTCAAGTCTTTTAGGCATTACGAGATCACACGCTAGTGATTAATGCAAAGAAAAGTGAATTTTTTCCTACCATGGATACACTTTTTGGGACACATTGTGTCAGCAACACAACAGGAGTGCAAATGGACCCGGCCAAGATAGAGACTATCCGTGATTGGCCCGATTTGAGGAATGTCCATGAAGTTAGAAGCTTCTTGGGACTATGTTCATACTACAGGCGGTTCATACGAAAGTTTGCAGAGGTTGCTTCCCCTTTGCATATCTTGACACAGACAGGAGTACCTTTTTCGTGGGGACCCACAGAGGTGACTGCCTTTCAGACATTGAAAGAGAAATTGACTACGGGACCTAGTTTGACTTTGCCGGACTTGCAGAAGTCATTCGAAGTATATTGTGATGCTTGTGGTCGTAGTCTGGGTGCGGTCTTGATGCAAGAAGGCCATGTCATAGCTTACGAGAGCCGTTTGTTCTCTAGGCCGGAGATGACAGCACAGATTTATGAGAAAGAGCTTTTGGCGGTTATCCATGCTCTTACTCAGTGGCGGCATTACCTACTCGGAGCGGATTTTATTGTCTTTACAGACCATCAGAGTTTGCGCTACTTCTTGTCACAGAAGCAGCTTTCGGAAAAGCAGATGCGGTGGGCGAACATCTTGTCATAGTTTCACTTCCAGATTGTCCATGTGCAGGGACAGAAGAATGTGGTGGCAGATGCTTTGTCTCGGAAACCGTTGGTTCTGGCTATTTCCGCGATACATCATAGGAGCTTCGAGGATATGGTCGATCAGTGTGCCACAGATACAGATTTTGCAGATATTTTCACACGGATACGGGATGGGGAGACAGTAGCTGGATACTCCCTTCGGGAAGGCTACTTGATGAAAAAGACTATGTTGTGCGTTACACAGCCGTTGAGGGAAAAGGTTATGACTGATTGCCACTGTCCACCTTTTACGGGTCACCGCAGCATTGCTACCACCATGAAAGGGGTAGAGAGAGATTTCTTTTGGCGGAGACTGAAGAAGGATGTGGAAGAGTTTGTGCGCAGTTGCTTGGTATGCTAGAAGGTCAAGTTTGACAGGCATAAGGCACAGGGATTGTTACAGCCTTTACCCATACCCACCCACCCGCCCCTGGGAAAATATTGAAATGGATTTCATTTTTTTTTATCTCCCGAGAATACAGAATGATCACGATGATTTTCCGATTACATGGCACGCCTGAGACGATTGTCTCCGACAGAGACCCCAGATTTATGAGTTTGTTTTGGAAGGCAATTTGGGAGAACATTGGGACGCGGTTGCAGTTCTCGTCATCGTTCCACTTGCAGACTGACGGGCAATTTGAGATTGCCAATTCAGTGATTTTAGATTTATTGAAGTCTTGTATCTCGCATCAGAAGACTCAATGGGAAAAGAACTTACCTTTGGTGGAATTTGCCTACAATAACACGATACACTCTTCGACGGGGAAGACGCCATGAGAGATTGTTGAAACTGCTGCGAAGGTTCCATCCTTCCTGAGCACGAAAGATTAGAAATTTGAAGCGGATGAATATTCGCGAGATTTGGATACGGCTTTTGCCAAGGTTCACGAGACTTTACAGAAGTCTCAAGAACGACAGAAAAAGGCAGCGGATCGCCATCGTCGCGACTGGAAACTGAAGGAGGATGATTGGGTGCTCTTACTTTTGAGAAGGCACGCCTAAGAAAAAAAAAAGGGAAAGGAGAGGCTTTTTCCAAAGCTTAGTATGTGATACTACGGACCTTTCCAGATTACTGACAAGATAAATGATGTCTCCTTCCGATTGGACCTGCCAGATACTTGGAGGATTCATAATGCATTGCATGTGAGTCTCTTGAACCCTGTTAAGGGTGATGTGCCTGATGATGGGGAGCCTGATGAGCAACCCGAAGTGGAAGAAAACGAGGAGATCCTTGTTCCTGAACAGATTTTGGCACATAATGATACGAAGAAAGGTAAAGTCCGAAGGCGGTTCTTGGTTAAGTTCAAGAACTTTCCTGCATTTGATGCGAAGTGGATGGAGGAGGAGGACCTAGCAGATACTCCTCGGATTGTGAAACTTTACCTCGATGTTTTGGTTTAGCATAGTCTACTCCAAACGGAACCCAGAAACTCAGCTTGGCCGAAGATCTGGTGTAGTGGGATGCACAAGAGGGGAGTCGCTCCACTCCTTTGTCAACAGATGCCTCGATTTTGATACTAAAGTCACTGATGTCTCTTTGAGCTTCAGGGATACTGAGAGCTGACAGTATTCTGCTGGATGACTTTATGAAATGGAATTCCTGATTATGATACTGATTTGTTCTTGACTTCTTGTGAGTGCAGGAACTGATAGCCGAAATGACTGCAGCATTTTGGTCTGATTGATCTCGAATAGACATGGTTGCAATAGGGGTTAGTCAATCGGACATCGATGAGGTCCCGATTGGACCTAGATGTGATTGCTAGCTACATTGCCGATAAATCATGGTCTAAGATCCGAATGAATGTTGAATGTCATGTGATGTCCTGTGATGTCTGGTGATGTCCTGTGATGTCGTGTGATGTGACTGTCGATTTTGTACATGTGCTAGATGTGTGTTCCTAGTACGTAGGTACTAACAGTCAGTGTCTGCTAAGACGGTTTATGGCTTTTGTCCGTTTTGCAGGCGTAATCGCGGTCGATTACAATGCTTTCAAGAGGGGGGTATGTCACAAAGTGATGACGGGGCGGACAGCAGAAACCCTAATTTCTGCCAGAAACCCTAAAATTCTTGCAAACCCTAATTTTTGCCAAAAACCCTAAATTCCGGAAATCGCGGAGGCGGATTATTAATTTTTTTTTTTTTTTTTTTTTTTGGAAAATGATGAGCGACGCGAATTTTGCTTTTGCTTTTTTTAAAAAAAAAAAAAAAAGAGAAAAGACTCTCTAAGAGAGAGAGAGAACTGATGCTTTTGATTTTAAAAGCTTTTGGGGCTCTGCTTTTGGGCATCCCTTGTAACCTTTAAATTAGTGGTGAGGGCCTCACTTCTCAGAGCATCTGGACGCAGAGTCTGAGAGTGAAACCCTAACCGCTCTCTTGTACTTTGATGATTGATTAATACAAAAAGAAATACCGAAAGGGGCGCCAGTCTTTGGGGCCAATATCTCTAGGCACGGAACTCCGCCGGGCCAGTGCAAATCTATTGTGATCTGTGAATTGTTTTGAAGTGGTTATTTGGTGCTGTCGCGGTTGATTCTTGACTTGGAGTGTCCAAGTTTGTTACACTAAACACAGGAAGTGTACACGGCACAACACCTCCAGAGGATCTGGCAGAGTAGCAGTCCTCTACCGCCGTTCACTTCATAGCAATATACAGATAGTAGCATGTGATCCAGAGGCATGCTACATGTGGATACGGATTGAGCTATCTGAGGAGCACATCCTCTACATCGCCATATGCTACTTTGCGCCTAGCGGCTCTAGGTTTGCACAAATAGATGGAGGAGAGACAGAGGAGGTCCACACACACGGAGGAGAGGAGGAGGATGATTCACACTCACCAATGCATGTCTTAGGGAGGAGATCATGAAGTACTCTAGACTGGGTGAAGTCTTCCTCACAGAGGATTTCAACGCCATGACATAGAGTAGACAGTGTGATATTTACGACTTCGATGACCGAGACCTACTCTCCACCATGGAGGACACAGGGGTAGAGAGGATATCCAGAGATACCACCACACTCACACCATATGGGAGACACCTACTTCGCTTGGGATCACAGCACTGTCTCGTTATTTATAAAGGAATTTCTAGTTTCGTAGTAAAGTTTGAGGAGTCTTTAGGAGTTCAAGGTATTTTTACCCATTGGAAGTCTGTAGTCCTCAAGAAAGCTTCTTTGAAATTACCATCTTGCTCTCGGAACGTTTCTTTAGGAAGGAATAGATTATCTTCTTCTGATCGTGATGCTCTTAGGAAATTTCATCGTGATTTTGTAATCTCTTATGTAGATAAGTACCCTAATAACTTCGTTGTTACGTGCAAAAACTTCTATTTAGAATGCTTGTTAGGTGAAGTAAACTCTCAGACTTACATTGATTGTGATCTTTCAATGCAAGAGGTTATCTTGAAACATCAAGACTTTTGTAAGTCTTTTGGTTTCAAGTGTCAGCGTAAATTACCTTTTTTATATACCGTTTGGAAGTTCCACAAGAACCCTATAAAGCCTAGATTTATAGTTGCTTCTTGTAACACCTCTTTGACTGAGGTTTCCAAATGGCTTAGTTATTGTTTCAAAGCCATTTTACCTAGCGTAAATGAATTGTGGAAAAATATGCTAAAGGAAGCAGACGTACCTACCGATTCAAGTTGGATTTTAAATGATTCAGTAGGTGTGATTCCCGTTTTAAAGTTTTTGAACTCTTCAAGAAGCCTTATGGAGAAATCTTCTCCTTTATGTCTCCAAACTTTTGACTTTACAACGCTATACACGAAGCTAAATTTGGAGGACCTTAAATTTAGAGTCAAGTCTCTTATTTCAATAGTTTTTGCGTACAAGCTTGAGAAGGATAGGTACAAGGCATTGCTAGTAGAAAAGTCAGCCTTGAACTTTGACTTCTTATGGCTGAAAAGTAAGAATGTAGATGTAGACAAAGCAAGAAAGAGATTTACCAGGATTGTAGATGACATTGACATCATATCTTGGTTAGATTTTCTTTTGGACAATTTATATATAACCATCGGCGACTCTCTTTTCAAGCAAACAATTGGTATCCCTATGGGCACCAATTGTGTTGTTTTTCTTGCTAATTTCTATCTTTTTACTTATGAGTTTGATTTTATGGAGCGTCTTGTCCTCGCTAACACTTGCCCAATATTTTTGCACAAGTTATGCAATGTAAAACGCTTTGTAGATGATCTTTTTGTCCCCGACGTTCCTTCTTTTCAAGATTTTATGTACTTGAATTCGAGTTCTGTAGGCGGAGGAATTTATCCCAAGGAGTTTTGTGAACTTAACTGTACCACAAATAGTGATTGTTGTGCCTTTTTAGACCTTAAGATTTTTCAGACTCCCTTGGGATTAGAAGTAGATATCTATGATAAGCACCTTGAACTAGAATATGCCAACCTAAAAATCATCCGTATGCCTCACATTTCTTCGAACATTTCTTTTTTAGCTAAGTATGGTGTCATTTGCTCTCAACTATTTAGATTTTCTCGTCTTTGTTCTAGTAAATCTGCTTTTGTTGTTCAATCTTGCCATCTTATTTCTTTACTAGTTGAAAAAGGATACTCATTCAAAAGAATCATGAAAAACGTTCGTTCATTTTTGCATCGTAGTAAGTTTATTTTTAATGTTTCTTCCTTTGGAATGTTCAAGATAATTAGTAGTAAATTCAATAGAAGTGGGGAGCTAAAAAGCCCACTTATTGTTTGACTTAATAACACCTTATGTTGTTGTTTTGATCTTTAGCGCTTCTAGTATTTTTACTATAGCTTGACGAATTGCTAGCCTTTATCATGTGAGTATGCCCATCACCTCCGGAGGGTGATAGAAACTCAGCTCATTGGTTTTGTAGAGTATGTTCAAAGCATGAATGACCTCTATATAAACCTGCACCTACTCTTGGGCACTGACGACGTGAGTAGGGATGTCATAGCTGTTGTCCAAGCTATGCATGATAAAGGTGATAATCTTAATTTTCCTGTTTGGACAAGCAGCGAAGTTGAGATCACATATTGTCAAGTTTGGTTCTTTGCTCTTCGTAGGTTTGTAGTAGTATTCATTTTTCGATTTTGTATTTAGCTTACCTGAGGACTTAAGAATGTGTTCCGTTAGAAGTTGTTGTGTGAAGTTTGATTTTTAGGATTCAGATTTTAAGATGTCTTATCCTTTTTTGCTTAAAGTTGAGTACCTGTTTTAACTCAAGTAAGTTGCGTCAACTTATTTTACACATACCTTTTCTAAAAACATTTTTAAGTTAATAATGTTTTGTTTTGTAGGAAACAAAGTGATTTAGTTTGTTCTGTTTGTTTGTTTTTGTTTTTCTTTTCTTTTCGTGGTTCATTGCTTCTATAGATTTATGAGTGCTTTATTCCCTCTTATAATTCGTGAGTTCAGACTATTATGAACTTATGAAGGTATATATAATGGGATGGCGCAATGGCCATCATCCGGCGACCTGACTTGTATATTGCCATCAATAGCCAGCGAAGGTAGCACAATGGATTACATCATCGGCTTCAAAGGGGCAACCCATTTGCTCACATCCCTCACCATCTCACCACTACCTATTGGGGCTGACCATGCATATCTCGCCCTATCTCTCACTAGCTCACCCATCTCACATACACCACCTACATCCATACCACACACCACTATACACTTCACACACATGAGCTAGCTAGAGTTTACGCATCACATATATATGAGGGGATCTACACCCTCGATCCAGACACACCACTCTGTACACTCACTAGCTAGCTCTCCGCAGTCTTACACACCTCAGCCCTCAGCTGCTTTCCACACATTACCCATAGTGGCCGACCCCCACCCTCTGGGACGATGCCCCAGAACCGATGGTACGACGGGGAGTGCAGAGATCTAGACAGCTACGGGCTCAATGAGCCTTAGAGGAGATCACCGAGAGCTAGGCAGGCGACAGATGAAGGTTATCACACGTCGTAAACGGCGGGCCTTCGAGGAGGTGCAGGAGCATGAGTTATACCACCTTCTCATGAGTACAGACTGCACCACAGCATGGAGGATTCTGAAAGAGCCACGCCCCCCCCCCCGGAGGACCCCCAGATCTGGCATGATTATGCCGAGTGCTTATACCAAATACTTGGGCAGCCATTGATCCCAGCACCATCTGATCCTCGACCTACTACCCCGACTTTCTTCACATCTAGCATGGTGGAGAGGGCCATCCAACGCCTTCAGCATGGCCACTCAGCAGATCACACTGGACTCCAGAGTGAGCACCTGATATATGCAGCAGACACTCTCTCCCCCTGGATAGCACGTCTCTTCAACCGCGCTCTGGTTGAGGGACTACCAGAGGAGTGGACTATGCACACCATCGTGCCTATCCAAAAATCTAGTGACACCCTGAACCCGGGAACTACAGGACTATCATGATTGGTCACACATTGGCCAAATTGTATGGGGCAGTTCTTGAGGCAGAGCTTAGCACACATGCAAAGGCATCAGGGATACGCGCACCAGGACAGGCGGGCTTTCGATGCATTCTCAACTATCAACCACATCTTCGTGCTTCGCTGCCTGATCGATGGAGTGAAAGCATGGAAGAGGAAACTCTATTGCTGCTTTGTGGATTCGCAAGGCTTTTGACACTATCCCTAGAGAGAGACTCTTTCAACGCCTTCAGGAGCTACAGATACCATCTGAGATGATATGGGCCATTCTTTGTATGCACAGGTCTTTGGTAGAGTGCGATGCCCATGTGAACTATCGGATTCCATTGCTAACACCATTGGTGTGAAGCAAGGATGCCCCCTCTCCTTGACGTCTCTACATCGACGAGATATCAGATTACATTCTACGAGCAGGCGGAGCGGGATCAGACTTGGCAGGTATACCAGTCCATATTATGCTCTATGCTGATGATATCATTCTAGTTTCTGAGACACAGGAGGGACTATAGAGCCACCTATAAGCCTTGGATGATTTCGGCACACATTGAGGGCTCACAGTGAACCTTGGCAAGACCAAGGTCATGCTCTTCCACACCTCTAGGACAGTTCGGAGCAGAGCAGTACTCACAGCAGTAGGCGGGCAGTTCGATCTGGTTGATTTATATGTATACCTGGGGGTGACTTTCACTGGCACCATTGGCAGATTTTCCATGGCCCAGGCAGCCCGAGACCGCCGGCTTACACGAGGATATGCCGCTAGCGTTGGCCACCTTGGAGCGCAAATGCCATCAGGCCCACTTCCAGGAGCCCCGCACCAAGGGTGGCTTTTTGACACTCTAGTCACACCTGCCATGATGTATGCAGCCGCAGTATGGGCACCAAGGTTATCAACATCTCTATGGTCACAGATAGAGCGCCCACAGATCATCATGATCTCTCGTTTGCTCCACAGCAAACCCTCAATACCACATGACAAAATCATAGCAGAGCTAGCTGCACCACCGATGCTAGTAGAGGCTCTCTTTTAGACAGTTTGTTTCATCCAGCGCATCGAGAGCTCCCACCATACAGACTCATCCGCAGAGCTTTTGAGGCATCGATACAGCTGCATCAGGAGGGGGACACGAGGGCATGGTACTCACAGGTCATAGAGTGGTTTACATCCCATGGCTTGGACATCACGGATCTGCCTCCTTTTCAGTATGATCTTGACTCCCCTCACATACGCCTCTCACACACCGAGAGGAATCGAGTTCTCATACAGGATCTCTGGCAGCTATACATCAGGGAGACATGAATCACACCCAGAGAGTCTCTTCCCACGAAGAGACAACACTAAAGAGACCACTTCCTGACCATTCTAGCAGATGGGTTCATCTAGAGACCGAGATACATGGATGTCTACATGCCACATAGAGCACGGGTTGCCATTAGACAGCTCAGAGTATCATCGCACCAGCTAGAGATTGAGGCAGGGAGAGCTGCACACGTCCCAAGAGCAAAGAGGATATGTAGACTTTGCACAAGCGAGATTGAGAGCAAGGAGCATTATGTATGCAGATGTAGAGCATATGAGGAGATTAGAGGCAGATATCTGACCTTGTTTGCAGATCAGCCCACTCTACATCAGATTTTTGAGTCCAGAGACCGACGACGATAGTTCGGCTGCTTCCTCATAGAGGCACAGCAGCATCGGGACTCCCTCCTCTAGGCAGCATCAGGTGTGAAAGAAGAGCACCAAGCACAACTCACGGACTTTTTTCAGAGGACCATAGTAGCACCATCACCTCCGACCATCCAGAGAGGAGTGACTCTACAGCAGGCTGAGGAGGTCCAAGCTCGCAGACGCCCACGCACCCATGGACGGAGGACACCTTGCCTACACCAGAGAGAGATTCAGAAGATCCAAGAGCACTACTATAGATCTTTGGAGGAGCGATGCATTCGAGCTTTTGCAGATCCAACCGCCATCTTACGCAGATTGTTCATACCCTATCTGCCCATGCATTATGTATTACACCCTGACTATGGGACTGGATGGAGCTAGAGATAGGATAGCATCTCATGATTTACCCCAGCATATAGGGTTGCATCTTTCCCCCAGTACCCTTGTATCACTTACCTCCTCCCCCAATCATTACACAGGATAGCTTACTTTTACTTTTGTACCTTTTATCCTTTATGGATACACACAAGGACACCATGTACTTTGATTTGTCTCATAGGCCAACTTCGGCCTTTTTATAGACGTTAAAAATCTCTCTCTCTCTCTCTCTCTCTCTCTCTCTCTCTCTCTCTCTTCTCAGTATTTAGTTTGAATGGACGAATCAATAGAGCACGAAGGCGGAAGACTTTTCAAAACTCCACCGAAGGCAAAGCAAACTTTCTGACGGCAAAGGCTTAGGGAAAGTTGTTCATCACCGATCTCGTTGAGGGGCAGTGAAGGTGTCCAAGACCAAATATGAGCACATATATGAGAAGGTCTAGGTGATGATTAGGGCTGAGCTAAAACTTATGGCTCTAGAGGATTTGGAAGAGGTGTCTGCCCCGAATCTGTGTATAAGGATGATGCATACTGACCCCAGAAGTGATGGATGGAGGGGGAGAGTGCCTATGGAAGAGTCGCCATGCCAAAAATAAGTGGTATAAATCCTACTCTAGTCGAGCTAGAAACGCCCGCTTGTGAGTGATGACTCCCAGAAGTACCTTTCTCTGAAGCCGGGCTCTCGTCTCTCTGCACTCTTCATCATACCAACTGTTCTGGGGTATGCTCCAAGAACGTCGTCTCTGCCGAGGCTTAGTGTCGGGTATGCCTCTGCTGCTGGATCCTGCAATGTCTCTCTCAATATATAAGTGAGATCTTCTAGAGGTCGCCTTGGTTCCTTTGTGCATGTGTCTGTAGATCCCATCTATGTACACAGAGTAAAAGTAGGTGCTGTTGCCTGTGGTATGTGTGCTGTACTGAACTGAAAGGAGATGGTCATTGTCAAAAGGGCATGATTCACTGCTACACGGATGGGCCATGGCCCAAACGTGAAGTTCTCAATACAAGAGACAAAACTCGCTTGAGCCATAATATAATCCATTGTGCTAACCTCATGCCTATGTGGAAAGCAAGTAAAGCCGGCTGTTGCTAGCCCATATGCAGTACCCATATTTGTCAAGTGTCTCCCATACCCTGTAACCTCCACATTTTGTGAGCATCTGTCCATCATCTAGCACTGAAAAAGGATTGTCATTGCGGTGCACCGTAGGCTGACATACTAGGAGAAAAATAGTATATGACAATGTATAGAAAACTGCCTGTCTCGGACCTCAATCTCACCCACATATACCTGGCCTGCTCATCCCTCCGAATGATATGCAAGAACGGCTGTAACTCCTCTCTAAAAAGAACTTCTACACGGCCGAACTCTCTACTCCTGTGCCCTGATCTTGTCTCTACTGGTTGGATGATCTGTCTCCCATTTGTATCCAGTCACATGTGGCATCAGCTGACCCGGGGCCTGGTGAGTCTAAGTAGAAAACGATATTTCGCTCTGAAACTGTCCTCGAAGGCACCCACATCTAGTCTGAGAGATCCATTGCAGTTCCAAGCTGCCATCCTTAGTTAGGTCCCATAGGTCTTGCACCGTCATGTAGGGCGTCTTTCTACAATTACCACCCTTCCTTCTATATAGAAGGCTATCTTTCCCTTTTCTCTTGTGGCCTTAATCTCTGGCATGATTTCCATCATGTGTGCAAGTTGTGAAAGGGTGAGATCGTTGCCAAGAAAGATGTCGATCTTCTTGAGAGTGGGCCTCTTTCTCAAGAACTTCCCCCTTGTTTCCTCTATGCCTCCACTCCTTGCCAACTCTCCAAGCTTTCTCGTGTGTGGCATTATCTATCTCCATCCACTCTCTCCTTCTTCAAGTCCGTCATTTGCCCTTGCCTCAACTAGCTCCCTATCAAGGACTGAAATCTCCTAAGCGCTTTAATTTCATCATCAAGTTCTCCCTTCTCCTCCTTCCGTATCTTGTCTTTGTTAAGATTCCACCATTGTCGCTCAATAATGCTCTGTAGCCTCCAATGTAGACCTCGTCTACGGTGTGAAGATTCTTGCATCCGCGGGTGTCGTGAGCGGCCAAGCTGGATGGTTTGATCAAGAAGAATGCCCCGATGAGGGTGTGACTGGGTAACCTGTGGTTGGCCATCCGGAGTAATCCATCCCTCTGTAAAAAGTAGTGATCTGGCTTTGTATGGATCCTCTATGTGTAGGCCTTTTGCTCCTAAGGGTAGTCTCTTGAGTCTATGGATCTCCATCAAGAAGATACCTAGGCACCTCTGATCATAGTAATCCATGATGCGGGATACGGGGCCAAAGCCCCCTCTTGAATAAGCAATGAAAATGCCCGCGGATCTCGTAGTATGCTGTGCATTGGCAGATATAGTACTCCTCTGACTTTGGCTCTCTTTGGCAAACCTGGCATAACCTCTCCTTTGGGGGTATATCTCTGTATCGGCAAGTCCCTATCTCCAACTGGTGAGATGAGGTGCATAGCTGACCAATAACACATCTAATGCCATGAGATAGGTCGGTGTCCATATACTTGGGGCGTGAGATGAACCCATCATCTGCCGTCTGGAGAAGATGGTCTCGATAAAAAGCCATTGTCGTCCCCAACTCATGTGACGGAGACAGCCAATTCCTTCTAGTATCCAGCTGACTGAGATCATGTCTGATAATCTTGCTAATCTCTGAATGTGTGAGGGTGAGGGTGGGTGCATCCAAGGAATACTGAAAAAGGGGCAGCCTGTCCATACTAAATCCATGTAGCTTAAACCAAGATGATAGCTCTGCAAACCAACATAAACTATCACCCTCACTGGCCAGTTGTCGCGATGACTCAAGCGCTAGTCGTGCATATCTGTTGCGTGGTAGCTCCCATGTGCTATGAAGGAAAGATACTGATCTAGAGAGAGAGAGAGAGAGAGAGAGAGAGAGAGAGAGGAGAGAGAGGAACAGGCTTATTTTTACAAAACCTATGAATAGGTAGATGCTTCAAGTTTTGAGTTTTCAATTTTTCATGCTGCTTGGTGATTAGTTGAGAGAATATTATTGTTTGCTTCTTCTTTGTTGAATGAAGTAAAGATTTGGTCAATTTTTCTCTTGTTCTTATTCTAGGAGAAGTGAAGGTGGTAATAGTGGGGAATGGAAGTGTGGGGAAGACCAGCCTGATTCGGCAGTTCTGTAAAAGTCAGTTTATAGAAGACTATAAGAAAACAATTGGAGTGGACTTTCTTGAAAAGCACATGTGAGTGTTGTGTCTGTGGAAGCATGTTGCTAGTTTTGTAATTCATCAAGTTGATCTTTCCAACACTTTTCCTTGATTTTGTTTTTGCGTGAAGAGAAAGTGCCTTCTTTTGTATTAGTTAGAACGACTTGGGTTTTAAAACATGAAGGACCTGGTCTCTTGGTCTTAGACGTTGACAAGGGTGAATCCTATCAAGATCCTGCTTGAAAAAGTTTGAATACCATGCAGATAAGCAATACAGTGGAAAAAATAAAAATACCTGGCTGGATGTGACTTGCTCTTCAAGAAACAAATAAATTTATCTCAGTTTTCTGACCTGTGTCAGTGAATGATGATGTCGAAGTACTCTACCGTATGGAGGCAGAGGGAGAACACGGACTACTTGCTGAGGTGGTCGATGCTGATGTGGCACCTTGTACGGACTAAGAACATGGCTGCATGCTTATGTGGCACTTTGTACGAACTTTATGATGTGGCAGCCTGCGGATTGCTGATGTGGCAGTACAGCCACGCTGATGCTTTTATGGAATAAGCCCATCTATACTATACATAATGGGGGAAGGAATTCCGGCCCCTCTCCCAGGCACGTGGCGCAAAATCCTTCCTCCAGCAAGTGAGCTCTGCAACATGGCAACAACGAGAGAATGAAATGAAATGTAATATTAACATCTTCAAAAGGCCAAAATGACTTATGAGACCTAAAGATTACATGTGGTGAATCTAATACCAGGTCTGGGTACAAAAAGTACAAAGAACTGAAAAGAAAATAGTGGGTAGGGGTGGGGTGAAGGGTGATACAAAGGGAATACAAAGGGTGAGCTGATACAATGGAGCTCTCTGACAATCGATGCATCATATACATATACATCAGTATCCAAAAGGCTATAGAGTTTCAATGTCCTCCAAGGTAGGCACTCTGTCGGGACGGCTCCTATGTCGCGCCAGTATGGTATGGATCCTCTATCGCAATCTGCGTCGATGTCGAGAGGGCCCCCTCATCCTTGGGCGACGGGACCGCCCCAACTCTATCACCCGATCAAGCAGTATGCTTCTGGTGCCTCTGGTGTTGTTCTGCTGTGGGGGCTGCTCGAACTCCTCTGTCTGTGACTGAAAGAAATCTGTAATCTTCCGCTGTCGTTGGATCTCTCTCATTGTGCCCCTCTTCAAGAGGTCCTCTCTGTGTTTGTGAATCTCCAGTAAGTATAATCCGAGGCATCTCTGATCCTGTTATCTCATGACTTTAGAAAGTGGCCCAAAACCCTCTCTGAATAGACAGTGAAAGCGGCCTCGTATCTCATAGTATATTGGGCAGTGACGTATGTAATGTAGCTCTATCTCGGGCTCTATCTGGCACACCTGAAAAATTCTGACTCAGCAGGTACTCTAAATCTGCTTGTCTCGATCTCTAGCTGATGTGAGGATGTGCGTATCTGACCAATAGCACATCGTATCCCGTGGGTTAGATGAGTATCCATGTATCCTGGTCTGATCACAAACCATCCTCCGTGAGCTGGAGAAGATGCTCTCTATAGAAAGTCATCTTCGTACGTAGCTCATGTGTAGGCTGTATCCATGTCCTCTTCGTATCCAATTGAATCAAGTCCTGTCTGACGAGCCTGGTAATCTCAGTCCTAGCGAGGGAGATGGAGGGTGCATCCAAAGAGTACTGAAATGGGGGTAGCCGATCCATACTAAAGCTATGTAACTGAAACCAAGATGCCATCTCTGCATACCAACATGATCTATCTCCCTGCAATGCCAGCTGCCGCGAAGATTCTAGTGCTAATCGAGCACATCTGTCTCTAGGGAGAGCCCAGGTGCTATGCATAAATGAAACTGATCGAGTGAGTGCCTCCACTACCAATGGAGGAGCAGCGAGCTCCGCCCTAACAATGTCATGTGGTACTAAGGCCTTGGCCCTTATCATCCGAGAAATCATAGACACCAAGGGCTTCTCCATACATCTCCATCCATCAGTACTGCCAGCTCTGCTATGATGATCAACTTAGGGGTCCCATATTTCCACTCCGTACAGCATGGCCGAAGTGACCAAAGTGTCAAAGAGCCAAAGCTTTGTCCGAGGTTCCTGGAACTGAATCTGTGAACATATCTTCTCAAGTCTCCCCAATGCTGCATAGGCTCTGGTCAATCACGTATCTGCTGCACGTCTCAGGGAAAATACTGGACCACTGAAAACCGCCCCAAGATAAGTGTATGTATATGCATACTCCACAGTCTCTCCACCATATGTAAAAGTGGGGGCGGACCTCCTTACCCACTGTCGTGGTGTTAAACACCATTATTTTGGTCTTACCAAGGTTCACAGACAATCCACTGTTCCGTGCAAATACATGCAATGCATCCAAATGACACTGCATCCCCTCTGGAGAATCTGAGATCAGCACAATATCATCAGCATATAATAGCAACGGAATCCATGTCCCTGCAAGCTGAGCACCTCTATCACCCTCTGTCTGTACATAATTTGAAAACTCATCTACATATATCCCAAAGAGAGTCGGAGATAGGGGACAACCCTACTTCACCCCAATGGTGGAGCGAACCATGTCGGACATGCCCTGAGTAGTGCGTACCTGTCCTACCACTGTCTTGTATAAAGCTAAGATCCCCCAAATCAGCTCTGTGGGCACCCCCATGTCTTGCAATCTGCGTATGAGTCTGGCTCGTGGCACTGTATCAAAGGCTTTGCAGAAATCCACAAAGCTACAATATATCCTCCTGCCATGATGTCTACCCTCCTCAATAATGGTTGTGAGTGTCAAAATCTGGTCAAGAGTGGAGAAACCTCTTCTGAACCCTGCCCGTCTTGCTGCTCGTATGCCCTCTCTCTGCCCCCATCCACTCAACTCATGCTCAAGAATTGATGCATGTAGCCTAGCAAGAGTGTGACCAACCATGATGGTGCGGTAATTCCCAGGAAGCATAGGATCTCCCGACTTGAAGATAGGCACAATTGTGGACATACTCCAAGTCTCAGGAAAACCCTCATACATGGCTCTATTAAACATCATAGCAAGAGGCTCTGCAAGCATATCTCTGGCATGGATAAAGTGCTTTGCTACCAGACCATCATGCTCCTGTGCTCTTCCTGTCTTCATCCTGTCAATGGCTTTCCTTATCCTCTCAGCAGTAAAGAAAGTACATGTTTTTGGGCATGCCTCTGGAGGGTCAGGCAAAGGTGGTTGCCCCGATGCTTTATAGAGAGATATATCATATTCCCCCATGTCTCTGTGGAAGTGATGGCTGGCGGTGAAGTGTGCTCATTGAAAGGCCTCCATGCCTCACTAGAATCCTGACTCATAAACAGCTGATACAAATCAGACTCTAATTGAGATAGGTAAGCCCTCTTCTTTCGTTGCACTAGGCGGCGAAAGATAATCTGACTGTCTGTGTAGTAGTACCCATTAGCACCTCTCTTTGTAATCTGATCCTCGTCTCTCTACACTCCTCATCATATCAATTGTCCTGAGGCATGCTCCCAGATCGTCTGCGTGTAGGCTGGTTGTGGGGATATGCCTCTGATGCTGCATCATGGAGCGTCTCTGTCAGAATCTGGGTGAGCTCATCTAGTGGTCGTCCTGGCTCCCAATGTGTATACCGAGTATGTGTGGAGGCCTCTCCCAATGGAGCTGTGTTGAACAGGAACGATAGAGTGAAAGACAAGATAGCACGATCGACTGCTACCCCAACCGGCCTAGTTCCCACCATAAAATCCTGAAAGGACGGAATGAGTCCTGGCGGAGCCATAACATAATCCACTGTACTAGCGCCATGCCGATGTGGAAAGCATGTAAAACCACCTGCTGCTGCAGGGAATCTCTGTAAGCCATTCAAAATGGCCAATCCATGTGCAGTCCCGATATCAATCAAGTATCTGTGCTCCTCATCATGTGATAATCTAGACAGGCCCACTTCTGTAATATGAAGCTCCCGCATCAACTCCTCTGAGGTATCATAGAATACTGTCTGGTGATGGGCAGTCCTAGCATTGAAATCCTCCAAGATAATTATGTCGCCATCTCTGGAAAACTCCCATATATCATCATCCAAAATAGAGAAGGGGGACTGTCCTCTAGCTGATGCATATATTGCCGTACTAGGAGGGAAATAGCAAATAGCGATGTAGAGGTATCTACCTGTCTTTGCCTTTAGTCTCACCCACATGTACCTAGCATGCTCATCCCTCCGAGCTATATGTATAAGAGATTGTAGCTCCTCCCTGAATAAGACTGCCACTCCTCCTGAACCTCGTCCTCTGTGCTCTGATCGAGTCTCCTGTCTGCAAGCTGTCTCCCATTTGTATCCGCTCACATGGGGCATGGACTGCCCCGGGGCCTGATGAGTCTCAGAGTAGAAAATGATGTCTCTCCCTGTGAAACTATCCTCAAAGGCCCCTACATCTAGGTGCAAAGATCCATTACAATTCCATGTAGCCAGTTTGAGTGTGGTCCCACAGGTCTCGCGCCGTCATGCAGGGCGCTTCTCCAGAATAACCACTCGTCCATCCCTGTAGAAGGCCACTTTCCCCTTCTCTCGAGTTGTCATTATCTCGGGCATAACTTCTTTCAGATAAGCAAGTTGTGAGAGTGTGAGGTCATCTCCAAGGAATATGCCCGTTTTCTTTAGTGTAGGACGCTTCTTCAAGAAGTCCTTCTTTGCCTCCATGGATGGGAGGCGCATGATTAGAGCTCTTTCCTTTGATGTCTCCCCATTTCCTTGTGTCTTCTTCCCTACCCTCCATGCCTTTGTATGAGTAGCCTCACTACCCATCATGCGGAGAAGTTTTTTGACTTCCCCTTCCACATCATTTCAGTCTTTTAGACCGGTTATTTGTATGTGCAGTGCTCTAGTCTTCCTTCGTTGTTCTTCTTCTAAAGTCATGTTGATGATTGTAGGAGTGGGGATAGATGTGGTTTCTTTCCCTTTCCCTTTCTTAGCAACTTCTATCCATTTCTCGGCCTTATCCGCCTTCTTCTGTGTCTTTGTGATTACATCCACCCACGAAGACGTGTTTGCCACGTTCTGTTTCTCTTCCTCTTTGATCATCCGTACCTGTTCCTTGATGACCTTGATTTCCTCTATCACCGAGGCTTGGAATTCACCTTCCTCTAGTCCATTGCTTGCTCTATCAGCAAGCTCTCGCTTGAGGGCTGAGACCTCTTCTTTGAGTGCTTGTGAATCCGCCTTAAGTGCTTGTTTCTCTGCGTACAGGTCCTCTTTCTCCTTCTTCCATTGCATGCCTTCGTTGAGGAGCATTTGAAGAAGGTTGGCCTTCTCCTTCCGCCATCCTTCCATCTTTGCTTTCCATTCCTTCCTCTCCCTTTCCACTTGTGTTATCCGCTCGTTTGTAAGCATGAAGGTTGCCTTCGTACGGGACTTGCAAACTGGTGAAGCGCTCATGACCTCCATCATAACGGCCCCTGTTGCACAGGCCCTTAGTTCTGCTCGTGTTTAGTAACACTCCTGAGTACTGATGGGGTTCTGTTGCTCCAACTCGCACTGGCTAAACGCGATGGCTGATGTTGAAAGCTCCACCCAATGGGCTGGCTGGCACCTCACACACACACACACACACACACACACACACACACACACACACACACACAGAAATGAAATGAAATGTTATATTAACGTCTTCAAAAGGCCAAAATGACCTATGAGACCAATCAATTACAAAATAGTGAATCTAATACCATGTCTGGGTACAAAAGAACTAGAAAAGAACTAGAAGTGGAACAAAATACTACTACTACTACTACTAGAGAGAGAGAGAGAGAGAGAGAGAGAGAGAGAGAGAGAGAGGGCTCCACCCTTGTCCGAACTGCCTCTTGCTCGCCCTCTGACTTGCGTGAACTTTAGACCTGCACGGTTTTCAGCATCTGTGCGTCACTGAAACCTTCACGAGCTGGCTGTCCAGAGCATTTTGCGCGCGCTCTTCGCAACAAGTGGCCATCAGCGCTGCAGTTTGCTCAAAATGATGCTAGATGCTGATGCAATGTCTGACTGCTGAATGCTGATGCTACGTTGTCGGTACTACTGCTGATGATGCTTGTCTGCTATGCTGAGGGTACTGCTACTGCCAACGCTAGGGCTGAATTCTCTCAACGCTGGAACTGCAACAACTCAACGCTGGGCTGCTAGGTTCTGATGGCGATCAACTCCCAACTGGTATCGCTGGCTGATGGCTGGATGCTAGAGAGAGAAAGAGAGAGTTGCCACGTCATCAAAGGTTCTGATGCTCTCGTAATTAAGGTGCTGACCCGCACGCTGTTTGCTGTTCGCACACACATCTGTCTAAGAGCCCACGCTCTGCTGCCCTGCTGCCATGAGACCTGAGTGGGCTGTTGTTGCGTGCTGGTGCTGAGGCTGAGCTTTACGCGAGCAAGCCTACGCACTGACTAGCCAAACGGATGCAATGAGAGAGAGAGAGAGAGAGAGAGAGAGAGAGAGAGAGAGGACCCCTGGCAAAACTTGGCAGCTTCGTATCCGACCACGAGGAGCAGGTTCGAGACGGAGTGGAGGAGCTCTAGAGCAGCAGAGAGGGTCTCGCGCACCATGTACGGGGGGTGGGCTTGCTATGCTCTACACCTTCACATGCCGGCAGTGTTCCCTCTCTCCTATCTCTCTATGGCAGCAACGCCATGCTTGCAGTGTCCCCTGTCTCCCATCTGCTATAGCTGCACAGGCAGCACAAGGGAGATTCTTTTTTGCTCTGTGGATGGACAGATAGGAGTAGAGGTACTGCAAGACGAGCACATGGCAAGGCGAAGGGGGAGATCTAAGGCACGGCGTGACGATGAGGCAGACATTCTCCAAGACTGTGCTAAGAAGAAGGATTTGTACCGAGACAATAGGATACATGATGATATTTGTGACAGTGGGTTGCTTGAAAAGAACAGATACTTAGGCAACACGCTAGTTAATATGTATGTCAAGTGCGGTGGACTTGACAGAGCGCAATAGGTCCTTGACGAGCTTCCTGTCTGCAATGTTGTCTCATGGAGTGCATTGATTGCAGGATATGTCCAACAGGGTCAGGGTCACGAAGCTTTGGGCTGTTTTCAGCAGATGTAGAGAGAGGGCATCTCTCCAAATGCAATCATGTACACTTGCACCTTGAACGTGTGGTATTACAGAAGACGCTGATATGGCAATCATGTACACTTGCACCTTGAAGTGTGGTATTACACAAGATGCTGATATGGGCAATCATGTACACTTGTACCTTGAACGTGTGGTATCACACCTTGACAAAGGAAAACTTTACAATAGGAAAGGCAGATGTTTTGGATGTTTCTAGATAGGACATACTTTATTACATTGTCCATAACCCACAGATAATACAACAGTGACGCAACCACCGGCTACGAAGTCCCAACCTTCCGTGGGACTTGTTTTCCATGTTTATGGTAAATCTACCCATGGGTCATCAAAAGAATTATGCAAAGCACAAGGAAAAATTCAGGGACATGTTGCTTTGATCTTTTTTTATTATGGAGCTTCTAAGGATTTCATCTCTTCTGACTTTGTTTCGGATTGGGATAGACTTTGATAAATTGAGTTACACATTGAAGCAAAACTAGCTATTGGCGATACTAGTAAAGGGAATGGCCATTTTCAAGTCTCCATTCCCCATTCCCATTCCAACTTTCCGTTCCAAATCCTCGTTCCGTGTCTCAAAGGGGAGTATCCGAAACAGGGAATGGCATTTCATGCGCGTTGCCGTTCTCCATTCCCTGTTCTAGGTAACTATGAAAGTTACTCGTCTCATTGGATCTTTACCAATTTCCATCCAAGGGTACAATGGACCAGTTGATTTCCATATCATGAAGCTTTCAAATTGTGATGCTCTCCTTGGCATGCCTTGGCAAGACAAGATAGATGCCAATATGTGGTACGGCAAAGGATCATGACCATACAGAATCATGACAAGCCGATCATCCTTAGAGGTCGATTATCCGCCTACCAAAACATCGGAAGTGGTGCTTCTCTGCCTGCCTTGCTGCAGTTTTTGTTGCTTCTCCGGCTGCCTCCCCGCTGAGCTCCAATGGTGCTCCCAATCCCTGAGCTCTGATACCGCTTTCCAAAGGACATGTAAATCAGCTGAGTTTGATGAATACAAGGCTGCAAATGTTGCTAGCACAATATTATTTGTAATTCCAATATAATGTCAATCGAAAGTTAGTCTATGATATTACAAGGCCTAGACCCTTTTCACTTGAATCACCAAGTTTACACGTACTCACATGTTGCCACCTATGGAAAAGCAAGTAGTTGAAGGCAAAGTGGTCTCCAAATGCTCGAGGAGCACCTTAGCCGTAGAACCCTTGTTGTACTGAGAGTGGATGAATTGTAGTTGCTTTATGAAGTTCAATATTTTTTTTTCTTTTTGCAGTGAGAAACTGTATCCAGGGCAACTTTCCAACATCCTTCAAGAGGTTATTGAGACGATGGGCCATACAAAATAACATGGTGATATGTGGATAGAGGCCTCTATCATATCTCCCGCTGCCTGTGACAAAATCCACCACATACTCGGGACCGATCGTCTCTATGGCGGCCGCCCACTCGGTGGCCAGGACCTTGGTTGATTTTCCGGTCTTTGTGGCATCATGTGATAGCACAAAGTATATCTCATCCTTGGAGTAAGCCAGAATTCCATGAATATATCTCCCCTTGTGTCACTCCACCCATCGGCAATAAGGGTATGCCATGCTTTCCCCATTGCTGCTGCACATTGAGTATTGCTTGCTCAACAATGGCCTTCATTCTCTCAAGCAAAGTGGTACGGAGGGCCCCTGAAGATGGAGACACATAGTTTAGGCCATACTCTCTGATCCTCTTCACCATAACTTTCCAGTATTCTGACCTGTTCCAGTTCCAACCACAAGAAAAGAGCAATAATTATTAGTGCATGGACATTGAACACTCACGAATCAAGAGTAAGCTTGCCAGCCATGTTAATGTAGAGAGCTTACCGAGCCATGAGGGATGGGATGTTATCATGGTGAAAGAATCGGACAACGGTAGCATCCACCTCCTCCTCCTCCTCCTTTGAATCCCAGTGGCATGTAGAGTCCTTTGTCACCTAATACCAATTACAATTAAAAGAAGGATATGACTAGAACAAGGTGGAGAAAATGTTGGAGCCACGACCCACTGAAGCTGCCTAAGAGCCAGTGGAATTACCATGGTGCTAGGGTCTACGGCCTTGTGTACGAGGTGGGTTGCGGTCTTGGAAAACATTTGCCTTTCCTGCCGTTCAAGCTCGGATTTCTTCTCGGCGGTCGCATTTGGGCGAAACAGCACCTGGTGGCCTTTGACATGAAGGTGGTGTGCCCTCACTTGCAAGACTATGAGCCTGAACGACCACCAGCGGCAGATAAAGGTTCGTGGCTCATGTGCTTCCACCATGTTCAATCCTCGGTGACGCTCTTCTTGCCTCTACAAGCATTTAGAGTGCAAGAAGAGGAGGCCATGGATGAGAAAAGGGGACGAAAGCGTGAGGAAGATGTAGAATGAGGAGGGAGATGTACTATGTAGATCTTGAGGGAGATTAGATAGGGAGATGGAGGTGTAGAGTTTGAGGGAAATGGAGAGTGATATAGAGCTTGAGGGAGATGTTGAGAGGGAGAGCGATGTAGAACTTGAGGGCAATGGAGAGAGGGAGAAGTCCATTCCGAACCATTTTGGGCGGGGTCTCCACCTGGCAATGCGTTCCGGCATTCTGGTAGGCCAAAATATTTGTTCCCTATTACTTTGGTTAGTGTACAAATAATTTGTGGTCTTACATAAGTTATGCTGTTATACAGCCTGGCTTAATTGATTAAGTTGCAATATGATTCTAAATCTTGCATGCAATTTACAGAAATGTTTGAGGTGTGCTTATTGGCTCATACTGTTAGCGATCTCAGGATATCTATATGTTGACAATGGAAGGATACTAACAATTGCAAAGACATGCTTTTCTAGTAACTGTTTAAGGATAGTGGAATGCTTTTAATAGGATTTCAAGAAATTAAGAAAATCTTTGGACTACCAGAGTAAGTGTTATTGATTCATGAAGAATCTTGACACACTATGATCGATCTCTGCAGATTTGTAAAAAATCTGCAAGAGGATGTAAAGTTGATGCTGTGGGATACCGCAGGACAAGAAGAATTCAACTCCATGACGCGCATATTACAGAGGTATTGTCTACTCACTCATGAAGGGCTTTTACACCCAGACGTTTTTTTCGTCCTCGTTAATGCATGTATGCATCTTTTTTATAAAAATCAAGTGAACAAGACACAAAATGTACCCCAAATGATATTTTCCAAAAAAATTGTGTTTATATGTTTCACTGACAGCAATGCAAGGAGCATACTGTGTAGTGTGAGAGAATCTCTGTCAATGACGTGTTCTTACCTTGCTATTGTGCAAAGAAAGAATTTAACAGCCTTGATTTTTTCTACTTTTATGATTCTTAAATGACCTGCAGATTTATGAGGCTCTCTTGCAGGTAGCTGTAGTTGTTTATTTTATTTCTTGGGTGCAACCCATGATTCACCATTGCAGTATGAGTTGTCTACCTTTAAATGACCTTGTCGACATGTTGCTCCAACGTAGAGTTTGCAAAGTGTGTGAAATCCTCCTTGATGTGCCCGAGTGGTCTTACCACGAAGAATGACGGTTCTTGATGCTTATATAATCTCTGTGTTTTAAACAAAAGAACCTTCAAAACACCAATTTGAAAGGCTGTCAGGAGCTACTTGAGGTTTTAATCATGTCTAATAAACAATGTTTCTTGCTTTAAACATATTGGGAAACTTTGTAGCATCTCTTTTCAAAACGCCCGCAGATCTCATAGTATGCTATGCATTGGCAGATATAGTGCTCCTCTGTCTTTGGCTCTCTTTGGCAAACCTGGCATAATGTCTCCTCTAGGGGTATACCTCTGTATCGGCCAGCCTCTATCTCCAACTGGTGAGATGAGGTGCGTTGCTGACCAATAACACATCTAATGCCATGAGATAGGTGGGTATCCATATACTTGGGGCGTGAGATAAACCCATAATCTGTCGTCCGGAGAAGATGGTCTCAATAAAAAGCCATCTTCGTCCCCAACTTGTGTGATGGAGACAACCAAGTCCTCCTAGTATCCAGCGGAATGAGATCATGTCTGATAATCCCGCTACTCTTTGAATGTGTGAGGGTGAGGGATGGTGCATCCAGGGAATACTGAAAAGGTGGCAGCCTGTCCATACTAAATCCATGTAGCTCAAACCAAAATGAAATCTGTGCAAACCAACATGAAGTATCACCCTCACTAGCCAATTGTTGCGATGGCTCAAGCGCTAGTCGTGCATATCTGTTGCATGATGGCTCCCATGTGCTATGAATGAAAGGCATTGATCTAGCAAGAGCCTCCACTACATTGGTGGTGCGTTCATCTCAGCTCTGATAATCTCGTGTGGCATTGAGGCTTTCACCCGAATCAGCGTCCATGGATCTCCATCCATTATATGTGCGCCTTGATCTACTATGATGATCCAGGCCAGGCCCCCATTTCTGCACTTCATTAAGCATGGTGGAAGTGACCAATGTGTCAAATAGCCATAGCTTAGTGCGTGCTCCTAAAACTGCACCTGTGACCATAGCCTCTCTAGTCCTTCTAATGTTGCATATCCCCTCGTCAATCTGACCTCTCATAGAGAAAGTAGGTCCACTAAATACAACACGAAGATATGTATAAGAGTTTACATACTCCACTATCTCCTGTCCATATGTAAAAATAGGTGCTGATTTCTTGACCCACTACGTTGTAGTATTGAATACCATCACCTTGGTTTTGATAAGGTTGATGGAGGGCCCATTGTCATGTGCAAAAGCATTTAACGCATCTAGATGTCTTTGCATACTCTCTGGAGAGTTTGAAATAAGCACAATATTATATCTCATCAATATACAATCCAAACAAAGTCGGAGAAAGTGGGCATCCATGCTTCACCCCAATAGTAGAGTGAACAGGGTGTGAAAGACCCTCGCTGTTCGTACTCTCCCTATAATTGTCTCATACAATGTCATGATACCCCTGTGCGACTCCCAAGTCATGTAATTGTTGTATCAACGTGGCTCTCGGGACTGTGTCAAAGGCTTTGCAGAAATCCACAAAGCTACAATAAATCCTTCTCCATATGGGGGGAGTATTGAAGTCTGAGCAGTGGCTACTCTACCTCCAAGTGACACAGGCTGCGATCTGGGGGGAGCTTGGTTGTAAAAGGGCTCTATATTCATCGCCGGGACCTCTTTAGGTTATTTACGGGAGGAGTGATGAAGGATTCGTTGAAAAGCTCATGGCCTGGATTGGGACGGTTGTTTGCGGGGGGAGTGTTCATCGACGACTATATGTTTCTGTGTCTTGTAACATGCATACCATATTGCATTGTGATGTGCCAAGTTCCAACCACTAAATATTTCCTAATTGGATGAGATTGCCTGGGTATGTAATTTGAGTGCATCAAGACGCCCGTTAAAGATCAGCGCGGTCTGGGTGTGATGGCTAATTTTGCTACGTCTGAATATCAAGGCCTGCAGGTTAGGGTTTCCCAGACCTAACCTCAGTCAACCTGCAAATCCTGGCCGAGGGACCTAAACCCTAGAAGTAGTAGTAGAAGAAGTTCTCATCAACTTACTGATCCTCGCCGAGGGGCAAAATATTTGAAGTTCGCCCAACTTATGGGACCCCCTCCGATGGGGCCCAAATTAAAGAAAGCAAAGTCACACACACTTTTTTTTTGTAATTTCAGATGGAACTACCAATGGGAAACCTCAAGACGAGGAAAACCCATGAGAAATGCTACAAACAGGAAATCAGAAACAGTCAAAATAGAGCTCATAATGGCTGACCGGAAGCTCATCCAAGTCATAGGCAACTCGGAGAGACTGTAGAAGAGATGGCTTGAAGAAGGAAACACAGTCCACTCGAATCTGCTGAAACATGAGGGAATTACGTGCTCTCCACACCGTCCAAAGTGCCCAAAATCTGACCCAGCCAAAAAAGTATGCATACGGCCGAAGCAATGGCGGAAGTACTCCAAAGATCTAGAAAGATCTACCGAAATGCATGGCAGGAAAATGCGTGCGGAGAGTTGTAGAGATGCAATCCACAAACTGCAGCGTATGAGAACAAGACCATAGTAAATGTGGAATGGTCTCAACTGCTACACCAGATTGGACACATCTCGAAGAGGCCAATCTTTTGGATCGCAGAAATTTGCCAATCGGGAGAACCCCACCGACGCATCTCCACATAAATAGTCGCTTCTTCAGAGGCAATTTCTCATGCCACACTTTCATGACTTTACTCCGCCACCATTTAACACTCTTGTTCATATTCCATACCTTATCACAATGTTCATGGATCCAGGAGGACGATTGCAAATGACATTACACTTTCTGTGCAGAAATCAAAGAGATCGAAGAACCAGCATAGCGCCAATCACAAATTCGGTTTTCCATCACCAACGGTGTAACAGGCGATATGGAGTCAACCAGATTTTTAATGTTGTCCCACATGCACCTATAGTGCGTCCCAAGCCCAAAGGTAATAAAAGCCTGTCTAAATGAGAGCACCTGTCCATTAGCATCTGTCACATCAGTTATGCTGATGATACCTTTCTGGGAGAGAAAATAAGCCTGTCTAGGAGAGCATTGAACAAGAGTTTGATAAAAAACCCGACTCCAATGCAAACTTTCCGTTCGCAGTGAGTTTCCACAGGCATCATCTCTACCATGCCACAACAATTCCCGTGTGACCAATTTCCAATCCGCTACAAGACTGGAAGCAAAGGGGCATCCAGGTATTGTAGCCTCAAACTTACCAAAAACCACATCCCAATACGACGGCTGCCAATGGCCAAAAGCTGGTGTAGAAACCACATGAGAGCATAGAAACGCAAACATTTGCGTCCAAGGCTGCTTTTGCTCAACCAACACCAACAACAAAGTGGCCTTTCTTGCTATAACATGAGAGCCCAAATGCAGAATATTCAGACCACCACAACGCTTTGGAGTACATAACTTATCCATCGCAAGCAAACACAGACCCTTTTTCTGAGAGGAAGTAGACCAAAAGTGCTCCAGTATCCGAGAGACATCAAGGTCCGAAGACGACAGGGTGGCCAATGCAACATAGCCAGGAAGAATTGCACGTAAGCCACCAATATGGACTACACTATTCTGAGCCTTACATGTAGCGGCCAAGTGGATAATTTCCAATAGTGCAATTTAGACCTCAATTTGTTCTCAACCCAATCGAACAATTTTACATTGTTAACTGACCAAGCCAACGGATATCCAAGATATCTGACAATTTGATCAGGCTTCACTATCTCACCTGACCATAATACCGAGTGCCAATCCATTTGACGCAATGATAACAATTTAGATTTTCGGAAATTCACTTGCAGACCTGCAGCTAGGCCATAGAGATGTAACGCGTCCATGATGCATTGAACATCCTTAGGTCTATTTTTAGGCCAAAACATGGAGTCATCCGCATACGCTTGCGCCACGAAATGATCACAAGACGGTAGTTCTAATCCATGCAGATGCTCAGTAAAGAGCCCAGATACAACAACAGAGGATGCGTAGCAATAGCATACAACATAGCACTCAAAGGGCAACCTTGCCTAACCGATCTACCAAGGTCCCATAACGGAGTCAGTTCATCATCAAGATTTCCAGCAGATTGACTATTCTCATATAGAAAATAGACCACCCGACACATTCTGGAACCGAAGCCCAAAGCCGTCATGATCTGAGGAATGACGTCCCACTGAATAGTGTCAAAAGCTTTTTCTATGTCGACCTGCATGATGAGTACATCCCGTCCAATATATTTTGCATACTCAATCCCAACGAAAGCATTAGCAATATTATCCATAATTTGCCGGCAAGGAATGAATCCATATTGAGCAAAATGTATGCCCAAGAACAAATAATTGCTGATACAGGAAGATATCATTTTGGACAACAATTTGTAAACCACCGGCATGAGAGTGATTGGACACCAATGCGAGAAGTATTCAGATATCGTCTGCTTGGGCAACAATTTCACCAATCCTTCTTTCCACGATTGCGGCAATGATTGTGTAGTCCATGCATAATTTATCATGAAAAGTAAAGGCAGTTTAAGTGAAGGAAAAATTCAACCCTAAGACTGTCCCATCGAGGAGATTTCCAACGGCCAAGGTGCAGCAAGCTGTCGTGCTGCTCATCCTTAGTAAAACCAGCCTCAAGGGTAGCTGCATCATTCATTGTCAATATAGGATGTACATATGACAACAATAGCTGTCTGGCTTGCAAAACCTCACTTGAAGGCGCTTCAAGCTTGGCAAAAACCTGTTGAAAATGATCCACCATGAAATCTGCCAATTGACTTTTACTGACCGTCAATTGCCCACTATCAACCTTAACCCTTTTGATAGATACGGATTGCCTTGAATGATGCAAATGCTTAAAAAACTGCTTCGATGAACAACCTTTATCCATTAAAGCATTCTGTCTTGATCTGAGTTTCCATTTTTCAAGTTTCCTCTGGTTATTAAGTGTCAAAGCGGCTTTAGCTGCACATAATACATCTTGTTCCGACTGAGTAAGCCGTCTAGTGTTTGCAAGATTTTCTAAAGCTTGACTAGTCACCTTATCTTTCTGTACTTTATCTCTCAACCGGTGCATGTACCACAAACCATAATCCTTTATGATTGCTTGGATCCGCATGACAAAACGATAACAAGCCACATCCACATCGATAAACATATGAGAGATAAGTGGAGGAATTATCGCTTCACTCAAGTTTTGGAATGACTTATGCGAGAGGTATGCATTATTAATACATGTAGCAATCTCTTACTGGGAAGCGGGGAATGTGCATCCAATGCCTCAATATGGATCAAGAGCCAAAGAGGAAAATGATCGGACAGAGTAAAGGAGCGATCAATCGTGATATCACATGCAAAACATATCCTATTGCGGAGAACCCAGCTCATACCACTGATCCAATCGAGCTCTATATTCCGAGCGAGCATTATGAGCAAAAAGTATAGCCTCGCTCCGAAGAGCGAGTAGTGGCCCACAGATCCAAAACACCTGTGTCACTGATCATAGCATCCCAGGAAGAACGTTCTGAGTTCAACATATGTGAATGGCCAGTTGTATTGTCCGAGTTTGCCGACGCATTATTAAAATCCCCGCACCAAAAAGCATGTGAACGCCGGGGATATTTGACCAAACCTTGCCAGAGATGAGATCTTTGTGCAGTATAAGCGTAAATACACCAAATTCTTGAATATTGCCTTGCACAAGACATTGAACAACCATCCAACGCCCCGCCTGGTCATTATGGGCCATAACCGGCTTCAGTTCATGACGCACCATCATTAAAACTCCCGAAAAAGAGCCAGTACCAGCATAAGAAATCCAAAATCCTGCATAATACGATGACTGACCAACAAAGTCGTGTTGATTATGCTCTTGCAACACCACTATATCTGCTTTACTTGTATGTACATAGTGCCAGATTAGCTTCCACTTGTCATGGTTTCACAATCCGCGCACATTATACGTAAAACATCTAAGAGGAGACTGTATCTGTACAATATTTACAAGAGAACCACAAGGCACAATCATCAAGTAGGATTGCCCATAGGCACATCCGCCTCCATACTAACATTCAATAAAGCAGATTCCAGATGCGTTCCTTGCTGGGGATTTTGATACATCGGCAACGACGCAGATGTCGACCCAAGCACAATATCTCTGTACGAGTGAACGACTCTATCCCACGCTTCAACTAGCGACTTATGACCATGAGAGGCGGACGTGGAAGCTCCACCACCTCTCCCATCCAAAATAGGTACATAATTCCTTAAGACAAGCGAAACACGAGGTTTTGCAATCTTCTTGGGAGTTTGCCAACCATCAGTGCAATCTGCCAATTTGGCTTTTCCTTTTGTATCAGCCTTTGCAGCAGGTTGCGCAATAGCCAAGCTCTTAACCGACTCTTTACCTTGTTTGGCCTGCATACTTCCATTAGAATCCTCCGTCTTCGGCCTCACGGATGAAGAGGAGGGAGAGGCAAGACGAATTTCAGACGTAGGAACAGCAGATGGTGGCAATTTAAACAAAGACTCTTGGCATTCAGATTGCATATGGCCAAATTTGCCACAGCTAAAACATGCACCTACAAACTTCCCCCATTTAAGTTTAAATGGCCTTTTGCCTACCATTGGATCACCAGAGTCAACCGCAATCCCTGACGGCGTCGGCTTGTTTGTATCCCACATCACGCAAAATCTATTGGAATTAGTATCCAGGTTTGGGGGGCAAATCACTTTGCCCAACTACACGGCCAAAAGAGGCAAAAAATGCTTCCAAGTCCGCGGAAATCCGACTATTTCCACCCAAACCGGGCACCTGTGTCGTATCAAACTCTGATAATCTTTAGTAAGCGCCCGTGGCAGTACATGTGTCATTTGCATGTTGAAAAACAAAGGCGACATTTCCAACAGTCGTGACGAGCATCCATGTCTGCCAGTAGCACCTCATAAAACCCACGTGCTCCAAAATATACCCCTTGGACTGCTTGTCTTTTCAATAGAAAATCAACCCATTGACCTACATCTTGTGCTGAGGGCATCTTGCCGGGGAAAAACAAAATAACTGCATTCAACGCATACAGTGCAACCGGATCCATCAATTGCTGAACCGTAATAACCACTTCAGTTTCAGGATGCTGGCCTTCCCAAGCATTTCTAGCATTTGCAAAATCCTCCGACAAGCACTCTTTAATGATGCTTGTAGCATCCATTGAGGAAAGATCTATCTGTTTCCTACGCTTATACACAGCTTCTTCTGCCATGACCAAGCGAAACCTCACTTTCTGCTGACATACGTCTGCTTTAATTAGAGAGCAGTTCTTAAAACACCCTAGACTGTCACTCACTTTTTTATTGTTTTTTTTATAAAAAAATCATCTCTGTACAAACCACAAGACTGCTCATGAAAATAACTCTGTTCTACAGAAATCTGATCTCAAGCACACTAGGAGGGCTAACAGCACGGTAATCCAAATCACTGCAGAGTGAATTATTGAAGGACTGATCAAACACACTCTGCGCAGGCTGGATTCAGCACGCTGTCTCTAGCACTGGTTGCCAGATGCTGCAAATTGCACACGGAAAGCACTCCGAACAGGCAACTTGCGCAAGACTGAGATGCGTGTAGGAACTGGATCTGTGCAGGGCTGAATTCCGTGCAGGTTAGGGGACAAGCAAAGCAGCAGGTGAATCGCGCTCACACACACACACACACACACACACACACACACACACACACACACACACACACACACACACACACACACACCCGCGCGTTGATGGGCTGAGTACTCTGCAGAAGGACGCTCAGGGACAGAGAGCAGGTCTCATCAGCTCGCTCGCGTCCACACACACACACACACACACACACACACCCGAAGGACCCATCGTATGAAGCTGATGACGTGGAAGGAGTGTACGACTATCCCGCAATTTACGTTGACATGTTGACGTGGCTTGGAGTACAGATTGCAGTGATTTATGCATGTTGACCATAGTCATAGGGGACGCCCATTTTTGGGCTTCGTGTCCCCACTTTTCCGTCTTCACTTGCCGTCCCGCCCTCTTTTTTACACTAAAAATCCATTTGAGCCCCGTCCCTCGTCCCCCGTTCCCTGTCCCCTGACGCGTCCCTTGTGACTATGATGCTGATATGGCACTGTACGGACGGCCACAAATTCCGTTGGTTGCTAACGTGGAAAATTGTATGGAATTCTTGGATTTGTGCTGGTTGCTTTTGAAGACTAGATGCTTTTAAGTTGTATGTTCTTCATGTATTGTTTTGGGATGAGCCTAGGGCCTTTAAATATGAAGGGTGTGCTCTCTCTCTGGCATTCTTGCGGGAGCGGATGTAGAGCAGATTCACCGATCTTGTAGTGAGTTGAAGCAATATAAAGAAATAGTAAAAGGGGCACAAGGGTTTGGGGCTAGTGCTCTCTTTGGGTGGAGTGTCGCCACTCCGTGTCTCATGTGCCGTGCATCTCTTTCCGTTCTGTTGTTTTGAAGTGCTTAAAGTTGTTTCGTCTGCTCTTTTCCGTCAGCACGTGGTGCCCTTCCCATTACACCTAGCATATATGAAATGCTCTACCAGTATACCATCATGATCCTGTGCCCTCCCTGTGTGCAATTTGTCAATGGCTCGCCTCACCATCTTTGTTGTGAAGAAAGTAGAAGTGGGAGGACACGGTTCCGGTGGGTCTGGCAATTGTAACTGCTGTGCTACTGTGTATAGGAGGATGCATATTGTGTCCATGTCTCTATAGAAGTAATGTCTAGAGAGGGTGAGTGCTCTCTAAAGAGTGGCCAAGCCTCCCTAGAGTCGTGGCTCAAGAGTATTTGATAAATATCTCTCTCAAGCTGAGCTAAGAAAGGTATCTTCTTTCGCCGTAGAAGGCGGCAGAAGAGTATACGCGATTGCTCATGTGTGATCTCTCCCAAAGCCACCTCTCTTTGTAGTCAAGCTCTTGTCTCTAGACACTCATCATCCTACCAACTATTCTGAGGCGTGCTCCTAGACCGTGGTCTCCCACTAGGCTGAGAGTGGGGAAAAGCTATGACTGCTGCTGTGTGTATCGTCTCTGTCAATAAGTAGGTGAGCTTTGATAAGGGTCTATGAGGATTCTTCCCTGCTAGAAGACTATACAGTCCTACATACACTCCATGTGTCTCTTTGCAAAAGTGGTATCTTGGATGGCGATGTGTGTCATTAAAAAATCCACCAATAGTGTAAGTAAAATCTACTGCAAAAGATATTTGAGCATGGGAACATAATCAGCATGAGTTGAATTCAAAGGATGCACGGCGCTGCTGCTGTACACTGCCCCCCCAATCCCCCCCTTGCTTCGTTTCACGCTGCCCCTGCCCTGCATTGCACACACATGCGTCATCCCCCCTCGCCCGCTGCCCACACGTGCTAGCTTCCCTCCTCCCCTCCTGCTGCTGCCACTGCCTCACCCCGCCATTGCCTCTACCCGCCTCCCCTCAGCCTCCTCAGCCCGCAGCCCCCTCAGCCTGCCTTTTGCATCCCTCCTTTGCCGCCCATCCCCCTTTTGCACACCTTTAGTAGCCCCCCCCCCCCGGCTCTGTTTAGCCCTGCTCTACTCGCCGGGTGTCGTAGGGATTTGTCTTCACGCCCCCCCTTTCCATCACAACAGCAGACATAGATGGAGGCTTATGCTCCACCCCAGAGGGACTCCTTAGAAGCCCCCTCGCCCGACCCTGCAGAGCCCACCATCCGACTTGCTTTCACCGACAGAGCAAGCGAGCCTTGCCACAGAGGTGGAGCGCCTTCAAGCGACCTCCGTCATCTGCAAGATCATCGGCACCGGACCTAGTAGAGGGGAGGTGCGTGATCTCCTCGAGGCCAGCCTTTTAGCAGAGGTGGGCAAGATTCTCGATGTTCAGTTTCTCGGGCGTGGCTACTACCAGATAGAGTTTGAGACTCTTGAGATGGCGTCCAAGGTCATTGCAATGAGCCCCTTGGCCATTCGAGCAGTTCGAGCACACTTTCGACAGTGGTGCCACGGTTTCGACCCAGCTACCAACGTTCTTGTCGAGGAGGCAGACTTGCCCATCTCAGTTTGCTGCCTCCCTGGCTTGCAGAGGGAGTACCTTCAACTCCTTTCCAGGATAGGCTAGGCGATTGGGACTGTCCTGGAGACACCTCGCATGGCAGCCTCTATAGCTGCCAAGGCGGCCGGCATCCCCATAGTACGTGTTCTGGTTCGAGACACCCACACTCTCCCAAAGGTCATCCTACTACCTGGGTGAGTGGAGGTTGGTTCCGTTAGAGCGTGGAGTATTCGGGCCTCCAAATCAGTGTTTCATTTGCAGACAGATGGCCAATTTGGCAAAGGCCTGTCCTCGTAGGAGACCTCGACCGACAGCGCATGCACAGCCTCCCAAGGCTGAGCACGCCCAACAGCCAGATACACAAGACGCACAGGCTAGTACCTCGACTGAGACCAACGATCAGACAGCTGACGGTTGGTAGCAGGTCTCTGGCCGCCGACAGGGGCGGGCTCGCCCCACTGCTCCCATTGGTGACTGACCTTCTGCAACTTAGCAGCACTGGGTTTCGACTGGGAACTGTTTTGAGCCCCTTCAGCTGGATCCGCTTGAGTAGGACTCGTCCACTTCAGTTCCTCCACCTCCACCTCCTCCTCGCTCAGACGCTGCCGCTTCGCCTCCTCCCCCTCCCCCACCTCCACCTCCACCTCCTGTCCCTTCTCTCTCCTTGGTGGGGCCCCCAGCCTCTTCTCCCGACCTCTCCTCCACTCCTCCTCAGACGCAGGGTACTTGACACGTGTCTGCCGCGAGGTGATCTCTTGGTAGTGCTTTTGCTATGAGCCGTGTGGCTCGAGAGAGAGAGCCCTACCTGAGGCTGCCTTTTTTGGTACAGACTTCTCCTTTTGCAGCAGTCCCTAGAGGTTTGACTAGCTTTGATTTTCGCAGATGCTGGGACTTCTTCGACTATAGCTTCACACAGTTCCTGGGTGACTCTTATCTTGACCTGGAGGAGGCTTGCTTTCGAGTCCACGTTCTCTTTCTTGCAGCTAGAGGCATTGAGACTTTGGACACAACGGTGGGCTTCTCCTTTCCATTGTGCGGTAGGGATTCCACAGAGTGGACCCAGCACACAGTTCTTGGCTGGCTCCAGATTTAGGCTACTGAGTTCTCACACCACACAGGGGACTTAGGGGTGACAGATCTGGTGTAGACACTTTGGCCTCTTGCCAAGTTCAGTGTGACCCCTCCGAATGCAGCGGGTTGCAGGCACAGTGTGGTGCATTTGTTTGCTGACACTTAGAGCCCTCCTTGTTATGTATTTGTACATGAGGATTCTTGGATAGAGGATGTAGCCCTTCGGGATGCACACTCGGCTTGGGCCTGGGTGGGAGAGTCACTCCTTTCGTGCTTGTCTAAAGGTCGTTCAGATGGGGAGTAAGATACGGATTACTCCCCATCCAAACCGGCCTCAAAGATAGCGAGGTTGGCTGCTGTGGCAGCATTTGTTTTCTCTCACTGACTCCATGAGGATCATCTCATGGAATGTGCAGGGATTAGGAGGCCCAAAGTTTCAGCGTCAAAGGGGTCGTCTGCGTCAGGATCTTCATAGATGCCTTGTGGGTGGTGAGATTGACATTCTTATGGTACATGAGCATCATCTTTGTGAGAGCCGCATTAGACGGTGTGGTCAGATTTTGCGTGGTCGCTATGAGACGTTTTGGTCAGTTGCTTTTGGACTTAGAGGCATCCAGGGAGGGGTATGTATGACTGTTGCGGATTCTTTGCAGCAGGCCATTGTGGGCAGAGGGATTATTGTGCCAGGCAGGGCTTAGTGGATTACTATGCAGGTTCAGGGTTGCCTCATGGGCTTCCTGAACATCTATGCGCCCAATGTGGCTAGTGCACGTGCAAAGTTTTGGTCTCATATTGTTGAGTCTGTGCCGCAGGCAGAGCAATGGTGCATTGGGGGTGACTTCAACATGCTGGAGGACCCCTCTGACAGGATTGGAGGTAGCCATACTACTGTGCATGTAGTTGAGCTGGCAGCTTGGGAGAGGTTATGTATGACTGCGGGTTTCAGATGTGTGGCATCACTCTAGCTTTGTGAGGCCCCCCGACAGCCTGGCCTTCTCTTGTTCGGGGACTGCAGAGTGGGAGGAGTGAATCTATCTCGGATAGATCGCTTCTACACTAGTGACCACTTCTGTGACTTGGGTGGGACAATTTGGATTCTGGCTGGGACTTCTTTTTCGGACCATGCACCAGTGATCCTCACAGTGATAGATAGACAGAGGAGGGGGAGCACGATGCTACGTATCCCTGAGAGGGTTTTGCTGGACTCTGCGCTCAGAGACGAGTGGTGGCTCTTTGGACAAAGGGCTTAGACATGGACTCTCCTGCTCACAGAGTAGCCTCTGGACTTGCTCAGCTTAGTCGGCTTTTTCTTCAGGAGTCCATGGCCTGCCTGGCTGCAGCGAGAGAGGAGGAGCAGCGTCTCCGACGAGGCATTGCTTCCTTGCAGAGGATGCAGGAGCAGCATTCAGACAGTCTTTGGTTGGAGGAGCAGTTGCAGCAGGCTCGCCAGGAGCTTGTCGGCACACAGGAGAGGCATCATGAGTTTGCTTTCCATCGACAGGCATCTCAGTGGACCCAGGTGGGTGACAGAGTGAGAGGGGCTTTCTTTGAGACAGTGGGACCCCGACATACGCAAGCCAAGGTGAGCCTGTTGAGGAGGCTTGATGGGTCAGTTGCTTTAGAGCCAGAGGACTTGCGAGCAGTTGCTACTGACTTTTACGACGTGCTATCAGCAGAGCCTCAGTCAGAGCATCAGGATGCATGCACATAGCAGGTTTGGGCACAGATGCCTTGTCTTGTGACTGAGGAGATGCGCCAGAGGCTTGAGTTGCCTCTTCAGCTAGAGGAGCTCCACGTGGCCCTCAGAGCACTTCCTCTTGGTAGTTGTCCAGGTGAGGATGGTTTGACTCCCAGCTTTTTCTTAGAGTACTCGGACTTGCTTGGCTTAGACTTTTGCAGCGCTTTTCAGTACATCCTGCACACAAGAGAGATGCTTGATAGCATGAGTGAGGGTTTGATTTACCTCATTCCCAAGGAGTGTGGCTCCTTCGATGAGATTCGATAGTGGCGGCCCATCACCATCTTCAACTCAGCCTACAAAATTCTTGCCAAGGCTCTGAGTTTGAGGATTCAGCCGCTTCTAGAGAGCATTATACATGGGACATAGACAAGTTTTTTCAAGGAGCGTAGTATCCTTGACAACATCTTTACGTTTTGGGAGGCATCTGCGCTCGCTCACCTCCTTGGTGAGGATCTGGTGATACTTCTTCTCGATTTTGAGAAGGCCTGCGATAGAGTTGACTCGGACTTTTTGGAGGGCACTATACGCAGGATGGGCTTCTCAGATGCCTGGATCAGAGGTGTGTCAGCTCTCTACAGACGGGCACACAGTCAGGTACTTTTGGCAGGTCGTAGAGGTGATCGCTTCATGCTCACACGTTCGGTCAGATAGGGCTGCCCTCTTGTCCCCTTCCTCTTTCTGTTCTATGCTGAGGTGATGAGCAGATTTTTGGCTTCACAGAAGGTTGGTCTACGTGGCTTAGCGCTCCCTATTCGGGGCGACGAGCTACGGGATGCTGAGTTTGCAGACGATTCAGCTTTGTACTTGGAGGGCCATGAGGCCAACCTTCACAGGTGTGAGCTCGCTCTTGAGACCTTTTGTTGTGCATCAGGCGCACGGATCAACTGGAGAAAGACAGTGGCTTTCTCAGTTGGTAGTGCTCCTACGCCTGATTGACTGCCAGGTGAGGGTTTTAGATGGATTCCCCGAGGGACTGCAGTTTGGTACTTCGGTTGTCAGGTTGGTTTGGACTAGTCTCCTGAGCAACAGATTGCTCCTCTCCTTCTGTCCATTAGGAGGAAGATGTTACGTTGGAGCTCCGCACGACTTTCTCTGGCAGGAAGAGTTGTAGTGGCCAACCAGGTGTTGTTGGCTACTATGTGGTACATCACATCTTATTGGATCTTTTCGAGTTCTTGCATCAACCAGGTCGAGAGGCTGATCAGGAATTTCCTTTGGTCAGGGCGCGACACTGAGATAGCTCGGGCCAAAGTGGCCTGGCAGGTCCTCACTCTTCCTTGTTCTCAGGGGGGGTTGGGGATCATAGACCCGACATAGCAGAGCAGAGCCCAGAGCAGAGCCCAGCCCTTCTTGGGAAGTTTGTTGTCAGAGGATTGCTTCTAGGGGAGGAGCCTTGGAAGGAGTTTTTGCTTCAACGGCTTAGTGATAGAGTGCCTCAGGTTAAAAGGCCCTTGGAGACCTTCGACCAAATGGATTTTCAAAGAGATGCGCAGAGTTGGCGTTCGCAAGAGACTAGAGGACCGTTTTGCTGTGAGTCTGCTCCGCTCCTAGTAGCATTTGAGGAGAGGCCTGGAGCAGCACCAGCCTACTTGCACGGAGGAGTGTTTGCGACAGCCCCTTTTTTGGAACCCCATGGTTAGCACTCAGAGAAGCCACTTGGTTCGTAGTAGGCCTCATGTTTCTTGGGGTCCCATGGCAGAGGGTCCAGCATGCACCTTAGGTGACTGGTTATAGTTCTCAGGCTTGTCAGAGGAGCTTCAAAGCATCCAGCTACAGGGCATGAGAGGGGTGCAAAGCATGTGTCAGGACATCACAGAGGCAGTACCAGCTGAGTGGCTCACACCTCTCTAGTCAGCAGCGCCCAGATGGATGGGGGACCTGCACGCGACTGGAGGTCCTCATCGCAGTTCGGGCTTGTTCAGAGACTGTAACTTCCCTGTTTTTTGAGCTACCGAGTTTCAGCTGAGGCCCCATAAGTTGCAGGGTGCTGTTTTCAGAGGATCCGAGTTGTCATACCAACTATTCTGAGGCGTGCTCCTAGACCGTGGTCTCCTTCTAGGCTGAGAGTGGGGAAAAGCTATGACTGTTGCTGTGTGTATCGTCTCTGTCAATATCTAGGTGAGCTCTGACAAGGGTCTATGAGGATTCTTCCCTGCTAGAAGACTATACAGTTCTTCTACATACACTCCATGTGTCTCTTTGCAAAAGTGGTATCTTGGATGGCGATGTGTTGCATTATAAAAGCCACCAATAGTGTAAGTAAACTCTACTGCAGAAGATATTTGAGCATGATCTACAGCCACTGAACAAGTCTGGGCGAGAGTGATAAGTCTTGAATGTGTGGTATAAGTGATGTGGGAGCCAAAACATAATCCATAGTGCTAGCACCATGTCCATGAGGGAAGCAAGTGAAGATGCCTGAATTGGAGTATCTATCAAGGCCATTCAAAATAGCCAATCCATGTGCTGTGCCCATCTCAATCAGATATCTTTAAATTCCTCAGCATCGTCTGAGGTCTTGGAGAGCCCCATCTCTTTGGAGTCTAGCTCTCTCAACATCTCCTTGGAAGTGTCAAAGAAAGATGCTTGATGATTGCTGTCCTAGCATTGAAATCCCCAAGTAGGATGACATCTCCTTCCCTCAAGAACTCCCAAATATCCTCATCTAGTATGTATGGTGACTACCTCCTAGGCGAAGCATAATGAGATGTGCGAGGTGGGAAGTAATATATGGCAATGTCTCTGCTCTGCTCTCCTCTCCTCCGCTCTAAATCTGACCCACATATAGCGGGCACTCTCATCTCTGCAAACCACCTGGATGATAGGGTGTAACTCCTTCCTAAATAACAATGCTACTCCTCCTGATCCTTTGCTTTATGTGCTCATTACAAGCTACTTGTCTACATGTGCTCTCCCATCTGTATCCAGTCATCCTCGGGAGTGTGCTCTCTGGGCTCTGATGTGTCTCTGATGAATAGAAAATGATGTCCCTCCCTCTGAAGGAATCCTTGAAGGCTCCAACATCCAATTGTAACGAGCCGTTGCAGCTCCATACCGCAAGCTTTAGGTTGGTCCCATAGGTCGCACACCGTCATGCGGTGCGTTTATCAAGTACTTATCACTTTGCCTCCTCTATAGAAGGCGAGTTTTCCCTTCTCTCTGGCAGCCAGAATCTCGGGCATCCATTCTTTCATGTGTGCGAGTTGAGACAACATAAGATCATCTCCCAAGAAAATGCCTATTTGCTTTAGTGTAGGCCTCTTTTTGAAGAAGTCCTTCCTCTCTTCTATGGTAGCAAAACGAATGATTAGAGCACGTTCCTTGGAGGTTCCCGCATCACCTCCTCCTTTCTTGCCCACTCTCCATACTCCGTGTGTTTTGGCTCCATGATTCCCAAACGTACATAGAGGCTTTTCACTTCCTTGTCCACATTGTAGGTGTCCTTGACACTTGTGACTCGTACATGCAGAGCGCGTGCTTTCCTCCTTAGCTCTTCCTCAATTGTCATGTTGATGATAGAGGCAGGAGTGGGCGTTTCATATTTACCTTTTTTGGCCACTTGGGTCCATTGGTTTACTTCCTCTACTTGCTTCTTGGTGCGGGTGAGCACCTCTATCCATGAAGAGGTGTCCCATGCCTTCTTCTCCTCCTCTGCTTGGATGGTGATATTCAGCTTTTCTGCCATGGATGGCTGAATTTCTCCTTTTTCAAGCTTGGTCCGGGAGTGCATGTCTTCCAACTCCTCCTTTAGTTTGTCGATTTGTTCATCTCGTGCTGCCAATTTGCTTTTGAGAGAGGCACACTCCGCCTCTACAGCCGTGATCTTCTCGGTTAGGGCCGTATTGATGATGTCGAGAGCACTATTCGTCTCTTTCTTCTGGGCCAAAATGGCTTGCTTGATGGCCGCCTCCACCTCATCCCTTTTCATCTTGTTGCCTTTGCTACCTTCTTGCTCGATATCATGGGAGTGTTCGACTGAAGTGACTTCCCTCTCTCAAATGTGAGCATGAGGGAGTGTGTGTGAGCTAGTGCAAGTGTGTGCAGGAATGAAAGCTCAAAAATGTGTGTTAGAGAGAGAGAAAGAGCCTCAGTATGTGTCCACACACAAGCGACCTCCCAAACCAGGCTCCCCCCTTGCTTGCAATAACTAAGCACCCCCTCTGTGCACATGAACTTGACACATAAATGTTGAATCTGCCTCTTTGTTGAAGTTCCCCCTCTGCTTAAGCTGCCCCCTATGTTAAAATACGCTTTAGCGTACGATTGTTTAACAAATCGTAAGGTTGGACACAATTCTGCGCGCATAGCCTCGGAACTTTTGTAGTATCTTACGAACTGCTAGTTGCCTATGTAGCACACGCTTGTACCAAAGTCGAAGGAAACCCTTGGGGAGAATTTGCTCCACTATCAGATGCTCAGCCCCTCACGAGAGAGAGAGAGAGAGAGAGAGAGAGAGAGAGAGAGAGAGAGAGAGAGAGAGAGAGATGAAATGAAATGAAATGTTATATTAACGTCTTCAAAAGGCCAAAGTGACCTATGAGACCCAAAAGTTACAATGTGGTGGATCTGATACAAAGTCCGAGTAACAAAAGTAACAAAATGAAATGAAAATGACAATGACAATATGACAAAATGACTAAATGACTACCATGGAATCCTAAACTCCAAGGTGTGAACTAATCAGCTAGCTGGGATAGCTAAAATCACAAAGAGATCCAGCATCGGTCGCTAGTGGATCTCATCAATCTCCTCCATGGTCAGTAGTCTGACCGGGTGTCGTGCATGTCGGGCCAAAGTGATCCGAATCCTCTGATGCAGCCTCTGTCGGTGCTGTGTAGTCCTCCGTAGTCGCGGGCGTCTGGATCTCCCCAGCTCGGTCGCCCGGTCGATATATATATATATATATATATATATATATATATATATATATATATATATATATATATATATATATATATATATATATATATATATATATATATATATATATATATAGAGAGAGAGAGAGAGAGAGAGAGAGAGAGAGAGATGAAATGAAATGGAATGATATATTAACCTCTTCAAAGGCCAAAATGACCTATAAGACCAATCTGTTACAAATTGGTGAATCTGATACCATGTCTGAGTGTTACATGCTTGAACACTCCAAGCGTGAAATCAATAGCAACACACGGACAGAAACTTCAAAATCACTGAAGTTTAATAGAGAGAGAGAGAGAGAGAGAGAGAGAGAGAGAGAGAGAGAGAGAGAGAGAGAGAGAGAGAGAGAGAGAGAGAGAGAGAGAGAGAGAGAGAGAGAGAGAGAGAGAGACGACACGGCCTGGCATAGTTACGTGCCCGGAGGTATTGGCCCCAAAGTCAGGCCATCCCTCTCGGTATTTATTTTTATATTAACGCAAGAACAAAGTACAAAGTCGGCTGGTCCTCTCTGCTCAGTTCTCCTAGGCGAATTTGAGGGGGAAGAGAGGCCTAATTACAATTGATAGGCCCATGGCCTTTTAAAAGCAGTACATGAAAACCTTCAGGTTCTAAAAACATCTCAGGCCCAAAAGCTAGCGCTCTAGGCAGCCAACGTAAATCACGGAAATCCGTACACAGTGCCATGTCGGCAGCCAGCACATTTGTGGGCGTCCGTACAGCCTGCCATGTCAGCAGTCCTCCGTAATTTTCGGGCCGTCCGTACAGTCCTGCCACATCATCATTTTGTGACATACCCCCCTCTTGAAAGAATTGTAATTGCCCTCGATTACACCTGCAAAAATCAAGCCACAAACTAGTTCAGTAGATATTGACTCGTACTGATGCACTAGACGACACAAATCCAGCACTTGCACAAAGACGACAGTCACTGAACATCCACATCACATTCAAATCAAATCACATAACGTCCATCGAGATCTCGGACCATGATCCTTCAGCAATCACATCTAGATCCAGTGATCCACACCGGATCTCACTGGTGCCGGATTGACTAATTTTTATTGCTATCATGTCCATCTCATATGGAATCTCAAGACCGAAATGTTGCAGCCATTTCGTCTTTCAAATATACACTCAAACCGATCACATGAGAGAGCACACGTAAAATCAGATTCATTTCGGGAATTCCCATGTCAAAGTAGAATACTATCAGCCTGTCAGTATCCCTGAAATCAAAGGAAAATCAGTGAATTTTTTCCATCTGGGTAGCTTGCAAAGGAGCGGAGTGACTTCCCTCTTGTGCAGTCCCGTCTGCACCATATTCAACCCTACTGATCTGGGGGATCTCTCGAAATAGTTGAAGCTAGATTGAAAGCCACAAGGTAAAGTTCCAAATCTAAGGAGTATCTGCTAGGTCCTCCTCCATCCACTTCGCATCCAATGTCGGATAGTTCTTGATTAATAACCGCCATTCACTTTACCTTTCTCTTTTCTTTCCATGTGAGCCATTATCTCCTTGGTTTCTTACACTTCAGGTTGCTCCTCAGGCTCCCTGTCCATTGGCACCTCACTTGTATTTGGGAAATTCTCTGATCTACCAGGTGATTTCCTTTTCCTTTCTTTCCTTGTGTCTTGGGACTTGGGGGTAGCTAGCCTTCCCTATCCATCGGCACGTTAGTCTTAATCATTGGAACCCTGAGACGTACTATCATTTGATCCCTTTTCTTATCCGGAATCCTCTAAGGAACATGCATCTGGTTCTCTTAGTTCGTTGGAACCCTCATTTCATTCTCCAGAATCCTGTGATGAGCTGCCATCCGGTTCCCTTGATTCATTCTCTCACTAGCAGACTCTTGCCTTGTTGAGGTGGATAGTATCTTGTCCGTCGGATAAGTCAATGAGCCGGCATGCATTCCAAATTGCTGCTTAGCATGTCCCATAAGTCTCTGAATAGAGTTAGACTTTTGGTTTAGACAATAATCTCGAATCTCTATTGGTAATCCACATCAAAACCGCTCAATCTGCCTTCTCAAAGTAATCTTTCGAAACAAAGATACTGGTAGATAAGTATCCCAAAACCTTTGGCAGTAGTCATCCAATGTATCTTTCTTAGTCATTCTCAAGTGATGCCAAGCCATGATGACATCTCTTTCATATTCATCTAATATCCAAGTTGACGTGAAAATTTTCTTAGAGTTTAACCACATTGCAGGTGCTTCTCTGCGTAACAACAGAGTAGACACCCATGTCTGTGCAGTTCCTTTCAAGTAAGATGCCGCCCTTCGCACCTTGGAGTGTTCCGTGAACCGACCTCCAAAGAAGGCGACATCAAACTGTTGTACAAACTCAAGGGCTCGATGGGTGTCCTGGTAGCTTGGAAACGTCTCAAACCTTATGGCCTAACGCCCTTCCTTGAACTCCTTGGTCTTCTTGCTCATCTGGTCACTGTCAGAAGAGGACGAGCTCTCCTCCTCTGAACTGCTAGATGGACTTTCATGCCTTCTAGGCTTTCTTAAAAATCTGCTTATCTTGCTTTTTCTCCGCTTCTTCCGCCTTTTCTCATCCTATCCTGAACTAGAGGACAACAAATTGTCTGAACTCTCTGAAGATGAAGAAAAATCTGAGTCATCCCCGAAATGAACACGCTTCTTGGATCTGCTTGCCGCCTCGAAACTCGACTTCCGGCCCAAATAACCGGGGAAATCCACCGATTTTCTCTTCTTTCAAGAGTGCTTCAAGCCTTTCATTATTTGGCATATCTTCTGGTCAACAGCTCTATCTAGCTGTTCTTGCGAGTACAACTTTCGCTTTTCTGCATTCGTCTGACCTTTCAGCTTTCCTCCCAGCCTAAGAGGAGAATCAATGGCCTCACGCCATCTCGAGTTAATCTCATCAATCGGGTAATCCTTCAAATGTTTCGCAAATCTTAGGTCTTTGGAGTACTTGATCAATCTTTTCACACACGTGTCAACCTGCAGTTGACGCTTGTACTCAGCTCTGACAAACTTTTCCGTCGAAAATATCTGCCCAAATCTGCATTCTTTTCTTTAGTTCTGTGCCGGATTTCAACTTTCTTTTGCCCTCCCACTGAGAGGTGTTATCTTTGTCAGATTCTCCATGAGAACCCATGTGTAATGGGTCGGGACTCGAGATTCTTTCAAAAACTGCATTTGCTGCAAAAAAGGATCGGATCCTCCGTAGAAGAAGAATCTTTCTGAGCTCTGATACCACTATTACAGGCTTGGACACTCCAAGCGTGAAATCTATAGCAACATGCGAACTGAAACTTCAAAATCATTGAACTTTAATAGAGAGAGAGAGAGAGAGAGAGAGAGAGAGAGAGAGAGAGAGAGAGAGAGAGAGAGAGAGAGAGAGAGAGAGATGAAATGAAATGAAATGTTATATTAACGTCTTCAAAAGGCCAAAGTGACCTATGAGACCAAAAAAGTTACAATGTGGTGGATCTGATACAAAGTCAGAGTAACAAAAGTAACAAAATGACAAAATGAAAATATTATGCTATGGAATCCTAAGCTGCTAGGTGTGAACTAAGCAGCTAGCTGGGATAGCTAAATCACAAGAGAGATCACAAGAGATCCAGCATCGGTCTGTCGCTGGAGGATCTCATCAATCTCCTCCATGGTCAGTAGTTTGACCGTGCATCGTGCATGTCGGGCCAGAATGATCCGGATCCTTTGATGAAGCCTCCATCGATGCTGAGAGAGAGACGACACGGCCCGTCGTATTTCTTTGCCCAGAGGTATTGGCCCCAAAGTCTGGCACCTCTTTCGGTATTTATTTTTATATTAATGCTTGAGCAAAGTACAAAGTGTGCGGGTCCTCTCTGCTCAGTGCTCCTAGGCAAATCTGAGGGGGAAGAGAGGCCCTAGTTACAATTCATAGGCCCATGGCCTTCTAAAAGCAGTACATGAAAATCTTCAGGTTCTAAAAACATCTCAGGCCCAAAAGCTAGCGCTCTAGGCAGCCAGCGTAAATCATGGAAATCCGTACACAATGCCACATCAGCAACCAACGGGTTTTGCGGGCGTCCGTACAGCCTACCACGTCAACAGTCCTCCACAATTTTCGAGCCGTTCGTACAGCTCTGTGACGTCATCATTTTGTGACACTGAATACAAAAAAAGAGATACTAAATTGAATCTAGAAGTTCTACTAACTGGAACTGTGTGGGGTATGTGTGATGATTGATACAATGGGTGCCCAGTACAAGAGGAAGATACAATGGGTGATGAATCCATCCTCATCTGTACTTTGGATGTCGAGATAGTATGGCTCGAATCCTTTGTTGTAGTCTTCGTCGATGCTATGAAGCTCCTCTCCTTAGTCGTGGGTGTCTTTATCTCCCTAGCTCCAATGCTGGGTCAATGAGACTACTGCGTGTGTGAGTATGAGCTCAGCTTGCAGTGGTGGTTGCTCCTCTATCTGTCTAGTGTTTGGCGTGAAGAAATCAATAATCTGTCTCTGGGGTTGTCTCTCTCCATATCTCCTCAGTAAATTATCTCTGTGTGTGTGTAACTCAAGTAGATACAAACCAAGACATCTCTAGTGGAGAAGGGTCCAAAGCCTTCTCTGAATAGACAGTGGAAGCGACCCCGTATCTCGTAATACAGTGTGCATTGACATATATAATGCATTTCCATCTCTAGCTCTGTATGGCATAGGCGGCATATCCTATTAGGTGCTAGTCTCAATCTCAAGCTGGTGTGAGGATGTCCGTATCTGACCAATGGCACACCGTAACCCACGAGATAGATGTGTATCCATATAGGTGGGTCGAATCACATGACACAAACCCATCCATCCCCTGTGAGTTGGAGACATGTCCTCGTGGTGTCCACAACTGGGTCAGGTCCTAGCAAATGAGTCTAGTAATCTCCACCCGTGCATCGAGGGAGTACTGGAAGGAAGGCAAGCTGTCCATGCTAAGCCATGTATCTGGAACCATGATGACATTTGTGCATACCAGCATGATGTGTCCCCCTGTAAGCTAATTGTCTAGAGGACTCAAGGGCCAATCTGGCATCTCTCTGGTAGTATCCCATAAGCTACACATAAAGGAGACTGATCTGGTAAGCACCTCTATCTCTATGGGGGGGCTGCTAACTCTGCTCTAATGATCTCGTGAGGTGAGAGAGAGAGAGAGAGAGAGAGAGAGAGAGAGAGAGAGAGAGAGAGAGAGAGAGAGAGAGAGAGAGAGAGAGAGAGAGAGAGAGAGAGAGTACCAGCATGATGTGTCTCCCTGTAAAGCTAATTGTCTAGAGGACTCAAGGGCCAATCTGGCATATCTGTCTTCTGGTAGAATCCCATGAGCTGCGCATAAAGGAGACTGATCTGGTAAACGCCTCTTATCTCTATAGGGGGGGGTTGCTAACTCCGCTCCAATGATCTCGTGAGGCACGGAGGGAGAGAGAGAGAGAGAGAGAGAGAGAGAGAGAGAGAGAGAGAGAGAGAGAGAGAGAGAGAGAGAGAGAGAGAGAGAGAGAAATGAAATGAAATGATATATTAACGTCTACAAAAGGCCAAATGACCTATGAGACCAAACTAATTACAATGGTGAGTCTATTACCAAGTCTAGGTACAAACAAAGAAAACTACAGACTAGAAATTGAGATAGGAGTGCTACCGACTCCTATGGGTGGCTGGTAAGCTGAGCAATGGTATAATGCCACAAAGGTACAAAGTGGGGATAAGTGTCACCATGATACAATATAGCAGTAACATGAAGCCTATCCTGATCGACACTCTAGGTATCGCGCTAGAATCCTGTGGATCCTCTGCCGCAATCTCCGTCGGTGCTGCGTGGCTCCCCTCCTCAGTCGTGATTGTCTCTATCTCCCCAACTCTAAAGCTCGGTCAATGAGAGTACCACTGGTGTGTGTATGGGTGGGAACCGAGCTCTGTGGTGGTGGTGCCCCTTTGCCTCTGTGGTACTCAGACTGAAGAAATCTGAAATGCGTCTCTGTGACCGTCTCTATCTATGTCCTCTCAATAGAAAGTCTCTATGTCTCTGTATCTCAAGTAGAAATAATCCGAGACATCTCTGATCCTGATATCTCATGACTCTATCTAACGAGTCAAAACCATCTCTGAATAAATAGTGAAAGTGTCCGCGAATCTCATAGTAGACAGTGCAGTGACATATGAAGTGAAACTCTGTCTCTGGCTCTGCATGGCATAACTGACATATCCTCCTGTCTGCTGGTATGCCTCTGAATCTACCTATCTCAATCCCAAGCTGGTGTGAAGATGTGCGTATCTGGCCTATGGCACATCGTAAGCCATGAGATAGATGTGTGTCCATGTAGCTGGGCCCTGTGACAGCCGTCTGTGGTGAGTTGAAGAAGATGCTCTCTATAGAAATCCCTCTTCGTACCCAACTCCCGTGATGGCTCTATCCATGTCCTCCTGGTATCAAGCTGGATAAGATCCTGCCGAATGAGTCTAGTAATCTCCATCCGTGTAAGAGCCAAAGATGGTGCATCAAGAGAATATTGGAAAGGGGGGAGCCTATCCATGCTCAGACCATGCCTCTGAAACCATGAGCTCATCTATGCATACCAACATGATGTATCTCCTTGTAATGCCAGTTGTCTGGATGACTCAAGAGCAAGCCTAGCATATCTATCCTTGGTGGTGTCCCACAAGCTGTGTACAAATGATACTGATCTGGTAAGTGCCTCAATCTCCATAAGTGGGGCAGCCAGCACTGCCAACAGATGGTTCCCAAACATGAACCCCGTAGTGCATAACTGAAGCGACCAAAGTGTCGAAGAGCCAGAGCTTTGTTCGTGGTTCCTGCTGCGAACAAATCCTCTCTAAACCTCCTAGGGCTGCATAGGCACGAGTCAATCTAGTGTCTGCTCCCACTTTCAGTGTGAACCTCGGTCCACTAAAGACCACCCCAAGATATGTGTATGCATCAATGTACTCCATACTGCCCTGACCATATGTGAATGTAGGTGCTGATCTCCTGACCCACTATGGTGTGGTATTAAATACCATGACCTTGGTTTTACCAAGGTTGACAGACAATCCACTATCCCCTGCAATACTATGCAATACGTCCAAATGTCTCTGCATACCCTCTGCTGAGTCTGATATCAACACGATATCGTCAGCATACAATAAAAGAGGGATCCATGTCCCTGCAAGCTGAGCACCTCTATCTCCTCCTCTGTTAATATAATCAGAGACCTCATCAACATACATACCAAATAAAATAGAGGACAATGGGCATCCCTGTTTCACTCCGATAGTGGAGTGAACTATGTCAGATATCCCCTCTGGTGTGTGTACATGACCCATAACTGAACTGTACAATGCCATAATCACCCATATCAGTTCTGTGGGTACCCCCAATTCCATAAGTCGGTGCATCAATCTGGCCCTCGGTACTGTGTCAAAAGCTTTGCGGAAGTCCACAAAGCTGCAATATATCCGTTTGCCATGTGCTCGACCCTCCTCAATGATAGCTCTGAGTGTAAAGACATGATCCAGTGTGGAGAAATCCCTCCCGAAACCAGCCTGTCCATGTGCCCGTATGCCCATAATCTCTGCCCAACTACTCAGCCTATGCTCAAGGATGGATGCATACAACCGTGCCAATGTGTGTCCTACCATGATCCCCGGCACTGTGGGGTCTCCTGTCTTGAAGATAGGTACAATAGTAGACAATCTCCAAGACTCAGGAAAGCCCTCGCACATGACACGGTTGAACAACCGTGCAAGCATCTCTGCCAACAAGTCCCCAACATGTATAATGTGCTCTGCTACCAAACCCTCATAATCTTGTACCCGTCTGGTCTTCATCCTGCCAATGGCCTCCTTTACCATCTCAGTGGTAAAGAAGGTGCTCGTAGCTGGGCATGGCTGTGGTGGATCTGGTAGTGGTGGCTGTCCAGGTACAGTGTGTAATGATGCTACATACTGCCCCCATATCTCCGTAGAAGTAATCACTAGTGGGGGAGACTGCTCATGGAATAGACACCAAGCCTCTCCTGAATCTCTTCTAAGGAAGAGCTGATATAAATCCTGCTTCATCTGGACCAAGAAAGCTCGCTTCTTCCGTCGTACTAGTCGTCTTGTAGCAATACGAGACTGTCTATAGGTGATCAATCCCAATGCAAGCTCCCGCTGGATCTGAGCTCTCCTCTGTCGACACTCCTCATCATACCAGCTGTTCTGAGGCATGTGCCCAAAACGACGTCTCTGACCAAGCTGAGTGTGTGGGTATGCCTCTATCACTGCACCATGTAATGTCACTGTGAGCATAGATGTGATCTCCTCCACTGTGCATACTGGCTCTGATGTGCATAAAAGTCTACGTATCTTTTCTGCATAGACTGAGTCGGTCTCTGGTGTAAAAGTATAACGTGGATGTCTACCACCCCGTGAGGCCTGAGATGCATTGTATTCAAAGGAGACTGATAATGTCAAAAGTGCATGATCTACTGCTATTCCAACAGGCCTGGGCCCCACTGTAAAATCTTGAATGTGAGAGATAAAGCTCGGATGTGTCAGAACATAGTCTACAGTATTGGCCCCATGTCTGTGTGGAAAACAAGTAAAACCTGTAGATGATGGAAGGTCGGTAAGCCATTCAATATGGCTAAACTGTGAGTAGTCGTCATCTCCCTAAGGTATCTCCGATACTCTGTATGCTCTTTGTCGTGTGAGCATCTGTCCATCCCCATCTCCCCTGGCTCTAGCTCTCTGAGCATCTCCTCTGAGGTGTCATAGAAAACCGTCTGTGAATTGCCTGTACGGGCATTGAAATCCCTCAATAGTATGATGTCTCCATCCTTGAGAACTCCCAAATATCATCATCAAGTACAGAGTAAGGAGACTATCCTTTGGGTGAGGCATATACTGAAGTGCTGGGAGGAAAATAGCATATGGCGATGCACAAGAAACGTCCAGTCTCTGCCGTCAGCCTCACCCATATGTATCTGGCCTGATCATCTCTCCGAACTATGTGTAGTAGTGGCTGGAGCTCCTCTCTGAAAAGAACTGCTACACCTCCTGATCCTCTAGTCCCATGCTCAGATCTGGTGCATGTCCGGCAAGTTGTCTCCCATCCGTATCTTGATATATGTAGCATCAACTGTCCTGGGGCCTGATGAGTCTCAGTGTAGAAAACAATGTCTCTGTCTCTGAAGCTGTCCTCAGAGGCCCCCACATCAAGTCTATACGAACCATTACAGTTCCAAACCACCATCTTGAGTGTGGTCCCATAGGTCTCGCATCGTCATGTAGGGCGTCTCTCCATAATGACCACTCTTCCTTCTTTGTAAAAAGTTGTCTTCCCCTTTTCTCTTGCAGCCCTAATCTTTGGCATGACTTCCTGCATGTGGGCAAGCTGTGAGAGGGTGAGATCGTCACCAAGGAAGATACGAGTCTTTTTGAGAGTGGGTCTCCTTCTCAAAAAGTCCTTCTCCTCAATAGAGGGGAAGCGTAGTATGAGAGCTCTTCCTCTCGATGTTTCCCCCGTGTCTCCACTTTTCTTACCAACCTTACCAACCCTCCATGCTCTTGTGTGTGTCGCTTTTTGCATCCCCATTAGTACCATGAGTTCCTGTACTTCCTCATCAATTTTGTCTCGATCGTTGAGGCTGGTAACCCTCACATGCAAGGCCCTCATACGTCTTCGTTGTTCCTTCTCAAGTGTCATGTTGATGATGGTGGGAGTGGGGATTGATACCTCCATGCCTTTGCCCTTCTTTGCGACCGAAATTCACTTCTCCGCTTCCTCCATTTTCTTATGGGTTTTGGTAATCATATCTGTCCATGAAGACGTTTTTGCTTCCTATTATTTCTCTTCTTCCTTGATGGCTTGCATTTGTTCTTTGATTACCCTAAGTTCTTCTATCACTGAGGGTTGGATTTCTCCCTCTTCTAATCCACCGTTGGCTCTTGCCTCGGCTAGGTCTCTCTTGATTGCTGAAATCTGATTCTTGAGGTCTTCAATTTTGGCCCGAAACTCCATTTTCTCCACAGTTCTAAGCTCGGCCTCACTGATTTTCCACTGAAGAAAGATCGCCTTCTCCATCTTCCACTCTTCCATCTCTGTCTTGTACGCCTTCATCTCCTTTTCCATGTTTGCTAACCTCTTGCTGGTAGCCATAAAAGTTGATTTCTTCATTGCTGGGGATGCCGTTGCCTGCAAGGGGCTAGAGCTCTCGGAAACTACTCGGGATGCCATTGCAAGCAAACCACGCAAGGGAGTAGCCCAACAGCACCAAGTATGTTTTCCACACTATGTTTACCACATTATGCATACATAGTTAGGTGGTCCCCCATCAGGTATACATGTTTATTCCATACGCAAAAAATACAATTTCTGCAGTTTTGAAAATCTGAGAATTTCTGTTCTGTTTTTGGGACAATTTCTGCAGGAAAAATCTGAATTTTTTCTCTGTTTTTGGAAAATGCACCTGCTGAATTTCTGCACTTTCCCCAATAATCTGCAGAATTTCTGATTTCCGGCGCGCTGGACAGAACCTCAAACCCACTGCTGCTGCTGGCTGCCCACGCGCTGAGAAAGACCTGCTGGCTGCTCACGCGCTGAGTATGCACAGATGACAACGCGCAGACCTGTTGGGCTGCCCATGCACTGAGACCTGCTGGTATGCACAGATGCCCACGCGTTGAGAGAGAGAGAGAGTCAAGCATTAGATTTCACATACTCTTAAGCCATGAACACTATTATGCCAACTTACACAGCAGGTGACCCCATGGGAATGAGAAAAATGTGTTAGCTTCCGTATTGTGGTCAAGCTATAGGAATTGGTTTTGGAGGCTCAGCTTTTTACTTCAGTAGAGGGAATGAGCCTAAGTAAGAGGTAGGAGACGTGTGGGTTCACTTTAGACATATTCACTTTGAGGATTATGATCATTTATACAACTGCAATGGCATCAAGCAGAAGACTTGAATGTTGCTCTGTGCTATTACACAAGGTTTATCTTAACGTTTTCTGCATGCATTTTTTGATAAGCAAGAACCTTGATATCTGGCTGTAGGTGCCAAGGCTGCTGTACTATGCTTTTCAACAACAGACAGATCTTCCTTTGAATCAATAGAGAGTTGGAAGAAGAAGGTATACAAATTATGACATTTCATTCTCAAAACCTCTTAGTTTTTCCACTAAAGGTGCACATTGTTCTTTAGGTTGAGGAACAGTGTGGAAGAATACCTATGGTTTTGGTTCAAACTAAAGTAGATCTTCTAGATGAAGCTGCTGTTGAGAGGTATTGAAATTCAGGCAATCATGTAAAACTGCTTATTAGATTTCTGATGCCAATGTCATATGTTCCCTTGCTTCCTATTGTGTAGTCAACGTGGATTAAAAGCATAGGCATTCTGGTCAAAATTCGAATAGTCCATTTTTGCCAAACAAAGATGCCATTTTTTGAGAAATTCTGCAAATCATGTGCCATGCTCTACAATTCTTACCTCCTTATATCTTTGGCTCAAGATGAAGTACCTCACAAATATGAAACTAGGTTTTCACTCAGGCGATCCACTTGCAGATATTATTACAATAGTAATCTTGGCTTTATCAACATTCACTTCAAGATCCTGATGGAAAGCAAACAGGATTAGATAATCTGGTAGTCCATCTGCATCTCCCCACGGTGAGAAGTAAGTTGCCTGCATGTAGCAACAGGAAAAGATGCTTCCCAGCCAACAAGGTCACTCTACCTCCCCTCTACAGTGGAAGATACTGCCCAGCCAACAAGGCCCCTCTACCTCCCCCCAACAGTGGAAGATACAGCCCAGCCAACAAGGTTCCTCTACCTCCCGTAACTAATATAGTATGACATTCAAATACGCCATTCAAGTTTCAAACAGTGCTGGTGACAGAGGGCAGCCCTGCTTGATAGGCGCGTTTTGGACGTGGTTACTTGACCTTGTTTGAAATGTCTAAAATTGGAGGTAAGCCTGACGGGTTTGAGGTATGGTCTTTCAGCATTGGATCACACTTTTCACACTCAGAACCATCATTGCAGAGGATAGAGCATGTATCTCCACCCATCTACTAATAAAGCTCATTCTCAAGAATGGGTGCATTTGACTTTGGCAATTTCTGACCAACCATGATAGTGATAATTGCTGGACTCCATGGGGTCCCAAAACTTAAAAATAGGGTGCAATGGTGTTTGCACTCCAAGTAGGCAGAAAACCCTCAGATACAACCCTGTTGAACATACGTGCCAATCGCAAGGCTAGAGTAGCTTGCACATATATCAAGCGCTTTGCAACCAGCTTGTTGTCATGATAAGGGGCCTTCTCATTCTTTGCATCTTTATTGCCTCACACACCATGTCAGTTTTGAAGAAGATAGAAACTCGCTGTGCTGGTTTAGGGAGAAACGAGAGCTTTTGCTGACCTGTTCTATGATGCAATCTGCTAGCAAGTAGCTGTGGATGTAATTAGGATAGGTGGACTATGCTCCTGATCGGTCATGTTTGAGTCCCTACTAAGGTGGTATTCAGACTGCCCGGAAGATGAGGCTGTGCAGGTGTGTATCACTTTGGTGTCATCACACCATTCATTAAAAAGCAGAGGAAAGAATTTGGGACCCACCAATGCAATGGACGTCCTTCTCCCCTCTGACGAGAGACACTCCCGCACACTTTTCATCACAAAAAGTAGGGAGCAAATCGGACCCATGACTTCACAATACTGTAGCTAGTGAGCTAGCCAAAAGCCGCCAATCAAAAGAGAGCTGGGAAGCCTAGACGGGCAGGCATTGATAGCTCTGCGCAGTCAGAATGCACCCTGAGTATTTGCTAATATAACTCCTGCAGGTGGGTGAAAGACACCCTCTCCTTCTCAGATAAAAGTCGGTAAAAAGGGGTGGCTTCAACTTGTTTGTGTGTGATCATTTCCAAGGCAAACTTGATCATGCACTAGGAGAAGTATTCTTACCTAGCCGCAGTTTGAATCCCTCCTGATTCCCGGATGGCAGAGCCCTGGTGAAACTCAACGAGAAACCTTTTGCACTCTAGGGATAGATTGACATGCCGAGAATGTGGGATGGTGGGCCTAATTTTGACTTATGCAGTCGGCCCATTGTTGCTTGTCAGGGGGCCCTTCTTTTCTTGATTGCTATATTAGCCCTTGTTTCAAAAGCGTCCCGCACACCCTATGTGAAATTGTTATCTTCCAAAGATCACAAAGCATTATTGAGCAGATGCGCAGCTGTTGGTCACAAGATCGAAAACAAGGAAGGTCTGGGATCCGCGTGGCTTTCAGCCAGCAACCCTCAAAAGAATTTGCCTGCACATACTTTGGTCTCAGAAGAAGCCTGTCACAACGTTGATTACTTTGAGGAATCAAAAACTCTGTGGAACACAAAAGCCAGTTATAACCCGCTCAGGTAAATCAGCGATGAAGGAGAGTGCCCATAGACCTCACAAGACTGCTCGCTTGCTTAACAAAGCACACAGGCTTCTTAGATGATTGCATCCTCTTTGTAGCATTTCCCTGCTTCCCTGCTTCACGTTGTTCTGAAGGCCTGCCCGTATATGTGCCATTTGTGCGCTCCAACTCCGTCCTCTGGCTTGCATCTTGAGACCTTATGCATCCAAAGAAGCCGCCTATGAATATGGATCAAGGGATGGTGGATAGACTGCTTATGCAAGAGTTACTCCGCAAGGCAGCTCTTTCTATTTGGAGAGAAGAATTGGCACTCTGTTCTCAACCTCACGTTAATCTACTTGTGGGACTTACAACGGGAGCCACAAGCTGTCAAAGCGCGACCCTCTGTGTCACAACTGATCAGGGCCAGGACATGTGCTGCTCTTTTGATCGTGTGCAAATCAAGGGCTTCTATTAAGATGCGGGCAACAAAAGACATGTTGGCATTACACATGGGCCAGCAAAATCACAATGAGATTTTCAGTCAAGGATTGTATCATGCTTGGCATGCTTTGGTCAGTGTGTATGCCATGTGAAGAGCCGTTAAAAAAATGTCAACAATTGCTGGATATGCCCAACCAGGGGTAGGTGGAACTATGCAAGACAATGATGAGTCAGGGGCAATTAAAATAGGGATGATGTGCATTGTAGTGCTTCTGGTTGACATGTATGCTGAATGTCATGCTTTCTTGCAGGCACAACAAGTTCTTGAAGAGCATGATGCTCTGGAGAATGCTCTTGTTTCAGTACGCCTTCTCTTCAAATGCACTTTTTGCAATGTATGTATGACTGGGTTAGGCCAAAGAAACTCGTGGTTACTTTCAGCGAAAGTTTCTCCAAACGCAATCATCTATGCTTGCATCTTGAAGGCGTGTGGTGCTACAGAGGAAGCTGACGTGGGTAAACATATGCATGTTGAGATTATTTGTCGAGAAGTGATGGGAAAACACATGGTGGTTGGCGTGGCATTGCTTCGGTCGACATGTGTGGCAAATGTGGTGTGTTCAAGAAAGCATTAAAAGTGAGAGAAGGATTTGTACCAAAACAGTAGGATACATATTGATTCACGATAATGAGCTACATGAAAAAAACACATCCTTATGGAACACATTAGTCCGTGTGCATGCAAAGTACTGTGCACTTGTCAGAACCAATGAACAGCCAATGGACTGGGGTATCTTGGGTGAAACGGACCAGCACCTTTGCTGGCATTTGCTTACAGAGAGTAGGTGCATCAAGCTGTTCCACTACAAGCTTATAAAGCGTTGCGGGAAGAATTAGAATCAGTTAGTCCACCGAGGATGCCTGTCGTTTTGGTTGCCAGGAGCCGCCTCCACTTCAAGCATCTAAGCATGAGAGTCCATGATGAGGAAACTCACTAACACTCTTTGGTCTAGAGCGATTGAACTATTCAAACACTCAACCAAGAGTCCATGATGACGAAGCTGGTACTCATAAGCAAGAGAAAGGTGGTGGCCATTATAAGCAACCCCATTGCACAACACGTTAATTGTCAAACTACTGAATACGTGGTCAATTTCCTAGAAGACTGGCGATTGTAGAACACCACCATCAATGATCATCCTTTAGAATCGATAATTATTCACTCATAGTAATCATCAGCGAACAATGCTATAAATAGAGCTTTAAAGGCTCCTACATTAGAGAGGACCACACTCGACCTACATGCAGACAATAAGACACCATATTATTCTGCAGTATTCCCTAGATTGCAATCTCATAGTGAATTTGATCAAAGCATTATGCTACTTTTAGCATATCTTGCAATCAAAACACCATTGGCCATTTCAACATTGAAGGCGGTTTTCTGAAACAGAGGGACACATTCCTTTATGATTATTATCTTTGGGGAGGACTATGCCAACTGCTCGCAATCCTCACGTATAGTTTTTTTCTTGTTTGGAAAAATTATACCCCTCAAATTTGTGGAAATTCCCATAATACCCTTGTAATTTTCAAAATTCCCAAAATACCCTTGTGCTAATTTTTACAAGCAATTGCTGGTAATATACAAAAGCATGAACCCATACTTACAAAGTTGGTAGCCAAAGGTAATCACCCACATAACCAAAAATGGTAGCATTTGCATGCGTTAATATGGAGCTATTTTATCTTTGGAGCCCGTAATACCATCGAGAATCCACATTCTGTTGAGTAAAGTGCTTTGGTTTGTATAGAAACTTGTACGATTACCATTTTTTAATAGAGTGCTTTGTATAGAAATGTGTAAAAAGATTACCATTTCGCCATGTTTGCTATTATTGTGAGGAGTAGATTGGGAATTTTGGAAATTTTCAAGGGCATTTTAGGAATTTTAGTCCAAACTTCAAGGATATTTTGGGAACTTTTAAATTACAGCGGTATTTTCGGAAGTTCTACAAATTTGAGGGGTATTTTGGTAGTTTTCCATTCTTTTTTTATTCCCATTGACACACTTTCCGCATGAATTGTGAATGTGGTAAACTGGCTTCAGATAACAAATTGAACTTTACATGTCAAGGTTGTTTCCAAACTATTGGAAGAGATGCACATTGTAAAACACCACAATCATCCTTTAGATTCGATAGTCCTTTAGATTCGATAGTGTAGACCTTTAGAGCACCCTTTGCCAAAAACAATGCCAAGCACAATGCCTTCTTCTAAGAGCTTTTTGGATTAGCAGTCTGCCCACAAATTTGCTTGCAAATTTTTCTTCTTATGTAAGAGGTAAACATAGGTGATTGCATTTGGAAAAAGGTCATTGCTTTGCATTGGCCTCCGATAATCATCGAAACATTCCTTGCCCTGCCCTCTTGGATATACCCAGACAAAAATGTAGCCAAGATACCACTTATCCGTCACAATTTTTGTTTCCCTCAATAAGCCACATTGCATGCATGTTCGCGAAGAAATTATGTGCTATGTAATTTGGCCAAATGCCTTAAAGATAAAGGTATTGCTTATTGGATTTGAGCGACATCATCGCTTTGCATCCTGGGTTGTTCCCCTATTGTTGTTTTTGCGTGAAATTTGTTCACATGGCCCAAGAGCTTGTTGATCCTGCTCGTTTATGCACGTTCTATAATTAGTCCATTCAAGTAGATGATGTTGTGAGAGTGGAGCTTCTCAAGAATTCTTTGCACGTGAAAGAGAATGCCACGTGAGACATACATAAAATTTTAGTGGATATGAAGTCATATTCCACTTTGATACTTAAGATTGGAACCTGAGCTGGATCTCAATTGCCATGTGCATAGGTAAAATTGGACCAAAAGTGATCATGAGGACCAAGTGATTACAATTTTGTTATCCTTAAAGCTATCAATGAACATGATAGAAGATTTCATCTTAGACGACGATGGCTTGCTTTCCTCCGTGTGCATGATATGTTAAGTCTTGCCCTTTTAGTGCATATTGGAAGCCATTTCAAGGACACTAAACAAGTGTCATTGATCACACTAAACAAGGCCATAACACCATACTAGTGAAAACTCAATGCAGACATGAGAGTGAAGCTCTTGCGGAGATCCTTGGAGTTCGGTTCTACAGGATATGTGCCAAGCAAAATCTCTACATTGCAGAAGGTACCTGTTTCTTCTATCTGATCGATGCATTTATCAATTTCCACTTCTCAAAGTGTTTTCTTGATATGCGAACAGTGTTCGAGTATTTGGCAGAACTGTATTTGCGATGGGATGTACAATGTATGCAAACTCCAAGAATTGTGATCGGTAAGTCCCCTTTCTAACTCTCAAGTTTCAAACAAGTGTCTTAATTTACTAGTCATGTTGGGTCCCTCGCTTGGACGGAGCCTTCTTATATTAAGCAGTCAAAAATCAGAGCAAGCTGAAAAGGGGCCACAATGATCTCTCTCTCTCTCTCTCTCTCTCTCTCTCTCTCTCTCTCTCTCTCTCCCCATTTATGCTCCCTAACTGGCAGGTTCGAGATTCTCTTCATGCCCTCTGAAGGATTCATCACATTCACCACCCTCACAAAAAGGGGCAGCCGGATCCGAACCTACACCTTCATAAGTTTGCCCAAAAATAGGGCAGCCACATCCTGGAGTTATTTTTATTTTGTAGAATCTTAGGGAGTGCTAGTACAAAATTCCCTTTCAATCTCTCAAATTGAAAAGGGGCAAACTTTCCATTTTTCCAAAAATGGAAAAGCGAAAGCAACCGCCCCCCATCCCCCTCTCTCTCTCTCTCTCTCTCTCTCTCTCTCTCTCTCTCTCTCTCTCTCTCTCTCTCTCTCTCTCTCTCTCGTGCGCACGCGTCGCTCGCCAGCGCGACCTTACTACTGTGTATCGCCACTGTGGACGCTTGCGACTCTGTTATCACCCCCGTGATGCCGTTGGCAACCTAACCAACTGTAACCTTTGTGTTCGATAAAGTAATTAATGAATGACGCCGGTCGTGTGAGTAGGCCATGCAAAGGTTACAGTTGGTTAGTAGCTATTAGCTGCTCTTGTAAGCAAGCACGCCAGGCTGCTCCCTCTGTCTACCTATTTAAAAAAAGGAAAAATTGCCAAAATACCCCTCTAATTTGTGGAAAATTCCCTAGATACCCCTCAAATTTTAAAACTTTCCAAAATACCCCCAATATTTTGTCATAAATTTTCAAAATACCCTTCAAATTTTCCAAAATTCCCAAGGTACCCCTGGTTGTGAGATTAAATTGCTCCAAAGATATAAAAAATTGTAGCTTTTCATAAGAAGATTGATTGTCTATCAATATAAGATGCTAAAACTAGAATTTGAGTTGATTATGTAGGCTTTGGAGATGAATCGCTTCATTATTTTTAGACATTATTGCCTTTTTTGCGAGGTAATTTGGGACAAATTATATGCTAAGCACTCAAAAAATGGATCTCAATTGTAAAAAAGGAATGAAGATTAGAAAATCTTGAAAAATCCAACCAAATTGTATACAAGGGTATTTTGGGAATTTTCGAAATTTCAAGGGTATTCCTCATTTTAGAGGCGTATTTTGGTAATTTTTTCCTTCGAAAATATAAATTACCATCTACCTTTTCCTCTTCCCGTCGCCTTGCCGCACCTGCCTACCTCCGCCTCTGCGTCACCGCTTGGTCCATCACCTGGTGACCCTTGCCCCTGCGTCACTGCTTAGCAAGCTCGCGCATCTTCGAAGATTCTGCTCGTTTTATGAATAAATATTAGCTAGTACTTACCTCCTACTCTCATGCATGATAATAAATCTAACATGGTGCATACACTAGGCTGGTTCAAACTGCCGCGCCAAGTAGTTGAGCTATGTAGGCACGTCCACTGTGGCAGAGAGTGGTTAGAGAGCCCACAACCTATCACCTTTTTAGGGTCGAATGCGGAGAGGGCTTGAACTCACCACCCCAGATAAACAAGAGTAGCCATGATGCCCAATCGCACTTCATACCCGCTTTGCCTCAGTTCTAAACTTTGAGCTCATCCGTGGACATTGTGTAGCAGGCTACAGTCACTTTCATAGGACGCACAATTGGTACAATTGGTCTGGTCTGGTTCACACTGGACGGACTCGCTGGACAGTGACACGTGCCAGGGATACGAACGATGGTCTAGTGGACATCGTGACCAGGTCACCACCACCACTCAGTTTGGAGATAGACTTAGATAGCTGACATTTCTGAGCCGTTGGTGATTCTTTATGGTTGTACATATGAGTAGGAGCCATTGGTGATTCTTTATGGTTGTACATATGAGTAGTAGTTGTTGGGTCATCACTTATCTTCTTCATATAGGGTCCAACATCGTCGTCTAGAGTAGCGAGTCTATACACACAGCACGTCTGCACCATCCCTGCACATCTGAGCCTCGACACCCTCATTGTATCCATGAGTTCTGGGCTGGAGCTGAGTGTGCTGCCACGCCAGAGTCTATATCAGTTCTTTGAGATAGTCGAGTCCATATGTTATGGTCTACTGTTGAGTCTCTGTGTTGATCAGCTGTTATCTATGTTTCCTTTGTTTTCATTCTGTTTTGAGTGAGAAGTCACGCACATTGCACTAAGGAGTATCCACTGTAGAGAGCACGACACACTATCCACGCTATAGGTGCTCTCATTTTCGGCATGCCCGGTGGGACCTCAACTGAAGTCTCACTCTCTGTTGAGGTGCAAATCGAGGAGCTAGCTGGGCTAGCCTCGCCTACTTCGCCTTGCCCAGTGCAGCCTGCTGGTCTGGTCCAGTTTTCATCCTAGACAATGTTTCTCGCCCTTCTGGTCTGGTCCTCTCTCGCCCTCGTCCAACCAAGTTCTCGTCCCTGGTCTAGCCCTTTCTCTTCTCTGATCCAGCTAGGTAGTTTAGTCACTTGCCTTGGTCTTGGACCAGGTGGTCTAGTCACTTGCCCTGGTCTAGAGAGTCTAGACCTGTGTTCATTCAGTTAGTTAAAGGTCTTCTTGCCCAAAGTTTGGTTGGGTTTGTGGTCACTGCATGACACATACAAGGCGGCCATTAGAGCGTCAAAGCGCACTACTGAGTCCTCTGAAGTACTACAACAGAAGACATCAACCCTTGGTACCTAGTAGAAGTCCACCAACCTCATCACCCATACCTCCACATACGGCATCATCCATTCCTCCATCCGGTTCCACATCTCCCAGGTCACCTTCCCCAGTAAAGCTCTCTCCCATTTTGTTGCAGCAAGCTATTGAGCAACGGGCTCCTGAGCAAGAGGCCATGGAGGCGTTGACCAGTGTTTTGGCCAAGGTAAACATCAAGTTTCCTACTTTCAAGGGACTCTCCTCAGAAGATGCAGACGACCATGCAAGGAGGTTTGTATCTCTATGTAGAGGTCGTGGTCTTAATAGAGAAGATGCTTATTTGGTGTTGTTTCCATCAACATTGGATGGTTTAGCAGAAAAGTGGTACAATCAGTTTGCAGAGAATCACTTTTTAACTTGGTCATCTTTAAGACAACAGTTTTTTGAAGCTTTCAGACCAGGGGACTTCCAAGAAAGGGTTCTAGATGAGTTGGCCAACCTGATGCTTCAGCCCAAAGAGACTTTTGTAGAACTCATGACCCGATCAAAGTCTCCGGTCACCAAGCTTCCTCAACCACTAGGTGAGTTCATGGTCAAGGAATGGGTAGAGAAGGCTCTTCCAAAGACTTCTCATCAAAAACTGAGAGAGAATCTCCGACCTGATGCCACCATGGAGGAGTTTGTTGCGGCTGCTACTAGGATAGAGGGGTCAAGGAAGCTGTTTACCCACTCTTCTCAGGTAGAGACTGCCTCTGTACTCTTGGAGAGTCCATCTGATTCTTTGACTTCTTTACGTAGAGAACTTGAAGCCCTAAAACTACAAAACGCTCTTCAAGAGGAGAAATCAATCTCTCTTAGACAGGAGAAACCCCCACATCTCGAGGCTTTGGATCGAATCAAGAGAGAGCTAGAAGAGCTTCGGTCTCAGTAGGAGACTAAGGCTATGGTATAGTGCAGCTCGTGTCGCTCTCTAGGACACCCTCCACAGGCTTGTCCCCTTCGGGCCTATTGCCACTTCTGCAAAAAGTCTGGGCATGAAGACAAGGATTGCTACTATATCAAGGGATTGCGACAAATACAACAAAGTCTAGGTCCTTCTCTCCAACAAGCGCTAGCACCAACATCCAACATGGTTTCCCCCTATGGCCATCAAAATTACATGCCACCTTTGCTCAATACCCCTACTGTCCAATGTGTGTCAAGTACGTTTCCGTCTCAAAATTTTTATACCCATGCTCCTTCAGCTCCCCAGAGCTTCTACACCTGAGCCTCCAACTCCGTGCCGCAACAAGAGCAGCGACCACCTCGTCCCGTGTTTCGTCCGTCTAATCGGTCCATCTTATGCTACAGATATGGAGAATATGGGCATTACCAAAGTAAGTGTCCTTTACCTGAAGGGTCTCCTCCTTGCAGACATTGTCTGGAGTCTAAGGACCACTACAGTAAGGATTGTCCCAAGCAAAGGGCATCCTCATCTTCAGCCCCAACTCAAAACCAACAAGAATTCACATTCCCGAAGATCAATCTGATCGCAGTGAACACCACCCCTCAGCCATCACCTGCTACTCATAAAGTTCGGCCACAACACGTGGGGGAGCCCGCTGGCATACTCACTCGGGCACAAAGAGCAGCTCTTGGTCGTCTCAGCTTGCCAACAGGTCCATCTCGTCCGTCTCCACTTCCACAACTTGACCAAACTGGTGAGCCCTTCATTGGTGCTAAGAGTAGGCCAGTCTCTATGCTTTCGAACATTGATGGAGCCTTCTTAGCAGCAACGGCTGACTTGGAACAAGTCAAAGTTCCAGAGAAAGCCTAGATTGAAGGAGCTAAGCCTACAGCGGAAGCAATCTTAAAGAACACCTTTCAACAAGTGTCCCTTTATGAGATGCTTCGGTTAGATGCAATCCTCAGAAGTGACACCCTCTCAGTCATTTAGTCTCTGTACCCGGGTGTGAGGCCTAGTGGTGGGCATCTCTTTGTACAGCTTTCAGAGTCTTACATGATTTCTTATCCAACTGCTCCCCTCACCGACTACAAAAATCCTCGTCTCACTGTGTCTATTCTTGGGCATCATAGTGGATGGTGGATATGGGATCAATCTGATGCCAGGGTTTACTATGTTGGCTTTAGGTCTGTAGCCTACCCGCCTTGCTCCATTCACTGTTACATAGGCGGACGAGAGGACAATCTATCCAGTGGGCATAGTAGATAAGGTGCCTTTGAAGGTACAACACTTCACATTTAGCTTGGATTTTGTGGAGGTCAGTCTTCCCCAAGTGAGGGAGGATTTTCTTTGCTTATTGGTAGGCCATGGTTGCGGCATACTAAGGCACTTCATGATTGGGGAAACGACGCATGTGGATACATACTCCTGGCTCCCCCATGCAACCAATTCGACTCGAAGGAGGTATGGATCAGTAGTTCATCACAACTTGTTGTCAGTACAATCCAACCCCGACCCCGAGCAACCTATCCCACCTGACAGGTATAATAAAGACCTGCTGGCAGTGGTTGGAAGCTACCACATCAATGCCGTGCTATGTGGTCTCTATTCAAGCCTCACCTGTGCCTGTAACACTCTCTCTCCCGGCTCCTCAGGCTGATACCAGTGACCCAAGTAATACAGCAGGAAGTGTGTCAGTCAAAGAAGCAAGTGTGTTAGTCCCTGATGACCATGATTCAAGTGTTCCTCTGATTAAAGCCGTCGGCCTTGGTGAACCTATAACACATCAGCGGAGGGGGAAGAAATCTCCTCTGTATGAGTTCGCCAACGTTCCACCTCGTCCTCTAACATCTCTTGGGTCTGACGCCCCGCCCACTCAAAAGCACTCTGCTGTGTCTGAAGACTTACCCTTCGAGGAGCTTCCACCAGGATGGTTACAAGAGGAGTATGCGGAGTTTCCAATCAATCAAACACGAGCCCATGATGTCTCGAAGCTCCAAGAGGCAGCTCACTCTTCATCTTCTGAGGCACCCTCTCCAGCTACACCTCCTGACCCAGTCAAAGAAGTCAACTTGGGCGATCCTGACAACCCTCAGTACGTCCTCTTAGCAGATTGGTTATGGGAGCATCCTGCGTTACTCAATTAGGTAGTCTCTTTCATACACTCTTTTAAAGATGTTTTTGCGTGGTCCTACAAGGATCTGGAAGGGATCCCACCAGAATTGGATGTCCATACTATTCCTCTGGTTGAAGGGGCTAAGCCTGTCATCAGAGGCCGAGCTTACAAGCTCAACCCAAAGTATGCAGAGGCTGTCAAGTCAGAGCTAGAAAAAATACAGGAGGCAGGGATTATTGTACCTGTAGAGCACTATGAGTGGTTATCACCCATGGTGATAGCGCCTAAGAAGCAGTCTAATAAAATCCGTGTGTGCGTAGATTACCGCGCTCTGAACAAGGTAACTATCCCAAATGGTTTTCCCACACCTTTCACTGAGCTGTGCTAGAAGATGTAGCAGGGCATGTATTGTACAGTTTCATGGATGGGTTCAGTGGATACAATCAGTTGGGAATCCATCCTGGTGATCAGGTTAGAACGGCTTTCGTGACTCCCTGAGGTATTTTTATCTACACTAGAATGTCGTTTGGGTTGAAAAACGCTCCACCTTCCTTCAATCGAGTAGTATATCTCATATTTTGTCCTTTACTTACGGATCAACTTCACATCTTCATGGACGATTTTTCGACCTTCTCAGGTGCTCAATGTTCAACCCTAGTGGAAAATCTAGAGGAGCACCTCGCTCAGCTCTCTGCTGTCTTCCTCAAGTGCAGAGAGGCACGCCTAAAGCTCAATCCTAACAAATGACATTTTTTAGTCACTGAGGGCACACTTCTAAGCCATGTGGTGTCTGCCAAAGGTTTAGTGACTGACCCAGAGAAGATCGTGGCCATCTTGAAGTTACCATCTCCCATCAACCCGAAAGGTGTTCAAAGCTTTGTAGGCCACACAGGCTATCATCGCAGGTTTATACGAATCTATGCACAGGTGGCTCAACCATTGACCTGACTCACTAGTGTTAGTGTACCCTTCTAATGGTCAAACCTGAGGCTGAAGCATTTGCATACCTCAAAAAACGCCTCACTGAAGCACCTATTCTAGTGGCTCCAGATTGGTCTCTCCCTTTTCATGTGCATATTGGTGCCAGTCAACTGGCTGTGGGTGCTATGCTGTCTCAGCCTAGTAAGGAGTACAACCTGGATCGCTTTGTTCTCTATGCAAGTCGCCTGCTCATCGAAGCAGAGCGCAACTATAGCACCACTAAAAGGGAAGGTTTGGCTACTGTGTATGCTCTACAAAAACTTCGCCATTATTTATTAGGGATCCACTTCACAATTATTCCTGATCATCATGCCCTGCATTATCTGCTTAATAAGCCGCAAGTTGCAGGTCGAGTAGGACGGTGGCTACTCTTATTTCAAGAGTTTGATTTCGAGGTGATACTCAGACCAACAAACATCATGTCCTTGCTGACCATCTCTCGCGTTTAAACTAGTGAAGCACTACAGGGGTTGAGGATGACTTTCCCGATAGCAGTCTCTTTAAGGTGGATACCACTCCGGAATGGTACGGCGATGTTTTGCATTTGCTATCTATTGGCTTGTACCCAGAGAATGCGTCTCCACTGCAGAAGAGACGACTGTTGTTGAAGTCTAGGCCATTCACTCTAATTGGAGGCCAGCTCTACAAGTCAGGACCGGATTGTGTTCTGAAGCAGTGTGTCTCCCCTCATGAAGTTGAGTATATTTTGGAGGATGCCCATAGTGGTCCCACTGGTGGCCATTACCCTGGTCATATCACTGCCCAAAGATTCTCCAGAGTGGTCTATGGTGGCCCTATGTTTTTCGGGATGCAATTGCCTATGTGAAAGTATGTGATGTGTGTCCACGCTGTGGATTCAAACTAAGCAAGTAGTCCAACTGTCCTCTGCAGGTCTCTATGGCATGGCAACCCTTTGAGAAATGGGGCATGGATTTTGTGGGTCCAATTACTGCCCCCACCCAACTAGGTAATCGAAAGTATCTACTGGTGGCTACAGATTATGCAACCAAGTGGGCAGAGGTACTGGCGACAAGTGATTGCACTAGCAATACTGTAGCCAAGTTTCTATATAAAAATATTTTGTGCAGGTTTGGTTGTCCCTGGAGATCACCAGTGAGATAGGGGAAGTCACTTTGTCAATGAACTGATCTCAACCTTGCTCGCCAACTACAAGATTTTTCATCGTAAGTCTTGTTCCTATTATCCCTAGAGCGAATGAGCAGGCCGAGAGCACCAACAAGATTCTGATAGCCCTTCTGTGGAAATCATGTCATCTCCATCCAGCGTCTTGAGCTCAAGCTATCCACGGCCCCCTTTGGGCATACCGAACTTCTTTCAAAGCCACAACCAATCACACCCCATTTCAAATAGCTTTCGGTTTGAAAGCGATAGCACCCTTCGAATTCAACTCAGGATGAGTAGGCAGTTTGGGTGCCAATGGGGACTTGAGGTTGGCATCTGTTCTCTCGTCTCTACCTTTTGGATGAAAGCCGAAGATTGGCTTCTCTGGCCCTGCAAGCAGAGCAGCTTCGTCGCAAAGCATGGCATGATCGCCATCTCCGTAAGCCAAAAATCATGCAAGGATCACTAGTGCTACTTTATCAAGCTCGATATTAGAAAAAAGCAAAGAAGTTGGTTCTAGCCTGGCAAGGACCATACAAGGTGTAGGAGATTCTACCCCAAGAGGCAGTACAATTATCCACCCTAGAAGGAGTTCCGCTACCCTTAGTCAATGGGTCTAAGATCAAATGCTATCATTCTGTAAGCTGACGGTCAAGGTTCTCGAATCAAGTGGTGATCTTACTCGCCGCCTCCTCAACTCTATGTTGATCTGGATGTTCCCCATCACTATCTCATACACCCTCTCCTTCTACTACTTTGGACCCTCTCCTTCTGCTGCTTTAGTGGGCATGATTTTAGATTTTGTAAAACTCTCTCCTTCACTCTGTGTTAGTATCTCATGTACCCTCTCCTTCGGCTGCTCTAGTGAGCATGTTATAGATGTTATATGGCTCTTTCTTTGTGTGTCGGTCATATTAAAGTTGGATCACTCTTGTTGCGATTCACTTTGAGGTTCTCAGTTAAGCTTCTAATGATCTCTAGCACTCCTCACATGACACTAAGTTCTCTTCTTCTTCTTCATTTGGGTATCTTGTGGTGTGCCATTTACATGTTCATTAGCAATTTAACTTCGCATTTTCATCTTCCACGGATTCTTTCAATGGGTTAGATTACCTTATTCTCTGCATTCTTGTTAATCTTCCCATGTTGTTGCTAGTCCATTTACCTGCTTGATGCTTCTGGTGTACTCACACATGCCCTCGCCCTCGCCCTCGCCCTCGCCCATGACTTCTGGTTTCCCCTTGCCCTTGCTGGCCTCGCCGCGCACCTGATGGCCTCGCCCTTGGTTCGCCCATGCTGGCCTCGCCCTTGATTCGCCCATATGCTAGCCCTCGTCTTCGCCCATGCTGGCCTCGCCCTTGTTCGCCCTGGACCTCGCCCTCGTCTCTGCTTGGCCTCGCCCTCGTCCTTCACAGCCCCCTTTTCGCAAGCCATGTAAGTTTTAAATCTGACCTAGCATTATTTTTCACCTCAGCTAAAGTAAGCTATCAGCGTATTAAGTTCAGCCCGTCACCTTAGCCAGGACGCTTGTGAGCTCCTCCATGGCTGCCTGTTCAGGAGCCTGTTGCTAAAGAGCTTGCTGTAACACAGTGGTCGAGAATCGTATTGGGGAAGGTGACCTGGGAGGTGATGAACTGCTTGAGGGAGTGGAGGTAGCTACGTGGGAAGGTAGGGGTAAGGGGGCTGGTGGACTTCTAGCCGGTACAAAGGGTTGGCGCTTTCGATGGTAGTACTTCAAAGGACTCAGTAATGGACTTTGTTGATCTTTGGACTACCTCGTATATGTCATGCAGTAATCAGAAACCCACCCAAGATTTAAGCACTAAGACTTTTAATATACTTGGTCCAGACTCCACTAGAGCAGTGCGAGTGACCAAGACGAGGGACTAGACCAGGACGAGTGACTAGACCAGCTGGTCTATGACTAAGCTTGACTACTCTAGTCCAGACTAGCAGACTGACACAAGCTTAAATGAGCTAGCTCCTCGACCTGTAGGCGCAACCAAGTAAAACTTCAGCTGAGGTCCCACCGGGCGTGCCAAAAATGAGAGCACTTGTAGCGAGCATAATGTATCGTGCTCGCTACTGTGAATGCTCCTCGATGCAATGTGCATGAAATCTCACTCCAACAGAATGAAAACACTGTAGACAATGAACAAGAGAGAAACAAGGGACTCAACAATAAAACCTGAACAACATGAGACTCGACTGACTCCAATGAACCAGTACAGACTCTGGCATGGTAGCACACTCTTTTCCAAGCCCAGAACTCACGGGGACAATGGGGGTGTCTAGGCTCAAGTTATGCAAGGAGAGTGCAGGTGTGTGGTGTAGACTCGACACCACGCTAGACTCAAGACTCATAAACCCATCTAGGACAATGTCTCCAGACTAAAGCAAATGTCAGCATATATACAACCCAAAAGGGGCATAATGTATCGTGCTCGCTACTGTGAATGCTCCTCGATGCAATGTGCATGAAATCTCACTCCAACAGAATGAAAACACTGTAGACAATGAACAAGAGAGAAACAAGGGACTCAACAGTAAAACCTGAACAACATGAGACTCGATTGACTCCAATGAACCAGTACAGACTCTGGCATGGTAGCACACTCTTTTCCAAGCCCAGAACTCACGGGTACAATGGGGGTGTCTAGGCTCAAGTTGTGCAAGGAGAGTGCAGGTGTGTGGTGTAGACTCGACACCACGCTAGACTCAAGACTCATAAACCCATCTAGGACAGTGTCTCCAGACTAAAGCAAATGTCAGCATATATACAACCCAAAAGGGGCAACCATTGGATACCTCAAATATCTTTGACTGACCAGCTGCACCTATCCCCAAACTATGGCGGAGAAGAACTAGCCACGGTGTCCTCTAAACCACCACTCTTGCCACGTGTCAAGTGCACCAAGTGTGAACCCATGACCAAGTGTAAATGTCTTCTCTTTTCATGTAGAGTGACACTATAGCCCAACTACAGAAGCAAGGTTTGGAAGGGAGCCAACTGCTAACCTGTGTTGCATCAACTGGAGATAAGACGGGACAGGAGTCATGGTGAATCGTGAGCAATTGAAAGGGAGGGAGGGAGGGAGGGAGGGAGGGAGGGAAGGGTGGGAAATGTCGCCACTTGGAATCTCCTCCTCGAAATCCCTTCATCGTTCCCCCTAAGCTCTCCCGCACTCAGCTGGCGGTTGCTGTGCCGCACTACTCTCTTTAAGGAGCCTTTATCTCCCTCGTCATAGCTTCCCTTGCAACCACGCCCAGCTGGTCCACATGCAGCACATGCTCGAGTTGTTCGCCTCTGTCCATCCGCCCTATCTAGCTGCACTAGCCTCCCTCAGCCCCTCTTCGTCCGCAGGTTCCTGAAGATTTTCTGTCTCCACTATCACCTTGCCTAGTGTCCATAGCCTGCTAGTAGCAAGAAAGGGTCCAAGAGGAGTTGTTCTCCACTCGTCCCTCCAGTAAGACATTCTTGAAACAGTGGTTTGGACCTCAACCCCATTTTTCTGTGAGAGAGAGGGCACATATTTCAAAAATCCGCCGACGCAGTTGAAGAGGGGCACTGTACGTGAGTGTGTGCACACAGGGATTCAGGGACACTGGCGAGACAATTGACCCTCTCTCTCTCTCTCTCTCTCTCTCTCTCTCTCTCTCTCTCTCTCTCTCTCTATACATGTGTGTGTGTGTCCCCTACACATGGGCAATGTTGGATCTCAAAGAGGGGGGTTGTATAGACTAGGATGGAGCCACAAGGTGGTTGTGAGGATGGAGCCACAAAGCAAACAAGAAGTTTGGTGAACTATCTACAATGTTTTCAAGTCCAATAATAGGTCATGCAATTTTATATTAAAACATAACAAAAATTTCATGTGATTATGGGCACATATTTAAACTTACTATCCCTCATCTCCCCTTAACTTAGCAGGCCTTCATACCTCCTCACCTTGTTTTTGTTGTGTTGTTTTGGGTGGTTTTTTTTCTGTTTAGCCCTTCAAATCTATGCTTTAATTCCCTGTCCCTCCTTCATTTTACGTAATTTTCTTTTATGAAATAGGTAAAGACCAAATGGCAACAATGTAAGGCTTTGTATGCCCTTAATATTAACATGTGGGAAATGATAGTCTTCTATAGGTAGGCAAGATAAGCGGTTAACGAGTATATTCTCCAATTTTTTTGTTTTAATTGATACTTTTGTATTTTAAAATTGTGTAGACAAGTTGATGGTTTCTTTTATGTGGTACAATTGATGGTTTTTGGTTTTTTATAATGTGTAGGACGATCAAAGCAATTTGTAACTCTCGAAGAAGAAAGGAATTCTTCAAGCTTTCGTGAAGAAAATCCTCTCTTTAACAAGTCAAACAATCAAAATCCAAGCATCGATGCAAATGTACAGAATCCAAAAGACCCTAAAAGAAAAAAATGGCATGATTTGCAATGCTTTATCGCATGAAGTAATGTTGTTAGGTGGTGTATTCGTGTGCCTCTTGAAGAAGGCAAGAGCAATGCTAAACCTTTGGTAGATTCGGGGTCAACGTATCTATGGCGAAGGCCATAGTGTTTAGTTGTGCAACTTTGAAGTGGTGATCTTTCAAATCATTGGTCTCTTTTTTAATGCCAAACTTGAAGCATTGAGCTCGAGAAAACCCTTACATAGATGTACATGTCGCACACTGCTTAGATAGATTGAGAATTAAACGGTTTTTTTGTTCCTTCACCCTCGTGCTCATTTATTAAAGCCTCTATTCAAAAAGCGAGTCATCTTAAATGATTTGACATTTCTTATGCTGTTTAATAAATTTAATATTTTTAGTGCTAATCTTTGTCGTGGGTTAAACCATATATGAGAGAGAGAGAGAGAGAGAGAGAGAGAGAGAGAGAGAATAAATAAGAAGAGGACAACCTTCTTGTAGATCTCTTAAGTTTAAAAGGAGGAGGTTGAGCCTCGTCACTATATGGCACGGCTATGGCTTAGGGGGGATCTAGGGCCCAAATTTTTCTTTTGGGGGGGGAGGGGGGGGGGGGGGGGGGGGGGGGGGGGGGGCGCGAGGCGGCTTTAATTTTAGCCATCGGATCATGCAGTGAACTGGGGGTGAACTAGGGGCGGGTAAACTAGGGATGCTTGAACTGGGGGTGAACTAAGGGTAAACTAGGGGCGGGTAACTAGGGTGTGATCATGTGTCATGCCAACATGGGCAGCGACGCGCACTAGCGTGGTGGTAGGGCATTCGTGTGGCAACCGAGACGTCCCGGGTTAGACCCACACCTCGTGAGGCGGGTGAACTAGGGGGGTGAGCTAGGAGTGAACTCGGGGCTCCATTTTTGCCCCGAGTTCACCCCTTAGTTCATCGAGTCGACGGACGACTGAGATTGCATTGCGATTTTTGCTTCTCTTTCCTACCATAGATCCCCCTTGGCTGGAGTCGTGTCATACAGTGACGAGGGAAGTTGAGATTCTGTAGAGATCGATCTCCCACGTCTGGGAGTGGGTGCCTAGTGGGAGTGTGCTACGTTCTGGTGATGTTGTTCACAGAGAAGGTAGTGTGTCCATTGCATGTCCCCTCTAGTGTTGCGTTTTAGGGCTGAGAAGGTCATGCTTGGGAGGGCGTCGTGAGACCTTCAGGCCGCCGAGGGCTTCCCTCAATTATTACTCGGCGTGCTTACTATCCAATAATAAGCGCTCTTTTATTAGCTCTCTCTTTTGTGCTATTAGTTGGCGTGCTAATTATCTACATAGTGAGCATGTTTTTTCCAGTACTTGCGGGGTTAGGTTTGTGGATCACACTGAACTCTCCGTGCACGATTTTGTGATGGAGAAAAGATCCAAACCATTGCGTGCGGATGCGGTCCTGAGAGTAACGGGGTTATCCAAGGGCCCGTCGTCACGCCAGAGTGGAGAAGGTGTTGAAGCTGACAAGGCACAATAGGCTGGCTGAACGACCAGTGACGGATGCAATCAAAATGATTTAGCCGAGATTAATAAAGACGAACTAAGAGGTCATAAAGCATAGATAGAGAAAAAACTGGCGGAGATTCTAAGTGCACTCTCCTTGAACAAAAGATCGCTTGACGAAATGGAGGCACAGATCCATGATGCTTCCAAAGGGGATATGGCCTATCAAACTCTTAGAGAAATGCTCCCACAAAGGGTGGAAGTGGAGGATGTCCTCACTGTCGTCGTCCCACTTGCTCTGATTAAGAGGCAACTTGTCGAGCTTGCCAACTCCACATTTTGGTGTTCGGTTTCATGGGTAGGGTGTCTGCCAAAGCTGAACTAACAAATTGGCTTTATAGATTCAATGTCTTGAGTCGATGGGGGATAAAGCGTTGGAAAGAATCAAGGAATCTATGCTTCTATTGTTGGAATGGCACAGAGCAACACTAAGGAATCCGGGACAAACTTCAAAAAATTCATCACCATTTGATTTTCTTGCTGCATCCTCTTTTTGGTGATCCGAACTATATGAAACAAATTCTGGAGATGGAGTTCCTACTCCCTAAATGTCATCTGAGTTATAGGCCCTCTACTGCTTGTGGCATTATTCTCTAGTCCAGTATCCCTTTGGCACTTTGCATCTAGATGAGCATTTCTTTGAACTGGACCCTAATGTATTTCATGCACTGGTATGTGGGTTTAGTCCCAAGTAGCATTTCCAGTTGTAATCCTAAATTATGATTTTAAATTGTCAGTCACTAAGTTCTTCAGAAGTGGATTTACTGCCACATCATCAGCAGTAACATATCAATCAGACACTTTGTCTAATACTTGCACGCAGCTTGGATGTGGAGGTAATTATTTACATACTGCCTGATTATGATAGCTCATGGATTTCCAATCATGTGTCATCCGCCTGGCCCCCACATATAGCATATGAAATCTCTCCAAATCTGAGTAAATTGTTTCATCATCTAGATATATCTAAATTTGGAGATTCTTTTGCTTCCTCAGGGACTTATTGAGTGTGAGCAATTCAATGTAATGGGTATGGTCAGGCTTTAGTCAGATTCAATTGTGATGGTCTTGCCCTTAATATCCTTTTTCTAACTCTGAGATATATGTTGCCCATCTTGTTGTTGGTTCATAGGAGGAGTTTGTTGTTGAGAGTCGTCTGCAGGTGGCGCTTGGTCCTCATGATGATCGTCCTTTGCCTGATGTGAAGCCTGATTTACAGTAGGTGTGCTGACTCACTTGTAGCCGACCATGGGGTGTCATCATCATCATCGTTGTCATTGGGCGGCTGCTGGGCGGTTGTTGCCCCCCTAGCTTGTCTTCTTCATAATCATCATCCTTATTTTTATGGTTGTCCAGATATTCTGATAGGGCTTCATTGACTAGTGTTGTGTTGAACTCATGGCTTTGTCTTGTAGATCCGACTAGATAGATTAAATCACATGTTCCAAATTCTGGAGGTTGAGTTTCAAATTGCCATCCTTGTCCATGATTTGTACTAAAGAATGATATATATATTTTTCTAGTATGTCCTGCTTCACCACTTGATGCTTTTAATGCAGCTGCTTTTGTAGTCTTCTCTTTTGCATTCCGGTATAAGCATGCTAAAGTGTCACTAAAAATGTTGTCATGGACAATACTAGTTACTTGTGCTTGTTTGCATATACTAAAAACCAAAGAGCAAGTGCAGTTTCAATTTAAAATGTCCATAAAAATATTATTCTTTCTCTCCCTTTTGGGGTGTGGCCTGGTTTGTCAATTAGTAAAGACGACGTGGGGTATTGGAGTCTCTCTCTCTCTCTCTCTCTCTCTCTCTCTCTCTCTCTCTCTCTCTCTCTCTCTCTCTAGCAGGTGGTTTGTTGAGTTTCTTCTGTGTGTGTTGTGCTTGTTCCTTGCATCAAGAATCCTACCTCGGATTTGAGTTCTCAAAGCTGAGCTCTCTTCCTTGCTTTGGCAAAGACCTACAAATATTGAGAACTAGCATACAATGTTATTGCCACTAGTCCAATGCTAGAAATGGAGGCTTGATGTAATATGATGGTAAGCAAATCTTGTGGGTAGCCCACTCACTATAAATGAAGTCGTTCATTTAGTTGGTCACATCATTGCATGTTTGGACCTGGCATGTTTGGATTTATAGCATCAACTGTTGATAGCTATTCACTTAAGTATCCAGCTCTTTTTGTTATCAAGAAATATGAGAGAGAAAGAAAGAGTAAATAGCGAGAGCAACAAACAGATGAAAACTGAGCGAGTACATCATGCCATCGATGATGAGGAGAAAAAAAATCTGCTTCAAGATTGTGAGACCTTTCAAGAGTATGACTGAAGGTTTTAGTACAAAATCAAAGTGGAAAATCTAGAATCTTGTTGCCCAATATTTGCTTGTTCGGGCAATCCATGATCATTCTTTAGTGGAGGAGACTATTGTATAGAGTGCAATTGTCTCCAATGTCAACAACACACTGACTACCGTCAAGAAGTCACATTCTAATGAGGAGTTGTTTTTGAATAATGCAACATTGCAGATGATGTTGAATTCAAAGGTAAACATGCCTATTGCAAAATTCTCTAGGGTCCTAAAAGTCGGTCGTCGCACCTTGTTCAAGGTGAAATCACGGTAGGTGAAGCCTAGTGTCGATAGTCGATTGTTTTCATTGGCTGCATGTCACAAGAAACACCGTCATATCCCTATCACATTTAAAATTTAGGAATTTTGGTCTACACATTTTGGAGAGAGGAGACTCCCATTTCACCCAACAAGAAGGATGTTTGTTGAAAGACAGTGGGGAGGAAAAGCTACATAAAACACCATGTGCACTTCTAGAAAAGCCTCAGGTGATCGATTAAATACTTATGCCATAACTTATGTATTTTATGTATTGCATCTCTAGTGCATAATAACTTGTATATGCTAATTAATAGCATACTCATCTATAGACTGATACTAATAACCACACTATACATAATACTCAGAATGCTTGTTAACATGCTAAGGTAAGATAGTTAGCATGTCATCAATATGCTAGTTAGCATGCCTAGTAATCTACCTAGCATACAAAGTATGCTAGTTAACATACCTAGTATGTTGTTAAGCATGCTGTTTAACACAACATTTATGCTAGTTAACATTCTTAGTATGTTGTCTATGTTGTTCAATATAATTAGTATGCTAGTTAGTATGGCTAGTAATCTACCTAGCATATAGAGTACATTAATTAACACCCTTTATGCTAGTTAACATACCTAGTATGCTCACTAGCATTATGAGTACGTTGTTTAACACAAGGTTTATGCTAGTTAACATTCCTAGTATGTCGGGTGTGCTATTTAGCATAATGAGTATGCTAGTTAGCATGCCTAGTAATCTTACAAAGTATGCTGCCTAACACACTATGTATGTTAATTAACACCCTTTATGCTAGTTAGCATACCTAGTATGCTCACTAGCATGATGAGTCTTTTATTTAACACAAGGTTTATGCTAATTAGCATTCCTAGTATGTTGGGTATGTTGTTTAGCATAATGAGTATGTTATTTAGCATGGCTAGCAATCTACCTAGCACACAACGTATACTAGTTAACAAAATATGTATGTTAATTAACACCATTTATGCTAGTTAACATGCCTAGTATGCTCACCAGCATGTTGCATATGCTTTTTAACACGATGTTTACACTAGTTAGCATTCCTAGTATACAAATTAGCATGCTAAGTATGTTGTTTAACATAATGAGTATGCAAGCTACCTTTCCTAGTATGCTAACTAGAATAATGGTTTTGGTTAGCACAAGCATACCTAGTATGCTAATTACCATGTTGGGTATGATCAACAACATAAATGGTATGCTAATCAACACACCTACTATTCTTCTTAGCATTCAGGGAATGCTGGTCAGTACCTAGTCCATGCTAGAGTTAGCATACTTTCCGTTCTTCTTATCACACATTCTATGTAGTTTAGCATATCTCATATGCTACACAACAGACTGATTATGCTTGTTAGCATAGCTAGTATGCTAACTAGAATAATGGTTATGATGATCATAACATTGTCCATTCTAGTTAGCATACCTTGTATGCTAGTTAGCACACATGCTAACTAGCATACAACAGACTGATTATGCTTGTTAGCATAGCTAGTATGCTAACTAGAATAATGGTTATGATGATCATAACATTGTCCATTCTAGTTAGCATACATGCTATTCCAATTAGCATACCTAAGGAGCTAGTTAGCATACCTTGTATGCTAGTTAGCACACATGCTATGATTTTTACAAATGCTTGTTGGCACACTGAGTATGCTAGTTAGCATACCTATTATGCTAATGAAAACACTATATATGGTAGTCAACACACCGTATTACATGCATGTTAGGATGTTGAATGTGCTATTTAACACACTGCTTTGTTTTCATGAACATGCTGGATGTCCTAGGTAACAATCTATATATTCTTGTTTGGATTCATTTTTCTTAGTAAACATATTGATGATCAAATCTGGATATTACAGATTGAGCTCTTTCATAGATTCAAAGAAAAGTATCCAAATTCCAAGATTGGCATGAGAATATTTGAGATGTTAAAGCCATTCTTTTGTAGGCAACTGAAGGATATATGCACATGTTGTTGCGAATGCCATGTGCAGATGTCCTTTTTAAAGGACTCATTGAACCACATGCTCTCTCGTGCCTTTCGGTTGCATGATGCGGGTTGCCACTGTCCATGCAATATCTATGCCACATGATAGAATATTAGCAAGGGTTGTTTGGCTTCACATCACACGTTCAAAGGTGTCACAGAAATGTGGGAGTCGGTTCTCTGTCCAAAGCCAGTAGATGCAGATTTCCATGGAAGAGAATTCCTGATGGAAGACTGTAAGATATGTGGAGTCAAGAGGTTATAATTATGTTGTTAGGAGATAGCAAAGCCATGTTAGAGTCTTATAGAACAAGTTGAAGCTCTTCATCACTCATAATGATGTAGCTCGATGGCAAGGACAACAATTCAAGGATTGTCTCCTTTGGTTTCCAGATGATGGGAGACTGTAAGATATGTGGAGTCAAGAGGTTAGAATTATGTTGCTTGGAGATAGCAAAGCCGGGTAAGAGTCTTGAAAACCAAGTTAAAGCTCTTCATCACTCATAACTATGTAGCTCAATGGCAAGGACAAAAATTCAAGGATTGTCTCCTTTGGTTTTCGGATGATGTTGTTGACTCAATTGTTGATTTTTTCGAGAATTACACTTTCAAGGTGCAAAACGAAATTCAATCAATGCATTGGCACTCTAGTCAAGTAACCATTTTTTTACACATGGCGTACTACCGCAAGGCAGGGGAGGTAGTCAAAAAAATCCACTTCTTCATATAAGATGACAAGGTGCAGTGACACATTGTTTGTGCAACATGCTACACCGTGACTGGTTACAACAAGAGGATGCCACTCCTAAGCAACATTAGGTGTGGTCCAATGGTGAGGCCTCGCAGTTCAAGGGAGCCAATCATTTCTATTTTGTTGCAAGATATGGTGGACTCACAAGTATTGGCTTAAGCCGGTCCTTCTTTGGATCAAGAAAATGCAAGGGGGAGCATGATGGTGCAAGAGCAGTTGGGAAAAGAACCTCGACCCACGAGCAACTAAAACCGCATGGAGCTATTTTGTGGTGTGCAATAGGTATGGTTGCTTATTTCCAAGCCAACTTGTCGTGGGGAGCACCTACATCATATCCTTCAAAAGAAAGGGAATGTGCCCATGTTTTCTGGGAGGTTAAAGAGGGGGATGTGAACAGGGAAGTCAAGTGGAATTGTTCCATTGTGGAAAAATCTCGCTCTCTGCATGATTTTCATGGTCACAACCCTCATGATCCAACTGCCCTTGCAACAAGAAACTTGGCATGCTTCTGTGATGCATACATGCACGGAAGGTAGAATCACTACAACAATAAAGCTCACTTACATGCTTGGGATTATCATATTCTGTTGCCATTAACTGATGAGGTTTTGGTAGATTCTAAGCCAACAAATGAAGTTCTGACAGACGAAGTCTTTGGCTATGATAGCTTCACATACAAAGGTCATCATGATGTACTGAGTAGCGCTCTATGTGTTGGAGACACTTTTGCTATAAATCCAGCTGCTTCAACCAATGTCGAGGATGCGGATTTCTACCTCTTCAAGTGTGTTGCAACAAAGGAGAAGGTGGGGAAGGGGTACATCGATGAATGGAGCAATGTAATTGACATAAGCTCATATGTTGTGCAAGGACTGTATTACAAGAAATTGGATGCATACACCTTCAAGCTAGACCACAAGCAACCCATTGTCCACCTACTTTCACATCTATTGAGATGTATCAAAATACCTATTGAGCACATCCCAAGGAGAAGGCAGGTGTACACAATCACCTCATATATCTTTGAAGAAATCTATAATGGCATTCCCTTTCAATATACTTCTTGCTACAAATAATGTAGTTTTATCATAAAGTTGGTTTTGTGTCTCTTGTGCACACTGTATATATATTGGTCTGGTGTTTATGATAATGTAGTCTTATCATAAAGTTGGTTCTGTGTCTCTTGTGCACACTGGGTATATATGGCTTTGATGTTTATAACAACCAATAACTGGGTATGCTAACTAGCATAACTGGGTATACTAACTAGCAGAATTGAGTATGCTAACTAGCATACAAACTATGCTAACAAGCATCCATAGATAACTAGCATGTATGCTAACTAGCATAACTGGGTATAGTAACTAGGTATGTTGGCCACCATAGCCACTATGCTAACTAGCATACATAGTTGCATGTATGCTAACTAGCATATAGAGTAGTATTTATGCTAACCAGCATAAGTAGGTATGCTAAATAGCATAAGTGGGTATGCTAACTAAACACAATATGCTAGACATCATACCCCCTATTTATGATGGTTACAACTATCTATACTATTAGCAAACTGGGTAAGTCAACTAGCTTATTGAGTATGAAAAGAAGCACTCAATATGCTACCATTGCATTCATATAATGTTAACAAGACCAAAAAGTATGCCAACATAGCACAATGTATGGCCCCAAAAAATACAATAGTACAAAATTTGTAAACAGTACTATCTAGAATGAAAGTCCGAATAGGTATGAACATTGAAAAGGCGATCTTATCACGATATTACAACTTTCCATCATAGTATATAATTTTACAAGTATGCGAAGAGTCTCCCACTCTTCAAAATGCTTGTGCTACCTAGGGTTCTTGTACTTGTAGTACCTAGTGTGCTTGTGCTCTTGGCTTTACTGAGCCTTTGGTTCCTGAATTTTTCCTTTCTACTTCAAATGGTTGCTGCTTCTTTAATCTTACCCTCTCATGCCTTTCAACTTCTTTGTCACCCTCCCTTTGTCTCTAACGGATCTCTGCCTCTACTCGGCCTCATCGCTTTCTCGTAGATCTGCTTCTAGCTTGCTAAGAAATACATCCAAAAACACCTCTGGGCCAGTATCAAACCCATTGTCAGTTGTATATGCTACATGGTCCTCTGATTGTAAACATAGAAATAGCCAGGGAGCCAAAGTGTCTACCAGAAACTGTTGCCGATGTTCACAAGAGTTTGGTCCTCTATCTTGGGAGTAATAAGGCAACTTTCTTCAGGGTTCTGGAACACTTTGTACTTATTGTCATCAATGATCAGAATCTTTTTGGGCTCAAGCTACGTTAAGACCCTCCAAAAAATACTCAAGTTCTTGAAGAAAACATGCTTATTATGTATCAGCCAAGGCACCTTACCACAATGCTCCTGTGCAAAAACACCTGCCATCCTTGTCCGCTATGGTTTGAATAATGTATCGAATATTGCAAATACTTTACACTACATGTTGGTGCTCCATATGTACACATGGAAAAACTAGAGGCACCAATCCAAAAATTGGTGGTTGTCTTTGCGACAAAATACATACCGCCTATCTTGCATACAATACTTTATCATTTCCCTTGCATATTCAAGGGGAGATTCACCATGATTTGACTCTAAAAATTTAACCACCAACAGGCCATTCAAATCAAGAACCAAATTGCACTTCTTGCCAGTCAACATCTTGGGCACCCATATTGGGTCCGATGGCGGATACCGCTCCTCACTTTTATTCACTACAGTTGTTCCTTTGTCTGCCTGGAACATTGTCAAAGGCTAGCTTGGCTGCTTCCACTATCACCCTCAAATTCCATAGCTTCAACAGAGCTTGATCCTTGTCTTGAAACACATATTTACCAATTTTACTATGCGTTGCCACACCTACTGCCTCAACCATCAAAGCTATCAAGGTCTCAGTTTTTGTCGACATTCTATCTAAGGTGTCTTTCATTTTCTCTAACAATTTTCTTCTTCCCATGCACAGTGAACGTGACCGATCCTATGTAGAAGAGAGTACTCACTTGTGGTGGTGAATGACTCGAACAAGGAGCACCAAGGAGTTTTGGGTAGAGCTGTTGTGCGATTGTCGAAGGAGTGGGTGTATGTAATGATGAGGTTTATTGATGTGAGATTGAGAAAAATTTTGCAAGCTGCAATGCAAGTGGAACAAGAGGATGCGAATAAAGTGAGGATGGGCCCCCACCATGAATGCACCCCACCTTGTCTGTCTCAAGATTATGCACACTGTTTGTGACATGTCACTCATGCAGTGGCATGTTGTAATTGTTATTACTGGTGAGATCCTCTCTATGATTGCCAAATTTTTTTTGGTGGTGACCGTTATGTGATATTGATGTGACTGGTTTTCCCCACTGGTTCTAAACTGGCTTGTTTGGTTTGGCACACATCTAAATGCAGTCTGAGTGTTGTCTGTGACTAGTGAGAGGTTGGTACTGCACTGAATTTGAAACTAGTCCCATTGGTATGATATGGAACAAATCCAAGTGTTCATCTTTTGACTCAAAGTGTACATCTGGTATTGGTTCTATTGGGGTTTTGTCTGTCCTCACAGAGTATAACTTGATCTTGGCCCCATTGTATACTCTTGGTAATAGCAATCCCAAAGAATCTTTGAGCCTTACCGTACCATTGGAGAACACCCAATCTCTTTGGGGTATGACCAAGCTATCTTCAAATTTGGTTTCTTTGGTCCCAACTTAGACTGGTAAAGCAATACCAAATCACCTTCTTGAACTCTCTTACCTTAATCTTACTATCATGCTAGTGCTTCCTCCTTTGCGGGACTACTTTCTGTTCTAGCATGGCCATCTATCTAATTTCATCCAACTATAACAACTCACCCAATCTCTACTTCAGATTCCGATTAAAGTCCATTCCATATTCAACCACCATCTTAGACTGGGAATAGAAACTCCATTGGGACTACCGTCTTTGTTCCATACACCATTCTAAAAGATGTCATGCCAGTAGTAACGTTGTAGGCAATTCTATAAGCCCATAGTTCTATTTGAAGCTTAGTGTCCCACTTGTGTGGTTTTTTGTAGCAAGGCTACAGTGTCTTGGGCATAGGAAGGGCAGTTAGTGTCACACGAATAGGACTGGCAATTAGTTACAGTTGGTCGGGAGTTTACAATGGATGGACTCATGCCTGGGTAGTGACATGTGGTAAGTGATATGGATGGTGGTCTAGTAGACATCGTGGCCAAATCACCACCACGGAAGTTTGGAGAAAGGCTTAGCTGGATTGGGATATCTTGCTAGCTTTTGGTGGCCCTGTGTGTTACATACATGTGTGGTTGGTTCCAACGTGCCACTTTTATCATTATCATCATCATCTACTTTGTATGCTCGAGCGTCTTGAGTCTTGATTATTGAGTTCATGCACAACACGTCTACACTGTCCCTGCACATTTGCGTCTCGACACCCCCATTGTGCCCTTGAGTCTGGGCTTAGAGCTGAGCCTGCTACCAAGCTAGAGTCTGTATGGTTCTTTGAGCTTGTCGGGTTCCACTAATTTTTGAGTCTGTTGTGCTTCGAGTCATCATTTCACTTTAGTGTGATATTTTATTTTTGTTGGAGTGAGGTTTCTTGTATACTGCACTAAGGAGAACCCACTGTAGAGAGAGCACGACATACTTTTCCCGCTACAGGTGCTCTCATTTTTGGCATGCCCAATGGAACCTCAACTGAAGTCTCACTCCGTCGAGAGTCAAGTCAAGGAGCTAGCTGGTTTAATCTCTTACCTGTGCTAGTCCACTGGTTTCAACTAGTATGATCCATCTTGGTTTAATCCTTGACCAGCTTGTCTAGCCTCTCGTCTTGGTCTAGTCATCTCTCATCTTCATCTAGCCAAGTGGTCCAGTCACTCATCTTGGTCTAGAGGAGGCTGGACCAGTGTTCTATAAGTTAAAGGTCTTCATGCCCAAATCTTGGGGGTGGGCTTCTTATTACTGCATGACACATACAAGGCAGTCTACAGATTGACAAAGCCCACTACTGCGTCATGTGATGTACTACCATCGGAAGTGCCAACTGTTAGTGTCGAGTAGAAGTCCACCAGCCCCGTTACTCCTACCTTCTCGCATGTCTACCTCCATTCCCTCAAACAATCCTTCACCTCCCACGTCACCTTCCCCAGTACAATTCTCGCCCACTATGTTACAACAAGCTCTTGAGCAACATGCTCGTGAACAAGTAGCCATGGAGGAGCTCACAAGCGTCCTGGCTAAGGTAAATATATAGTTTCCTATTTTCAAAGGACTCTCCACAGAGGATGCAGATGACCATGCTAGGAGATTTGTCTCCCACTACAGGGGTCGTGGCCTCAATAGAGAAGATGCCTACCTAGTGCTCTTCTCATCAACCTTGGATGGCTTAGCCGATAAGTGGTACAGTCTATTTGTTGAGAACCACTTCACTACTTGAGCAACACTAAGGCAATAATTCTGTGAAGCTTTCATACTAGGTGACTTCCAAGAGAAAGTTATGGATGAGTTAGCAAACCTGATGCTCCATCCAAATGAGACTTTTTCAAAACTTGTGACTAGAATAAAGTATCTGGTTGCCAAGCTTCCCTAGCAGCCATGTGAATTTATGGTCAAGAAGTGGGTAGAGAAGGCTCTTCCTAAGACTTCTCAACAAAAGCTCCGAGAGAGTGTCCGACCTAAAGCCACTCTGGAGGAGTTTGTTGATGCTTCTACTAGGATAGAGGGGGCAAGGAAGTCGTTCAACGACTCCCCTTTGGTAGAGACTACCTTTTGTACTCTTGGAAAGTCCATCTGGCTCCTTGACTTCTTTACACAGGGACTAGAAGCATTAAAGTTACAACAAGCTCTTCAGGAGGAGAAATCCTTCTCTCTTTGATAGAAAAAGCCACCACATCAAGAGGATTTGGACAAGATCAAGCGCAAGCTAGAAGACCTTAGAACTCAACAACAGTCTAAGGCTGTGGTCTAGTGTAGCTCATGCCACTCTCCAGGGAACCCTCCACACACGAATGCCCCTTGGAGCTTATTGCCACTTCTATGAAAATTCTGGACATGAGGACAAGGATTGCTACTATCTAAAGGAATTACAACAAATACAACAAAGTCTTGGTCCTACTCTCCAATATGGGTTAGCACTTGCATCCAACATGGTTTCCTCCTACGGCCATCCAAACCACATGCCACCTTTGTTGACAACCCCTCTTATGCAAGGTATGCAAAGCATTTTTCCATCTCAGAGCTTCTATAATGTGAATGCTCCCTCAGCCCCTCAAAGCTTCTACACCTCCACCTCCATGCAACAAGAGCAAAGACCGCCTCTTCCTCCGAGTTGCCCATCCAATCGGCCCATTTTGTGTTATCAATGCGGGGAATATGGGCATTACCACAGCAAATAACCTCTGCTTGAAGGGTGCCCTCCTTGCCAACATTGCCATGAGCCTCATGACCACTATAGTAAGGACTATCCAAGAACAAGATCATCTACTTCTTCGAGCCAACCTGAATCATCCATGAATTTGGTAGCTGACCATCGACCACTTGTACCTCTTCTAGGTGGTATATATGATATTTGATAGCTCACATCAACTAGGAGATAGTTCGTCTTTTGAGATCAACTTGGCTCAAGCCACCATGATTGCCAAAATGGAATGAATTGGACACTTTCAAAGAGGTATTCCATGTTGGCAGCAGGTAGAGACAATTCAGATCAGACCAGAGACTTCATATCAAACTAAATATATTGAAAGACAGAACTGGAACTTAAAAGAGAACTAAAATTGGAATTGTATTATTCGAATCGGAAAGCGTATACAATTGGAGTTAGTGATGAATGGGATTCCAAATTAATGAGAATTACAAAGTAAATATGCTTGTGACTCAAGATACAAAAATATTATGCTTAGGATTGGGAACTCGGGGTTTGGATTCCAAAAATGAAGTAATAGGTCATATTTGTAGTCTTCCCAATTGGGTTCTGATTGACTGCACATTGTATTAATAACCATGGTAACTATTCATAGTTACTACTTCTAGAAGCCTCCAATCCAACCCTCCATCATCCTCTACAAAAGGGCCGTTCCCATTATCTACAAATATCTTTGCCAATAATATTTAAAAAAGAGTCAAAACTATAGTTCCTAGAAGGAAGAAGTATCGAGAGGAGCACCTAAAGTAGCTCGCTGACAAAGTAGAGATATTAACCACTAAAAAACACAAAGGGTCAGCCTCTGAAGCTGAGCATAAAAGGTGACTAGAATCTAAGTGTGACTTGGCCAAGCAACAACTCGAGGAGGTGAGGAAGGACATAATATTATCCAAAGAAACCTTCCTCCAACCGAACGAGACTAATCAAACTCACTTCTTCAAGGCCCTTAAGGTCAAGAGAAATATGGGCCTTGTCCACTCACTCACCGATGGGAAAGGAAATGAGTTTAAGGACCTTGATGAAATGAATCAACTAACCTTGATCACCTACGAAAGATCATAGAACATCTTGAGGCTCTTTCTCTACAGGTGGATGAAGCCAGACCATGCACACTAGTCAATGGAGTCCTAGGCTTAAGCATTAAAAGGGGCCTCATCAAACCTATCCCCAAACAAATTTGTTGCTCACAGCTTAAACATTGGCGTCCCATAACTATGATGTTAGTGGCCTATAAAATTATTGCCAAAACCGTAGCTCTTAGGCTCTCTTCTCTCCTAGAAAAAATCATCACTCCCCACTAGCATGGCTTTATCAAGGGAAGGTCAATCTATGATAACATTTTGGCAACAATGGTCGGCATAGAGTATGCATCATTCACTAAGCAAGAGTGTATCTTGATGTAACTGGATTTAGATAAAGCTTATGACAGGATCACATGGTCGTTTATCAAAGATTTCATGAAATCGTTGGGCTTTGTGCCACGGATGTGTCACTTGATCAGCACCCTTGGTGCTCGTAGCCAATCTAAGCTCCTATTCAATGAGAGAATTGTGGGGGCATTTGAGGTCAAAAGATCAATCAATCAAGGTTGCCAGCTTGCTCCTCTAATGTTCGTCATTGGATCTCATCCTCTTGTGACATTGCTCGAAGACAGTGCAGCTAGAGGGGAAATGGTTGTCTTTGCCTAACAGCGACCAACTTCTTGCAAATAGCTTCTTGCGAAGCTATTTGCAGATGATTCCCTACTCTTCCAACAAGCTTACCCCCAAGTGATGAGGAAGGCTTGGAGATTGTGCAAAAATAGTATTAGTATAGTAGTATTGAAAAATCAAGATTTAATCTACTCTCAAAAAATGGCTCGTTCAATCCGTCATTGTGGACGGGGGAGATAGTGTCAAAAGGGAAGGTATTTCAGCACCTGGGATCCCCTTCTTTGGGTGTGGACATAACCCTCAAGCAAATATTTCTATGGGTCATGGATAGAGTAAGGAGCAAGATACAAAGGTGAGGTATGTGCTTCTCCCTTTCCTGAGCAGAGTGAAAGTGGTCAATTCATTTATGCTCCTTTAGATAGCATTCAACGGTGCACTGCTAAAGTTATTCAAATGCAGCTAGAAAGAGTTCTTAAAACTGGTGCAAAGATTCTTATGGAAAAACAACACTAAAGACTAGACTCCCTGGCAATGGGTGAAATGGGAGTCCATTGCCAAACCTGTAGAGCAAGGAGGTATTGGGATCCTGAACCCTAGTACACATGCGGAGGCTTAGTGTGCCAAGTTTGTGGTAGCAATGACGAAGGAAGATTAGGCATAGGCTATTATGACAAAGGCCATGATGCACAATGCCATATTGTACTCGTAAGGTGGCCAGTGGAAAGGGTTTGAGATGCATGATAAGTTGTTTGCCCCCAGGTGTTCTAGCCTTGGGGGCATAACGAGCGATCTAGTTAAAAAATGCAACAGAGAAATGGAGGCCTTGGAATGGGGAGAGGTAACAAGGTACTTTCACAATTCTATGACACAATGTCCCCTCTAAGGCAGGAAGTGTCTTGCTGAACCCATTCTGGAGGTAAGTGGCCAAAAATATTGATAACAAAGGATTATGATATTTGGATCAATTTTGGGATAACAGTGGTAGAAGCTGTAAAAGAATAGACCACCTAGCCTCCTAGTTTCACCTTAGTGGAACTGAGATATTGCTTGCCAATAGAGCTTTAGAACGGTTAGACAGGTGTTTCCTGCCTGTGTGCGAGTCCAACTTTGAGTGGAAAGCATGGCGGTGGCCCATGAACAAACATTTCCTTAAACCACAAACCAAGGATGTGTACAACACCCTTATGGCCTTACCGGATTGGTTCCCCCCCTTAACAAGTAGTGGGGCAGGCAATGACCAAATTTAGGATGGGTGACAATCGTGAAGAACATCTGTTACCCTCATTGGCCGCATGGGATGAAGGTTTTCCTTTGGAAGATATTGTGGAGGGATTACCTACTGTTGTAAAGGTTCTAGCCAGAGGTATTGGTATAGATAGATGCTTGCAATGCAAAACGGCTAGTACGAATATCTCTCATTTATTCAAGGAGTGTCCATTCATATGTGGCCTGGTAGGGAAGATTTGCAAATGGGTTCAGAAGACCTAGATGATAGGGTTCTTAAAGAACGATCTTTTTCTGGGTGGGAAGGTGTTCAAGTGCCATATGCAAATTGCTAGATTATGCTACTTCAAGGATGTTTGTAAGTCCAAAAATTGTCGAGTTTTCGAGAACGCCCTGAAACTAGCTAGGTTCACAGAGATTATACAAGAAAGCAAGGAAGCTTTGTTGCCATTGGGAAACGGAGGAACTTTGATGAGTGGAATAGGGTAAATATTTCCACAATGACGGACTTTTATGGTTAAGTATACTAGGCCTTGTTGAGGTCGAGGTTTGGTCCATGCTTGTCCCTCTTCATTGTCTTGGGGTGGCTCCCCTACCAGTTGATGTATCTTTGGTTCTTGGGAGACGTCATGGCTCCGCATGAGCATGACTAGAATTTGTATTCTTTTGGTTATGCTAAAATAATTCACTCACCGTCATGAGCTTTGCCAAAAAAAAAAAAAAACTTATCAAAACGGATCTTTAAGGTCTCGGGATTGCTCCTACTAGGGTAAGGTTATATAGCAAAAACAACAAACAGAACATAATTTTCCAATCTAACAAAAATGCACCCGCCAGGCAATGGCGCCTTGAACTCAAGTCCACAACTTTAAGCAAAGCCTAAGTTTTCTTGGAATGGATCAACAAAGTCCAATTTCGGCGTTTCTTAGTTGATACCATTTACCCTTTGAGATTGAAGATTCTCTTCTCCCCGCCTCTCTCTCTCTCTCTCTCTCTCTCTCTCTCTCTCTCTCTCACACACACACACACACACACACACACACACTTCCTCTAAGCATGATTGACTTAACACAGTGACAAACACTTAGAGAGAATCTCTAATGATTGCGAAGGAATTCTCAAAGTTAAACTAGTGCGTTTGCTTGAGATCCAATGTGAGAATCCATTGTTGAAACAACTTAATTTCTAAAATCCTAATTGGCCAATGAAACCCAATAACACACACACTAAACATTGTGCATATTGTGGTGTGCCAAGTAAGGGAGAGAGAAAAATCGTGTCTTGCCGCATGGAAGCACCTCCTTATATTAGACCTAAGGAGTATGTGCCAAGAACACTAAGGGCTTGTGGGTCCAAGCACCCACACACACAGGACATTTGTGACGATTAAGAGAGGAATTCAAACATCAAAAGGACTGGTTGAAATTGCACGAAGAAAAATCTAAATAGTGATGGGATCTATTCTAATTCAACTATGTGACATATGCTACCTTCGGTAGTCCATCTTTTGATTCCTTTCCTTAACGTGCAACCTCTCAAGTTGTCCTCTAGCGACTCTAGAAAATGGCAAGGTAGTTGTTGTGCATTGGACCTCTCTTCAAAATATCTTATTCTTATGAAGAAAGGGACTAGCCTGCTTGATTGAGATTCACCACCCTAGGCCACCCTATGTTGGCTTCACGTGTGACATATGGTGAACTATCTTATCATAATGAGTCCACCCCCCCCCCCCCCCCCCCACAAAAAAAAAAAGACCACTCTCTACGTTCAAACACATTCACCACATTCGAGAGCTTGTTAACCAATATGAAGCAATAGTTCAGTTGCATGCCACTGAACCTGCAAAAGTGTTTGCAAAAGCTCCCATCACTTGTTGCAACTATTGCAAGCGTTCATCATCCGTGTGTGCAAGAACATGATTAGTGAAGTGTTTGTTCAGTCTCACCAAGACTCTCGCCAAATGCACTCATGTGTGCACTTCATCTACATGCATCTCTCTCTCTCTCTCTCTCTCTCTCTCTCTCTCTCTCTCTCTCCCAAAAAAAAAACCAACACACACACCAATGAGAAAAAAGCTTCACCATCATGGAATTAGCACTAGTACAAAGAAAATTTGAAGCTCACCAAGCTAAAGGGAGCATGGAATTTTTTTCTAAGAGTAAGTTGGGGCTGCTTGGCATTTATGAAGCAACCTGTAATATTATCGACGGGATTGGATGATGTAACCTATAGAGAAGTAAATATGTCAATCCGAGGACGTAGCTGACCCAAATAGTGCATGGAAACATGGAGTGCAATGCCCCAGTAGCAAGGGACTGAGGAGAGAGGTGTCACTCTCAAGCAAGGAAGCAACTAAGTGGAAAATGTCTAAGTCTCCCATGCGGCCTAAATAACACTCAAATCGCCGTAGAGGGGTCAAATAAACTCCAAATTACATGAAACTTGAGATTGGGGGTCTCTAGGCTTTAAGCAATAGGTTTCCAACATCAAAACCTCCAAATGTCACAATCGGGTAGGTGAGCAACCGTAATTGTTGCCACTTCTCAAATTCACAAAAAGTAATGAATGAGGGGCGGTTTGGCTCCTCCTAAGGCCTATTTACCTATGTCCATGCTTAGTTTCACTTAAAACACAATCAAAAAGCACTTAAACACATTAGGCAAAACTAGAGCTAAAATCACTCATGCGTCGTACACACACACACACACACACACACACACACACACTCAAACATAGCACATTGAACATGTACATGATGCCAAGGGCATGGGGAAGCAACACATGAAGTTTCATTAGCATTGCTTGCCCATACAAAAAGTAGTGAGTGTGCAAGCGTAGGGGCACTCTTCACTACGTGCGCTCCAAAATGAAAACAGATCTCCTAATAATCACAAATTTTGGCTTATATACCTAAGGTAAAAGCTTGGGTTTTTGGATAGAAAGGGATAGTTGCTTCAAAAAAATGTGATGGGTTCTGGAATCTAGCCTCTTCATTAAGTACAAAATGGTTTGGAAATAATTTGACTCTTTTGAGTTTAGGATTTACAACGCCAGCTTAGGCGGAAAATAAATGAGTAAGAAAAAAAGGTTTTGTAGGCCTGTCTGGATTGGCAAGATTAGGCTCCTTGCTTCAAAAGTCTCTCCTCCCTGCTCCTTGTCGTCCCTGACAAGACTTCAATCTTTGAGCAAGGGCTTTCTTTGATTTTGTTCATCTACGAACAGTTGAAAAGCCAGCATCATCTGTTGTATTGGTCTTCTTCTTGTGGCTTGTAGATTCAAGTTAAGGGGTTTTCTCATTCATGAAGGGTGTATGCCACAAACCTTAATCTAAGATCTTTGCACCTGGGCATGAACATTGTGGAATCTATCTCAAAGTAGCCCATATAGAAGGCCTCCTCAAAGGTCTACATGTAGTGGTTGGGCAGGAACATGATAATCCATAAATTACCTTCATCTTGGTGGTATTATTTAAACTGAATAGCAGGCCTTTGTAGACCTCCAAGAGTGAAGTCCATTTGACTTTGGTGGCCTCCGTGTTGTTGAAAGTGTTGATGCATGTGCTGAGAGTATGTAGCATATCTTCAACATCATCTGCATGCTATATCTGGCTTTCCTCGAACCATGCAGATCATTTTTTTGATGGCCTTCCTCATGTAGGCGAATAAAAATGCCTCTCATGCTTTAAAAAAAACTAGGTAATTTAGCCATGTGGGGTGAGAGACAAGTAGTTTCTTGAAATCCGTCCACCTTCTCCTCCTAATGATTGGGCAATATGTTGGGTCAATTTGAATGTGGGTGGGAGCAAAGGAATTTACATTGATGTCCTGCTTGTTCTCCCCCATGAATTTATCTTTTCATTCTTGTCTAGCTTCTTTAATCTGTTCTATGGTCCATTCGAAAAGATCGGCGTCTCTATAAGTCCCCTTAGTATATGGCACAATAGTTGGTAGCAACTCTTTCTTCTTCTCTATTGTTAGCCATTTGAGTAGTGAATAGGGAAGTTCTGGCTCAAGAACCTCCTCTTGTAGCTTCTCTAGAGTGATGTACTTTAATAGATCCGATGTCAGAAAATGGTGCTCATAGCGGAGGTTCCTGGACACAACTTTTGTAGTTACTGCCCAATGTTCCTCCGGTAGATGCGAGTACTCTTGAGGCAATTTGTAGGGCTCAATTGAAATACCCACATCTACCTGGCCTTCAAACTACCTATCTTCTTGCTCTATCTCTTCTTCTGTTTGCTCAAAATTTGGCCATGTTTTCAAGGGTCCTTTCTCTTGTTAGCAAGCTAACCCATGTAACATTTTTCAGGAGATTTTATTGTAAACACATGTATTCTTTTGATAAATCGTGAATATTGTAACTTTTTTAAATGGATATTGTTATCAATGAGCCGGGGCTATAAGCTTCCAGATTGTATCAACTTATCCTTAGCTAGAGCTCCCAAATTATTAGTTTTTGACCAAAGAAACTTTGGCTAAGGTATAAAAGCTGATTTTTGGAAGTTATTTTCAAGTTTTGGATAAAAGAAACACAGCGTGAGCTAACGGCGCTCACTTCTCTCTATCTCGTGCTTCCTACTCCCTTCCCAGCTGTCACATTATAGTGCCGTCTGTTGCGTTGCAACCGTAGGTAAGAGCTCTATGCATTGATATAAACATTTCATGGTAAACTGTAGCTTTTGGCGTCGCTGATCCGCAGCCTAATTTCATCATAAGTAGGAATTTAAGCTAAGAAATCACAAAATAAGCATAGGTGGGGTATTGGGGCATCATTGCTAAGCATTTAGATGCATTCGGGGTCGAAAACTCATTGCTATTAATAATTTTGATTTTTACACTTGACCTAAAGTGAGTTTTGAAACCATAAGCATGTGCTTAGGTATTATATATACATGTCCTAGAAGTTTTGTAGCATTCGGATGTCGTTTGATGTTGTAACGGTTATGATTTGTTTATCGATTAGCGATTAGCTTTTGGTGACTTTGGTCATTTGAGTGTAGCTTGTGTTAGATGTGAGTTGCCTATTGTTTTCCAAGAGATTGACACCCTCTTGTAGCCTCTATGCACTAGTCGAGTCATCTTCACCCCATGGATTGACAATTATGTTCGTGGTTCTCGCTATGTCTGCAATAAGATAGGAGTGAGGTTAGAAACCCATCCCACATTTGGCACCATTGCCGGGGACGAATAGACCTAAACTAGGAAAAAACAAGAGCGTCTTGTGTAGTTGTCCTTTAACTTCCTCTAGGATCACCTAGAGTTAAAAGTTTCTCTTTAAAACCGCATAGCTGAAGATTGTCGTCTTTTGATGTGTAGATGTAGCTTGGAAGTAGATTATACTTGCTAAGTACCTTGTAGGATTAGATTAGGATTTTAAGAATGATTGAGGGACAAGGCAAGTTTTAAGATCAAGGCTCAGAAAACCATAAAAAACACGAAAACAAGTGTTTGTGGACACTTTCCACAACCCCATTGCAATAGAACCTAGGAGTAGGGTAAGTAGAATCCAAGGTGGGATCTCAAAGTATTGATCACTCCAAAAGAAACAATTGTGAGTTGTTTATGTGAAGTTGCAGAATTCAGGTCTACGGCATGAAATAGCACCAAAGACTGTCAACCACTGAAGTAAACTTAAAGATGCAATTGAGGTAAATTTTCAAGAGTTTGCAAAAGCTCAGATTTTAGGCCAAATGAAGTTTTGATAACTCAAAGGCTTAGAATAGGTCATAAAAAGATTGTCCATTGGAAAAATTTACAAAAAGTGTTCATTTTAGGTCAAAAGTAAATAATCGTGATTATTTACTTTCAGCTCAAAATTGACCAAGGTTGATACCAGAGACGCTATGCATGATTACCAACATCTTTTGTAAAGACTCATAGAATTTGGATCACAAAACAGACCAAAACCTTGAGAAAAACTAAAATCTGTACTGATTGTCGAAAACTTGAGTCTGACTTGGTAAATCTTGCTCAAATTTAGTGAAACTTGACTCAGAGGCTTAGATTGAAGTGTTAAATATGTGTATATTTTTAGATGACAAAAAATAGTAAAAACTTACCAGAAGTAAATAATCACGATTATTTACTTTTGCCCTATTTTTCAACTTTTTTGACTAACCAAGCATACCACAAGTTTTATCATGTCGTATTGAGCACATATATCAAATTTGGCAAGGTTTGGATCATTAAAGTAGAAATTATGCACAGATTTGAAAAGTCAGTATGCGGATACAAAACTATTGATAAATTGAGCAGAATTGATTAAAACTTGGTTAAACTTGGCTAGGGAGCTTAAGTTGAGTTGCTTAATTAGTTAGTATCAACATTTTGGCAACAAGTTGAAAAAAAAGCTAGAAGTAAATAATCGCGATTATTTTCATCTGCTTCAAAATTAAACAGTTTTGCACAATTGAGTATACCTCAAGGTCAAGCATATCAAGTAGACTCCACAAATCAAATTTGGATCACAAAAGTGAGACTTAAGACAGATTCTTGAAAACTGAGTCCGCGGATACTAAACGATTGTTGATAACTGCAATGTACCCAACATTTTTCAATAAAAGTATTTCATCTACTTTGAAAATATTTAAAATTTGCATTTTATTAAGTCAAAGAGCATTCTAATGGCACGATCGGATTGAAAATCGAACTCTACAACTATTAATTATGACCCTTATTCACTTAAGAACAGTAGGTTGATTGGAAACTTTAAGGCCTCAAGACTGTATCTAAAGATAAGAGTTGACCTTTTAAGAAAGAGAGAACAATTTTAGGAAAGGAGAAGTATTTTAGGAAAGAAAGAGGAGGGAGTTAAGTTTAGAGTTCTTGTCTTGGAAGCCAAGCTTCTTTTAAAATTGGAGAACCGAAATTGCGCATCTAAATCCGTGTTCGCAAAAAGAAAAAATAATAATAATTTTGTTTAGAGCCACAAACGTACGCAAATTTATCTCTCTTTGCTTCTCTCTATTCTTAGCTGGCCTTGAGAGCCCATATAAAGACCCCTCTCCCTTCTCTTTCAAGAGACATAGACACACGCTCTCAGAAACGGAAGCTCTCTTGTTTTGACATCGGAGTTACCTTCTCTCCCTCAAGCTCGTACCTTCAAGCCATCTCCATCTCCAAGCTTTTTCTACCATCGTCGTGTTGCCCTTCGGATTCTTGAGTTCTCTTTCGCTATTTCCCTTTTCTCTACCTTGTTACGATGGCCCCAAAGTGAGTGACCGGAAGCTCGAAGGATGCTCATGTGGTTCCACCTCCAAGGAATGTGCAAAAGAAGGTATCATCTACTCTAGTCATAACTCAAGCAGAGGTATCGACTTCGAAAGAAGGTGAAATCGTCCAACCTCAAACACGAAGGGTAATCGAACATGTCGCTAATCTGATAAGACAAATTATAATTATGCATTACTATTCATGTTGACCTGGGAAGCTAAGCATAGGGAATCTCTTAAACTGTCCAGGAAATGTAATTTTATCACAAGAAACAAGCATATGTTTTCATAGATTAGTGAAAGAACTGTTTGATAAATTGTCATTGTTTGTTAAATTGTTGTTGAAAAATTGTTATTGTTTGATAAGTTCTTACTGATTGATATGAATAATTGGTTGATCATGTTTGAAAAATCATTTAAAGAGAATATTATTGAAAGAATGTGTTTTGTTCCTCGCGAGTAGCGAGATGATTGATGCCTCACGGTTAGCGGGTTGTCTCACGGTTAGCAAGATGCCTCGCGGTTAGCGGGATGCATCGCGGTTAGCGGGATGCCTGACGGTTAGCAAGATGCCTCGCGGTTAGCGAGATGGGAAGGTTGTGCAATTTGCGGTTAGCGAATAAATCCTTTGCAAAGGCTCCGTTGGTTAGACAGAGGAAGTTCACGGGTAGCGGCAACTCATAAAAAATTGAAAAAGTTATTTTTGTTGAATTATAGGACTGTCTTCATTAGGCCTTGTTTGAATTGTTTTGGTATTGTTTGAAGGGCTGTATAAAAGAACCTGTGTTTGGAATTAATTAACGAACATTGTTTATATATCTAAAATAGTGTGGTAGTAATTAGAAAACAAGCTAAAAAGTGTGAGTCTGGGGTGATAAGTGGGGGCTGGCTCAGGTTGCCAGTCAAAGATGGGTGATCTCGATTAGTCGAGAAACTCTCCACTCCCTCTTATTAAGAGAAGTGAAATTAGAGACTCATTGTGCCAAGAGTCGGGATGTCCCAAATCTACGTGCTCTTGAAAGCTATGGATCCAATTAGTCGGATACTTTTCACAAAACTACTGGTTAGTTTAAACTAAGCTTTATATCATATTTATGGTTTATGGATGGCGACCGTGCTTCTTAAACGTGGAGATAAAGGCGTTGTTTATGGATTCTAAATATGTCAATGAGATTTCATCTTTATGTTAGAAAGTAGTTTTCATTAGAATTCTTGATTTATCGACATGGCTTGTGGTGTATGACCCTTATAACCACGAATATGATGGATAGAGGACTTTTTCTTTTGTGTTGCTCGTATCTCTACTTTGTGGAAACGGAGTAGGGTGTTGTTAATGGAAAAGGAGAATAAAGGAAGACCATCTATCAAGTCGCCCCGGTCTTCTCGGGGTTGGGGACCTTATAATAACTTGGAAAAATCTTGTTCAAACTCAATGAAACTTGTCTAGAGACCACATCAAGGTGATTACCTGGTAAAACAAGCCTAAAAAGTGTAAAAACTAAGAAAAGCAAATAATCGCGATTATTTACTGTTGAGACCCAGAGATAAGATTTTTGACTTTTGAGCTTGTACAGTGTTAGAACAACATAATACAAGTCCATTGGTAGGTGTGGGTTCCATCAGGTCCAAATTAGTACATGTTAGCTCAATTTCTAGATTGCAGGCTAGTCCTTTAGCTGCCTCCACTTTCTGTCCATCAGCAAGTTTCTCAGCAGCAAGTTGATTTTCCAGATTTTGAATTTTGGTGTGATTGTGCGCCTCATATTGGCGAGCCAATATGTTCCAAGCTTCATGTGCTTTAGTGGTATGCTGAATCAAAGTGAGGACAGAATCACTTACACACATGACAATGGCGCATAATGCATCTGCATTCCTTCTTTTCCAAGCACGTAGAAGAGTAGCATCCGGGGGAATTACAACGCTTGGATTTGCTGGATCATTTGTTGCAGTGGGCTCCGGGTCTGCACCATTTGACCCCAACATCGTATCCAACAATTCATATGAATCTAGAATTGCAGAAATTTTGAATTTCCACAATGTGTAGTTGGTGCCGTCAAGCTTTCCTTCGGTGAATGTTGGTGGACGAATGCGAAGCGGAGTAGCACCGGCAATGGCACTTGAAGACGCCGACATAATTGATTTTGCAAAGTAATACAAGGACTTCTCGTACTTTCTTAGCTAACGAGCACCTATAGCTCTGATACCATGAAAAAAATGCGGAATACAATAAGGATCTAGTAGCAAGGAGAGTAGAGAGAGACACGATGCAAAGTAGATTAGTGTCAAATCAAAAACTTTAGATTAGCACACCATACAAATTGATGATGTCATCCACCCATGCAGTCTCAAGGTAGAGCTTAGATGGCGATTTAGACAACTAGAGCAAGTGAATACAAGGGACTAATAAACCTTACACAAGGATGTGTTGTGTGTGTCAAGTGTGCACACCATTCTACCAAAATACTCATGAAAAGGCCTCCTTATATAGTTGTAAGGGAGTCTCTAAACGCCCATGTGCAGCCGCCCTTAGATAGCCAAGTCCAAGTAGGACTCTCCCATGCGCCCATGTGTAGCCGCTTTTGGGTAGACAAGTCCTCCTAGAAATCGACCACTAGCCACTGGACGGCCATTTTCCGATTGTCTTTCGGCCGTCGTCCCCCGGCCAAGATATTCCGACGAAAAGGAATATTTCGACGAAGGAAAAAAAAAGCCTCGGGGGCTTCCGCCCCCGAGGCCCCCAAAGTTGCCCCTGAATTTGCTATGTACCACCCACGATCACAAATAAAGATCTCATCAGCGTGCATAGCTGGAATCCACCAAATATATGTGCACCATTGGCTTCTCCTCATATGGGGGCCTTACAAACTGTGCAGCATATATTGTGGTGGAAAAACTTAGAGAGGTGGGCATTGCAAGTATACCAACACCTTATAGGTTGTTTGACTATGATCTTTTTCTCTTGGAGAGTATATTTCTTGTAATGGGATGGAACACTCTTTACATCTTTACTTTCTTCTTCTATTGTTTCCATTTTAGTGGTATACATCTCCTTTAGAGCTTTCTTTAACTCTTGATATTTCTTCTTTCCTTCAACTTGGGTCATGGATGAATCATCATCCTAGTGTTTAGGTTTTAATTGAGTTTCCTTTCTCGTTTTTCTTGATGTTTTTGATGTTTCTTGTTTGTTTTTTGAAAGATATCTACCCGTGATTTTATCTTTGACACAATCATGTGCATCTATCTGCATCAAAAACTGTGTTCTTCTAGAGACCGAGTCAAACTCTTGAATGGGTAACATAGAGTTTGAAGAGGAAATCAAGGCAAACAAACAAGGAAAAATATATATGAATCAGGTTGCAGGCAAAGAATTGAGAGCTTGACAGGAGTTGCATTCGAGTCAAGTGGAAAAAATGGATAACAAGTCAATCCGACGGTAAGTACTCTATCCAGGGCTCTATCTAGGGCTTAACCAGTCTATATGAACCTTGAATATGATCGTATACCAGAAAATCAAGGCATATTTGGAGAGACCGCTAGTAGAGTATCCACCAAAGAGTGTGAATCAAGGTGATCACTTGGACACTATCTTTGAAGAAGTCTCAGACACCTATTCCAATACCTCAACAGGGACAACCAATTAGGCCACAAAAGTGGTGTGCTATCAAGGATAAATGGATCAATCATGAGACCAATGAGTGTTATTACCGACCAAAGTACGATGGAAATGTTCAATATATGCCCATGAGGCCACAAGGATAACCCATGTACAGATATCAGCCTAATTTGGCCCCAGCACAAAGACTATGATGGGTATGGAAAAACCACAACCAGTGTTGGGTCAACAACCTCCATATCCTCGATATAATACAGTGTCTGGAAAGTACATGTATTCAGAAGGAGTCATAGATGAAAAAGCACTAGTGCCTGCTACACCTTATGTTGAGTCTAGCTCATTTGAAGTAATGGTAGAAGGAGAGTAGTATAATTCACATCCATCTCCAATGAAAGAACCTATGACTTATGCTACACCAGATCTTACATCAATGTAATATGTAGCTAATCAAGGTGTTAGACCTCCTATGGTAATACCCATGATTAAGCCAAGGACTGGAAACTACCATAATTGTGATGCTGATGATCATTGGAAAAATGAATGCCCAGAACCTGACAAGAGCAAAGGTATGAGATGAGAAAACAAAAACAAAAGGACAAAATTGAGGAAAAGGCCAATAAAATATTTTAGGAAAGAGTGAAAGAAATTGAGAGTGAAATCAAAGAAACCACAATGAAATCTGGAGGATCAATGTTGGTAGACAAAATTTTTGAGCCAATCAATGCCACCTTGGAAGCTTACCAAGTGGGACTTAAAGTAGGCCAAAACATGAAAAACAAATGGAAAAACTATCCTTCTCCAGATATGGAATCAGCTAAGCTTGAAGCTTATCAAAATTTGGTAAGAATTACTCAAGAGATGCTGGAAAAATAAAAACCCAAGCTTGAGAGTCTAGCAAACCCCGAGGAGCTTGTGGTAGAAACCAAAAAAGAGAAACCTCAAGTGGTGTTAGAACCCCACCTTAAAACTAAAGAACCAAACTTATAGTGCCTGACAGTGAAGACGCTTTAGATGGAATTCCATTCGTGGAGGAAGACTGGCCAGGACATTTATGGAAAAAAGTAAGAGAGATTAATGATGGGAGCATAACTTTGAAGTCACCTCCTATAGAGGAAGTTTGGTTAGACCATTTACCTCTTGATATGGACAATGATATCAATCCTTGTATGGGGACTACGGATCTGAAGTATCAGGAATTTCTAAACCAATGACTCTAAAAACACTACCCTCTTACTTAGGAGACAACGAAGACAAATCAATAGTGTGTAAAGCCACTCACGGAAAAAGAGTGGAACAGATCCTAGACGTAGACAACATCCATTCAATCATGTCTACACCCATTCAATGCACTCTTACCTTAGGAGAACTGTTGAAAATTAGACCATATTTATGGAATGATCTACAAAAAACTCTAGAGAAGGTGGGGATAACAGGGCTAATCGCAAAAAAATTGGGAAAATTGAAACACGAATTGGATAACAAGGAGATTAGATCCGCCCCAATGAACAAAGTTTGAAAATACTACGAGGGGGAAGAAGGAAACACAACCCTTCCTGTGAGATATAATGATGTGGAAACCATAGAAATAATGAACAGTGGGGCATGCATAGCCATAGCCACAAAAGCAGCCATTAGACAAACTCGAATGAAAGTACAATTGGTGGATGGAGACATAGAAAAACCCTTATGAGACTGCTTGAAAAATTGATAGTTAGTTCCTGTGGAATTGATTACCAATATACTTTTGGAATTGTGGACTTTGAAAAGACACTTAACTATGAAATCATCTTGGGAAGACTATTCATGTGGCAAGTATAGCTTCAGGATTGGAAAAACAATTACTTGTACTTGAAGCAAGTGGGATCAATCACAAGGGTTAATTTGAAAGATCACACTTATAGAGATGTCATGAAAACGTCCATACAAGAATTTGACTCAATCTCTTCAGCTGAATCAAAGCTTTTGTCTTGGTTAAACAAAGACACATATATTTGGATGTGTGGAGCCTGAGAAAACCGGAGTTTAAGAAGAATGTATCTTAGAAAGGGATTGCACAAATGAAGCATATATACCTGAACCCTTTTCGGAGCATTTGTTTGAGCCATTTGAGTGGACTCAAATTTTGGCAACAATGGATGTGTGTGTAAATACGTCTATACCAACAATTTTGCAATGAGGATGGCTATGACATAATTCCCATACAAATGATTTCAACCATTCACATTGAAGATGGAGTTCAGGAACTCAAGGACTTACTGAAAGCTCCACAAGTCTTCTCAGACCTCTATTATGATGCTATTGATGAGTTTGAAGAACATTCAGCTACATCTGATGATTTTGGGTAAGAAAAAGAACATGTTAGAGCCAAATTACTCATTAAAAAAAGGAGGAGAGGAAAAGTTTTTTGACTTTCCAAACCAGAAACCTAGGATGAAAAAATGGTATAGAAGAAAAAGAGACACAAGAAAATTGAAATCTAGACCTATGCCATCAGTTTCTAGCAGAACACAGTTTCTGATGCCAATAGATGCATATGATTGTGTCAAGGACAAAATCACGGGTAGATAGCCTTCGGACAACAAACAAGGAGCATCAAAGACATCACACAAAATGAGAAAGGAAACTCGATCAAAACCTAAACACCGGGATGATGATTCACCCATGACACGAGTTGAACAAAAGAAGAAATATGAAGAGTTGAAGAAACCTCTAAAGGAGATGTATACCACTCAAATGGAAACAATCGAGGAAGAGAGTAAAGATATAATGAGTGTTTCATCCCATTATAAGAAATATACTCTCCAAAACCGAAAGATCATAGTCGAACAACCTGTAAGGGAACTAAGAAAATAGGGTGAGTCCTATGAAGGACTTGAAAATGCAAAGAAGATAGATCTAGCCGAACCAGGAGAAGAACCTAGACCTGCCTACATTGCAAACAGCTTGACTGAAGAAGAAGAAGAAGAGCTTTTGCTAAGCTTACTGAAAGAATACCGAGATATCTTTTCTTGGTCTTATAAGGATCTCGAGGATGTTGATCTAAAAATCTGTCAACATATCATACCTATGAGAGATGATGAGAAACCAAGTAGACAAAGGCCATATACTTATAATGAAACATTTTCCAGAAAGATCAAAGAAGAGATAGAAAATCTCAAGGAAGCCAAATTCATTTATGAAATTGAACACATGGATTGGGTGTCTCCAATTGTGGTGGCACCCAAGAAAAATGGGAAAGTAAGAGTGTGTGTCAATCTCAAAAAAGTAAATGAGCCACCATTAGAAATAACTACCCTCTTCCAATCACCGAGCATGTTTTAAAACGAGTTGTAGGAAAAGAAGCTTATAGCTTTCTAGATGGCTTTTCAGGGTACAATCAACTTTTGGTTGATCCCAAAGATTAGCATAAAACTAACTTTGCAATTGAATGGAGTATTTTTTTCCTATAGGTTTATGCCTTCTGGGTTTACTAATGCTCCTGCCACCTTTCAAAGATTGATGAGCCATGCTTTCAAAAAATGCCTTAGGAATTTCTTGGAAGTTTTTTGGATGATTTATGTGTACATTCATCAATCCGGGCTGATCATTTTGAACACCTCAAAAAGATATTTGAGAAATGTAGACTTTATAGGATTTGCTTAAATCCTGAAAAGTGCACATTTATGGGTAGACAACGAAAACTTCTTGGACATATAGTGTCTAAAAATGGCATAGCAACCGATATGGATAAAATTCATGTTATTTCTAAATTGCCTAGACCAACAACTGTCAAAGGGGTTTAAGATTTCATGGGACATTGTGGATATTACAAACAATTCATTTACAGGTATGATATAATCGCAAAACCCATGTATAGCCTGATAACACTCTTTGTATGGAATGATGAGTTGTGAAGAATCCTTCATGAAGCTTAAACAAGCTCTCACTTCAGCCCCAATATTTAAAGCACAAGATTGGAATAAGATATTCCATATACATGTTGATGCTTCCAAATTTTTCCATTGGATGTATATTAGCTCAACCAAGAGACGAAAAAAATTAATTTTCTATTTTCTATATTGGTAGACAGTTGAATGAGACAGAGAAAAACTACATTAAGAATGATCTATGCCGTAAAAAAGTATAGGCATTATCTGCTAGCCAACAAATTTGTGTTCTTTGTGGACCACCAAGCTTTATTATACTTGGTCAACAAGCCATGCAACACAAGAAGAATAGTGAGATGATTCATCATTCTTTTGAAATTTGATTTCACTGTAGTTGTAAAAAAGGGCACCACACATGAAAGAGAAGATCATTTATCAAGGATTATTTTAGGAGAACCACCAAAAGGGGTAGACAATGATCTACCATATGCATACCTATTCTCCATAGAAATGATACCCCGTTGGTCAGAAGATATGGTTTCATTGATGACCATAGCTCAAGTGGATTCTCAAATACCACTTCCTATTACACAAGGATTAATTGGGCAGTCGGCTATGTATCAATTACTAGCTAGAAGACTATACAAAATAAATCGAGATGGAATATTTCTTTTGTGTATTAATCCTGAGGAGAAAACCCAATACCTAAGTCAAGCGCACATTACCATAGTAGGACTGTACTTTGCATAAGACCAAACTATGCAACGAATCTTGAGACTTGGAGTATTTTGGCCAACCATGAGAAGTGATATTCTCTTTCATGTGTGGATTAGCTGGAGGTCACTTTTATAGTGAAACCACCACAAGAGCAATTTTAATGGCAGACATCTGGTGGCCAACACTTATTGCAGATGCCAAAGAATATGTTAGAAGGTGTGATGCATGCCAACAAGAAAAAATATCAACCAGGGTAGTAGCATGCCTTTAAGATCAATGATGGGGGCTAGAGCTTTTGCAAAATGGGGCATAGATTTTGTCGGGTCAATACAACCACCTGCTTATAGAACTCATGCTCAATATATCATTGTAGCTATGAACTATTTGACCAAGTGGGAAGAGGCTAAGGCAACCAAAAAGAATGATGTTGAACCATAGCTGCATTCTTGTATGAGAATGTATTCACAAGATATGGAATTTCAATAGAAATTGTCAATGATAGGGAAACTCATTTCCTCAATGAGTTACTTGAGTATCTGTTGAATTAATTTATGGTCATCCATAACAAATCCGCTCCATATCATCCACAAGCAAATGGACAAGCTGAACACACAAATAAAATTCTAAGCTCGGCATTGACTAAAGTGGTTAGTTCAAGACGAACTGATTGGGAAATGCCAATCTACATGCCGCTCTATGGGCTTATAAAGTTTCATTCAAGACAGCTTTAAATGCTACACTGTTTAATCTTGTTTATGGTCTTGATGCCATACTGCCAATAGAGTTTCTATAGCCAACATTAAGGGTAGCTAAAGATCTTGAGTAGACCGGACAAATTGTCAAAGAGGCTTGAAGATTTAGAAAAGCTTGATGAGCTAGCTGTAGCTCACATCTATGCACAAAACTGGAAGCAAAAATAATTTTTTGATTCACATTTAGTCACAAAAATCTTCAAAAAAGGGGACCTAGTTTTAGTTTAATATTCCCTTAAGCAACACATTCCCAAGTTCAAGAAAAAGGGAAATGGACCTTTTATCATTGAAGATGTATCTCCAAGTAGAGCAGTTAAGTTATCCACTCTAGATGGTGAATCAATGGCTAACTGGATTAGTGGATGCCGCGCACTTAAAGAAGTACCATTTTCCACTACCCAATGATTTGCTAGAGAAGATGCATGCAGCAAAGCAGAGAAAGATGAAACGACAACAAGTTATAGATAAAGCCCAAGAGGAAGCTCGACTTTGGGTACTTAAGAGGAAAGTTGCTTTCAGAAATCAATAAACTCCTATTCCCATCAACACTTTAGAACCAAATGAAAGACTATGGGAATTGAAGAATGATGCAGTGTCAACGGATGATGAATGGTTGGATGGAATGGACCTTTGCATCAAAGTACAACTGAAAAATCATAACACAAATGCATCGGTAGATAAAGGAGCTCGAATGAATGCAGTCAGTTATTCCACTTACAAGAAAGCAATGAATCAGTCTTTAAAATCAAGAATATCAGTTATCAAAGGATGCAATAAAAACCCAACACCGGCATTGGGAGTCGACAACTTGAATGTGATAGTTCATGGATGCTCATGCCCTCATCAATTTTATGCATACCAGATGAATATATGAATGAAACAATGATTCTTGGAATCTCACGATGCGGACGTACAAGGCGGTACCAGATTGGGACACCAATCAACTCAAGATATCACCTAAAGGAGGACAACTCATTGTTTCAATTGCACCGAGCAAAGATGAATGGAAAAGATGTTACCCACAGAAGAAACAAGGGAATCATCAATCTAAGTCAACCTCTAGACAAGAAAATGCTACAAGTAGCATGCAAGGAGTCAGGCAAATATAGGTACCAAAAGCACAAATCAAGGACAATCCATCTCAATTTTAGATGCCTAGAAACTCATCTACCATACTGAAGAAAGTTTCACATGTAACGACTCACAGAAAAACATCTTTGAGAAGGGAAGCTAACACAAGATGGGTTTGGAGGAAAAAGGAGCATTTATCTTATCCACAAACTGTAAAGCCAATGCAACAGTGGAAAGTTAAGTCTCAAAACACTCAACCACAATATTTCATCAACAGAAAACCAAAATACCAATAGAGAGTTAAAGCTCAACAATTGTCATCATTGATACCTACAGCTCAGGAAATCAGTACGCTAAAGCATCCAGATGATACAATCAAACAAAGAGCGCACAAATTACATAATTTTCTATTTAGAAAACATCAACAGGAAACCTCAACCACATAGAAACCCTTGAGTTAACTACTCAAGTCCCAACTCTTGCGCATCATGCTGGTTTGAATCGCATTGACCTTGAAATCATGATAGAGATAACCACAGCTATGCATAGACACGATTGTTCAACCCGCGTACATAGTCGTCTTGGAGTACTCCATCTAGGAGGGGTGGAAGGGAACTTCAGTAATTAAGGGCAATGTTTGAAGGAGGAAAAAGTTGGATGTTAACTTGTGGTTTTTTGCAAAATTACCTAATAATGCCCTTAAAAATCATCAACAAGGAAATTTCAACCGATAACATCTCCATGATGAGTGTAAAAAGTGTATATACTATCAAAAAATACATTTTAAAAAAAGCCTTTTTTGCTTATTTTCATCAATTTTTCTTGATATTGGAGCTTAAAAATGAAGAAATCCACCAAAAAGTAATAAAATAGTCTTCTCCAAAGGATTTTCTTACTTATTGATTTTTCAATTTTCTTTTTTAGTGCATTTTATTATTTTCTTTGATTTTTATAATAAATAGGTCAAAATTAATAATAAATAGCAAATGAGCTTAGATAGAAAAACTGAAGATACGATGATGATCCGAAGAACAAGGCAGATAGACACAAAAATTTTCAATCAAAACGACAAATAGAAGCGGGAAGCCTAAATTAGGCCGCCAAGGCCTACTTTCACAAATTCTGTTAAAATGAGCTAACGGAATCCGATTGAGGAAATTTTTGAGTCTAACATAGATTTCACGGCCTAGTAGGACTAACAGGGGAATCTGGGGAAAAGTAACTTGGGAAGTCCGAGTATAAATATCCAAGGTAGCTCAAAATCACCTCATTTCCACTAGTTACTGTTAGAGGAGAGAGCTTTCTACCTTCTTCGCGCGCGATTTCCGGAGTCCATAGTCACCCATTTTCAGCACCGTCTCACACGAGACATGAGGGGTGTCATAAAATCTAATATCTAACCAACCCAAATGATTTTCTCATATTAAATTGATCACTTAATGTGGGAGAATAAACGGGAACAAGTGTTAAGATATAGATATGTGCTTATAGATCTATCTCAACAGGGGGCCAATAGTAAAGGGGCCCAAATGGGAGATGGTCTATCAAGAGCAAGGCTAACCAATGGAGCATAAGACCTTAGGGTTAGCTTCATTGAAGACCTCCAATAATGTGTGTAAAAGTCCTTTGACCTTAGGTAAGCTAGGGCTGAGCTTGAGGTGGGAACCCGGCCCAAGCTCGAGGTGCTTGTCGTGCTTGAGGTGCTTGTCCTGCTTGAGGTGATTGTCATGCTTGAGGTGCTTGACTGGCTCCATGCTTGAGGTGCTTGACTTGGTGCATGATTAAGGTGCTTGAGGTGCCTTGAGAAGCTTGCCTGAGATGCTTGTGGGAACACCCCCTACTTCAAGTGCTTAGTCATGCTTGATGACTAAGGGGCTTGCTCATCCAAAGTCAAAAATATCCCTACAAGGAGGGGGGCGAGCCTACAAGGGGGGGGGGGGGGATGAGAGAGAACACACACACACACACACACACACACACACAAGGGAAGCCCCATCTTGAAGAGGCAGCAAGGACACTCGTCAAGTTCCTCCTCATGTTGCCCTCATGGTGTGCCTGAAGCCTATTGGTTGGCCACCCAAGGGGTCTAATGATAATTTAGGATATTTAATTAATTGATTTTGCATTTATCAAGTCCTCTCTCTCAAAGGGGAAAGGGGGACACTTGTCCCAAGGCTATCCATGTTGCTTGTAATGGCTCCTGCTTGTGATTGGCTAGGCCTGGAGGGGTCCAATGAGCTTCAAGCATGAGCTACAAGGGGGGGTCGACCCAAGCAAGCTAGGGGGGTGCTTAGGGGGTATACTCACCCACACAAACTCACAAACACTCTCATTGTGTACTATGCAAAGTTCAAGAGCTCCCTCTCCTTCTCCAAGCAAGTAGAGGTTGAGAGCCTACACCAACACTCTTTGCTATGGAGTGCAAATCCATCCAAGAGCCATGCTTCAATGCTTGAGCTTGCCATCTATTTCTTCTTCATTACTATGCTATTATGTATACTAGCACAAGAGTTATGATGAGAGAGCTAGCAGGGAATGAGGGTAGGGAAGAGGAAGAAGAAACATTTCATACGAGAAAGAGCTAGTTCCTCACTTGTGTTTGAGGTCTTGGGACTAAGGCTTGGTATAGTTAAAGATTTCTTCAAGTTTAGGTTATGCTATGATGGTGATGCATGAAGCTTTCCATCTTCATTGCTTCACCTAGGTCACAAGGAACACAAAGAATGTATTGTAACAAGTCTCTCTTTATGGGAGAAATCATAATAAAAATGCCTATTGGAGGGGGGACCGGCTCCACATAAATCCGGTCCTCAACTGTTGTCATGTTCTCTAAATTCTCTCTCTTGCAAAAGTATTGTCCATGCCAAGTTAACTAATTGCTATGATTATGTTGCTATCTTCAATTATGTCTACCCGCTATGCTCACAAAATCATTTCTTGAAAGAACTCTCATTAAATTCCGCTACTCTCAAATTGAATAGGCAAATTCCATTACAATGGGGTAAGTTCTAAACTTATCAAAGAACGTTTCTATACGCTCGGGTAGCAAGTCTAGGCTCGGGAAAAAACCCTAGAATCCCAGCTGTGCACAAAATCCTACGACACAAAAACGACCATAGCGGCCTGTTAGGTCAACTGAATCGGACGAGACTTGAAATGTAGCATGCCCCTAGATAGTAGAACACATCTATATCATTGGATGATCATTTGTCAGGAGTCAAGGGGGTCCCAAGTAAATAAACTAGGTTTTTGCCACATAACATTGCCACATAACCAAAATTGGATTCTGACTAAATGGACAGCTTATAGACAAGGTTTATACACAATGTACCTAGATGGTTTCAATAAAATAGTTAAGGAAAACTCTCAAACTACAGGAAACAACTCAAAGACTACAAAGTGTCAAATTTGACATATGAAGTCAAACTGATTCCGAATGAGCCCAAATTGGACGAGCAGCATCAGGACTATGTAGTTGAAAAATCCATGGCTTCAAAAGTGACAAAACAACTCTACACACCAAGTAGAAGCAAAAACCGGTGATTTTAGAGTCGATAAGAGCACGAAGTGATGCCGACACGCCCAAACCTTACCAAATTCATTTTAGGATGTTTTAGATGTATTAAAGAGTTTAGGTCATCAAATTATCTTTTCATGCAAAAAAATTGTCTGCTATAAATAATTGCAATTATTTACTTTTGTGCACGTTTGGCTTGAAAATTATTTTGTCACTTCACTTATCACTTGTACACATCTATCTCATGCCACATCAACTTTGAGCCCAAAAGATCAAGAAAATCTCAGATTTTGTCAAAAAATGCACTAAAGGCTCTTTTGTCCAGATTTTGAGTTAACTGTCACATTTTTTGATCCAAATCACCCCATATCTCTCACAGAGGCTCTATATCATGTCTAGAACCACCTTGCAATAAAAAATATCTAATTTGTTAAAAAAGTTGAGAATCACGATTATTTATTTTTTCACCAAAGTGAGTCCAAATTTCAATTTTGACCTTATGGGACCAAAGTACATGATCTGACAAGCCTACAAATCAAGTTTGATCACATTTAGATCACAAAAATCCAAAATCCCTTTATATCTACTGTTTCAAAGTCTGAAGCCTAAATTTGGCACCGTTTTCACTTTGTGCACTCAAATGAGCCCACACTTCACTCGAGTATCTAAATGCCATATATTTCAAGCCTATGATGTCAAAAATGCAAAAAGTTGGAAAAATTTTCAAGTTGTAAATAATTTCAATTGTTTACTTTAGTTGCAAATTTTGCTTGGATTGCATGATTTTGATCTCTACATGTTTTTATGCATCTATGCATGCTCCAAAATTGATTTGAAGCAAAATGGACATCATTTGCCAACAGTTCAGACTCAGGGCATTTCAAAGCGGAATATCAGGGAATTTTCTAACTTTGCCACCATATTCTCCTATTAGGTGAAATGCAAGCGGTTGAAAAGGCAAAGTAGAGGATGTCTCAGAAAGAAAAGCTGCAATAATTTCCGCCATACTAGTTGGAGCCAAGCTCTGTGAAAATGGCAAAGGCAACCTACCTGTCCGAAGAACAACTTGAAGAAAACAACACTATAGTCTTCACCGGCAGGTTCAAGAGTGAAGATGGACACCAAGTGGAGCTACAACTACTACCCAAGGAAGTTTATGATGCAGCTACGAGGCCAGACATTAAAGAAGCCAACCGAAGATTGGGACTTTGGGAATTCTACGACCAGGAGCCATGTGGATAAAAGTTCTAGCGGGCCTATGAACTATTATCCACAATCAAAGAAGATGGAACTATTATCCACAATCAAAGAAGATGGATCTTCTCATATCACGCATCAACAAGGCCAGAAGGTTGAAGTGGTTATCAACAAGGATATAGTGGTCGAGGCACTAAAGCTGCCAACAGTGAAGGAGTACGAGCAGAAGTGCGACGCGAGAGAGAGTGCGAGAAGAAGAGCACGACGATATGGTGAACTCGCTCTACTGTGATGTGTAGAGCATAGTGAGTTCTTATTAGGTTTTTACAAAAGAATATGTGTACATACCTGGCGGCCCGCCCACTTACCTGGGCGACCACATTGGGCTTTATACCCCAACAACCTCCCACTTAAAGTCCAATGTGGTACTTTAAGTGTGAGAGAAGCTACTATACAAGCTAATATACAAGAGATGTAGAGAAGTGATGTACTATCCTACACCTAACTGCTTGCGAAAATGCGCAAAGCTCTCTCGGGGAAGTCCTTTTGTAAGTAGATCAGCAGGATTTTCTGTGGTGTGAACTTTGACAAGCTGAAGTTGCTTATCCTCGAGCATTTCCCTGATGAAATGATACTTCACATCCACATGCTTTGTCTTTGAGTGATAAACTGGATTGCGAGCCAATTGTATAGCACTTTGACTATCACAATATAACAAAGGCATCTCTTCTTTGATTCCCAAATCTGTTACTAGTCGATTAAGCCAAATTGATTCTTTGCATGCCTCTGATGCTGCAACATATTCAGCCTCTATAGTAGACTGAGTAACACAATCTTGTAATCTAGAACGCCATGATACTGCTCCACCAGCCAATGTAAAGACATACCCTGACGTAGACCTTCGATTGTCTAAGTCACCTGCATAATCTGAGTCTGTAAAACCCTTTACACTTAGCTCCTGACTCCCATAGCATATACGCATACTCTTTGTAGCTTTCAAGTATCTCAATATTCCTTTCACTGCGTCCCAATGTGTCTTGCCTGGGTTTGACATGTGTCGACTTACTACTCCCACTGCAAATGCAATGTCTGGGCGAGTAGCAATCATTGCATACATCAAACTACCCACTGTAGACGCATATGGAATCTTATCCATTTCAGCCTGTTCTTCCTCAGACACAGGACAATCTTGTTTGCTAAGTTTCACATATGGTGGCAATGGAACACTCAGTGCATTTCCCTTCTCCATATTGAAACGTTGCAAAACCTTGTCAATATACTCTGTTTGAGATAACCAAATCAACTTCTTTGATCTGTCTCTCTCAATGCGCATACCAACTATATGGCTTGCCTCACCCATGTCTTTCATGTCAAACGATTTTGCGATCTTTGACTTCAAAGCTGAAATTTCTTCCAAGTGCTTGCCAGCAATCAACATGTCATCCACATACAAAATAAGGATCAACCAACTACCATCCTTAGCCTTCTTTGTATATAGACAGTGATCGAACTCACTACGTTTGTAGCCTTGAGAAAGCATAAACTTGTGGAATTTATGGTACCATGCCCTCAGTGATTGTTTTAAGCCATAAAGTCTTTTTAACAACTGGCATACCCAATCTTCCTTGCCTTTCTCAACAAACCCTTCTGGTTGTTGCATGTAAATTTCCACATCTAAATCACCATGCAAGAACGCTGTCTTGACATCCATTTGGTGCAACACCAAATCTAATATGGCAACCAATGCAAGAAAGCATCTCAATGTAGTCATTTTGTCCACCGAAGAAAAGACTTCATCAAAGTCAATGCCTTGTTCTTGCTTAAAGCCCTTGGCAACAAGCCTTGCTTTGTACTTTGGCTGACTATCATGAGCGGTGATCTTATACCTGTAAACCCATTTACAAGGTAGAGCCTTTTTGCCCTGTGGTAATTTAACTAGCTTCCATGTCTTGTTTTTATGCAGAGCTGTTATCTCTGACTGCATGGCCAATTGCCAATTCCCGGAGTCCTTCATTTGCACTGCTTCCTTGTAACATGAAGGCTCATTGCAATCAGTCAACATGACATAGTTCATAGATGGAACAAACCTATTAGGAGGTTGTGTGACACGTCCAGATCTACGAACAATAGGTGGCTCAGGCTCAGCCACAACCTGTGGTTCCACTCTATCTTGTCTTTGCTCCTCTTGAGCCCTGACATTTTGTCTTGCACGTGCAGGTCCATCTTCTTGGAAGACAACTCTTCTAATCTCCTCAACCCTCTCTGGTTTAGAATGATATTTGGATTCATTAAAGTGAACATCATTACTGCGGACAACCTTTCTGGATTTGGGATCCCAAAGTCTGTACCCCATCTCACTAGAATTACCATAGCCTAGAAAGATGCACTTTCTACTCTTTGGCTCAAGTTTGTTCCTAAATTCCTTTGGAACGTGAGTATATGCCTCACAGCCAAAGACTCTGAGATGCTTGTATGAGGGCATTTTGCCTGACCATACCATCTCTGGCACTGAATCCTTCTGCAAAACCTTGCTAGGAGATCTATTTACAAGATGAACAGCTGTTGATACAGCTTCAGCCCAAAACCCATTTGGCAGCTGTGCATTAGACAACATACTTCTGACCTTCTCTTGTATGGTCCTATTCATCCTCTCAGCAACACCATTTTGAGGAGGATTGTAAGGAGCAGTAAGTTCACGTTTTATACCTTTTGACTCACAAAAGTCCTGAAAGGCCTTTGAAACATACTCTCCACCATTGTCAGTGCGTAAGCATTTAAGCTTCTTGCCACTCTGATTATCCACAAGTGTCACAAACGTTTTGAAAACACTAAACGCTTCATCCTTGTGCTTGAGAAAGTAAACCCATACTTTCCTCGAGTAATCATCTATAAATGTCATAAAGTAAGAAGCTCCCCCTAGAGATAGGTTAGGCATAGGTCCACACAAATCACTATGAACAAGTGCCAACTGTGTATCTCTTCTACTGCTTCTATGCTTATGTGTTTGCTGTGTTTGCTTACCATACAGACAATGTTCACAGAATTCAAAATCATTAAATGAAAAGCCAGGCAAATAACCAGAACGAGACAAGATTTCCATTCCCTTCTTGGACATATGTCCTAACCGGCTATGCCACAAAGAAACGTTCGGCTGCTCGGTTACATTGATTACATTTTTAGAGACATTTGATACATAAATCATGTAAAGTCCTCCAGACTTTACTCCATGTGCTACTGTCATAGAACCCTTGGATATCTTCCACATGTTCTGTCCAAAAATGGTGACGTAGCCAGCATCATCAAGTAAAACTATGTTGATCAAGCTCTTTGTAATTGCGGGAACATGTCTCACATTCTTCAGCGTGAAAGAAGAGCCATTCTGAAATTTCAATTGAACATCTCCAACACCTAAGATCTCACATGTCTACCCATTGCCTAGCCGAACATGATCTTTAGTGGTCACATAAGAGGTAAACCACTCCTTGTTTGGAGACACATGAAGTGATGTCCCTGAGTCTATAATCGAGTCACTCAGTGCATTTCCATCAGATGTTGTAAGAAGAGCTGAGTCCATTGTATTCTTCAAGAAGTAGATGTCTCCTAACACTAGACTGTCATCCTCTGCAACAGTGTTTGTCACATTTATTTCTTGAATCTTCACTGAGGACTTGTTCTTCTCACCATGGTCTTCAGCTTTCTCTTTGCCTTTTTCTGCTTTCCATTCTCTGCAGTCTCTTTTCATGTGACCCTTCTTGCCACAATGGTAGCATTCTATGTCACTCTTGCCTTTAGCTTGCGGGACTTGCTACGAGACTGATTCCTCTTTCCACCTTTGTACTTGTCTTTGGTCCTTCCCCTGACAACTAGGGCTGTTCCTTTGCCTTTGTCCATTCTCTTTCTATTGGTTTCTTCAGTAAGCAGACTTCCTTCTACACCTGCTATGTTCAAACCATCTGGAGGTGCAAAATTACTCAAAGCTGTGCGAAAAGTGTCCCAACTTTCCGGCAATGTGATCAACAGGAACATAGCTCTAGCAGGTTCATCAAACTTGACACCTTGAGCTGACAACTGACTGTAGATTGTGTTGAATTCATTCAGATGATTGGACATAGGTGTCCCTTCTTTCATCTTCAAGTCAACAAGCTTCTTAAGCCAGTATACCTGTGAAGTTGCACTTTGCTTCTCATAAAGATCACTCAGCTTTAACCATGCTTGATAAGCCGACATCTCGTCTGCTACATTGAAGTAAACGCTTTCTGCCAAATTCAGCATAATGGTAGAAAGTGCCAATTCATCCATTTCGCTCCATTCATCTTCGTCCATATCTTCTGGTTTTATCCCCTTGAGCTTTATAGGTTTTATCTGCTTCTTTTGTACCAACACGTGCCAAATCTGCTTCTTCCACAATGGGAAATTGGCTCCATCCAGCTTCTTGATATTGTAAAGAGTAGTGCCCTGTGATCCAGCCATAGCTACGCTTCACAGTGGTTTACTTTCCTCGGAAAAATTCGGCAGAGTTTCCCCTGTAAACTGACCTCTGAACCAATATCAACCTGTCAAATGAACCAAGAAAGCTTCAGATTCTGCATAAATTTCGGCAGAGTCTCCTTTGTAAAATGGCTCTGGTGTACTAAAAAAACAAACCAAAAAACAGCTCAAAAAACACTGTCTCTCTGACACTATAAGCTGCGGGTAAACCTGTCCTGCACCTGTACTGTCTCTCACTGTCTTGTCACTGTCCTGTAAGCATAGACTGTGACAATGCCTCAACGGCAGTAAAGCAAAGATGCAATCCCAACTGTCTAACTCACAGTCAATACATCCTAGCTGCCTATCTAAGCGTGCTCGAGGGATCGCTCCAAGACCTGTATCACCGAAAGGATCTCAACATTCGAGAATCCCCCAGCTCAATAAAACCTTACTTGACCCTCAACAAAGGCTGCAGTAAATCTGACAGTACATAGACTTCCCACAAAGTCATACATCCACAAATTTCCCACGATATGCTGTAACCGCTGCGGCGGTTGTTTGCTGCGTGACTCACAGCCAGCAAACCCTCAAAAAACATACATCATCTCTGACAATACATCCCATGTGGAAGTACCTGCAATGTCAGGATGAAATCTGGAATATCAAGCAGCAAACACAAGCTACCTGATGAACTAGTGGATGTCGCCTACAGTCTGTGTGTAGATGCGCCCGTGTCGTATGTGACACGCCTCCAAGAACTATGAGCCGTCCTTCAATGTGTAGACAGCCACAAATCAGCATTCTGGGAGTGTCGATATCCTCAGCACCTGCAGTCGTAGGCCGAAAACCCCAAATTTGCAGAGTCGGATACGCACCCGCCGAGACCACGTAGTCGAAAATGGCCTGCGCAGACCTTTGTCGAAGCCGAACGGTGGCCGAGATGACCTCAGAATGAAATTCAGACAACACCCAGCCCTTCGCACTGTCCCATGAGATTAGGGACCGTGTCTTCGCCTGTCGAATTTCACTCCAATCTGAGTTGGTGACTCTAGCCTCCTGTAGTGCTGCCCCGAGCCTCGATCTGAGCTCTGATACCAGTTGAAGGAGTACGAGCGGAAGTGCGACGCAAGAGAGAGTGTGAGAAGAAGAGCACAACGATATGGTGAACTCGCTCTACTGTGATGTGTAGAGCATAGTGAGTTCTTATTAGGTTTTTACAAAAGAATATGTGTACATACCTGGCGGCCCGCCCACTTACCTGGGCGACCACATTGGGCTTTATACCCCAACAAACAGAAGGTATGACAATGAGGGCCATGGATAGGAACACGACTGGCACATTCACCAAGGATACAACTGCCGCCACTATCTTTGATCTCATTCTAAGGCAAGTGGAGGATCAAGGGTCCAAGGACCAAGAACCCCGCGAAAGGTCCCAAAAGATCTGAAGGATTTACTTGAGCGGATGTATGAAAAAGCCGAGGCTTTGAAGATATAGGAAGCTCTAGAAGTGCAAAGGAAATCAAGAGAAGAATCAATTGTGCAATAAAGGCAAGCAAAAGCTGCACAACAAAGTGAACCACATTATGAACAAGGAGAGATGTCTCCAAGACCCACTTCACCCACTACAGAGCAAGAAGACCATCCCATGCCAAGTCCAAGCCCTTCACCAACTACTAAATCCAATGAAGGGGAGGAAGAAAAGGGAAAAGAGAAGTAATAGAAAGAGGCCAGTTTTGAACAGTGAAAGGGAACATAAAAAACTGAATCTAGACCTTCTACAGCAACCCAAGCAGAATCAGCTGAGGCAAGCACGAAGCCTCAAGGAGAATAAGTTGAACCAGCTACAAGGCCACAAGAAGAATTCGCTACACCGTCGAAGGAGCCATAAGCCCAATCTGCTGAAACCTCTAAGCAACCCCAGGTAGAACCTAAAGAATGGAAAACCATGGATGAGGTCATCATTTAGGCTAATGAGTATGCAAAGCAGATGCAGCTAATGACAGAAAAGATGCAAATAGCAATGCTTAGCCGCAGTGCCAAGGCTAGAGAATTGGAATAGGCAATAGATGCTCTACAAGGCGAACTCGAAGATAGAATGAACATCATCGAGGATCTCTAAGGACAGATTAAAGAGCTAAAAAATGAAGCAGAACAACATCCAATTGTAAAGTAAATGCAACAAAAAGAGATGGAAGATTTAGGGGATCTCCTCACGAAGCCATCAGATGCATGAAAAAGCAAGGATCAACAACTAACTGAAGTGACCAATGAACTTTTAATCACTACTCAATCAATCCAAAAGATCCAAGTGCCATTAGATGTAGCCAATGCCTCACTGCAATACTCCAAGAAAATAATCAATGGCCAAGAGCATTTCTAAGGTAGATCAGGAAAAACCCAGTCGTAGCTTCACTCAAGGGGACAGATGAAGTCTACAAGACTTTGTAAAAGAGAAATAAGGACCTGGAACTTGAGTTGAATCTTGAACGGGCACAAAGATGAGAAGAGTACAAAGAGAAGAGTAATTGCTCAAGGAGATAGAGAATTAAAAAGAGCTAACCAACTCTTGAGAGAAGGATGGACAGAAGCTCAAGAGGAGGCAGGAACCTTTGAATAGCCAATCATAGACATACCATCAGTCTCCTTTGCAGATATGGAAACACAGCCATCAGAAGGGCTAGCAGGAGATTTTGAGTTTCAAGTACCAATCACTGAATAAGATCAAGTGCCAATGGTCCAAATTTCTAAAGCTGAAGAAGATGCACTGAAAGACTAGATTGTCCATTGAGGCAGATGTTGAATGGAAAGTGGCAATGGATTGGGAGTTGAGAGTTCTCCACTCAATCAATGTAACTCAGTTCACTCCCAACCAAATCAATACTCAATGGCATCAACAGTCGCTATCCTACCCTTTGATAAAGGTGGAGCTAGTGCAAGTCAAAGAAAGACTTACTCTCCACTCAAAATGGAGAAAGAATTGGCTCAATAATAACTCACGATATCTCATTTTGTTTACAAGAGCACCTGTAGCAATACAGAAAGACCCTACATTCTGTCCTGTACCAAGGGTAAGGACATGGGAGGCACACAAAGTGAGATTTGAGACCATAAGCATGTGTGCTTAGGTCTTATATACATGTCTTAGAAATTTTGTAGCATTTGGATGTCGTTTGATGCTGTAATGGTTATGATTCGTTTTCCGATTAGCGATTAGCTTTTGGTGACTTTGTTCATTTGAGTGTAGCTTGTGTTAGATGCGAGTTGTCTATTGTTTTCCAAGAGATTGACACCCTCTTGTAGCCTCTATACACTAGGCGAGTCAGCTTTTTCCCATGGATTGACAATTATGTTTGTGGTTCTCACTATGTCTGCAATAAGATAGGAGTGAGGTTAGAAACCCATCCCACATCTTTCTAGGTGGGAGGTTATGAAATTGCTCTATTGTTGATAATTGTTTTCTTACTTCCTCCTCTACCATGGCTTTACTCTTGGTGTGTAGAGCTTCTTCTGAAGTATTTCTTGCTATTTGAGAAACTTCCAGGGCCTATTGCAGCTCGATGATTTGCATCTTTTAAATGTTGGTCTTCTCAAAACTACTTGTTGGGATGAGAAAGGGATCTTCTGTAAATGCTCTAGGTGTTTGTTCCAATCAGCTATTCGGCCTTTGAGTATGTCTAGTGAGATCCGTTGCTTTTGATCAAGTGTTGTTGATTCTTTGACACTTTGGTGGGCTTGGTTATATTGCTTCTCTTTTTGGATTCATCATGTGTGACAATTCAAAGTTGATGGTGGCAATTTGCAAGAGACGATAGTCTCATAGTTGCCGATACATGCATTGTTTCATTGTGGTCACACATGGCACATTAAGTGTTGTTTCTTTTAATGCATGAGGTAGTGGCAATAATGATGTGAGATGCAAAGATGGTTTTGACACATGCTAAAGAGGTAGCTTAGTATGCTAGTGATGGTAATGTCATGTTTACCTCTAGCATTGCTCATGCTTATATGTCTAGTATAGATGACAATTCTTCCCATCGATGGCTATTAGATGAGGATGTAGTCTTTCATATCAGGCTATGTCATGAGTGGTTTAGTATCTTATCTAGTGGGAGGCTTGGCCATGTTCTCTTGATTGATGGTTTAAAATATGACATAGAGGATGCAGGGTATGTATGCTTGTCGTTACCTAGTGGTGCATTTTTTACACTATGTTATATGCATCATGTTCATGAGATTGCATAGAGTTTGATTTCGATGAGACAACTATAGCAGATTGTGGCTATCATATACTACTTTGAGAAAAATATTTCCAGATATGTTGTGGATTTCTTATGATTGTGAGAGGAGATAGATATGGATTCTTCACTCCATTGGACAGATCTAAGGTTTGAAATGTTTGGTCTTGATTGTTTCATTGACATGTGGTATGCAAGAGACAAGATTTGTCTCATTTGCGAGTGAGATCTAGTATGATCAAAGATGGAGATTTTAGCTATGCTGAACATGTCAGTAGACTTTGTAGAAGTAGAGGTAGAGCAACAAGGCTCTAATGACACGCAACAAGTGTCATTAAAATCTATGCGGATAGAGGTAGAGCAGGTTTTCTCCCTAGAGACATAGACAAAGATGGACAACATGGAATTCTTTGATATTATCATGCTAGATATTGATGAGGTGGTGTTAGTACACATAGTTTATGATAGGTGCATAGCCATCCTAGTGTTGGTGATCACAAACCCATATGTGATGAGTAGGCCCGATGATGTAGTGTATGTAGATAAAGGTTATACAACTAGTATTGCACATATTTTATTAGCATTTAAGCATTTCATGTGCGACCTACTAGTGGTTGAGGCCCACCAACCTAATAGCTATAGTGGGGGAATTTACAATAGATATTGTTAGTCATATAATGATTGACACTAGTATGATTTGTTGTGGAGCTATACATACCATAGAGATGTCTATGAAATTTTCATGCAAGCTCTAGAGGGATTTCATACTGGCCTATCACTAGAGCTGATATTGCTACATTTAGATCAAGTGAGAAAGCCAGTGGGCATAGACCAAGAGAATATCTTATCTGTATTACTTGTATATACTAGTAGTTAGCTGGTAGGACCCACTTACTGACACAATCACCTTGATGGGGGAGTATATTGGGGTAAAGGTGGCATGTCCTTTGCCTTGGGGTCGCCTTGGGGTCGGAAGTCCAGTGTTCGCTACCCACTGACTTACCGACCATTGACCTTATTCTTTCTAAATAAAAGAATAAGGGGTTCCACTTATTTAGTAGTTTTTACTCCACACATACACACAATTTATCACTTTACACTCAATGCATGCACACTTGCACCACGTAGCTTTTATGAATAACCTATCAATTTATAGTAGATAAATCTTAGTGTGCTGTTAACTATTTACCAGGAAGCTACATAATTTTGGCGCAAGATATGGTTTTTGGGTAGCCATCTATGACACATTGTGACAAACATATAAACTTTTGGGAGAAACACAAGGCACCCCTTTTGTGATTGGTATGTGGAACTACAAGCGCAGTCTATGGGCTCCACCAAGATATCCACAGAAACTACACTCTCTTGGGGATGCATTAGGAAGAGAACAAGGTCTAGGAGGGCCTCTTTATTTGACAGTTTAAGGAAGCCAAACCTTTAGTATTAAAAAAGTAATCAAAGCATAGTTTTTGAATTCAACAAGAAAAATGGCTAGTTTATTTAATTTCAAATTTCCCCCCCAAAATAGAATTTAAAATCTAGCGGGTAAAACCATATCATGTAGCATATCTATGGAAATAGGTCAATGCATAGATTGTAGACATATGATCTCCACTCAAGTCAGAGATCATATGTGGGAGTTATGGAAGGTCAAAAATCATAAAATTGTCCACCTCCTTTTTGGAGGCAAAAGTGCATCCTTTGACCACTCTTACACATCTCTTGCACACCCACCATTATTGCACACATGGTGTATGCCTATTTGTCAACATATTAATCACTTGCGTAAGTTTATGGAAAATAAAGAGGCCCTCGTAGACCCCATCCTCTTCCTAATGAAAAGACTCCTTCAACTTGCTAGCATGAAACATTAGATGCACATGAGAGTTCTCAGGCAGCTCATTTTTGTATGCTACATCCACAGTCTTCTTAAGGATTTTGAAAGGTCCACAACATTGTCAAAAAAGTTTAGCACACTTTCCTATTTTCATGGTTTTTGATTTCTTAGGAGCAAAACAAACTCACCTTGTTCAAAGATGATAGGTCTACACCTTTTGTTAGCATACATCTATGATCTTGTGGGCTATAGATTCTTTTCCTTGCTGCCTATTACAAGGGAGGCAATTGTTAACTGAGTCAATGTCAGTTAACACGAGCTGCTAAAGACCAAAGACGTACAAATGCACATCAAAGATCAACATGAAGAAGCAGTAAAGATTGGAGTTACACATTTTTCACGTTTTTCCAAAAATAGTCACATATTGTAAATTCCCGATTTATTTCAAGCCATTGTAATACTTCTAATGTGTTACAGGCTCAATGGGAGTTCCAAGTTGTAATATGTCAGTTACTGTGCCTAAGTAGTAGATTCAGTAAGTTATGGAGCCCTAAAGGCCTTGGGCGCCCGGACATTGCATATTTTTACCCTAGGTACATAAGGCAGTGTGTAAAGAAAAGCAAAGAAGGGGTGAGAGCATATACCTCTACATCAAAACACCCTCATGGATCAACTTCTTCAAGCAAGTCAGGCTTTTAAAACTTCAAGTCAATTGCTGACCCAATTGAAACCTCTAAGGAGCCAACCATAAAAGCAAAGATATTTCAGCCGAAGTACTCAAGAAAGAAAAAGATAGTCAAGCAAGTGTTTGTTCCGAGAAGTTTAGTCAAAGTCAATGATCTAGTTTGGATTAAAGACAAGAATTCAACACAAAAAGACAAAACACATGGGATGGATAGCATCACTATGGAGCTTGAAGGAACAGAAGTACTATAAAAGTAATAGACAGATATGGGTACCAAAACCACAACTTAGGGCATATGAAGTGAAATCAAGTCCCTCCCAAGAAAAAAGGCCCACAAGGTATCAAACTCGACAATATCTTAGGATATTTAAGAAGCATGTATACAACAGAACAACGTTGAAAGATGTTAAAGTATACAAAAATTCTCAAGAGGATATAGAACGAAGACAGATCTCAAAGAATGTTCCTTTCAGACAAGGATTCTACATTGGTTATACAAAGGTTTGGCTACCAGTCAACCACAAGCCAACTGCACTACACTAGACCTGCATGAAGATCTAAAAAACTCAACAAGATCTACAACTCAACAAATTCAACAAAGGAGATACAAAGGTCATCAAGAGATTTGGATTACTAAGTCTTCCAATGCTCCTTGTCAAAAGTTAAACTCCAACAGTGAATGGAGGCCCACAACAACATCAAAGACTCCTATCAATAGGAGTAATTAGAGAATCAAACAGATAATGGTGTCTTCACAGTCAAAGAAGGACAACCCAACCAACGAGAATGCAGATTCAAAGATGATAAAACAAGTATGGCAAAAGAAACCTTCAATGCCAACTTGGTCCTTCACTGAGCCTCTTTTTGAGGATTCAAGATTACTTTTACATGAAGAAATGTTTGTAGTAAGCATAAGAATGTAAAAAGTCTAGTCGCCAGGGTGTAAAAAACACTCTTTGGCATAGTCAGAGTCGGGCTGCTGAGCCAGAAAATGAGCAAAGCATTAGTCCCAAAGCTTCAAGTCATATTAAACTCTGTGCTAAGAGTGGTAGTTATTAGGCTTATGCTCAAGCTGGAAGAGTTGAGCATATCTAAAGTCGTGTTGCTCATGTTGGATGAGATGAGCATAAGAGTCGAAGTCTATTAACTTACAATCGGTGGGGTGTCGTAAAGTCCAACACTCACGCACAGTGCACAGTAAGACGAGAGCATATCCTCGACAACCAAAACCATTCTTAAAGTGGTGCCAGCTTGCAAATCCATGTCAAATGCTTTTATAGCTACACCATCTTTTTGAAGAACACCTGAAAATCTTACTTGCACAACATATTGTTTTCCATGCATTTTTGTGTATGCATAAATAGGATGTCCCATTAGAGGACATATGCGTTAGACACTCTTTTTCACTTCCACCTATGCACCTTGAGTGGACTACAAGAAGCAAACCAATGTTCCATCATGCTACCCTATCATATTTGCTACCTTTTTAATTTCATATCTATGAGCAAATAATCCCTTGAGTACTTTATATGTATTTGCCATGCTAATAAGTACTCCAATAATGCACGTATCTCAAAGGCACTTTTTTTCCACTAGGTTTTTTCCCTTTGGTCATCCAGGTATTAGACCCTAATTTAGAACCTCATCATTCTACTTCCCTTATAGGTACTTTTCATAAATAAACAGAAGCCTCATCATTATGCTATAACATCAAAAAAATGCAACATCATCTCTCACAACATAGATATTTGGACCAATGAAGATGCTGCAAAAAAATTGAACCTCATCAACAAATTTAACGACAATTGAAGAAATCAGCCCATCAACAACCAATTAAAAACCTTCCATAGCCTCCACGGACATTTGCAACAGCGCCCAAGGACGAGTACTAAAATCGGAAGGGGGGAATGTTAACTGAGTCAATGTCAGTTAATAGGAGCTGCTAAAGATTGAAGACGTACGGATGCACATTAAAGATCAACATGAAGAAGCAGTAAAGATTGGAGTTACACATTTTTCACGTTTCCCAAAAAGGTCACGTATTGTAAAACCTCGATTTATTTCAAGCCATTGTAATATTTCTAATGTGTTAATGCCTCAATGGGAGTTCCAAGTTGTAAAGAATAGGTCAGTTACTATGCCTAGGTAGCAGATTTAGTAAGTGATGGAGCCCTAAAGGCCTTGGGTGCCCGGACATTGCATAAATTTACCTTAGGTAGATAAGGCAGTGTGTAAAGGAAATTAGGGTTCTCAAGCTCATTTGTTGAGAGCACTCTTTGGTGACAGCTCTTCAGGTGTGTGTCTATGGAGTCCTTGATCTTCTCCTTGCTCATGAGACTTGATTAACACTAACCAATGCATCATTCTCTCTCACTATGCCCCTTTCGTGCTTCTTATGATTGCCTATGATGCTTAGATAACTAGATCTTTACTAATTAGTGTATAATCCTTCTCTAGCCTTGTATGATTGCCCTCTTTTTCTTGTGTGTACATGTAGGTTTAATTGGAGTGTGATGCTTGATAGATCTATGTATGTGTGCTTGCGATTAGTGTGTTGCATGATAGGATTAGTGTTGTGTGCGTGTTCCAATCGTAGTTTGTGTGATTGGGTTGACTGGAGGTGAAAAGAAGTGGCTGTGGAGATTGCACTTCATTGTGGCTTAGCTCCTCCGTAGGCCGAGAAGCTCACCTCAACAAGTTAACCATTTGTGTTTCCACGATTAGCTCACTAACCATGTGAGTGTTTCCATGCCCTAGACGGGTAGCTCATCCCTCCATATGGACAATTTTTCTGGTCATTGGAGCTATTGCAACAATCAACCCCCAACAACAATGTGTCCATGCATGTGTGTGTCGGGAGAGGAAGAAGAAGTGAAGAGTAATTGGGAAAAACAATACATGGTGAGAAGTCACTATGTGTTCCCTTTATTGTATATACACTTGAAGAGTAAATGAAGTTAGTGAGTTAAAGTGTAAAGAATGTTGGTCACAGGTGGGCCGCCACAGGGATTTACCCCAAAAATCTTCCACTTAAACGCCAATGTGGCCATAAGTGGCTATGATTAAAGCTAGTATGTACAACCATGAAGTCTGATAGCTTCACCCCTATACAACTGTGCTCACTCTACACCCATTAACTTGATGCAATGTGAAAACTGATCCATAGCCATGCTCTTTGTAAGAACATTTGTTGGGTTTTCATCAATGTGGACCTTGACAAGCTCCAGTGTCTTATCCACCAATTGAGATATTGGCTCACCTCAATGTGTTTCAACTTGGAGTGAAACAAGGGATTTCTTGCCAAAGCAATGGCACCCTGACTATCACAATCCAAAATTGAAACCTATTGAATGTCTAAATCTCCTACTAAATGTGACAATAATACAACTTCTTTGCTGGCATCTAATGCTGCAACATACTTAGCCTCTCTAGTGAAAAAGATGGAAAATGTTGGAGAGATGATCACCAAAAAATGGCTCCTCATGCAAATATGACAATGTAACCAGATGTAGATCTCCTATTGTCTTTGCAACCTATGCATAATCTCCATCTATGTAACAAACAATAGACGCATCTCTGTTACCAAAGCATAAACACTTGCTCAATGTACCCTTCAAGTATCTAAGGATGTGTTTCACTGCTATCCAATGTTTCTTGTTAGGATTAGCCATATACCAACTAACTACTCCCATTGCAAATGGGAGTAGTTACAATTTCTAGCATTGTAGCTACCATATCATACATAAGACTACCTAAAATTGAAGAATATGGCACAATAGCCAATTTTTTCTCTCTCAACATCTGACTTGGGAGAATCTTCCTTGCTTAGTTTCAAATATGATGGTCTTGCGATACGCTTAGATATTGAACCATTGCAATACCTTGTGGATATAATAATTAAGAATTTCCTTTTCGCTCATATGGCCTACTAGCTCGGCCAGAACTCAATAGAGGGTAGTTTGTTGGCTATGGATATACAATTCTGCATGCAAGAATCCAGCAGGTGCAAGTGTAGCAGTGCAAATTAGTCTCCAATTGAATGAACAGGGAAACAACTCACATGTGAATGCGGATTAAGCTAGTACAAGCATCAAAAATTCTGTGAGTCAAAACAAAAATCTGCTAGGAGACAGTTTTTATAGAACTAGCCAACATGGACTCAAATCGAGCCGAGAATTCAAGTATAGCAGAGCAAGCCAGTAGAAGTGGCAACATCACTACAACTGCAACAGAGAAGATTTTACAGCTTTATGGCTACAATGGGGATAAGGTTTTGTACGAAGATTCAAAAGGTCATAGATACTTAATGAGCAGTAAAAGCAACACAGGAGCCAAGATCCTATTGATCAGAATAAAGCCAAATTCAGATAATTCCCAGATATTCATAGACTTCAGTGGAGCCAGGTATTGCAAGCTCAAAGATGAAGTGCAAAAAATCGACCCAAATGGTTATCCAAAAATTTGCACAAGCCAACAAAACATACAGTTGGTGCATATGCAATCAGGATCATTGTACATGGATTATAGTGGTCAGATCTATAGTCAAGAGCCAGAATTTCAAGATTCAACAAATCAACCAATAGAAGAAAATCTAATTGAAGAAGCATCACAATGGAGCTTGAAGGAACATGAGTACTATAAAATTTACAGACAGATATGGGTACCAAAACCACAAGTTAGGACATATGAAGTGAAATCAAGTCCCTCCCAAGAAAAAAGGCCCACAAGGTCTCAACCTCGCTAATATCTTAGGATATCTAAGAAGAAGGTATACAACAGAACAACATTGAAAGATGTTAAAGTCTACCAAAACTCTCAAGAGGATACATAACAAAGACGGATCTCAAAGAATGTTCCTTTTGAACAAGGATTCTACATAGCTTATACAAAGGTTTGGCTACTAGTCAACCACAAGCCAATTACAACTACACTAGACCTGCATGAAGATCTAAAAAACTCAACAAGATCTACAACTCAACAAAGTCAACAAAGGAGGTACAAAGGTCATCAAGAGATTTGGATTCCTAAGTCTTCCAATGCTCCTTGTCAAAAGTTAAATTCCAATAGTGAACAGAGGCCTACAACAACATCAAAGACTCCTATCAACAGGCCTAATTGGAGAATCAAACAGATAATGGTGTCTTCACAGTCAAAGAAGGACAACCCAACCAACGAGAATGCAGATTCAAAGATGATAAAACAAGTATGGCAAAAGAAACCTTCAATGCCAACTTGGTCCTTCACTAAGCCTCTTTTTGAGGATTCAAGCTTACTTTTACATGAAGAAATGTTTGTAGTAAGCACAAGAATGTAAAAAGTCAAGTCGCCAGGGTGCAAAAAACACTCTTTGGCATAGTTAGAGTCAGGCTGCTGAGCCAGAAAATGAGCAAAGCATTAGTCCCAAAACTTCAAGTCATATTAAACTCTGTGCTAAGAGTCGTAGTTATTAGGCTTACGCTCAAGCTGAAAGAGTTGAGAATATCTAAAGTCGTGTTTCTCATGTTAGATGAGGTGAGTATAAGAGTCGAAGTCTACTAACTTACAATTGGTGAGTATAAGAGTCGTGTTTCTCATGTTGGATGAGGTGAGTATAAGAGTCGAAGTCTACTAACTTACAATTGGTGGGGTGTCGTAAAGTCCAACACCGCACAGTAAGACCAGAGCACATATCCTCGACAACCAAAACCATTCTTAAAGTGGTGCCACCTTGCAAAGCCATGTCAAATTCTTTTATAGATACACCATATTTCTAAAGAACCCCTCAAAATCGTACTTGCACAGCATATTGTTTTCCATGCATTTTTGTGTATGCATAAATAGTATGATGTCCCATTAGAGGACATATACATTAGACACTCTTTTTTGCTTCCACCTATGCACCTTGAGTGGACTACAACAAGCAAACCAATGTACCATCATGCTAACCTTTCATATTTGCTACCTTTTTAATTCCATATCTATCAGCAAATATTCCCTTGAGTACTTTATTAATATTTCCCATGCTAATAAGTACTCCAATAATGCACGTATGCCAAAGGCACTTTTTTCCCATTGGGTTTTTTCCCTTTGGTCATCCAGGTATTAGACCCTAGTTTAGAACCTCATCATTCTACTTTCCTTGTTCGTACTTTTTATAAATAAACACAAGCCTCATCATTATGCTATTACATCGGAAAATGCAACATCATCTCTCACAACATACATATTTGGACCAATGAAGATGCTGTAAAAAATTGAACCTCATCAACAAATTCAACTACAATTGAAGAAATCAGCCCATCAACAACCAATCAAAAACCTTCCACAGCCTCCACGAACACTTTTCAACAGTACCCAAGGACGGACACTAAAATTGGAAGGGGGCATTGTTAATAACTGAGTCAACGTTAGTTAACAAGAGTTGCTGAATACGTACAAATACACATCAAAGATCAACATGAAGAAGTAGTAAAGATTGGAGTTACACATTTTTCACGTTTTCCCAAAATGGTCACATTTTGTAAATTCCCGATTTATTTCAAGCCATTGTAATATTTCTAATGTGTTACGGAATGAATGGGAGTTCCAAGCTGTAAAGAACAAGTCAGTTACTGTGCCTAGGTAGTAGATTTAGTAAGTGATGGATCCCTAAAGGCCTTGGGTGCCCGGACATTACATATTCTTACCTTAGGTAGATAAGGGAGTGTGTAAAGGAAATTAGGGTTCTCAAGCTCATTTGTTGAGAGCACTCTTTGGTGAAAGCTCTTGAGATGTGTGGCTATGGAGTCCTTGAGCTTATCCTTGCTCATGAGACTTAATTAACACTAATCAATAATTCATTCTCTCTTACTATGCCTCTCTCATGCTTCTTATGATTGCCTATGATGCTTAGATTAACTAGATCTTAACTAATTAGTGGTTAATCTCTCTTTAATCTTGTGTGATTTCTCTCTTTTTCTTGTGTGTGCATGTAGGTTTGATTGGAGTGTGGTGCTCCATAGATCTATATGTGTGTGCTTGCGATTAGTGTGTTGTATGATAGGATTAGTATTGTGTGTGTGTTGCAATCGTAGTGTGTGTGATTGGGTTGATTGGAGGTGTGGATGTGGAGATTGCCATTTCTTTGATATTTGAAACCACATGTGACCCTTATTGTTATAGTATCCAATCAAAGGTTTCTTGATTAGCAGTTTACATAAGCTCGAGTGGTACATATCTTCTATGTTAACAATGTATATATCTATAATTTATGTTTACACTTCTCTATCCAAATGAGCTACATAATAAAAATCAAATCCGCAATTTAACAGTTAAGTTCACAAGGTGATAGCTATTGGTATCATCTTTAGCAATAGCTAATGAATAGGGATATTTAAGAAGATTTGATACCAAAAACTTGTCAAGACTACTCAAAAAGGTGGAAACTCAAAGGCTTTACAATATATGTATGTTGAAACACAAATCAATAATAAGTCACCCCTAGTAAATTGACACCTCCATCTCAAGTTGTCATTTCTCTAAGTCAAGCTTTGCATAGGCATAGTATGGAAACAATAACATGTTGGAAAGCAAGAATTTAGCTTTCTCAACTTGTGAAACATTGCTAATGATATATATTCAACATCCTCAAATGAGGACATCTTGACAAAGGTTATGATCCACTTTAATAAGGATAACCATTAATGATTAAACTGAAATCAAAATATTGTTTGAATTTATTCATGGTGGAGTGATTAAGACTTGAAACTTGAAACATCTTACAGACAAATCAAAATATCCATAAAGGTCAACAATATTTCTCAAATCTGTATGAAACTCTAGTAATCTAAATTAAATACTCTCACTCAATGCGACACCATTTAACAAAAAAAACTTTGGTTTTCTCTCTATAAATTTCTATATGTGTGCGATAACTAATTTGAAGATTTAGCAAGTCAAAGTGTGCTCAAATTTCTTATTACAAAATTAGGGGCATGCTGCTACAAAGTTTAGGGTATGTCACTCTTTAAACATCTATCATAAGCACTAGATCATTAATTTCATATGGTCAAAGTTTTTTTGATACCATTTCACACTCACAATTGTTAATATAGGTAGAAATCCATAACACTCAAATAGCCACATGTTGTACTTTTGATTTGTCTCCCCCATATTCTTTCCACCGCGTCAAAGTTGAGTGCTTCTTGATTGCCTCAATGTGCCATGGATCTCCTAAACTACCTTCTCTACTAATATAAACAACATGCTGGTGGAAAATGTCTCTACCCTTCTTGCTCATGAGCGAAGTTATTGACATACCTTTTGAAACTTCCCATGAGATCTCTGTTAGAGACATGACTATGTAGTTGAGATTTTCGGTCCTTAACAAATGTCATCCCATGAAATGTGTATAGATTTATGTCCAACATCTTTCTATAGCCCTTGCTACTTGTGTCTTGTATTTAGCAATAAAATTGGTTAAATCATTTTTTTAATCTAATAGCTTTTGACATCAACCAATACACCTTGCAAATTACAAATTTATTGGTGTCAAAAATCCTTGAGATCTCCACATAAGGCTTGTAAATACCACATACCTTCTCTATATTGCATCAAAAATTCAATGATTGGACAAGAGACAAACATCTTTGGGTAGCCACTTTGATAACTTGGACACTTTGAGAGACTTCCCTCCAAACTTTGAGAGACTTGGCCCAAAATAGGGCATACGTAAATTGATGCTCCCTGATAAATTTCACCACATGGTTGGCATCTAGCAACATGTGCTTTACAAATGGAATTTTTACAATGTCTTTCAAGATCAAGTTCAATGTAGGGTCTTTGCATTGGTACCCACATGAGCCTATGGTACTTCTCTTGAATGGCCAAGCCTGCACCCTTGTAGTTAGTGGTGTTGTCAATTACAATTTTTTTACATTTTGGGCCCTCCCTACACGCTTGATGGCACACTCATACACCTTTTTCAAAAAGTTAGTTGTCTTCTCTTTTAGAGAGGTATTAATTGCTTCAAAAAACATTGAGCCATTGGGGAAAATCAACATTATGTTGATCAATGGTTTTTCTTGTAGTAGCTGGTCCATCGTATTTGCTATGTGGTACCCTTGACTTATCGACATATCTTGTACACATTTTATTATGGTCGGGTAAGGTAAGAACTTTTTTTGCAATGGACATCAAAGAATGATTAAAAAGGGAATTCCAATTATGCTGAATGAAATCCCACATGTTATGAAGGCCTTCATCCACTTTAGGTGCAATGTGTACATGTCCTCGTTTTGGAAACCTACTTGCATAGTTTGTGGGGTGGTGGGCCCACTGCTTGCACTTGGGCTCACTTTCTTTGATCCTATAACACTTGACAAAGGAGCCTTCAAACACTACCCTCTTTGCCATGGCATAGTTATGTTGTCATCTTCAACATACTTCCATCAAAGCTTGGTTAGAGGACCCAACCTTGCAACTTTTAGGAAGCCATCCTTTCTTTTTGCACTGCTTTATGTAGCTTGCAAAGTGAACCCAGATATCAACATGTGGTACTCCACAATCTGACACATCTGTGTCAACATCAAACACATGCTCCTTGATGTGAATTTCATATTTTTGTCAACATGTGGTACTCCACAATTTGACACATTTGTGTCAACACCAAACACGTGCTCCTTGATGTGAGTTGCATTGTCATTGAAGGCATGGATGTAGATGTTCCCTTAAAGCTCAGTTTTTCCATGACAAATCTCTTCCACATATCCCCACTCCTTTCCTAGCACCATATTCTTTGATCTTTACTACTTCTTTGAGCTTTACTATTGCTTTTTGTAATGTTGTGGATCATATGGTTAGTTTCTCCATCCATAAAAGTGTTATAAGTAACCAAGTGCATGGATTCTTGTAAAACTACAATGCAATTTAGGGATAATGGCGTTTAGAGTGTAACAAAGTCCACCATTGTACATTGACATATGAGAGAACACAACCAAGCTACATTTAAGTTCACCAATGACTTTCCTTAAGAGATAAGAGCATTGGCTAACACACAACTAGTGAATCTAAGTAAGATGCCATCTATTCTCACTTAGAAGTAAGAAAAGCTTGCTAAAAAACAGTCAAGCAAGCCCTATTGTATACCCTAATCATCTTTGTTGCATTGTATTTCTCCACTACCTTGAAAGTTGAAAGTAAGAACAAAGGTTCAAAAAAACCAAGAGAGCTCCTCACACCCAAACTAACTTAGAAGTTAGAGTAAATGGTCAAACAATTAAGAGACCGGTTACTACATTGTTTTCCAAAAAATATTCTCGGGTTGACTAACTTTCTACCATATTCCACAAAAGTAACTGAAATTTATTGTCCTAATGCTTCACTCTCTAGTTGTTTATGAACACCCTAAACCTATATGACCTCCAAACCTAACACATGACCCTTATGTTTTAATTATAATTAAGTAAGGCATTGTCGATGCCACATGATAAAGATAGCAATGCCTATGGTTATCCAATAATATCAACTATGCCTAGGTGAAGAAAAGAGATAGAGCTAAAAAATTTCTTTAAAGCTCATCGATTTTCACTATTGTATCATCTCAAAGGCCAAAACTAGTGTATCCCATATTCATGCTACATTTAAGTAGCCAATTTAATATTTCCTCTTTAAAAAATCAATTTTAATGATTTTTCTTTTACTACTTGGGTTACCTTGCTACTTAGAGAAGATGAAAGATGCTAAACTGGCCAAAATCTAGAGTTTTTATACTAGTTGATATCAATCGACTAATTGGTCGATCCACTAGTTATCGATCGTTTAGTTAATCAATGGATAGCCTTATCAATCAATATACAAATATAGAAGATTTTTTTTAAAAATAATGTGCCAATGTATAACATGTTTGAATAATATGACTAGATGTATATAAAACATTTTACAAATAATGTATCACACAACCTAACTATTGGGACTACACATTGAAACTAAATAACACTAAATTCACTAGTCCTAGCAAGAGTTGGCTCTTAAAATAGAGCAAGAAAAAGGAGGCACATGCTATAACTCGTTTTGAAAAGCTAGTGTGTATATATACCATTAATTACTAGTAGAACTCCATAAATAACACAACAACATGATGTTATATTTTTGGCCTTAAAAAGAATAGCACGTGTTGACCATGCAAGGAGTATGGTGTAAAGAGTCCTTGCAAATGCAATGAAAATCAAACATGATGATTGATAGGAGAAAAATTGGCCTAAACAGTCAAGGAGATCCCTTGCAAACGCCATAAATATGTGGCTTGCATTAAGGAATGAAGCACCTTAGGGTAAAAATGAGATTCTAATGAAAGCTTCAAGGCAATTTTACGTCACCCTTTCTCTCAAAGATAGGAATCATACTCTCCTCTCGTATCTTATATTATATTCCTTATGAATTTCTCTCAACACAACTATCATTTACTCTCCATGGTATTGTTCTCTCAACACGACTATTATTTACTCTCCATAGTATTGTTCATAGTATTGATGCTCATCTTCAAACTTATTTATTGGGGTTCATGGCAACTAGCCAGATGTCCACATCCATTACCAATTTGTCTAATTTTATTCTCTGATGCCTAATACAATAAGGAGTTATGTGGCATTGTTATCCTTACTGAGCTCCACCCACTCTCTATGTGTATGCTCGTCTTCTCCCTTGCACTCCATATGTAGTGTGCTCTCTACTAGTGGTGTTAGATATAAGGGTAAGATCTTGTGGAGAGCTTGGAGTAGGTGAAATAGATAGATAGACAGATAGAGAGAGAGAGAGAGAGATAGATAGATAGAGAGACAGAGAGAGAGAGGTGACATTTGCATCCGCATCCACATGCACAAATTTTTAGGCCAAATTTTGGTTTTGATTGAAATACTCAAAATCTCCATTTGAGGAGCACATCAAACGGTAGCTTTCAGCCGACATTTTGGCAAAAAATTCGACTCTCAATGCTTTTCGCCTTACGACGTCAATTTGACTTTTTTGACACAATCAATCTCCTTGCATCCCATTGATCTTCAACATCCTTGTGTTCTTGCCATTGACTATCTACTTCTAACAATCATTATATGACATCGACATCACACTTGTAGGTATCCTTTGTATCAACACCACTATGTTTTGTTTTTACTTAACACATGAACTTTGACATCGATGAGAGAGTGCCAAGGTGTGTGAGGGCTACCATGTAGTCTCATAGTGACAATGCGCCTTTTTCTCTCACAATGTCTCTAAAGAGACTATTTTCTTGAGCACATTGCTCAAAGGTAGAGTTTTTTGTATCGGCATCACAGGTGGCATTAGCGTTGGAGTTCCAATTATGCTCTCAATTCTAGTCGAGGTGTAAATTTTGGTGCAACTTTATAGGTGGAGTTCACTTGTCAAGGATAACTATTTTTTTGCATACAGAAGTGTATTGTGCTCTCCATGCATTTTGAGAGTAGTTTTGAATCTCCATATGCATCTTTGGCCATGATGTATGTTTTTTGTGGTATTGCTTATGCATAGTCATTGATGGTGGTACATACAAAGTTGGTTGAAGCTAGAAGGGGTGGTAAGCAGTGTCGTAGATGTGCACAAGTGCATGGCAAAGGGTTTAAGCAAGCACTAAGGTCCTCAATAGCTAAAACGTAGGGGAAATGTATCCTTAAGGTGACTTTTTGGGCTAAGGAGGCTCTAAAATGGAGCGGCTGGGATAGCAAGTCCAAGTGTCCAATATGTGGGAAAGGTGCTCTAGAATGTAGTGCTCAACGTTCTCCAGAAGCCGGTCCAAACGGCTTGTCAAGATGAGCTATAGAGCCCATGATATTTGAGTTTGAAAGTGTAGTGTGTTGCAGATCCCTGATGGATAGGGCAAAGTGGGGACAAGAAACCAAAACCTGTATGGGAGGATAGAAAATGCAAAGAAATCAAGGTGTGGAGCATGTCGGTCTTTTCAGACCGTCAATTAGAGCTCTAGAACGCAAGTTATGGCAATTTCAAGATTTGTCGGGGGCTAGTTACCGGCTAGGTTGACCACATTGGGAAATGTGACATTTGGCATTTTTTGGGCCTTGACATGATTTAGGAATGTAGTATGCTGTATATGGAGTTATCAAAAATGAGAGCACCTCAATTAGAGCTCAGAGCAGTGAGATATTAAGGTCTGAAAATTGTGATAGATGCCGAGAAGATGATTTTCTCAGGTTTTTGCAACCTCTGATGGCGAGCTAGGGAATCTCAAAATGTGGCAAGGGTCAAGGGATTTGGAGTCAAAACGATGGAGTTGCGGCCAAGCTTTATGGCTCAAAGGGTGAGTCCATAGACAAAAAGTGGGAGCTTGGCCAAGGAGGACCAAAAGGTTCGCAAATTGGGAGGTTTTATTTTTGGTTTTTATGGAGGATGGGGGCCTTGGAGGGCAATCACCCATGGTGTGCCATGTGGTGGAAAATTAGCCCATTGCAATTATGGGACCTTGGAGTGCATGGTATGAAGCCTACATGGTGCCATGGGCATGAAGAGGAGGAAAGGATCTCCATGGGAACCGAGCTATGGCGCTGCTCCCATTAGGGCTCTGCGCATGGCGACGCTAAGTGGAGCTTTTCCGCATTTTGGCAAGAACGACGGCGCAAGGCGGAAGCTAGTGGCCAGCTCGGCTAATGGCAGGGGTGGGTGGAAATGTGCAGTGCTGACATGGCATGGGGATTCTCATGGCCTTGATAGGAATCGATATTTTGGAGCAAGAGTTGAAGGCAAGGGAGGGTGCAGCGACATCTCTAGTGCCCCCCCGGGTGCTTGTAGAGAGGAGGGAGAGAGAGAGGATCCGTGTGGATGAAGGGGGTGCCAAACACAAGGCCAAGGGGCCATTCTCAAAGGACCCATCGAGGGCGACCAAATGTGGTCTCCAAGTGGAAATTCAAAAGGGCAAGTCCAAGAGTAGTTAAAGCCTGAATGGAGAGATTAGCTCCATAGCCAAGAGGGCAAGGCAAAGTAAAAAAAGAGGCAAATTCAAAGGTTCCAAAGCGAGGGAGAGAGAATAAAAAAACACAATAACAAAAAAAATACCAAGTGCAAGGGGCACTAGCGACATCCCTAGTGCAACCCCTCTCAAATTAAACAAGGAGAGCAGATGAAATGCAAGCAAGAAGAAGAGTAGCCGCCTACCCAAAATTTCCAAAAAAAGGGTGCCAAATGGACCAATTGAAGACAAATTTCCCAAATTGAAGGCCCCCCCACTATAAAAGCTATGTTTTTAATCAATGGAGGGTTCTTTTGTGTCGTTTAAGGCCTACATGGTGGAGCTTTTTGACAAAGGAGTGTGCCTGTCAACCTTCTTTAGATCTTTTCATGAGAATGGATTTTTGTGATGGTAGTGCAAGTCTTTTACGTGCCTCTTGAAGTTTAATCAAGATACCACTGCCCAGTTATGGTGTCATTTCCCATTCCCCTTTTCTCTTTCTCCTACTCTTGTGTTTTCCCACGGTGCCGGCAGTGTGCATGTGTGCCTCCCCTCCCGGACCGGCGGTGCTTTGTGTGAGAGGGTGAGACTGAGTGGCTATGTGTGTGTGCAAGGGTTGAGACAAATCCATGCAATAGATGTGCATTGTTTTGTGGTCTTGTAGAGAGTGTGAGCATTGGGAAGTGAGAAAATGGTGGTTTGCTAGTGCAAAGTGTGTTTTTTGAAAGTGTTTCAAAGAGGATAGGGGTGTTGTTGATACCCTAAGCTATAGAGAGGCCTTTGTTTGTGTGCCACGTGTGTTCCCCCATTCCCCCTATCCATCTTTTGGTGCCCCCACTGAGGAGCACCGTCTGATTGCTCCCAGTTGATCAAGAAGAATCAATTTTTAGTGGTGGAAGTCATGGTGACAAGAAGCTATGGACTGATTTTCACAAGCAAGGAGGATCCTCACGAGTGGATGTCAGATTTCGAGGTGTGTATGCTATCATTGCATATGCCAAACCAGGATAGAAAAATGCAGACATTTCTTTTGATGATGCAAGGAAAAGCTAAACTTTGGTACAAAGCTCTAGAAGGCGAGCCAAGGCAAGCATGGCAGGCTCTACGAGCGAGTTTTCTTCACGACTTTCACAAGGAGGCATCCCCAGTCAAGATCGATGTGAGGGTGAAGGCGCTCGAACAAGCTGTAAGTGACGAGTTCAATTTGTTTTTGGGTTGTTTTGAAGAGTATTGGGTAGAATTAGTGGCGGCCATGCAATTGGCTGATGGGGATTCCTTTAAGCTAGACAAGTTCATGGCATGTCTACATCGTAAAGTGAGAGAGAAGGTAGATTTTGAAAGCTTGGAAAATTACAACGGTGCAGTAGCAATTGCACGATCAAAGAGCAGGAAAATAAAGGCGAAGATAGAGCATGGCGTGTTGGGCTATGAGAGGATGCCTCCGCGCGCGCCCCCCCCCCCCCCCCCCCCCCCCCCCCCCCCCCCCCCCCCCCCCCCCCCGGCCCCTCCTCAACCATAGAGTCCAAGAGAGGCTATTCTCGAGGAGAAACCTTGAAATTGAGGTGTAGAAATTGTGTCGCAAAATTGGGTGCACACGGTGCAAGACTTGTTCGAGCAGCTCTACAGGAATTGCGGCTAAGTGTCATGGATAGAGGACAACCAAGAGGAGCAAGTGGCAGGGCAAGGCCGCTGCCAAGTAGATGCTACAGTTGTAGAGAAGAGGGACATTATGCACTAGATTGTCCCCAACCACCAAGAGAAAAAGGAGGTTTTTACCCGTTTTTTGGTAGGGGGAGAGGTCAAGGGAAATTTCATGGTCAGAGAGAGCAAGCACCAAAAACTTTTGTGCAACCATCTCCACCAAATGGAGGTGAAGTCCCAAGAGTGAATATTATCAGGGTGGATAAGTAGGATGTCAAAGTTTTGGCCAACAAGAGGGCAAGAGATGAGAGAGAAATAGAGACCAAGCGGGAGACCAGAGCTCGCAAGGGTAAAGAGAAGGTGTACAACGGCTAGGAGCATCTTGAGACTAGCAAAAGGAAAAGGTGTTGCCAAATCAAGCAAGTGCATTTCCAGCTAGGACGTGGCTACCCTGAGTATGACCTGGTAAGCGATGTTCAAAATCAATAAGCAAACACTACCTTTGGTCAGTTGTTGGATTTAAATTCCAAATTGAGGAGACAATGGTCTACGAGTGTTAGCACGAGGTTGCCAAGAGCTAAGGAAAATGTACATGTAGTGCAAAACATGTCCTTGAGGGTAGGTAGCCCGACTGATGGTCTTCCATTGGTGGATGTTGTCATCAAGAAAAGGATGCAAGTACATGCCTACATAGATGGTGAGCACAGGTATGTGCCATGACGGAATCAACCATGAAGGAGACGGGAGTCAAGGAGGTATCCAAGTTTTGAATGTGTGCATGAGGATGGCCAACTATGCTAAAGCTAGGTGTCTATGTGTGCCTCAGGATGTGAAAGTCAAGGTGATGGGCATAGATTGCTCGATAGATTTCTTTGTGTTCGCGGATGCGCCATGATGGACGTCAGCACAGCAGGAACTCACCTAACAAGATTTGTCAATTAAGGACGAAGCTCGACCCGCAGGCGCATGGAAGCAAGCATAGGATGTCAATCTACACTCGACCGACTATTGACTACTTCCTACAGAGGTCTCTACCCAATGTCTAAGTTACAGCCTTTAAAAGTATACAGGAGGAGATTTCCTACAACGCTTCCAAGAGCCAAATACCCATCAGACTTTCTCGAAACGTGACAAAACTTGAGAGAAATCCTATTAACACCAATAGGCCACTCTCCCTAAGGTCCGAGACCCAAGACCCTACCCAAAAACACCCGATGAAAAATCGCGTAGGATGTCTGATAGTTTTTTTTGCAGGTCGACGTTTCTGAAAGTAAGGTGCCTAATGTGTAGCTCTACTCATTCCGAACGCGTGGATATGCTGAAATGCAAAAATAGACACCATATGCTCACCGAATCACCAAAAATAGCTCACGGGGATCAATCTCGCGAAGCCGGGCCGTACACGCGCAATGTAGGTGTTGGCGCGTAGCTCTCTCAGGGGGCAACACGCTACACTTCTCCGCACTCGATTCCGACCACCAATGTGCACGTAGCGTCAAGATAGACTCTCACTCTCTCTCGTACACAGAATACGCTTCTCACAGACACTTGATAAAAAATCAACAAAAAGGTCCTTCATTAAGGTCAAAATTTGGTATAAATACCTTCCAATTACAATATCTCAAGCTCCAAAGTAAAACCTAACTCAGTCTAATGGCAAAAATAATATACAAAATTGGAAACTTCTCCAAGCCCCAAGTGTTTACAAATGAAATTACAGGTTTTTTTCTTAATTAGGGAATGACTACATAGGATTTCTTTCTTTTCGTAGTCCGCCAGTCTTTAGTTGAGTGTAGCCGCCAGTCTTCTGCTAACACTCCCCCCCACCTAGTTCATGTCATCCCCGACATGACAGTAGAGTTGCTGCTTCAGTGGAGGCTTTCGCGCATCTTCAGAAAAAACTCATACCGTGCATGCTGGGCCAGTCATGTAGGGCCGAATATATCTATATCGATGGTGAAGAAGCCGGTGTAGAAGGCTTCTTCAAAGGCCTGGAGGTGGTATGAGGGCAGGAACATTATTCGTTGGTAGAGGGCATGTATCACCTCATGGGAAGGTTGAGCAGACAGTTCATAAGCACATCTATATGTATCTTGGAAGAAAAATATGATGTCTGTTGCCTGCCCAAGTTTAAAGACCTCAAAAACTGCCATAAGGGTTTTACATATCTTCCTGAGCATAATGCAAGAGAGGTCAGGCAAGCCAGTGAACAATTTAATGGCGTCCGTTAGGGTTTTCACCATGTATTGCTCACTCATTCTCTTGCCTGCCTTCAAGCCTGGAAGCTTTGGGTAGTTGAGCCATGTGGGGTGGCTTCTCTTCAGCAATTCATGCTCCTTCCATGTTCGCATCCTTGGTAGAGGGCAAAAGCTGAGGTTGTCTCTGATTATTTTAGGCGCCTCTACTAGATGTACTAAATACTGAGGGTATTTAGTGAGCCATGCCTTCCTCCATCTTGGTTGGGAGTCTACAATGAGTTTAACCCCTTCTGGTTTGGTGACATCTTCATTGTACAGTGGCATTGTGGGCTCCTCTTCGATCCTCTTGTTGATTGTAGCAGCCTCATATTTGAGAAGAGGATAGGGGAGAGAAGGTTTTAGCCATTCATGTCGAACGAAATTTGCATCTAATTTTTGAATTGTCATTGACTTTAATATCATCTGCTCCCATTGCATTGCTTCTTTTGTTGTATCCTTTATAGTTGCTTCTATGGCTTTCTATAGACTGTCTTCCTCTTCTTGTGTCAGATCCCAAGACTCTTGTACTGATTCCCCGGGAATATCCTCTTGTATGATAGTGTCCACCGGATCTGACACATTCTCTATGTCAATTCCTTCCATTGCAGCCGGCGGCCCTTGACTTTGTTGACCTTCTTCACTTGTTTGGCCCTGAAGTTCATCCAGCTGCTTTTGTAACTTGTCTTTTGCTATCTCAACGTGTTCTGTCACAGATACTAATAGGTCATTGAGTTCTGCATTGACCCTATCATCTTTGTCTAGCTTCTGTTTTATCTCATCATTCTCTGTTTGCAGCGTTTGTGAATTATCTTTTAATCTTTCCTGAACCTTCAACAATTCTGCTTTCAATGACTTGTTCTCCTCTTCCAATCATCTTTGTATCACCATTGATCCTTCTGCCATCATCACTCTCTACTTCTTCTCAAGCATCAGCTCTTTTTGGAGTTCTATCATTTGTTCTTCAAACGCATCTTTTTCTTGGCTCGTGCTAGTTGTAGCTACAGCTCTTGCCGTACCTGGCGATGCTCTCAACCTCTGAATAGTTTTCTCTTTTACTTTGATTTGATCTTTGAGCTCAATTACCTCATCTTAGCTAGCCTCATATGAGATTTCAAACCTTTCCTTAGCTTCTTTCAAGCTCTCTACTTGCTTCGACTCTTCCGCTAACTGTAGGGTTAGCTCATCCCTTTCCTTCTGAGCTTCAGAAAGAGCCTTGTTGACTTTCTAGTATCCCTCTTCAGAGTTTAGCAGTTTCTAATTGCTTTCTCGGCTTTGATTTTCTAGCTCTTGACATTTCTGTAGTGCTGCTTCTAATTGAGCTTGTACCTGTGCTTGGCCATGCAACTGCTCCTGGTTTTGCCTCTGGAGTGTTTCCACTTCTGTTTTCACATTTTCTTCACTCAACCTCAGCTCTTCATACTCTATTTCTTTGGCCATTGATCTGGCTCTCAATCCTTGTAGTCTTTGTATAACTTCTTCCCAGTCTTCCTTCTGTGGTTGCAAATCTATGGTGTCTATTGCATTCTCCTTCAGCTCCACCAAATGAGTGCTCAATGTGGATTTTTCTGGTTGAAGGGGATCGGGGAGCACCACAGACGGAGAGTGAGTGAGAGAGAAGGAGACACACGACACACAAATATGGGTGGGGAGACTCAAAGAGTGAGCAGCCCCCTATACACTTATGCTATGTATAAGGTATACAAGTCAGTGGGCGCCCAGACTCTGGGCGGCCAGTCAAGGCACAGACGCCTATACCCCAACAACCTCCCACTTAAAGGCGACTGTGCCTTTAAGCAAGAGAACCTAGTCTAAAGACTACAAAAGGCGAGAGAAAACCGCTCTCAACCGATGCCCACTGGCTGGCTGTGATCGTGTGCATCCGGCTGTCCTGCTCCCGTGTATTTCCATACACCACTAGACGTACCGCACACGTACTGCAAGTATGTACGCAATACCTGCATATCTCCCTCGTGCACTATGCCATCATCAGTCAACAAACGATTGACAACCCCAACTGCAAATGCTCCCACTGCAGCTGCGATATCCGGTCTCAAGATCAACATCTCATACATGAGACCACCGAATGCCGATGCAATGCTAGCGGGCCCTGCTAGCTCTACAGAGCATGCATCAACATATATATCCCTGGCAATAGGCATCTCTGACTGACAAGGAGTGTCAGCCACATGCATCTCCTGACTGTCCACAAAAGACGCATCAACCTGTCGTGCAACCTCAGAGAAAACCAGCTGCTCTAGGTTTCTGCTGGAAGACATATCCTGCACAACTATATCCCCATGCTCACTGTCGAGCATAGAAAGGAATGTCTGCATAATCGCTGACATCTCAGCCTCCTCTGCAATCATCCACCAACATGACCACTCAATCTGTTGTGACTCACTAGAGCTCTCATGCTCTAACTCCGTTTGCATAGACTCTTGCACAACGTCCTCCTGTCGTGACTCACTAGAGCAAGACCGCTCTACCTGTCTATCTTGCATACAAGTATCTCGCACAACTGACTCTCTGCTTTGCTCAGTCACTAGCAAAGCATGCATGTCTGACTCTGTCACCTCTCTGTGTGACTGCTCAAGTCGTGCCCCAACTGTGTGCACAACGAGATCACTACTCTGCATTCCATTCAAAGCATCCTGCAACCCACAAGCAAAAGAGACTCGCCTGCTCTCTCGCTCTCTACCTGGTTGCGTGATCACAGAGACAACACCGTCTCTCACGTGATCCACATGCAATGGGTAACCTGTACCACTCCTGGCACCTCTCACAATCACTAGCGAACCCAAATGCATCACAAAATCTCGCTCTCGTAGCGAAATCTGACATCCACAATCTCTAAGCTGACCAATCGAGATCAAACTCACTGTCAAATCTGGTACATAGCGCACATGTCGTAACAAGTAAGATGTACCACTCGGTAATGACAGTCTCACATCTCCTGCACCTGCTATCGCATGCACCGATCCATCGGTCAAACGTACACTGCCAAGCATCCCGCTAGAATAGCTACAAAACCATTCACGATGCGGCGTGACATGAAACATAGCATCTGCGTCTAGCAACCACTGCGAAGGGAGTGCACTATCCACATGTATAGCATCTCATGCATAGCTCGAGGTAAAAGTGACATCCCCGTCACTAGTATACTCCGACACTACATGTGCCTCAACTGTCAAAGCAACTGAGTCCATGGCATCACTACATACATCTCTGAGACTGCCATGTCTCCTACGATGTTGCATACAACAAAAACAGCGTCGTCTAACGTGTCCAGAATGACCACAATACCAACATGTCACCTGTCGGCGTACTCGTGAATGTACATGTCTCACACCAGTCCGTGATGACTCATATCTATCATACATTTCATGTAATCTGCACCAAAGTGCTCTCGAAGTAGTCTCATACATAACAAGAGCATATACAGATTCCGCAAGGTGCAAAGAGAGTGTAGATAGTGCCGTCTCCTCTATCTCCTGCCACTGATTGTCAGACATGTTTGAAGGTCTACTTGCATCACCACTCAATGGTCGATGCAACCCTCGCTGTGTCAATGCATCAAGCATACAATCTCTCCATGCCGCAAAGTCTGACCCATCAAACACGCGCATCTGTGAGAGGTCACAATCTGATCGATCACCTGTCTCTGCCGTGAGCACAAGTAGCAAGCTAGATAGCAAAACCACCTCACCAACAACACCTGGAAACTGTCTACAAATATGGCCAGAAACACAATGTAAAACCTGTGAGACACACTCCAAAATAGAGCTCCCGCAATGTCAATACAAGCCTCGCATGCTCTAGTATCACACTACAATCTGTGAGCTAATCACCAAGCCCACACTGTGCGGTATCGATGCATACACACACACAAATCTCCCACCTGCAGAGAACACCGCACGCAAATGCTGAGTGCAACCTGCAATCTCTACCTAGATCACATAAATGATACGCATAAAACTCCTGGGAAAATTTTGCCAGAGTTTCAACGCACAATGGCTATCAACACAAAATAACCATTGTCCTGCAAGCTCAATACAATGAGCAATCAATGCGCATCAAACTACACTCAACATACATGCATAAGCTCTGCAAAACTATGGCAAACAATGCTCGAGATCACAAGACTCTCCCACCCGAGAGCAAACCACTGTCTCAAGCAAAGAAAGATACACAACTCCTCACTCTTGCGAGAGTGGATACAAAAAACACAAAACTGTGTCCAAATTGACAAAACCTGTCAAAGTGAGAGTAAACACTCGATCACAAACTATGGCGAGAATCTGGGAAAAATTCGACAGAATTTCCCCTGAAAATTGAACAAAAAACTCAAGTACAATCTCTACCATAAACCATAACACTACTCAATGCCAATGAGTAGAAATGCCAAAATGGCTCCACATTTTCACATACAATGGCAATCCGCACTCAACGTACATCAACGGAGTGACCGCGCATAAGCAAGCGCCAAAAGATTTGCAATCCGGAAACTTATTCAATGCGAAAACAATGCTCTCAAGAGAGCTCACCGGCACTTGAAAGTGCTCGTCAAAATGCATGTATAATGGGCATCAAACATGCACCATAACCATATGCAAACCATCCGCAACCATATGCAAACCATCCGCAAAGACCATGAATCCAAGCACAAAATCACTGCCAAAGTATCCTGTGAAAACCAGTGAAAGAAGCTCCACCTGTGTGCTCCAAAAAACTGCGTCTCTCAAGAGACCGCCTCGATGGTGTGTAAACGCCTCCGTACTTTGTTGCCCAAGTCTACCAAAAACCCTCAAACCACAAGCTTAACACAAGCTGCAATTGCATCTTCAGCTCAAAATTTATGCACTCAACTTCAAGCATCTCCCGTGCTTCCAAAAGTGCATCAAACTCGCACACAATGCGACAACAGAAAATCTGGAATTTCTGTATATAGTCAGTCTGAGCTGAATATCAGCAAAACGGTGAGGAATTTGCAAAAAGTTTCTTCTGCAAAGTTGTAGACCACGTCGAAACGGATAGGTAGCCCGGATAGAATTCTCAGATCTACGTTCTACAAGGAGAAAAACGAATCTGAAAATAGTGTTGCTGCGCACACAGTTTTAGGGCAGCACCTTCACTTACACACAATCTTCCACACTCCTTTCTGAGCTTCCACAAGAGCATACATCACTCTCAACTGAGCTCACAAGCTCCCATTGCATTCTCACAAAGCTTCCAAGCTTTCTTAATCTCTCTACCGTCGAGAGCGAGCGATCTATCGCCTCGAAGCTCTCAAAGCCGTCGTGCTCTCCGTGGTCACCATAGCTCTGATACCAATTGAACGGGATCGGGGAGCACCACAGACGGAGAGTGAGAGAGAGAGAAGGAGACACACGACACACAGATATGGGTGGGGAGACTCAAAGAGTGAGCAGCCCCCTATACACTTATGCTATGTATAAGGTATACAAGTCAGTGGGCGCCCAGACTCTGGGCGGCCGGGCAAGGCACAGGCGCCTATACCCCAACACTGGTTTAGGTGTTGATAATTGAAATGCTGTCTGAGCTGCCTCCTCTCGGGTATATCCAGCGGCTAGCAGATCTAGGAATATTCCATAATTCCTTGCCTCACAATCTTGCTTCTCATTTTTTGGTTCAATTTCTTCCTTCTGGTCTTTATATTTGTTCTCCTCTTCCTTGGAGTCTTGTTGCCCATCAGATTTGTTCAACTCCTCCGTTTGTCGTGGTTGAGGAGGACTAGGAGGAGGTGGTGATGGTGGAGGACTTGACTCTCGGCTTGATGGTGGGATTGATGGTTTCTTTTTGAAATCCCGGTCATCTTTTGTTTTTCTCTCTCTTTCTTCCCCTTCCTGGTCTTCTAACAACTGCCGCCTCACATCATCAACCTCTTCGTCAGTAAATGGTATGACTAGAATGTTCTCAGCTGCCGCATCTAGAATCTCAAAATTCTTTATGTAGTCTTTGAAGCGATCCCTATTTGTCCTTCAAGAAGATCCAGAAATTGCCTCAAGTGAGGGCTTCCATAATTCATTTAGATCTCCTTTTAGAATTTGTTGGGCTTTGAAACTTTTCATCAACCTTTCTAGCCGAGTAGCCTTTTGGGATTTGGTCTCTTTTGCTGGCATTTGTACAGTAGCTTTCTTCCGTTGAGCAGGCTCTTCTTCCACTGTCTCTAGCTTTCTCTTTAGTCTGGTGGTTACCCTGAGAGCTGTAGGTTTTTCCTCTTCCTTGTCCTCTGTCGCTTTAACCATTCATTCTGTGATGGAGGAAGAGGCCACTGGCCCCTTGCATGTAAAGCTTCATATATCACCTTTGTAAGCATCTCCCCTGGTGCAATGTATGTAGGATTTGGGGTTCCCATTCTCACAATGTTGTACTGTAGGTACGCCACATAATCTATCTCTTTTGGTCTGCTTGTCTTCATTGCCCATGTAAATGTCGTTCCAATTGCTGCCAGTGGTGCAGTGTACTTTTGAGGTCTCTTTGTGCACATATGGAAATGTTGGTTGTAAAGTTGGCACATGGTTGCCACCATTGGATCCGCAACATCCTCGAAGGTGTAGTTCTTCTTGATTTCTTTGTATACCTTTACCTCTTCTTGCCTCTTGTTGACACTGTCCCCTTTGTTAGAGAGGTTCAATGCACTTGCGACCACTTCTGGTGTGATTACAATTACTCTGGTTTTTCCTTGCAGATCTTCCACTTTGGCTATGCCGTTTTATTTGATTGTGGTGATGAATTCCCAGACTCTCTGGATTTCAATTCCTGCTGGCAACGCTTCAAAATAATTGTGTAAGTCCAACTTTTCCAAGAGAGACAGTATATCTGGCTTTCGCATGAACTCATTGAGTTCCTGAGGTATCATTGGAATCTCTATAGCATTGCCTTCTAGGTCCTTGAACAGGCCTTGGCATATCCTGAGGTCATTTGCTTCCAGTAGGTTGCTTTGTAACCAAGTGGTAATGGGCCTTATGGTTCCTGCTCGTATTACAAATGCCTCCACTTCATCTAGGTAATCTTTGTTGGTCATTCTTTTCTTCTTTGCTAGTGACTTAGCGGCTGCCATGGATCCTGTTGCACTCAGTAGTCCAAAGTTAGCGTTCTTTACAGATTAGCTGATAAACTGAGTTTTAACTATCCAATTGAATTGAAAATTGAAACATGAGCTCAAGAGGGACTAAGGGTGGCTTGCAAATGAAAACAGTAAGAACTGTGCTTCAAATTAAGCCTGAAGACATATTATGCGTAGGATGTCTTTATCCTCAGAATGACTTGAAACTTGTCATGATGATAGCCTATGACCTGTACATCACAGCTATGTGCTTGGATTTTGATTTGGACACCAAAAAGTGAAATATTGGACTATTTTAGGCTTTTGGTTCACAAATGAGTAGGATGTCCTATAATGATAAGCAAATGTTGTCCAAATGGCTTGAAAATTGATATGTAGGCTTCTTGTAGCATGATGGTTTCATTTATGATGTCAAACTTTGCTTAGTAGGTCAATATGACTCAGGAGACATACTACGCATAGGATGTCTTTTTTGCTCAGAATTGCATGAAATTTGTCAGTATGATAGGGCATAGCTTGTGGATCACAGCTATGTGCTTAGATTTGAATTTGGATAAGTTTTGAGGGTAGGAAGACCATTTTTGGTGTTTGGGACTCTGAAAAGTACATCTATGGAGCTATGAGGCCAAAAAGTGATTTGTTTGGCTGGACACTTGGTGGGTGGGCTTGTATGAATGTGATAAACATGTATGAAGGCCAAAAAATCTATCTGGCGGTCATTTCAAGCTTAGAGACATACTACACGTAGTATGTCTTTTTTCATGATTTTGTAGAGATGACCTCATAGTTGGTTTTGACATAATGTGAAGAGTGTATGGTTCAAGTTTCACTTGATTTGGATCATTTTTGATAGGTCTATGACCAATTCTTGCCTCTATGCTCTGACTTTGTGTTATTTGATGCATAAGAGGTCAACTTTTGTCCAAATGGGGTGAAACTTGAGGGATAAGCTGTAAATGACATGTAGAAGCTGTGTGTATGGCTGAATGAGGAGTTGGGTGCCTAAACATGGCCTTGAGACATCCTACGCGTAGGACGTCTCTTGTCAATTTTTTTGTAATCAGTCCTACTAACATGTGCATATGACCTCCCTAAGTCCCTTTGTGCTTTATTTCAATCTAAAAAATCAAATGGTTAGTTAGAAACTCCCATCTTGGCTTTCGGAGCCTCAGAGGTGATTTCTGACTCTTGGAGCGCTTTTCTGCGACGAAATTTCTTGATGATGACCAGCATAGCTCTATTATCCCTTGGGAAACCTTGCTATGTGATTCTTGTTGGTTTTGGCTTCAATTGAGCTTCGTTTGGTGATTTGTCGCTCTAGAAGCACCCATGATTGCGTTTGCATGCCCCCGATGATTTGTAGTGGTTTACCACCATAGGATTTGGTTTTTGAAGGCCTTGGTAAGCCGCTCGCGAAGTTTGGTGGCAAACGGACGTTTCGCTTGGCTGTGAGAGCCAAGTGTTGCTTTGCGTTTCCGATGCCATTTCTGAAGCTTAGGCCTACTTTTGGTCACCTTTTGGCCATGTAACCCATGTAGCCTTGTAGAGCTCGTCGAGAAGCGCCTACTCATGAGTCTTGGTATGATTCGGGCTACCTTTGCCGGATTTCCTCTTTGTGGCTTCTTGTAGGACTCTAGAAGTTAGGGTTTTTCCTGTTGCTTTCTTGCCTCTTTCGGGCATCCAAGATTGGTCTCCTAGGCTAGGATAAACCCCCTATGAAGTCTTGTTGGTATTGGGTTAGCCGTTAGGTGGTTATCTACGCTCGCAGGTCTCTACCCTGCAAACCTCGTTGGAGTGTTATGCTAGTTTTGGCAACAAAACATCACATATACATGAAGAGCATAAGATGCTGAGTCTACCTCTCATATCTGGTAGCCGTCGGATGACTGTGTGCGGCGTATCGACTGCTAGAAGTCTTGTGCGCTCTAGGTGGCTAGAGCTCTCTCTCACAAGTGAATAGTAGAAATGAGCTCTAAGTGGAGTAAAAAAATCTTGTAATGGAGGTCCCATAACCATTTTTCATGAAATTTGACATGTGCTCCTAACTTTTCGCAAAACGCGGTTTAGACTCGAAAAATTCTCCATTTGGACTCCATTTGCTCAGTTTTTGAGAATTTTGACGATTCGGTCAAAATCTGGCCACAACACGCCTCCCGCTTCATTCTCATAATTGCACCCTGGGTTGTTTTCTAGTCACTGATCATCCCCATTTTTTTTGTTTTTCATTACGATTGCATTTCACCTGCTTTTTGTATTTTTGAAGTTTTTCTGTCAATAATTAGTAAATTTAAAAGAAAAATAGAAAAATCAACCCAAAAAACCCCAAAAATCAGAATAAATCAAAAACTTCATCCCGACACATTATGTACACTCACATGTAATTTTTATGGCCGGATTTCTCCGTTTTACCAATATTTTGCCCAAAAAATGGCTATTTTTATATATATACATACACTTATCAGCCCCAATTTGGCGTTTGGACTCATATCTTTGTAGATTAATGTTGTATAAGGGCATATGTACTTTGGTTAGTCCAAAAAATTTCACAATCAAACGTAAACCCCTCAAAAATAGTCAAAACATGCCCTTTTTACTGCTTTTTATTGTCATCGGGTTCGCATTGAGAATGCCTTTCGCATTGAGAATGCCTCTCGCATTGAGAATGCCTCCCCCCCTCCTAATCGGAGTCCTCTCGGACGATCTCCTCAGGGTATATGTTGTGCATGGGTTAAAAAAAACGTGCTAATGCATGGCCTTGTAACATGGCCCTACCTGATGCATACGCGGTCAATGCATGGTAAAAGTAATGTCGTGCGAGAGGAGGGAATAAGCAAGACGCTTATTGGCATTCGACGTCGAGGTTTCCTATTTTTTGTTGGTTTGATTGACATATTTTCTTTGCAATAAAAAGTTGTAATTCTGCCGCTCTTTGTTTGATCATCTTCTTCGCGAAGGTGCCCTGGTTTTCCGCTACTGTAGGTATGACTTCTGTGGTCTCCGTGGAGAGAATTGCCGTGGTTGATGTGGCCATAATCTTTTCCTCTTTTGCTTACCATTTGTAGCTTTTTTTTGGATGCGTTTGTAGGTTTATTGCCTCTTTTTTGGTCTTGGTAGCTTTTCTGTTGATCGGCATCCACACAGATTGATTCGTTGATGTCGTTTGTCTGGCTGCTAGTTTTGCTTGTACTGAAGGGAGTTCCTGTAGAATCGCCTTGGGGATCAAATGTGTTTCTCATGTGGTTGGCGATTGAGCATGTTCTTCGGTATCCATATCTGTTTGATGACTCTGTTTGGTGTTGTTTAATTAACCTGGTTTTTCGAAGGCTGTCTGCTAGTGCACTGTGGTTTGTAGGCTCGTTCACGTAGATCTTTCCGTACCCATACTTGTTGTTTGCTTATTGTTTTTGACTTTGATCTATTCTTTGTCGCCTGTGGTATCTCATTTTTTGATTGAAGATAGTTAGCTGTTTCTTGTGTATCCTTTGTAGGTATCTTTTCCTGGTTAAGTGGCACCCATCTATTTTTCTCTTGATGAATTGATTGTGGCACCATTATTGGGTTCTTTCGGGTTGTCTAAGCAAAGGCTACCACTTGGTGTTCTTGTGCTTGTTGAATTCTGAATGTATTCGAACTCCAATCTATCTGCACATTATATTCTTTCTGCCATGGTTGTCCCAATAACATTGGGTGTAGTGTGCTTGCATCCTCAACCACATAGAACTTGTGGGGATAAACATTCTGATGTACTTGTATATGCAATATCGTCCAGCCCAATGTGCTTAGTGAATTTGAGGTACTGCTTTCCAGCACTTGTTGAGTAGAATGTAGTTGATCTTCGAGCTGGAGCTGACTATATAATTTGCAAGAAATCAGATTTGCTTGAGCTCCAGAATCAAGCAATGTCGTCGATTCAACTTGATTGCTACCCACTTTGACTGCAATTATTGGTTTCACTGTGTCTTCACCAAAATTCATTCATCGAATAGCATTTATTCGCAACGGTGATCCACTTTGTTGTTGTTGTCGTAGAAGCTTTCTTTTTGCAATGTGTTATTTTTCTTTTGCTTGTGCTTCTTCTCGTACCCTTTGTTTCTCCTTCATCCGTTGTTTTTCTTGATGGATTTGTTGAAGCATATCCTGTGTTAGTGGTAAATGATACTTTTTTAAGACACCCACTAATCCAATTTGGCATTTCTTCTCCTGTCAATGTAGCAAGTTTGGCAGCTCCACTTTGTGATAAGTCACTAATCACAAAGGGTCCCATCCCTCGCTTTTTAAGTTTTTTGGCATGTTGCTTCAAAGTATAAACAAGTACATAATCACCTGTTTTGAACTCTTTCGTACACACATGCTTGTCAAAAAACTCTTTTTGTCTTCCCTTTTTAGCATATATTGAAGCTATAGCTCTCAGTCGAAGTTCATCTAGCTTTTCAAGATCATCTATTCTTGAAGAGAGCTCATGGCCTGTCCATTCTAAGCGTTTCGCTACTCGTAGAGTTGGAAGTAAAAACTCTATGGGTAATATATCATTTAGACCGAACACCATGTTGTATGGTGTGGTTCCGATTGATGTCTTGTAAGCTACCCTGTATGCCCATAGTGTTGAGTGTAATTGTTGATCCCAGTATGTCCTTGATTCTGATACAATTTTAGTCAAAATAGTGCATAGGGTTTTGGATGAAAGCGTGGTTTGGTAGTACAAAAAAATAACCTATTTTACTTCTACCAATGAAAAAGTGGGGACTGGTAAAATTTTTGTAGTTTAGGTCAAAACTTTTTGAACCTTGTGTTTTTAGATTCTTCTTTTGAAGATCTATCCATTGATATATATAGTATGATAGGTAGTTTTTCATGTGACATGTAGAAATTGTAGCTCAAAGATTTGTCAAAGGTGCTGTCAAGGACAGTCCTTTTTGTACCACCAAAGCGTGCTTTTAGTCTTTTATTTGTGGCTTCAGCTTGTCCATTTGCATGTGGATGATATGGAGAAGATTTTCTATGTATGACCATGAATTCCTCTAACAGGTATCCAATGACTTCATTAAGAAAATGTGTTCAATTTCTATTGTTAATCCGTATCATACAAAGACATTCTCATACAAAAATTGTGCAGTGGTTCTTGCGTCTGCTTTTTGTGTTGCTTTGGCTTCAGCCCATTTTGTGAGATAGTTCGTAGCCACAATGATATATTGGGTATGGGTGCGATATGCAGGGGGTGAAACCCTAAAAAATGAATTCCCCATTTTGCAAATGCCCATGCTCCTATCATTGGCCATAGTGGCATCTCGTCTCTCTTTATCGGCACCTTAGTGTGCTGACATGCATCACAACGCTTTACAAACTCCTCAGCATCCATATGCAATGTAGGCCACCATATTCCTACGGTTAAGACAATTTTTGCGGTCTTATCGCCTGAAAAATGACCTCCACTTATTCCTCCATGTGCGTGTTCTAGAATCAGTAGGTATTCACTTTCACTTGCACAGATTCTAAGTTGATTGTCCTTTCCTCTCTTGTAGAGTTGATTTCCAATTAAATTAAAGTCTCTAGCTTCCAACTCTATAGCTCTTTTTTGCGCTTTTGTTATGTTTTCAAGAAATGTCCTTGTTGTTAAGAAATCAATGATATATTGACTCCATGCTGGTGCAATGGTTACCTGAAACAATGTCGTGTGATCCACCGGTCGTTTGGCACTACATATAGTACAATTGTTAACATAAGCATGTGTGTCAGCATACATAGTTGGCCAATAAACTCTTAAGTGTTTCAATCTTTGGTGTGTTTTCATTGTTGAACAATGAAATGCACAGTCTTGGATGTGTGCTTCTTCAAGATAACACTCGAATTCCTTTGGATTTATACATAATCGTAGAATTTGGTCCGAGCCTAGATGGTACAGTCGTCTTGCAATCAACTGAAAACATTTTTTTTGTCGAAATGTTTGTTGTTTGGATCTGTCTTCCTTCTTATCAAATCTACCTCCTAAGGAAAGAATGCTAAAAATTTCCTGAGACCATTTGGGTATCATTTCAATATTGAAAATATAAGCATCAGGTATGTCATCATCTACTGCTTCAGAAGCTTCGCCGTTTTGTAGCCTTGAAAGATGATCCGCTCGTCGATGAGTTTTATCTTTTTTTAATACCACTGTGAAGTCAAACTCTAGCAATATAATAAACCAGCGTACAATTCTCCCAGTATTGCATGGTTTATTTACTAGATACAAAAGAGCTTGATGATCTGTGAAGAACATAAATTTGTTTGCAAGCAAGTAATGATGAAATTTCTTTACAGCATAAATCATTCCTAATCCCTCTCTTTCAGTGGTGGTGTAGTTCTTTTCTGCACTATTTAGCTGTCGGCTCGCATAACAAACTGGGAAATCCATTGTTCCATCTCCAGGTTGAGCCAGAATACTCCCAATTGCGTATGTAGAGGCATCAATGTGAACATGGAATATCTTTTCCCAATCTGGTGCTTTAAGTACAGGTGCTGATACAAGGTTTTCCTTAAGCTTTTTGAATGAATTTTCACACTCCTCAGTCCAGTCGAAACTAACTAATAAGGGATATAGTGGTTGTGTAATGACCACATACATATATATGAATCTTCGATAATATCCGCAGTGTCCCATGAAAGATTGTACTTGTTTGGCATTAATAGGCCTGGACAAGTCTGCTATGACTCTAATTTTGTCTAGGTTAGTGGTTATGCCATTTCTTGAGACAATATTTCCTAAGATGCGGCCTTGCCTTACCATAAAAATGCACTTTTCCGGGTTGAGACAGATTCGCTATGTTCTGCACTTCTCAAATACCTTTTGTAAATGGTCAATATATTCTTCTCATATAAGAGAGTGGACACAGAGATCATCCATATATATTTCTAAGAATATTCTCAAGTATTCTTTGAACCCATGAGTCATTAACCTTTGGAAGGTGGCTGGGGCATTGGTTAGGCCAAAGGACATAACTCTATATGCATATATTCCCCAATCTATGGAAAATTCTATTTTGTGTTGATCCTCTATTGCAATTGCCAATTGGTTATACCCCAAAAACCCATCTAAAAAGGAATAAGCCCGTTTTCCTGCTACCCTCTCAAGCACATGTTCCGTGATTGGCAAGGGATAATTATCCCTTATTGTGGCTGCGTTCACTTTTTTGAGGTTCACACACACACGCAGCTTTTCGTTCGTTTTGGGGACAACCACAATGGGTGACACCCAATCTCTATGCTCGATTTCATAGATGAATTCAACATCCATCAGCTTGTCAATCTCTTCTTTAATTCATTGAATGTGTCATTATATGTGTAAGTACGTTTTTTGCTTGGTTTGGCATCTAATTTTAAAGGTATTGTATGTTGGCATATCGAGGGATCAACTCCTTTGAGGTATTTGTAGGACCATGCAAGCACATCTTTATACTTCTAGAGAAGTTATGTTAGCCTTTCTTCTTCTTCAGGATCTAAATCAGTTGCGATATAGACAGGCTGAGGCTCTTTGCCTCGTGCAGCGAGATCTATCCGTTTTGCATTTTCCGACCCATTGTAATAAGAATCCTGGTTTATTCTTTCCCTTACTGGTGGTGTCATGATTTTTCTATCTTAGATAGTGAATTTTTAATAGTGGGATGGTACATTTATGTTTCCTTTTTTTGAATCCTCCTTACTGTCACTTTCTCCCTCAGTAGTCCATACCTCTCGTAACGACCGTTTTAGTTCTTGGTATTTCTTTTTACTCTCCATTTTGGTCCACTCTGGATCTTTTGTCTTTTTCTGTTTTGATTGTTGAGATTTTCTTGATTTTGTTTTTTTTTTAGTCTTGCGTGCTTGTTTTATTTCCTCATGTGTCCTTTGCCTTTGAACTCTTGAGAATCTTCCTGATATTTGGTCTTTTACACAATCCTCTGCCTTGACAAGAATTAAATAGTGAGTTTTATCTTTTATCCTGGGAATCAGGTTCTCTCTAATTTTGTTTTCTGCTCTTTTTTTTCTATAGCGTTCCTGCGTCTAGGGTGTTGATTTGCAAAATCATAAAACTTGATATCTGCGGTTGTCTCCCCATGCTTGCCTGAACTGTCTGAACACTCGTTATCTGCATCGTTACTTAATTCCAAATGCTCAGAGGAGTTATAAAACTCTTCTTGTTCTGGTGAGTCTACATTGTCATCTCCTGCTGGTATAAGGTTTACCATGTAATAGGGTAGTGCATCATAGACATCCTATCGCAAAATTTTGTCGTTGGGCTATCTGTAATGGTACAAACGTCCAACGTTGCTAGTATGTGTTCCCATTCCAGAGGCTCTAAGGTATCTTCAGGAAAAGGTTTCGGAATATAATCCTTGTCCTCAATCGCTCTTTCTAAGATGCATTCCTCTCTTTTCAAGCTTCCACAATGTGAAGCTCCGCACATCCATAGCTCTTTTTTCTGCCCTAACCATGCTGGGAGTTCGGACCCTGCCAATGTAGCTGAATCAAACTCTTCCACTGGTGTCTAGTTCACATCATTGTAACTATGGTCTTTTAGGTATATTCTGATTGTAGTCTCCCCCCGTCTGAGGTATATGTGGTCATAACCCCAATCCTAGACCATCTTTAATTGTTTCATGAATGATCTTCCCAAGATGATCTCGTAATTGTTCTTTTTATTGAAATTAACTATTGCAAATGTATGCTCATACTCGATTTTGTAAGACGTGACAATTACTTTTTCTAGAAGTCCTAGAGGCTTTTCCATGAACCCATCTACCAGTTGCAATTTCATTCTGGTAGCTCTCAAAGCCAGTTTTTTCCATTTTTTCCAGATTTCTTTGGTGGTTGTTGGCGGATACGCCACGACGGACATCAGCATAGCGAGAACTCACCTAACATATAATGTCAACCGTGGAAGCAAGCAAAGGGTGTCAACCTCTACTCGACCGATTAATGACTACTTCCTACAGAGATATGAAATCTACATGCCATCGGTTCTGTGAATGTGAGAGTCTCCTATGATGCTACCGCAAGCCAAAAGCCCATCAAACGATCTCGAAACTTCACGAAACTCAAGGAAAGTCCTAGACACACTAGAAGGCTGCTATCCCTTAGGTCTTTGACCACAAATCCTAACCCAATACCCTCCGTGCAGAAAACGCGTATTATGTCTGGTCGGATTTTACAGGTCACTGTTTCTAAAACCTAACATGCCTAATGTGTAGCTCTACTTGTTCTGATCGCGTGGATATGCTGAAATGCAAAAACGAACAACGTTTACTCACTGAAACTCCAAAAGTAGCTCGTGGGTGAATCTGCCAAAACACGGACAAACGCGCATGATGTAAGCATAAACGCGTAGCTCTCCTCGTGCGCAACACGCTGCTGCTCTCTGTTTGTGATTCTGACCACCGTAGCTCTTGTAGCATACACACACATACACACACTCTCTCTCTCACTCTCTCGCAATATCCCAGTCGACACAGAAGATAAGATTATTAGAAGTCCGCCGTACAAAGCTTTAGGTTTTGGTTTATATACTAAGCCTTGGAAAACCTAATGTCCGGCCGAAATGACCTGGTTTGTCCCTAGGCTTCTATATAACTTAATTACAACACCATGAGCTGGCTTTGCTCATCCAACAAGCATCTGCGGCCAAAATACAATTGCCGACTTAAAATATGAAGTTCCTGTAAACATTACAAAAGTGGCCGTAATGGCTCAAAATGATAATAACGGGATATTCGATGATGTCCATGAGCTTGTATCTTCACATTACAGCATCCATCTTCATCTTCATCACTTCATCAGCATCTTCATATGGAATCTTTAGAGAATCTTTGAGGAATTTTCATGGAATCTTTGTGGAAGCGCTGTTGAAAAGTTGACCTGTCAACACTCTCCCCCTCCGAATTCTTGTCGTCCCCGACAAGACCCTATGTCTGTAGTGGCCTTGACGAGTGCTTCATGTTTTGGTGTTGGTTGTTGCAGTTGCTTCTACTAGATGCCTTGTATGTTGTAGAGTTACCTTTTTCTTGTACATGTAGTGTAGTTGAAGCCATAGCTCTCCCCCTCCGATTGGTTGTTGTATCGTGAATAGGTTGAGTGAGGTTTGTTGTTGCAGCAAGTCTTTATCTTGGCAGATCTGTATTGTTTGTTCTTTGGATGTCATTCTGCATGTGTACCTGTAAACTTGAAGCCTTTTTGAATTTTTTCTGGGCCGCTCCCCTTTGATTTTCTAGTTGATGATCATGTAGTTGTTTGTGGATGTCGTTAGTCTGCTTTTCTGTGTTTATATAAAAAATAAAATAGTAAAAATAAAATATGGCGTATATTACAAAATGAAGGTCTTGGATAGCTAGATAGGACTAAATGGAAAAACCCAGTGGGAAAAAAATGCCTTTAGTCACAATTAAATGTGAGGCTATATGTACTTATGTTTTGATGTAACCGAGTTTTGTGAGTTAAAGTACTTATGGCCATATGGCTACTATTATTGACTGGATATACATTGGATAAGTGTTAGTAGCTTGAAGTCAGAGTCGTTGTTGTTGAGTAAATGCTTATGAAACCTGTTACCGCTTTATCATCGTCATTTTGTTGTGTAAGTGCATGGGTGGAACACAAATCGTGTCAAATGAAAATGTCCAATGATGGGATATTATATATGCTTGCACAGATAGATGCATGGGAAACAATATGTTGTGCGAGAAGAGTTTGAATGGGTGCTTCCAGGAGTGAACGTAGCTATAGTAGCAAAAATATATTTGACTGCCGTTACTCACAAGAAAGGCTGTTGATGCTCGAGGTTTTTTCACTCTCCTCACTGTGTACATGTGCGTGAGTGTTTTGTGGATTACTCCGCCTCTCCACCAAATAAAATTGTTAGACTTTGACTCTTCTGCTCACCTATCTAGCATGAGCAACTCAATTTTACAATATGCTCAACTCTTCTAGCTTGAGCTATAATCTAAATATCTAGACTCATAGACCACAAGAAATATTAAGACATGAAGCTTGGGTCTGACGCTTTCTCATTTAGTGGCTCAACTGCCTGACTCTTGACTCTTATGCCATGATTTTTATGGTGACTTGACTTACTCTCGGGAGCTTTCGACTAAGAATATGTTTTGAAATTCAAAACTCCCATCCTCGAAGAGAGGATTTGTAAAGGACCATACTGGCAATATTGGTTTCTTTTGCCATACCTGGGTGACCTTCGTTGTCAAAATTTCTTTTTGTTGTTGTTGGTCCCTTGGTTGAGAAGATTGGCTCGCTCCATTCTCCGTAACACTTTGTCTATCATGTCTTGACATTTCTTGAGAGCTAGAGATGACTTCAATCTTCTTCGGTATGTGTTGTTCTTTTGGCACCCATTTGTATCTACATCGTGTGATTAGCGTGTCTTTGCATATATCCTTTGCCTTGACTGTCACATTGTCCTTGATTTTGCCTTCCGTGAAATTGCTATTATTTTCAAGCTGAAGTCGTCTCATTGAAGAATGTTTACCTGGCATCTTTGGTAGCCAGATTCTTCGATTTCCTTGATAGTAACCTTGTGCTTGAAGAATTGTAGATGGCACTTTCCATGATGTTTTTGATGTCGTATTGAGATGTACAAGAGTGCCATTTTTTGGATTATTTACCGATGAAGTCCTATGTTGGTATGAAGGCCAGCTGGATTTGAAATTTCCTGTGTACCTTTAGTGAGCCTGCTAGCAGCAAGCTAACGTGGACACCATTTTTCGGAGTTCTCCTTGTAAAAACAATTATTATTTTGATAAATCGAGAATATTGTAACTCCTGTTTTCTTGATAAACCTTGTAAATCAATGAGTCGGGGCTACAAGCTTTCAGATTGTATCAGCCATTCAATTCCCAGCTTTGGTAGAACTCCAGATTATCACTTTTGACCACCGAAAAACCTTGGCTAAGGTATAAAAGCCAATTTTTGAAAGTTGTTTATAAGTTTTTGGATAAGAAATACACAGCGTGAGCTAACGGCGCTTACTTCTCTCCTTCTCGCGCTTTCCACTCCCTCCTCGGTTGTCACATTGCGAATGCGTTTGTTGCATTGCAACCGCAGGTGAGAGCTCTATGCACTGACGTAAGCCATTCACAGTATTTTGTAGCTTTTGGCGTCGCCGACCCACCCGCGGCCTAATTTCATCATCACTAGGAATTTATACTTTTAAATCGAAAACTAAACATAGGCGGGGTATTGGGGCATCATTGCTAAGCATTTAGATGCATTCTGGGTCGAAAACGACTAGGTCAAAAATCCACTGCTGTTAATAATCGCGATTTTGGAACTTGACCTAAAGTGGGATTTGAGACCATATGCATGTGCGCTTAGGTCTTGTAAACTTGTCCTAGAAGTTTCGTTACGTTTGGATGTTATTTGATGTTGTAATGGATGTGATTTGCTTGCCGATGAGCGATTGTCTTTTGGTGATTTCAGTCACTTGAGTGTAGCTTGAGTTAGATGCGAGTTGTTAGTTTTTTTTCGAGAGATTGACAACCTCTTGTAGCCTCTATGCATTAGTTGAGTCAGCTTCGTCCCATGGTTTGACAAATTAATCGTGGTTCTCGCTAATACTGCAATAAGATAGGATGGTGAGGTGAGACATGCATCCCACATTTGGCGCCGCTGCCGCGGAACGAAGAGACCTAAACTAGGAAAAAACATGAGCGTTTTGTGTAATTTCCCTTTAACTTCCTCTAGGTACGCTTAGAGTTCAAAACTCTTCTTAGAAACCGCATAGCTTAAGATTGTCATCTTTTGCTGTGTAGAGGTAGCTTGGAAGTAATCGTACTTGCTGAGTACCTTTAGGATTGTAGGATTGTAGATTTAGATTAGGATTTGGAGAATGATTGGTAGACGAAACAATTTTTAAGATCAAGACTCTGAAAAACATAAAAAACACAAGAAAACGAGTGTTGGTGGACACTTTCCACAACCTCATTGCATGAGAAACTAGGAGTAGGGTAAGTAGGATCCGAGGTGGATTTCATAGCATTGCTCTCTCTAAATGAATCAAGTGTGAGTTGTTATGTAAGGTTGCAGAATTTCAGGTCTATGGCTATAAATAGCACGAAAAGACTCGAATTCACTCAATCCAACTGGGGAGTAAGCCTAAAAGTTGTATGAACTAGTGGGTAAGCTCAAGGACACTTTGAGCTAAAAATTTCAAGAAGTTGACCGAAACTTAGATTATTTACTTTTTCTTGACTTTTTAGGCCAAACTAAGTTTTGACTTGATTCATAGGCTTAAAACACATCATGAAAGGACTGTCCTTGAGAAAATTTTAAAAAAGTGCTAATTTCAGGGCTCAAGTTAATAATCGCGATTATTAAATTTTTTCTCTAAATTGGCTAAGGCTCGTACCATTGACTCATTGCATGTGTACAAACAACTTTTGTAAAGGCCCAAGAGATTTGGATCACTAAACTGGCAAAAAACTGGGTGAAAACTAAAGTTTGTACTGACTTTTTGAATCTTGAGTGTGAATAGAGGAAAAAATTTATCCAAACTTGGTGAAAATTGATTCATAGGCTTTTATTGAGGTGATAAACATGTGTATATGCTCAGCTGACCAAAACCATGCAAAAATTTGACAAAAGTAAATAATCACGATTATTTACTTTTGCTCAGTTTTTGAACTTTTTTTACCAAGTTGGCATACCACTAGCTTTACCATGTTGTAATAAGCCCACAAACCAAATTTGGTAAGATTTGAATTATTGGAGTGAAAACTGGGACAAAAATTGCAAAGTTAGTCTATGGACAAATAATTAATGACCATCTGACCAAAAATTGTCCAAACTTGATGAAAATTGGCTAGTGACCTTAACATAAGGTGCTTAATAGATCTGTGTCAAAGTTGGGACAAAAATTTGTAAAAAAATGTCAAAAGTAAATAATCGCGATTATTTACTTTTGCTTCCAAACTTGGTGATTTTGCAAATTTGAGTATACCACAAAGTCAAACACATCAATTGGACCCCAAAAATCAATTTTGGTGAAATTTGGACCACAAAAGTGAAACCTAAGCCAGAGATTCTCGAAATCAGAGTCTGCGGACATGGAACAGTGGGTAAACTTGATCAAATTTTGTCCAAACTTGTTGAAACTTTTCCAAGGGCTTTAACAAGTTGTATACTTACCAAACCAATCCAGAAAATGCAAAAAAAGTGACAAAAGTAAATAATCGTGATTATTTACTTCTCATACCTAGAGACTTCAAATTTGACTTTTGGGCTTATACAGTTTTAGACCAGCATAAAATAAGGCCACTGGAAAATTTTGGTGTCAATCGGATCAAATTGGTACAGATACACTCAGTTTACAGATTGAAGATTAAACCTTTGATTTTGCTAAGCTGAATCTGAAAGTCAAAGTTTTGACTTCCATAGCACGAATTGAAGTGAAATACAAAGACCAATCACTGGAGTTCTCAAGAGCTCGACTGTCCTTATAGAAAAAATATCTAATTTGACAAATTGTGTACAGGAATCAGGTTGCAGACGAGGAATCAGTGGCTTGACAAAAAGTTGCAATTGAGTCAAGTGGAAATTGACGACAAGTCAATCTAAGGTGAGTACTCTATCCAAGGCTTCATAAGTCTATATGAACCTTAGATCTGGTCGTGCAATAGGAAAACAAGGCCTATTTGGAGAAAAAACTAGTAGAGTATCCACTAAAGAAAGCATAAATCAAGGCAATTCCTTACACACAATTCTTGAAGAAGTATCGGACACTTTTTCAGATTCAACATCCGAAATGTCTTCTTACTCGACTCACTCTGAAACTGGAACGACAATGCGCTATAAGCATATACTCTCTTTTTACAAGACTAATCGTCATGGAGCCCAGGTTTACTTAGATCCTAACGAAGAGTATGCTATTCACATTGATGATCATGGTATTGAGTTCAAAGAAGAAGTTAGGGCCAACAAACAAAGAAAAATGTACATGGATCGAAACGGAACTCAATATGTACAAGTTGAAAATCCTGATATGGTAGACAAATGGGGCTTAGAAGTAAACACTATAATCCCAGATATGTCAGAAAAAGAAGGACCACCAACTTTGGAATTCGAGGGATACGATCAAGTAAACTTGAAGCCCTTGAAACGGCTTAGTACGGATAATCGTAGGATCGAGTCTATTTTTGGGAAGATAGAAACATAAAAGATCTCTTGTGGACTTCTCATGCTAGACCAGGACAATTAACGGCCATGAAGATCATTTATATCTTCAAAATCAAAGATAAGGGATCTGCGGATCTACCAACTTACTTGTTTAAGGATTGTTATAACAACAACTTTGTTATCATGACTCCTGAGGAGGTAGAACAAACCAAATACCAGGGTTCCTTCATACGGGATTGGATATTGGGTCAAGGACCAGAAACCACTCCAAGAGACGAACATCGTGAGAGATCATCAAAGAGTAATGTGAAGAAACCAAAAACCACCTCATCACGAAGAAAAACGGGTGACACTAAGGCCAGTCCAGGGCTACATGAGTCACTATTTCCGAAAAACTGGTTTGAAGGACTCGGAACAGGACCAACTCCTAGAAGACCTAGAGTTGAACCAAATAGACGTGTCAGACCAACTGATTTCAAAAAATGGGTCAGAAAATACAGTGGATCAGGGGATCCATATGACCACTTAACAAGCTTCAAGCAAGTGCTAAGAGCGGAGCTTATATTCGATTTCTATACTCAATTTGAAGGATTTGGAATGACCTTAGAAGAAAAAGCTTTGACATGGTTCCAAAACATTCCACCAAGGTCAATCATGGATTTGAATACATTAGCTCAAGGATTTGTAGCTGCTTGTTCTAAAACGGGGATTAAACATAATATGGTAGCTCAAATCTACAGCTTTAAACAGAAACATGGTGAGTTTGTTAGGCAACTCAAATGAAACAATACATTGCCAGATGCCCAGAGATGGAGATACTTGCAGAGGAGCGACTTGTTTCATTGTTTCTGGAGGGACTGCTAAACAAAGAACTTCATGCTATACTCTATAGTAAAAAGCATACAACCCTAGAGGCATGTGTGTCTGATGCTATCGACCTAGGAGACAAATGTGAGATCTTTAATGAAGAGGACGTCCCGAAGGATAACCAAAGCGAGAAGACTACATCCACAAAACCAGCACAAGTGGGAACGGCTGCTGTGGCACCACTCTTAGCCATAGAAGATATGCTAAAAAGAATGAATGACATGATGAACAATATGCAAAAGGCACCTATGAGAGGACCAGGACAGGGGATATCCCCACAGGGACAACCAATTAGGCCACAAAAATGGTGTGAAATCGAGGGAAAATGGACAAACCATGAGACCCACGAGTGCTACTTCAGACCATGTACAATGGGAATGTTCAGTACGTGCCCATGAGGCCACAAGGACAACTCATGTACAGATATCAGCCTAATATGGCTCAAGTTCAGAGACCACCAATGGGTATGGAGAGACCTCAACCTGTGTTGGGACAACAACCTCCTTATCCAGGACATAATGTGGTGCTTATAAAGTACATGCACTCAGAAGGGGTCATAAATGAACAAGCATTAGTGCATGTTACACCCTATGCAGAGCCTAGTCCATCTACCGTAATGGTAGAGGGAGATTGGTATAGTCCACAACCACCACCAACGGAGGAAATCATGACTTATGCTCCACCACAGCTCGCACCAATGTATTATGTAGCTAATCAAGGTGTCAGACCTCCTATGGGAAGACCCATGATGAAGCCTAGAATAAGAAACTGTCATAACTGTGGTGCTAATGACCATTGGGAAAATGAATGTCCAGAGCCTGACAAAAACCTCAAACCAATTGAAGCCTATTGCATAAAATGTTGCAAAAAGGGAGGACACTTTCCGAAAGATTTTCCTAAGAATCCTTTGAACAAAGGAAAAACTGTAGTCAACGTAGTCCAAGTGATGCCTAGTAGCTCATCAGAGAGCGAACCAATTGTTCCAATCAAGGTAATCACTAGAGCTTAGGCAAAGAAAAAGAAACACAATTCCTCTGATGATTTGGAGAATACAAAAGTTTCTTCTCAAAGGATCAAAAGGAGAAGCAAAAGATATGAGATGAGAAAACAAAAACAACGGGTTGAAAACGAAGAGAAAGCAAAAATTCTAGCCCAGGACAAGTTGAAGGAAACAGGCAGTGAATTTACGAAAACAACCTTGAAATCTGGAGGATCCATTCTGGTTGATAAAACTTTTGAGCCTATCAATGCTGCCTTGGAAGCCTACCAAGCCGGACTAAAAGTAGGCCAAAACATGGAAAACAGATGGAAAAACTATCCATCTCCAGACATGGAAGCAACTAAGCTGGAAGCTTATCAAAATTTGGTAAAGGAAATTCTGGATAAACAAAAACCCAAGCTTGAGAGTATTGCAAAACCGGAAGAGCTTGCAGTTGAAGAAACGAAAGCAAAATCCGATTTGGTGGCAAAACCCCACCTTGAAACAAATGAACCAGAGCTCCTGGTGTGAGACAATGAAGATGCCTTAGACGGAATTCCATTCGTAGAAGAAGATTGGCCAGGACACTTATGGGAAAAGGTAAGGGAGATCAATGATGGAAGCCTAACTCTAAAGTCAGCCCCTATAGAAAAAGTCTGGTTGGATAACCTACCATCTGATATAAACCTGGATATACAATCCTTATACAGGGATTGCGGATCAGAGGCTTCAGGGATATCTAAACCAATGACATTGAAAACATTACCTTCTTACTTGAGAGACAATGAAGGTGAGTCTATCATTTGAAAAACCACTCAAGTCAAAAGAGCCAAACAAACCCTAGAAGTAGCCTAACATTCATTCAATCATGTTTACACCTATCCAATGCACTCTCACTTTGGGGGAACTATTGAAACTCAAGACATACGTATGGAATGATTTACAGAAAACCCTAGAAAAGGTGGGGATAACGGGGTTAATATCTAAGAATCTGGGAAACTTGAAAAATGAAACGGATACAAAGAGATTCGATCAGTTCCTATGAACAAGGTCGGAGAATATTATGAAGGGAAAGAAGGAAACACTACCCTTCTAGTGAAATATAATGACATTAAAACCATGGCAATACTGGATAGTGGAGCTGGCATAGCCATAGCCACTAAAACAGTATGGGAATCCTGGGGACAGCCAGCCATTAGACAAACGCAAATGAAATTGCAGTTGGCTGACGGACACATTGAAAGACCGCTAGGACTACTAGAAAAAGTGATAGTCAACTCATGTGGAATTGAATATCAACACACTTTTGCCATAGTAGACTTTGGAAAAAAACTCAACTATGAAATCATATTGGGAAGACCTTTCATGCAACAGGTACAGCTTATCCAAGATTGGGGAAATGACTATCTGTACTTAAAGCAGGTGGGATCTATAACAAAAGTCAATCTAAAGGACCACACTTGTAGAGACGTCTTGAAAACACCCATTCAAGAGTTTGATTCAGTCTCTTCGGTTGAAACTAAACTTCCATCATGGCTAAACAAAGACACTCCTATTTGGATGTGCGGAGCTTCAGAAAATGGAAGCTTAAGAAGAGAGGAATGTATCCTAGAAAGAGACTGTACAGACGAAGCCTACATACCTGAACCCTTCCCAGAGCATCTATTCGAACCATTTGAGTGGACTCAAATCTTAGCGACAATGGATGTATGTGTGAATACGTCTATGCCTACTCAATTTTGCAATGAGGATGGATACGACATAATTCCCATCCAAATGATGGCAGTCCTTAACATCAAGACAAACAAGGATGAGGAAACAAAGGACTTGATGAAAGCTCAACAAGTCTTTTCTAACCTCTATTGCAATGCAAGTGATGAGTTGGATGAACACTCAGCGACCTCTGAAGATTCGGGATCCGAAAAAGAACATACGAGAGCTCAACTACTCTTAAGGGGAAGGAAAGAAAAGTTTTTTGACTTTCCAAACCAAAAATCAAGAAGACAAAAATGGTATAGAAGAAAGAGGGACACTAAAATTGTGAAAGCACGACCTATGCCATCAGTGCCCAGTAAAACACAATTCTTGATGCAGATAGATGCTAAAGATTGTGTCAAGGACAAACTAATTGGCAGATATCCTTCGAACGGAAACTAAAAAATGTCTCAGACATCAAGAAAAACAAGGAAGGGTACTCAAGAAGAACATCAGAATAAAAAACCACTCATGACCAGAGTCGAGCGGAAAAATAAATATCAAGAGTTGATAAAAGCTCTAAAGGAGATATACACCACAGAGATGGAAACCACGGAAGAGGATGGGAAGGATGTAATGCATGTTCCATCCCATTACAAAAAGTATACCCTCCAAGATCAGAAAATCATAATCGAACAACCTGCTAGGGAACTACAGAAACAAAGTGAGTCTTACGAAGGACCTGAAAACGCTAAAAGGGTAGACTTGGCTGAACCAGGAGAAGAGCCTAGGCCGACCTACATTGCAAATGACCTAACGGAAGAAGAAGAAAATATTTTGTTAATTTTGCTAAAGGAATATCAAGATATCTTTGCTTGGTCTTACAAAGATCTCAAGGGCGTTGATCCAGAAATCTGTCAACATACCATACCCATGAGAAATGATGCGAAACCAAGTAGTTAGAGACCATACACTTATAACGAAACATTTGCCAGAAAGATCAAAGAAGAAATTGAAAAACTAAAGGAAGCTGAATTCATTTACGAAAATGAACACACTGATTGGGTGTCCCCAATTGTGGTAGTACCTAAGAAGAATGGAAAATTACGAGTGTGCGTTAATCTCAAAAAAGTGAATGCAGCTACCATTAGAGACAACTTTCGTCTTTCGATAACTGAGCACGTTTTAGAACGAGTGGTAGGAAAAGAAGCTTACAGCTTCTTAGATGGCTTTTCGGGATACAATCAACTTTTGGTTGATGCAAAAGATTAGCACAAAACTGCTTTTGCAACAGAATAGGGTATATTTTCCTATCGGGTTATGCCATTTGGGTTAACTAATGCTTCAGCCACATTTCAGAGATTGATGAGCCATGCTTTCAAAGACTATCTTCGGAATTTTTTCGAAGTATACATGGATGATTTATGCGTACATCCGTCAATCCGATCTGATCATTTTGAACACCTCAAAAAGGTATTCGAGAAATGTAGACTTTATAGGATTTGCTTAAACCCGGAAAAGTGCACATTCATGGGAAGACAAGGGAAAACTCTTGGACATATAGTGTCTAAAAATGGCATAGCTACCGATATTGAAAAGATTCATGTCATTGTTGATTTGCCTAGACTAACAACAGTCAAAGGGGTACAAGCCTTCATGGGACATTGCGGATATTACCGACGGTTCATCTACATGTATGCTATAATTGCAAAACCCATGTATAGCTTGATTACGCACTTTGAATGGACCGAGGCATGTGAAGAATCCTTCATGAAGCTTAATCAAGCTCTCACATCAGCTCCAATATTGAAAGCACCCGATTGGGATAAGGTATTCCACATACATGTAGATGCTTCCAACTTTGCTATTGGTTGTATACTAGCCCAACCAGGAGATGGGAAAATTGACCTTCCTATTTCTTATGCTAGCCGACAATTGAATATGACAGAAAAGAATTACACCATCACTGAAAGAGAAGGACTAGGAATGATCTATGCCATTAAAAAGTATATACATTACCTATTGGTCAACAAGTTTGTGTTCTTTGTGGACCACCAAGCCTTGTTATATTTGGTCAACAAGCCATGCAGCACAGGAAGAATAGTGAGATGGTTCATCATTCTTCTCGAATTTGATTTTACTGTGGTTGTTAAAAAAGGCACTACACATCAACGAGCAGACCATTTGTCCAGGATTGTTTTAGGGGAATCACCTAAAGGGGTAGATGATGATCTACCAGATGCCTATTTGTTCTCCGTGGAATTAATACCTACATGGGTGGAAAAAATCGTGTCATTAATGACAATAACTCAAGTGGATTCACCACTTCCTATCACACAGCTGAATTAATTGAGCAATCAGCTACGTATCAATTACTAGATGGGAGGCTATATAAAAGAAATGGGGATGAAATATTGCTTTTATGCATTAATCCTGAAGAAAGAGATCAATACGTAAGTCAAGCACATGTTACCATAGTAGGACTTCACTTTGCGGAAGACCAAACTATGCGATGAATCTTAAGACTTGGAGTATTTTGGCCGACTATGAGAAGAGATGTTCGATATTTTGTAAAAGATTTCCCTCAATGTTAGGAACAACAACCCGTTCCTCATGTAACATTGTTTCAAATGTCACCTGTTCCTACATGGAGTAACTATCTGGTTACTTACTTATCGAGCCGAACATTTCCTAAGGATATGAGTAAACGTCGTCAAAGAGAAATTGAAACGGAAGCAAGAGACTATGCTCTTATTGGGAACCAATTCTATCAGAGAGGTAATGATCAACATTTGCATCTTTGTGCAAATGAAAACAAGTATATTCTGATTATAGAACAAGCACATGCTGGATTAGCTAGAGGTCACTCTTCTAGTGAGACCACCGCAAGAGAAATCTTGATGGCAGGCATATGGTGGCCAACACTTTCTGCAGATGCCAAAGAATATGTTCGAAGGTGTGATGCTTGTCAACGAGAAAAAATGTCAACACGGGTAGACAGTATGCCCTTAAGACCAATGATGGAGGCTAGAGCGTTCGCAAAATGGGGTATAGATTTTGTTGGACCGATACAGCCGCTTGCTTATAGAACCCAAGCTCAATATATCATTGTAGCTACGGACTATTTGACCAAATGGGCCAAGGCTAAAGCGACTCAAAGGAATGATGCCAGAACCACTGCTGCATTCTTATATGAGTATGTATTCGTAAGGTATGGACTACCAATAGAGATTGCTAGTGATCGGGGAACTCATTTTCTCAATGAGGTAATAGAGTATTTACTTAATGAGTTTATGGTTATCCATAAAAAATCAGCTCCCTATCACCCACAAGCAAACGGACAAGCTGAGCATACAAATAAAATTCTTAGCTCGGTACTGACCAAAGTGGTTAGTTCAGGAAGGTCCGACTAGGAAATTGATCTCCATGTAGCTCCATGGGCTTATCGAGTTTCATTCAAAACAACTTTAAATGCTACACCCTTTAACCTTGTGTATGGTCTTGATGCCATACTGCCTATATAATTTCTATTGCCGACCTTAAGGGTAGCACAGACTCTTAGGTGGACTGGACATGAATTGTCAAAAAGACTTGAAGATTTGGAAAAGCTAGATAAGCAAAGGCTAACTGCTGTAGCTCATATCTATGCACAAAGGAGGAAACAAAAACAGTTTTTTGATTCCCACTTAATCACCAAAATTTTCAAGAAAGGGGACTTAGTTCTAGTCTATTCCCTTAAGCAACACATTCCCAAGTTTAAGAAAAAGGGAAATGGACAATTTATTATTGCAAGTGGAGCAATAAAATTGTCAACCATCGATGGTGAACCAATGGCTAATTGGATTAGTGGATGTTGTTTAAAGAAATAAAATTTGCCACTAACCAATGAATTGCTAGAGAGAATGCATGCAACCAAACAAAGGAAGATGAATCGACAACAGGTTATTGATGAAGCCCAAGAGGAAGCTAGACTTCGAGTACTCAAGGGTAAAGCTGATCTCAAGAATCAACAGATAACGATTCCCATCAACACTTTGGAAATAGATGATCGACAATGGGAATTACCTAAAGGTGCAGTTTCAACAGATGACGATTGGGTAGATGGAATGGATCTTCACATCAAAGTACAGCTCAGCAATCATAGCACCAATGCTTTGGTAGACACAGGAGCAAGAGTGAATGCAGTCAGTTATTCCACATACAAGAAAGCAACAAGTCAAGCATGGACCGCAGGAATAATGACGATCAAAGGATGCAACAAGAACCCAACTCCAACATTGGGAGTAGTCAACTTGAATGTGGTAATACATGGATGCTCATGTCCGCATCAGTTTGTATGCTTGCCAAATGAACACATGAATGAGACGATGATTCTTGGCATTCCGTGGATGCGTACATACAAAGAAGTACCAGATTGGGATCCAAATCAACTCAAGCTATCACTTAAGGGAGGGCAACTCATTGTTCCTATTGCACTAAGCAAAGAGGAATGGAAAAGATACAATCAGAGTCCCAATCCACGAAGAAAATCTTCTCCATCCCCTCGAAAAACAAATGCTACAAGTAGCATGCAAGGAGTCAGGTAAATTTGGGTACCAAAAGCGCAACTTGTGGATAAAACAAATCAAATCTGGGTGCCTAAAATTTCACCAGAGAAACAGAAGACGGTTCCAAGGATTCAAGCACAAAATCGACCATCTATGAACAAGGAACCTAACATGAAAAAGGTATGGAAGAAAAAAGAGCACTTATCTTCTCCACACAACGTGAAACCAATCAAACAGAAGCGAGTTACGTCTCAACAGACTCTCAAGAACCATGCACCAAGCAGACCGAGCTACCAGTGGCGAGAAAAAGCTCGACAACCGTCCAAAATGCTCCCCACAGCTCAAGCAATCAGCGTGCTTAAACAACCTGATGATACTATCAAACAGAGAGCACAAAGGCTACAGGATTTGCTCTTTGGAAGACATCAACAACAAACCTCAACATCGGAAACCCTTGAGTTACTTACTCAAGGCCCAACTCTTGCACAACATGTTGAGTTGAAATGCATTAATCTTCATATCATGGTAGAGCCAATCACGGCTATGCATAGACACAATTGTTCAACCCATGCACACAAGTTGTCCCGGAGAACGCCCTCTAGGAGGGGTGGAAGGATACTACTAGATACTAAGTAATTAAGGGCAATGTTTGAAGAGGGAGGAAAAAAGTTTCATGTTAACATGTGATTTTTTGCAAAACTACCTAATAATGCCCTTATAATTCATCAACAAGAGAAAATTCACTGATAATATCTTTCCGATGAGTGTAAATAATGTATATACTATCAAAAAATCATAAAAAATAGTCCTTTTTTGTGTATTTTCATCATTTTTGTTGAAAAGGAGGCTTTAAAAATGGAGAAATCCAACAAAAAACAATAAAGCTATGTTTTTCAAAGGATTTTCTTAATCACTGGATTTTCACCTTGCTTTTTTGGAGCATTTCTCTATTTTCTTTGATTTTTCAAATAAAAATGTCAAAAAATAATAATAAATAGCAGGAAAGCTCAGATGGAAAAATGGAAGACGCAATGATGATCAGGAAGACAAGTACAAAAATTTTCAACGAAATCAGAAGATGGAAGCGGGAAGCCCTAAATTAGGCGGCCATACCTACTTCTGCAAAATTTTTGCAAAATGAGCTACAGGAATCCGATTTGGGAAATTTTTTGAGCCTAACATAGATTTCACGGACTAATAGAACTAATGGGGGAATCTGGGGAAATTTGGTTTGAGAAGTCCATGTATAGATATCCAGCTTAGGCTAAAACCACCTCATTTCCACTTGGAGCTTTGCAGAGAGAGCATTTCGACTTCTTTCGCGCGTCATTTCTGGAGCCCACAGTTGACCTTTTGCAGCGCCGTCTCACACGAGACATGAGGGGTAAGTTCCTTACTAATCAACGATCCATTTTGTATGGCCGGTAGCTAGTCTAAAGCCCTAGGAAAACCCCTAGAAGCCGAGAAGCGTACGAAGACCTACGACTTAAAAGTGACCATAGTGGCCTGTCATCTTGACCAACTTTCGGATGGAATTTAAACCATAGCATGCCCTAACACAATAGAACCATTACATACCATCAGATGATCATTCGGGTAGGGTCAAGGGGGTCCTCATTAGAGAATTAGGCTTTTTTGAGAAATGCCAGAATTCCGACCTGACCCCACCGTGATGGCTTGCTAATGAGGCTCATATACAATGTATATGATTGGTTTGGAGAAATCCATCAAGTAAAGCCCTCGAAAAGTGGAAAACGGCTCGAAGGTTACAAAGCGTCAAATTCGACATACGAGGCCAAACTGATTCCAAATGAGCCAGAATTGGACAAGTAGCTTCACAATGATGTTACGAACAAGTCCAAAGCCTCAAAGTTGACAGACCAACCCAACAGATAGAGTAGTCACAAAAAACGGTGATTTCAAAGTCAACAAAGCATAAAGTGATGCCGACATGACCAAACTTGACTAAATTCAATTTTTGACTTGTATCAGGTGTATGAAATATGTGAATTGCAAAGTTTTTGTCACTGTAGTAAATAATTGCAATTATTTACTTTTGCAACATTTTTGCATGGAAATTATCAATTGCAAAAGTTTAGGTCAAAATTTATGTGAATTGAAAAGTTTTTGTCACTATAGTAAATAATCGTGATTATTTACTTTTGCATGGAAATTATCAATTCACCTCACCTATCATGTGTGCACACCTATCACATGCCAAAAATCAAGTATGAGCCAAAATGACCACCCATTACTTGCAAAACTGCCAAAAAACGCAAAGAAGTCTATGAAAGCCATAATTTGGGTTATGAACAACTTATCTTGATCCAAATCACCTCATAATTCATAACCAAGGTCTCCATCATGCCTAGAACCAATCTATGCCAAAAAATGTCATTTTGGGAAGAAAAGTTAATAATCGCGATTATTTACTTTTTAGCCAAAATGGGGCAATTTGGAAAATTGGTCATCATACATCCAAAGTACATGATGTAATGAGCCCACTAGACAATTTTGAGTCAATTTGGATTCCAAAATCTCAAATTTCCTTTATATCTACTGTTTCAGAGACCTAAACCCAAAATCTGGTACCATTTTCACCCTGTACATCCAAATGAGCCCAAATTTCCCTCAGAGCATGTAATTGGCACTTACTTCAAGCCTATAAAGCCAAAATTGCAAAAAAGTTGAAAATTCTCCCAGCTGTAAATAATCGCGATTATTTACTTTGGTTACAAATTTTTGTTTTGACCATACAGTTTTGTTCCTTGCATGATTTTATGCATCTTTGCTTGTTGATTTGAAGCAAATTGGACTAGATTATCAGCATTTCAGTCTTAAAGGACGTTCAAGAGAAAAATCTGACAACTCTGCTAACTTTGCACTCTATTCACTGAAGAGGAGCAGTGCAAGCCGCGGAGAAGACACAGAAGAAGTTAAATCAAAAGAAAAAACTGCAAGAACTGCCACCGTATCAACTGGACCCCGCGTCAGTAAAGGCAGCAAAGGCATCTTATCTTTCTAAGGAGCAGTTAGAAGAACACCACACCACGGTCTTCACAGGTAGATTTAAGAGTGAAGAAGGGCATCCGGTGGTGTTGCAGCTCTTGCCCAAAGAGGTGTATGATGCTGCAGCAAAGCCAGAAACCAAAGAGAGGCTAACCGTAGGTTGGGACTCCGACACTTCTATGAACAAGAGCCCTTCGGAGTAGACTTTCAGAAGTCTTACGAGCTTCTGTCCACCATCAAGGAAGACGAAACTGCTCAAATCTCAGACAACCAAGGAAATAAGGTAGAGGTTGTGATTACGAAGGAAATAGTGGCAGAGGCACTCAGATTGCCCACTGAAGGGATGACCATGCGGGCAAGAGATAGGAAAACAACAGGCATGTTTACAAAGGAAACAGCTGCGGCTACATTTGCCGATCTCATCCACAAGCTGGTGGAAGAGCCAGCCCGTCTGTACCATCAACATTTCCATTTCCTGGCGAAAAGGCCACCAAGGTACACTACACCAAATCACACCGTGGCCACCACTTTTACACAAGTTCTAAAGTCAACCACCAGACAACCTGTGGACCACGCGCAACATGTGCTAACAACATTGAAGGCCACCAAGAAGGAGGGAAAGATAACCTACTTGGGCGCACCTGAAGTCTTGACTAGAATAGCCTATCATGCCATCGGCATGGCCGACAATCTTCCGCCTACCTCGGATCAGTAGACATGGATCTTGGCAGATCCACCTTCTCCAAGATCTACAAGATCTGGTAAGCGATCATTTAAATCACGTGATGAATCCGATGACAGTTCATCCAAGCAGCATAGTAGTGAAAGCTCTGACAACGAAGAAAAAAGAGCTAGGAGGGAAGAAATGAAACGAAAAGTTGTGGCTGCTCACCAAGAGGCTCAGCTCAAAAGCAAGCGAGATTTGAAAGAGAAAAACAGGCATATCAGCGCACTAGGCAAGCGCAAGGAAAAGACCCGAAAAAGTGGGTACCTATCGGCTTGAAGGGACTTCGAACGAAACATCATTCAAGGAAAGAGGCTGAGGATCCCAAGGATCATTTAGAAAGAATCTACGAAGAGGCAGAGGCCTTGAAGCTAAAAGAGATGAAGAAGCGGCTAAGAAAGCTGAAGACGCAGTAACTCAAGAACAAAGCCAAGCATCTCCCCGACCAACCTCACCGCCACCGGAACAATAGGATCAGTCCATACCCACTCCACCATCATCGCCACCAGGCCAAGAGACCACTGAAGAGGTCGAGATTGACAAGGCAACAGAGTGAGTTCACCCACCAAACGGAAGCTAAACAGCAAACTGACCACACCGAACAACATAAAGAAAAGAAAGTTGAACCAGAACTAGAACAGACAGCTAAGGAAACTCACAAGTCGGCAGATGAAACTGATAAAGAAGAAGATAAAGAAAAGGAGCAAACCACTATACATGAGGAAAAACCCGATGTTGAGAAGGTAGGAAGGCCTACAACTGAAGAAAATGTAAGGGTTGAGACCACACAACTTGTCTACACTCAGCTAGAAACTGCCGAGGTTTCAAAACCATAGGATGGCAAAGGAGAAGCAACCACCTCTATAAAAACACCAGCAAGAAGCAACACAAGAGGCTGTCGGCACATCCGAATAGCAAGACAAGAGAAGTGGAAGACCAATGGTGAGGTCATTGTACAAGTCAATGAGTATGCAAGGCAGATGCAAATCATGACGGAGAAACTCCGCTCAGCAGCCTTTAACTGCAGTACTAAAGCCAAAGAATTAGAAATGGTCATTGATGCTCTTCAAGGCGAGCTCGAAGACAGAATGTCTACAATTACAGATCTCCAAAGGCAAGTACAGGAGCTCAAGACTAAAGCAGAACGGCATCAAATAGCATGAGACAACCAATAGAAGGAAATGGAGGAGTTGGGTGACCTCCTGACTAAGCTATCTGATGCCTGCAAATTGAAAGATGAGCAGTTGACAGAAGTGACAAATGAACTCCTCACCACTTCTCTGTCCGCTCAAAAGATTCAAGTACAATTAGATGTAGCCAATGCATCATTGCAGTATTCGGAACAAAGGATTAATGATCATGCCACTTTCTTGCGGCAATTAAGAGAAAATCCAGACGTGGCCTCAATCAAGGGAACATATGAGGTGTATAAAGCAGTTGAAAAGAAAATAGATATTTAGAGCTGGAGTTGAAGCTAGAGCAATCACAACATAGAGACCTGGTGCTCATGCGGGTCCAAAGAGAGGAGGAGCTCCTTAAAGAGATTGCAGAATTGAAAGGAGTAAACCAAATCCTCAGAGATGGAAAGCCAGATATACAGGAGGAGGCAGGCACTTCAAAGCCGCCCCAAGTGGAAATTCCCTCGGTCTCATTTGCTGACTTTGAGATGCAGTCTACAGTAGAGCCGAGTGGGGGAGAAGATTTTCAAATCCAAGTCACAGAGGAAGACACAGTGCCGATGGTCCAACTGTCAAAGGCTAAGGAAGATGCACTAAAGGAGAAGATTTCCTTGGAGGTAGATGATCAGTGGAAGGCAGCTATGGATTCGGAGTTGAGAGTTTTACACCCTGTCAATGTCACATAGCTCACTCCCAATCAAATCAATGCCCAATGGCACCAACAATCCCTGCCATACCCTCTCATCAAGGTTGAACTCTTGCAGATAAAGGAAAGATTATACCGAGATATGCAAGAAGATGGCGCAGATCAAGACCACCCGAAGTGGCGGCTAAGCTGTTTGAACAAGAATCCAAGATACTTGATTCTGTTCACGAGAGCACCTGCAGCCATACAGAAAGATCCAACATTTTGTCATGTACCTCGAATAAGGACATGGCAAGCACACGAAGCACTGCAGAAGAAGAGGCCAACATGGCTAAACTTTCCCAGGCTGCCAACTCTCTCGAGAGGTCAAGCAACATAAGAATACATGGTGAAAACCCTAACGGGCGCCGTGACATTCTTCAAAAGTCTGCCAGATCTCTCTTGCGCAATGCTTTACAAAATCTGCAGGATGCTACTTACTTGCATACAAGTCTTGAATGATCCTGAGCAGACAGGAGCCCCATGGCTCTCATTTTTGGAAGGAAACAAAGGCCTCTGCTATGATTTAAGTGGGCATCCCTCAGAGGAAGTTCTTTATGTCTTTTACGCCCGATGCATGTTTCTGCCCTCGCACAATATGCTAACTTTTGAGGAGGCCTTCTACACTGGCTTTTTCACCTGGCGAACAAAGATATTTGCGCCGGTGATAAGCAACCTCACAGCCAGATTTTTTGGCTACTCGACAGTAGAACTCAAAAAGAAAGTCACCATCCAGTTTTTGCAGGTGCCAGACAAAGAACGCAAAATCAGATATGAAAAAGCACTGAAAGCACTAAAGGACCCCGCCTCGCCAGCCGTCAACCTGAAGATTAGTTCAGCCCATAAAGCTGTGTCAAGGAACGACACATGCGAGGAGGGGGGGGATGTTAGCAGCAAGCTAACGTGGACACCATTTTTCGGAGTTCTCCTTGTAAAAACAATTATTATTTTGATAAATCGGGAATATTGTAACTCCTGTTTTCTTGATAAACCTTGTAATTAATGAGCCGGGGCTACAAGCTTCCAGATTGTATCAGCCATTCAATTTTCAGCTTTGGTAGAACTCCATTATCACTTTTGACCACCCAAAAACCTTGGCTAAGGTATAAAAGCCAATTTTTGTAAGTTTTTTAATAAGTTTTTGGATAAGAAATACACAGCGTGAGCTAACGGCTCTCACTTCTCTCCTTCTCGCGCTTCCTACTCTCTCCCCGGTTGTCACATTGCGAATGTGTTTGCTGCATTGCAACTGCAGGTAAGAGCTCTTCGCATTGACGTAAGCCATTCACAGTATTTTGTAGCTTTTGGCGTCGTCGACCCACGGCCTACTTTCATCATAACTAGGAATTTATACTTTTAAATCAAAAACTAAGCATATGCGGGGTATTGGGGCATCATTGCTAAGCATTTAGATGCATTTTGTGTCGAAAACGATTAGGTCAAAAATCCACTGCTCTTAATAATCGCGATTTTGGAACTTGACCTAAAGTGGGATTTGAGACCATAGGCATGTGTGCTTAGGTCTTGTAAAATTGTCCTAGAAGTTTTGTTACGTTTGGATGTCATTTGATGCTGTAGCGCATGTGATTTTCTTGCCGATGAGCGATTGGCTTTTGGTGACTTCAGTCACTTGAGTGTAGCTTGAGTTAGATGCGAGTTGTTAGTTGTTTTCTGAGAGATTGACAACCTCTTGTAGCCTTTATGCACTAGTCAAGTCAGCTTCGTCCCATGGTTTGACAAATTAATCGTGGTTCTTGCTAATACTGCAATAAGATAGGATGGTGAGGTTAAACATGCATCCCACAGAGCCTTGTTGGTTGGTCTCCTTTGGCGATATAAATATGAGCTTTGTTGCTTTTGGGGATGCTTTTTGAAACCTTTATCCATCGCATAAGCCGAGGTCTGTGGTTTTGGTAACCATAATTTCTTTTGACCCTCATAATAGCCTTGCTCTGCTAAGCTGTAGTGGGAGGCTATCCATCCCATGTGAAACACCTTTCGTCAATTGGCTAGGATCATTTACCCATATTGGGTCCTTGACCTTTGTTTCTTCAGCTTTAATGTAGACCTTTGAAAACCTTTGGCGGCGATGATCTCGCAGTGTAGGGTATTTCGGTTGAAATGATTTTCTTTGGAGTCTGCCTTTCATGTGGAAGCATGTGGTTAGTTGATGTAGAAGCTCTGTCTTGACTTTTCTGGGTTGGATTGAAGACTCTGATTTAAGGGGCTGCTTCTGTTGGTAGGAAATTTGTGGGCTCATTTTGGCTTTGCCTTTGTCGACAGCCGATAATCTTGGAGCGGTAGTAGGCTTGATTTCTTGAGAGCTAGTCGTGATGACCATCATTGAAGATTCAGATTCTTCTTCAAGTGTTTTTGCCCATAGCTTGGACAAAATCAAATGTGTACTCATTTTGGAAGAATCCACTACTAGGAATTTGTCTTAACTATCTTTGACCGTAGTTTAAGGGTAGCTTCTGCAATCCCCAAACATGTGACCTTAACTCAATTTGATAGGGATACCTGTACCTGAATTTCATACAGCTCTGGCTTATCTAGAAGTAACCACAGCCTATAAGACATGACATTAGTTGTGGCAGTGCAATCTATCTCTGCTGTAAAATTGAATTTCACTTTCTCATGCACATCCAATGAGAATTTAATCCCAATAACTGATGTCCTCTTTGCTTTTGGTACTTGTCTTGGACTTTTGTGCCTTGGAAGCTTTGTCATCCTCTTGTATGTTGAACTTTTTTGTCATTTGATTGGTTGTAGCATGTCCCTAGTGCTTACTATCTTCTGATCTATATCTTTGGGGAAGTTCTATAGCCTAAGCTGCTTGTTGGTCTTCATTGCTAGTTTCTGACTGTGACGCCTTGACTCTTGATTTCAGAAGCTCTCTGTCACTATTTACTTCTTGTAGCACTTGAAGGTCATTCAATGGTGACTTTTCTTCTTGGAAATCTTTTGAAGCTTGTGAAGTAGGATGTTGAGGTTGACTCTCTTCTTCTGATGCAATGGTCGCCGTGGCCTTTGGTTCCATTGTTCCATGGGTTTTTGTAGAGTCTCTTCTCGAAAATATTCATTCATATCCTACATTGCTTGTCCTTGGTAGTCAATTTTGGAGTTGGTCATTTCCCTTTCTTCTGTGGGTTCTAAAACTTCAGCTACATCTTCTTTTAGCTTCTTTTGCTCTTTGATTTCTTCAATCATCCTTGAAGATTCTACAGTAGAGGAATTCTCTTGTAGAATTTCAGCTTCATCCATTGATTCAACTTGCATGTCTTTGTCTCGTAAGGTGACACTAAGTTTTGTTGTTACCTCTGCCACATCTTCTTGGGTTTGCTTACCATCTTCAGAATCTTGGCTTCTTTGCTTTCGAACCTTGAATTGCGAGCTTCATCTTCATCACCTTGTGGATGCTTTGACTTGTCCTCACTGAGGTTCTTTAAGCTATCTTGAATCAACTGCTTCAATTGATCTTTTTTGAAAGCCTGATTCTCTATGATAATGTCGTTGACACCCTTGACTTCAAACAACTGTCTCTTGAGCCTATCTTTTGTACTCTGCGACAAGATCTTCTTCTTTTCTGGAGATCTCGTTGGGGATTCTTGCTTCCGTTCCCTTGTTGTCATTGTCTAAACTTTGCTTTTGGCTTGTTGCTTCTTCTTTTCCATGTAGAGCTTTGCTGGGCAGTCCTTCACTAGACCAATGGCACACTGGTTGCAATATGTCGCTATCTCAACATGTGCACCCTTTGGACAAGGCAGCTCTCCATAATACTGATGTGATAATGGTTTCATGTGGTATCTAGATACAGATATGACCTCTTCTTTGCATGCATGAACCTATAGATTACGACTGACTTAGGTGTATCCACTGGCTTCATCTCTTTATCCTCCATCGTCTTGTCCTTGAGAAGCTGAAAATAGCTTCCATTATTGCTTGCATACAAGATCAAATCACTATCCATGATTTCTAGCAGTCGTAATGCTAATTCTTCCATCAGCATATGGTCTTTGAGGTGGGGCTTCTGCATAGCCTTAGGGCTATGTTTCCGAGTTGATTTTGGCGAGGTTTGCACCGAGGGTGAAGATCGAACCGAATTGTTTTTTTCTATTCCCCTGGATGGTGCTTTTGGATGGGGTCCAAGTATGTGACTTACAAGTTTCCCACAAATGTTAAACTCATCCATATTTTTCACATCGGCTATTTCATAGTGCCTACCGTATTTGTTGACCACAATGACATCTTGACCTGTTGGGTTCACAGATTTAAACCAATATAACTTTTTCATTTTACTTAATTCTCTAGTTTTGGGATCTAAGCATATGTAGTATGTGGTAGACTTAGTCTCAAAATTCCAAAATTTGTATAATCCCACATCCTCTTGATCTAAGTCAACCATATATAGCTCGCCTGACCTTCTACATTTGGCATTGTGAATTTCCGGTGGTCTCTCCTCTGGCTCAGCATCTTCCAATGCTTCTTGAAATTCCACTTGGGCTCCTAAAAAGGACACTGCTTTTTGTAAAAGTGGACTTCTTAATCCCAGTCTTGAAGAGATAGGGTCTCTTTGTTGAGTTTGAACTCCCCCCATCCGAGAGGGTTCCATATCTGATGTTGTCATCTGTTTAATGCGCCTGATGATATGACTTGTTGTGCTCTATTAAGTAGATCTTGAGACCGCGCTAGTTCTTTTTGAACTTATGCTATCTTCATAGCTGGTACTTCCGTCATATTCCCTGTTTGTGCAATTTGGTGTGTTTGTGCTTTGTCTTGTGTTGGTCTGGTGCACGAGACTTGTGCCGTGTCTTTCCATGTTGTGCCTTGTGTTGTGCCACTCATTTGTGTAGTGACAATTGTAGTTGTTAACTCTTCTAACTGCATATCAAGAGGTAAAGCCATGACTAGATGATAAACATTACCACCTTTAGATTTGTAGTCTTCCCCTCTTGATCCAAATATTTTAGCTACAAAATATTGGTTACTCTCTGCAAGAACTTCATGATTTGTGGCAGCTTTGTAGTAGCGACCGTCCTCATCTACATAGAGGGTACCAATTTGTCATTTCCCATCTTGTGCTTTGTACAGAAAAATACTTGGAGGATATGCGTAGAGTTCTGTAATTTGATCCTTGTACAACATTTCTATCTCATTGTCGATGTATTTTTCGTGCCTCATGTAAATTGATCCAGACAGTCTTCCATGAAATCTGGATGTGGGTGTAGTACATTCTTCGCTGTTTCAACTTCCACATATTGAGATGTTCGAGTTTCCTCTGTATCTTTCTTTGTTTTGATGTACGAATTCCGATTGACATCCTCATAGCATGGAAGTCCTTTGTACTGGCCAATCAGATAGATCCAAATTTGCTCTCTTGTAATTTCTGTGGATGTACTTGAGGCTTCGTCTCGGCTGGTCTGATTCCTTTGAGACGCCATTGCTTTTGTCTTGACTCCCTTGTTGTACCTGTTTAGTGATAGCTCTAATTTCTTGCCTCAATGCTAATAAAAATTATTAGCACCCTTGTGTCGGTCTTTTTCGCTTGATGTCCTTCAGCTTTTGTGGATGCCTTAATCTGTGAGTTTTCTAAATTGGGCTTTGCTTGCACTGCTTGAACTTCTTAGCTCCCTTGCTTGCCAAGGCTAATACTGACTTGTCTGGCTGCTTACTTTGCCTAGAGCTTTTTAGCAGGCCTCGATCTATTGGAAGCACTATGATAAGTTATGCAACTTACCACTATACTGCAACGATTGCTCCCTTCGTAGCGATTCTTGAGTCGAGCTAACCTGTGTTCACTTTAGCACACAATCTGCAAAATTCTATTTAGCTGGAAAACTTTTTCATAATGAATGCAAAAATTCTTGATGTGCCTTTGACGGCCACACTTGTTCCGTGGGCTCCGAAGTGACTTTCAACTTCGCTTTTAGCTGAACTAAACTTAAGCTAGCACAAGAGAATTATGCACAAGTTGCAGCGGTTTTCTAGCAAAAATCTTGTGTTAAAGTTCTCCAAAACTTGTGACTGTTGTTACAAAATCAAGAGTCCGTGTGTATGGTCTTACTGCTACTAGATTTGTGTATAGACGCTCAAATTTTACACTAGGCCGTAGTTAACTTTTACACCTTCCCGCGGGTGACCAATGGTTTTCCCAAAAGATAATTTCAATCTGCTAACTTAGCAGTCTTTAATGGTCAATTAGAAGGCCTAGAGACCAAATCTGGTTTCAAATTTCAGCTTCCCGATGATGGAAATCTCACATGCACTCGTGTCCGCTCTAGGTCGATTTGAGCGGTCTGTTCCAGAGCCTGGGTTGACTCTAGCCGATGACCTCGCTTATGGCTCACTAGCCTCTTCTAGGGAAAAGTCAAAACTATGTTCAAAACCTTGACCGTTTTCTCACAATTCTTTCGAACTATCGGTTTTAGACACTCCTGACTTCCGGATGCATTTTGAGGCCTTAAACGATGTTTTTTCTCAAAGTTGACCTAAATGGTTGCCAAATTCATACATTTAGTTCAAATTTTGCTCTAAGATATGTAGTGTCGCTCTCAGGCTATGTTTTGATATAAAAACTTTTTCAATTCAATACCGTTTGTGAAAGTTATGGCCAAAATAGTGAAATGCAGTTTAGAATGGTCAAAATGATCCAAATTCAATTTTAAAAGAAGATTTGGGATCTCTGTGACACTGTGAGCACCCCTGTATGGTCAAAATTATAGTTGGACCCTAAAACTAGCCTAGAGACATCCTACGGGTAGGATGTCTTTTTGCTCAGAATTGAATAAAATTTGGTCCAATGGTCAGATTTGGGTTTGGATGCCAAAAGCTCTCAAAGATGGCTATTCTTGCCTTTGTCTGGTACAAAATGCTAAAATTCGCTTAATCTTCAATTTTACTCATCCAATTGGAACTTGTCACATACACTCAATACACCATTTAGAACATGCATATGATGTCAACTTATGGTTTGGTCTCAAAATCACCCCTTGCACACAATTTGGGTAGGATGTCTTGCAATTCTCATCTTTTGCCTTTAATCTGTCAACATAAGGTCAAATTCCTGGTTTGAGTGTAAATAGGGTAAAACCTACCTTCTAAACACTCTGGTGACCTCAGAATTGCAAAATTATGCCCAAATCACCCTGTAGACATCCTACGGGTAGGATGTCTATTGCCTATTTTTTCAAATTGAAGTGCTCCTGATGCTTCCTTATGGTCACAGCAAGTGCTAGTAAGCTCCACAAATGAAAAAATTGTGCAAAAATCACTCACTTCAAGCAATTTATGAAATTTTCACTTTCTGACTTTGCCTTTTGACTTTTGGGTACCAAAAACATGTAAAAACACTCAACTCAACATGTTCCTAGGGTAAAACCTACCCTCTGAACACACTGGTGGTCTCAGAATTCCCAAAGTCCTGCCCAAAAACCCCCTAGAGACATACTACGCCCAAATTTTTTTCTGCTTAGAATGAAGCAAGATTTGGTTCAAAGGTTCCCCTTGAATCTAGCAACACCTTGGTATGCTCATAATTTCATTTGAATGTCAAAATCACTCCAAACAAGCAATTTATGAGATTTTCGCTTTTTGACTTCGCCTTTTGACTTTTGGACTTAAAAAACATGGGAAAACACTCAACTCAACATGTTCTTAAGGTAAAACCTACCCTTTGAACACACTGGTCGTCTCAGAATTCCCAAAATTCCTGCCCAAAAACCCCCTGTACACATACTACGCCCAAATTATTTTCTGCTCAGAATGAAGCAAGATTTGTTTCAAAGGTTCCCCTTGAGTCTAGCAACACCTTGGTATGCTCAGAATTTCAATTGGATGTCAAAAGCATCCAAAACGGCTCTTCCAGACACAATCTTTCCAAAAACGCTAAAGTTCACCTCACCCCAGTTTAAGTGTCCAAATGAGATGAAACTTGGTAGACACCCTTAGAAACACTTTTAGAACATGTGTATGAAGTTAGCTTATGGTTTAGGTCTCTCAATCACTCCCCAACATCAAATGGGTAGGATGTCTGGTATTCACCGTCTTTTGCCTTTTTGAAGCCGAAATAAGGTCAAACTCCTCGTTTCAAGGTGTATAGAGGGTAAAACCCACCCAATGAACACTCTGGTAGCCTCAAAATTTCCAAATTCCTGCCCCAAATGGCCCTAGAGACATCCTACGTGTAGGATGTCTCTTGCATAATTTTCTTGACTGGAGTATTTCTGATGCTTCTTTATGGTCTCTACACTTGATATCATTCACCAACGACACTCGAAAGCACAACAATCACTCAAAACAATCACTTTATGAATTTTTCTTGCTTTCTAGCTTCGGCTTTTGACTTTTGGACACCAAAAACATGTAAAAACACTCAACCCAACGTGATCTTAGAGTAAAACATACCCACTGAACACACTGGTGATATCATAATTTTCAAAATCTTCACAGTTTTACCTCTAGAGACATCCTACGCGTAGGATGTCCCCAATGACAAAATTGTGATTTTTTCAGCTCTGCCAACCCCTTTGGACTACTCACAAAAATTATCAATCATCAAGCAAGCATCCAAATGCAATTTTACTTTTTCCTTGATTTTATGTTTTCACAACTTTGATGAGCCTAGTAGCAAATATGACATGCATGATATGCTCAAGATCAAAATCAGTATGTCCTACTTACTCTACTCCTACTCATCATATGGGATGGTGATTTTGGGTGTCTAAGTTGCTTCCTAGCCTCGCACGGATCTCAAGCTAACCTCTCACCGCATCTACCACTCCAACTCCACTCTTCTCACCACAGCCTATCCTCTTACCTAATACTACCTAAGTCGAAGGATCTAGGCCAGACACACGCTCCCTAGACTCCTTCTATGACCAAAAGAGTCCACCACTCTCCGATAATATCTAAAAGAATGAATATACTCTAGAAACCCAAAGGGACCTCTATCCTCAAGGACTAGTCTTGGTCACCTACTTAGGGACCTCGTCCCCGGCAGCGGCACCAATGTTGGCAGATACGCCACGACGGATGTCAGCATAGCGAGAACTCACCTAGCATATAGTAGAACTCACCTAGCTAGATATCTACTGAGGACGAAGCTCGACCCGTAGGCGCGTGGAAGCAAGCAAAGGGTGTCAACCTCTACTCGACCGACTAATGACTACTTCCTACAGAGATATCAAATCTACATGACATCGGTTCTGTGAATGTGAGAGTCTCCTATGATGCTACCGCAAGCCAAAATCCCATCAAACGATCTTGAAACTTCACGAAACTCAAGGGAAGTCCTACACACACTGGAAGGCCGCTATCTCTTAGGTCTTTGACCACAAATCCTAACCCAATACCCTCCATGCAAAAAATGTGTAGTATGTCTGGTCGGATTGTACAGATCACTATTTCTAAAACCTAACATGCCTAATGCGTTCTGATCACGTGGATATGCTAAAATGCAAAAATGGACAACGTTTACTAATCGAAACTCCAAAATTAGCTCGCGGGTGAATCTACTAAAACACAGACGAACGCGCATGATGTAAGCATCAACACGTAGCTCTCCTCGTGGGCAACACGCTGCTGCTCTCCGTTTGCGATTCCGATCACCGTAGCTCTTGTAGCACACACACACATACACTCTCACTCTCTCGCAGTCTCCCAGTCGACACAGAAGATAAGATTATTAGAAGTCCGACATACAAAGCTTTAGGTTTTGGTTTATATACTAAGCCTTAGAAAACCTAATGTCCGGCCAAAATGACCTGATTTGTCCCTAGGCTTCTATAGAACTTAATTACAACACCATGAGCTGGCTTTGCTCATCCAACAAGCATTTCGGGCCAAAATACAATTTCCGACTTAAAATATGAAGTTCTTGTAAACATTACAAAAGTGGTCGTAATGGCTCAAAATGATAATAACGGGATATTCGATGATGTCCATGAGCTTGTATCTTCACATTACAGCATCCATCTTCATCTTCATCACTTCATCAGCATCTTCATATAGATCTTTAGAGAATCTTTGAGGAATCTTCATGGAATCTTTGTGGAAGCGTTGTTGAAAGGTTGACCTGTCAACAGTGGCGATAGCGACTCCCACTCCACTATCAAGAATAGCTTTGGATACTACTCCCTAGAATTCTACTGGTAGTGTGGTATTTCCATCTTCTCCCTCGCAATATTCTCCAACCTTGTTTAAAGGTATTGGCCTAGTGTTTAGTTGAGGCTTGTCCAATTCTCTGATCCCTTCTTGAAGCTTCAAGGTAGGGTCTTTTACTCCAAATTTTTCTAAGCATTTGCCTACGGTGGTCCACATGTTTGGTCGTAACCTCAAGAGTTCAGCTAACGTGATTGTGCATGCCACAGGTGTGGACAATAACTCAATCAACCCTTGTGAATCCGTTACTATGTTAGGAGAAAGTCTTTGAGATGGAATTGCTCTCACCTCAGACTTAGCTTCATAATCCCCTAGGTAAGAGGGTAAAGTTTTTAGTGAGCCTGGTTGGCTGTGCCCCGAACTAAATGAACCCTGATCCCCCCCTTTTGAGTGCATATCAAAGTTCATTTGTGATCTTTCCTCAAACTCTTCAATGGGAGGTAAGATCTCATTTTTCTCATTTCTGATGCTATTTATTTGGTGGTTCACCCTGTTAGCTTCATTTGCTTCCTGGATTTGCTTCCATAGGTCATCTAGACTATTACAATCCTTACCCATTTCTTCCAATTTCTAGGTTGGAAACCATCAATTGTCTCATCTGTTGTATTTGGCACTATGATAGGTTCTCTCCTAGACTCAGAGGCAGTCGTGAGTCTCTCCTCCATGTCTACTTGTTTCTCTAAAGTTGGTTTGATAGGGGTTGGAGCTGGTACCTCTTGCCAAGTTGCAGGTCTACCAAGCGGATTTTCTATCAAGGATTGGGTTGTTTCAATCATCTTTCGACACATTCCCAACCTCTGTTTTTCTATTTTTGCATATGGATAAGTCATCCATCTTTGCTCTTGGTTTTGGTTTTTTTTGAGTCTGGCTTCGTATGCTTTTAAAAGTGGGTCCAACTACTCTTTACTTTTTCTACCAGCACTGATCCTCCCGATCCTGCGCTTTTGGGTTCTGCCATTTCCTTGGCTCCTTTGGTTGCAGCAGCATATGAACTTAAATTAGTTAGATCCTCTAACCGCTCCAATCTATCCTTTGTGTGTTTTAACTCCTCAGATAGAGCCGTTTGCTCTCGTTCTCTCCTGGATTTCATACGTGCCTTTCTAGCTTTCCAAGTGTTTCTCTGATTTTTCATTTTTGCACTTGGGGCATATGTCTTTGGCTCTTCAATTATGGGTTCGTTTGTCATTCTTTGAGCTTGTGCTCGTGTTACTGCCTGAATAGGTATTACTGTCTTGTTTTCTGACCCTCCACTGGAAGGCACTACTTCCAGCATGTTCAAAGTAGTTTTTGCTCCTTTGCTCGGGTTCTTAGGGCAATCAGGAATCAAGTGAGTAATTCCACACTCGGTGCAATACGCGTTGACTCTAATAATTTCATCGTGAGGACAATCCTTTAGCCAATGATCTCCGCCACACTTGTAGCAGGGTCCCTTAGGCTGTTGAGGTGCTCCTTGAGCTCCTCTTTGTTGGTACGCATGCATCTGCCCGCCCATGCCCCCGTTGGCTATGACCAACAATGTTCGTGCATCCAAGCTATATCTTCCTTCTCCTGCTACCTGTGCAACTATGGGTGGTCCTGTACTTCCAATCATACTCCAAGGTTCTGGCGTTGTGGGTTCTTTCGATGGATAATAGATAGGATTTGCTACATATCCATTGGAATCTTCGTAATATGCATGTATAGGTATCAAAGGCTTCTCTTCTAGTTCGTTTACTGTTGGTGTGTATCTTATGCCGACCGATCGTAATCCTGGTAGGGGTGGTTGTTGCCCCAATACTGGTTGTGGTCTTTCAACACCTACAGGTCTTGGTAGGTTACCTGCTTGATACCTAGGCATCGGTGGAAGTTGAGGAGATGCTACCTGAGCTTGGGGAGCATAAGGTGGCTCTCTCACATATCCCTTGTTATGATAACATTCCTCCGTCACATGGTTTGTCCATTTTTGTTCAATTGCACACCACTTTGGCTGCTTAGCCTAAGGCTTGGCATACATATTAAATTTTTTTTAGCACTTCCTCCACATGCTGCTACTAGCTTACAACTACTTCTCCTTTCGGTGATGTCTTAGCGGACTTGCTTCCACTTTGTTGTGAGGATGAATCGTCATCAAGATCCTTGAATTCACCCTCCTTGTAGACCGCACAATTGTCTACAAGGTAAAGAGCCTCCTTAGTTAACTCATTTAACGTCGTGCTCCTCTTCATATGTAAGTCCTTCTGGAGATCTATGTTCCTTAGTCCTTGAATAAATATAAGCATAAGTCTGGACTGAGTTGGCAGTTCTTCCACAGGGTAGAACTTCACATATCTTTTTAGTCGTAGGGCTGCCTTTCGCACAGATTCCCCTTCTTTCTATTTGAATTTATGGATTTGTGAAACTGTATTATGAGCTATACCCCTTTATGAGAATTCCTCATAAACTCGTCAAAAACCTCCTCCATAGACTCAAAATCTCTACGCTCCACAAAGTCAAACCAAGTAGCGGCATCCTCTTCTAGGTTAAGTCCAAACCTTGCAAATTGAGTAGGGAAGTCCAAAACTTCTTCAGCTCTAATTACACGCACAAAGGCTGCTACATGATCCCTAGGATCTTTGTTTCCCGTGTATTTCTTGTTTACCCATTTTTGCACCTGAGAAGGTCTAATTCTACGATGGTCTACAAATCTCATCATTGGTTCTCCTCGTCCTACTCGATATACCGTCTCTGGCCTTCGGTAGTGGGAGGGTTCCTCTCCCAGAGGTGCTTCTAAGCCATAATTTCTGACGGTTCTTGCAAGAGGTGGTTCATCTCTTCGAACTCTTTCTATGGGTTGTCTTCTGGGCTCTGTCGACTCTTGAGTTTTTGGCTTACTCTCGCCTTGATACTATGAATAGAGTGGTGGTTCTTGTAAATCTCTTAGCCCTCGTGTGGCTGGATAACTATCTCTGTGTTTTTCTTGTTCTAATGTCGCACTTTGTTGAAGCCATGCCTACAATGATGGTTGGGTTGCTTGTTGGTTCTGGTAGTTGAACGTCTATTGTCGGTTAGAATGTGATGTTGTCTCGTACTCCTCCAAAAATGGGTTTGCTGACTTGCTAGGGGTATAGGTGGACCTTGGTACTTCTTTGGGGGCATATGTTGATGTTTCTGGAATTGTTTCCTTTTCTACCTCCTCTGAGAGAACTCGTTTGTATTCTCGCCCGTACCTGTCAACAAAAATGATATCCTTCCCCATAGCAATTTCGTAAGAGAACAAGTAAAGAACCTTGTCTTTGCTTAATTCATTTGGGTAGGGTTCTTTGCATAGAAAATAAAAGACTACTCACTCGCTCTCATGCTTGTAAATCCCCACATTCTCATTATAGGTAGAGACCCTCGTTGTTTTTTTTATCATACATAAAAAGAGCTCCAGGTCGATCAATTTTTGGAGGTGGCTCTTGAGCCTCTGAGACCATTTTTCCTTTTGCCACATTATCTCCATATCTGTTATAATCCTCAGGGTTACTAACTATCAGATAGTGGTTTCCCTTTTCGTCTCGGAGTCTATCTCCATCCTCATAGACTCGAATTATCTCTAGTCTCTGGGAAGGTCTTTCCTCTATGCAAATACACTTGCGTCCCCGATAGTAAGAATAAACTAGGGGTCCCCTAGAGTTTGTTCCTTCTAAAAAGATTATAGTGAACTTGGCATCGTTCAAAGGGTTTTGGGAGGTACTTCCTCCTAGCATTAGTCCTTCATCGGAGAAACCTTCTGGCTGTTGACTACCCATCATGAAGAAGGACTTATCTAATGAAGTGTCAGTATCACTACCTTCCTCAATGATTGGGGCTAATGGATCTAGCCTTGCCTGGGTTATACTTTCTTCAGTGGATACTAAGCTACCTTGATCACCTGCCACTTTTTGGTCTCTAGGAATGTGTCTTCCTAATCTTAAATTCATCAAACTTAGCAATGCAATTTATCACAAATCCAACCACTCACCTGGCAAGGGATCAATTTCCGCTCAACTTCTTGCCTTGCTGCCTGCTGAATATACCTGTATACAAGCGTTTAATTTCGGCAATCGAATCAAAGCATTTAACCACTAGAGGTGGTCTTAGTAATGATTGGTATAACTAGTGGGTTAACCTCAACCACTACTGTACTCTATACACTTCGGATGTTCTTGATTAGGTCTGCCAATCTAGAACTATACACCACCCAAGTGTTTATCAATATAGAGGTAAAGTCTTAATTCCATCTCTGCTCCGTCAAAAGGTCAGACAAAGTCCAATTTCACTTCTGAAAGAAGTTTTGGAACCCTTAAGTCAATTAGAACCTCTTGGTAGGTCCACTGTTTAATTTTGTCCAAGAAATGACCCTGTAGACATCCTACACGTAGGATGTCTTTTTTGCTCTGTTTCAGCCAAAATTTTCAATGTGGCTTTCCCTTGATGTGCTGAGCTCACTGGTTTTTGGTTTGGACACCTATAAGCTGTCTAGCTGATCAGAATTCTGTTTCAGAAGCATAATGTCAGTTCTCATGATTTCACCAATCCAATCAGACCAAAATTGACTAGGAGGTTTGTCTAAGGCTATATGATAGCTTGGTATGTCTGAAATAGGAATTTGGACTTTTCTTCTTGCATTAGACATACTACGCGTAGTATGTCTTCTACAACAGAATTTGACCAAACTTAGTCCACAGCCTTTCCTTGGTTTGAGGTGAGCTCACTGGTGTGTTTATATTTGTGTTTGAATGTCAAAAGACCCCAAATTTAGCTATTCTAGCCTTTTTCAGTCAAAAACTGCTAAAGTCTGCTTAAACTTCAATTTTCTCACCCAATTGAGATAAAACCTTTCTCATGCACTCAATAAATCATGTAGATCATGCTCATGAAGACATCCTATGTTTTGGTCTTAAAATTATGCCTTGGCACAAATTGGGTAGGATGTCTGGCAATTTCTTTCTTTTCGCCACCACCTATCAAGATATGGTCAATCTTCCACTTTCCAGGTGAAATTAGGGTAAAACCTACCTTCTTAACACTCTTGACAACTTAGATTCTCCAAATTCTTGCCAGATCACCCTATAGACATACTACGCGTAGTATGTCTACTGCCTTAAATTTTAATTTTTCTCTGTCAGTGGGCTTCCCTATGCTCAGCAGCTCTCTCAGAAGTACTCACAGAAACTTTTGGATTTCAATTCAGCTTCTAAACACAAATTACCGTCTTTTACAGCTCTTGGATGAGCCTAACAACAAATATAGCATGCATGAAGTGCTCCAGATCATAAATCATGATGTCCTACTTACCCTACTCCTACTCATCATGTGAGATGGTGATTTTGGTGTTTCGGTTGCTTCCTGGTCTCCCCGGACTCTCAAGCTATCCTTTCACCACCTCTACCACTCCAACTCCTACTCTCCTACCTAATACTACCTAAGTCGAAGGATCTAGGCCAGACAATCGCTCCCTAGACTCCTCCCAAGACCGAGAGAGTCCCCCACCCTTTGATCCTATCTAAATGTAAAATAAGATTCTGGCAAGCCAGAGAATCCCTATCCTCAAGGACTAGTCTCAGTCACCTACCTAGGGTTTTAGTCCCCGGCAGCGGTGCCAATGTTGGCAGATCCGCGGCTATCCTCAAGGACTAGTCTCAGTCACCTACCTAGGGTTTTCGTCCCCGGCAACGGTGCCAATATTGGCAGATACGCCGCGAGAATCCCTATCCTCAAGGACTAGTCTCAGTCACCTACCTAGGGTTTTCATCCCCGGCAGCGGTGCCAATGTTGGCGGATACGCCGCGATGGACGTCAGCATAGCGAGAACTCACCTAACAAGATTTGTCAACTAAGGATGAAGCTCGACCTGCACGCGCATGGAAGCAAGCATAGGATGTCAATCTACACTCGACCGACTATTGACTACTTCCTACAGAGGTATCTACCCAATGTATAAGTTACAACCTTCAAAAGTACACAGGAGGAGATTTCCTACAACGCTTACAAGAGCCAAATACCCATCAGACTTTCTCGAAACGCGACGAAACTTGAGGGAAATCCTATTAACACCAATAGGCTGCTCTCCCTAAGGTCCGAGACCCAAAACCCTACCCAAAAACACCCGGTGCAAAATCACGTAGGATGTCTGATAGGTTTTTTGCAGGTCAACGTTTCTGAAAACTAAGGTGCCTAATGTATATCTCTACTCATTGCAAACATGTGGATATGCTGAAATGCTGAAATAGCTCGCGGGTCAATCTCGCGAAGTCGGGCCACACGCAATGTAGGTGTTGGCGCGTAGCTCTCTCAGGGGGCAACACGTTGCACTTCTCCACACTCGATTCCGACCACCAGTGTGCACGTAGCATCAAGATAAATTCTCACTCTCTCTCGTACATAGAATACGCTTCTCACAGACACTTGATAAAAAATCAACAAAAAGGGTCCTTCATTAAGGTCAAAATTTGGTATAAATACCTTCCAATTATAGTATCTCAAGTTCCAAAGTAAAATCTTACTCAGTCTAATGGCAAAAATAATATGCAAAATTGGAAACTTCTGCAAGCCCCAGTGTTTACAAATGAAATTACAGGTTTTTTTCTTAATCAGGGAATGACTATATAGGATTTCTTTCTTTTTGTAGTCCGCCAGTCTTTAGTTGAGTGTAGCCTCCAATCTTCTGCTAACAACTTGGGATGAAGGCAGGTGATAATGCTTATCCAATCATCTTGGGTAGGCCATGGCTTTTGGCAATAGGTGCTAAGCAGGATTGGGAGAGCAAAGTGTTCACATTGGTTGACAAAGAGAAAGGGAGGAATATTGTGATAGATTTGAAGACCAAGGAAAGGAGTTCTCATCCTATGACGGCTAAAGATGAAGATTACACAACAAGCTATGATTACGAGACTGAGACAGCCTATGATGAGGGCTACATTGATACTATGGAAGAGGGGAGAACGATAACATGTTGCAAATAGATGCAGATCTATTTGGAGTCACCATGGACAACTCTTCGAAAGAAGAAGGTATGCAATTTCAAGTTCTTGGCTTAAGAATAGATGAGTATCTAGCATGTTGAGTGAGGATTTGACCAAGGGTTATAAGGAGAGTTATGTTCAATTGCGTGAGTTCTATCCTAACCTGTTTTCAAAGGAGTACAAAGATTTGTGAGGTGAAAATGGGGTAGAGCAGAAGATTGTTTGCAAGGAGGGATACAAGACTAATGCACACAAAATGAGAAGATTAGGGGAGATTAAGAAAGAGGCCCTTTGGCAAGAGACCAATAAGTTGCTAGATGCAAGTATCATATATCTTGTGAAGGAGTCAGATTTGATTTCACCGGTGGTTATTACCCCAAAGAAGAATGGAAAATGGAGGGTGTGTGTTGATTACAAGCCACTAAATGCAGTGAACAAAAGAAATCACTACTCATTGTCGTTTCAAGACAAGATTCTAAATCAAGTAGTGGGCCATGAAAGATACTCAATCATGGATGGGTTTTCAGGGTATTTTTAGGTAGGGATTGCACTCAAGGACCACATGAAGACCACATTTATCTCTTTATGGTTTTTTTTTTCCTACCACAGGATGCTATTCAGGCTGGTGAATGCCTATGCTACCTTCAAGGATTGGATGAATAGGTTGTTTGGTCCCTACTTGGGCCAATTCATTAGTGTTTTTATGGATGATATAGGCTGCTATAGCTCAAGAGTGGAGCACTTGTCAAACCTACGGTTATGTTTTCAAATACTAAATGGAAAAGGAGGTCAACTAAACCCCAAGAAGTGCAAGTTAGCATAGACTTGAGCACAACTATTGGGTCACGTGATGTCGCAAAATGGTATAGATGCTGATCTGAAGAAGGTGAAAGCATTGGTTTTGATGGAGCCTCCATCAAGTGCTCAAGGTTTGGCTTTGTTTGTCCATAAGCTAAAGTATCTTTCGTGCTTCTTTTCGATGTTGTTGCAATATGTGTATCCTTTTCAGAGGAAGCTTTCCATAGCTACACCACTTGTCTCCCCCTTTCATCCACACCATCCCTTTGAACTACTTCTTCTCCCCTTGCTTCCCATTAGCCACTTCTCCCCCTCCCACCAAGCTTTCCATAGCTGCATAAAAAATGGAAGCTTTCCATAGCTGCACAACCTGTCTCCCCCTTTCATCCACACTATCCATTTGAACTACTTCTTCTCCCCTTTGTTTTCCATTCAACCATTCCTTCTCATTTCATACATGAAGCAACATGCCTCTCTCTTTAACACCACAACTCTTCTTCTTATGGTGCTACCATGTCAACCCCTCCACTTCAAGGAAGCCAAAGGATGAGATAGAGGTAGTTTTCTTGCATAACACTAGGGATTCTGATGGGGAATGCGTGCCGTATGTGTTTTCTAAAGGATCTTGGATCTTTATGCAACCTGCAGCTATCGAGCCTCATCGAGTTCAAAACCGTGGCAACCTTGACGAACATTGGAAGGGGACACTTCTTGGTTTCAAAAAAATAGAGTCAATGGCACAGTGGCCATTGTTCAATACATGTACTCTTGGAGTTCCATGCACTTGAGGAATGGAAGCTCAAGAGATTTCCCAATACATTGTAAGTCATAAAACATTGTTGGTTGCTGATTGTAAACGCTTGTTATTTTTTTTTTATTTAATAGTTTCTGGTGTTGTCATAGATATATTCCCATCAACCTTGCTGAGGAACAACCAATCAAGAGTCTCATAGGAACCTTCAACGCTCTTCATGCGAACATTGGTGTCATGATGCTCCCCAACTCGCCACCTTCAATTCTGCTACAACATAGAACCTTCTTCTACTCACACATGTATGTAGTGCCGGCCTCAAAGGATGGATATGGTAAGATCATTGCTAAAAAACCTTCATTATTGAGTTCAAAATGGCCACAACCCGATGCGTGGTCACTTTTCTCAGTGAAGGAGAAGATGCTTTTTGATATTTTCTTTTCATTAAAATTTGGGAAGGCTTCCAGATCAGTAGGGATTACTTGGTGCTACCCTGTGCATGTTTTTGTACAACTGTTCAAGACATTTCCATTCTATGTCACACCTACTATGTTTTGTAGCAAGAATGCCATATATGAAGCACTAAAACTGGTATTTGGAGATAATTGGGGAATGGTTGAGGGAGTGCACCATGGAGATAAATACAAGTGTAAGGTGGGTGCTTTAGGTATAGGGATACAAGATTTGAAAGTGCGCACTACTTTGTACTTACATTTTCACTATGAGAGTTGGATGTGTAAGAGTGGAAAGTGGATACCCTTACAATCTAGTGTTGCTAATTTTTTGTGACATTTGACATGCATGTTACTTTGTCAAATGGTGTTTCTGAGATTGTGCATTTGATTGTGTGCAAGTTTTTTGTGTTGATGGCTAAAAATATATTGCCATAGGTAGTGCTACATTTGAATCCAGGAAAGAGGATTTCGAAGTGGGTGTAAGAGCTACAAGAATTTTAATTTGAGTTCAAAATAGACCATACTAATCGGTCTCACCTAGCAGACATTTTGGTCAATAAGGCTGTTGATTTTCTAGTTTATCCAAGGGTGGTGCAAGATGGGGCAAAAGAAAAGCCTTATTTGGAGGATATGTCTTTTGATGGAGCGTATCAAAGGGTAGTACAAAAGGAAAGTGAAGGTGTGGTGATAAACAACCCACATAGAAAAATGATCATTTCAAAGGCTTATGATTTGCAGGATGTCTACACCAAAAATGAGAAGGAGTATCTTACTCTACATTTGGGTAGTGTATGGAGTTTGGCATTTCCAGGTTGGTGGTAAAGGGTGATGCATTGCTGGTCATCAAGCAATTGTTAGGCCAATGGCAGGTAAAGTGGGATTCTTTGAAGCATTGGCCAATTCTTTTCCATTAAGAAAATTCTAAAGTCCTTTGAAGCGATTCAATTCAAGCATCTAAGGAGGGAGCAGACCCAAGAGGTAGACAAGCTAGCAAGTAGCAGAGTGCGGGTGCATGCTGCAAGCCTATATGTGGCCCCGGCCACTTATGCAGGCAAGGAGACTCTAAAGGAGATCAAATTTTTTTGGAGCACGTGGCAGTATCTAGAGAGAGTTTTCCCAAGTTGTAGAGGAGAAGCGTGGTGCAAAAGGCCCACAAATTCACACTAGTTGGTGAAGACCTAATAAACTATGGGCGCCACCGAGTGCTAAGGAGGGTGTTGTACAAGGAAGAGATAGGTATGGTGTTGGAGCAATGCATGAGGAAAGCGGACATCAAGGTAAAGAGCAGGTGCTATTTTGAGTGCTGAGAGTAGGCTTTTGGTTGCCTTCTGGTTGCCTTCCGTGGTGAAGGATGTGCATTATCGGTGCAAGACCTGCCACGAGTGTCAAACCATGGGTGAGATGGCTGGTAGTGGGGAGTCACAGGGTGTCATCATCGCACAAAGTGATTTCGAGAAGTGAGGTTTGGATGCCATAGGTCCACTCTCAAAGTCTAAAAATGGTAAGAAGTATATTGTAGTAGCCATTGACTACCTCATCAGGTGGGTCGAGGCCAAAGCTGTGAAGGAAGTGAATGATCATGTGGTAGCGGAGTTTGTATTTGATAACATCTGTTGCCATTTTGGGGTACCGGGGGTACTAGTTTTTGATAGGATTCAAGGGTTAAGAAGCAAGCTAATACGTGCATTAATGGAGAGGCTAAAGATTCAGCATCAATTTTCCTCACCCTATCATCCTCAATACAATGGTTTAGAAGAGAGTGCCAATGGGCAAATTATCAAGATGCTGACAAAGTACGTGTATAAGCAGGAGACTTAGTGGGAAACAAATCTAGAGAAGTGTTTGTGGGTGTATAGTACATCCTACAAAGTGGCTACAACTTTTGAGCTGGTTTATGGTAAGGAGGCTATATTGCTACTGCATGCATACTTAGGAGCTCTAAAAGGTATGTGGCGAGTCAATGCCACTCAACAAGAAGTTCTACATGATTGAATTACTAGTATGGAAGCTTGACAGATGGATAGAGAAGCGGTAGGGGACTACTATGTGAAGCAAAGAGAGAAGTGAATTGCCAAGTTCAATCAGAGCCTGCCAGACAAGAAGATAGAGGAAGGAGACCTGGTGATGAATTACAAGAGCTACCTAGATTTAATGTTCCAAAAGAAGTGGATGGGCCTGTATAAAGTGCAAAGGGACTTTCAAAATGGGACCTATCACCCGGTGGAGACCAAATGGTAAGCTTCTGAGACACAGGGTAAATGGTGTGCAGCTCAAGTTGTATTTTGAAAGGAATTGAGTGCCTGTGGTGCATCAGATTGTAGCCAAGGGGGGTGGGCAACCCACCTAAGGTATACAATATGTGAAGGAAATGAAGCTTTTGTACATAGCCTGTACATATGGTTATGGTTTTCAAGTGCTTTAAGTCGTCAGTCTGGTGTGTCAATTTCTAGAGTGTGGTGTTCAAAATAAAAAAATCAAACACTACCTTTGGTCAATTGTTGGCTTTAAATTAGAAATTGAGAAGACAATGGTCTACACGTGTTAGCATGAGGGTATCAAGAGCTAAGGGAAATGTACATGCAGTGCAAAACATGGCCTTGAGGGTAGGTATCCCAATGATGTTCTTCCATCGATGGATGCTATCATCAAGAAGAGGATGCAGGTACATGCCCACATAGACGGTGGAGCACAGGTATGTGTCATGACAAAAGCATCCATGAAGGAGATGGGAGTCAAGGTGGTAGCCAAGTTGTGAAAGTGTTCATGAGGATGGCCAACCATGCTAAATCTAGGTGTCTCGGTGTGGCTCAGGATGTGAAAGTCAAGGTGATGGGCATAGAGTGCTCGATAAATTTCTTTGCGATGAAGGAAGGTGATAATGCTTATCCATCGTGGACTTTGGCAATAGGTGCTAAGAAGGATTGGGAGAGCAAAGTGTTCACATTGGCTAACAAAGACAAAGGGAGGTAGATTGTGATAGATTTGAAGACCAAGGAAAGGAGTTCTCATCCTATGATGGCTAAAGATGAAGATGACACAACAAGCTATGAGTATGAGACCAAGATGCCTATGATGAGGGCTACATTGATACTATGGAAGGGGGGAGAAAGAGGACATGTTGCAAATAGATGCGGATCTGTTTGGAGTCACCATGGACGACTCTTCAAAAGAAGAAGGTATGCAACCTCAAGTTCATGGTTTAAGAATAGATGAGATATCTAGCATGTTGAGTGAGGATTTGACAAAGAGTGAGAAGGAGAGTTATATTCAATTGTGTGAGTCCTATCCTAATCTGTTTTCAAAGGAGTACAAAGATTTGCAAGGTGAAAAAGGGGTAGAGCAGAAGATTGTTTGCAAGGAGGGATACAAGCCTAACGCACAAAAAATGAGGAGATTAAAAAAGAGGCCCTTTGGCAAGAGATCAATAAGTTTCTGGATGCAGGTATCATATATGTTGTGAAGGAGTCAGAGTTGATTTCACTAGTGGTTATTACCCAAAGAAGAATGGAAAATGGAGGGTGTGTCTCGATTACAAGCCATTGAATGCGGTGACCAAAATAAATCACTACTTCTTGTTGTCATGTCAAGACAAGATTCTAAATCAAGTACCGGGCCATGAAAGACACTCAATCATGGATGGGGTTTCAGGGTATTTTTAGATAGGGATTGCACTCAAGGACCAACTAAAGACCACATTTATCTCTTTATGGGGTTGTTTTCCCCACCACAAGATGCCATTCAGGCTGGTGAATGCCTATGCTACCTTCCAAGATTGGATGAACATGGTGTTTGGTCCCTACTTGGGCCAATTCATTAGGGTTTTCATGGATGATATAGGTTTTATAGCTCAAGAGTGGAGCACTTGTCAAAGCTGTGGTTATGTTTTCAAAGGATTGACAAAGAAGGAGGTCAGTTGAACCCCAAAGCAGTTAGCACAGACTTGAGCACAAATGTTGGGTCACATGGTGTTGCAAAATGGCATAGAGGCTGATCCGAAGAAGGTGAAAGCATTGGTTTTGAATGGAGCCTCCATCAAGTGCTCAAGGTTTCACTTTGTTTGTCCATAAGCTAAAGTATCTTTTGTACCTTTTTTGGATGTTGCTGCAATATGTGTATCATCTTTAGAAGAGGAGTCAATATGTGAAGAAGCTCAAGAGGCTTTTGACAGGGTGAAAGAGATTTTGTGTCAATTTCCAACAGTGTGTCCTCCCAATTGAGAGGTTGATGTCTATGTGTCTATGATGGTAGGCACATTTGCCATTAGAGCGGTTTTTCTATAGAAGGTAGGGAGAATCTATAAACCTATCTACTTTGAGAGCAGGGTGATTACCCCAAGAGAGGCTACCTACACAAAAGGAGAACAATGGGTGGCGTCTTTATTCTTCACTTGTGGGAATTCTAAAGTGCATCCAATTGTGTGCAAGTTTTTTGTTTTGACAATTAACAATCTATTGTGAGAGGTCGTGTTGCATTTGAATCCAAGAAAGAGGACTTTGAAGTGGTGTTAGAGCTATAGGAGTTTGAATTTGAGTTCAGAATAGACCATACTAGGCGGTCTCACCTAGCGGGCATGTTGGTCAATAAAGCTGCTCATTTTCTAGTTTGTTCAAGGGTGGTACAAGATGGGGCAAAAGAAAAGCCCGATTTTGAGTATATGTGGTTCAATGGAGCGTATCGAAGGGTAGTACAAAAGGAAAGTGGAGGTGTGGTGATACACGACCCACATGGAAAAATGATATTGAAAAAAGCTTATGATTTCCAAAATGTCCACATTAACACAATGAGGTGGAGTATCTTACTTTGCATTTGGGTTGAAGCAGTGTATGGAGTTTGGCATTTCCAGGTTGGTGGTAAAGGGTGATACGTTGCTAGTCATCGAGCAAATGCTAGGCCAATGGTAGGTAAAGCGGGATTCTTTGAAGCATTGGTTCTTTGCCATTAAGAAAATGCTAAAGTCCTTTGATATGATTCAACTCAAGCATCTGAGGAGAGAGCAGAACCGAGAGGTGGACCAACTAGCAAGTAGCAGACTGCAGGTGCATGTTGCAGGCCTACATGTGGCCCCAGCCACTTATGCAAGCAGGGAGACTCTAAAGGAGATTGAAGACTTTTTGAGCACGGGGCAGTGTCCAGAGAGTTTTCTCAAGCTGTAGAGGAAAAGAGTGGTGCAAAAGGCCCACAAATCCACACTAGTAGGTGAAGACCTAATGAACTTTGGGAGAGATTGAGTGCTTAGGAGGGTGTTGTACAAGGAAGAGATAGGTATGGTGTTGGAGCAATGCCATGAGGAAAATGGACATCAAGGTAAAGAACAAGTGTTGTTTTGAGTGCTAAGAGCAAGCTTTTGGTGGCCTTCTGTAGTGAAGAACGTGCACTACTTGTGCAAGACTTGCCAGAAGTGTCAAACCATGGGCGAGAGATGGCTGGTAGCTGGGAGTCACAAGGTGCCATCATCGCACAAAGAAATTTCGAGAGGTGGGGTTTGGATGCCATAGGTCCACTCCCAATGTCTACAAATAATAATAAGTACATTGTAGTAGCCATTGACTACCTCACCAGATGGGTCGAGGTCAAAGCTGTGAAGGAAGTGAATGATTATGTGGTAGCCCAGTTTGTATTTGATAACATTTGTTGCCATTTTGGGGTATCATGGGTACTAGTTTTTGATAGGGGTCAAGGGTTTAGAAGCAAGCTAATGCGTGCATTAATGGAGAGGCTGAAGATTTAGCATTGATTTTCCTCACCCTATCATCCCCAATACAATAATTTAGTAGAAAGTGCCAATGGGAAAATCATCAAGATGCTAACAAAGTACCTGTATAAGCAGGAGACTAAGTGGGAAATAAATCTAGAGAAGTGTATCTGGGCATATAGGACATCCTACAAAGTGGGTACAACTTTCACTCCAGTTGAGCTGGTTTATGGTAAGGAGGCTATATTTCCAGTGCATGCATAGTTAGAAGCTCTAAAAGGTATGTGGCGAGTCAATTCCACTCAAGATGAAGTTCTACAGGATCTAATTACTAGTCTAGAATCTTGGCAAATGGATAGAGAAGCGGCAGTGGACTACTATGTGAATCAAAGAGAGAAGAAAATTTCCAAGTTCAATCAGAGCCTGCTAGACAATAAGTTAGAGGAAGGAGAACTGGTGATGAATTATGAGAGTTACCTAAGTTTAACGTTCCAAAAGAAGTTCAAGAAGAAGTGGATGGGTCTATATAAAGTGCAAAAGGCCTTTCCAAATGGGACCTATCAGCTGGTGAGAGAAAATGGTAAGCTTCTTAGACATAGGGTGAATGGTGTGCAGCTCAAGTTGCATTTTGAAAAGAATTTTGGTGCTTGAGGTGCATCAGATTGTAGCCAAGGGGGTGGGGCAACCCACCTAAGGTATGCAGTATGTAAAGGAAATGAAGCTTTTGTATATAGCTTGTACATATGGTTATGGTTTGCAAATGCTTTTAGTCATCAATGTGGTGTGTCGATTTCTAGAGTTTTGTAAATATGATTTTGGTCGAACATGAATGTTCAATGAGGGGGCTGGGAAATGATTGTAAAGACAAAGTTGGTTGAGGCTAGAAGGGTCCTAAGCAGTGCCAAAGATGTGCACAAGTGCATGGAAAAGTGTTTAAGCAAGTATTAAGGTCCTGGGAAACTAAAAGGTAGGGGAAATGTATGCTTAAGGTGACTTTTTGGGCCAAGAAGGTTCCAGAATGAAGCAATTGGGATAGCAAGTCCAAGTGTCCAAGATGTGGGAAAGGTGCTCTAGAATGTAGTGCTCAACGCTCTCTAGAAGCTGGTGGTCTAGACGGCTCTTCAAGTTGAGCTACATAGCCTAGGATTGAGTTTGAAGAAGGTGCAATGTGTTGCACATCCCCAACGGATAGGTCAGCTGGGGACAGGTGACCAGAGCCACTATGGGGAGGATAGATGCAAAGTGCCCAAGGTGTGGAGCATGCCGGTCTTTCCGGACCGCCATCAATTAGAGCTCTAGAAAGCAAGTTATGGCCATTTCAAGATTTGTTGAGGTCTAGTTATGGGCAGGGTTGACCGCATTGAAAAATGTAACATCTAATGTTTATTGGGCCTCAACATGATTCAAGAATGTAGTATGTAGTATATGGAGTTGGCGAGAATTGGTAGCACCTCATTTAGAGCTCAGAGCAGTTAAGGTATGAAATCTAGGACAGATGCCGGGCATATGATTTTCACGGGTTTTTGCAGCCTCGGATGGCAAGCTAGGGAATCTCGAAATGCAGCAAGGGTTAAGGGCTTCAGAGTTGGCACAATGGGCTTGCAGTTGAGCTTTACGGCTTGGAGGTCGAGTTCATAGACAAAAAAATGGGAGCTTGGCCAAGGAGGACCAAAAAGGTGGCAAATTGGGAGATTTTATTTGAAGGTTTTTTATGAAGGATGGGGGCCTTGGAGGGAAATCACCCAGGGCATGCCAAGTGGTGAAGAATTAGCCCATATACGATTATGGGGCATGGGAGCGCATGGTAAAAAGCCTACTTGGTGCCATAAAATGGGGCATGAAGAGGAGGAAAGGCTTTCCTAGAGCACCCAGCTATGGCAGCTCCCATTAGGGATCTGTGTGCAACAACACTGGGTGGATTTTGGCAGCGTTTTGGTCAAGAACGGTGGCCCGAGGCGCAAGTCGGTGGCCGGTTGGGTTGACGGTGGTGGCGAGCAGCAATATGCAGTGTTGACATGGCATGGGGGCTCCCACGGCCCCAACGAGCCCCGATCTTTTGGAGCAGGAGTTGAAGGCAAGGGAGGGTGCACTAGCAACATCAATAGCGCCCCCCCCCCCGAGTGCTTGTAGAGACGGAGGGAAAGAGAGAGGATTCGGGTGGATGAAGGGGGTGCTAAAGGCAAGGCCAAGGGGCCATTCTCAAGGCGGCTGAATGTGGTCTTCAAGTGGCGCCATGTCAAATTTTAAAAGGGAAAGTCCAAGAGCAGTTAAAGCTTGAATGGAGAGATGAGCTTCAAGGCCAAGAGGTCACAGCAAGTCGGAAAAGAGGAAAATTCAAAGGTTCCAAAGTGAGGGAGAGAAAATTAAATTTTTTATTAAGAAAAAAACACACACATACACACACACAAAAATACCAAGTGCAAGGGGCACGAGCGACATCCCTAGTGCATCCCCCTCTCAAGTTAAACAAGGAGAGTAGATGAAGTGCAAGCAAGCAAAAGAGTAGCCGCCTACCCAAAATTTCCAAAAAAGGGTGCCAGATCGACCAATTAAGACCAATTCCCAAGTTGGAGGCCCGTCTCTGTAAAAGCTATGCTTTTCATCAAATGGAGGGCTTTTTTCTATTGTTTAAACCCTCCAAAGTGAAGTTTAGACTTAACCTTTGAATTTTGGAACCTTAGCATTTGGAAGTCTTAATGGGCTAAACCTTAGGTCTTTGAAGCCCATTGCTTGCACATTGCTCTTCTGCAGATGGTCCCCCTTTGGATCCCTATTGTGACTCTCCTTTGTAAGGCTTTAGTAGGCTCACATGGAAAGCATTCTGTATGAGCCAATGGTTGGGCAACTTGAGTTGATAGGCCATCTCATTGATTGGTCGAAGAATCTGGAAGGGGCCATAGTACCTTTTTGCTAACTTAGCATAGTACTTTTGGTGTCCCATAGGATTCTTGCCCGTCGTGTGCCTTAATTGAGCCTTGGGAAATTTAAGCAATACCCAATCATTTTCTTTCAAGTCTTGGGCTCTTCTGTGCTTATCAGCAGTAGCCTTTTGCCTTTGTTGTGAGATAGAGATGTCATCCTTAATCTTTTGGAAAGATTCTTGTAGGTCTCAGCTATACTCATCTGCAACGAAGATCTTCACGTGTACTTTAAGTAGTAGGGGACTTTTGGATCTTCCCTCAATTACCTCGAAAGGTGATTTTCCCGTGAAAGTATGTATGGTGTTACTGTAGGCATACTCCATTGGGACCTTTGATCTACTTTTGTTACATAGGCTTTTCGTAGATCAAGAATTGTTAGGTTAACTATTTCACTTTGGCCATCCGTTTGCGGGTGATAGGCCAAAGAGAAGTTTAGCCTTGTCCCTAAATTCTCAAAGAGACCCTTCCAAATTACTGCTCATCCTAGGATCTCTATCCGACACTGGACATTGGCAAGCCATGGTACTTAAAGATTTGTGAGATGAAGAGGGTTGCCATTTGATGGGCTTTGATAGTCTTTTTGACAGATATAAAATGAGCTTGTTTGCTGAACTTGTCTACTATCGTCCATGTTCTCGTATCCCCATGGATAGACTTAGGCAATCCAAAGATAAAATCCATGGATATGCTCTCCCATGGTGAATTAGGGATTGGAAAAGGTTTAAGCAATCCAGGTTGCTTCCCTCTATCAAACTTCGTCTTTTGGCATAGCACACATTTAGAAACATACTCTTGTATGTTTGCTTTCATGGTAGGCCAATAGAAATATGTTTCAATCCCTTTTAGGGTAGACTGAATCCCTCTATGACTTGCATAAGGAGGAGCATGAGATTCATACATTACTTTCTCACGCTCCTCCTTATGAATCTCATGCTCCTCCTTATGCAGGTCATAGAGAGATTAAAAGCCATATAGAAGATAACCATCTTGTAAAGTAAATGGTTCCTCTTTCTTCCCTAATGCCAAGGCTGAAATCACATCTCTAAAATTGGGATCAATAGTGTACTCATCTATCATGGAAGATAGATCATTGTGAGTTGCTATGGAAGCCGCATTCACTCTCGGCCGTCTTGAGAGTGCGTCGGCTACTTGATTATGCTTGTGAGCAATGTGAGCAATATGAAAATAAAATTGTGAAAGAAAATTTTCCCACCTCATTCATTTGTCGGAGAGCTTGGTCTGCGTCATGAAGTACTTAAGGCTTTGGTGATCCGTCCGTCGCAGGATAAGGGGGCCCCAGTAAATAGTTCTTCCACGAGTCTAAGGCATGTAGAACTACGTGGAGTTCCTTTTCATATATGCCTAGAGCTTGCTCAACAGGGTTGAGCCTTAGACTTTCATAGGCTATGGCGTGCCCTTCTTGGAGCAAAACAGCTCCAAGGCGATCACCACAAGCGTCACATTGAACCTCAAATGGCTTTGTGAGATCCGGCAATGTAAGCACAAGTTGAGAGACTTTTCTTTAAGCTTTTCAAAAGCATTGTTCTGCTTGGTATACCAAGTATACCTAACGTTTTTCTTTGTCAGGTCATGTGATGGTCTTGCTATTAGTGAGAACTTTTCTATGAAGTGTCTATACTATGCACACATACCTTAAAGCTTCTTAGTTCATGAAGATTCCTTGGATTAGGCCATCCTTTTATTACCTCTAGCTTTGATGGATCCATTTGGATGCCATCTTGAGAGATAATGTGATGTAAATACTGAATCTCTTGTAAGAAAAACTCACTTTTCTTTCGATTAACATAAAGTTTATTCTCTCGTAAGACTTGAAATATTACTTAGGGATGTTGCTTGTGTCGTCTAGTGAATTAGAGTAGATGATAATATCATCGAAGAACACTCCAGTAAAGGCTTGGTGAGGCCTGAATAGCTTCTCCATCAAGCGGTTGAATGTGGCTGGTGCATTGGTCAAGCCAAAAGGCATGACAATGTATTCGTAAAGACCAAAAGTAGTGCAAAATGCTGTCTTTACAATGTCTTGATCAACTATCCTTATTGGATGGTAGCCACTTTTTAGGTCAATTCTACTAAAGTAGGTCCACCCTTGTAGCTTATCAAATAGGTCTTCTACTCGTGGAACGGGAAACCTATTTTTGATAGTGATCCTATTTAGTGTTGTATAGTCGACACACATACGATATGTGCCGTCTTTATTTTGCACTAATAGCATGGGTGAGCAAAATGGAGATGAGCTAGGCCTATAACCATGCCCTTCTCAACTAACTCATGCACTTGCCGCATAATCTCCTCTTGTTGAGCTTGAGAAACTCTACAAGGAGTTTATTAGGTGGAGAACTTCTTGGAAGAATTTCAATTGCATGGTCATCATTGCCTCATTTAGGAGGTAGTTCACAAGGGATGTCGTCAATAAAAACATCTTGAAATTCCTTGAGAAAATTGGATAACTCTAATTCCTTGTGATTGTTTATATTTTCTTTTGCTAAAGCATTATGTTCATTTTGAGAATCTTTAACAAAAATTATGTACACGAAAATAGATCTCTTTATTGACTTATTGAAAGCTTGTGTATGTACAATGGGTATGGTGTTACCCAACTCCTTATCATCTATGTACATATATTTTTCCCTGAACCTAAAGTAGATTTTCCTTTCAGGCAATTTAACATTGGCAGCCATGCAATCAAACCATGATGCTCCTAGGATTACATCCTCGTCCTTGAGAAAAGAGATAAAGAAGTCCTCTTTGTCCACATAGCTTTGGACATGGAGCCTCAATTTCCCAATTAAGGGAGTGACTAAATCTTCTTGCCCCTTGAAAGCACCATTGGCGGGTAGGACATATCCCATCTCATAGGCTTGGATGCCTAGCTTGGTGGCCAACTCTGTGGATATAAAATTGTGAGTAGAACCAGGGTCAAAGAGATTAAAAGCATCATGTTCTCTTACCTTTCCCCAAGCATGGCATAGAGGAGATCCTTTGTGGTGAGTTTCCTCTTCTTGTATTTCAACCAAGGTAGCTCTAGGAGGATCATGGTGGGTGTTCTTTTGGGGGTAAGCACGGTATGCATGCCCTTGCTTGCCGCATTTGAAACAATGGTTATCTTTACGATAACGCTCAAGCTCTTTAGTAGAGAATTTATTTTTTCCTTTATAAACTCCCTTTTCCTTAGCTTTGTTGTTGTTGGTGTTGCCTTTAGGAGACTGTTGGACATTTTCCTTCCCCTTAGGCTCATTGTTACGGTCCTTGTTCATCATGGGCTTAAGATTTCTCTTAGCCCCTATTTGGAAATTGATTTGTGAAGCCACCATGGTATGGTGTATGACCGTAGATATGGTGCATGGCCTTTGGGAGTTGACATACTCCACCATATCTTCAGTTAAGCCCACACAAAATTGTTGTTTTTGTTCTCCAAAATCCATCTTTTTGAAGACAATGGATTTGAGATGTAAGTCCCAAAACTTGTCTACATATTTATGAATTGATTCGTAAGGAGAGAGCTTCAAGCTTCACCATTCGGTGAGTACTTTGTCTTTGGCATCGGTAGCCAAAAACTTCTTCATGATGGAAGCTCTTAAAGCTTTCCATGTTCGTGGAGCTTCACCGTCTGCTCGTAGGCTAGACCACCATTGTCTGGCAGACTTTTGAAAATGCATAGCTACATGGTGTAGCTTAGAGGACTCCGTGAAGCCCTCATCCCAAACACCACATCGAATTGTTGGATGAAAGCCAAGACTTTTTCCATAGCACCAAAGGTGCTATCGTAGGTAAGGAAAGAGATGTTCTTTTCTCCCTCTTTAAACTTATTGAGCTTGGATGACCTCTTCCACGTGGCATAGGATTTCCTATGGCCTCTTCTTTTTGGTGGTTCAAAAGTTGCACCATCACCTTCTTCAGAAGATGAAGAATTTGAGGAAGATGGAGAAGAGGGTGACCTATTTCTCGCCTTTTTCTTGCCCCGTTTCTCTTTGTCTGCACCATCACCTTCTTCATAAAAGGAAGAGGATGAAGAAGATGGAGAAGAGGGTGACCTCTTTCTCACCTTTTTCTTCTCTTGTTTTTTATCATCCCTCTTTGAATTATGGTGTGGAGAGGTGTGCGATGGACTTCTCCATTTAGGAGGTGATGGAGAGTATTTTGCCCATCGTCTTCGTGGAGCCATCTCTGCCGAGGTGGCAGGAGACTCACTTATTTCTCGTTCCTTTGGTGGGGGCTCTTGAGATCTCCTTTGGGAAGGAGATGTGTCATCAAGAAGTACATTTGAGCCCTTCGTATGGATCCTCTTCTTCTTTCCGAATTGGAGAGAGACCTCTTTTGGAAGTCTCCCAAGGAGGCTTCTTAGGTACTCTCTCGTCCTGGTGGGGAGTTTGGAGAATCCCATGCACACGTAGCTACCATTGCACTTCACTTTGGAGGGATGGATTATTCATGGCTTGTTGAAGCCTAGAAACAAGGTAGTTAACAAGCATAGAGGCATCATTAGTAGCCTGCTCATTAGCAAAATCAAAGCTATCAACATTAATTTCACTCTCTTTACTACTGTCAGAAATTTCTAACAATTTTTAGGAGTACTTTGGCACTTCAAGCCCTAGTTGCTACTCCTCTTTACCCCTTTAGAAAAGCACTCAAGCTCCTATACCCGTAGATCGAATATCATTAATTGCAAGGAATAGAAGAGAGGGTCTTTCAACACCAAAACACAGTACCGGCTCCTATCAAGCTTCTAATAGGTCAATAGTGGTATTAAGACCATAGCTCTCGATAGTGATGCCCCGTTATCTGCATGAAGGCAGGCACACTGCAAGGCTGAAAAATCCCTATTCTACTTACTCAATTGCAATTAATAATACCAACCATTTATATCTAGCTTGAGGACCTCCCTTCTTGAGCAAAAGAGAAACCTTGTGCTCTGATACCAATGTAACATGTAATGGCCTAGTAACTTGTGTGTAGCGGAAAATAGCATAAACATAGTGAGCATTCCATTAGAATAGATTCCTAATGAGCATAGCAAGAGTGTTTGGATGGAGAGAGCAACAAAAAGCATAACACCTAGTTAGATAGGCATGAAAATACTTCAAAAGAGAGAGAAATTAAGATATTGACAACAGTTGAAGACCGGATTTACATGGAGCCGGTCCCCATTCCAAAAGGCTTTTATTAAGGTTTTCCCCATCAAGAGAGACATTTTACAATACAATACTTTGTGTTCCTTCAATAACTTGCTGGTGCAATGAAGATGGAAACTTCAAGCACCATGCACACACTTATAAAACACAACATCAATTCCCTCACGGTCTCAGACCCAAGACCTCACACACCTTCGAAGATGGTGAGAGCTAGCGGGGTATGAGAGTAGATTGAGAGGAAGAAGGAGTAGTCTTACGAGAAATAAGTATATCTCCTCTCATAATCACTCATAATAGCTTAGCGTAGCTTAGTAATTAGCATGGTAGAGGAGATGAGCATGCATTGAAGCTTGGATCTTGGTTGCATTTTCATCACAAAGCCAAGAGTTGTTGGTGTAGGCCTCCCTTCTCACAAGCTTGGAGTAGATGATGAGCTTTCCATTAAAGCTTGAGAAGGAGAGAGAGAGAGAGAGAGAGAGAGAGAGAGAGAGAGAGAGAGAGAGAGAGAGAGAGAGAGAGAGAGAGAGAGAGAGAGAGAGAGTATTCTTACTTCACACATAAGATTGTGTGAGTATGTGTGTGATAATGCCTTGCCAAAATCAGCCCCCTCTCTCTCTTGGTCAACCCCTCTTGCAATTTACTCATGCTGGCCCCCATTGGACCTTGCAAAGCTTAGCCAATCATAATTGAGAAGCATAAGTGATATCTTTGTGACAAGTGTCCCTCTTTCCCCTTTTGTGAGAGCTTTAGGTATTTAAATAATGAAATTAAACTCTCATTGGACCCCTTTGTCTTCTGGCCAATAGGAAGCATGCAAGCCATTGGGCTGCTGAATGCTCCATTGGACCCCTTGTGAGACTATCCAATAGTCTTCTGGAGAGCTTAATTCTTATTGGTTCTTTTATTAAGTGTTTTTAAATGAATTAAACTAGATTTACTCTAGCCTAATGCTCATTGCTCCACCTCTAAGGCCATCCAATAGGATTTGAATGCACCTTGTGGGCAATTGGGCTAGGAAGCTGACACGTGTCCACTATGCCCTTTGTGTAAAGGGGCTTGCATGAGTGAGTGTGTGTGTGTGTGTGTGTGTGTGTGTGTTTCTCTCTCATCCCCTACTTACAGGGCTCGCCCCCTCCTCTTTAGGAGTCTTTGATGACTTTTTGCACACTACAAAGCATCCAATTTTCCTAAGGAATGACCATTGGACTTAACCTTTGAATTTTGGAACCTTAGCATTTTGGAAGTCTTAATGGGCTGAACCTTAGGTCTTTGAAGCCCATTGCTTGCACATTTCTCTTCTATAGATGGTCCCCCTTTGGATCCCTATTTTCCCTCCTTTGGATCCCTACTGTGACGTCTGCTAGCCTTACCAATAATTTAGCTTTTTCTCCCTTGGTACTTCCCCATATCAAATGATCATTTTAACATGAGAAAATCATTTGGGAGAATTAGATATTAGTTATTATGACATACAATGTGTCCCAAATATTCAATTTCACATTGGAAAAATAAACCCTTTTCAAGATTGAGATACAAGTGGTTGTGTGCAAGCAGTTCAAATACATGTGTGCTCTTTATGTTCTTGTTCTGGTTTACTGAATACAAGAATATCATCAAAGAATGCAATCACAAAATCTTGATGGTCAATGAAAATTATGTTCATCATGCATGTGAAAGTGGCTGGTGCATTCGTTAGACCAAATGGCATGATAAGAAATTCATAATGTCCCTTTTGTGTTCTGAAAGCAGTTTTGTAGACACCTTGATCAAACATTTTGACTTGGTGGTACCCTTATTTGAGGTCAATTTTGCTAAAGATGTTTGCCCCTTTCAATTTTTCTAATAGATTATCCACTCTAGGAATAGGGAACCTACTCTTGATGTTGATCTATTTAAAGCCCTGTAGTCAATACACATACAAAAATTTCTATTTTTCTTCTTAACAAGAAGTACTAGAGCTCTGTTGGTGAACTACTAGGCCTTATAAGTCATCGATCAAGCAAGTCAATGATTTGAGTTTGTATCTCCCTCTATGCAATCGGGTTTACACAATAAGGTGCTCTACAAGGAGGTTCACTACCCAATATAATATTTATTTTGTGGTCTTCTGGGCGTGAAGGTGGAATTTCAGGTGGTAGATCATGTATGAAAAAATTCTTAAATTATGACTAAAAACCATCGTGTGAGGAATTATGTGAGGTTTCAGTTTCAACGGAAATTTGATTTGCCAGCACCAAATATGTTTTCCCTTGTTGTCGAATTGCTATTTTGGCTTGATTGTGAGAGAGGTGGAAATTTTTTATGTGCTAGTGTTGCTTGGATGGAGAAATTTTGATTTATATCAGTGAGAGACATGGTACGTGTTTTATAATTAATCAACGGATCAAATTCATGACAAAATGACATTCCCAAAATCACATCAAGACCATGCAATGGTGCTATCAAAAATGTACATGCTTGTGTAAATTCAGCAATGCAAACTTCAACAGTGACTTGGGTTTTGCAATTAAAACGTTTATAATTAAAAATAGTTTTAACTTTGTGAGGTGAAGAAATTTTAGAGAGAGAGAGAGTTGTTGCGCCAACTGTGAAAAAAGAAAATCATGGCTACTACCATCAACCCTTGATTGTGCCTTTCACTTTAAACAAAGTGTGAGGAGATATAAGAGTACCTGAAGATGGGTTGTCATTGTGATCATACTCAGGATCATATCCCTCACCGTAATTATTAGCTTTTACTTAATTGTTGTTGGGATTAGTATCCTCGATGAGGTTAACAAAAGCACCATTGGGGCGGTTGTTGTTGAAGGGTCTTTGGTTTGGATTTCGGGTGACTCCATTGGATTGGCCATTGCTCTTAGTAGGATCTTTTGGGCACTTATCTGCATAGTGACCATATTGAAAACATTTGAAACACCACCTTTTATCAACATTAGAGTTTTGAGTAGAACGTTGGTTGGAAGAATTTTGGTTGCCTCGCTACTGTGTGTTGTTGTTGCTGTTGTTGCCATAACGTTGAGAAGTTGTGGTAGAATTTTCAAATCTACATTTCTTGAAAAAAGTACGGCTTTGATGTTTGTTCCTTTCAAAGTTAGGAGAGAAAGAAGCTCTCTTGTTATAGTTAGTGTTAGTAGTTGGGTGGTCCAACTTTCTTCTCCTCCGCATTAAGGGACAAATTAATAGCCTTTGATAGTGAATTTGGGTCAAACATATCTACCTCAACACAATTTGTAGTGCTAAGCCAGATATATATTTACACTTTAATTTCCTGCATCTGACATGTTTAATAGCTTGCAATGGAATTAAACAATTCCAAAAACGATCAGTATAGCCCTGTACATCTTCATTTTGACCTTGTCGAATATTTAAATCCCATTGGTGTCATGCTTTAGCTTTACACTATGTGGGCAAGAATTGAGGTAAAACAACTTTTTGAATGCATCTCAGGTACGTGGTCTTTTACCATGCTGTTTGGTGGTTTTCCATCACAATGCAGCGCTACTGGTGGTGAGATGATTTGATGCACACTTTACCATTTCACGTTCGAGAAAGTCTTCATTATGAAAATAGTCATCTAATTGACTACTACATGCTATAACCATGCTAGCATCTTTAATGCCATCAAAATCCTTGAAAGTGAAGGCTTTTTTGCTAATTTTGTTTTGCTTGGGTGCCGGTGGAGATTCTATGCGTGCATAATGCAATAATTTATCTTCAAGCTCTTGCCTTCGCATGCGTTCATAAGTGAAATATTTTTGCAGATTAGCGAGTTGCTCAACAATCGTGGGTGGCTGTAAAAGATGTGTCATGGGTACGTGTGTTTTTTAAAATAAATATTATTATAATTATTTCATTTATTTTTAATAATAAAGGACTGTGAGTGTATATGTATATGATAATATGCAGGCTATTGCTAAGAAATATAAATAAAGGGATAATAAAAAATAAACGAGTACTTAGCTTGACGATCGGTGGTGGCGTTTAGTCTAGAAATATGGTGCACCAGGTTCGGTTGAGAGCGATGAGCAGTGAACGGTTGGTTTGTAGATCAATTGAATTTTCACCAGCATCCAATCTCCCTTGTCCTTGTTGGCAATAACAATTTAGAAGTATGGTCGGCCTTCGATATGATAACCTGGTTATGGCTTGCTCCACGCTTGTGTCTTTGGGGATTTTGGCATCGATGTCGAACATGAGCATCAAAACACTTGTATTTGCGAAGCCTGCTTCAAAAATCTTAATGGACGACCGAAAAGAGGTTTTTGGCTTTTTATGTAAGTGGGGAGCTCGAAGAATTCAAAGGTGATGAAAGTGAACAATTAGTTGAGCATCCCACTAAATTGAAGACGATTCTATTGGTGGCTATATATATATTTTTATTTATTTTCTTTGTTCATCTGCCGAGTAAGGAGTTGAGATGGGGTATGAATTACCCCTTACATGGGTGGAATTTAATGGTTCAATGGGTGGCAAGGGACTTTGGGGAAACAACCAGTAAAGTAAGCGTTAAAAAGGTGTGAAACTGCATGTGATTAGGAGTCGGCCAGCGAGCGGAGATGGAAGGCGACGTGAGAGAGGGAGAAAAGTACTCGCAATGCCCTTTATGGGCCATTTCGGCCACTTTTGCAGGAGTTTTTATGCTCAGTAGTCCAGGGCGACCTCATCTTGAAGCATCCATGACAATTTTGGTGAAGTTCGGTTCTTTCTTTCCCACAGGAATTCCCGACATGCTCTTCTTCACCTTTGAGTGGAAGTGACTCGAGTTCTCATATGAGGGTGTGTTGGCTCTTGTTTCGAGTACAAGAGATTAAATTTTGTCCAGATCTTCTCTCTTGTTTTCTTGAGTACAAGAGATTAAATTTTGACCCCTACTCCTTTTCCTTTGGCAAGCCATAATCTGCCTTCTCAAGATCCATCAAAATTCGCTTCTTTTCTCACTTCCTCAACGTATCTTCATAGATCTATCAAATTTAGCAATTATCTTGAATTTAATGGTGCACATACCCGAGTTGCAACTGTCAATCGACAAAATTTTTGAATAATATTGCCGATTAAGCTTTAATTTGCATGTCTAATACTCTCGATTCAGAATATCCTTCAGAAATTTTTGAAAATCAATTGCCGATTATTCTCGAACCAAAAGCTCTGATACCACTGTTGCTTGGACAATTCAACAATTCTTCACAAACTTCACCATCAAGATGTCACCTTCTCTTCCAAATTCAAGTACACACACACACACACACACCTAGACTATGACAACACACACACACACACACACACACACACACACACACACACACACACAAGAGAAAAGTTTAACAAAGAGAGAGTGTAAGAGGGTGCAAAAGGAATTCTAAGAGATGTAGACATAATCATGGAGTACACAGAGTAACACAACATAGTATAGGAGAGAGGGAAGGGAAAATTTTGGGCATCCACACAAGAAAGGCCTAAAGATTGCAGCCCCAAACTCCACGGCACCTCTTGTGGATTTTGGTATTTGATATTTGATATTATTGTTGGTGCCAAAAATTGGAGGCCCCTCTTTTACACTTTAGTCTTACTTTAGTTATGAGTGGAACACATTACTTATTGCATGATCCTCTTAGGGCGAGTTCTCATTGTCCTATTTACAAAGCAGCTATAGTGGCTTATTTATAAAAGATCTAAAGTATTGTGCAATAATAAAATGATCGAGAGGATTATTATTTGCCGACGCCTCTTGGTCAACTTTCAGAATTCCAGTCTACAAATCATCGTGCACTCATTGTTAGTAAAATCAAATAGACAGCACATAATTAACCATTAAGCCAGCTATCCCAATTGCAGTTAACCACACAATAGGAGGGTGCCCAGTGTGGTAACATCGCTCCCACAAGGGATAGCAATTGTCCTCAGTTTCTCACTAAAGAATCAATTGGACCGTGAGTGATGGAAAGTGTAGAGAAGGTCTGGGAAGTTGCAAAAAACAAATTCAGGTATCCATTTTGCATCCTCTCTAGGGTGGCCTTTAAAGGCCAAAAGATAGTGGTTATAAATCATGCCAGTGCGTGTGGCAGTGGTCTTGTGATCAACTATTTGGGCACGAATGAGTTTTTCTTCTTGGTCAAAAAGTGAAGGGGGATCCTCATAAATATGATGTGTAGGTAGGGGTCCTCTAAAAGGTCTTAAAAGACTAATGTGGAATGCATTGTGAATGTGCCAATGCAAAGGTAAGTCTAAAAAAAATGAAACATCATTGATCACAATTTGTTTTTTGAATGGGCCGTAAAAATGAGGAGCAAGTTTAACAAAAACATTAGTATCAACACTTTCGATCCTTCGTTCTTCGATGCGAAGCACAACATAAACACCTTCTTTCAATTGGTGTGCCTTGTTGTGCTTGTTAGCATGTTTAGTGTAAAGTTTTTGTGAATGTTTAATGGCAGAATGCACACCTGCATAAATATCATGAAAATCAGAAGTAAAATCATCAACGATAGGCACAACATTAGAAAGACGTGAGGATCATGGAATAAGTAATGTGTTCCACTCATAACTAAAGTGGAACTAAGTGTAAAAGAGGGGCCTCCAATTTTTAGCACCAACAAAAATATCAAATATCAAATCAAACTCCACAAGAGGTGTCGTGGAGTTTGGGGTTGCAATCGTCATGCCTTTCTTGTGTAGATACCCAAAATTTTTCCTTTCTTGTGTGTGTGTGCTGTCTTAGTTTAGGTGTGTGTGTGTACTTGAATTTGGAAGAGAAGGTGACATATTGATGGTGAAGTATGTGAAGAATTGTTGAATTTTCCAAGCAACTAGTCTCCTCAATTCGCAACGGTGGTATCATAGATTTTGGTGTAAAATTTATGAAGGATATTCTAAATCAAGAGTATCAGACATGCAAATTAAAGCTTAATCAGCAATATTATTCAAAAATTTCATCGATCGACAGTCGCAACTCGGGTATGTGTACCATTAAATTCAAGATAGCTGCTAAATTTGATAGATCTGTGAAGATACGTTGAGGAAGTGAGAAAAGAAGCGAATTTTCATGGAGCTCGAGAAGGTGGATTATGGCTTGCCAAAGGAAAAGGAGTAGGGGTCAAAGAGACCAAGAAAAGCTTGGTAAGTTTTGAGAACAGAGTTTGGGAGAAGTGGATTGTGTGAGTCAAGGAGGTAAGCTTAAGAAGAAAAGAGAGAAGGTATGGGAAAAATTTGATCTCTTGTACTTGAAACAAGAGCCAACACACCCTCATATGAGAACTCAAGTCACTTCCACTCAAAGGTGAAGAAGAGCATGTTGGGAATTCTTGTGGGAAAGACCCTCTGTGCAGAGGAAAGAAAGAACCATACTTCACCAAAATTTTCGCGGATGCCTCGGGATGAGGTCGCCTTGGACTACTGAGCATAAAATCTTCCTGCAACAACAGTGGCCAAAATGGCCCATACAGGGCACTGCGAGTACTTTTCTCCCTCTCTCACGTTGTCTTCCATTTGTGTTCGTTGGATGGCTCCTATGATCACATGCAATTTTACAGCTGTTAACACTTACTTTACTGGTCATTTCCCCAAAGTCCTTGGCCACCCATTGAACCATTAAAGTCCACCCATGTAAGGGGTAATTCATACCCCCTCTCAACTCCTTACTCGGCAGATGAACAAAGAAAATAAATAAATAAATATTGTTAAAATTAGGGTTGTAGAGAAACGCACACAGCTTGGAGAAGATGAAGGAAGCTCAAGGCACACAATAGAAATGCCTCGATGGTCCTAGTGTGTTCACACACATCACTACCACATGTATATGGTAACAAATCCCCCCTAGAGTGATACAGTGAACGAGAGCTCGCACATGAGTAAAGGGAAGTGCCATGCCCTAAGGACCTGATCAATCCACAAAGGGAAGTAAGCCTAAAGCTTTGTGGAAAGCTTCAAGATTCTCACGAGACAATGCATTTGTGAAAAGATCTGCAAGGTTGTCCTGTGTTGGCACATAAGCCAAGCTGATCTCTCCTACTGAGAGCCTCTCCCTAACATAGTGGTAATGCACCTCAATGTGCTTTGTGCGAGCATGAAAAACTAGGTTCCTTGCAACTACCAATGCGCTCTGACTGTCAGTGTAGATAGTGCTGGCAGTGTCCTGTCCAACACCCAAATCAGCCATAAGGTGTGTGAGCCATACACACTCAACCGTTAATGTGAAGACTGCCCTGTACTTAGCCTCACAACTAGAAGTGGCCATGATAGGTTACTTCTTGCTCAACCATGATATACATGAACTGCCAAGCATGAAACAAAAACCACTTGTGGGCACTCGCGTGTCAAACAACCAGCCCAATCTAAGTCCGAAAAAGCATGTAAGTCTGGCGGCAATGATCCCCCCTTGGGATAAAACAAGCCAAGATGTAAAGTGCCACTAAGTAAGCAGAAAATTTTCTTGACAGTGTGCCAATGCTTAGACCCTGGGCTATGCATAAATTTGCTGACCTATGAGACTGCAAACTGAATATCTGGCCTCGTGTTGCATACATAAATGAGGCAACCAACAGCAGTTTGGTAAAGAGTGACATCAACAAGATCACCAGCATCATGTAGACTCAACTTCAAACCTGTTTCCATGGGAGTGGCAATAGGTTTGCAATCCTCAAGTCCAAACTTACATAGCAATGTTTCTATATAGCTTTTCTAACACAAAGCAATACCGCCATCACACTGCTTAAATTGTATGCCCAAGTAATGATGCAACATCCCCAAATCTTTCATCTTGAAAGTGGCATTCAGATCAACCTTAAATTCAGCAATATGTCTCTCATTTGGTCCAGTGATTAGCAAATCATCTACATAAAGAACCACAATGAGAAGTACATCACCCTCACGCTTTACATGCAATGTGCTTTGTGTTGGACTGTTATGAAAGCCTCGTTTGACCAAATGAGTGTCAGCTTTCTCATACCAAGCACGAGGAGATTGCTTCAACCCATACAAAGCCTTCTTACATCTTCAAACTTTGTCCTCTTGTCCTTTCACGACAAAACCGCGAGGCTGTGTTAAATAAACTTCCTCAAATATGTCACCATTCAAGAAAGCAGTAACATTGTCTCATTGATGTACATCCCAACCAAAATGAGCTACCAATGAACATAGAAAATGCACAGTAATCATACGACAAGTGGGAGAAAAATTCTCTTCATAATATATGCCTTTTTGCTGTGCATAACCCTTTGCAACAAGTCGAGCCTTATGGCAATTGATCTCACCATCCAGCTTGCATTTCAACTTGTAAACCCACTTTGTACCAATGGCCTTTTTTCCAGGAGGAAAATCACATAAAGTCCATGTGTCATTTTCTATAAGTGCATTATATTTTGATTGCATGGCAACCATCCAATTTTTTGAATTTTGTGCTTAATCAAAAGATAGAGGTTCCTCAACATCATGTAAGCTAGACACAGCCAAAGCATAACAATCTGATGCATAAGATGCATGGCGAGAGCCTGAACGAGTACGATTAGACAAAGGTGCATCCAATTTACTGTCATGTAAAGTGTGCGCTAGCCATTTTTTCATACCTCTAGCCTGCTCATTTTCAACCCTTTCCACATCAAGTACATCATGTACATCTGTCAGTAATAGGCTGATCTGTAACATTTTTGGAAACCCCCATAGGCTGTACATTTGCCTCATTGGAATTTACAAAGTGTCATAAATGTCTTGTGAGCTTACATTACTGTCTCTAGTACATGACAGCAAGGACTGAACATAATCTTCCACAAACACTAGATCCCGTGAAACCAGAATACATTTTTTTTGCGGATGATACAACCTGTAACCTTTGATTTTAGAACTATAACCAACAAAAATACATTTGACAGCCTTATCATCCAATTTTACACGCTGTGTTTGTGGCACCAAAGCATATGCCAACAGCCAAAAACACGCATGTGCTCAATAGAAGGCTTTCTAACATGTCATGCTTCATATGGAGTAATAGACTGCAAAGCTTGTGTAGGACACCTGTTAAGTACATATGTGGCACACATATGGCCTCAAGCCAAAAAGAATGTGGCAAAGCTTGACTTTTGACCATACATCGTGCCATTTTCGTAAGTGACTTGTTTTTCCTCTCAGTAACACCATTTTACTGAGGCGTATAAGGCACTGTACATTGGTGTTTTATCCCACGACTAGCCAGAAATGTATTAAATTCATGAGACATATACTCTCCCCCCCGCTCGGAATGGAGGGTGCCCATAGTACATTTTGATACATTTTCAGGCATAGCCAAAATCTGTTTGAAGCACATAAAAACTTTGCACTTCGCTTTAAGCGGAAATACCCATGCATGCCTGGAGTAATCATCAATGAAAGTCACGAAGTACAGGTAATTGCCCAAGGATGGAGTTTGCATGGGCCAACAAACATCACTATGCACAAGCTGCAACCTGCATGTGGCCCGAACTGAACCATCCTTTGGAAACTTAGAACGCTACATTTTACCCAAAATACAGCCTTCACAAACATGTTTGAAAGGTGCTTCAAGAGGCGGCAAAGAAGCAACCATATCAGATTTCTCCAAACGCAACAAACTGGCAAAATTCAGATGCCCAAAACGTGCATGCCAAAGTTTTGCATCTAAAATAGCCCTTGAATCTGCAACTGCATTTGAAAAATTTTCTCCACACTTGTCATACAAAGTGAGCTTATAAAGCCCACGGCACAAAAGGCCAGATGCAACGATTTCATCACCAAAACTAAGATCATGAATTGTACATCTGTCATCCACAAATTTGACTACAAGTCCAAGTCTAGCAAGTGCAGATACAGACAAAAGATTCTTCTTGATCCCAGCTGGGTACATAAAGTGCATCAAGAAGTGTGAAAGAACTACCATTTGTAGCAGTAAGCACAATCTTTTCAACTCCTTGAACCGAATAGGAGGCATTGTTGGCACAAGTGACTGAATTCTCATGAGGGACAGACTTGAGAGAGGTGAACAATTCACGATGTGAGGTAATGTGCTTTGTAGTACCACTGTCAAAATACCACACATGTGAATCTGCAGCAACTGACATGCATGGATCATGGACAACAGGATTGTAAGTGCACTCTGCACTAAAAGCCCATTCTGCATCAACATCAGCATCACAGTCTCCTTTCACAGAGGAATTGAGAATGACTGCTTTTGTAGTGGAACCAGCATTTGCAGTGGAACCACCCTCTTTCTTCTTAGCCTCTTTGGCCTTCAACTTAGGACACTGCTTGATCAAGTCACCATTAGCTTTACAATAATGGCAACGCATCTTTTTTTTGCCCTTATCACCAGAATTTCCAGACAAATTGCTGCTAGCAGAAGCATTAGGAACATGAGTTTTGCCACTCACAACAGAACCATAAGAAGTGGTTGCATTGTTGTTACCACCCTTTCTTTGAGAAGCAATAAAAGCCTGTTCAACTGCACGCTACCTAGTCCTGTTTTTTTCGGAAAGTGAATCTTGTAACAACAATGTGCATAATGCATCAAACTTGACAACTTCAGGATTTCCTTGGGTCATAAGTAACCAATGCCTAGCAAAAGTCTGGTAAGAATCTCGTAAGGCATAAAGAACAGTCTGCACAAGGGAACTGTCTGAAATGACTTCACCTGTAGAAATAAGTTTCTCATTGATATCCTTGACACTAGCAAGGAAAGTGTTCATATCATCTTCCTCATGCATAATCTTCAATTCCATCTCTTTATGCAGCAAAATTTTAGCCTCATTGCGGGTTGCATAAAGACCTGCTAGAATATCTTAAGCCTGTTTTGCAGATTTTGCTGAGTGAATGTGAGGAACAATGGTGCGCTTCACAAACAACGCAATCAACGCATGAGCCTGTGCATCCTTTACATCCCAGCGAGCTTGTTCTGCCATAGGCAAAACAACTCTAATAGCAGTAATCCTTGCAGCAAGACCTGCAACATCCTCAACATTGCCTACATCCTCAGAACCAGGACGTACATCAATGCCCTGCACAATATTCTAGACGCCCTTTGACACAAGAACATGTTGCATCATGTAAGCCCACACAAGTTGATTGTCCCCATAATATTTTTCCTTAGCAGCAAACATCTTGAACACATCTTTGTTGTTGTCAGCCATGGTAAATGTCTGCACTTGATGTGAAAACTGCCCAAAATGAGGAGAAATTGAGTGAGACCTGCACATGCTATATAGCACAACCCGTAATAGACTGTATAGGACCTATTATGCAAAAAATGGCTTCGATAGAAATTCTATACAAAATGATGAAATGCCTGTGCAGACCTGCCTGTAGTGGAAACGGAGGTCAAAATGAGCCCGAATCAGAAATCTGAGCAGATTGAGCTCTACGACCTCTCCCAAAATTTTTGCTGACCTGTGAACGCTCGCCAAAGCTCACAAAAATCGGAGAAAGTGAGCAGGCGTATGCTGGAGCTGCTGGCTACTAAGCCCGGGAGGACGTAACCTACTCTGATACCAATTGTTGGAATTAGGGTTGCAAAGAAACGCACACAGCTTGGAGAAGACGAAGGAAGCTCAAGGAACACAATAGAGAGTGTATTACTTAGTGTGCAATGGAAAGATTGATAGCCCTAGAGTGATGGGCGTATATACAATGCACGGGGGGAAAAACCTCCTAAAGAGGAAAAAATTGCCCCGACGGTTCTAGTGTGTTCACACACATCACTACCACATGTATATGGTAACATATATAATATATATATATAGCCACCAATAGAATCGTCTTCAATTCAGTGGGCTGCTCAACTAACTGTTCGCTTTCATCACCTTTAAATTCTTCAAGATCCCCACTTACATAAAAACACAAAAACCTCTTTTCGATCGTCCATTAAGATTTTTGAAGCAGGCTTCCCAAATACGAGTGTTTTAACGCTCGTGTTCGACGTGGATGCCAAAATCCCCAAAGACACAAGCATGGAGCAAGCCATAATCAGGTTATCATATCTGAAGGCCGACCATACTTTTGAAATGCTATTTCCATTGGGACAAGGGAGATTGGACGTCAATGAAAATTCAATTGATCTGCAGACCAACCGTTCAACTCTTCATCGCTCTCAATCGAACTTGGACTGGATGCCACCACCGATCGTCAAGCTAAGTACTTATTTATTTTTTATTATCCCTTCAATTTTTTCTTAGCAATATCTAGCATATCATCATATACATATACACTCACAGCCCTTTATTATTATAAATAAATAAAATAATAATAACAATATAACAAAAAAAGAAAGAAAGAAAAAGCACCTAATCATGGCACATCTTCCACAGCCGCCCATGATTGTTGAGCAACTCGCTTATCTGCAACAATCTCTCAAGTATGAATGCTTGCAAAAGCAAGAGCTTGAAGATAAATTATTGCAATCTGCACGCATAGAATATGCACCGGCACCCAAGAAAAAAAATTTAGTAGAAAAGCCTTTACTTTCAAGGATTTTGATGGCACTAAAGATGCTAGCATGGGTTAGTCAATTAGAGACTATTTTCATGATGAAGACTTTGCCGAACGTGAAATGATAAAGTGTGCATCAAATAATCTCACCAGTAGCGCTGCATTGTGGTGGAACGCCATAGCACGATAAAAGACCACGTATGTGGCATGCATTCAAAAGTTTGTTTTTGCCTCAATTATTGTCCACACAATATAAAGCTAAAGCACTACGCCAATGGGATTTAATTTGACAAGGTCAAATGAAGATGTACATGGCTACACTGATCGTTTTTGGAATTGTTTAATTCAATTGCAAGCTATTGAACATGTCGTCACAAGAAATTAAAGCGTAAATATTTCTCTAGCTTAGCACTGCAAATTGGTGCTGAGGTGGATATGTTTGAATCGGATTCACTGTGAAAGGCTATTAATTTGGCCCTTAATGCGGAGAAGAAGAAAGATGGACAACCCTCTCACTGAACAAACTCCTAACACTAACCGTAACAAGAGAGCGTCTTTCTCTCCTAACTTTGATAAGAACAAAAATCAAAGCCATAATTTTTTCAAGAAACTCAGATTTGAAAATTCTGCCACAACTCTCAACCTTATGGCAACAACAACAGCGACACACAGCAGTGAGGCAACCAAAATTCTTCCAACCAACGTCCTGCTCAAAACTCTAATGTAAAAAAAAAGGTGGTGTTTCAAATGTTTTTAGTATGGTCACTATACAAATAAGTGCCCAAAAGGTCCTGCTAAGAGCAATGGCCAATCCAATAAAGTCACCCAAAATCCAAAGCAAAGACCCTTCAACAACAACCGCCCCAATGGTGCTACTGTTTACCTCATCAAATATGCTAATCCCAATGACAATGAAGTGGAAGCTAATGACGATGAGGGATATGATGACAACCCATCTTCAGGTACTCCTATATCTCCTCACACTTTGTTTAAAGTGCAAGGCACAATCAAGGGTGAAAGTGTTACCATATACATGTGGTAGTGATGTGTGTGAATAGACTAGGACCGTCGAGGCATTATTTTCCTCTTTAGGTTTTTCCCCCCGTGCATTGTATATACGCCCATCACTTTAGGGCTATCTATCTTTCCATTTCACACTAAGTAACGCACTCTCTATTGTGTGCCTTGAGCTTCCTTCATCTTCTCCAAGCTGTGTGTGTCTCGCTGCAACCCTAATTCCAACAATTGGTATCATAGCAGGTTGCGTCCTCCTAGGCTTAGTCGCCAGCTGCTCCAACACACACCTGCTCACTTTCTCTGATTTCAGTGAGCTTTGGCAAGCGTTCACAGGTCGACTAAAATTTTGGGCTCATTTCGGGCTCCGTTTTTTATCAATCAAGAGTTTTGGGCTTATGGATGAATCTATCAATTAGGTAGGTATGGCTAAGGTTAAAACAACTACTCTAGTAAAATAGCAAAGTTAGGAACATCATCTAAATGCAAGATTCTCCAATTGTGCCTTTTTTAGCTTTGATTAGCCAAATAACTCTCACAACTCCAAACAAGAGCTTGAATTATTCACTTTAAGCTTGATGGAAGTCTTTTTCACGTCATCATTTTTTTTTCTTTTTTGTTTTCAAAATTATTTGCCATGTGTGCTTATTTTGTATGTCCGAGGCTTAAGCGCCCACACAGGCAACCTCGAGGGCTCTAGTACCATAGACAATACATGTGAGTGAGGTACCAAATCAAGCCGGGATTTCTCTTCCAACTGAAGATTTTACCTTTGTGGTACCTTTTTGTTTTGTTTCCATGTCCTTTGTATTCTCACTAGTGTCTTTCGTTGTTGAAGTGAGCAACCTTCTCTATGCCTAAAACACTCCTAAGTTCTCAAACACCCAAATAATTTTACCAACTAGGATTAGTGGTCAAGTAAATGAGTTAACCTAAAGTCACGGCCTCCTAACCTCAAGGCTTATCCATATGACTAAACTCTAGTTCATCAACCTAAGCAAAGACAAATTCATATAACTATAATGGAAGATAACAAAACTTAACTAAATGCACTTAATCAAACCATGTAAAACCACAAGTAGAAAATACAAATATCACAAGCATGAATCATGGAAAGTAGTACACCTGGAGGTATGGAATTGCTCATTTTATTGAATGAGATGTCCTTAGCCATGTGGATGGAAATCCATATAAGTTCTCTTAATGCTTTTACATAACAGTATTAAGCAACAAGGCACTATACCTCTAGGAGGCATGTTAGTGTGAAAAGATTAAAACTCATGGAAAACAAGCTGAAACAAAATCTAGACCCTAACCGACCTATGTCTTATCACTTATTAAATCAAGGGAAGAGGATATTATATAGACCGGGTGGCATCCCTAAGACTGAGCCTCTATCCTCATCATCTAGATAAACAAAATCATTGTCAATGAGACCAGAGTCTTCCTCAAATTCTTCATCATCTTCGTGTGCACATATGTTAATCAAGAACCTTGCTATGCATGGATACTCATCTTGTGTAAAAGAATAGGCATGTGCCATTAATGAAACATTCGTTATTGGGTACGGGTCACTGATAGTCCATAGACATATTAGCCATTCTAACTCCTCAAAATTTTTCTCGCCCGCGAGTCTTTCTACCAGATCCCATTCACAAGAAAGTACAGGGTAGCATATGTGAAACACTTGAGAAAAATAAAAAGGGTACCTTTCATAAAAAAATAGAAGCACATGCCTCTGGTGAACTAGCCATCTCTGGGAACACATATAGATTTGGTTAGGTCTCTAAACATGAGTATTTTGTTTCTTGTGCTGCTTAATTTGACATGCGAATTTGGGTATATGTTGGGTCTGATAGGGTGCACTCTCGTTGCTAGTCGCTCTTGCTCATTTACTGTTTTTGCTTTGTTTTGTTTTTTTTTGTTTTGTTTTTGTTAGTATAAGTATAAGTCTATGTATATACAGTCCCTCACTTGAACATTTGATAGGTCCGGGAGGAAGGTTAAGAGGGAAGCGAATGAATGATGGTTGTAGTAAACACTCCCCTCTTCCTTGGGTAGATCATACTTTTTGGAAGGTTGTCGTCAGTATTTGAAACCAATCATTCCAAGCTATAACGGGTGAAGTCTTTGACCAATAGTTTTTTACCACCCTAGGTGCTTTATCAAGTTGCAAGGGTGGTAAGATACTCTCTTATGATCTTCCTTGCAATGTTGGTGTAGGTGGTGAACTTACAACGGGACGTGCAAATTCTTTCTTGTTTTTACGGATATCTACAATGGTAGGTGGAGGTTGTGTTGAAGCTTGTATTTCCAGAGATGAACTACATGAAGAGCTGGAAGCTTCATTTGAATTTCCTGTTCCTGAGCTAGGTGGAACAAATCATTTTTTCTTTGATACCCAAACTAGCTCTAGAACGGGTGTGTAGCATTCTGTGATCTTTTCCTTTTTGCGGTCTTCAAATCGTTTTGGAGTTACAAGATTTGGCCTACATGGATCTTTAGTAGGTGACAGGGGAGAACGCAAGGTACATTTAGGTACCCAGATTTGATTGTTTTCATCATAGTAGCCTTGGGATTCCAATAGTTGTTTATGAATCCAACGTAATGTTTTGTTACCTTTTTGGGGTGAGTGGGGTGTCTCTTATGAGGGTTTTGTTTTGTTCCAGATTGAGCATCCAAAGTGGTTGTTAACAAAGCTTTAGGGACCCATTTGTATCTTGATCTTGACAATTCACACTGAGTCTTGGGTGCTTCATTCTTTCTTTCAGCCATGGAAGTTAAAGCTCTAAAGAGTTGTGCTATAGGGACAAATGTTTCAACCTCTTGAATATGCAATGTTCCATTTTGTGTTCCTTCAGGCAATAACTCAAGGAGTGTCGCTTGAGTGGCAGGAATGAGAGTTTGTTTCTATGTCGTGATACTCCCCATTCCCCAATTATAGTACACTTGGTTGCAGAAATCCACTTACGTTTATGTTTCCCTCTATAGCACCCACATGCATGACCAAAATCTTTGAGCCACGGTCCCGTTGTCATAAGCAACACGAGTGTGCAAGATTCCAAAGATAGTAGTTTTTTTCTTGTTAATATCCTTGACTTGGATGATACTTGAAAGATACCCCTCCTCGGGGGTCTATGCACAAAATATACAATTTATACCTTTATACAATTTTGAATATACATCACAGTTGCGGTAGAATTTGAATAGAGGAGGAGTTCTCAGCGCTCGACCAAGCAAGGAGTTTAGGCCATGAGCCGGACTGCATCTAGAGGTACTGTTAGCAGCAAGCTAACGTGGACACCATTTTTCGGAGTTCTCCTTGTAAAACATTTATTATTTTGATAAATCGAGAATATTGTAACTCCTATTTTCCCTGATAAACCTTGTAATTAATGAGATGGGGCTACAAGCTTTCAAATTACATCAGCCAGTCAATTTCCAGCTTTGGTAGAACTCCAACTTATTAGTTTTGACCACCCAAAAACCTTGGCTAAGGTATAAAAGCCAATTTTTGTAAGTTTTGGATAAGAAATACACAGAGTGAGCTAACGGCGCCCACTTCTCTCCTTCTCGTGCTTCCTACTCCCTCTTCGGTTGTCACATTGCAATTGCGTTTATTGCATTGCAACCATAGGTAAGAGCTCTACATATTGGCGTAAGCCATTCACAGTATTTCATAGCTTTTGGCGTCACTGACCCGCGGCCTAATTTCATTATAACTAGGAATTTACACTTTTAAATCAAAAACTAAGCATAGGCGCGGGGTATTGGGGCATCATTGCTAAACATTTAGATGCGTTCTGGGTCGAAGACGACTAGGTCAAATATCCACTGCTGTTAATATTCGTGATTTTGAAACTTGACCTAAAGTGGGATTTGAGGCCATAGGCATGTGTGCTTAGGTCTCATAAACTTGTCCTAGAAGTTTCCTTACGTTTGGATGTCATTTGATGCTGTAACGGATGTGATTTGCTTGCCAATGAGCGATTGGCTTTTGGTGATTTCAGTCACTTGAGTGTAACTTGAGTTAGATGCGAGTTGTTAATTGTTTTCTGAGAGATTGACAACCTCTTGTAGCCTCTATGCACTAGTCGAGTCAGCTTCGTCCCATGGTTTGACAAATTAATCGTGGTTCTCGCTAATATTGCAATAAGATAGGACAGTGAGGTTAGACATGTGTCCCACATTTGGCACTACTGTCGGGGATCGAAGAGACCTAAACTAGAGAAAAACACGAATGTCTTGTGTAGTTGTCCTTTAACTTCCTCTAGGTTTGTTGTTCAAAACTGTCTTTTAGAACCGCATAGCTTAAGATTGTCGTCTTTTGCTGTGTAGAGGTATCTTGGTAGTAATCGTACTTGCTGAGTACCTTTAGGATTGTAGTTGTAGATTTAGATTAGGATTTGGAGAATGATTGGTGGAGGAGACAAGTCTTAAGATCAAGACTCTGAAAACATAAAAAACACAAGAAAACGAGTGTTTGTGGACACTTTCCACAACCCCATTGCATGAGAATCTAGGAATAGGGTAAGTAGGATCTGAGGTGGATTTCAGAACATTGCTCTCTCTGAAAGAATCAAGTGTGAGTTATTATTGGAAGTTGCAGAATTTCAGGTCTACGACTAGAAATAGCTTGAAAAGACTCGAATCCACTCAATCCGACTGGAGAGTAAGCCTAAGAGTTGTTCGAACCAATGGGTAAGCTCAAAGACACTTCAAGGTAAAAAGTTCAAGACTTGGCCAAAACTCAAATTATTTACTTTTTCTTGACATTTTAGGCCAAATTAAGTTTTGACTTAATTCATAGGCTTAAAATACATCATGTAAATACTGTCTTTGAGAAAATTGCAAAAAAGTGCTCATTTCAAGCTTAAAGTTAATAATCGCGGTTCATACCCTTGACTCATTGCATGTGTACAAACAACTTTTGTAAAGGCCCAACAGATTTGGATCACTAAACTGGTAAAAAACTGGGTAAAAACTAAAGTTTGTACTGACTTTCTCAATCTTGAGTATAAATTTGGGAAAAATTTATCCAAACTTGTTGAAATTTGATTCATAGGCTTATGTTGATGTGATAAACATGTGTATATGCTCAATTGACAAAAAAATTTACAAGAATTCGTCAGAAGTAAATAATCGTGATTTTTTATATCTGCCCTATTTTTCAGCTTTTTTGCCAAGTCTGCATACCACTAGCTTCACCATGTTGTAATAAGCCCACAAACCAAAATTGATAAGATATGAACCACTGGAGTGAAATTTATAACTAAAATTGCAAAGTTAGTATGCTGACAGATAATTGATGACCATTTGACAAAAAATTGTCCAAACTTGATGAAAATTGGCTAGTGACTTTAACTTAAGGTGCTTAATAGATCTGTGTCAAAGTTGGGACAAAAAGTTATAAAAATATAGCTGGAGTAAATAATCGTGATTATCTACATCTGTTTCAAAACTTGATGATTTTGCAAATTTGAGTATACCACAAGGTCAAGCACATCAAGTAGACCTCACAAATTAATTTTGGTAAAATTTGGATCCCAAAAGTGAGACTTAAGCCAGATTCTCGAAATCAGAGTTTGCGAACATCAAACAGTTGATAGACTTGATCAGAATTGGTCCAAACTTGTTAAAACTTGCCTAGAGACTCTACTATCCAGAAACATCATTTTTGACTTTTGAACTCATACAGTGATAGACCAACATAATGTAAGGCCACAGGGCAAATTTCGGTTCAATCGGATCAAAATTGATACATGTACACTCCGTTTATAGGTTGCAAAATTAGACCTTTGAATCTGAAAGTCAAATCTTTGACTCCCATAGCTCGATTTGAAGTGATACATAGAGACCAATCATTAGAGTTCTCAAGAGCGCTACTGTCTTTATAGAAGAATAGCTAACTTGATTGAATTTCTATAGGAATCAGGTTGAAGACTGGGAATCAGTGGCTTGACAGAAAGTTGCAATTGAATCGAGTGAAATTGACAAGTCAGTCCAAAGGTGAGTACTTTATCCAGGGCTTCATAAGTCTATATGAACCTTAGATCTGGTCTTGTACTAGGAAATCAGGGCATACTAGGAGAAACCTCCAGTAGAGTATCAACCGAAGAAAGCGTGAATCAAGGCAATTCCTTGCACACAATTCCTGAAGAAGTCTCATACACTTTTTCAGACTCAACATTCGAAATTTCTTCTTACTCGACTCACTCGAAAACCGGAACGACATTGCGCTATAAGCATATACTATCTTTTTACAAGACCAACCATCATGGAGCCCAGGTTTACTTGGGCCCTAACAAGGAGTATGCTATTCGCATTGATGACCATGGTATTGAGTTCGAAGAAGAGGTTAGGGCAAACAAACAAGAAAAAATGTACATGGATCGAAATGGAACTCAGTATTTATAGGTCAAAAACCCTGACGTGATAGACAAATGGGGGTTAGAAATAAACACTATAATCCCAGATATGTCAGCAAAAGAAGGACCACCAACTTTGGAATTCGAGGGATACGATCAAGTAGACTTGAAGCCTTTGAAACGGCTTAGTACAAATAATCGTAGGATCGGAGTCTATTGTTGGGAAGATAGAAACATAAAAGATCTTCTGTGGACTTCTCATGCCAAACCAGGACAATTAATGGCCATGAAGATCATCCATATTTTCAAGATCAAAGATAAGGGATCAACTACCAATGTACCTATTTAGGCATTGTTATAACAACAAATTTGTTATGATGACTCCTGAGGAGGTAGAACAAACCAAATACCAAGGGTATTCCATATGGGATTGGATATTGGGGCAAGGACCACAAACAATTCCAAGAGATGAACACCGTGAGAGATCATCTGAGAGAAATGTGAAGAAACCAGAAACCACCTCATCACGTAGAAAAGTGGGTGACACTAAGGCCAGCAGTCTAGGGCTACATGAGTCACTAATTCCAACAGACTGGTTTGAAGGACTCGGAATAGGAACAACTCCTAGCAGACCTGGAGTTGAACCAAACAGACGTGTCAGACCAGCTGATTTTCAAAAATGGGTCAGAAAATACAGTGGATCAGGGGATCCATATGACAACTTAGCAAGCTTTAAGCAAGTGCTAAGAGCAGAGTGTATATTCGATTTCTATACTCAATTAGAGGGGTTTGGAATGACATTAGAAGGAAAAGCATTGACATGGTTCCAAAACATTCCACCAAGGTCAATCATAAAATTGAATACATTAGCTCAAGGATTTGTAGCTGCTTGTTCCAAAACGAGGATTAAACATAATACGGTAGCTCAAATCTACAGCTTTAAATAGAAACATGGTGAGTGTGTTAGGGATTGTGCAACTCGAATGAAACAATACATTGCCAGATGCCCAGAGATGGAGATACCTGCAGAAGAACGACTTGTATCTTTGTTTCTGGAGGGACTTCTAAACACAGAACTTCATGCTATACTCTATAGTAAAAAGTATACAACTTTAGAAGCGTGTGTGTCTGATGCGATTGACCTAGGAGACAATTGCGAGATCTTAAACGAAGAAGATGTCCCTAAGGATAACCAAAGCAAGAGGACAACATCCATTAAACCAGCACAAGTGGGAACGGCTGCTGTGACACCACTCTCAGCCATAGAAGATATGCTAAAAAGGATGAACAACATGATGAACAATATGCAAAAAGCACCTATGAGAGGACTAGGATAAGGGATGCCTCCACAGGGACAACCAATTAGGCCACAAAAATGGTGTGAAATCGAGATTAAATGGACCAACCATGAGATCCACGAGGGCTACTTCAGACCAAAGTATGATGGGAAAGTTCAGTATGTGCCCATGAGGCCACAAGGACAACCCATGTACAGATATCAGCCTAATATGGCCCAAGCTCAAAGACCACCAATGGGTATGGAAAGATCTCAACCTATGTTGGGACAACAACCTCCGTATCCAGGACATAATGCAGTTCCTATAAAGTACATGCACTCTGAAGGAGTCATAGATGAACAAGCAATAGTGCCTATTACACCCTATGCAGAGCCTAGTCCATCTACAGTAATGGTAGAAGGAGATTGGTATATTCCACATCTACCACCAATGGAAGAAACCATGAATTATGCTCCACTAGAGCTCGCACCAATGTATTATGTAGCTAATCAAGGTGTCAGACCTCCCATGGGAAGACCCATGATGAAGCCTAGAATAGGTAACTGTCATAACTGTGGTGTTGATGACCATTGGAAGAACAAATGTTCAGAGCCTGACAAAAACCTCAAACCAATTGAAGCCTATCGTATACAATGTTGCAAAAAGGGAGGACACTTTTCGAAAGATTTTTCTAAGAATCCTTTGAACAAGGGAAAAATTGTCGTAAACGTAGTCCAAGTGATGCCTAGTAGCTCATCAGAGAGTGAACTGATTGTTCCAATCAAGTTAATCACTAGAGCCCAGGCAAAGAAAAAGAAACACAACTCCTCTGATGATTTGGAGAACACAAAAATTTCTTCTCAAAGAATCAAAAGGAGCAGAAGCAAAAGATATGAGATGAGAAAACAAAAACAACGGGTTGAAATTGAAGAGAAAGCAAAAATGCTAGCCCAGGACAAGTTGAAAGAAACTAGCAGTGAATTCAAGGAAACAACCGTGAAATCTAGAGGATCCATTCTAGTTGATAAAATTTTTGAGCCTATTAATGCTGCCTTGGAAGCCTACTGACAGGACTTAAAGCAAGCCAAAACATGGAAAACAAGTGGAAAAAATATCCATCTCCAGACATGGAAGCAGCAAAGCTGGAGGCTTATCAAAATTTGGTAAGAATCACGCAAGAAATGCTGGATAAACAAAAACCCAAACTTGAAAGTATTGCAAAACCTGAAGAGCTTGTGGTAGAAGGAACGAAAGCAAAATCCTATGTGGTGGCAGAACCCCACCTTGAAACAAATGAACCAGAGCTTATAGTGCCGGACAACGAAGATGCCTTAGACGGAATTCCATTTGTAGAGGAAGACTGGCCAGGACACTTATGGGAAAGAGTAAGAGAGATTAATGATGGGAGCCTAACTTTAAAGTCAGCTCCTATAGAGGAAGTCTGGTTGGACAACCTACCTTCTGATATGAATATGGATTTACAATCCTTGTATGGGGATTGCGGATCGAAAGCTTCAGGAATGTTTAAACCATTGACATTAAAAACATTACCTTCTTACGTGGGAGATAACGAAGATGAATCCATCGTTTGCAAGACCGCTCAAGTAAAGAGAGCTGAACAGACCCTGGAAGTAGACATCATTCATTCAATCATGTCTACACCCATCCAATGCACTGTTACTTTGGGAGAACTGTTGAAACTCAGACCATACTTGTGGAACGATTTACAGAAAACCCTAGAGAAGGTGCGGATAACGGGGTTGATCTCTAAGAATATGGGAAAATTGAAAAATAAAATGGAAAACAAAGAGATTCGATCAGTTGCTATGAACAAGGTCGGAGAATATTGTGAAGGGGAAGAAGGAAACACCACCCTTCCAATGAAATATAATGACATTGAAAACATGGCAATACTGGACAGTGGAGCTGGCATAGCCATAGCCACTAAAGCAGTATGGGAATCCTGGGGACAGCTAGCCATTAGACAAACTCGAATGAAATTGCAGTTGGCTAACGGACACATTGAGAGACCACTAGGGCTACTTGAAAAAATAATAGTCAATTCCTGTGGAATTGAATATCAACACACTTTTGCCATAGTAGACTTTGGGAAAAAACTCAACTATGAAATCATATTGGGAAGACCTTTCATGCGACAGGTACAACTTATCCAAGATTGGGAAAACAACTATCTGTACTTGAAGCAGGTGGGATCTATAACAAGAGTCAATCTAAAAGATCACAGTTATAGAGATGTCTTGAAAACACCCATCCAAGATTTTGATTCTATCTCTTTGGCTGAAACTAAACTCCCATCCTGGTTAAACAAAGACACTCCTATTTGGATGTACGGGGCTTCAAAAAATGGAAGCTTAAGAAGAGAAGAATGTATCCTAAAAGGGACTGCATAGACGAAGCCTACATACCTGAACCCTTTCCAGAGCATTTATTTGAGCCATTTGAGTGGACTCAAATTTTAGTGACGATGGATGTATGTGTGAATACATCTATGCCTACTCAATTTTGCAATGAGGATGGCTACAACATAATTCCCATCCAAATGATGTCAGTCCTCAACATTCAAAACGAAGATGAGGAACCCAAGGACTTGATGAAAGCTCAACAAGTCTTTTCAGACCTCTATTACGATGCAACTGATGAGTTATATGAACACTCAGCTACCTCAGAAGATTTGGGGTCAGAAAAAGAGCATACGAGAGGTCAATTACTCTTAAAGGGAGGGGAAGAAAAGTTCTTTGACTTTGGTAGATATCCTTCAAACAAAAACTCAAAAATGTCTCAAACATCAAGAAAAACAATGAAGGGTACTTGAGAAAAATCTCAGAATAAAAAACCACTCATGACCAAAGTCGAGCGGAAAAAGAAATATCAAGAGTTGAAAAAAGATCTCAAGGAGATATACACAACCAAAATGGAAACCACGGAGGAGTATGGTAAGAATGTAATGCATGTTTCATCCCATTACAAAAAGTATACTCTCCCAGATCGGAAAATCATAATTGAATAACCTGTTAGGGAACTACGAAAACAAGGCGAATCTTACGAAAGGCTTGAAAATGCTAAAAGGGTAGACTTGGCTGAACCAAGAGAAGAGCCTAGACCTACTTACATTGCAAATGACCTAACAGAAGAAGAAGAAAAGCTTTTGCTGAGCTTGTTAAAGGAATACCGAGATATCTTCGCTTGGTCGTACAAGGATCTAAAGGGTGTTGATTTAGAAATCTGCCAACATACTATACCCATGAGAGATGATGCGAAACCAAGTAGACAGAGACCATACACTTATAACGAAACATTTGCCAGGAATATCAAAGAAGAGATTGAAAAACTAAAGAAAGATGAATTTATTTACAAAATTGAACACACAGATTGGGTATCTCCGATTGTGGTAGTACCTAAGAAGAATGGGAAATTACGAGTGTGTGTTAATCTCAAAAAGGTGAATGCAACATTGATTCCCGAGTCGTTGATCTTCTTGAAGCTCGAAGTGTTCTACAGAGTCATAGAACTCGTCGTCTTCTTCATCTTTTGATTCTCCACATTTCTTTGTTTCCTCCTTATTTCGAGAGCTTGTTGATGTCTGGTTCTCTTTGTTTTCCTGGATTACACTCACTGCAAAATAAGGAACGACATCATAGCCATTCTCATCACAAAACTTTGTTGTGGGAGCATCCTCCACAGCGCACACGTCCATAGTAGCCAAGATGTGTTCCCATCCAAAAGGCTCTAACTCTTCTTCAGGAAATGGTTCTGGGATATAGTCCATATCCTCTATAACCCGCTCTAGGATACATTCCTCACGTTTCAAGCTACCACATTGTGAAGCTCTACACATCCACAGTTCTTTAGGCTTACCTAACCAAGCTGGAAGTTCTGATCCCGCTATTGAGGCCGTTCTCGTCACATCCCTATAGCTATGGTCCCTCAAGTTTACCTTTGTTATGGTTTCCATATGTCTCAGGTATATATGGTTATAACCCCAATCTTGGACCATTTTCAATTGTCGCATGAATGGTCTTCCCAGAATGATGTCATAGTTGTTCTTCTTGCCAAAGTCAACAACAGCAAAAGTGTGTTCATATTCAATGTCACAAGAAGTAACAAGTACTTTTTCTAGAAGTCCTAGGGGCTTTTCCTTGTGTCCTTCTGCAAGCTGCAGGGTCATTCGTGTGGATATCAAGGCAGGTTTTCCCCATTTTTTCCAAACCTCTTTGGTTGCAATGGCCACACTGGCTCCACGGTCAAGGATTGCCATGGTTTTTACATTATTGAATTCCACAGGAAGGGTGGTGTTTCCATCTTCTCCCTCGTAATACTCGCCTACCTTGTTTAATGGCACTGGCCTAGTATTTAGTTGAGGCATTTCAAGCTCTTTGATGCCTTCCTTGATTTGAGTCATTGGGGTTTTTACACCAAATTTCTTTAGAAATTTACCCACGTTAGCCCACATGTTTGGTCTTATTCTGAGCAGCTCAGCTAACATTATTGTGCAGGTGACTGGGGTAGATAGAATATCTACTAGCCCTTTTGAATCGATGGCCTTGTTGGGAGACCGTCTCTGTGATGGGACTGCAACCACATCTGACTTGGTCTCGTACTCTCCCATGTAGGACGATAGTGTTCTTAGTGAATGGGGTCGACTATCCATAGATTGTACAGATCCTTTCTCGCCCCAATATGATTGCACGTCTAGATTCATTTGAGATCCAGTCTCAAATTCCTCTATTGGTGGTAGAAACACTCCTCATTCATCACCAGTCTTGTCTACTCATCTTCTTAGGTCATCGGCTTCATTGGCCTCTCTGACTTGTTTCCACAATTCATCAAGACCATCTATCTCTTTACAATCCTCAGGTATAGCTTGGTGAAATCCCTCGGAAGAGTTATCCGTGGTATTCAGTACTATCCTTGGTTCTAATGCTGGGTCTTTGAGGTTTGGTCTGTGCTCATGACTAGAATCTGGCTCTTTTAGTTCCTGGTTTGGTGGGATTACTTGTGTAGGCATGACACGGATCACATCCTCAAGTTTTGCAACTGGTGGTTCTAGAAAAGCTTGGGCTGTTTGAATCAGTTTCTGGCACATTTCAAACCTTTGCTTTTCTGGCTCCGCATAGGGATATGTCATCCACCTTTGTTCTTGGGTTTGATTGTTTTTGAGCCTCGCATCATAGGCTTTCAAGAGGGCATCTAATGTCTCATTAACCTTCTCTACCAACACAGATCCTCCTGAACTAGCACTTCTCGGTTTCTCATCCGTGGATGGTTCTTCTAGAGGTTTAACCATATGTGTAAAAGAAGGTGCCTCCTTTTCCTCATGTTGTTTTATCTTCTGTACACACTTTTAGTTGAATCAATTAATCCAATTTTAACCTACACTCTACTCTATTTCTATTTTGTATTCAAGTGTTGCAATAGCTTGTCAATATCATGAATGTCTCTCTAATCTTTTCTTCGTAACCTCTACAAGTGGTATGAAATGTAGAGATTAGCATTCTCCATTATCTAAACTCTTGTTTTCCATTCCATTCATTCAAATTGGGACCTTCTTAATCTATGTGTATTATTAACCAAGTGTGGGCACATTCATGGAAAACCCGTTGAGACACTACCCTCCTTGATGAAATCATCATTGATGATAGACGGATTGTGTGTCTAGGTCTGGATTGTGTATAGTTTTCCCACTTAATCCACCTCCCGTTGGAATGGTTTTCATAATCAATTGGAAGCCCAACCCCTTGCATTCAAAAGTCCTGCTTAAATATCTTTGCTTCAGCTATGAAAAGAGCCCTTAAACCCCAAAATCCAAGAGGATTATCCCATTCAATTTTACATCCAATAATAGGTGTGTGTGTGTGTGTGTGTGTGTGTGTGTGTGTGTGTGTGTGTGTGTGTGTGTGTGTGTGTGTGTGTGTAGGTGTTTTATCATAAATAATAAGACATAATTGAACTTTTACATTCAAAAGACAATTGGATCTAGAGAAAGAGAAATGATAAGTACAAAAAAAACTTTGTCTTAGAATTATCTTTGTACAATGCTTGTATGAATGAAGCTTCATTCTAGTATATAGATATCAGAAGTACTTCCCTTTGCAATAGGTGTACATGTGAGCATGTATTGGACAACTACTAGAAGCCAAAAAAACCTTCCAAGATAAGATAGAGTCCTTACCTGCATCCATCCAAACAAGATAACGGATATGTCAGCCTTGGATGTGTTTTACAGGTATTAATGGACTATACCAGTGTTATCCATGTCCATCTTTAAACATTTCTTTAAAGCATTCTAGCTAAGTCCAAAGTAATTATGTTGTTTTCATATGAGGTTTTATTAACCCAAAGTTTTATTTAGTATTTTAGTCTTAACTTAGAGGGACATACCCCCTACTACTTAAATGGTAAGTACCCCAACACAAACTTCTTTGAGTAAATTAATGGGGCTCCTTCTGTAAAGAAGTTTTATTGAGTATAAGTGTGTTGTAGAATATATTCAGAACTGATTCAGTTAAAGTGGAATCCAATCTTTCCTACTTTCTATTAGTCACAAACTCCTAGCAAGCCAAGTCGTAGAGGCTTTCTGTGGTAACTTTATCCTGTGAGATTGTCACACCAAAAAAACCCGGTTAAGTTGTGAATGCAAATAGAGTATTGCATTATCCCGTTCTATCAACTGATATCAAACAGGTGCCAACATATAGTGTAACAAGTCTATAACCCCTCAAGGTCACCCAAATATGCAACAACAATGTTTTTAGAAGATAAAGGATGGCCAAAAAATCCCTAAGTACATTCAATCAGAGGTGTTTATACCAGTTTTCACAAGTGATAGTTGTATCATGTTAATAAGTTATAGCAACAATACCAAGCATAGAAGTCAATAATCATCCGAGGAACACCCCTATCCGAAATCCTCTTACTATATCGATAGCGACACTACCATATGCACAAACCAATACCCATCTGGGGTGTACCTTTCCAACCAAAGCTCCATTATGCATAGACGGGATACTTACCTTCACATTGGGCAAGTTCTTTAACAAACCAGTGAACCAATAATAGAGCAATAGAATAACTTTTAGTGTAAAGTGGTACCAATTTCCAACCAACCAGAACCTCATCGTTAAGTATATCCTTCATTAAACTAATGCGTGCCATCTGTAAAAAACTAAAACCTAGCTGAGGGATTTAGCAAAAAAAACCCTAGTTAGTGCCTTCATTTGTCAAAGCAAAGCTAGCCATAAAGTGAGTTTTATCAGTAAAAGCGGCAAGTTATGCCCACCATATTTTAAGCTACATTTTTTTAATATAGTCCTATAAACCAAAACCAATAATCACCGGGATAGACCCCTTCCTTTTTTTATAGATTTTTACCGTACAATATGCTGATGATGCACATTTTCTTTAAAAAAATTGTATGGTCCAGTCAAGTGGTAGTAACCAAAGGTTTCAAGCAAATGAACAGTTTTCATAACGTAGCCAGGAAAAACAGTAGTAGGATGCAAGTTATGCCCTAATCAACATTAGTCATATAATGTCACACACAACCAGCAAAATGGGGCTACACGAGTTATAGGCATTTGAGGAACAACACTCCTCAATGGTGTTACCAAAGCAACGCCAGCCCACACAGTGGTCCTTACCAATCAACCAACCTTTAGCAAGCTCTACCAAGTCGAGTCAAACCACCCACTGAGTCTTACTATTTATAGCTCACAGAGCATTTCCATAATAATTACATAATCCAAAAAATACGATTGAAACAAAATCCATGATACCAAGCATAGTAACCAACCTTTGTTGTAGTTGTTGCAAGCTCCATTTTAGGTGTAGTAGAGAATAAATAAATAATCCTTACACTTTACGCAAGCAAAACTCACCCAAGGCTAAGTGAGGGGTAGAGTGCGTCCTCACCTTTTAAATAGAGGAAGGAGGAAGGCCGCCATCACTAAATATGTGTAGCGCGTAGGGAGTATTGAGTGGAGCAAGCCCCTCCTGGGGATCTGAGCATGTGAGGCTGCCTTCGATGCGGTTCGTCATGGAAAAACCACCATAGCGCCTTCACGGCAAGGTTTATAGAGGGCAGTAAACCACGTTTTTTGTCAGCTCAAGATTTTTAATACCTTTCATGATTACAATCGAAATATCCCACAGTGGATACCCATATAGAGAAATTAGGAAGCATTTTTATATGAATCCAAAATATCAATTATGCTACAAAAACCCAAAGGTAATTACCAGCGCGCGCACACGCGCGCGTGTGTGTGTGTGTGTGTGTGTGTGTGTGTGTGTGTGTGTGTGTGTGTGTGTGTGTGTGTGTGTGTGTGTGTGTGTGTGTGTGTGTGTACCCACCCTATCCCAGGCACCAAACACAATGAGTCGATAGTAGGCCCATTGTGAATGGGCCTACTATCTTATTAGAGAGATGAGAATATTATGGTTAACGTGTAACCTAAGCCAATTATGTTGGGTAAGAGTTTGTAGAATATAATTAATTATGTCGTTTCTACTAAAGCCATTAAGGAAATACTTGTTTATCAGTACCTTAATATCCTTCCAAGCAAGGAGGTAATTGGAGGAAGAGTAGATAATTAAGTAAAGCAAGTTGATACAAGTGCTAAGAGCCGCTATGTGGGGCCTATTACTATTCCTTTTAATGAACTCAAAAGGAGGCAGCTTTAGAAGATCTCTTTTCCATACAAATTTCCGGTCATACCCTCCAACACAGGGTATATGAAGAGAAATAGAAAAGTTAATGAATGTTTTGAAGTGCAGAAAACTCCATCAGGTGTTATGAACTCTTGTAAAGAAGTTGGTTCAATTTTTAGGCAGTTAGGATATATATGGCACATCTCATCTAAGAAGGCTTTATTGTTGATGCTAAGTAAGCCATCCATATATCTGTAAGTGTGTCCAAATAGTGAAAGTTTGTTACTTTTACATTCCATGGCTCTGAGAAATCATTTGTATTCAAAGAAGGCAAGGTATATTATACATAAGTGGAGAGCAAGAGAACCCCATGGGGATGCCTAGGCTTTGGTTGAAACAATGTCCTCTAGATAGTACAACTATCAAGTGGAGAGCAAGAGAACCCCATGGGGATGCCTAGGCTTTGGTTGAAACAATGTCCTCTAGATAGTACAACTATCAAGTAACCATGATATGTAAAGACATAGCTTCTCTTCATTGAAATGTAAGGGGTGTAATGAGTATGTCTTTTTTATCCATCTAGGTTTTTTGGAAAGGGATATCTAGAAGAGATTTTGCTTTGTAGCATTAATAAAAGCTATTTTGATAACCTTTGATAGTACATTCTTAAAGACAAGATCACCTTCTAAGGGAATATTCTCATAACACTGAGTAATATCTACTGTAAAAAGATGGAAGATTTGTTTAGTGAGGTTAAGAGAAACCTCAACCGAGTCTTTTGTTATCCACCAGAAGGGGTTGTATTGTATTTGTAGAAAGTTGTGGCAAATTTTTTGTTTAGAGGCGCCGATAAGTTCAAACTTTGCTAATATAAGGTCAAGCCAAGGAGTGATATCTTTGGTGATATCTGTAAAGATGCCATTAAAAGCATTTAATATCCATCTAAATTTATGTTTATGAATTTTATATGTGGGTAAAAGTACTGGTAGTTTAGTGTCTTGTAGAACATAGCTTAGATTTTCTAAGTGTCTCGAGATGTTATTGGTAATTGTTTGTGGGGATGTGTTAATTCTAGTGAATTCTTTCCCGAATACCCAAAAAAGAGGAGCTTTCCAAGCTAAGTTTTTGCAAATAAGAGTGGGATAATTAGAGCTTTTATCCAACCTGCCGACTATGAACCAATTCTTAGCTAATTTTTGAAAATAATGAGCAAGTTGTGGTGTTATCCAGGAGTTACCACTAGATAACCATTTTCTAGGTGTTTGTGAGATTTTTTGAAAAAAGCATTCTTCCACCACTTTTGTTATGTCCAGTAGGACTGTCTTCTTGAGTTGGAGAGAACTGACAAGGTTAGTTAAGCACCTAAGTAAAGTTGATAGAGCGAGATATGGGTTTTGGGAAAGTTAGGTATGTGATTGAGCCCATTGGCCAAGATTCTTTGTATTTTGATATTTTCAATGATGCTAAGATCGGAAGTGCAAACATGCATCCCATATGTATCAAAGTTTTTGCAAAATGTGATAAACTGATTGTAGATACATACGGGAACAGATTCATGCCGAAGAAAATCATCACTGTAGACCAAGTTTTTAGTGGGTTGTTGATACTTCCAACCAATAATTACATTGTCTAGTAGTTTATGATTGCCAAAAAGTAGGTCAAAGCACTCACAAAAAAGTCTTTTAGGTTGTATTTAGTTGAAAAGTACATTATGGAAGAGACAGTGCACGTAAATAGATTCTTGGCCTGGAGATTTTTCTTGAGAAACCTCCTTCCACATGGGCTCGTAGCAACTTGCATGTTCATCAAGGATTACATTTCAAGAAAGTTCCTAATTGGGGAGTTTTGGCCTCTTCCCCTAGCGTAGCTACAGGACTTCCCTCGATTAGAGGAAGATCTAGGTGTCCAAAAAGAAGTGAAAGAGTTGGGAGTAGCAAGATAATTGGGTCGTTTTAGAGAAGGGGAATCATCTTCATCCGTACATGGCTTGAGTAAGCTAGTGATGATCTTTACACCTTTGTAATTAGCATAAGTGCTTAAATAGATCCCGGGTTCATCAGATTTTAGTTCCTTCAAGATATCCAGGATTAGCCCATGAAAGATGTTAAAGGCAATCTGAGCAATTACTATCTGTTTCGCTTCGCCACCAACCAGGAACAAATAAGGGAGAGGTGAAAGTCCATGGGTTTTTCAGGGAAAAGTAGGTCAAGATGGTTGAGAATACACCAAATGGCATGATCAATCCACATGATGCTGGATTCGCAAGAGGCTTTAGGGTCAAGAAATTTGCAGGCACATTTAGCATAGGGTCGAAAAAATTCCAAATGGATTCTATGTAGAAATATGGGTTGCTTTTGGCAAACTCCATGTTATCCTTTGTACGGATGTAGAGGCCAATATTGGAAGGGCATTTGGAATGGTCAATGAGATTGAGGTTGAAGGAGGCTTTTATGAGTTCCCCTTTGTCGAGGAACTATCCACCTTTCAGGATCTTAAGTTTGCATTCTTGGACAATAGAGGCAGGGAGATCAGTAAGGTAAACCCAGGTTTCACTTAGAGTTGGTGCTAAAAATGCTTTGTTAGGTAAAACCCAAAGCTGACGGTCTACCCCAAAAGATTCAATTTCAATCTATCTAGCAAGTAGGAAAGAAAATACTTTAGAGATTTTTGGTACCGTTTCTAAGAGGTTAGAGTCATTAGGCCACATAGATTACTCTAGAATTCTTTGACGGCTTCTAGAGTCGCACGATCGCTACAAAAGATACCACCAGTTTGAGGGATAGTAGGGGTACCCGAGGTACTAATAAAAGATGGATTGAGGCAGCATAGTCTTTTCAAAAAGTTAGATAGTTCAGCCCCAGAAGAAGAGAATAGGCCAAGCTCCTATTGGTATTATGGGAAATTGGGCTATGTATTGGGAAATCAGATTCACACCCTCCTTGGAATCCTTGTCTAAGGTAGCTACAACTTTGACCCGACTGTACAAAAATTTGTAGAAAGCACTGGCTCCTTTTGGCGCTAGCTTTTGGAGCCAATTGCTTTAGAGTTTGGAAGCTTTTCATGTATTGCTTTTCCATGGCCAAGGGCCTTTAAAGAAGACCCCTGGTCCTCTCTATGGATCACTTGTGTTGACGAGCCGGTGAATAGAGAGGATCCGCGGGCAATTGTACTGCTCAAGCATTAATAGAGAAAGAAATACCAAAATGGGCTCTAGTCTTTGGGGCCATTATCTATGGGCTCGAAACTACGTCGGGCCGTTTCAACTCAATTGAACTATGAAGTATTTTAAAGTGATTCTCTCTCGTGTCTCACGCAAGATTCTTGACTTGGGGTGTTCAATTTTGTTATAGTGGTATCAAAGCTCATTCGATTTCTCTTCTACTAAGAAATCCGATCCCTTTTTCCATGACACACATGGATTCTGGCAAGAATCAATCGACTCATCCTGCCTCTTCGGGAACGGGAGGCAACACGGGAAATTCGAATAGATCGAGAAACCTCATCCTATGCAGTATCAACTAATGTAGATGCAATGTTAGTAGCAATTTGATGAGTGCGCAAAGCAGATGCTCCAGTTTGTGAAGGATCCACAATATGCCAAATTTTTGACCCGGCACCCGATTAACCAAGTACATACACATTGGCAAAAATCCATTCACACACCAATAAAATTGGCCCTCAAGGATTTTTATTGAAGAAGAACTTGATGATGTTGTGGAAAGACAAGTCAACCAACTTTTGGGGGCAAAGAATCAATCAAAGAAACACAACAGGAGGACTGACTACCCGAGTTATTTGGGCCATCAATCTTCTTTTGCAAGTGCAAGAAAATAGAAGAAGCATGTACGCTTCAAAGGACTGTCCACTTCATCTTCATCTTCTTCTGATAGTTTGGATAGCTCTTCCTCTTTTGATTCGAGTGATGAGGACAAAAAGAGCAAGAAACAAAGAAAGAATCAGAGGTTTGGAAAGAACAAGAAGAAGGCAAAGAAGAGCAGATCATACCGTAGATTTCAACATGTTTTTGATAGTTTTGACGAGGATTCATCCTCCTCTAAGATTTCGGACTCCGATAACCACATGTTCCATTCAAAGAAGAAACAATTTTATAGAGCCAACCAATATGATTTTCTCGAGGACAAGGGCAAAAAGACCAAGGAATTTAAGGAGGGTGGATAGGCAGTAAAGTTTGAATCCTTTTGAAGGTTTCAAGATTCTCTCAAGGCTTTAGCCTTTATTCAATAGTTTTACATATCATTCTCTAGAGGGTGCTACTCAAAGCACTCCAAAATCAGAAGGGCAACATCATTTTTAAAAGGAAATGCACGAACATGGTGCCCCACTCTTCTTTTAAGGAAAGAAGCTCCAACCAAGTGGTTAAAGTTCAGATGGCTCTTTATTTCCTCTTGGCTAACTCAGGAGTATGAAGGAATGTCATTATCGCTTGGAACCATCTTCGGATGACCAAGGCTAACTCTTTGGATGTTCCATTGTGAGAGATTTTGGGATGATTTTCTACCTGCCTCTTCTTTTAAGAAGGTCACTTTCAAGCAGAAATTGAGAAATTTTGTTGTGGACTTTCCGAAGAGATCCAAGATTACTACTGCCTTCAGCAAAAGTCCGAGTCCATACAACAATCGATGGGACATGCCAAGCAAGGATTTGCTATGCATTCGGGTAACCTGACTTACCCCACTAATCAATTTTCAACACCAAGGACCGGACATAATTTGACCAAAGATAATAGAAGAAGAAGGGAAGGATACACAACCCCAATTGACCAAGGTACAGAAATCAGACTACCTCAAGGGAAGTTTTGGACTCTCAAATGGGCCCTATAAGGACTTTGACTTTCTCCCTCTTGTCCAAAATGGGTGCATAGTAAAATTTTTACAAATGAAATCAAAACTTGTTGAACCTTTTGAATTTGGAATGTACTCATCGAGATCTATACGTTGATATATAGCATACCATCAGATTCCTTATATTCTAAAAGATTTTATTTTTGATGTGACAACTCCGTCTTATAAATGGAATCTCTTCCCACATTCCAGCTTCAGTGGGGAGGCCATAATTTCTACAAATCAACTCCAGATTTGTCGGAGTCTGGGGATTAAGAACTTACTTTCTAAGCTCTTTCCAATGATATGTTGGTTGATAGGGTTTTGACAAAGTGTATATGTACTTCATCGGATTGCCCACTTTGGACAAGAGAGTCACAGTAAAACCTCCTTATAGGGACCCTTTGAGAGTCCAAATTTTTCCTTATTGTTTTGAATGTGAAGAACAAGGACGCATCCCTACAAGGTGCCCCAAAAAGGCACATCAAGGACAATCCAAGGACATGCCTGGAAGGTTTAGAGTAGCTGGAGAACATGGCAAAGTATGAAATCAAGAATCCCTCATCTTCTTTGATGGAGGAGCCAAGGCCAACTTCATTTCACCTGAATTGGCGGCTCGACTTGGAAGTATGCCTGACAAAATGGGGCCACAGGCGGAGGCAATTCTAGCGGCACCTGGACGGGATGTTTCCATTACACCTGTCATTGGCAAACTTTGTTTGCATTGTCAGGGGTATTTAGGGCAAGAGGACTTTTATGCCATGCCTTTGGAAGGGTGTGATCTCCTCCTAGGAATCTCTTGGTACCGCAAGAACAATGTCATGGTTGACTATCGGGCTCAGAAAGCTACTTTGAAGAATGAGAAGGGCAAGAAAATTATTCTTGATGTAAAATTGAAGGGCGAGTATGTCCCTACTGTACCGGCTTTGGCCAGTTCCAAATTAATGAAATCCAATTTCTTTTTTACTCAATCTACTTGAAAGAATTGAATGATGAACAACGGACCAATATATCTGAATTGGATAAGGAACAACAAGAGCTTTTGCACACAAAGGATGATTGCTTCTTTGAAAGCCTACCAGGCTAGTTACCGCCACCTCCTCCTGAGGACCATACAATCGATTTGATTCTTGGAAGTATACCACCGATCCAACCACCTTGTTGAGTTAGCTAAGCCTAGAATGAAACCAAGTAAAAGAACTTCTAGAAAAGGGTTTCATCCAACCTAGCACATCACCTTTTTGTTCTCCAATTTTTCTAGTACTAAAGAAAGATGGATCTTGGAGAATTGGAATTGATTATAGAGATCTCAATAAAATTACCATCAAGAACTAATTCCCTATCCCAAGGATTGATGATATCCTTGACAGATTTCAAGGATCCTCTTGCTTCAGTAGAATTAATTTGCAAAGTGGATATCATCAGATCCAAATTGCTTCGGGTAAAAGAAAGCTTTTTGGACAACTTTTGGTTTATATGAATATTTGGTGATGCCTTTTGGACTCATGAATGCTCCAACAATATTTAATCGGATGGCGAATGGGATTTTCCAAGAGTATCGATATTTTGTGGGCACTTTCTTTGACGACATTATAGTTTTCTCCAAGAATGAAGCAAAGCACATACGTCATCTGCTACAAGGTTTCCAGGCATTGCAAAAGAATAGATTGGTTATCAATGCCAAAAAGAGTGATTTTTTCTTACCGGAGATACATTTCTTGGGGCACATAGTCTCTACAAAAAGAGTGCAGATGGATCGGGCCAAAATTGAGACTATTCGCGATTTCCCTGAACTAAAGAATGTTGATGACGTTTGAAGCGTTTTGGGCTTGTACTCTTACTATCGGTGGTTCATTCAAAAGTTTGCAGACATAGCTTCACCTTTGCATTTACTGACTCAAAAAGGAGTCCCTTTCACTTGGGGATTGACAAAGGTGACTGTTTTCAAACACTCAAAGAAAAACTGACTTAGACTAGTGTTGTCTTTTCTAGACTTGCAAAAGCCATTCGAAGATTATTGTGATGCTTGTGGTCATAGTCTCTAGGAGCAGTTTTGATGCAAGAAATCCATGTCATTGCTTACGAAAGCAAGATGTTCTTACAACCAGAGTTGGTAGCACAGATCTATGAGAAAGAGCTATTGATAGTGATCCATGCTCTTACACAGTGGTGACACTATTTACTTAGAGATGATTTCAAAGTCTTTACGGACCATCAGAGTTTACGCTAATTCTTGTCACAAAAGCAACTTTTGAAAAAGTAGATGCAATGGGGTAACATCCTATCACAATTTCACTTCTAGATTGTCCATGTTCAAAGACAAATTAATTTAGTGACAGGTGCATTGTCTTGAAAGCCCTTGGTTCTAGTTATTTTCACGATTCATCACCGAGCTTTGAGAATATGGTTGAGAAGTATGCCACAGATTGTGACTTTGCTAACATTTTCACCCAGATAAAGAATAGAGAGACAATTTCAGGCTATTCCATATGGGACGGCTATTTGATATGGAAAACAATGATGTGTGTTACACAACCTTTGAGGGGGGAAAAGGTATTGACAAAGTGCCATTATCCACCTTTTACGGGTCACCATGGCATAGATACCACCTTGAAAGATGTGAAGTGTTAACTTTTATTGGCGGAGGCTCAAAAAGGATGTGGATGACTTTGTTTGCAATTGTTTAGTATGCCAAAAGGTAAAGTTTGACAGGCATAAGACACCGGGACTTCTTTAGCCTTTACCCATTCCCACCCTTCTTGGGAAAGCATTGATGTGGATTTCATCCTTCATCTCCCCAAGACTCAAAGTGGGATGATGGCCTTTGGACACTCATCATTTAGTGAGACTCTTCATTGCTCATATGGCATGCCTGAGACGATAGTGTCGGACAGAGGGATTCACGAATTTATTTTGGAGGGAAATTTGGGAGAACATTGGCACGCATTTTTATTTCTCATTGGCATCATTCCACCCGCAGACAGATGGGAAATTTGGGAGAACATTGGCACGCATTTTCATTTCTCATTGGCATCATTCCACCCGCAGACAGATGGGAAATCCGAGATAGCCAATTCAATGGTTTTGGATTTATTGAAGTCTTACATCTCCGATCAGTTTGGGAGGGAAATTTAGAAGAACATTGGCACGCGGTTGCAGTCTCATCATCATTCCATCCGCAGACAGATGGGAAATTTGAGATAGCCAATTCAATGGGATTTATTGAAATCTTACATCTCCGATCGGAAGACTCAATGGGGAATTTTTTGCCTTTGGCAGAATTTTCCTACAAAAACATGATTCACTCGTTGACGAGGAAGGCGCCATTTGAGGTAATCGAAGGTGCTAAAAAGGTCCCTCCATTTCTAAGCACCAAGAATAAGATTTTTGAAGCAGATCAGTACACGAGGTATTTGGATAGTGCTTTTGCCAAGGTTCACGAGGCATTAGAGAAATCTCAAACATGGCACAAGAAGGTAGCATATAGACATAGACACGACTTGAAGTTGAAGGAAGATGATTGGGCGCACTTACGTTTTGAGAAGGCGCACCTAAGGAAAAGAAAGGGAAAGAAGCAGCCTTTTCCAAATCTCAGCATGAGTTATTATCTACCTTTCCAGATTCAAGAAAAGAAGAATGATGTATCCTTCAAACTCAAGTTGCTAGACACGTGGAAGATTCACAATGTGTTGACCCGTGGGTCAATAGCACAACATAACTCAATTTCCATACCAAAGTCTTATTTCTTGAGAGTTATGAAATGATACGGATTATGGTTAAAAACATTATTTGTAATGAGTAATTAGTCTAGTTGCAAAAGCCAAGGTGCAATGGCACTTCCAGATTGTACATACAAATCCATTTAACCGATTAAACTCTATCTTAGGTTTAACCTATGGTAGCCTTAGTATATAAGGTACCTAGGTCATTTTGTAAAAGAACTTTTATCATAATCAGGTTTTAAGTTGTCCTCGTCGACTGTGTGAGAGAGAAAGAGAGAGAGCGTGAGTTTCATCTTGGTGATACTCCCCACTTGTTCATTGCATTGGAGCTCCGACTGCACCATCGCGCTAGGCTCGGCAAGAGCTACGCATCAACACCAAGCATTCCTCGTGGAATGGAGCAAACATACTCATGCATGTACAAGCTATTTGTGGTCGTAAGTATATCAAATGATGTCTGTTTTTGCGTGCAAGTATTCATTAGACTTGTGGTGACATAAGCTACACATAGGTACTCATAGATTCTAGTTTTGGGCACTTCTGAAATCCAGCTCTGTCTTCCTACGCGTTTTCTGCAGATGGGTATAGAGTGAGGGTTTTGAGCGTAGAGACTATGGGACAAGTGTATCCTAGTGAGGCGGTCCGGGGCGGGCAACAAGAAGAGAAACCTCTAGACACCCTTCAAGGCTCCCGTGCTGCTCAATGGGGCTGGGGCACAACACAACACAAACCAAAACAACAAACCCCAACCAAATCCCAACTACACAAGGGGCACCACCTAGTTTAAGAGCGAACTAGGACGCAAAAGAGGAGAATCGTTAGAGCAACCCACAAACAAGCAAGGAATTTACACTAACCCTAACACCAATGGAATACTCTCACACACTAAAACACGAGAGAGAGAGAGAGAGAGAGAGAGAGAGAGAGAGAGAGAGAGAGAGAGAGAGAGAGAGAGAGAGAGAGAGAGAGATGGTGCTCGGGCTGCTTTGAAATGTATCGTTAATGATCAAGCAAACATAAATATATATATGTAAGAAAGAGAGAAAAAGGGGGAGAGGGTGCTTGTTGCATTAATACCTTCTTACAAATCTGTCATGACAAATCAAAGTGAGATTAGTATTTGTTTAACATAGTTTGCGTAAATTTCACCACAACGCATCACAAGAAAAACCACCCCAATCATTGTCTTAAGGCCAGGGGAGTCCTCTCCACCCTGTCGCCCTCTTACAGTATGTGGGATTTATGGCTAGATTGATGACAACACCCGAGACAAGCTATCAAGAACTTAACAAAAAACACCAAGACACTTACGCATCATTGTTCTCCATTACTTCACGTTGGAAGGGAGACAAAGTATCCAAGCTTAGTCCAAATCCACCCTCCTTGATTCAGCAAATGTTGGGCTTACACTAGTAGGAGAAATGATAGATATCCTACTCTCAATTGAATGAACACTCTCTCTCTTACAAATGGCATAGAGTTCCCTTGCTAATCCCCTATTACAACACATGCACATGCATAAGACAATGAGCTTCCACTCAAGAGCTCCTTCTAGAGAGGTTGAGCTTGGATTCTCAAGCTATAGCATAGTGCTCTTGCTTATGGCTCCCCCTTTTGTGCTAGCTACACCCTCCTTTTATAGCAATTTTGAAGGCTAGGGTTACTCCTCCAACCATGGTTGGGTTAGATTTTCAGCAATTTATCTAATTTCTTTTGCTTGGAATTATCAAGAAGTTGGTGGGGAAAGAGAGAGGAGAGAAATGGAGGTGATAGGACTTTTCATAGTGGGCTAGTGTTAGTAGAGTTAGTATTAATTTACAAATGGAATTGGATATTTACAATGGGAGTATCCATAAAACTCTTAAGAGGTAAGAAAAGGTGGATTTCTTACAAGGTTGATGCTCCAAGTGTCTTGAGTAGGGCCAATTTTGACGCTTGTTGACAGTCCACTAGCTTTGACGGTACATTTTTTCTACACTCTTGACCTTCCTTGAGAGACAAGGTAATTGAAGCTGAGTAATCAACCACCATGATGCTGTCTTTTAAGAGAAGAGGCTGAATTTTGTGGTTTTTTTGATAGATATGGGTAAATTGGAGGAGGAAAAATGAGACTAGGTGGTCAATTTTGGAATGGAATTGTGTGTGGGAGGTATGAGTTCACCATGGTTTCTCTTATTCTTCAAGGTTGAGGAGAAGGTGAGTAGGGTGCAGAGAGGAGTGGTGAGAGAGGTGGGGATGATGAGTGGAGAAGTGTGTGTGAAAGAGGAAAATGATAAAGTGGAAGAGAGAGTGTGGCTGCATAGCATGGGAAAACTGGGGTCCACTAATAAAATCAAGCTCACAGCTCGTAGCTCAAAAAAATATGAAAAAATTTGAGGCAAAAGTTCAGCCCACGAGCTACAACTTTTGTTTGTATCACCTTTTCAAATTCGGAGAGCAAGTGAACTTTAAAAATTCAGCAAAACCGACCATTTTTTTCCACTGCACAAGGTCTTTGTGGGGTCCTTCTTTGGATGATTCTTTTGAATACCTCCAAGGGTGCGCCCTCCATAGTGCATGTATGCATGCCACCTACCCTTGACCTTATTTGGTAGGTCTATAATTGAAGATATTGTTGAGATTATGATATAAGTGAATAGTACAACTAAGAAAATCAAATATTGAGGGGTCTAAAAAATATGTACATGTCAAATATAAATAATATAAATGGAAAAAATATAAAGGGGTCAAAATAAATCTCTCTCATTATGAGGCTACCATAAAAAGATAAATATTTTTGGTGTTCTAATTTTTTAGAAAAAAAAAATAGATGTAGGAAGGGAAAAATCACAATAGTGAAAAAATATACACATAAATAAAACTAGTTTTTTTGGATTTTTGTTGGGGTGGAGTTACACCAAATATAAGAGAAGCTTACATGAAAATATTTCCATATGGAATAAAGAGTACGAAAAATGGTAAGAAAAATTGTGGTAATGGTGAGGCAATGTACAGAGCATAAATAACACACACCTAGGTAGAAATATTTAAATAAATACCAAAATAATTATGAAAAATTCTTTTATTTAGGCCCTATATACAAAGAAATATTTACATACGCATGGGCCATAATATACTTATATTTTATATATATATATATTTTTGGCTCAACTAGCCCAATGCCTAGCTAATTGAGGGTTTTTTATTTCAGTAAGGAGATATGGGAAAAGTCCCCTAACTCACACGCACCTATATACAGTGAAAGGGTGAGGGTAACCACAGTGTTCGAGTGATTTGATAGGGGGGGATAACTCACTATGGCAATCACAGAGAGCCGAAAAACGGCTATCATTAGCCCTCCGCCAGGATGATGGTATATTCATGTACCATCATAAAGAATCGTTTCCAAAGAGAGTGCTTCAGAGTCCTTGACAAGATCTTCATTGTTTGGACCCTTGGAATTTTGGTTTGTGTTACACTCATGCTTCATGGAACAATACTTACATGGGATAGTTGCCTTTTGCTCTGGTAGATCCTTTGGTAGAAGGCGACTCAAGTAAGGCTTCAAGCGATAGCCGTTTACCTTCTTGGAGTGCTCTTTCCCATTCAAGTCCATAAGTTGATAGTAACTTGAATTGAAAGCCTTCTTGACTATGTATGGCCCCTGCCATCTTGTTTCAAATTTGGCATCAAAACGATTATCGAGTCGATTGTCATACCTTAGCACAAGATCTCCTTCATTGATGCCTTTGTCCTTCAGTTTCTTGTCAAGCTTCTCCTTTGTCTGTGTGGCTTTCCTCTTATAGCACTCGTATGCTCCTTCTCTTTTCCACTCAAGCTCAGCTAAGGTAAGAAGTCGATCCATCCATGCTTCTTGATCATCTTGTGCTGCTTTGTCATGAAGTCGCATTGTTGGAATGTTGAGCTCAATTGGTTGTAAAGCCTCTTGACCATAGACCAAGTGAAATGGTGTGAACTCCGTGGCTTCCTTATATGTGGTTCGATACGCCCACAAGGCACCATCCAAGAAGTCATCCCACAACTTTGTCTTGTTTTTCACCATCTTTCTAATGATGCCTGCAATGACACCATTAGCTTTTTCTACCAAACCATTTGATTGGGGATAGTAGGGTGTACTGTGACGATGTAGAATGTGAAGTTCTTCACATACTTCTGTGAGCAATACCTTTCTAAACCCTGGACCATTATCAGAAACAATCTCCAAAGGTGTGCCAAATCTACAACAAATGTGAGTGTAGACGAATTTGCTCACTGTCTTCTCATTTACCTTTGCCACACTTTGTGCTTCCACCCACCTAGTCATATAGTCTACAGCCACTAGAATGTAGAGTTTACCATTTTTTGTCCTAGGCAGAGGAGCCATAGCATCAATGCCCCACTTTTCAAACGGTCCATTTGCAAGCACGATTTGCCTTGGACCATAAACCTGGACCATAAACCAATCTTCTATTCCCATTTACCTGACAATTGTGACAACTTTTACACCAATGTTGGACATCCACATGCAGACTTGGCCAAACATACCCCGCAAACAAAATCTTCTTCACAGTTAATTCTTGGGCAAAATGACCACCACATGCTTCTTCATGCAAACCTTTTAGAATGGCTGGAATTTCCTCAATAGTTGGTACTCTTCTGCATACTTGATCCCTCCCTCTTTGATAGAGGGAGCCTTCTAGGAAGAGATATGCGCTTGCCTTCTTCATGAGTCTCCTCTTCTGAGCCTTCGTGAAGTCTTGTGGAAACTCACCCTCCAAAATGTAGCTAATAATGGGAGTCAATGACTCCAATCCCTGGTATCTCGGTTGCTTGACGGTTGCTGCCACCATGATGACCTGCACTTCTTTCTCAATACATGTAACTACTTGCTGTGCAAGTAAATCGGCATCTTCATTCTGTTTCCTAGGAATATGATATAGTTGCACTTCTTCAAATTGATTAAACAATCTACGAATGGCATGAACTTTTGTCCGTAAGCTTTCATTCTTGCATGCCCAAATGCCTAAAATCTGTTTAACAATGAGAAGTGCATCTCCCTTTACCATGAGGCGTTGTATCCCTTGGCCAATGCACATCTTCAAACCATGAATTAGTGTGTCGTATTCTACTTCATTGTTGCTAGCTGAACTTGGTAGATTGAACTTCTCTTTCATGACCACCTCTCCACTTGGGTTGAGCAACACTAGCCCTCCCCCTGCTTTTCCTGTGGCTCGACGAAAAGCAAAGAAGTGTGGTAGTTGATGAGAGGTAGAATGACAGGGTTTGGTGATGCAAGAATTTCTCCTACTCTTTGGGCACCAAACATGAACACCATACGTTGTTGAAAATGGATTTTCCTACTAATTGCAATGTTTATTCTAATGTGTGGAGTGAAATGGAAGGGGAAAACCTCTATTCCTGGACCATTATCCATGGCCTATGCATGTCCTAATGCTTAAAATAACACAAAAATATAGACGTCCAAGCTAATATCGTACCTAATGAGAGGCAAAATAAAAGGATCTACCGAAGTGTTTATCTTAGCTAACCTAAGAGAACCTAAAATTCTACGAATTACTCGCTGAAATTGCAACTTAGTACTAACAATTATGTGTACCTTTTGCCTTGCAATGGGAATGAAGGGAACATACAAATTCTCATGATTCATGCAAGCTACTTGATTATGCTAAAGGTTGATTCTACACAAAAATACACAAGCCGTTCCTCCGTGGGGGCACCAATTTGAGGCGGTCCGGGGCGGGCAACAAGAAGAGCAAACTCTAGACACCCTTCCAGGCTCCCGTGCTGCTCCATGGGGCTGGGGCACAACACAACACAAACCAAAACAACAAACCCCAACCAAATCCCAACTACACAAGGGGCACCATCTAGTTTAAGAGCGAACTAGGACGCAAAAGAGGAGAATCGTTAGAGCAACCCACAAACAAGCAAGGAATTTACACTAACCCTAACACCAATGGAATACTCTCACACACTAAAACACGAGAGAGAGAGAGAGAGAGAGAGAGAGAGAGAGAGAGAGAGAGAGAGAGAGAGATGGTGCTCGGGCTGCTTTGAAATGTATCGTTAATGATCAAGCAAACATAAATATATATATGTAAGAAAGAGAGAAAAAGGGGGAGAGGGTGCTTGTTGCATTAATACCTTCTTACAAATCTGTCATGACAAATCAAAGTGAGATTAGTATTTGTTCAACATAGCTTGCGTAAATTTCACCACAACGCATCACAAGAAAAACCACCCCAATCATTGTCTTAAGGCCAGGGGAGTCCTCTCCACCCTGTCGCCCTCTTACAGTATGTGGGATTTATGGCTAGATTGATGACAACACCCGAGACAAGCTATCAAGAACTTAACAAAAAACACCAAGACACTTACGCATCATTGTTGTCCATTACTTCACGTTGGAAGGGAGACAAAGTATCCAAGCTTAGTCCAAATCCACCCTCCTTGATTCAGCAAATGTTGGGCTTACACTAGTAGGAGAAATGATAGATTTCCTAATCTCAATTGAATGAACACTCTCTCTCTTACAAATGGCATAGAGTTCCCTTGCTAATCCCCTATTACAACACATGCACATGCATAAGACAATGAGCTTCCACTCAAGAGCTCCTTCTAGAGAGGTTGAGCTTGGCTTCTCAAGCTATAGCATAGTGCTCTTGCTTATGGCTCCCCCTTTTGTGCTAGCTACACCCTCCTTTTATAGCAATTTTGAAGGCTAGGGTTACTCCTCTAACCATGGTTGGGTTAGATTTTCAGCAATTTATCTAATTTCTTTTGCTTGGAATTATCAAGAAGTTGGTGGGGAAAGAGAGAGGAGAGAAATGGAGGTGATAGGACTTTTCATAGTGGGCTAGTGTTAGTAGAGTTAGTATTAATTTACAAATGGAATTGGATATTTACAATGGGAGTATCCATGTAGGATACAAATAAGGAAGAAAAACTCTTAAGAGGTAAGAAAAGGTGGATTTCTTACAAGGTTGATGCTCCAAGTGTCTTGAGTAGGGCCAATTTTGACGCTTGTTGACGGTCCACTAGCTTTGACGGTACATTTTTTCTACACTCTTGACCTTCCTTGAGAGACAAGGTAATTGAAGCTGAGTAATCAACCACCATGATGCTGTCTTTTAAGAGAAGAGGCTGAATTTTGTGGTTTTTTTGATAGATATGGGTAAATTGGAGGAGGAAAAATGAGACTAGGTGGTCAATTTTGGAATGGAATTGTGTGTGGGAGGTATGAGTTCACCATGGTTTCTCTTATTCTTCAAGGTTGAGGAGAAGGTGAGTAGGGTGCAGAGAGGAGTGGTGAGAGAGGTGGGGATGATGTGTGGAGAAGTGTGTGTGAAAGAGGAAAATGATAAAGTGGAAGAGAGAGTGTGGCTGCATAGCATGGGAAAACTGGGGTCCACTAATAAAATCAAGCTCACAGCTCGTAGCTCAAAAAAATATGAAAAAATTTGAGGCAAAAGTTCAGCCCACGAGCTACAACTTTTGTTTGTATCACCTTTTCAAATTCGGAGAGCAAGTGAACTTTAAAAATTCAGCAAAACCGACCGTTTTTTTCCACTGCACAAGGTCTTTGTGGGGTCCTTCTTTGGATGATTCTTTTGATTACCTCCAAGAGAGAGCCCTCCATAGTGCATGTATGCATGCCACCTACCCTTGACCTTATTTGGTAGGTCTATAATTGAAGATATTGTTGAGATTATGATATAAGTGAATAGTACAACTAAGAAAATCAAATATTGAGGGGTCTAAAAAATATGTACATGTCAAATATAAATAATATAAATGGAAAAAATATAAAGGGGTCAAAAGAAATCTCTCTCATTAGGAGGCTACCATAAAAAGATAAATATTTTTGGTGTTCTAATTTTTTAGAAAAAAAAAAAAGATGTAGGAAGGAAAAAATCACAATAGTGAAAAAATATACACATAAATAAAACTAGTTTTTTTGGATTTTTGTTGGGGTGGAGTTACACCAAATATAAGATAAGCTTACATGAAAATATTTCTATATGGAATAAAGAGTATGAAAAATGGTAAGAAAAATTGTGGTAATGGTGAGGCAATGTACAGAGCATAAATAACACACACCTAGGTAGAAATATTTAAATAAATACCAAAATAATTATGAAAAATTCTTTGTTTTAGACCCTATATACAAAGAAATATTTACATACGCATGGGCCATAATATACTTATATTTTATATATATATATATTTTTGGCTCAACTAGCCCAATGCCTAGCTAATTGAGGGTTTTTTATTTTAGTAAGGAGATATGGGAAAAGTCCCCTAACTCACACGCACCTATATATAGTGAAAGGGTGAGGGTAACCACAGTGTTTGAGTGATTTAATAGGGGGGGATAACTCACTATGGCAATCACAGAGAGCCGAAAAACGGCTATCACTAGTATATCAAGGAGAGTCTACAGTTAAAGGTCATCGATTTGAAAGGGATGATAGAAATATTGTCGACACTAGTCACCTGTACGATAACGTTAGCCGAGTTTCTCAGAATACGACCAAACATGTGGGCTACAGTGGGAAAATGCCTAGAGAAATTTGGTGTCGAAAAACCAATGACTCAAATTGAGGAAGGGATCAAAGAGCTTGAAATTACTCAGCTAAACATCCAGTACCACTAAAAAAGGTAGGTGAGTATTATGAGTGAGTAGGTGAGAAAACCACTCTTCCTGTGAAATTCCAAGGTGTAAAAGCCATGGAAATCCTTAACACCGGAGCTAGTGGTGCCATTGTGGCAAACTCGAAGTGTGTGTAAATTTCAAAAAAGTGAACTCTACCACTATACTAGAATGAATAGCGGGCAAGGAAGCTTATAGCTTTTTAGACGGCTTCTCTGGGTACAACCAGCTGACAATAGATCCCAAGGACCAACATAAAACATCCTTTTCTACAGAATGGGAAATTTTTGCCTATAGAGTCATGCCCTTTGGCTTGACCAATGCAATGGAAACATTTCAAAGGCTGATGAGCCATTCCTTCAAGGAATACCTGTGAAATTTCTTAGAAGTATACATGGATGACCTCTATCCCAATGAGAACGTCATTGGAGCATTTATGATGTGTCTTTGAGAAATGTCGCTTATATAGGATTTTCTTTAACCTTGAAAATTTTGTTTTTATGGTTAGACAAGGCAAAATTTTGGGACATATTGTGTCTAAAAATGGCATAGTCACAAACATGGAAAAAGTAGCAGTTATTGCTCAGATGGCTAGACCAACAACAGTTAGAGGGGTTCGGGCATTTATGAGACATTGTGGTTACTATCGTAGATTCATCTACATGTATGCAATGATTGATAAGCCCATTTATAGCCTTATCACTCATTTTGAATGGACCAACAAATGTGAAGAGTCATTTCAAAATCTTAAGCAAGCTTTGACCTCAACATCGATACTGAAGCTCCCGACTAGGACAAGGTATTTCATGCATGTGTTGATGCTTCAAGTTTTGCTATAGGTTGTATCTTAGCTTAGCCAAGAGAATGGACCGTGGATTTTCCTATCTCCACCTGGTAGAAAAGAATTATACAACCATGGAGAGAGAATGCCTTGGTATGGTGTGTTTGGTTAAGAAATTTCGACACTACTTTTAGCCAACAAGTTTGTCTTTTTTGTAGACCATCAAGCCTTACTCTATTTGGTAAACAAACCCTACAATACTGGAAGGATAGTAATATGGTTCATCATCCTACTTGAATTTGACTTCACAGTGGTGGTTAAAAAAGGCACCATGCACCAAAGAGCGGATCATCTGTTGAGACTCACAGCAAGGGGAAGCACCTAAGGGGATAGGCGATGATTTTCCAGATGCATACCTGTTCTCTGTGGAAATGATTCCTAGATGGTCAGAAGACCTTGTGACCCTAATGACCATCATGCAAGTAGATTCTCAAATACCGATTCCAATTACACCACAATTGATTGAGAAATCCGCATTGTATCAGTTTGCTGGCTGGACGTTTGTATAAAAAAAACAAAGATGGAATCCTGCTCTTGTGCATCAATCCAGAGGAACAAAGAAGCCTACTTGAGTTAAGTGCATACCACAATAGTAGGACTACACTTTGCACATGACCAAATCATACAACGATTAACTTGGTTGGGGATTTATTGGCATACTATGAAGAAGGACGTTCATCAATATGTGAATGAGTGCTCTCAGTGTAAAGTAAAAGCTTCCATATCCCATGCTATGTTATTCCACATTGCAGCCACACCACAGCGGAATGGATACTTGGTATAATATCTAACCAACAGAATATTTCTAGAAAACATGAGTAAAAGACGAAGGAGGGCAATAGAAATGGAAGCCGCCAACTATATCATCTTGATTGGAAACCAGCTTTATCGACGAGTGAAAGACCAACATCTTAGACTGATTGCAAATGAGAATGAATATCTTCTTATTTTAGAACAAGTACATGCAGGTTTAGCAGGAGGTCACTTCTCTCATGAAACCACGGCCAAAGCTATATTGGTGATAGGCATCTGGTGGCCAACTTTATTTGCTAACGCAAAGAGTTTGTTTGACGATGCAATGCATGTCAAAGAGCAAAAATGCCAAAAAGGGTCGATAATATGCCATTGCGACCTATGATGGGAGCACTAGTCCTTGCTAAGTGGGGTATAGACTTCATGGGACCAATCCAACCACCAGCTTACAAAACTCACGCACAATATATTATTGTGGCCACAGATTACCTAACCAAATGGACTGAGGCACGAGCCACCAGAAAGAACGATGTTAGAACCACTACTACATTCTTGTATGAATGTGTATTCATCACTAGATGTGGACTTCGTATTGAGCTTGTGAGTGATCGCAGATCGCACTTCCTTAATGAGGTGATAGAATATCTATTAGACAAGTTCATGGTAATCCATAACAAATTTGCTCCCTCTCATTCTCAAGTGAATGGTCAAGCAGAGCATACGAGAAAAATTTTGAGCTCTATACTAACTAAAATTGTTAGTTCATGCAGAACATACTGGGAAATGCATCTTCATTTTGCCTTATGGGCTTATTGAGTTTCCTTCAAAACAGCTTTGAACACGACTCCTTTTAATTTGGTTTATGGTCTGGATGCGATCTTGCCAATGGAATTCTTATTACCCACCCTCAGAGTGGCTACTGAGTTGGAATGCACGGGACACGAATTGTCTGAACAACTTGAAGATTTGGAATGATTGGATGAGAAACAATTAGCAGCCATTGCTCACATCTATGCACAAAAACAAAAACAATTCTTTGACTCACAATTGCGGACCAAAGTTCTCAAACCAAGGGATTTAGTCCTAGTATATTCGTTGAAACAACATGTACCTAAATTCAAGAAAGAAGGACATGGTCCTTTTGTCATTGAAGACGTTTCACCAAGCAGTGCAGTCAAGTTAGCTACATTAGACGGAGAGATTATGGAAATTGGATTAGTGAATGTCGGCTCCGTAAATACAGTCTTCCCTTGACTAATGAGCTTTTGTAGAGAATGCATGGAGCTAAGGAATGAAAGCTTAAATGACAATAGGTGATAGACAAGGCTCTGGAGGAGGCCCTCATTCAGATTCTAAAACAAAAAGCTGCAAGGCAACCTGTTGTACAAGAGATACCACTCAATACTCTCCAAGTTCAGCACATCACTAAGGATGAAGTAAAGACTAATGATGAGTGGATGGATGGTCTTGATATGCAGATCAACGTGATTTTGAAGCACGGATACAAAGTGAAAGCTTTAGCGGACACGGGAGCTCGAGCCAATTTTGTTAGTTACTCAACTTATCTCAAGGCAACAACTCAACCACTTGAGTAATGTGGAGCCACTGTCAAAGGTTGTAGCAAATGAATCACTCCAACACTGGGAAAAATTAACTTGAATATTATGGTTCATGGATTTTCCTGCCCACATAGTTTCATATGTATTGCGGATGAGCACATGAATGAAGACCTAATACTACGAGTCTCATGGATGTGAACCTACAAAGTAGTACAAGATTGGGATTCCCGAATGCTGGAACTCACACTTAAAGATGAACAACTAAGAATACCTTTTGTAAGGAAGAACGGAAAGGATCTCTCGATAATTTCCCATTTAGGAAATAGAAGTCACCAGTCATAAATACGACCACTACTTCATTAAAGTCTACTTCTAGCCAGCTCAAGAACCAACGTCAACAAGTATGGGTGCCAAAAAGACTGCTACACATCACTGACAACTTTAAAGAGAAAACATTACATCCACCTCCTCAACATAAGTCACTACTACTCAAGAGGACATGGATATGGCAACCGAAGAAGAAAATTACAACCACAATTAAACAAAAAATTCATGCCAAAAAAGCTCAACAATGGGTACTGAAGACCCCACATCAAGTCAAGCCAGCTACACTCAGATATAAGTGGGTATTTAAAGTCAAGGCACTCATAGTTACAGAGACCATTATATCCAAGCAACACACAACGGACAATGCATATTGCACTATCCAAGAACGAGCTCAATTGCTGCAAAATTTTCTCTTCAAAAGATTTAAGCAACACGATACCTCGACATCGAAAACCCTTGAGTGTCGTACTCAAGGCCCACTTCTTGCACAACATAATGTGTTTATTTGCATTGACCTCCATAGCATAATAGGGCCAATTAGGGCCATGCATAGACACAAATTTCTACCCTCTACACTACACAGTCCATGCGAAATTGAATCCAAGAGGGGGGAAAACAAGGAAACAATTGGAAAAGAACAGAAGCATATGAATCTAGAAAGTAAAAAGGGCAGTGATTTGAAGTAATTGTTTGTTAATGTCTAAGTTTTGTTGAACCAATTAAGTGATTGCCTTAATAATGAGATGAATGGGAATTTCCATTTGATGAGGAAATCCATATGCCGAGCGAAAAAAACCGAGCATGACATTTTTTCGAGTGAAAGTTATGAGAAGCATAACACAAAATTCTTACTTGATGAAGTTACGTAAGCTGACAAGATGAAGCCAGTATAAAAGGTAGCTCTAGTGTAATGGCGATTGTAGGCGTTCAACTCCAACGGTCAATCTAAAAACTTCAGATTGTGCATCTGATGTTGCACTAAAAATGCTTACTTCATTAAGTTATATGTAAGTTAACAAAATGAAGCTAGTACAAAAAAAATCCCTGGTGTAATGGCAATTGCTGGCAATTCAAAAAAATATCAACCCATTGAGGATTGAAAATGTTAGCTCATGAAGTCGATCCTAAGTTGAAATTCCTAGTGTAATGGCAATTGTTGGCAATTCAAAAAAATATCAACCTATTGAGGATTGAAAACGTTAGCTCATGAAGCCGATCCTATGTTGAAATTCTAGCCCCACCTAATCCTTAGAACGACTCTGCTTTTACTAGTGCAACTTGGTGCACAAATGGTGAGCTACAAATTCCAACTCGAGGACACAAAAATACACATAATACATGTGTTTTCATGGTACATACATGAGACACTAATTGTCTCTTTTTTGGAAATCCTCATAAGTACATCTAGTGAATTCTACAATGTCACCACATAAGTCACCCACTTTTGAGCTAAACTAGGAGTGCTAACATGGAAAACATGATGTGAACACCAATATAGATTTTCTCACTAGCTTTGCTTATGTGCTACTAGCCCATGATATCCTCTTGTTGAAGTCGTTGGTTAATTTTGACCTCCATCTAACATGCTTTCCATCTTTGGATTCCGTAGAAAAATAACTAGGATGTGTTCCATGTTTCGCACTAGGGAGTAGGATGGACGTCTAATATGTCTGCACGTGCTGCCACATTCTTACCTTTCAACATCAATCCATTCGACCTCCCATGATAGTAGACAAGTTCCCTCTTCCTGGGCAAGCCCAAGAAGTCCAATAATCATCTCATCAATATTTTCAAGCATGAGTGTTGTTATTGTGACGTTGGTCCACACGTGCTGACCAAAGCTACAACTCCACACCTACTAGCCCAAGAGCTTTGCATGTTTGCCCCTTTTATCAACCAGGTTCACTCCTCGACAATGGAAATGGAAGTCCTTGCATGAAATAAAGCAAAGGCTAGAGCTCTAGGAGAGTAGGTACCCATAAAATGGCGTTTACATAAAAAATTTATTTGAAGCATTTGCGAGTATTTACACTAAATCACTGGCTTCATAAAATTTAGATGCTAAAAATATTTGTCTATATTTACACTAAAACCCAGCTCGTAACACCCTTACGTATCGAGCTCGCAAATCGAAGCCCATTATTATTACTAATAGCGTTACAAGCTCACAAACGGGTCGTACTTAAGTTAAAGTTTTCCACAAGCCATTATTGTTTCTTCTATTAGGAAAGATGTTTTTAGGAAGCCTGGCTTGGAGTGTGTGTCCTCTGTACTACAATGCAAAGGATGAAACCTAGTAGATAATATTAACATCATAGGTTGCTTGGAGAACTAGCAATCCCTTTTTTTTTGCAAAACTCACAATTGTGAGTGATATATTAGAGCATAATAGCAAAAAGAATTACATAAAGATCCATGCAGACAAAAGCCATGGATACCTAGCATAACTCCGACAACAGTTCAAACAGTGAGGCTTTTTACAGGGAAGCCCATAACCCGCATACATAAATCAACCACATAGAGAAATTAGGCTGCCACCATGTGGAGAGCCCCTGCCACCACAAGCAAACCACATGCCCCAATAAACCCAAATAGAGCATATTTACATCAGCTAAATCACCAACCAAGAGCACAGTGTCGACGACCAAGGCCAAGCCCTCTCAGGAAGCCACCATTAAATCGACCCCTGCCCCACCACAGGTGAGACCAATGACCCGACAGAGCAGCATCAAGCCCGAATAGAAACACCTCCATCCACACGAGCTCATCATCAATACGGACAATAGAACTCTTAGCAGAGTATCAAACCAGACCCGCTGCAGAGACCACAAGGGCCACGAACATCCACAAGATCCAACAAGGAGTAGCCACAACTGGAGGATTCGCTCTGATCAAGAGCAGGGTACCCACCATAAGACCCTGGCCAAAAAGATCGTCTTCGCTGAAGCCCTTGACCGGACTGGTGGCGCAGGCAGCCGGGCTTCCCATACCCAGGGTCACCCCTGTCTGCGAACTCCAACCCCCACCAGGAAGGCAGACGATCTGCAGCACGATCGCCTCTCTGCAAGCGAAACCCGTCGGCTCCTGGACCGAGGCGGATCCTCAAAGGTGGAGAACTAAATTCCTATGATGAGGTGGAGATGTTTGAGATAATACTAAGGGAGATTTTGAGAATTTTGATAAATATTAAGGTTTCGCTAATATACGAGGGTATTTTTGGAATTTTTGAAATAAGATGGATATTTTGAGAATTTCCTCAAATTTCATAAGTATTTTGGTAATTTTCTCTTTAACTAACATCTTCAACAATGTAAAGACCGGTAGTGAAGTCAGATGCAACACCTTTTGGCAAGACGACGAGGCTCGCCAAAGGCTTGAGGCCAATGCCGGGGTAAAGTCATTTTTCAAGACATACAAAATTCTTTTTATTGAATTTGTTGAGAGAATTTTTAGAAAATTAGATTTATTTTCCAGATTTTTACACTATTTTTCTCTATTTGGGGACGGAATTTCTCCTTTTTGCTTGCTCTCAACTGGCATTTTTGAAATTGAAAACGGCACGATATTAAGTTGAGCCACATTTTTCCCGAACACTGCAAGACAAACGTCCAACGACTGGGCTTATGTATGTACAGACATGAGGACTGTCATGTGGCTAGGGGAGGAGCCCAAGTGCTGTACCTTAGCTGCTGTACATCGCACGGTGTACCCGCCTCAAGGGCTCGCCAGTCGCCACGCTTGTGAGCATTCCCCCCTCGGCCACTACCTGAAAGCATCCCGCGTCGGCGCGGGAGAGTTTCAAGCAAGGGTCGAGACCCCTCGAAGCAGCTGGGGTACAACGCTGGGTCATGGCTCTAACCAACCCCGCGTCGGCGCGGAAGGAGTAAGAGCAGAAAACGAGCAAGGTTTTTTGAAGAGAAAGCAAAGTAATATACAGATGGGACATTGCCCCAGGTGGTACCGCGTCGGCGCGCAAGGAGTAAGAGCAGAAAACGAGCAAGGTTTTTTGAAGGGAAAGCAAAATAATATACAGATGGGACATTGCCCCAGGTGGTACCGCGTCGGCGCGAAAGGAGTTGTTGCAGCGAACAGTAATCTGAAATTTCAGTTGCGCTGAAACTGAACAGAGGAGCTCCCTCGTGGCCAGTACTGCATTATGTGGGGCAAGCTTCAGCTTCCGTGTCCCAACTCGCCTGCTCCCAAGCCAAGCCTTCGCAACATAACGTGCTATAATCTCAATCTTTATCTTTGGTTCAAAGTCTGTGTCCAAGAGAATGTTGCTTGCCCTTATGTCTCTGTGGATGATGTGTGTGGTGTAAACCCTGGGGAGGATTCGGAGTTGTACCGACTGCAATTTCAAACATGTTGCCCCAATCCAAGCCCTGTACGACATCTACCCTATTCCTCACCCATACATCTAAGCTTCCATGAGCCATGTAGTCAAACGCAAGAAGATTCTCATCAACAACTTAGCAATAACGCAGAAGTGGAACCAAGTTTTTGTCCTTAACCATGCCTAAGGTTTCCATTTTGGCTGCAAATTCTTTGTTTTCTTATAATCCTACAGGCCCTAACTTCTTTATGGCAACCATATCTTCATGGGACATTGCCATAGGTGTTACCACATCAGCGTAGAAGGAGAATCTGCAGCCAACGCCCAATGTGTGTAGATGTTGAAGCTGCCTTGCCCTTCAAATGGGACATTGGCCAAGGTAGTACTTCGTCGCCGCTGGAGTATTGTGGGCAAAAAACAGGAATCCTAAACTACGAAGTTCTCGCCTATGTTATGAAATATATGTGACTTGTATACGAAAACATCCCTTCTATGTATCTTATGAAGCAAACTATTCCTCAAATTGGGCATTGCCCTAGTCAATACTTCCCCGGCGTGGGAGGTTTAAGGAGCAGAAACACCCTGATGTCAGAGCTTGCAAAGCAAAACATGGGACATGAACCCATCAGGTATCGTGTGTCGGCGTGGGAGAGTAAATAGAACGAAACAGGTTTTTTGCAAAGCTTGAAAAGAAAAATAAATATTTCCATTTCAATTTTTGGGCATGGTCGTAATGAGTAGCACGTCTTCATAGGATAGGATATTGCATTGCCCCCCTCTATTGCTATGCTCTTAAGCTGCTCGGCGTGCACTTCGTTTGTGGCCAATTAAGGGCCGTTGTCGAGATAAAAAACACTTAATGATCAAAACATCTTCCTAAACGCTTCCGCATCTACGCAGGATGTTTAAGGGTGATGTCTAGGTGTAGACTCTAATGGCATCACAATCTTTGATTTTACCTTAGGATATACAAATCATGTGCTCGTTATGCTTAAATTAATGTGATCATCCTCTTTTTGCTATACCTTAATCGATTGTACCATCATCAAAGGCCTATCCTTCCTATCATTATCCTCTTGCAAGGTCTTCCTGGACACTACCCTACCCACATAGGTGAGGGACAGCTAAGGGCGAGGTGGGTAGCATGGTTAAGCCATAAGGTTGGCATGATTGGACCTCAAGAAGACATTGACATTGCCATGCTAAAAGTTTAGGATAAATTATGCGTTATGTTTCTATTCTAATTTTTTATTTGCTTTCTGTTGTTGTTATATATTCTATGCCTTACTTATCCATATGGTTGGGAACATTTCATGATAGCTTCCCTAGTCAAATATAAAGGGAAGGACCACAAGATTGACAAGGAGCCTGACATGATAGGTGTGTCAATAAAAACATGGTTTACTATACTCACAAAGGTTTACTAATCTCATTGTAGTTTTTGTAAAGAGCATGCTCGCTCTCTCTCTCTCTCTCTCTCTCTCTCTCTCTCTCTCTATATATATATATATATATATATATATATATATATATATATATATATATATATATTACCTCGATTTTGCTCGATTTTTGTGTTCGCTCGGTAAATTCTGTTCGGTGCTTGGTAAGACTCCATTTGATAAGCCCTAGGTGTGTGTATATATTGTACATATCTTTTAATAATTATAACGTAGTACAATTTGATTTGGCCAAAATTGTTGGGATCGGAGAGCACACACACAGAGAGCCAACACGAAGAAGGCGATAGACACAGTGTGTGGCGGGGCGGTACTCACCCTACAATGTGTAGTTGTAAGTATAGTTATTATGAATGAGTAAATGAATGGCTGTACATGGGCGGCTGAACAACGGGCAGCCGGGCACACGGGCCTTTAACCCAACAATCTCCCACTTAAAGGCAGTGTGCCTTTAAAGTGGCCAAAGTACAGCAAAAGAAGTCAAGCCATACCCATCAGCGATCTACAGTGTGCAAACCGCTGTGAGGCTAACGACTTCGTGAGTAGATCAGCAGGGTTATCGTCAGTGTGTACCTTGACAAGCTCTATGCGCTTGTCCTCTAGCACCTCTCGTATGAAGTGATACCTCACCTCAATGTGGTTTGTCTTCGCATGGAAGACAGGATTCCGTGCCAATGCTATGGCACTCTGGCTATCACAATGTAGAATCGGAGCATCACCAGCCATACCAAGATCTCCCACTAGTCGTGAGAGCCATACGGCCTCCTTGGCAGCCTCAGTGGCAGCCATATATTCAGCCTCTGTAGTGCTCAAAGCAACGCATGGCTGTAAACGTGATGCCCACGAAACCGGTCCACCTGCAACTGTGAACACATAGCCGCTAGTAGACTTCCTCGAGTCCACTGACCCTGCATAGTCTGAATCTGTATATCCGCAAACAGACATATCCTTCTCACCATAACATAGGGACAACTCTGAAGTCCCTCTCAAGTATCTGAGAATACCTCTCATTGCATCCCAATGACGCTTGCCCGGGTTAGACATGTACCTGCTAACCACACCAACTGCATGAGCAAGATCTGGACGCGTAGCCACCATGGCATACATCAAGGAACCAACAGCTGACGCATAGGGAATCTGAGACATCTCTGTAGTCTCCAAATATGTCTGAGGGCAGTCATCATGGCTGAGTTTTACATATGGAGGCAACGGGGTACTAATGGCCTTCCCCCCTTCCATATGAAAACGCTCAAGCACCCTGTCAATGTGCTCTTTCTGACTAAGAAAGAGCATCTTGCGAGAACGATCACGAGTGATCCGCATACCCAAAATATGACTGGCATCCCCAAGATCCTTCATGGAAAAGGTCTCATGTAGCCTATGTTTCAAGGCATCCACATCAGAAATACACTTCCCTGCGATCAGCATGTCATCCACATACAAAACCAAAACAATAAGACTACCATCTGCAGCCTTGCTAGTATAGAGGCATGGGTCCTCATAACTGCGTACATAGCCCAATGAACTCATGAATGCATCAAACTTACGATACCATTCACGAGATGATTGCTTCAGCCCATACAAGGTCTTAAGAAGCCGGCATACCATCTTCTTTGAACCATGAATAACAAACCCACTTGGTTGCTCCATGTACAAATCCTCGTGCAAGTCCGGATGTAAGAAAGCTGTTTTTACATCCATTTGCTTCAACTCCATGTCTTCTGTAGCTACCAAAGCAAACAACATACGCAAAGTAGACATCTTCACCACTGGGGAGAAGATCTCGTCAAAATCAATGCCCTTCTGTTGCTTGAATCCTTTATCCACAAGCCTTGCTTTGTACCTAGGCTTTGCATCCATTGAACACAGTTTTATCTTGTAAACCCACTTGCATGGTAGTGCCTTCTTACCCTTTGGCAAAGGAGTAAGCTCCCACGTTTCATTTTGGATCAACGAATCCATCTCTAACTGCATAGCCTGCTCCCACTTGAGCTTGTCAACACTAGACATGGCCTCATCATAACATGATGGCTCCCCGCAATCAGTCAACAATACATAATCCATAGAAGGCACAAAACGCTGAGGCTGTCTTGCACGCCGCTCTGAACGCCTCAAAGACTGTGCAGGAGGTGCATCTGGCTGTCCCACATCTACATGATCTCCCAACAAGGGCTGATCTGGCTGTCCCACATCTACATGATCTCCCAACAAGGGCTGATCTCCCACTTGAGGGTCAATGGGCTGCCCACGAGCAGCCATGGGACCATCATACCGATGTCCATCCTCCTCAAATATCACACGCCGAACCTCAACCGTTCGCGGTGATGCTCTATACATAGAGTCCTCATGAAAAACAACATCATGGCTGCGCTCAATCTTCCTGTCAATAGGATCCCACAATCGATAACCCATCTCACCAGAGCTACCATAACCCAAGAAGATACATCTCTTGCTCTTTGGATCCAATTTGCTGCGTTTTGCCTTAGGTACATGTACATAAGCATCACAGCCAAAAACACGAAGGTGACCATACGAAGGTGTCAAACCTGTCCATACCTCTTCAGGCACTTTGAAGCCCAAAGGAACACTAGGTGAACGATTTATCAAATGCACAGAAGTGGCAACAGCTTCAGCCCAAAATCCATTTGACAAACCATCCATAGAAAGCATACTATGGACTTTTTCCTGTATAGTCCTGTTCATGCGCTCTGCCACACCATTTTGAGGAGGTGTATAGGGAGCACTAAGCTCGCGCCGTATACCCTTCTCAACACATAATGTTGTGAAAGCATGAGACATAAATTCACCCCCATTGTCCGTAAGTAAGCACTTCAACTTACAACCTGATTGGTTCTCAACAAGAGCCAACCATTGCTTAAATATATCAAACACCATATCCTTTTTACGAATGGGGTATGCCCATACCTTCCTGCTAGCATCATCAATGAACGTAACAAAGTACATAGCACCTCCAAGAGAAGCATTGGGCATCCGCCCACATACATCACTATGCACCAAAGCTAGCTTTTCCAAAGATCTGTGTGGAACACTTTTCTTATGAGAAGACCGAGCATGTCGACCATAAAGGCAATGCTCACAAAACTCAAAACCACCAAAATTTGAAACGGGAATGTAATCCGCACGTGCCAACAACTTCATACCTTTTAGTGACATATGCCCCAAACGCTGATGCCATAAAGAAGCAGGAGGTTGCTCAGTGATCCCCACAATGTGATCAGCCACACTAGCTACACAAAGGGAATACAACGTATTCCTCTTAGCACCTTTAACCAAAACAAGGCTGCCCTTAGTGATCTTCCAACCTCCATCACCAAAAGATACATTGAAACCAAGTGAATCCAACTGACCCACACTAATCAAGCTTTTTGCAAGAGCCGGCACATGACGCACACGCTGCAAGACAAACGTAGTAGAGTTTGGCATAGCCAAATGAATATCCCCAATGCCATGAATCTGCATAGAACGCCCATCGGCAATCCTGACAGTACCTATGCTCGAAGCATCATAGTCATGAAACCACGACCTATGAGGCGTAACGTGAAAAGAAGCACCACTGTCAATGACCCAATCCATAGGCATACTACGCTCATGAGTGAGAAGAAAAGCGTCATCAAAATAGGATGCAAGCAACACATCACCAAGCTCTTCACTAGTAGCACTAGTCGGAGCACATACATGGTCATCTTGAGAGATACACTCTCCCTGTGTTGCATGTAACTCCTCAATCTTGACATTGGACTTAGGCTTGTCCTTAGCATCATGGTCTTTCTTCTTACCATCTCCATTTTCCCTTTTCCACTTGTAGCAATCCTTTTTGAAATGGCCTTTTCTACCACAATGAAAACATTCCACATCCTTTTTACTTGTGCCTGCACGGGACTTGCTCCTAGATTTACCCCTGTTGGACTTATACTTGTCCATAGTCCTGCCTCTGACAACCATTGCACTAGAAGACTTACTACCTGCATTATTCTTTCAATTAATCTCTTCCGTGAGAAGACTAGACTCCACATTAGTACTTGTCAACTCATTTGCAGGAACCGAGTTACTTATGGCTGTCCTAAATGTGTCCCATGACTCAGGCAACGTGACAAGTAAAAACATAGCTTTTACATTTTCCTCAAACGTAATTTCCTGCGTAGCAAGTTGGCTGAAAATTGTATTGAACTCATTCAAATGCGCATTCATGGAAGCACCTTCCTCCATCCGCAAATCAATAAGCTTTTTAATCCAATACACCATAGAAGCAGCTGAATGCTTATCATACATATCGCAAATCCGCTGCCATAGCTCATAAGCTCCACCCTGTGCATCTTTCACATTGTAATAAACAGACTTTGAAAGGGAAAGCCTAATGGTAGACCTGCACATCTCATATAACTCCTCCCAATCATCCCTCTCCATGTTCTCTGGCTTAACTCCCTGCAACTTTAGAGGTCGAATCTGTTTCTTCTGCACCAAGACATCCCAAATCTGATCTTTCCAATATGAGAAATTAGCACCATCCAATTTCTCAATATTGAAAACTGTGTCCTCTTTAGTGCCCATTACAACAAGAATGCAACAATGAGAAACCTGTAACCAACCAACAAACTGCCACAACAAAGTAGTGTTGCAAATCTGACAACACCTGCTGCTCAATCAAAGAGCAAACGCATAGAGTATAAATCAGCCCATAATATGGTCAAAAAACGTACGTAGAAATCCACAAACAAATGCATAAACCCGTGACACCTGTAACTCAACCGGCCTAGGCAAACCGTGCCACAAAATGCATCAACAATGAGCTGTCATAGAGGCATAAACATACTCCATGTCTGAATAACCACAATAGAGACATAAGTTGACCAAGCTTACACAAATCCGTGAGCATAAATGGATCCAAGTGAGCATATAACCAATGCACAAGCTCAACGAAGTCCAATCTCTACTGCCAACCAAGTACCTGTCCGTACTCAAACCGCAACACTGCAAGCAAGAGCAAACCCACTCTATGTATGAGTGAACCAAATCTCCACAATATCATGCATAAAGAGTGTCTGTCAAACTGCCATATCCACATCCATCAACAGACATAGATGATGTAAACCTGTAGCTCAAGAACACGCATAAACAGACTGCCCAGAAGAGTAGAAGCTCCCACTCAGACCACAACCATATGCATGGCTGTCCCACAATCAAAATACATGTTTTGTAACCACAGAAGAAACCTGTATCCAAAGCTCCCTGTAACCTGTAACCTGTACCCGTACCTGTACCTGTACCTGTAGTCGAAGAAGACAATGTCGCCAAACTCCCACTCTATCTGTGTGTATGAGGCCACTCCAAGAAGAGGCTACACACTCTCAAATGAGCTGTGGGCTCACGTAAGTGGAAGACACTACAACAATGGCACCTGTAATGGCTATGGAAGCTTTGGCAGCAGAAAACTACCAAAGAGAGATGAAAAAACGTAGCTCCTAGTCTGTAGCTCGGATGGGATTTCTGATGGCACGAATGGCTCCGAAAGGGGGGTTAAACTCCAGGACGCCTACTGAAAATACTCGCAGAGTGCTGAACCTTCCAATGCCAAGCTCAGAAAAACCTTCTGCTCTTTGGAAATGCGCGCGTGCGCGAAACCGAAAAACGGCAATGAAACAGCAGCAAGTTTCAACACACTCAACAATGATGATGAAGCTCTCAATGCTCTCACTACCAAGCTCTGATACCACTTGTTGGGATCGGAGAGCACACACACACAGAGAGCCAACACGAAGAAGGAGATAGACACAGTGTGTGGCGGGGCGGTACTCACCCTACAATGTGTAGTTGTAAGTATAGTTATTATGAATGAGTAAATGAATGGCTGTACATGGGCGGCTGAACAACGGGCAGCCGGGCACACGAGCCTTTAACCCAACAAAAATCATGGAAAAATGGACCAATCCACCAAAATATGGCTAAATAATAAGAGTGGAAGTGGTCTATTTTTTTTTTAGTATTGAATAGAAATTATTGAGTGATTTAGCTATTTTTCTTGAATTTTTTTAACAAAGCTAATAAAATCTAAAATAAAAAAGCAAGAATGTCAAAATTGGATTCCGACTTCAAATGCCGATTCTCAAAGTTCAAAGGAAGAGTCAAAAAAAATTTGAAGCGAATCGGATCAAAAAGTTCAGCCGCTTTTTTCACCAACTACCAGGTGAATTTTGTCAACCTTCTACGCTCTCCTATGCACTGCTTGCTGACTCTTATTCACCCCAACCATGAGCGATAAGTTCCTAACTATACCTAGAAGTGTTTTGATTGCCACATTGTTACCCACAGAATCTACAAGGGGCACAACAACACATGGCAATTTGGTAACGATTAGGGAAAAAAATGCTAACATGTTCTACACCTGACACCCAAATTTCACCAAAAGTGAAGCAGAGGCTCATCACTAGGGGGCCAAAAAAATTATAAGCTCCAAAGTGCAAAAACCTTCAGAAAATCTGACCTAGCATCTTCATCGCGCTAAATGAGTCAGGTGGGGACCAAAATTTACAAATGTTTTGAGGTCATCATGTTAAGGAACTGTGGAGATTTGGGGTGCAATTGAGGCTCAGCCATCAGTATAGGAAAAAAAGACCATATTCACTCCACAAAGAAACAAATCAAGGGTTCCAACAACCATCAATGACCTTCTAGAAGCTAGATATAGCAAAAGCAAGACCTAAAATGCAATAAAGGGTAACTTCTATCTTTGGCATGCCGAAGATGAATCACTAGCATGGCACCATTTTTTGGCACCCACGTCTACACTAGCATGTTTTCCTTCCCCATCACAGGCACTACATCACACTGTAACATTTTTTTCATGCAAAATACTCATAAAATGCACTATGCCACATCCCATAGTCATTTGTGTCCAAATCTCACTCTAGCCTTCCAAATCAACCCAACTTCACCCATCATTAATGGTAATTGCTATAAGACCCATCAAACCACCAAAAAAAAAAGAAATGGCCCTAAATCAGCCTCCTTTTAGCTTAGGCACGCCTAAGATAGAAATGGCAATCGAGGATCCTAACTTGCATCTGTGATATACATATATGTTCACAGCGGTCACATTAAACACTTGCCCAAGTTTCATCAAGTTTGGCAAATCCTCACTTGTTCAATTATCCAAAGTATAGATTGCGATCAAGCGGACACATAATGGATCACAGTTCCCATCATAAAAGTCCAAAGCCTCTCAAGATTATTTCAGATCACCACCAACACTTATATTTCCTATACAATCCAGCTGACACCATTTTGCATGCACCTACACCCACATCCATCTTAGGCGTGCCAAAGATAGACTTTGCCAAAATTATAATTTTTAGGGCTCATTTTTTCTTATTTAGTTATGCTACTTGGTTGTAACTTGCCAAAATTGTCTAATCTCTAGATGTGCTCATACACTATCATGTTCTCTCTCATCTACCTTGGGAGCTCCAAACAAAATGACCATGAAGCAGAAATTTGTTGTCCCACCATATCAGCTAGAGGAAGACTCCTTGAGCGAGGTAAAATGTCACCTGGCTGGCAAGAGACCAATTGGATAGCCAACATGTCAGAATCTACCGCAGATCATTCAAGAGTTCTCATGGAAACAAATTTGAAGTATAGATGCTACCAAGAGAAGCTCAGAACCTCATCAAAGAACAGGCAGTCCGACCACTTTGGGAAAAGATTGGCCCTAAAGGCTACATAGAGATGGACCCTTGTGGTGTTGATTACGAAAGAGCATATGAGCTCTTGCACAATATTATAGAGGAAGGACAAGCCACCATGTCTAATCTCAATTTCTCTCCTATCAAAGTTCACATAACATATGACCAAGTGGTTGAAGCACTCAAGCTTCAAAAAGGAGGAAAAACTATGAGGGATAGATAGTGATCAACCAGTGGAATCTTCACCAGTTGATCATCATACTTTTCGGAGTTGAAGCATATAGTTCCCAATCATGCTGTGGCTCCCGCCTTCACACAAGATTCAACAAAAGAGGGAATGACAGAAATGAACCACACACAATACATCTACACAACCCTCACTCATGTGAAGAATCCAGAGAACATCACATTTTTAGGAGCTCCAAATGTGCTCGTCAGAATTAACTATCATGCTATAGGTGAAGTAGAGCATCTACCACTTGCCCCATAGCAAAATTTATGTTTGCTCAACAAGACATATGAGGAGCCAGAAGTGCAAACATGTGCGCCATCAGTGGAAACAAGAGTGCAGACTCAATTAGGTGATATACCAGTTCAAGTACCCACCTCTGCAATAGAAAAAGAAGAAAGTAACAAAGAAGAGGAAGCGCGGGAAGAGGAGGACACTCCTCTTGAAAGAAAAAGGAAAGAGAAAGGGAAAGCTAAAGTGGATGAAGTAAATCACACCAAGAAACATAGGTTGACAGTAGTTAATGAAGAACCAACACAAAGGGCAGCAAAACTCGAAAGAGAGAAGGAAGCTTTTAAGCTAGAAAGAAGACTAATTTTGAGGAAAAATGGAAACCATCTTCAAGAAGAGTCAAAATTTGAACTAAACACCCAATGTTTGACAAAAAGGATGACCCTCAAGCTTGCCTAGAGCATCTCTACCATAAAAAGGAACGACAAACAGAACATGCCCAGACACATGAAGAAAACAATACATATACTCAAGAGGATTCACCCAAAGAACTAGAATACCCTAATGTAGAAGTTCCACACTTCTCTCCCACAAACACACCACTACAGTAGGAGACTACACTAGAGGATTCCACTCCCATTGCTACCAATCTGGAACCTGATTCCAAACTACTCAAAGGAACTATCAAGGAACAAGAAACTGAACCAGCTAGTCCCACAGCAACACCAACTACTCAAGCCAACCAACCAGATGAGCCAATGGCTGAAACTCAAGACACACAAACAGATCAACTAGAGCAAGAAATACAAGAACAATGGGGAATCTAGAAGACGTAGATGAATATACACAGTATGCCCATGATGTAATAGACAAAATGAAGGATGAAATATATGCTCGCCACCAAAGTTTACATAGTGTATATAGGCATCTACGGCTCTGTGAGGAAAGTCTAGACTTGGCCAATATAAGCGTTGAGTCATACAAAGAAGCCATGGAATTCAAAGAACGAGAATTGGTTGAACTCATTTCAAAGACAACGACGAATGTGAAATCTCTCCAGACAACAAATAAGCAACACGAGCAACAGGTCACAAATGCCACTTTAGCTCTACTAAAGAATCAGAGTCTATGGTGTAACGTCTATAGATTCAGCTTAACATTAAAAATACACAATTAGCCCAAGGAGAAGCACGATTCCAAGATTAGAATGCACTTTTGAATCAACTAAAGGATAATCCAACATTAGCCACACTATAGGGCACTGATGTTGCATATCAAATAATGGGGCAGAAAGTTGAGGACTTAGAGATGGAGCTAAATCTTGAGCAAAGGCAAAGAAGAGAATTGTCAATCAGCTTCATGCAGCAAGAAGAAAACTACCAAAAGTAGATTGCTCATCTTAATGCATAGTTAAGTAAGATTAAAGAAGTTGTCGTGGCACATGCAACCACGTTGGGATCCGGATGAGCAAGTCATTGCCACAATGCAAGATAAGGATACCCTTCAGCTCATGGATATGGAAGTGCCAACCACAAAAGAGGCCAGACTTCCCAATCTTGAAATTGCTCAAGCAAAAGTGGAACCTTCCACTACTCCAAAAAGCCTAACTACTGAGGAGGAATCTGTATTGAAAAAGTAGATAGAAGAAGAAATAGAGACCATTTGGAAGGAGGCAATGCAATGAGAAGGATGCATTATACACTCAATCAATGTCAATCTACTCACGCCCTCCACAATCAATGAAACGTAGCATCAGAAAGCTCTCCCTTACCCTCTCATTAAATTCAAAGTCCTCCAAATCAAAGAAAGACTACTCAAGGATCTCCATGCCAATCTTGCACTACATCACCCAAAATGGCAAGAGATATGGCTAATTAATCGATATCCCAGTTATCTCATTTTGTTCACAAATGCACCGTTGCTTAACTACCCCCGGTTTCCACCTCCAAATAACCAACCGAGAGAGTCATACATGGTGGAGACACTATCATCAACCATACATCTATTTTGGGGTATCCCAGATTTGGCATGTATTATGCTAGTAAAGATTGCAAAGATGCTCCTCACTTTTTTGCAAACCTTTCATAGGGTAGAGCAAACAGATGCTGTATGGATGTCCTTCCTAGAAGGTACACAAGGTCTATGCTATGATTTCTCTAGACAACCATCTGAAGAAGTCTTTCATGGATTCTATGCAAGGACCATGTTTCTCCCATCCTATTATATGTAGACTGGCCCTATCATCACAAACCTTTGGGCTTGGTTTGCTTCAGCAATGGAGCTGAAGAATGCAATCAACATGAAATTCATGTCCACTAAAGACAAAGAGCTGCTTATCAAGTACCAACAAGGTCTTGATCATCAAGCCCAGCAAACAGCAACGTGCAAGCCCGACCACTACTTAGCACCCTAAGTAGTTGTGTCGTGGATGACACAGGCAAGGAGGGGGGGAATGTTATCTGCTTAGCTAACAAGAGAAAAAGAAGAGCATCAAGCAGGACTCCACACATTTTTTCAAGCCTAATCATTGTAATCAAACCCATTTTATTATTGAAAAATCTTGGAAGTCCAAAGCCGTTGTAATGTTATTTAGTACCAGTGAGTCTAAAGGGGCCAACGGCTTCCATGTTTGTAAATCTGTGCAGTCTCGTAACCTTATACCGAGCCCCAATCAACGAGGAATCCCTTTGAACACGTTGGCTAAGGTATAAAAGTCAATTTTTGTAACTTTAAGACCGAAGTTTTTGGATAATAAAGAGTAAGCATTGTTGTAGAAGTTCAACAATTGTCTACTGATTCTCCAATCACTCGTCTCTCTCTCCTGTATGGTATTGCATTGTTGTTCTAAGCATAGCAATGCATTCGCATGTGAAAGCTCTCTCTTTTAATGTAAGTTTCTTGCAATGAAGTTGTACTTTTAGTCGTGCCCGTCTAGGAGCTATTTTTGTTCCCTATGCACAATACATGCACTAAAACTGGATATTGACCACAGGGATAGATAGAGAATGTCTAGAGGAAGCTATAGAGCCCTTCTCGGACCAAAGCTGACAACCCAAAAATGGGATGTTTATCTTATGTGTGATTTTTTCCAGGTATCAAAAACAACATTTGAGCACATGAGAGTTTAGAGGATACTCTACCCTTGCTAGGTATTAAGTTTCATTTCATTCGGAGACCTGTAGCTACATGAATTCGTATGGATAATGTTGCGGTAGAGAAAAGAGCATTTGGTGTCTGACACACAATTGAGACTTAGATAAGTAGGGAGCAACATAGACTTGGTTTTTCCAAGAGATTAGCTATCTCTTGTAGCCTCCATGCACTATCAGATTGATAGTTTATGTCTATGGTTCTCGCTTTGTTAGCATCAATATGGTGAGGCTTGGCAGCCGGCCAACACATTTAATTCTTTTTTGTTATTTTCCATTAAAGATGTATAAATTTGTCTTTAATTTAGTTAATCAACTTTGAGTTTAATCTTATAGATTAGAATTGAGGTTAGGAGGCCATGACTTTAGGTTAACTCATTTTACTTGATTGCTAGTCCTAGTTGGAAAAATTATTTGAGTGTTTGAGACCCTACAATTGTTTTAGGCATAGAGAGGCTTGCTCACTTAGAATAGTAATGAACATACGAAGGAAATGGAATGAAAAAAACAAAAGTGTCACAAATGAAAAATCTTAAGCTAGAAGAGTAATCCCGGCTTGATTTTGGTACTTCCCTCACATACGCCTGCCAAGGCCACAACCAGTCGTCACACACAGCATCGTGAATGCCCACCATAGCTCAGCACACCTAGATCTCTCTCTCTCTCTCTCTCTCTCTCTCTCTCTCTCTCTCTCTCTCTCTCTCACACACACACACACACACACACACACACACACACACACACACACACACACACACACACACACACACATACACACATACACACACACTTTTTGCATCAAATGAAAGGGCCATGCCCTAGGTCTTATACCGTGTGCTCTTGGCCATTTATTTTGCATATGGGCTTACGGCCTTTCCACATGGTATCTCCATGATGATTTAATCCTCCCAACTCCTTAAAAAACCTCACAAGGTTACCACTTGAAACCTCCAAAATTCAAACCAACCCCATTTCCTCCTCACTGGTTGGGTGTTCGAGTTGTAAAGTTGTGTTAGAAGCTTGCATCCCCAACTCCAAATCACCCAATTCTTTCTAGCTTTTGACCATACCAATTCCACAAAACAAGGCCATGCAGACGCGAAAAAATCTTCTCACCCCACTCCACCGTGAACTGTTGCCGACTTTGACTAGGCATTTCTTATCGACCATGACACCAATTGGCAGGCCATCAACTATTTCCAACTTTTCACAATCACACTCCCTTTTAAAACCTAGCAAGACCAAAAAAACACCAAATGGCATGCCTACCTAGCCAAAGTGGCACAACTAGCCCCCAACAAAACTTCAATCTGCCATAACTTGCCCATTTGACCTTTGATTGACAATCCAAAAAGACTGCCATGCACCACAACTCATGCTGTTCAATCCTATCCATTGACATCAACTAGAACTACTCATCTACACCTACCCTATCTATCAAGAACTTACAAAGTTATCCTAATTTGAATTGCCATAACTTTCATTCTAGGGTTCCGTTTGAGGAGTCGTCTAGACCGGTATGTAGAGCATCTTGAACACTACATTCCAAGGTATAATCTTAGCACTTTGGAAACCTTGACTTGTTGTCCTAAATGTCATATTTTGGAGTCTTCTTGGCATAAAAATTTGCATTAAGTATACATCCCCGTTGCCCTTTTCCTACCCAGGACCTTAATACATGCTTTTTCCCTTTAGCTTGTACCTGTAGGCACCAATAGCATTGCATTGTACTTCTCGCAACATCGACCAACTTTAGCTACACCAAATTCACAAATTTTCTTATCCATTTTGAAGGCTTTGGCCAAAGTTAACCCTGGAAGGAACATTCCTTACTTAGTTTCAAACCTATAAAAAAGGAAGACGATACAATATTGTGAAGGAGTTTTCTATGAGGGGAAACAAGCACAATACGATGTCTCAAATTCATTCCTTCAAACAAAAAGATAGAAAAAAAGTGTGAGAGGCCACCTTGCAATTGAAGCAATACATTGAGAGATGTCCACCACATGAGAAAGCTTAGGAAGATTGCCAAGTAGTGTTATTCATTATTAAGGGGCTCAAGAAGAGCACCTCAAGAAGGATTTTCACTTGACAAAGTGTATGATACTAGAGGAGGTCACAAAAGAAGTTGTCTACTTAGTGGACAACTACCAAATTTGTGGGAGAAATTTCACAAGATATGGATGTGATTTCAAAAGATTCTTGATCTGAAACTAGTGGATCAAATACGATGAAATGCCATCAAAGTAGCATACACCCATGAATATTGAGCATCTTGTAGAGGAACTTGTGAGAAGAATTAGGGAGAAGCTGGGAATGTAGAACCAGAGAGTATCACCATTGAGGTGTTGCTTGACATGTAGAGGAGACCATCACACAATAGTGCACTATGTTGATGCAACCATATCCTAAGCAGAAGTGGTGTGCCATTGAGGACAAATGGACAAACCATACCACTAAGGAATGCGACTACAATTGAGGACAAGTTAGGGAAAGGCCTTATTAGCCTAACCCTTAGTACGAGTAGAACGTGCAAGTATGTCCTTAGTATCAACAAAACAAACCACCCCCACCACCACCATTGAGGTATGCATCGGGACCAACAAAACCATAACCAAGAGTAGAGAGACCAAGATTAGTGTTAGTCCATCAATGACCACTACCTAGGAAGATCATGCAGTAGTGAGGTATGTTTATCCAGATCGATACCAGGAAGAGAATGCTCTAGTACCAATACATACATATTTCAAAGAGGAAAACCATGAATACTACCACCCAAGTGATCCTTATCCATTAACGGTCATGGAATCCTATGAGTAGGAAATTTTTGTTTCATCCTCTAGAGCTTCACAATCAATGATGGGCAATCTAACTCAGAGTGAAGGGTTTACTCTAAGTCAGGGTACACTAATGTTCATAGAGCATATCCCCAAAGACCATATGCTCAACAACCTAGACAATAGAACTTTGGGACCTTGTTTCAGGTGCGGTGGAGACCATTTAGCTAGAGACTACCCTAAGGACCAAACAAATGTTGTAGTCAACACTCCTTATGTGAAGAAGGGAGATGAAGGATTTTGTGGAGAATGCAGGATTAAAAACTTGTACCTAGATTTCCTTCAAAACCTAGACAAAGGAGGAAAAGTGACAATGACCATTGTGGAGGTCTTGCCTTCTTCAAGTGGGTCAGACTCAAAGACAAGAATACCATTGAAAGTGGTAACAAAAGCTCAAGAAAAATAGAAAGCTATAAGTTAGAAACAAGGCGGTAATTCTCACAAATTTGTAAGTGCAAAATTAGTCAAAAAAAGCCACACAAGATAGAGTTAGAGCCCATTATCATAAGAAGTTAAAGGCTATTATAGCTAATCTATCACAAGCTCAAGAGCAATCACAACAACCAAAAAAACCCATATCTAGTGTCATACTAGAGAAACTACCTAAATAGAGCCAAAAAAGATAGTTTAGGAGGTGAAATACTAGTCAACAAGAGATTCAAGCCATTGGAAGCAATTCTGAAGGAATATGAAGCAAGACTAGACACCAACACACAATGGAACAGATGGATGACATATCCTAATGCGAAATGGGAAAAGCTTCGGCTATAGATGTGCACAAAGTTTATTTCAATGGCTCAAGTCCTCATGGAATCTCCACTAGCTATGCTTGTCCAAGCTAGGATAATACCTCAACCATCTACAAACCCTAAGGACTCCAATGAAGGGAAAGAAGAGACTGAATGAGAATGGGGTCATGAGATTTTAGTTACAGGCAAGAATCAATAGAAAACACCAAACAAACAAGGCAAGGAAAATGAGCTGAAATACCCTTAAGGGAAGAACATGCAGACACATGTCCAAAAGGGTTGACATGTCAAGTGGCAGAGAACATGATGGATAATTTTGTCTAGTATATCCCTCCTAATGTGCCAAAGCTCAAAGAAAATTGGCATGAGGAACTATGGGATATAGTTAAGAAGACTAGAGATGAGAATCAGGCATGGGGGATTAGCACCCATTGTGGAAGTCAACCTTGAAAAAGGCATGATGGATGTCAACATGAAATCCATGTATGGTGACCAAGGAACAGAGAAATTAGAGGATAGTAGGGAGGAAATCTTTAGGGATTTTCCTTCTAACTTAGGGCCATATGAAGGGAGATATGCCATTATGATCCTACCATCACAACGAGGGACCCTCAAGTCAATCATAGATTCTCAAGGGTTGCAAGAACTCATATCAACACTAGTGAGATGTGCACTAATGGTAGTTGAGTTATTAAAACTCAAACCACTTATGTGGAAGGATGTTGGAAAATGTCTTGAGAAATTAGGAAAAAAAACCAATTGAAATTCTAAATAGAGAAATGGAAGATTGGGAACCAACCCATAAAGAATGCAAAATCAGTTCCTATAAACAAAGTTGGTGATTATTGAAAAGGTGAAGAGGGGAATACAAAATTTCACATAGAGTACCAATGAATAGAAACCATTGCTATCGTGGATAGTGGAGCGGGGGTTGTCATTTCCACCAAACTAATTTAGGAATTTTGGAATAGGTGGTGATGACTTCTTGTGGAATTGAGTATGAACATACATTCGTGATAGTAGATTATGATACTAAGAATAACTATGATGTTATTCTAGGAAGGCCATTTATGCACCAGCTAAACATGGTTCAAGACAAGGGCTATGATTATATCTACTTGAACCACATGGAGACCACTGTGCATCAATTTAAGCAACCACATCTACAAATACATACAGAGAATACTCATAGAGGAGTTTTGATTCAAAAACTACTACAGAATCTAAAGTACCTACATGGTTGAACTCTAAAGCTCACATGTGGATGTCTGGAGCTTTGGATTGTGATCGTTCCATAAAAGATGAGACCAAGTGAGATAGACCATTTAAGTATCTGATACATGAACCTTTTTCCAAAGAAAGAATGAAACCCTTGTAGTGGACTCAAATTTTGGTCACCTTAGGTCTGTGTGTCAATGAGATCAACACAAAATAGCCTTTGCTAATAGATGGAGAATTTTTGCATAGCGAGTGATGCCTTTTGGCTTGACAAATGCATTGTCACCTTCCAAATACTCGTGGCTCATGCTTTTAGAGAATACTTTTGTATATTTTTAGAATTCTATATGAATGATCTATGTGTGCACTCAATGTTACGCAAACACCATGTAGAGAATGTTGGGTGAAGAAGGGATTGAGGGAAGCTATAGACGCGCGTACACACACCCGTAGATGCACACACACACACGCAGCAAGAAGCTTGATAGCTTGGAGCTCCCTCACTTTGTTATGAGAAGTTCAAGTGTGAGTCTGAGAGAAAGATACGAGTCTCCCTAAGTACAGCGTACCACCACACATGCGTATAGTGTGTATATGTGGTTACACGGGGAAAAAACCTCTAGCCAGCACTAGAGTAAAAAGTGCCTGTGTATAGGGAAACGCTTCACATCAAAACTACCCAAGGGACACGTGAGTGTAACAATCTCCCGTGGAGTGAATGATGTGAACATGTACAGGGAGGTGACAGATCAGCCCCCACATGGTAACAAGCCCAAAGCTTTGTGTAAAGCTTCAAACTTTTCCCTTGGAAGAGCTTTGGTGAACAAGTCTGCCACATTGTCTCGTGTAGGTACATACGCCAAATCAATATCTCCTGCATGTAGCCACTCTCTGACATAGTGATAATGCACCTCAATGTGTTTTGTGCGAGCATGAAACACTGGATTCCTTGCAAACAACTGCCAATGCACTCTGACTGTCAATGAAAATGGTCGTAGACTCATGTGGCTTCATGCATAGATCCATCAAGAGATGTCTGAGCCATACACACTCCAACATAGCCGTGAATGCTGCCCTATACTCAGCCTCACAACTAGATGTGGCCACAGTTGGCTGCTTCTTACTCAACCATGATATGCATGATCCACCAAGAAGAAAGCAATTGCCACTAGTGGACACTCGTGTATCATAACAACCAGCCCAATCACTATCTGTAAATGCATGCAAGCATGGCTGATTATCTCTACCATAGAAGAGGAGGTATCTAAAGACACGATTCACAGCTTGCCAATGCTTGGTGCCAGGGCTATGCATAAACCTTCTCAACTGGGAAACAACATATTGTATGTCTGGTAGAGTGTTGCATACATAAATTAAGCATCCCACAGCTTGTTGCTAGAGAGAAGTGTCAAATGCATCATCACAATCCTCAATTGAGAACCTGAATCCTGTCTCAACAGGAGTTGAAATGGACTTGCCATCCTCAAAACCAAAACGATGAAGCAGCTTCTCAATGTATTTTTCTTGATGCATGATAATACCCCCCTCAACGGAAACAAATTGGATACCAAGATAATAGCTCAAATGAACAAGATTTTTAATCTCGAAAGCTTGTTGCAAATCAGCCTTTAGTTCCTCAATTTTTAGCTCACATGACCCAGTCAAAAGCATATCATCAACATAAAGAACAAGCACAATCAGTCTCATTGCCATCTTTGCGTACATAAAGTGTGTTCTCAATCAGACTACATTGGAAACCAAGAGCAATAAAGTGCCGATGCATCTTCTCATACCATGCACGTGATACTTGCTTAAGTCCATACAAAGCCTTTTGCAAGCGACATACTTTATGCTCCTGACCTTTAATGGAAAAACCAGGAGGTTGTTTGACATAAACCTCTTCATGTAAGTCACCATTCAAAAATGCATCTATCACATCCGATTGATGCACTTTCCAACCACGATGAGTAGCCAATGCAACCACAGTACAAATGGTAGTCATGCGTGAAGTAGGCGCAAAAGTCTTCTCATAGTCAATACCATATTGTTGCGCATAACCTTTTGCAACAAGTCTCGCTTTGTAGCGTTCAATACTACCATTAGACTTTTGCTTAACTTTGTAAACCCCACTTAGTACCAATTGCATGCTTACCTTTAGGTAAGTCACATAACTCCCAAGTACCATTCTTGGAAATCGAATCCAATTTGGATTGCATAGCAGCCATCCACTCCTCATTTTCAGATGCATCTTCAAAAGATAGTGGTTCTTCATTACATACTGTTGCAATGAGAGCTACATCCACAAAATCACTCGATACATGGTGAGTAGATGATCTTGTTCTACCACGCAAAGGAGCACTCAACTTACTATCTTGTAAAGTTTTCTTTATCCATCTTGGCATTGCTTGTGCATCCCTGATAGAAGTGCGTTCCTTATGTAATTGATGATCAACTTGTACATCATCAATGGGCTGAACTTCATGCTGATTTTCAGCCATGTTTGGATGCAAATTTTCAGCTCTTTGAACCTCACTTGGCTGCTCTACATGGTCATTATCCAATGTACCACTTTGAAACAAAGGCATAAGTGTATCAAACATATCTTGTGACCCAATAGTTGGCTGCGTTTTACATTCAAGCAAGGGATGGGCTGAATTTTCAGCAAATACCACATCACGACTTACAAACAATCTTGTCCGTTAATGGATGATACAAACGATAATCTTTACTTTCAGCACTATAGCCCACAAAGATACATTTTATAGCCTTGTCTTGCAGTTTGTGACGTTCTTGTGAAGGCACAAGAGCATATGCCAAACAACCAAACACACGCATATGGCTCACCATTGTCTTTCGACCATTCCAAGCCTCATAAGGTGTAACAACTCTCAAAGCTTTAGTGGGACATCTATTCAAAACATAGTTTGCACACATGAGCGCTTCCATCCAAAACTTACCAGGAAGATGCTTTCCTTTAACCATACGACTGTCATTTTCAAGAGAGTACGATTTTTACGCTCGGCAACACCATTTTGCTGAGGTGTATATGGCATAGTATATTGATGCATAATAACTTTTTCACAAAAAAAAACATTAAACTCATGCAACCTATATTCCCCACCACGATCTGTGCGAAGAGTAATAAGTTTGTTGCCACTGAAATTTTCAGTCATAGTCACAAACCCTTTAAAGCATGCAAAAACTTCATTCTTTGCTTTCAATGGATACACCCAAGTATGGCGAGTAGCATCATCTATGAAGGTAACAAAATATACATACTTTCCAAAAGATGGAGTCTTCATAGGACCACATACATCACTGTGTACAAGCTGTAATTTGTTTTGTAGCATGAATAGAACCATCCTTCGAAAAAGAGGCACGATACATTTTGCAAGTATACAACCTTCACAAGCATGCTTCTCAATGGAGCCAAGTGTGGGCAAACCAACAACCATATCACGCTTTTGTAAATAGAGCAAGTATTGAAGTTTAAATGACCAAAACGTGCATGCCACAACTCCGTTTCAGCCATAGAAGGAGTATGAACAAGCAATGCATTTGATGCATGTCTCTCATAAGTATCCATGCAATACAAGCCATTGCATAACATCCCAGACATAACAATAACATCACCATTGCTGAATTCATGAACCATACATTTGGCATCCACAAAATGTACATGAAGACCCGAAGAGGCAATGGTAGGAACCGAAAGGCCTGGCACATACAAGGCATTCTTGAGAGTCACAACACCCCCATTTGCAGTCGTAAGCTTTATGTTCCCAACTCCAATGATAGGGTAAGAGGCATTATTTGCGCAAACAACATGCCCCCCCTTTGGTGCATCTTGCAAGGACACAAAAAACTTCTTACATGATGTTATGTGCTTGGAAGCACCACTATCAAAGTACCAATCAAGATCAGCCTCACGCACTATCATACATGTAGAATGTAATGAAGAATCATATGTGCATGTAACAACACAAGCCCAAACATCTTGAGCAAGATTCGCTTCATCATCCTTTGCATTACTCGTGCTCTCAATGATAGACATGCCCGATTACTTCTTCTTATCATTACACTTTGCAAGCTTTCTACATTCCTCAATGGTATGTCCTGACTTCCGACAATACTTGCATCTCTTATTTTTTGGTGAATCACCATCACTAGAATAATTAGTGGAAGAGGGAGTTTGGGGCTTTGCTTTGGATGTGCCCAAAGCTCGTCCGGACTTGCTTTTACCTCTTTGAGAGATAGCAAGTGCTTCAGTTCCCTCAATCAAACCACTTCTATTCATTCTAGATTGCTCTTCTTGTAAGAGAAGTGACACAACCTCATCAAAAGTATACATGTTGGGATTTCCTTTTGCAACCAAATGAAGAGTAGTAGCAAAGCTTTGAAAAGAATCTGGCAACCCTTTAAGCAAAGTGGAGATGAGAGAATTCTCCGAGATAATCTCATCTTTTGCCAATTGCTCTTTCAAATCCTTAATCTTTGTAACATACACATCAATGGACTCACCTTCAGCCATGCATTTCCTCAAGTTTCTTCCTCAAGTAAGCCACACGGGCTTCATTGCGCCCGGCATACAAAAAAGCAAGTACATCCCAAGCTTGCTTGGATGACATGCAAGACCGAATCTGTGGAACAATATGACGCTTCTGTTGGGATTAAAGCCCAAGTGGCCTCTTATGCGGATATGGCCGCCCGCCCGCCTAACTCACTTACCTCTAACTCAGGAGTAAGCAGTTTGGCAGATATGGCATCTTCTCACAGTGAGACTCTTTACAACATAAAGAAGCTGGATGGCACAAACTTTCCATTCTGGAAGAAGCAGATTTGGCAGGTTTTGGTGCAGAAAAAACAAGTGAAGCCACTGAAGCTCAAAGGGGAGAGACCAGAATTTATGGCTCAAGATGAGTGGGAAGAGCTTGACGAGTTAGCTTGTTCCACAATCATGCTGACACTGGCAGAAAATGTTTACTTCAACGTAGCAGAAGAGACTACAGCGTATGGCGTATGGCAAAAGCTATGTGATATGTACGAGAAACAAAGTGCTGCTTCTCAGATTTACTGGCTCAAGAAATTGGTGGATTTGAAGATGAAGGAAGGGACAGCCATGTCAAATCATCTGAATGAATTTCACTCAATTTTCAGCCAGTTAACAGCACAGGAGATAGTCTTTCCAGATTCAGTGAAGGCTATGTTTCTCTTAATCACTTTGCCAGACAGTTGGGATACTTTTCGTACAGCGTTAAGTAATTCTGTCGCGCCAGAAGGTCTTACGAGTGCCAATGTAGAAGGCAGCTTGCTCACAGAGGAAGTGAACACGAAGAACATTGACAAAGGCAAAGGCAATAGTGCTTTGGTCGTTCGAGGGAGACAACAATTTAAAGAGAAGAAGGGTAAGAAGGCACAAAACCGAAGTAAGTCTCGTGATTCGAAGTCAAAGGATGACATAGAATGCTACCATTGTGGCAAGAAGGGTCACATGAAGCGAGATTGTACGAAGTGGAAACAAGAAAAAGGCAAAACAAAGAGTTCTGAGCAAGATGAAAAGAAGAGTTCAGTGAAGATTGAAGAGGTGAATGTCACAGGATCTGGTTCACACAGTGATTCTGGTATAGCAGCTGGTGACATCTTCCTTACAAGCAATCTTGATTCTGTTTTCTTGACTGCAGAGGATGGACATGCTATGAGTGATTGGATTATCGACTCAGGGGCATCTTTACATGTTTCTCCGCACAAAGAGTGGTTTACATCATATGTGGCTACTAAAGACTATGTCGGACTTGGCAATGAGCAGGTTTGTGACATACTTGGAGTGGGAGATGTGCAGTTGAAGTTTTAGAATGGCTCTTCTTTATGGCTCAAGAATGTCAGACATGTTCCAGCAATCCGAAAGAGCTTGATTAGTACAGGGAAGTTGGATGATGCGGGTTATGTGACAGTTTTTGGGAACAGCGCTTGGAAGATCTCCAAAGGTTCGATGACTGTAGCACATGGCAGCAAGTCAGGAACTCTGTACACTTTACATGTTTCAGAGGTTAAAAACCATGTAATTAATGTGATTGAGCAGCCAAGTGTGTCACTGTGGCATCGTAGATTGGGACATATGTCAAAAAGAGGAATGGAAATACTTTCTCATTATGGTTATTTGCCTGGATTTTCATTTCAAGATTTCGAGTTTTGTGAGCATTGTGTTTATGGTAAGCAAACACAGGAACCGCACAGATCAAAGAGGAATCGTAGGGACGAACGGTTAGCTCTTGTACACAGTGACCTATGCGGACCAATGCCTAGTTTGTCACTAGGGGGAGCAGCGTACTTTTGTACATTCATAGATGACTATTCTTGCAAAGTATGGGTTTACTTCTTGAAGCACAAGGATGAGGTGCTCAAGGTCTTTAAGACATTCTTGCAGCTGGTGGAGAATCAGAGCGGTCAGAAGCTGAAGTGCTTGAGAACTGACAATGGTGGAGAGTACGTTTCCAAAGCTTTTCAAGACTTTTGTGAAGCAAAAGGGATTAAGCGGGAACTTACTGCACCATATAATCCTTCACAGAATGGGGTTGCAGAACGTATGAATAGGACCATACAAGAGAAGGTCAGAAGCATGTTGTCAAATGCTGAGTTGCCTGATGGATTTTGGGCGGAAGCAGTGGCTACAGCAGTCCATTTGATCAACAGGTCTCCTAGTAGGGTTCTGGATAAGAGTGCAGTGGCCGAGATGCTATGGACAGGCAAGGCACCTTCGTATAAGCATCTCAGAGTCTTTGGTTGTGAAGCTTATAGCCATATTCCTAAGGAGTTCAGAAATAAGTTAGAACCAAAGAGCAAGAAGTGTATATTTCTTGGCTACGGAGAATCGGGCGAGATGGGTTACCGGCTTTGGGATCCTGAGTCCAGAAAGCTTATTCGTAGCAATGATGTGCATTTCAATGAAGCCAAGTTTCACGCTAAGCCAGAGAAGACAGAGGAGATCAGAAGAGTTGTCTTCAGGGAAGATGGACCTAGTGCTAGCACATCAAGACAGCATGGTCAGGCTCAGGAACAGCCTATAGTGGCTAGAGAGGCAGAATCAGTTGTGGTGAGACGTTCTGAGCGTGTCTCCAAACCACCTGATCGTTATGTGCCATCTCTAAATTATGTCATGCTCACAGATTGCGGAGAACCATCTTGTTACAAGGAAGCATTACAAGTGGTTGACTCGAAAAAATGGCAGTTGGCCATGCAGTCAGAGATGACAGCTCTGCATAAAAACCAGACATGGAAGTTGGTTCAATTACCACAGGGCAAAAAGGCTCTACCTTGTAAATGGGTTTACAGGTATAAGATCACCGCTCATGATAGTCAGCCAAAGTACAAAGCAAGGCTTGTTTCCAAGGGCTTTAAGCAAGAACAAGGCATTGACTTTGATGAAGTCTTCTCTCCAGTGGTTAAGATGACTACATTGAGATGCTTTCTTGCATTGGTTGCTATATTGGATTTGGTGTTGCACCAAATGGATGTCAAGACAGCGTTCTTGCATGGTGATTTAGATGTGGAAATTTACATGCAGCAGCCAGAAGGGTTTGTTGAGAAAGGCATGGAACATTTGGTATGCCAGTTGTTAAAGAGTCTTTATGGCTTAAAACAATCACTGAGGGCATGGTACCATAAGTTCCATCAGTTTATGCTTTCTCAAGGCTACAAACGTAGTGAGTTCGATCACTGTCTATATACAAAGAAGGCTAAGGATGGCAGTTGGCTGATCCTTATTTTGTATGTGGATGACATGTTGATTGCAGGCAAACACTTGGAAGAAATTTCAGCTTTGAAGTCAAAGATGGCAAAATCGTTTGACATGAAAGACATGGGTGAGGCAAGTCATATACTTGGTATGCGCATTGAGAGAGACAGATCAAAGAAGTTGATTTGGTTATCTCAAACAGAGTATATTGACAAGGTTTTGCAACGTTTCAATATGGAGAAGGGAAAGGCATTGAGTGTTCCATTGCCACCATATGTGAAACTTAGCAAACAAGATTGTCCTGTGTCTGAGGAAGAAAAGGCTGAAATGGATAAGCTTCCATATGCGTCTGCAGTGGGTAGTTTGATGTATGCAATGATTGCTACACGTCCGGATATTGCATTTGCAGTGGGAGTGGTTAGCAGATATATGTCAAATCCCGGCAAGAAACATTGGGAGGCAGTGAAAGGTATCATGAGATACTTAAAACATACAAAGAGTATGCGCATATGCTATGGTAGTCAGGATTTGAGTGTCAGAGGATACACTGACTCAGATTATGCAGGAGACTTGGATAAGAGGAGATCTACATCAGGCTATGTCTTTACATTGGCTGGAGGTGCCATATCATGGCGATCTCGATTACAAGATTGTGTTACGCAGTCTACTACAGAAGATGAGTATGTTGCAGCAAATGAGGCATGCAAAGAAGCTATTTGGCTTGGTAGATTGGTTGCAGACTTGGGAATCAATGCAGATATGCCAGAGTTATATTGTGATAGTCAAAGTGCTATACAATTGGCAAAGAATCCAATGTTCCATTCGAAGACTAAGCATATTGATGTGAAGTATCACTTCATGAGGGAAGTACTTGAAGACAAGCAGATACAACTGCTGAAGATCCACACCAAGGACAATCCTGCTGATCTACTCACAAAGGGACTTCCAGGAGAGGGCTTTGTGCATTGTCGTGAGTTATTGGGCATTGGATAGATGGCAGCCATGTAAATCTTTGTACATTTATGTTCATAGATTTACAGTTACTTAAAGTGCCACATTGGACTTTAAGTGGGAGGTTGTTGGGATTAAAGCCCAAGTGGCCTCTTATGCGGATATGGCCGCCCGCCCGCCTAACTCACTTACCTCTAACTCTTTGTATATACTAACATATTCTTTGTGAATACTAAGGATTTGGGAGATAACCCTTCTAACAGATCTCTGCGTACTGTGTACTGTGTAAGCTCACTGTGTGTGTGTGTGAGAGAGAGAGTCGACCCACGCTCCGCTCCGCGACTTCAGCTTCACGAAAAGAGCAATCAAAGCATGTGCTTGGGCATCCTTTCCATCCCATCTAAGCTGATCTTGTGAGGTGGATAAGATGAAGAAACAACAGTTGAAGAGCTACTTACATCTGTAACAGTAGAAGTAGAACTGCCAGGTCTCTTGTCTACATCCGCCACAATGTTCCATAGTTGCTTTGCAACAAGCACATGTTTCTTCATGTAAGACCACATCGAATAATTGGTCCCATCAAGATTATCCTCAGCTTGAAGCATGCCAAACAAGTCATTGTTGCTTTCCATAGCACCCACGAACAATAAATTGGCAGAAATGCACTCCCAACAAAACCTGCAAAAAATCTACAGACCTATAAATGCTATTACAAAAAAGCCTTAATGTGTCCAAAAATTCTGATTCATGATATTGTTGCATAGTACTTGTTCTTAGCTTCGTTTTGAGTCCTAGGTTGAGCAAAATGGACACCCGGAGCACCCGTGGCGAGCAAAACGGTGACTAGCTGTCCCGAGGTTGCACCTCCTGCAAAACCTAATATGAGGTATGGAGGAAGGAGAATGTTTGTGGGAGCTAAAGATCCTGCTCTGATACCATTGTTGGGTGAATAAGGGAGTGAGGGAAGCTATAGACGTGCACACACACACACACCCGTAGATGCATACACACACAGCAAGAAGCTTGATAGCTTGGAGCTCCCTCACTTTGTTATGAGAAGTTCAAGTGTGAGTTTGAGAGAAAGATACGATTCTCCCTAAGTACAATGTACCACCACACATGCGTATAGTGTGTATATGTGGTTACATGGGGAAAAAACCTCTAGCCAACACTAGAGTAAAAAGTGCACGTGTATAGGGAAATGGTTCACATCAAAACTACCCGAGGGACACGTAAGTGTAACAGAGAATCTAAAAAAGTGTTCAAGAAATGTTGAACCTATTGGATTTTCCTTAATTCTAAAAAATATGTTTTCATGGTTAGATGGGGAAAAATATTGGGACGTATTGTAACTGCCAACAAAATATCCACAAATATGGATAAAATCAAGGTGATTGTGGAGATGCCATGCCCAAAGACAGTGAGAGAAGGTCAATCATTTATAGGACATTGTGGATACTACAAAAAGTTTATCTACATATATGCAGTCATTGCTAAACCTCTTTATGGCTTGATTGTGACCTTTGAGTGGATAGAAATTTGTGAGAAATCATTTTAGAAACTAAAGAAAGCATTGGTATTGGCACCATTCCTTAAAGAACCAGATTGGAGCAAGATCTTTCATGTCTATGTTGATGCCTCTGCTTTTTCCATTGGATGTATCCTGGCACAGTCTGGAGAAGGAACTATGGACTTTCCCATATGCTATGCTAGCCATCAATCAAACAATGTTGAAGAAAATTACACAACCACTAAAAGGGAAGGATTGGAAATGGTTCATGCTATGAAAACATTCAAATATCATCTCCTAGCCAACCAATTCATTTTCTTTGTGGATCATCAAGCACTGTTGTATCTTTCCTAGAAATAAATCCTAGGTGGAGTGAGCGTATAATTCCAATTTCGACCATAGGGAAATTTTCGATGGATAGTGCACTACATACCCCCTCTACTATCACAAATCAACTCCATGGTGCCTAGTTATGAACAAGAGATTGATTGAGCAAAGATGTCCTTTTCAACTACTCAATAGATGACTATATCATAGATGTTCGGATGGCATCCTATGGTTGTGTATCAAAGCCTTTGATACTCCTTTGTACCTAAGGTAAGCTCATTCACAATGTGCTTTGTCCATCATGGGAAAATTAGAACCTACCAAAACTTGATGAGAATGGGAGTTTTCTGGCCTAGTATGAAATTTGATGCTCACACATATGTGAAGAATTGCAAATCATGTACAAGAAAAGTCCATATGGAATATGATACACAGTTTCAGGTAATGATAGCACCTTATTGGAGTAAGTACACTATGGATTGTTTGAACTAGGTTCCTTTTCTTGGCAAAACCTAGATAAAATCTATCAAAATTGAAGCACTATCATATGAATTGATTTGATTGGAAACCAACTATACAAGCATTGCAAAGATAATCAATCAAACTTTGTGCATTAAAAAATGAATAGTTGTTGATCTTACAAGAAGCACATTCAAAATAAGTGGGAGGTCATTTCTCTACTAAAAAGATGGCTAATGCTTTAATGTTTGCCAGGATTTGGTGGCCAATACTCTTATGGATGCTGAAGCATATGTGAGGTAGTGTAATGAATGCCAAATGACAAAAAAATCCACTTAAAAAGGATGATATGCCTATGAGACCAATGATAGGAGCACACACATTTTCCAAGTGGAATCTAGATTTCATGGGTCCCATAGCATCACCAGTTTATAGGACTCATGTGGAGTACATTATAGTTGCTACAGACTATCAAACCAAATGGGTCAAGGCTAATGCTACGCAAAAGAATGATGTATGCACTACAACACAATTCTTGTATGAGAATATTTTTGAACGATATGGTTTGCCTATTGAGATTGTCAGTGATAGGGCTCGACACATTTTGTTAATGAAGTCATTGGTTATTTACTTGATGTTTTTATGGTCAAACATAGAAAATTAGCTCCTTATCACCCAAAGCTAATGGTCAATCCGGGAGTACCAACAAAGTCTTGTGCACAATTCTACAAAAAATTGTAAATGACAATAGGTCAGATTGGGATCAAAAACTGCACATTGTCATTTGGGCCTATAGAATTGAATAAAAGAATGTTCTAGGGACTACACCTTACAACATGGTGTTTGGACCTAATGCAATTTTACCCATAGAGTTTTTCATTCCAAACTTGCGAGTAGAAAATAAACTTGAATGGACTGGACATGAATGGTTTGATTATATGGATGATCTAGAGAAGTTGGATGAAATAAGGTTAAAGGTAGTTATTATGATATACACCCCAAAATGATGCATGAAAGAGTTTCATGACAAGCGTGTGAAGTCTAAAGACTTTGCCCCGGGAGATTATGTGCTTGTTTACACTCTTAAGCAAAAAACAAAGAAATTGAAAAGGTGACGAATGGGACCATTTGTGACTCATTCTATATCACCCATTGGAGCCATTAAGCTTGCTACATTGGATGGACAAGAAATGCCCAATTGGATCAATGGTTGCAAGTTAAAGAAATATCACTTGACACTGACTCAAGAGATGCTAGAAAGGTCACATGCAATCATAAACAAAAACACAAACACAATATCAAGGTTCAACATGCACAACAAGAGGCCAGAAAGCGGGCATCAAAAAAAGAAGCAAAGAAAAGACAATTTTGAGACATGTACAACTATGCGGATTCATCAAATTACAAGAATTGAGGAAGATGAAGAAAGTTTGGACCCATATATTTCTGTTAAACTAGGAGCCAACATGTTACCTATTCATTTGTTGGTTGATTCGGTGCACATTTAAATACAATGAGTTGGGATTTGTACTAGAAAATGCCAAAGTTGATCCTACAACCATTGAAAACAACATCTATAAGATTCAATGAGATTATCAGTATTGCTTCACGTTATGTGAAGCTCATGATACACTTCAATGGATACACATGCCCCCCCATAACTTCTTTATACTACCTCTAGATTCCCCTAATAATTAGCTAATACTTGGTATACCATGGCAATGCAAATGAAAGGCATATATACACTAGTAAAAAAACCAAGTATATTTTACAGATGATCATCATGTGAAATATGTAAATTTTGCTTTCATGGAAGATACCAATTATCTTTTCAAGAATGCAAGTGAAAAGACTAAGAAATTGGCCAAAAACTTCAAATGCGATGGAGACACAACATCAAGTACCACAAACCATAGAGGAAGTGGAATCTATAGGGTCTATTGATAGCCTTGAAGGTGCAACTACCAGTAATTTTCTCCCTTCACTACAATTCATGGGAGGACCAATCAACTATACTGGAAACACAACCACCTATCACTAAGATAGTCTCAAAACTTGCTAGCTCAACATCTTGAAATAATTCAGTTTGGAACAAAGAGACCAAGCAAATGTGGATACCAAAATAGCCATGTGCTCAAGTCAAGACAAAGAAATTCAAATTACCCTCTAAACAACAGATTTGGATACCTAAAGGAACTCCACAAATTGAAGGAAACTTTATGTGGACTCCCAAAGTTTGACTACAAGGCTTATCTCCAAAAATGTGACAACAGGTTTTCCTCATATCTAAAATAGAAAGTCAAAGTGTCATGTAGCCTACTCAAATTCCAAAACCACGAACACTTAGATACACACAAGTGTGGATACTTGAAACCATTACAATGCCACAATCAACAAAATAGATGGGGATTCCAAGGAAAAGAGATTCCATGCAAGCTACAACCCACAATGATGTTTCAAAGACACCATAATACTCTTCAAGTTAGAACCCACTACAATGGTCTGGCACCTAAACCTCAAAAACAAATCCAACCAAATAAAGGATAGAACCTTTTGACATTTGTCAATGACACTACAATGCTTACTACATAGTGTATGCTCTCTTAATTCCCTTAACCACGCTGTCGAATGCCCTTAAGCAAATTGCTTAAGACCCACCTCTCACACAACATTACTTTTTTCATGCATTGATCGAGTATGCATCCATAGGGCCCCTTACACGGCTTTGCATAAGGCACTGCTTTGATGACCATGCACAACACAACCCCTAATGAAAAACCATCATTCATGAGTACTGCGACTAGGAGATGGGGAGGCATTCTAATTGCAGACCTAGAAATCAAAGAGAAAAGGCCATTATTTTATCGGCTTTTGTGTTATAATTTGCATTTGATTTCTCATTTTTGACACAATTTTAGAAGATTCAAGAGTAAGGGAGGAATGCCAAAGATGAGCCCTTGGGTGTGTTTAAACATGTATATAATAATGCTTTTTGCTAAAAGTAATAATAAAAAGTGAAGCAATCCATCAAAAACTTGCAAATAAAGACTTTTCTTTATAAGTTGATTTTTTCTAATTATCTAGCTATTTTAAAAAACCTTCAATCAATTTTAGTATTTCTCTCTTTTGTGTTGTTTTTAAATCTCTAGATGATGAAACAACACTCTCCTGCTCATAGGATTGCACAAACCTTGATGTATAAGGATCACTTGGATGGTAGTGTACATGGTTTTCCTCTTCGTAATATGTATGTACGGGTACTAGAGCATTCTCTTCTAGTACCCATCTGGATGCACATACCTCACTACTGCATGATCTTCTCTTGGTAGTGGAGGTTGATGACCTGACACTGGTCTTGGCCTCTCTACTCTTAGTTGTGGGTTTGATGGTCCTGAGGCATAGCTTGGTGGTGGTGATGGTGGTTTGTTTTGTTGATACAAAGGATTTATTGGCACATTATGTTGGTACTGAGGGTTAGTCTAATAAGGCCTTTCCCTAACTTGTCCTTAATTGTAGTAGCATTCCTCAGTGGTATGATTTTGCCACTTGTTCTCAATGGAACATCACTTGTGCTTAGGAAATGGCTATGGCAACATAGTGCACTATTGTGTTGATGGTCCCCTCAAAAGGTCAAGCATCACCTTGATGGCAGCACTCCTTGATTCTAAATTCCCAACTTCTGTCCCATTCTCCTCACAAGTTCATCTACAAGCTTCTTAGTATTCATGGGTGTCTGCTATTGTGGTAACATTTTCATCGTATTTGATCCACTAGCTACAGATCAAGAATCTATTGAGATCATATCCACATTCTATGACAAGAATTTTAAAATTTCAAGTCTTTTATAAATGTCATTGAAAGGAACTATGTATTTTTAAGAAAGAATTTTTTTTTGGACACGTAGTTGTAGTCAAACCCCTTTTGAACAGATGCAACAATAGCCAAAAGGCATATACAATTTTGGAGAGAACCTCAAATCTAAGTGCACATAGGTAAAGCAATTGTTTCCTATATAGCCAAAATGAAATGTACTAACGAGATGATGCAAAGTTTCACGGTGTTGGCTACATTTTATAGCTCTCTTCGGCTTGTACTTACGACATTTGGACTTTTCATCTTCTCCCCTCCTCTCCCTCTCTCCCTCTCTCACTCTCAAACAAACTTTGGATAATTTAGAAAAAAACTTACCCTACTGTAGGTGACTACCGCAACTAATATAGGTAGTCTTCACAACAACCTAGCCCAAAGAAATTCAAGAGCACCACATTTTCTATGAATGCCGCACAAAGGTTTCAAATTTACTGCAAAAGTGAATGAAGAGACCCTTTGCGATGCAAGTGCATTTATGCAAGCGCACGTGCAATGCATATGATCAACAAGTTCAATGAGTTGGGTGCAACAACATCCATGGTAGTTCGATCGATAAATTTACCATCGTTAGCATCTCTATGTTCTCAATGAGAGGATAATTCACCAATCTCAGATGGCTTTAGCATCTTCATCTCCCTTGTTGTGATATACTTACAAGGTAATGACCCCTAGTATTTGCAATAGCTTGGATTTTCTCCTAAGTCTGATCCCTTTGACTTGTCCATTGTCCTCATGTTGTAGCCTCTTCACTGCCTTGTCGAGTTGTTCCACCCACCCACCCACCCCTATTAGGTGGTGCTCTGTTTTGAACAATCTAAATAAAGTGAAATCCTAGTGCCCACATGCCTTAGTACCCCATAGGGTACTACCCTCTAAGGGGTGATTGAGTTCCTGGCTTCTAGAACCAAGAATATTGTGACACTTTGGGAAAGGCAAATATCAGGGTCCCTATTCATTGAGAAATTTGGTTTTGAAGGGTTTGGGCAAGGAAAATTAGAAGCCATTTGGAGACATAGTAGGGTATAAGGGGCCAATATAAGACGTGGGCAGAGCCAAAGGCAGAGGGTGGGGGGACGACAGGAATAGTAGCTAACTGCGCTGCTCCTTGATGAGTGCGCATAGTGCAAAGTTTGAGTGAGTGGGATATTCTAAAGCATCTTCAAAAAAAATATTTTTCTTTTTAAAGTAGCAAGTATGTGTATCTCTCTCACCAACTTGTTCTTGCACCAAGACCACCCTACTTAAATTATCAACTATTTCTTGAGCCTACGGCACTGAAGTCAAGCTTTGGACATTCGGAAAATGAAGGAAATAATAAAGAGGTTCATGGAATCGACTTCGCTTGAGGATGGCAGCACACAGCTGACAGCTGGACGTGAGCGATGGTGAGGCTCGGGCTTGCAATTCTCTTTTAATTATTGGGATTGATTCACATGGGAGGGTGACGCAGGGAGCTTTAGAACAAACTGACGTAGCCTGATCACAAGCTCCAAAAACCCCTTTACCTCTTAAAGCGAAAGGGTGGTGCCGTCACTGCCGTGGTGGTGGTTCTGGAACTCTCTCCCTCTCCCTCTCCCTCTCCCCCTCTATTTCTCCCCCTCTCCCTCTCTCTCGTACTGCGCCTGCTCAATCCCAAACCTCAGACAGACATATCTGCAGTCTTTCCATCTTTGCATTTCCCATAATCATACTTGTGGAACATTCTCTCTCTTTCTCTCTCTCTCTCTCTCTCACCCACACACACACACACACACACACACACACACACACACACACTGTGTTTAACCCTCTTCTCATCTCTACAATAAACCACCCCACCATGTCTCATTAGCCGCCACCATAGTACTCTATGCCAAAACCACATGTGCCTTTGACAATTCCCTCATCCAAACATTGCTTGGATCCTGCACCCGAATCTTTGCCGCCACCTGGCAGAGATCATAGCATATTTCATGCTGGCAAGCATTGCAATGTTGGAGTAGATGGCCAAGGATGCGAATGGAGATCTAATAACGTCCTGCATGATGATATTGAGGTGCAAAGCATTTTCTCGTTCTATTCTCAGTAGAAAAATGGCATCCATGATGAAGGTGCTGTGCGTAGGGGTCTGTAGCCAGGGGAGATTCAATGGCGTGACAGAGGATGCTTACGCTCAAGTATAGCCAGAGGCAGCGGGACCTGGAGATGTTGATAGATGTTGACTCCCTCAATTTCTGCCATCGAACATTTTCTCATGCTTTTAGCGCCGGTGCAAACAATCAAAATACCACACTCATTGCCTACATATATGTATCCTCACTCTCTCTCTCTCTCTCTCTCTCTCTCTCTCTCTCTCTCTCTCTCTCTCTCTCTCTCTCTCTCTCTCTCTCTCTCTCTCTCTCTCTCTCTCCCTCTATCTCTCTATTAAAAAAACTCTCTATAGCAGTCCACGCCGGCGTGGACTGGTTGAGAGAGTTTTTTTAAGAGAGAAAGAGACAACACTGCTTGTAGAAATGGTGCACTAATTGCCTGCATATTATGTGTTAGTGAGTAGAAATGGCACTCTCATTGCTTGCATATTATGCATCCTATCGGTGCTGCTCAAATGTCGCACTCATTGCCTGCAATTACGTATCCTCTCTCGCTCACAAAAAAGAAAAAAAACTCTTTGAAACAGTCCGCGCCAGCGTGGACCGTTTCAGAGAGTTTTTTTTCTTTTATTTGTGAGCGAGAGAGACGCACTTGCAAAAATGGCGCACTCATTGCCTACATACTACGCATCCTTAGTGTTGCTCAAATGGCGAGCTCAGTGCGTGCATATTAGTTATCCCCTCTTTTTCTCAAAAAGAAAAACTCTTTCAAACAGTCCACGCTGGCGCGGGCTATTTTAGAGAGTTTTGTGTGTGTGTGTGTGTGAGAGAGAGAGAGAGAGAGAGAGAGAGAGAGAGAGAGAGAGAGAGAGAGAGAGAGAGAGAGAGAGAGAGAGAGAGAGAGAGAGAGAGAGAGAGAGATAGAGAGAGAGAGATCAGAGATCTAAATAGTGCCTACATGAATGTCCTGGCAATTGCACCTAGCGGCATTCTGTACTTCTGTGGCCTCTTCGTACACATGTGGAAATATTGGTTGTACAACTGGCTCATGATTTCTACTCTTGGGTTGGTAATATCTTCAAAAGTGTAGTTTCCTTTCTTCTCATTGTACACCTTGACCTCATCCCTTCTTTTAGTTACACTATCCCCCTTGTTGGAGAGGTCTAGTGCACCTGCTACAACCTGCTCAGTGATGATTATTTCCGTTTCTGGCCTGCCTTGTAATCTGCTACTTTGGCCACTCCATCTTCTTTGATGGTTGTCACAAACTCCCAGACTCTCTTTATGTCCACCCCTGCCGGTATTGCTTCAAAGTAGTTGTGGAGATCAATCTTCTCCAAGTACCCGGCCATCTTGCTTCTTACGAACTCATCAATTTCTCGCGGCAACATTGGTAGCTCGATGACATTTCCTTCAGTGTCTTTGAACACTCCTTTGTAGATCTTTAGGTCGTTGGACTCTAACAGATCTTCTTGTATCCATGTGCTGGTGGGCTTTAGTGTTCCTTCTGGAATGACGAAGGGTTCCACTTCTTCCAGGTAATCCTTGATGGTCATTCTTTTCTTTGTCGGTGACTTCGCGGCTGCCATAGATCCTGTTGCACTCAGTAGTCTAAAATTAGCGTTTTTTCCATATTAGCTGCGAAACTGAGGTTTAACTATCCAAATGACTTGAAAATTGAAAATAAAGCTTAAAAGGAACTTGTGAAGCTGTGCATGTGCTCACAGTGCAAATCTTGCCAAAAATTTTCATTTAGACATCCTACGCGTAGGATGTCTTTTTCATCAGAATTAGTTGATACTTGACATGCTGGTAGTGCATGGCTCATGGAACATGGCTACATGCCTGGATTTGGATTTGGATATCAAAAAGTGGATTTTTGGGCTGATTCAGGCTTTAGGTCACAAATTCAGTAGAAAGTCCATCATAGATAGCAATTGAGGTCCAAATGGGTTGAAAATTGGTATATGGGCTCATTGCACCATGGTCTTGGCTCCCATGATGTCAATCTTTGCACAGAAGGCCTAAATTATGCTGGAGACATCCTACGTGTAGCAATTTAGGTCCAAATGGGTTGAAAATTGGTATATGGGCTCATTGCACCATGGTCTTGGCTCCCATGATGTCAGTCTTTGCACAGAAGGCCTAAATTATGCTGGAGACATCCTACGCGTAGGATGTCTATTTCATCAAAATGACATGAAATTTGTTTTGTGGGTAGTCCTTGGCTTATGGAACATGGCCATGCTCTTGGATTTGGATTTGGACAAGGATTGATGCTTGTAAGAGCCTGTGTGGTGTTTTTGGGCTCCAAAAGTGTATCTTGAAGGTGTTGGGGGTCAAAAATGATTAGAATGGCTTCAAAATTGATATATGCGCTCTTGATGATGAGGAGATTGGATCTGGAATGAACAACATCCTTTGCAAGCCAAAAAAGTCAAATAGACATCCTACGCGTAGGATGTCTACTTCACCAATTTTTGCTTCTGACCACACAGTTTGGTTGTTGATGTGTTGGCGAATATGTTGTGCAAGTTTCATGTGATTTGGACAAGATTTGGTAGGTCTATGGCCCATTATTGCCTCTATGCCCGAACTTTTTTTTTATGCATATGAGGTCAATTTTGGTCCAAATGTGATGAGACTTGGTGGATAGCATGTGAAGGTCATTCAGAAAATGTGTATGATGAAAAATGTTGGAGTTTGTGCCCAGAATGTTCTTGAGACGGGCTTGAGACATCCTACGCGTAGGATGTCTCCTGATGATTTTTTCATGGATGGTGCTCCTAGTGGTCCCCCTGAGTCCCTTTTAAGCCTAATTTCAACAAAAAAGTCAAATGGATAGAGAATAACTCCCTGTGTCGACTTCAGAGCCTCCGAGTCGTTTTCTGGCTTTTGGAGTGCTTTTTGGCGATGAAATTTCTTGATGTTGGTCTCCATAGTTGCTCGACCCCTTGGGGATCCTTGCCGTATGGTTTTTATCGACTTTGGCCTCACCGAATCTTCATTTGGCAATTTGTCACTCTAGAAGCAACCGTGGTTGCATTTACCTACCTTCGATGATTTGTGGTGGTCGACCACCATAGGACTTGGTTGTTGATGGTCTAGGAAAGCTGCTTGTGAAGTTTGGTGGCAAACGGGCTTGCGGTTTGGCCGCAAGAACAATTTGACGCTTTGTGTGTCTGATGCCGTTTCTGAAGTTTTAGTGCCACCTCGGGTCACTTTTTGGTCATGCGGATCACATAGACTTGTAGAGCATGTTGAGATGCTCCTACCCATGAATTTTGGTGGCATTTGGTTGCCGTTTCGCCGATTTCCCATTTGGTGGCCTCTTGCGGTTTTCTAGAAATTAGGGTTTTTCTTGATGGTTTTCTACTGCCTTTGGACATCCAGGACTGGTCTCTTAGGCTAGGGTAAGCTGTCGATGAAGTCTTGTTGCTTTTGGGTTAGCCATTAGGCCGCCGCCTCTACTTGTAGGTCTTTACTGCCCACTTTGTGTGTGACCCCTACGCTAGTTTTCGCGACAAAACGACAAACATGCGCGAAAAGCTCAAGGTGGTGAGCCTACCTCTCATGTCTGGAGCTCGTCGGGTAGTCGTGTGCATCGTAGAAGCTGCTACAAGGTCGGTCCACTCTAGGTGGCAGAAGCTCTCTCCACAAGGTCAATAGTGAGAATGAGCTAAAAATGAGGTGAAAATTTCTTATAGTGGAGGTCCCCGAACCACTTTTCATGAAATTTGACATGTGCTCCTATCTTCTTGCGAGATGCAGTTTAGGCTCAAAAATTTCTTGATTTGGACTCCATTTGCTCTGCTTACTAGAAATTTGGCATTTCGGTCAAAACGTGGCCAAAACACGCTTTTCGCTCCAGTTTCATAATTGCACCCCTACTGTACCATAGGTTGTACTATAGTCACTGATCATCCCCATATTTTTTGTTTTTCATTACGACCGTTTTTCACCTGCTTTTTGTATTTTTGAAGTTTTTTTGTCAAAAATTAGCAAAATTAAAAGGAAAATAGCAAATCAAACCCAAAAAATCCCCAAAAATCATAATAAATCATAAACATCACCGAAAAACATTATATACACTCACATGCAATTTTTATGGCCGTATTTTTCCGTTTTACCAATATTTTATCCAAAAAATGGCTATTTCTACTTATACACACACACCTAGGGGCTTGATTTGGCATTTGGCCCCGTATACCTATAGATAGATGATGTATAAGGGCATAGGTACTTGGGTTACTACAAAAACTTTTGCAATCAAACAACAACCCTTAAAATAGTCAAAATTCATGCCCTTTTTTGCTCTTTCTGCTATTGGTTCCGCATTTGAGAATGCCTCCCCCCCTCTTAGCTGGAGTCCTCCCGGACGACAAGTTATCACCTCGGAGTATGTGCCATGCATAGGTTGAAAAATTTGTGCTAATGCTTGGCCGATTAATGTGGCCCTATTTTATGCATACTTGGTCAATGCATGGAAAATTTAATGCTGTGCAAGAGAAGGGAATAAGCAAGATGCTTATTGGCATTGGTCGTTGAGGTTTCCTATTTTCTTTGCAAGTAACAGTTGTAACTCTACTGCTCTCTATTTAATTGTCTTTTTTGCAAAAGACAATTGCTTTGCCGACACTGTTGATAGAGCCGTAGTTGTTTCTAGGTCGAGGATTGGCTTGGCCGGAATGGCTATGGGCCGTATTGCCTTTGCTTTCCATTGGTATTTTGCTTCTGCCGGTTTTGTTAGATGTTTTGGGACTTCCTTGGTTGCCACTGTTTTGTTGCTGATTGGCATCCATATAAGTCGGTTTTCCTTTTTTAAATGCAGTTGTCTGCCTTCTGTTGTTGCTTGTACTGAAGGGAGTTCCTTTTGCTTTTGTTTTGGTATCCGAATGTTAGTGACATTTTGGTTATGGCTAAGCATTTTCTTTGGGATCCATATCTGTTTTATGCCCTTGGTTTTTGGTTGAACCATCTGCTTCATTGGAATTCTTTTGTTGGATTGTTGTTGGTCTGCCATGGTAGTTCTAGCCTTCCGCATCCATACTTGTTTCCATTGTTTTGGTAACCTAGATCTTTGCATTGCGGCCGGTGACTTCGTATGTCTGTAATTAGCATGGTTGGCCTTGACCTGATTGTTGGTCTCGGGTATCATGTTGTTCTTTGGTGGCATTTTTGCTTTTGGCTCTTTTTCCATTGATTGCATGGCTTGCAGCTGATTATTCTGGTATTGTTGAGCAAAGGCTATCACCTGTTGTTCATGTGCATGCTGAATTTTGACTGACTTTGCATTCCAATCTATCTGCACATTGTACTCTTTTTGCCACGGTTGTCCCAACATCATTGGGTGTTGTGTGCTTTCATCCTCCACCATATAGAATTTGTGTGGGTAGATATATTGATGTATTTGTACATGCAATATAGTCCATCCCAATGTTTTCAATGGGTGTGATGTGCTACTTTCCAGCACTTGAGGAGTAGGATGAAGTGGACCTGTGAGTTTGAGCTGTTGGTATAATCGGTAAGAGATCAAATTTGCTTGAGCTCCGGAATCAAGCAATGCTATCGATTCAACTTGAGTGCTGTCCACTTTGACTGCAATTATTGGCTCCATTGTGTCTTCATCCAACTTCGTCATTCAAATGGCATTGATTCGCAATGGTGCTCCACTTTGTTGTTGTTGTTGTCGCAGAAGTCTTCTTTTTGCTATGCGTTCCTTTGCTTCTACTTGAGCTTCCTCTCGTACTCTCAGTTTTTCTTTCATTCTTTGTTTTCCTTGATGAATTTGTTGGAGCATTTCCTGTGTGAGTGGTAGATGATATCTTTTCAGTCGACATCCACTAATCCAATCCGACATTTCTTCACCTGCTAATTAGCAAGCTTGACAGCTCCACTTTGTGATAGATCACTAATCACAAAGGGTTCCATCCCTCGCTTTTTAATTTTCTTGGCATGTTGCTTCAAAGTATAAACAAGTATGTAATCACCTGTTTTGAACTCTTTAGTGCGCACATGTTTGTCAAAAAACTCTTTTTGTCTTCCCTTTTTAGCATAGATTGAAGCTACAGCTCTCAAGCGGAGTTCATCTAGCTTTTCAAGATCATCTATTCTTGAAGAGAGCTCATGCCCTGTCCATTCTAAGAGTTTTGCTACTCGTAGAGTTGGAATTAAAAACTCTATGGGTAGTATAGCATTTAGGCCCAACACCATGTTGTACGGTGTTGTTCCTATCAATGTTTTGTAAGCTATCCTGTATACCCATAGTGTTAAGTGTAGCTGCTGATCCCAATTTGTTCTTGATCCTGACACTATTTTAGTGAGAACTGTGCATAGTGTTTTATTTGTGGCCTCATCTTGTCCATTTGCCTGTGGATGGTATGGAGCACATTTCCTATGTATGACCATGAATTCCTCTAGCAGATATTCAATGACTTCATTGATAAAATGTGTCCCACGATCACTGACAATTTCTATTGGTAACCCGTAACGTACAAAAACATTCTCATACAAAAATTGTGCAGTGGTGTGTGCATCAGCTTTTTGTGTTGCCTTGGCTTCAACCCATTTTGTGAGATAGTCCGTTGCCACAATGATATATTGGGTATGGGTGCGATATGCAAGGGGTGAGATAGGTCCCACAAAATCAATGCCCCATTTTGCAAATGCTCTTGCTCCCATCATTGGCCGTAATGGCATCTCATCTCTTTTTATTGGCACCTTGGTGCGCTGATATGCATCACAACGCTTTACAAACTCTTCAGCATCCATGTGCAATGTAGGCCACCAAATTCCTGCGGTTAAGACAATTTTTTCCGTCTCATCACCCGAAAAATAGCCTCCACTTATTCCGCTATGTACATGTTCTAGAATCAGCAGGTATTCGCTTTCACTTGCACAGATTCTAAGTTGATTGTCCTTTCCTTGCTTATAGAGTTGGTTCCCTATTAATTGAAAGTCACGAGCTTCCAGCTCTATAGATTTTTTCCGTTCTCTTGTGATGTTCTCAGGAAACGTCCTGGTGGTCAAGAAATCAATGATATATTGACTCCATGCAGGCGCAATGTTTACCTGAAACAATGTCGCGTGATCCACTGGTCGTTTGGCACTACATATAGTACAATTGGTAACATAAGAATGTGAGTCCGCATACATAGTTGGCTAATAAACCCCTAACTGTTTTAGTCTCTGGTGTGTTTTCACTGTTGAACAATGAAATGCACAATCCTGAACATGTGCTTCTTCAAGGTAGCACTCGAATTCTTCTGGATTTATACATAATCGTAGGATTTGGTATGATCTAAGATGATACAGCCGTCCTCCTATCAACTGGAAGTTTTTTTTTTTGTCGAATTGTTTGTTGTCTGGGTCTGCATTCCGTGTTATCAAACTCACTTCCAAAGAAAAGAATGCTAACAATTCCTTGAGACCATTTGGGTACCATTTCAATATTGAAAAGATAAGCATCTGGTATGTCATCATCTACTCCTTCAAGAGCTTCCCCATTGTGTATCCTTGAAAGATGATCCGCTCGTAAGTGGGTTTTACCCTTTTTGACCACCATTGTGAAGTCAAATTCTAGCAATATAATAAACCAGCGTACGATTCTCCCTGTATTGCATGGTTTATTACCAAATACAAAAGAGCTTGATGATCTGTAAAGAACACAAATTTGTTTGCGAGCAAATAATGCCAAAATTTCTTTACAGCATAAATAATTCCTAACCCTTCCCACTGTTTAACTATCGGCTTGCACAACAGACTGGAAAATCCATTGTTCCATCTCCAGGTTGATCCAGAATACTTCCAATGGAATATGCAGAAGCATCAATGTGAACATGGAATATATTTTCCCAATCTGGTGCCTTAAGTATAGGTGCTGATATCGGGTTTTCCTTCATCTTTTGGAATGAAGTTTCACACTCCTCGATCCAATCAAAATTGACTAGAAAACGATACAGAGGTTGTGCGATAACCGCATACATGTATATGAATCTTCGATAATATCCACAATGTCCCATGAAGGATTGCACTTGTTTCGCATTAGTAGGCCTAGGTAGGTCTACAATGACTTTGACTTTGTCTAGGTCAGTGGTTATGCCATTTCTTGAGACAATGTGTCCTAAGATGCGGCCTTGCTTAACCATGAATACACACTTTTTCGGGTTAAGACATATTCGATATGTCCTGCATTTTTCAAAGACCTTTTGCAAATGGTCAATATGTTCCTCTCGTAGAAGAGAGTGCACACAAAGATCATCTATGTAAATTTCTAAGAATATTCTTAGGTATTCTTTGAACGCATGCGTCATTAACCTTTGGAAGGTAGGTGGGGCATTAGTTAAGCCAAATGGCATAACTCGATACGCATAAATTTCCCATTCTGTGGCAAACGTTGTTTTGTGTTGATCCTCCCTTGCTATTGCCTATTGGTTGTATCTTGAAAACCCATCTAGAAAGGAATAAGCCCGTTTCCCGGCCACCCGCTCGAGTACATGTTCTATGATTGGCAAGGGATAATTATCCCTTATGGTGGCTGCATTTACCTTTTTGAGGTTTACACACACTCGTAGTTTTCCATTCTTTTTGGGAACTACCACAATGGGTGACACCCAATCTGTATGTTCGATTTCATAGATGAATTCAGCTTCCATCAATTTATCAATCTCTTCTTTGATTCGTTTAGCAAATGTGTCATTATAAGTATAAGGACGTTGTTTGCTAGGTTTTGCATCCGATTTCAAAGGAATTGTATGTTGGCATATCGATGGATCAACTCCCTTGAGGTCTTTATACGACCATGCAAACACATCTTTGTACTTCTTGAGAAGTTGTGTTAGCCGTTCTTCTTCTTTAGGCTCTAAATCGTTGGCTATATAGACTGGCTGAGGCTTTTCACCTGGTTCTGCAAGGTCTATTCTTTTTGCATTTTCTGGCCCATCGTAAGATTCTTGGTTGGTTCTTTCCCTGACTAGTGGTGTCATGATGATTTTTCTGTCATGGATAGTAAATTTTCGATAGTGTGATGGTACATTCATGCTTTCCTTTTTCTATCTCCCCTTTACTATCACTATCTTCTTCAGTAGTCCATATCTCTCTTAAAGACCGTTTCAATTCTTGGTATTTCTGTTTACGCTCCAGTTTGGTACACTGTTGGTCTTTTGTTGTTTCTTTTTTTTATTTTTGTGATTTTTGTGATTTTGTTTCGGTTTTAGCTTTTCGTACCTGTGTTATTTCCTCTCGCGTTCTTTCCCTTCAATCTTTTGAGAATCTTCCAGATATTTGATCTTTCACACAATCCTATGCTTTTACAAGCATCAAATAGTGAGTTTTACCTTTTATCCTGGGCATCAGGTTCTCTCTCGTTTTGTTTCCAGTTCGTTTTCTCCTATAGCGTTCTTGGCGTCTAGGGTGTTGATTAGCAAAATCATAAAATTTGATATTCTCGGTTTCCCTTCCACGCTCACTTGAGGTGTCTGAACACTCAATATCTACATCATCATATACTTCCAGATGTTCAGAGGAGTTATAAAACTCTTCTTGTTCTGGTGGTTCTACCGTCTCATTTTCTCTTGGTATAATGTTTACCATGTAATAGGGTAGCACATCATATCCATCCTTATCACAAAATTTTGTTGTTGGACTATCTGTAATGGTACAAACATCCAATGTTGCTAGTATGTGTTCCCATTCTAGAGGTTCCAAGGCATCTTCAGGGAAAGGTTCCGAAATATACTCCTTGTCTTCTATCGCTCTTTCTATGACTCATTCCTCTCTTCTTAGGCTTCCACAATGTGAAGCTCCGCACATCCATAGCTCTTTTTGTTGCCCTAACCATGCCGGGATTTCTGATCCTGCTACTGTAGCTGAATCAAACTCTTCCACAGGTGTTTGGTTCACATCTTTGTAACTATGGGCTTTCAGGTGTATTTTAGTTGTTGTCTCGCCATGTCTGAGGTATATGTGGTCGTAACCCCAATCTTGGACCATTTTCAATTGTCGCATGAATGGTCGTCCCAAGATGATCTCATGATTGTTCTTTTTGTCGAAATCCACTATTGCAAATGTATGCTCATACTCGATTCCGCACGAGGTGACAATCACTTTCTCTAAGAGTCCTAGAGGCTTCTCCATGAACCCATCTTGCAATTGCAGTTTCATTCTCGTAGCCCTCAAAGCTGGTTTTCCCCATTTTTTCCAGATTTCCTTGGTGGCGATAGCAACTCTTGCTCCACTGTCAAGAATAGCTTTGGAAACTACTCCTTGTAATTCTACTGGTAGCGTGGTGTTTCCATCTTCTCCCTCGCAATACTCTCCAACCTTGTTTAATGGTACTGGCCTAGTGTTTAGTTGAGGCCTGTCCAACTCCCTTATCCCTTCCTGAAGCTTCAAGGTGGGGTCTTTCACTCCAAATTTTTCTAAGCATTTTCCTACTGTGGTCCACATGTTTGGCCGTAACCTTAGGAGTTCTGCTAATGTGATGGTGCATGCCACGGGAGTGGACAACAACTCAATCAATCCTTGCAAATCCATCACTTTGTTAGAAGAAAGTCTTTGAGATGGGATTGCTCTCACTTTCGACTTGCCTTCATACTCTCCTAGGTAAGAGGGTAAAGTTCTCAGCGAGTCTGGTTGGCTGTGCCCCGAACTAATTGATCCTTGGTCTCCCCCTTGTGAATGTATCTTCAAAGTTTATTTGTGATCTCACCTCAAATTCTCCTATTGGCCTCGTTGGTCTCACGGATTTGCTTCCACAGATCATCTAGACCGTTATAGTCCTTACCCATTTCTGCCAATATTTTAGGCTGGAACCCATCACTTGCCTCTTCTGTGGTATTTGGCACTATGATAGGATCTCCTCTGGACTCATAGGCATTAGTGAGTCTTTCTTTTGTTTCTACATGTTTCTCTAAAGTTGGTTGGATAGGGGTTAGAGCTGGTGCCTCATGCCAATTTGCAGGTTTACCCAGCGGGTCTTCCATCAATGATTGAAATATTTCGATCATCTTTTTACACATTTTCAACCTTTATTTTTCTATTTCTGCATATGGATAAGCCATCCACCTTTGCTCTTGGGTTTGGTTCTTTTTGATTCTAGCTTCATAAGCCTTTAGAAGCGCATCCAACTGCTCATTTACCTTGTCAGCCAGTACAGATCCTCCTGATCCTGCACTTTTGGGCTCTGCTATTTCCTTGGGTGCTATGGTTGCCGTGGTGTGTGAACTTAAGCTAGCTAGATCCTCTAACCGCTCTAATCTATTCTTTGTATGTTTCAACTCCTCGGATAGATCTGTTTTCTCTCGTTCCTTCCTGGCTTTCATACGCGCCTTTCTAGCTTTCCAAGTGCTTCTCTGATCTTTCATTTCGGAGCTTTGGGCATCGGTTTTTGGATCTTCAACTATGGGTTGGTTCGTCATTCTTTGAGCTTGGGCTCGTGTTACTACATGAATAGGTATGATTGTTTCATTTTCTGACCCTTCACTGGAAGGTACTGTTACTAGCATGTTCAAGGTGCTTTTTGCTCCTTTGCTCGGGTTTTTAGGGCAATCGGGAATCAAATGAGTAACTCCACACTCAGTGCAATATGAATTGACTCTAATTACTTCATCATGAGGACAGTCTCTCAGCCAATGGTCTCCACCACACTTGTAGCAGGGTCCCTTGGGTTGTTGAGGTGCTCCTTGAACTCCTCTTTGTTGGTAAGCATGTCTCTGTCCGCCCATGCCCCCATTGGCTATGAACAACAATGTTCGTTCATCTAAACTATATCTCCATTCTCCTGCTGCCTATGCAACAGTTGGTGGCCCTGTATTTCCTATCATGCTCCATGGTTCTGGTGTCGAGGGTTCTTCTGGTGGATAATAGACAGGTTTTGTCGCATATCCATTCGGATCTTCATAATATGCATGCATAGGCACCAAAGCCTTATCCTCTGATTCGGTTACGGTTGGTGTGTATCTTATACCGACTGGTCGTAATCCTGGTAGGGGTGGTTGTTACCCCAACACCAGTCGTGGTCTTTCTACACCTATAGGTCCTGGTAGGTTGCCTGCTTGATATCTAGGCATCGGTGGAGCTTGAGGAGAATCTACCGGAGCTTGGGGAGCGTAAGGTCTCTCTCTCACATACCCCTTGTTATAATAACATTCCTCTATCCCATGGTTTGTCCATTTTTGTTCAATAGCACACTACTTGGGCTGTTTAGCCTGGGGTTTGGCGTATAAATTAATCTTTTTTAGCACTTCATCTACAAGCTGCTCTTGGTTTACAGCCACTTCTCCTTTCGGTGCCGTCTTAGAAGACTTGCTTCCACTTTGTTGTGAAGATGAATCTTCATCAAGGTCCTTGAACTCCCCCTCTTTGTAGATCGCACAATTGTCCACAAGATAAAGAGCCTCCTTAGTCAACTCATTCAACGTCGTGCTCCTCTTCATATGTAAATCTTTCTAGAGATCCGCATTCCTTAGTCCTTGGATGAATATCAGCATGAGTCTGGACTGAGTTGGCAGTTCTTCCACAGCACAGAACTTAACATATCTTTTTGGTCTTACGGCTGCTTTTCGTACAGATTCTCCATCTTTCTGTTTGAATTTATGGATTTGTGAGACTGTATTATGAGCTATCCCCGTTTGTGAGAATTCCTCGATAAATTCGTCAAACACTTCCTCCATAGTCTCAAAGTCTCTACGATCTACAGAGTCAATCCAAGTGGCAGCATCATCCTCTAGGGTTAGTCCAAACCCTGCAAATTGGGTAGGGAAGTCTAACACCTCTTCGGCTCTAATTACACGCACAAAGGCTGCTACATGATCTCTTGGGTCTCTGCTTCATGTGTATTTCTTGTTTACCCATTTTTGCACTTGAGAAGGTCTAATTCTCCGATGGTCTACAAACCTCATCATTGGATCTCCACGTCCTAATTGATAGGGCCTCCTCAGGTCTTCTGTAATAGGCTGGTTCCTCTCCAAGTGGTGCTCCTAAGCCATAATTTCTAATGGTTCTCGCTGGAGGTGGTTCATCTTTTCGAACTCATTCTATGGGTGGTCCTCCAGGCTCTGTTGACCCTTGAGTCTTTGGCTTACTCTCTCCTTGATACTTTGAATAGAGGGGTGGTTCTTACAAATCCTTAGCCCTCGTGCGGCTTGATAACCCTCTCGGCTTCGGTCTTGTTCCGCTGTTGCACTTTGTCGGAGCCATGCCTGCAATGATGGCTGGTTTGCTGGTGGGTTTTGGTTGTTGAATGCTTGAGGTCAGGTGGAATGTGAGGTAGCGTCATACTCATCAGAAATGGGATTTGTCGACTTACTTGGGGTGTAGGTGGCTCTTGGCACTTCGTCAGGGGCATATGTTGATGCTCCTGGACTTGTTGCCCTTTCTACCTCCTCTGGGAGAATACATTGGTATTCTCGCCCGTATCTATAAAAAAAAACTATACCCTTCTCCATGGCAGTTTCATAAGAGAATAAGTAAAGAACCTTGTCTTTGCTTAATTCGTTTACGTATGGTTTACCTTCCTCAATAATTGGTGCTAGAGGATCTAGCCTTGCCTGAGTTACACTCTCTTCGGTGGAAACTAAGCTACCTTGGTCACCTGCCACCTTCTGGTCTCTAACAATGTATCTTCCTGATCTTAAATTCATCAAACTTATCAATGCAATTTATCACAACTCCAACCACTCACCTGAAAAAGGATCAGTCTCTGCACAACTTCTTGCTTTGTTGCTGAATATACCTGTACACAAGCGTTTAATTTCGGCAACAATCGAATCAAAGCATTTATCTGCTAGAGGTTATCTTAGTAATGATTGGTATAACTGGAGAGTCAATCTCAACCACTACTGTATTTTATACACTGCAGATGTTCTGGATTGGTCTGTTAATCTGAAACTGTACTTCCCTCAGATGTTGGTCAAGTTACGCGAAGAAGTCCGAATTCAATCTTTTCTCCGTCAAATGGACAAACAAGGTCCAAATTCACTTCTGAAAGACCCTTAAGCCAAATGGAATCTCATTGTCTAAGCTCAGTCAAATTTTCTCTTCAGTCAGCCCCAATAGACATCCTACGCGTAGGATGTCTCCTACTTAGTTTTGCCTGGATTTTTGCACTATGGTTTCCCCTTGATGTGCTGAGTCTATAGCTGTTTTTACTTTTTGATTTGGACACCTATTAGCTGGTCTCAATGAGACAAAAATCTATTTCGACAGTGTGTTGCTAATCTTGATCAGTCTAATCAGTCTAATCAACTCCAATTTGGACCAAATTGCTAATCTTGATCAGTCTAATCAACTCCAATTTGGACCAAATTGACTAGGAGGCTTGCCTTAGGCTTTACAACACCTTGCTATGCTCATTGTCAAAGTCTGGCTTCAATTTCTAGCTTTAGACATCCTATGCGTAGGATGTCTTTTTCATCAGAATGGCTTCAAACTCAAAGCACAGGCTCCCCTTGAGTTGCTGATCACTTTGGTATATTCAAAATTTGGTTTGGAGTCCAAAATCACACAGAAGACATCCTACGCGTCGGATGTCCTTTTGGCATGTTTGACCCCAGACTTGTCCCACAGTTTCCCCTTAATGTCAGTAACCCAGTGGTATGTTTAGATTTGGTTTGGATTTCATAAGTCTCAAATTTTAGCTGTTCTTGCCTTTTTCAGTGAAAAGTGCTAAAGTCTGCTCTGAACCCAATTTTCTCACCCAATTGAGGTGAAACCCCTCTCAGCCACTCAATATATCATGCAAGACATGCTCATGCAACCATCTTATGGTTTTGGTCTCAAAATAATGTTTTGGCACAATTTGGGTAGGATGTCTGGCAATTTCAGTCTATCTGGCCTTATCCTGTCAAGATATGGTCAATCTTCCACTTTCCAATTGAAATTAGGGTAAACCCCACCTTCTGAACACACTGGTCAACTCAAAATCCCAAAATTCCCACTAGATTAGCATGTAGACATCCTACGCATAGGATGTCTCCTGGCTTGAAGTTAATTTTTTTCCTGACTGAAATGCTCGTGATGCTCTGTACCTTTATCAGAAACACTCTCAGTAACTTTTGGATTTCTCTTAGGCTTTTAAACACACTTTTGCGTTGTTTTTTTTTGCATCCTTTTGCAAACTTGTGATGACTTTACCAAGCAAGTATACATACATGAAATGCTCTGGATCCTGAATCATGATGTCCTACTTACTCTACTCCTACTCATCATGTGAAATGGTGATAATGGTGTTTTGGTTGCTTTCTGGCCTCTCCGGACTCTCAAGATTTCCTCTCACCGCTTCTACCACTCCAACTCCTACTCAAGAACTCGACTACTACCTAAAACTATCTTGGTCTACCTAATCTACCTAAGTCGAAGGATCTAGGCCAGACGTACGCTTCCTAGACTCCCTCTAAGACCTAGAGAGTCCTCCACCCTCTGATCCTATCTAAATGTAAAACGAGACTTTTGGCAAGCCAAAAATTCCCTATCCTCAAGGATTAGTCTCGGTCACCTACCTAAGGTTTTCGTCCCCGACAGTGGCGCCAATGTTGGACGGATACACCGCGACGGACGTCAGCACAGCGAGAACTCACCTAACATATAATGTCAACTAAGGATGAAGCTCAACCCGCAGGCACGTGGAAGCAAACATAAGGTGTCAACTTACACTCGACCGACTCCTAACTAATTCCTACAGAGGTCTCTACCAATTTTCTAAGTCACAGCCTTCAAGAGTGCATAAGAGGAAACTTCCTACAACGCTTTCTAAAGCCAAACACCCATCAAACAATCCCGAAACACCATAGAACTTGAAGGAGACCCTACTAACACCAATAGGTCGCTCTCCCTAAGGTCTATGAACCAAAATCCCAACCCAAAACACCCGGTGAAAAATCACGTAGGATGTCTGGCCGAAATTTGCAGATCTTTGTTTCTGAAATCTAAAGTGCCTAATGTGTAGTTCTACTCAATGTGAACGCGTGGATATGATGCAATGAAAAATCGGACAACGTATGCTCACCCAAACACCAAATGAAGCTCGTAGAAGGAGCTCGCAGAACCGGACCATACGTGCGCAATGTAGGTATCGGCGCGTAGCTCTCATCGGGGGCAACACGTTGCACTTCTCCGCACTCAATTCCGACCATCGGTGCACTCGTAGAGTCAAGATGAAGCTCACACTCTCTCTCGTACACAGTACGCTCACTCACAGACTTCAAAAATTCTTTTTAAAAATGACAAAAGGTCTTTCATTAAGGTCAAAAAGTGGTATATATACCTTACAATTCTCAAACCCTAAAGTTCCAAAATCAACCATCTACTCAATCTAACTATCAAAACTGGGATACAATCTGGAAACTTCTGTAAGTCCCAATATTTACAAGGTGAAAAATCAGGTTTTCCTCAATGAATGAATAATTACAAAAATAATAATCTTCCAAGTAGTTAGTTGCCGTGGGGTGTGTCCAGCTTCTAACATGCATATTTTACGATACACTAGCAAGTCCACTCTTAGGAACTTTTCCATTTTACACTACCATGCATAGAAGAGTTTTACTCTTGCATAAGCCCTCAAAGGAAGTTTTGATTAGTTACACAAGGTTTTCAGTTGGTGCATTTCGAATGTTTTGTGTGTACCACGCATAGATCACACCAAAGGAAAAAAAAGAAAAAAAAAACTCATTATAGAAAGCATATGCATTGTTCGTTTCAAGTTTGTTTGCTTTCAAGTTTGTTTTGCAAATTCGAAGGGGGGAGTAAGGGGATAGCTTCACGGATATCATGACTGTGTTGCTTGAACATAAAACTCCCATCGCTTCCATGGACATGCCCCATGGATTGCAAATGATGAAAAGGGACCAAAATGGGATTCATCGAAGTTGGGGATAACTTGAAAATTAAGTAGAGACAAAACCTTAAACTTCCATGAGATTCGTTGTTTTCTTAAGGTCTTGTTTGAATAAAAAAATTAAAAGGAATTAGGAATTAAGGGTTTATAACTCAAGGAGCTTAATCTAAAATTTAAACCAGGATTAAAAACTTTACCGAGAAGAATGACGTGGATAGCCCTAGCATAACATAGCGATTTAAGTGTGAACTTGTCTTCCTGTTTGAAAAAAGGCCGGCGTAGGTGTTTACTTGTGGGATACAACGGGGGATAGTCCTTTTCGGCTAGGACTAATAACCATTGGTCTATGTTTGAGCTCAGGGTTCATTCATTTCCCTAGAAATGGAATTGAGTGGGAGTGTGTCCCGGTCGGGTGAATGTGACTCGAGGATGCGTCTGGAAATCGGCCTAGTCCTGATAGGCCTGATGCCGACGAGAAAAGGAGGAAGGAAAAAGGATCCATGGAGGGATCATGATAAGGGAGTAGGATGTGATTTAATTAAGGAACTCTTTAAATTGTTTGGGAAAAAGGAACCTTGGAAAGGCTAGGAACCTAAATGGGCTATCCCGCAATTGTCCTCATCAGTCGGACCTTTGCTCTTGTTCTCGCAATTATTGATTTAAAAGGAACCTAAAGTAGATTATTTTTGAAGCCTTTCCCACACAAGATAAAGAAAAATAAGAATTGGAATCTGTGTAAAGGTGCCATCTTCTCACGTGGCAAAGGAGACAGGATACCCTAGTTTTGGAACGAGGATAGGGATATGCCTGGAGAAGTATATGTGACTGCTTGAAAGATAACTAGAGAATCTTACTAATATTAAAGGAAAAAGGAAGTAAAAATATTTTATAAAGGAAAAGGTGGGAACGACCTGATAAATGCATATTTTCAAGGGTATGCAATAGTTTGCATGCTGCTTTTAAATGCTTGAAATGTATTCTTGGTTCGCCATGATTGGAATACTATTTTCTAGTATCATAGTGTTACCTTGTGAAGGTGCATTTATCAAAAGGTTTGGTGGGTGGGCCGATTTCAGAGGGTTAATTGTTGGCCGAAAAGTTGAACCTAATTTTATGTTGTCTTAGCAATTAAGTCCAGAGCGGAAAAAAGGGATTTCGATCTACGGAGCGGGGAACAACTTGGGATCGAGGGATTTTTGTAGATTATAATACACTCACCTTAGGGGAACACATTGACGACTGTGCTCGGTCCTAACCGGGAAAAAAGCGTCAATGACCTTGAACCAAGGGTGAATTAGAGAACTCCCACCAGTTGACCCTAGAAGGTTAAGTTCCAAGTTAGTCTGATGACTCGATTGGTTAGTTTGATCGGTAAGCAAAGGTTCTTTGGGGCTAAGGGATCCATATGAGAGAAAGTGAATGTTATCACCCCCTTGAGTTGGCATTGAAGAGCAGGAGCAGTCATGTCTTGGTGTCGGTCTCAAGCGGGAGGGATGTCAGAGATCACGGTTAGGGTGAGGTAATGGAAAATAACTTCACAAATTGCAGATGATGCGGACCTCTCAAGAAGAGGCAGTACTCAAAATTGTCCAAAATAAAATGGAAGAACTTGATGTTTAATAAGTACTAAAGAAGTACTAGCCTATGTTAACAGCAGCTAACACAGGCTACACTGAATATGCATCAAGCGGGAGATATCTATGGATGCCACAATATTTCCCACACACTTTGTAAAGTCTTGAACTCACTTGGAGTTCCAAAGTTGTATATGGTAGTTTGAGGGCTCAAGCTTAAACCCATAGTAGAAGGGATTGTGGGAAAAGCCCTTAAAAGGAAGCCTTTAAGCAAGGAGGCTTCATTCTTGAGTATCCACTCTTGAAGATCCACTTTTGAGAGCTCCCTCTCTCTAGAGTGTTCACTCTTTGGCCTAACCTTGATCTTAATGTCTATGCTTGAGAGGCTAGTGCTAACCATTGTAATTAGTGTAAGCTCTTCTTGATTAATCTAATTCTTATTTTCTCATTAGTCTCTTCTTCTCTGCATTTCATCTTGTCATGAAGTAGTATTACACTTTCATTATTCTAAATTTGAGAGATGTATGTACTTCTTGCTAGTAAACACTCTTATCTCTCTACGAGAAATTGATTTGTGATATTTAGCATCATAATTAGGGTGATTAAGTTGGGTCTTAATCTTCTAATTTGTGTGTGTGCCATATTCTTTGCTTGTATGTGTAGATATGTTTTATGGAGCTCTAGCACCATTCACCTCATGTGTGTAAGCTATTGATGAAGTGCCTTAATTGAAGTGTGGTAATTAGTGTGTGCTTATTATTAGTGTGTTTGGAGTTTCTAGCCCGGGGAGGTCACCTAATAAAAATGTAACCTCATGTGAGTTCAACAGAAGGGTATTTAAAGTTCTTGAAACTTATAGAAATATATATATAGAAGGGCATTATTTTTTCACATTTGAAAAAAACTTACAGATTTTAAAAGAAAGGACACATTATATCCTAACAAAATTCACAGATAAGGGGTTTTACAAACATGTCTTGAACGCACGTGATATGGTAGTTTTACACATAGTGAACCTCCCGAGGTTTCTAGTCTATGGCAAGTCGGACTTCGGTGGGCTTGATGTGTGTAGGAGATTAATTGATTAGTGATTAGAGTAGGTTTAGAGTTAGTCTTGCCATGGCTAATCTCTACTTGCAATGGAGAGGTGATCTCTTGACTCCTCTATTCCATTCATCTTAGGCTTGTGCTTCCATACCCTAGCCGGGTTGCTCGATCTAGGGATTTGATAATTTTGTGGGTTACGATTAGGTCGTCCTACAGCACATCCCTACATTTGGCGCCGTTGCCGGGGATCGATAACCTAAGTTAGTGAGTTTAGGATGTGTAGAATAGAGTAATTTCACTACTAATTTTGTTGGTTTTTGAGTGTGTGTAACTTAATTTTTGGTTTTGATTTGATGATTTTGTGTAAGAAATTGATGCTAATGTTGAGTTATGAATACCCCAAACCCCCAATTCCACCCACAATTTCACTAATTTCATACTAACCCTTACTAATTTTGCTTCTTTCCATGTTACTAATTTCATGCTAATTTTTACTAATTTTTACTAACCTTGCTAACCTAACCACTAACAATTGAAGTGTAAAGTATGTTAAATCCCCTTGCAAGAGGTGGAATCAACACTTTTATCAAGTTAATTGTACTAATCCATGCCTAATTTGATGATTTGAGTGTTTGATTTTTTGGCCTTCAATGGTCAATTTTTGGGCTAATTTGGAAGAGCCACACATGTGTGTGCATGATGGAATCATCTCGTGGAGCAAGGATTAGCTTGGATGCAATCAATTGTAAGTGCATTGGCCTACTCCATTCAATTTTTGAGTGGTTAATTTGATTCCAATGTGTTGCTAATTTATTGCTAAAATTAGGTGTGTAATTCAATTAACATACTTTGAATGCCTAATTTGATTGTTTTGGGATGAAATTTATGGTCAATTTTGACTAAAGAATGATGGTTGTGACAAGATAATGCTTAATTCTCAAGAAAAAATCATGTGTGTGCATAAAAATCATTGTGTGTGTGCATGCACCAAAGAGGAAAAAAAACTGTCAAATCTTTCAAGTGTGTGTTCATCTAATTTTTAGTGTGTGCATGCATATAAAGTGATGCAATTGATGATACATGAGTATGCAATCATATAAATGATGTATATGTTATGATAATCCAATCATTGGATAAGCCTAATTGCCAAAAAATTGCGCAAAAATTGAGTGTGTGTGCCCATCCATGACCACTTGATTTTCAATAATTGATGGTCAATTGGGACACCTAAATGATTTTTAATTGTTAAATGATCATAAAAAGTGTGTGCAATCATTAGTGTAAGCTTAAATGCATTGCCAATTGAGCCAAATTTGAATTTGTGCGCTTAATTATTAGTGTGTGCATTGCTTGATTGGGTAAAAATAGTGTAATTTTTAAGAAATTGAGCATGCATTCATTCATTTATGCTTAATTGAGTTTGCAATTTATGCATTGCAATGTAAATTTGATCAAAAAATTGAAGAAAATTTTGGCATAAATTTGGGTGTGTGTGCCTACTCAATGGCATTGGATATCCAAATTAGGGATGAATAATTGGGAGCAATTATCAATTATGATTATTAATTTGGCCTAAAAGATCGGTGTGTATTTGATTGATTGACTTTGGATGATTCAATTGATACCCAATTGAAAATGATTAATCTACATTGCCATTGTGATGCGAATGCCAATTCGATTGGATATGGCAAAAATTTTCGTTACATGTTGCATTTGCAAGTGCCATAATCAAGTGTGCGTAGCTATACAAACCAAAAATGACAAATCCGACAGGATTTGGATGAGGCCATGAGATATGAGCAATTAAATTTGCGATGATTAAAAATTGGGTTTGAATTGGCTAAGGACAATTAGGTCACTTGTTTGTGCCAATTGGATTTGAGTGTTTGAGTGATAGCGTGCATGAAATTTGATCTATTATCAAAGATGTGTATCATGAATTGCATGATTGATTGAGCATGATTGTGTGCTGTAAAACGGAGATGATAACTTCTTAAGGAATACTTCACCTTGCATGTGCGCTAGTGGAAGTTATAGAATGCAAAGGAATTTAAAATCCAAGATGAGCTATAGCTTAAAAGTGTTAAAATTCAAGCTTTCTCAAATCGAATCATGGGAGGCTGTGAGGCATGCTTAAAAGAATTGAACATGCAATTGACAGCTCTCGATCAATAAAAATTGGAAATATTTGACACTTCAACGCTTTTTCGATTCGTGCTAAGATTGATGTTTGACACAAATGCATCAATATTTGACAATTTACTGATCTTAAAAACCATCCCACATGTTCGTCACTACGTCGTGGAAATGACCCCTCAGAGAATTTTTTTTGGAAAAAAAAAGAGAAAAAAGCAAGCACTCTATTTTTAGGGTCAATGATGCTTGCTTTGCTTCATATGGCCTACCCTCAAAATCCTGCTCTGCATACTCGCATCTAGCGTGCCATGTGCCAAGCCATAATTGTCTCCCCTGGCTCATAGCTCCTAAACATACACACACACACACACACACACACACACACCCATTTTCAACTAAAAGCCAACCAGCCTGGCAGCTTTGGCGCGTGCAGAGTCCCACACACACACTTTCTTGAGACTCGGATCAGTTGAATCGCTGCTGGACTAGAGTCGACCCCACCCAGCTGCCAGTTTTGGCTTGGCACGACCCCACAACACACACTGATTGCGCGCGTTGATTATTGAGCTCACCCACACACACACACACACACACACACACACACACACACACACACACACACACACACTAATTGCACGCGTTGATTACTGAGCTCACCCACTGTGCTCGTGGCCAGTTTGCTAGCCAGAATGGGAGAGAGCCATGACGTGTACAGTAATGAGGCTCGAGGTATGATCAAAACGGCACAGTGCGCTTGGCCAGCTACTGCAGGCATGCTTGGCCTGAGGCCTTCACAACCTGCTTGTCCTGCAACGCATACCCCACCCAACACCTCATACACACACAATACACACACTGCCTACAATTAATGCAAGCCAAATCACAACAAAACACACGCACACATGACTTGCCTCTTGCCCCATCAATGCTAACCAACCCCAACACTTTCCTCAGGCTCCCGGAACATGCAGGCTGCAGACACATGCACCGGCTCGTGATATCAGAGCCCCGGCCAACTCAGAGCACAGAGCGCTTCAAGGAGCTATAATTTCTTGTAAATAAAGTCCCGCACAGAGTTTATAGTGCTGCCTAGTAGAAAGTGCCACAGCAGTTGCAAAGTTCTGCTCCAGAACCGATTTCTACAATGCATTAAGGCTTGCACTTGCTACAAGTAGTTATGTTCTACTTTTTGCCAAATTCCTGTCTCTTTCTTCGTTGTGGTAGCCCATGCAACCAATCAGTCTGGATGCCAAACTGCGCTTCTTTCTCTCGCTTTTGTTGAACGACTAAGTTGGTTTCATTCTTGGCTGCCTTTTTTGCATGTTGTTGTTTCTCTTTATTCATGCATTTGGGAAATTGAAGGTGCTCATGCAACTGCCACGCAAGAGCTTGTAAGCTGTGGGAACACCATAGAGTAGCAACCAAACATTTCTTGTCCTTCCTATCAGTCCCTTTCCTCCCTGTCTTATAAGCTACCGCCATGACTCAATTGAAGATAAAAGATAGACTTTTTCATAAAACAAAAGTGTAATTGAGTGAGGGTTGTGCTGTACCAAAATGTGGAGGTCATAACCACATTGACCAGGAATTCTCTCATGCATACAAACAAAGATCCAAACTTCATAAGTATAGCTCTGGATATACTTGAAAATATTGATACGACCTAGAAATTTGGCTTTAAAAATTGCATGTTGCTTTTTGATCGTAAAAGCTCACCCTCGCTCATTGCTATTCATGCCAAATATGGTTAGTACGAGCATCAAATCTTGTGTCCATTGTGTTAGTTCATTGAAAAACTGCATTAATGGCATAAAATTTTTGAGACTTATGATGGATCATGAGCTTTTTCATGCACTAATCAAAGGCTGATTTTAAATGGCTCTCTCTTGATTGGTATGAAACATTACTGATTGAACTTGAATGGAACATTCATTTTGTGCATCCATTGTCGACTGAATTTGATGGCCAAGAGAGAGCATGAGAATTTTGAAGTTATGGTTGATCGTTTTTGCTTGTGATTGAATGACAAATGCTTTATGAACTAACGATTGAGTTGTTTGAAGGGATGTGGCAGGTGGGTGATTTTATTGATCCAAGGAGGGGTCATCATTGCAAAACATTGCAAAATTTGGCTACTTAAAGCCATTCCAATTTTTTGGATTAAAGTTGTAATGCTAGCTCATATCTTGTTCTAAAAATGCAATTTTTTTAATTTTGAGCTAGTGTTTAGCCAACTTTTTGAGCTTGAAAGTACAAATTTGGCTATTAAGAGCCATTCATTTTCATTTCATCAAGTTGCAGTCATCTCTAGCTCATAGTGTGCTCTAAACTTGTAAACTTTATTGAGCTAGTTGTTAGCCAACTTTTTGAAAAGCTTTAAATTGTAAAATTCGTCTTTGAAGAGCCACTTCATTTCTTCAAGTTGCATTATTTTTTAGCTCTTGACTTGTTTTTTCCATACTTCAAGTGAGCTAGAAACTAATCTACTTTGAATCATGCATGAGAGGTTGTACAAATTGCTAAATTTTCTTTTGTAGAAACATATTTCCTCTCTCACTGTTATGTATGCATAAATTTTCTATCAAAGAGCATCATGTGCATAACCAAAGGCACTTTTTTCCCTTGGGTTTTTTCCCTTTGGCAAATTCGGGTTTGCAAGACCCTAGCTTTAGGTTTTCATTAATGTTTTTTGTGTGCTTTTGTTTTCAATAAAAGGCTTTGGAGCTTGTGTTTACACTTAGCTTCAAAAGGATTTTTTGCAAATAAAAAGATCAAGAGGCTTCTCTACACAAAGGGGATGCTTGCTCCAGGATGCACAAAGAGCATGAATAAGTGTAATCCTTCTATGATTTTGTTCATCTCTTCATTCTCTATGCTTGGATTCAGTGAAATTTTGCTTCCAAGCTATGGGTTTTTCATGCTCGAAAGCTAGGCATCCTAAAGTTTCAACACTTTACTTTGTGAAAATTAACTCATCAAAAAATTAGGTTTTATGTGTGCTAATCATAGGTAATTGTCCTTGACCTTAGGTTAATGTAGGTTCATTTCTCATTAGTCCTAGACTCTTAGTGATAGTTTTAATACTCCATTCATTTTTGTCACGACCTAGGGCTATCATTAGGCTTTAGTCCTTTAGTCCAATTGCCATTAGTATCTCATGCTGGAAGAATTAAATGTGCTAAAAAATGAATCATGAAGCAAAGAAGTGTCCAAAAAAGTAGCAAAAATGCTACTAAGGCACATGAAAATAAAAATTATATATTATGTTGTGTTTATGAGAGGCCTAGCGTCTTATTGACACTTGGCAGGCGAGGGGAATCACCTTGGCTCGATTGGTTAAGGCCCTAAACCGATGCCCTGGGTTAATAGGGGTTAGCCATCGCCTTGGTATGCTAGTAGGCTTTTGGAATACCTTCTTGAGGGTTCAAGGATCCGAGAGTCGCACCTAGACTTGCCTTGGGGTGGTAGCCCTGTGATTGTGTTTTAGTTTTTTCCATGAATGAAAAGTAAAAAACTTCCATGAGCTTCAAAAAGCTTTGACAATGTACTAATAGATTAGGAGCTTTTTTATAGCCCGTAGACATGATAGACTTGAATGATTTATTAAGATTGTTCACATAGTTTTTAGGCTAGTAGGTTTATGAACTTGCATTAGCCTAGGGTCGTAATTGATTGCTTGCGTTTCATGCATAAAACTGAAATTTCAAAGTGGTTTAATCTTCACAATAGTATAGGTGTCTTTTTTGCTTTATGTTGTCTAGTTTTTGACTATGATTCACCCATCTTTTAGAAGCAAAAAATCACTTTGCATGATTGTTCATTTGTGCTTCATGTTAGTATTCATTCTTGGTGTCCTTTGATGCTCATTACTTGTTCTTATTTTTTGCAGCTCAACATTTCTTCCATGTACTTGCTTTCTACCATGTCACCGTGACTCGCTTCACCGGAACACGAGGACGTGCGCCAAATTAGGAAGGGGGCAATGTTAGCAGTGGCTAACACAGGCTACACCAAATATGCATCAAGTGGGAGATATTTATGGATGCCACGATATTTTCCACACACTTTGTAAAGTCTTTGGCTCACTTGGAGTTCCAAAGTTGTATATGGTAGTTTGAGGGCTCAAGCTTAAACCCATAGTAGAAGGGATTGTGGGGAAAGCCCTTAAAAGGAAGCCTTTAGGCAAGGAGGCTTCATTCTTGAGTATCCACTCTTGAGGATCCACTTTTGAGAGCTCCCTCTCTCTAGAGTGTTCACTCTTTGGCCTAGACTTGAGCTTAATGTCTATGCTTGAGAGGCTAGTGCTAACCATTGTAATTAGTGTAAGCTCTTCTTGATTAATCTAATTCTTATTTTCTCATTAGTCTTTTCTTCTCTACATTTCATCTTGTCATGAAGTAGTATTACACTCTCATTATTCTAGATTTGAGAGATGTATGTACTTCTTGCTAGTAACCACTCTTATCTCTCTACGAGCAATTGATTTGTGATATGTAGCATCATAAATTATGGTGATTAAGTTGGGTCTTAATCGTCTAATTTATGTGTGTGCCCTATTCTTTTCTTGTGTGTGTAGATAGGTTTTATGGAGCTCTAGCACCATTCACCTCGTGTGTGTAAGCTATTGATGAAGTGCCTTAATTAACATGTGGTAATTAGTGTGTGCTTATCATTAGTGTGTTTGGAGTTTCTAGTCTATGGCAAGTCGGACTTCGGTGGGCTTGATGTGTGTAGGAGATTAATTGATTAGTGATTAGAGTAGTTTTAGAGTTAGTCTTGCCATGGCTAATCTCTACTTGCAATGGAGAGGTGATCTCTTGAATCCTCTATTCCATTCATCTTAGGCTCGTGCTTCCATGTCCTAGCCGGGTTGCTCGATCCACAGATTTGATAATTTTCTGGGTTGCAATTAGGTCGTGCTACAATGCATCCCTACAACCTATATCAGTAATTATTTCCCCGAGATGTATAAAGTTTTTGGCATAATAGAAAGAGAAAAAAGAAAAGCTTTGAACGAGAGAAAAGAACAAAGAGTTTACCTTTTTGAAAGATCTATCTTTAAAAGAATTTAACTAGTCTTGTATATATGAAAGAATCCTAAAGATGGGCCGATTTGAAGGAATCTTAGGGATGGATTGGCTGAGCAAAAATAAAGCCAACATCCATTGCAGTGAAGGAAGCATCTCTTTTTCAAACTCAAAGGGTGAACAAGTCTTAGTGCAAGGTAGAACTTGAAAAGCTCCCCTGAAGGTGGTCAAAGCCAGTCGTTTGGTTAAGGTGTTAAAGAAAGGACTGTCAATTTTTTTTATAAGGCTCAATAAACCAAAGACCAAATCAGAAGAATCAGAGCTTGAATGGCTAAATGAATATCAAGATATTTTTCCAGAGGAATTGACAACTCTTCCACCACCAAGGGAATTAGTACACGAGATCGAGCTCATTCTTGGTGCCCAACCAATAGCAAGGAATCCCTACAAGATGTCACCTTCTGAATCCATAGAGCTGAAGAATCAGTTGACTCAGATTTTGGAACAAGGTTTCATCAAACCCAGTGTCTCTCCCTGGGGTGCTCCTGTACTCTTCCAAAAGAAGAAAGATGGAACGTTCAGACTTTGCATAGATTTTCGAGGCCTAAATCAGTGCACTATCAAGAACAAGTATCCCTTGCCTCGCATAGATGAGTTGTTTGATCGACTCAATGGTTCTAATTTTTTCACCAAGATTGATCTCAGGTCAGGCTATTACCAAGTTGGGATAAAAAGGGAGGATATTCCAAAAACAGCTTTTAACACAAGGTTTGGGAATTATGAGTTCACTGTCACATTTAATGGAAGAGTTCACTAATGCCCTTGCCACATTTAACCGTTTCATGATCGACCTCTTCAAGATAGAGTTAGATAATTTTGTTATAGTCGTCTTTGATGACATCCTTATATATTCAAAGACTAGAGAAGATCATGAATGGCATGTATGCCATGTCTTGGAGATTCTCAGAAAAGCCCAACTCTATGCCAAGCGTAGCAAATGCTCTTTCCTTGTAGAGAAGGTTGCCTATTTGGGATACATAGTTTCAAAGGATGGTCTTTCTCTCGACCCAGCTAAGGTGGAAGCTGTAGTTCAATGGCCCATTCCCAAGACTGTTTCAGAAGTACGGGGATTTCTTGGCCTCACAGGATGGTGTAGAGTATTTATTAAAAACTATGCACTCATCGCAGGCCCTCTCATTGAACTCACTAAGAAGGAGGAACCCTTTATCTGGTCAGACAAGAGGGATAAAGCCTTGAACAAACTAAAGGAGATTTTGGCCAGTGAACCTATTCTTTGAAACTTCCAGATTTTCAAAAAACCTTTGAGGTGATAGTGGATTCTTTCATACAAGGTATAGGTTGAATCCTACAGCCAGAAGGCCATCCCATAGCTTATGAATCACGACAGCTCAGGGTTCATGAGAAGAATTATCCCACCCATGACCTTGAACTATTGGCTGTGGTTCATGCCCTCAAAAAGTGGAGACACTATCTTCTAGGTCAGATGTTTGAGCTTGTTTTACTGACCACAAAAGTCTCAAGTGGATTTTCACCCAGCCAGATCTCAATATGCAACAAAGGAGATGGGTTGAATTCCTACAAGAGTTCACTTTTGAGATCAAATTTAGACCATGCAAGAAAAATCAAGTTGCCGATGCTCTAAGCCGACGAGTATTGGCCCTTGCCATTACACTAGTCCATTCAACTCTACCCGAAGAAGTTCAAAATGCCCTCCCCACTTATGAGCAATTTGGTCCATTGATCCAAGAAATCCAAGTTCAGGTTCAGGAAAGACATCTGGAAGGCTACTCTATTCAAGATGGGCTCTTATTCTTCAGGAATCGATTGTGCATACCTACATGCTTAAGGATGAAAATTCTAAAGGAAGCTCATGAAAATCCCCTTGCAGCCCACCCAGGTTATCACAAAATGTTTGCTTCTCTTAAACATAATTTCTATTGGCCTAAGATGAAAAAGGACACCTTAGAGTATGTTAAGAAGTGTTTGGTATGCCAAAGGGTGAAGGCTGAAAGGGTTAAGATTCCTGGGAAGCTACAACCATTGGATATACCTACAATGAAGTGGGAGTGCATCAGTATGGATTTTGTAACAGGGTTACCCAAGACTGCTAGAAATTTTGATTCAATTTTTGTGGTGGTGGATAAACTCACCAAAGTAGCTCACCTTGTCCCAGTCAAAACCACTGCCTCTGCAACAGATATTGCACAAATTTTTATAAAAGAAATTATCAGATTACATGGAATACCTGCTAGGATAATCAGTGATTGTGATGCCAAGTTTACCTCTAAGTTTTGGAAGGCCATGTTCCAATCCTTAGGCACTCAATTAAACCTAAGTTCAGCCTATCATCCAGAGACAAATGGACAAACTGAAAGATTTAATCAAGTCATAGAAGATATGTTGAGATCATACTGCAGTCAACAACCTCATCTTTGGATCAAGTTTTAAACCTTAGTGGAATTTGCTTATAATTCTTCCTACCATACAAGCCTAGGAATGTCACCATTCAGAGCTCTTTATGGACAAGACTGTATCATTCCGCTCAAAATGGCCAACCCAAGTCTCCCAGTATCTGCAACAAAGAATACACTTGAAGAAATGGATCGTCAAATCAAAATACTAAGGGAGAACCTTAAGAGAGCAAGTGACAGGCAAAAGAGTTATGCTGATTTACATAGATCCCCCCGGATTTTTAAGGCAAGAGATGGAGTTTTCCTTAGGATCAAGCCAAAGAGAAGTTCACTCAAAGTGCGAAAATACAAGAAGTTAGCATATAGATATTGTGGACCCTTTGAGATTTTGAGAAGGATAGGGGACCAATCTTACAAATTCTCTTTACCCCCTCACTTGCATGTGCACAATGTTTTTCATGTTAGCTTTCTAAAAAGATATGTTGCAGATCCCCTTCACATCTTAAATGACGAAGATACTATTCTTATCACACAGGAAGAATTCCAGATGGAACCAGAATAAATTTTAGACATGAAGGAGCAGAAGCTACGATATCGAACAATTCGAGAGGCTTTAATCCAGTGGAAGGGCTACCACATTGAAGATGTCTCTTGGAAAGATTGGGAACTCCTTACTTCTCAGTTTCCTCATCTTTTTGATCAGGATTCTCCTCTTTTTTGTACTCAAACTAAACCATATTAATTGTTCAATCAGCCGAAACAGATATATGTGATGTTGTATCAGTAGTTGTTCTCATTGTAGTGTGTAGTATGGATGTAGATATCCTCTTGTATTTTTTTAATAACACTCTGGATGCAAAAAGATTACTGAAAGAAAAAAGAAATGTGTATGCTTGAGTAGTGGAAGGGGGGTTCCTCTTTGTATATAGAGACATAGAAAGAAATTTATTACGTTTTATTTTGATAAGAGAAGAAACGTTGGACCACACAAATACATCCTAGTCTTATAAGAGCTAGACATTCTATTTTTCCATTTATCCCTTGTTATGTAGTAAAAAGAGAGCACTAATTTATTGATAGATAATAAGAACTCTGAAACCTACACTTTCTTATTTGTAAAAGATATCATTACTGATGATAGACAAACTCTACAAAGTCAAATGTCAAGGGATTTTATTTGTATTGGTCTAGTTTTTTTGTTTTTTGTTTTTGCAAAACTCACAATTAGTGTGAGTGATTGTATTATAAATTCATCGAGAAATATACAAACCAACCTCAAGCTCATGCCGAGCTTTGACGAAATATACAAGGTTACTGCACCTAGTCACTTACTATTGCAACAGCAAGGCTTGACCAAATGGCAAGGGTCTCCCTAAGCCAATCATCCGAGTTATGCATTTTACCTACCACATATATTATCTCCTTGCTTTCTTGTACAATCTCTGTCAGACTTATGATGTCTAGTTTTAACCCTAATAGAAGAATCCCCCTATAGCTCATATAAAAGAATAGATCCCATTGAAAGAGCACATTGTATAGATTTTTGTACAACTAGTGATATAGGTGGATTTCTTTTGAATTGGTATCAAAAGTCAATGTGAATCCAAGTAAAAGATGGGGCTATGAGATATGTTTTTTGAAAGATTATGTCATGTGAAGAAAACTCCAAACTTAGTCTAGTGAATGGATAATTTTTAAGTTGTGGACTCATATATGCACCAACAAACTTTGAAGATAGGCATTGTTCGTGTCCTTGTAGTATATACTTGAAGCGGATTGCAACACGTTATTTACATGCAAAATGAAGAGATGATGAGTTTTTGGCTATGTTTGACTTGGTGACGGATCAATGACTTGCCACTTAGGGGGTCCTCAAGGCACAAAAATCCTCACCAGGCCTTTAGGAATAGCGTTTGGATACGCAAGTTTGGAAGGGCAGGAGAGAGATATTGCAAGGGTTCCTCACTTGGCTTTTAGAATTGTGTTTCGAAATGCAAGCTTATTGGGTCTGGTGAGAGATCTTATAGGGGGGATGGTCAAATGAATATCTTTTGCTTCACCACGCCTTGGAGAAGTGTGTTTAGAAACGTTGGTCTGTCGTGAATGTGTGTCACAAAGAGAGAGAGAGAGAGAGAGAGAGAGAGAGAGAGAGATGGAATATAATTGTTATGGTATGAGAGTAGAATATAATCTACTCGCTCTACTCTTGTTTTATTCATTACTTTACAAGACGCCTCGGAATCCCACCATTCTCCCCTTCCAAATGTACCTTGGATGTACGCTGGCCATCCTTGCTACCATTCAAAAAATTTGATACAGATTCGATTTTTACACCTCCGTTTAGAGGTGACTCTCACAACCACTCCAGCTATTGCATCGAGCTGTACGTACGAGCAGTCCTTAGCACTAAAAAAAACACCCCTCGCACAGCTCATCTCCTGCACAGCCACGTTCGGCACCCGCAGCCCCAACAGGCTGTCGAACCTCATCCCACCCCTCCAATCCGCTAGGCATTGGCCGCTTCTCGCCTTCGCTTTCTTTTTTTCTCCAAAATTCGTAGCGAGCATCAACCTGGATTCGTGTCTTCTTTTCTTTTTAAAAGATCGTATCACCTACTTGGGCCAGTTGAGTGCTTGCTTCACTCCTTACGTGCAAGCAGCTTGCCACCAAGGCTGCCAGGAAGTCGGACCTGCCACTGGCTGTATCAAGAAGCCCCATCGCTTCAGGCCCAATACCATTGCTATGCCTGAGATTCGCAATTAGTACCAGAAAAGCACAGAGCTCCTCACTCGCAAGCTTCCCTGCCAAAGGCTTGTGGTTGAAATCGCCCAATATTTCAAGACCGACCTGCGTTTTCAAAGCTCTGTTATTCTCGCTCTGGAAGAAGCAGCTGAAGCTTATCTTTTGGGTTTTTCAGGATACTAACCTCTGCGCTATTCACGCCTAAAGATATTCAGATTGCTCTCTTTCTTTGCGATCGTTTCTCTCTCTCTCTCTCTCTCTCTCTCTCTCTCTCTCACACACACACACACACACACACACACACAGTACACACGCTAAGGAAGTTCTGTGTAGGTTCATGTTGGATGCCACTTATCGGCATCGCTGCCGTTTTCCCAAAGTATCTGGCTATCGTGATTAGCCCTTTGCAGCTCAACAACGTCGTGGCCTGCAATTAGTAAGTGTTGTAGCTAGTTGTGGCATGCATATATAGTGTGCATGCGCCTGTGGCCGGTAAGCAATATGAGCTGCCCTCGTGGCCTGCATGTCTTGCATGAGCGCTGCATGCGCAGTAGCTACTTATATGAACCGCAAGTACATACTGCCGGCCTCGACGTGCATGGTCTGCATGTAATGCATGAGCGCTGCATGCGCAGTAGCTACTTATATGAACCGCAAGTACATACTGCCGGCCTCGACGTGCATGGTCTGCAGAAACCAGCACACGACCCCAAGTAAGAGTGCAATCTTAAGCCTAACAAGAGATTCTATATCGGCGAGTACGACCGGCCATGAGGCCCACCTTTGGCCCCCATGATTTGATTCGCATGCATCGCACTATTAACGGACAATGTGTTCGTATTTTAGTGGATGATGGTGCAACTGATGCCTGCACTAACCAAGAATTTCTTGATCTTTTCAAGTCGTAAGAAATCAAAGGATGCAGACATCCATGCTGGCAAGTTTTTGAGTGGTTCATCAACCTAGAGTGTCATGTAGCATCAAGTACCAAAAGGTTGGAGAATCAAGAGCAATTCGGGAACAAATTGAAGAGGAAAAGATTGCAGAAAGAAGAACCGTGGAAAGAAGGAAAAGAAAAACAAGGAAAACGTCTCCAGAAAACAAAGTAGACTCAAGCCCAAGGAGGAGGGCGCACCTCAACAAGAGGAAGGGGAAAACAAAAGGGACATAGGTCTATTCGTTACCCTCTCATTATCTCTCTTAATGTCATTGGCTTCATCCACCATAGCAAGGATGTTTTGAAAATTTTCCTTTCAATGTGGTCAATTTAACAAAGACAAAGGAGTAAAGGAAGTCACATTTTTCCTTTAAATGCCGTCAGCTTTCTAACAAAGACAAGGCAATCTTTGTGAATGTAAAAGCAATGCATAAGGAACTATGAAAAAATCTATTTTAGTTGTTTATACCAAAATTGGGTTGTTACCATGACACCTCAACTGCTACAACTTGGATTATCAACATGTGCTTTTCAAAGCATCTCTCTTCATAATTCTATAGTCTTTGCAATTGGAAGAGGCAAAGACATTGTAGAAAACCTCTCAAGAAAGTAAGAAAATGTCTCATGGGATTGAAATGGAGAACTAAGGGAGTGGCATTTTAGTACATTAAGTAGATTTTTTTTTCCTGAAGGCACTAAAGGATCATAAATATTTAGGATCATACTTGACTCTTACCCCTCGCTTGCTTTAAGTTGCTTGTTCTTTGCTCATTAAATGATAGCACCCTGGCACAGGGACAACTTGAGGTGCTAGTGGCTTTCGTGTATCACGAAGCACCAAATCTAAATTGTTAGCTACACGCGAGTCTTGAGCAAGACTATATCAGTTGTTATCCATGTCCAACTTACAAATTTTTTACTTTTAACAAACGTCCAAAGTGTAAATGCATGTCAATTTGTAAAAACTTGTAAAAAACCATATTCCTTTTGAATTATGGTATCTATTACATGTATGGTTTCCATATAACCCAGTTTTTAATCTTCCTTAAATAGTTATTTATATAAGCATCATTTTGATCAGAAGGTCACTACCCCTACTGATCAAGTGACTTAATTATACCACCATTAGTTCAAACTTTATTTTGTGTCTACTTCTTAATAATTTTTCATCAAGATTTTACATAGCAATTATGTTATTCTTTTAATTAGTCAAACAACTTTCCTAAAATTAATCAAGTAAATGTGGTGTATCTCTTTTGCACTTCCATCTTTTAAAACCATTAGTCAAAAACATAGTAACTTCTATTTTCAGCTTTCGATAAATTCCTCAAAACAAAAAACTTGTTCTATGCTTTTAGAGAGTTTTTTAATTGCATGGCTTGAACAAAAAAGCACTCAGCAAAACAAATCAACTCCTATACATTAAGTTTTGAGTAAATTTTTTTGAAATTTGTACAATCTATTGTAGATGGGTCATGTCTCAAGTGAAAAAAGCCATGAAATCTAGATTGTTTTATTCACTGCATCTTCATCATGGTATGCAATGTAACTCATATTATATAGCACATTTTTATCATCAATGTGATACCATGATTATGCTAGTAGCTCCTCAAAAAAAAACCCGTCATTACAATGCAATCCCAAGCTCGTCGGACTCAGCCCTCCTTTTTTTAACAATTATCACAACATTCCCAGTAAGCATGTAGCTATATCCTAGGTGTATATTGCCTTATATTGGCATTAGCAGCTTAACCCCGTTTAAAAAATCCTAAACATTTTGAGTCAGTGCACGGAAACCGAGCACGCAACACCAAGGTCATGTGCATATTTCCATGCATTTTACATGATGTAAACCGGTACTATCTAATGCTAGTCACCCCAAACCAAAAGAGATGGAAAAAAAATTTCAAAAATGCTAGTCCATGGCTTGGTGTACGGAGACCTATACCAGAGTAATCATACAATATGCCTGGCATGTGAAAACGGCCCATCATAAATCCAAATCTTTTTTCAGTATCCTTTATGCTTAACAACAGAACTTAGTCCATTATTGTAAAAAGATCACCTGAGTTAAAAAACCAGAGAAAAACGGACATGCTTTTAATACATGGTTGCTAAATATCAAGTCATAAATACTATAAAAACTACAACGCTTGTTGTAGAAAAACCAATAAAAAGCTTTTTTTTAAACATATACAGAGTGCGGACCTAAGAATCACCCTCTTTTGCCACAAGCTCCATAGTTAGACAGTAGGCTTCCAAAAAAAACTCACAATCTCTCTTTATACCAACACAAACACCTTGCAAAGAGACTAAGTGAGGGTCTCAGGGCCAACCTCACCTTTATATAGAGGCTTGATGGTGATGCAATCCAACAGTATTGCAACCGGCTCCTTTCCCAAAGTGTAGGGCTTCAAGCAGCAGCCGCCTTGGCCCCATAGGGGGACTGAGAGGAGATGAATTAGAACATCATAATATAGAATGTGGGTACACAGAGCTTCTATGTGTGGTCCTACACTGTATGCGACAAGCCTTAATAGCTCAATAGGGCTTCCAACGACAGCCGCCTTAGCCCCATAGGGGGCTGAGTGAGAGAGAGGTGGTGAAGAGCATCATCGTGCAGCATGTCTGTGCATAGAGCTCCCATGTGTGGCATACACTGTAAGTGACAGGCCTGAACACCTTGATAGACTCAAGATCATTTACTACAATACTCGATGTTGTCCGCCATTGTATTATGGGATATAATTTACTTTCAATGCACGTTTGAAAGGCATTTGTCCAAATTATGCTTTAAGGGGGCATTTCCATAAAGGAATAAAACGAGGGGGGGCGGGGGGGGGGGGGGGGGCATAATTATTTAGACATATATATATATTTTTTAGGGTTTGTGGTAAAGAAGTCTTAAAAGTGTTGGGGGGTTTTATTGGGATTAAATACTACCTGTAAGATTACTTAAGAGTGTGTGTGTGTGCGCGCGCGCGCGTGTGTGTGTGTCTAGATATATTAGTCTATTTTTCTCAAGATACCAAACTTCCATTACTTTTTCCCACCTATAAACTACACAAACATAAATTCAGATGGATGTCTAAAGCCTCAAATGGTATTTTTACTAACATTACCAAGGACATCACCCTTTGCCTTGACTTAGTACTTTCAAATTTTGAATTTGTTTGCGCCTCTTAACAAAAAAATTTCTCTAACTTTCTCCAGACACACAATAATCCTTTTTGGCTAGTAAAAAACTCCACAAAAGTTACTCTTAACCTCCCTAAACAGATTTTCCATCTCTTCACAGCTGATATTACGCAATGCTATGAGAACATACCCCTGGAAGGGAAATTAGGATTGAAAGATGTTCTATGACAAATAATTAAGCTTTCCTTTAAACATGCTAGATTGAATGGCTTCTTCTACATGTCTCTCTCCAAAAAACCTAGATGGATCAGGAAAAAATAGTCTTCTCATCCCGTACACTTCGATGAGGATAAACTATTTAAAAATATATCTTGGGTCCTTGATAACTGCACTATTCTTTTTGGAGGAAAATGCTTTAACCAAAGCCCGTGGGTTTTTCATGCTCACCTCTTATGTGTAGCTTGTCCTTGGCCTTCTTTGAATACAATTGGTTTCTCAAAACCATGGGTGACAAAGACAACTATCATAAAATTTCACTATTTTAACATACTTATAGATATATGGGTGACATATTAAGCCTCAACAATAAAACATTCTAGAAAGAAATCAGTCATATTTACCCTAACTGCTTAAAAATAGAACCAACATATGGGCAAGGTTTTAATGTTGATATTGTGGAGCTATAGGGGATTATAGTGAGGTTTAGGCATGGTGAAAGAGAAGAGCATGCAACATAAGGCTACGAGATAGGGAAAGAGGGAGAGAGCTCGACACAGTAATAAAGAAAAAGCATGCTATGCTATTGCTTGTATTAACTAAAAAGTCCTTACAATATATATAAAAGAGACTTTCCATGCACACTTCACACAGACTGGACTTTCCTCTGCACACTATAAGAAAGTGTTTCCATGGGCGACTGGGCTTGAACCCAATAACACCCCCCCCCCCCCCCTCAAGCCCGAGCTAGAGATATCACTCTCATGATATCTCGAGTTTTGGTGTACTCAACAACCATGAGTTTTAGGTTCTCTCACAACCAAAGATTTTGGTGTATCCATAACTTTGTGCTATGATAGTAAACCCCCCTTAAACAGATAGGGTGTAGGTTGAAAAATTAGCTATCAACAACAAATGGAGTTTTTGGTTCAGTGCCAAACCTTGGTTTTAAGGTGTACCCAGTAACCTCACGAGAAGTGCGATAAAAATCGGACTTGAACAAAGAATGGTAGTTTGTGAGGTCTTACCACTCATGTGTGGCAGTGTCTATAGCTCGTACAATTTATTTTGACTAAAAAAACATGAAAATATTTGATCTAAAAAACATCACTATCAACAAAAAATAGTTGAGTTTCGGTGTCTCCATCAATTACATGAGTGTGATTTTTACCCTTTTAAAAGAATCTATTTGAAGGATGATTTGTCTCATCACAATGAACACAAGGATTCTTCTTGAAACAATCCTTCGTCTGGTGATTGTTGTGCCCACAAATGGCACAAGATCTGGTACCAATGGATGGTCGAGTTGAAGCTGAGATAGAAGCACAATTAGTCACTGCATAGGCACTAGGAGTATTAGAAGAAATGATGGGGATACTGCAGGGGAGACTGTATATGCACTAGGAATAATAGGATAATTGGTACGGGATACCCTTCTTTCTTCTTCCTACAATGGATTGATGATACCATCCAAGGAGGGCAATGAATATTTCTCTTTTGAAACAATAACAATCTAATGGAGTCCATTAGACATTTTTTAACAAAACAACTATGAGATCTTCTTCTGGCATTGAGGCTTCAACATAAACAAGTTGAGTTTTAATGCTCTTCAGTCGGTTAGCTAAATATGTAATGTTTTCATCGACATGCATAGCAAGACAGTATAACTCCATCTTTAGACTCATCATGGAATACTTAGCTTTAGCACCAAAAACCTTCTCTAGTTGTATCCAGGTAGCGTTGGCTAATTGCATGTCATCCAGGTAATGAATAAAATGATCTTCAAGAGATGTCAAAATAATACCTAATGCTTGCTTGTCCTTGTGTTGTTGCTCGGTAGAATGCCCTGGTAACTGTACCTACTTCGTTGGTTGACATCGGGTTCAGGACACTCCATAATTTTTTTCGCATAAGATAGCCTTTTACTTTGATTTTTCAGGTGTGAAATCCGGATTCATTGAATTTATCTACTTTCGATGCCATATTTGAAGCTTTAAAAAGGATTTGATGACCACGACTTTTGTTGAGGATTACACCTACAATTGAAGGCTCTTTATAGCCACTCAAGTCACCTTTGAGAGTGTTTCCAAGCACAATAGCATGCTGACCACTTTGTCTTGTCCTCAATGAGTTGGCAATAGTTGAAGTTTTGACGACAATCCAACAAGTTTAGTTCAATTTGTTGATAATGAAACCACAAGGCTACAAGTCTCAAAACTTCGGTGGAAGACCCTCTAGGTCGAGGCCAAGGATACAATTAAAAGTAGCCAACATAAAATAGTGTGAAAAGGCAAACATTGTATCTCAGATGACAGTGCTGATTGATGGCTTTTCTTGTAAGAGACTATAGAGGGAGAAATATCAGATGTCCAAGAAGACTATAGAGGGAGAAGTATCGTAATTGCCCAAGAAGGTCTAGGCAACCTGTTTGATGATTGTTTTGAGCGCTTCTGTGGAGGTCGTAAGCATGTCCTTCCTCTTCATAGGCAGCCTTTCCCACGGTGTTTTTCGAGCACAAGACACCAAGAGACTCTGATACCAATGTTGAGATTGTGAAGTTGTTTGATGATTGTTTTGTGCGCTTTTGTGGAGGTCATAAGCCTGTCCTTCCTCTTCATAGGCAGCCTTTCCCACGGTGTTTTTTTAGCACAAGCCACCAAGACGCTTTGATACCAGTGTTGAGATTGTGGAGCTATGGTGGATTATAGAGAGGTTTAGGCATGGTGAAAGAGAAGAGCACGCAACAGAAGGGAACAAGATGGGGAGAGAGAGGAGAGAGCTGGACACAGTAAGAAAGAAAAAGCATGCTATGATATTGCTTGTATTAACTAAAAAGGCCTTACAATCTATATAAAAGAGACTTTCCATGCACACTCTACATATAGACTGGACTTTCCTCTGCATGCTATAAGCGAGTGTTTCCACGTGGGATTGGGCTTGAACCCAACATTTAAAACATCAACCAGTTTCTTTTCTACTTCGGTACAATTCCTTAACAATTACACTCCATAACCCTTGTGTGGGAGGTTATGACCAATGGTTTACTTGGAAGAGGGACCTATTAGATATCCCACCCATTGAATTCATAAAAAAGAATAGTAATCGACCACATAAAACTACTCTTAGTACCTGCATCGGCCTCCTATACTTGATTATGTAGTCCTCCTCTAACTACTTCTTAGCATGGAAAGATATCAAGATACTCATCCACAAGTTTTGCCTTAATGGATTCAAGAGAAGTGACATAATTAACAAAATAATAAAATCTCTTTCTCAAAATGACTGGCTTGGCCTACATTTTAACCATACTAACCTCATTTCTTTAATTAGGTAGTAGGCCCATTCACAATGGGCCTACTATCAACCCATTGTGTATGGTGCCCAGGACAGGGCGGGTACACACACACACACACACACACACCATAGAAGTCAGGATTAATTTTAGCAAACTCCATGTTCCCTTTTGATAGAATGTATAGACCTGTATTGGAAGAGCATTTGGAATGGTCAATAAGGTTAAGGTTGAAGGGGGCTTTAATGAGTTCTCCTTTTTCTAAAAATTGTCCTCCTTTCATAATTATGAGTCTACAATCCTCAACTGTGGAGGCCGGAAGGTTAGCCAGATAGACCCATGTTTCACTAAGAATTGGTGCCACAAAGGCTTTGTTAGGTAAAACCCAAAACTGATGGTCCACACCAAAAGATTCAATTTCAATTTGTCTAACTAGTAGAAAAGGAAAAACCTTGGACACTTTCGGTACCATTTCCAAGAGATTAGAGTCACTAAGGGAGCAAAGATTGTTTTGAAATTCCTTGACAACTTCAAGTGCTGCACTATCTCTTCAAACAATACCACCGATTTGAGGGACAATTGGAGCAATAGGGATACTGATAAAAGAAGGATTGAGACCACATAATTTTTTCAGAAAGCTAGATAATTCAGTCCCAAACGAAGAAAATAATGTCTCTCTTGATGGGAGAAACAATAATACAAAGCCTTTTGGAGGGGGGACCGGCTCCATGCAAATCCGGTCCTCAACTGTTGTCAATAGCTTAATTTCTCTCTTTTGAAAGTATTGTTGATGCTATCTAACTAGTTGTTATGCTTTTTGTTGCTCTCTCCACCCAAGCACTCTTGTAATTCTCATTAGGAATCTATTCTAATGAAATGCCCACTATGTTCATGCTAATTTCTGCTACACATAAGTTATTAGGCCATTAAATGTTACATTGGTATCAGAGCTCAAGGTTTCTCTTTTCTTACTCAAGAAGGGAGGTCCTCAAGCTAGCTACAAATGGTTGGTATTATTAATTGCCTGTGAGTGAGTAGAATAGGGATTTTTTAGCCTTGCAGTGCGCCTGCCTTTGTGCAGTTAACGGGGCATCACCGTCAAGAGCTATGGTCTTAATAGTGGAGTCCTACGGGGCTTGCCTACGGCTTAACCACTATTGAGCTATTAGAAGCTTGACAGAAGCCGGTGCTGTTTTGGTGTTGAAAGACCCTCTCTTCTATTCCTTGCAATTAATGGTATTCGATCCGCGTGTACAGTAGCTTGAGTGTTTTTTCTAAAGGGGTAAAGTGGAGTAGCAACTAGGGCTTGAAGTGCCAAAGTACACCTAAAAAGTTTACACCTAAAAGTTGTTAGGATGGCTGACAATAGTAAATAGAGTGAAATTAATGTTGATAACTTTGATTTTGCTCATGAGCAAGCTACTAATGATGCTTCAATGCTTGTTAACTATCTTGTTTCTAGGCTTCAACAAGCCATGGGCAATCCGTCTCTCCAAAGTGAAGTACAACGGCAGCTCCGTGCTCACTGGATTCTTCAAGCTAATCACCATGACGAGAGAACACCTAGGAAGCCTCCTTGTGAGACTACCAAAAGAGGTCTCTCTCCGATTCGGGAAGAAGAAGAGAATCCTTATGAAGGGCTCAAGAATTTACTTCTTGATGATGTATCTCCTTCTCAAAGGAGAACTCAAGAGCCTCCACCGAAGGAACGAGAAAGAAGCGAGTCTCCCGCCACCTCGACGGAGATGGCTCCACGAAGACGGCGGGCTAAACGCTCTCCATCACCACCAAAGCGGAGAAGACCATCGTATTCTTCTCCTCACCACAATTCAAAGAGGGATGATAGAAAGCAAGAGAATAAAAAGGCGAGAAAGAGGACACCCTCTTCTCCATCTTCTTCATCCTCTTCCTCTTATGAAAGCTATGGTGAAGACGACAAAGATCAGGACAAGAAAAAGGCGAGAAAGAGGTCACCCTCTTCTCCACCTTCTTCAAATTCTTCACCTTCTGAAGAAAGTGATGGTGCAACTTTTGAACCATCAAAAAGAAGAGGCCATAGGAAATCCTATGCCGCATGGAAGAGGTCGTCCAAGCTGAATAAATTCAAAGAGGGAGGGAAGAGCATCTCTTTCCTTACCTATGATGGTACCTTTGGTGCCACGGACAAAGTCTTGGTCTTTATCTAGCAATTCGATGCGGCGTTTGGAGATGAGGGCTTCATGGAGTCCTCTAAGATACGCCATGTAGCTATGCACTTTCAAAAGTCCGCGAGACAATGGTGGTCTAGCCTACGAGCCAACTGTGAAGCTCCACGAACATGGAAGGCTTTAACAGCCTCCATTATGAAGCAGTTGTTGGCCACCGATGCCAAAGACAAAGTACTCACCGAATGGCGAAGCTTAAAGCTCTCTCCCAATGAATCCATCCACAAATATGTAGACAAGTTTTGGGACTTACAACTCAAAGCCACTGTCTTCAAAAAGTTGGATTTTGGAGAGCAAAAGCAACAGTTTTGTGCGGGCTTAACCGAAGAAATGGTGGAGTATGTTAACTCCCAAAGGCCACGTACCATATCGGCGGTAATACACCATACTATGGTGGCCTCTCGAATCAATTTCCAAATGGGGGTTAAAAGAAATAATAAGGCCCCGGAAAACAAGGGTTCCAATGAGCCTAAGGGGAAGGACAATGTCCAAAAGTCTCCTAAGGGGAAGGACAATGAGCCTAAGGGGAAGGACAATGTCCAAAAGTCTCCTAAGGGCAACTCCAACAAAGCTAAAGAGAAGGGAGTTTACAAAGGTAAGAATAAACTCTCTCCTGAAGATCTTGAGCGTTATCGTAAGGATAACCGGTGTTTCAAGTGCGGCGAACAAGGGCATGCGTACCGCGCTTGTCCCCAAAAGAACAACCGCCAAGATCCTCCTAGATCTTCTTTGGTTGAAATCCAAGAGGAGGAGACTCACCAAACTCACCACAAAGGATCTCCTCTATGCCATGCTTGGGGAAAGGTAAGAGAACATGATGCTTTTATTCTCTTTGACCCTGGTTCTACTCACGATTTTATATCTATGGAGTTAGTCACCAAGCTAGGCATACAATCCTACGAGATGGGAGATGTCCTACCCGCAGACAGTGCCTTCAAGGGGCAAGAAGCTTCAGTCACTCCCTTAATTGGGAAATTGAGTCTTCATGTCCAAGGCTATGTGGACAAAGAGGACTTCTTTATCTCTCCTCTCAAGCATGAGGATGTAATCCTAGGGGTACCATGGTTTGACCACCTGGCTACTGATGTTAAATTTCCTGGAAGGAGAATCTCCTTTAAGTTCAGGGAAAAAGACATGTATATAGATGCTAAGGAAATGGGTAACACCATCCCCATTGTACATACACCAGCTTTCAACAAGTCAATAAAGAGCTCTATTTTTGTGTACATGATTTTTGTTAAAGATTCTCAAAATGAACCTAATGCTTTAACAAAAGAAAATAAAAGCAACCAAAAGGAATTAAAGTTATCCAATTTTCTCAAGGGGTTTCAAGATGTTTTTATTGACGACATCCCTTGTGACCTACCTCCTAAACGAGATAATGATGACCATGCAGTTGAACTTCTTCCAGGAGGTTCACCGGCTAACAAACCTCCTTATAGAGTTTCTCAAGCTCAACAAGAGGAGATTATGCGGCAAGTGCATGAGTTAGTTGAGAAGGGCATGGTTAGGCCTAGCTCATCTCCATTTTGCTCACCTGTGCTTTTAGTGCAAAAGAAAGACGGCACATATCGTATGTGTGTCGACTATAGAGCACTAAATAGGATCACTATCAAGAATAGGTTTCCCGTTCCATGGGTAGAAGACCTATTTGATAAGCTACAAGGATCGACCTACTTTAGTAGGATTGACCTAAAAAGTGGCTATCATCAAATAAGGATAGTTGATCAAGATATTGTAAAGACCGCATTTCGCACCACATTTGGTCTTTACGAATACATTGTCATGCCTTTTGGCTTGACCAATGCACCAGCCACATTCAACCGCTTGATGGAGAAGCTGCTCAGGCCTCATCAAACCTTCACTGGAGTGTTCTTTGATGATATTATCATCTACTCTAATTCATTGGAGGAACACAAGCAACATCTCCAGGTAATATTTCAAGTTTTAAGAGAGAATAAACTTTATGTTCATCGAAAGAAAAGTGAATTTTTCTTGCAAGAGATTCAATATTTAGGTCACATTATCTCTCAAGATGGCATCCAAATGGATCCATCCAAGTTAGAGGTAATAAAAGGATGGCCTAAACCAAGGAATCTTCATGAACTAAGAAGCTTTATAGGTATGTGTGCATACTATAGACGCTTCATAGAAAAGTTCTCACAAATTGCGAGACCATTACATGACCTAACAAAGAAAAGCGTTAGGTATACATGGTCTGCTAAGGAGAACAATGCTTTCGAAAAGCTTAAAGAAAAGCTTATCTCTCAACCTGTGCTTACACTACCGGATCTCTCAAAACCATTTGAGGTCCAATGTGATGCTTGTGGTGATTGCCTTGGAGCTGTCTTGCTCCAAGAAGGGCATGCCATAGGCTACGAGAGTCGAAGGCTCGACCCTATTGAGCAAGCTCTATGCATATATGAAAAGGAACTCCTTGCAGTTCTACATGCCTTAGACTCATGGAAGCACTATTTATTGGGGACACCTTTCATTCTGCGAACGGATCGCCAAAGTCTTAAGTACTTCATGACGCAGACCAAGCTCTCCGACAAACAAATGAGGTGGGCAAATTTCCTTTCGCAATTTCATTTTCATATTGCTCACATTGCTGGCAAGCATAATCAAGTAGCCGATGCACTCTCAAGACGACCGAGAGTGAATGTGGTTTCCATAGCAACTCACAATTATCTATCTTCAATGATGGATGAGTATGCTATTGATCCCGATTTTAGAGATGTGATTTCATCCCTTGCATTAGGGAAGAAAGAAGAACCATTTACTTTACAAGATGGTTATCTTCTCTATGGCAATAGACTATGCGTTACTAACTCACTACGTGAGAAAGTAATGTATGAATCTCATGCTCCACCTTATGCGGGGCATAGAGGGATTCAGTCTACCTTAAAGGGAATTGAAACATATTTCTATTGGCCTACCATGAAAGTGAACATACAAGAGTATGTTTCCAAATGTGTGGTATGCCAAAAGACAAAATTTGATAGAGGGAAGCAACTTGGATTGCTTCAACCCTTGCCAATTCCTAATTCACCATGGGAGAGCATATCCATGGATTTTATCTTTGAATTGCCTAAGTCTATCCATGGGAATACGGGAATATGGACGATAGTAGACAGGTTCAATAAACAAGCTCATTTTATACTTGTCAAAAAGACTATCAAAGCCCATCAAATGGAAACCCTCTTCATTTCACAAATTTTCAAGTACCATGGCTTGCCAATGTCCATAGTGTTGGATAGAAATCCTAGAATGACCAGTAATTTCTGGAAGGGTCTCTTTGAGAATTTAGAGACAAGGCTAAACTTCTCTTCGGCCTATCATCCACAAACGGATGGCCAAAGTGAAATAGCTAACCTAACCATTCTCGATCTACTAAAAGCCTATGTAACGGAAGTAGATCAAAGATCCCAATGGGAGAAGTACTTACCCTTAGTGGAGTATGCTTACAACAACACTGTACATACTTCCACGGGAAAAGCACCTTTCGAGGTAATTGAGGGAAGATAAAAAAGTCCCTTGCTACTTAAGGTACATGGGAAGATCTTCGTTGTAGATGAGTATAGCTGAGACCTACAAGAATCTTTTCAAAAGATTAAGGATGCTATCTCTATCTCACAGCAAAGGCAAAAGGCTGCTGCTGACAAGCACAGAAGAGCCCAAGCCTTTAAAGAAAACGATTGGGTCTTGTTAAAGTTTCCCAAGGCTCGATTAAGGCACACGACGGGCAAGAATCCTACGGGCCACCAAAAGTACTATGCTAAACTAGCAAAAAGGTACTATGCTCCCTTTCAGATCCTTAGGCCAATCAATGAGATGGCCTATCAACTCAAGTTGCCCAATCATTGGCTCATACACAATGATTTCCATGTGAGCCTATTAAAGCCTTACAAAGGAGAGCCACCTCAAGAACCAACTATTGAAGACCCACCGGAGATCGAGGACCAAGAGGAGGTGCTGCAGCCCGAGTCCATTCTCCGACATGAAGACAAGGTACTAAGAGGTGGTAAGACTATCCGACGATATCTTATTAAGTTTAAGAATTATCCTTTTGAGGATGCTAGATGGATGCAAGGCATACAATTAAAGGATAACCTAAACCTTGTCAATGCTTACAATGCTTCCCAAGAGTAAGCAAATGTACAAAATGTTAAAAATGAACAAAGTTTTTGTCTTATAAAACTCTCTTTTTCTTTATTTGTGCACAAAAATGAAGTAGTATGCATGCTTAGATCAAGTTTGCGGAGACGACGTCTCCCAAACACCAAGTTGAGCTTGTCACTCTACTATGGAAGACTGATAGGACTAATGTGTAGACATGCTTGCGGCAGCCTCAGGCTCTCAAGCGCCAAATGGACTAGTCATCCATTGTGGAATGATGTCGTAGGGTAACATAGGGATCCTCTACCCACTAAGAAAAGGACTCATGAATATGCTTTATCTTCTCTACACCATGGTTGAGGATGACTATGATTTCAAGAGAGAGGTAATGTCATAATAATCAATGTCTAATTCTCCTAAAGGACTTTCTCATATTAAACTGATCATTTTAATGTGGGGAAGTGCCAGGGGAGAAAAGCTAGAATATTGGTTAAGCTAGCAGACCGGCCACAGTAGGGATCCAAAGGAGGGAAAATAGGGATCCAAAGGGGGGTTCATCTGCAAAAGAGCCATGTGCAACAATGGGCTAAAAAGACCCTAAGGTTCAGCCCATTAAGACTTCCAAAATGCTAAGGTTCCAAAATTCAAAGGTTGTGTCCAAAGGTCAATCCTAGGGAAAATTGGATGCTTTGTGTGTGCCCTAAAAGTCTTTGCACATCCCTACATGGGAGGGGGCAAGCCCTAAAGGTAGGGGATGAGAGAGAAAGCCACACACACACACACACTCCCTTTACACAAAGGGAATGAGGGACACATGTCAGCTCCCTAGGCCAGATGCCCACAAGGTGTGCCCAATTTCTTTTGGATGACCCTTGAAGTGGACCAATGAAAATTAAGCTAGAGTAAATCTAGTTTAATTAATTTAAAAACATTTAATAAAAGAAACCAATGAGAATTAAGTCTCCTAGAAGACTATTGGGCAGTCTCCCAAGGGGTCCAATGAGCATTCAGGAGCCCCATGGCTTGCCTGATTCCTATTGGCCAGGAGGCAAAGGGGTCCAATAAGAGTTTAGTTTAATTATTTAATTACCTAAAGCTCTCACAAAAGGGGAAAGGGGGACATATGCCAGAAGGCTATCACTAATGCAGCTTAATTGTAATTGGCTTGACTTGGGGAGGGTCAATGAGGCTTCAGGAAGAGCATTTAGCAAGAGGGCTCTCCCAAGAGAGAGAGGGGGCTGATTTTTGCAAGGCATTATCACACACACACTCACACAAGCTCATGTGTGAAGAAAGAGAAGACTATCTCGTCCCAAGCTTTAATGGAGAACTCATCACCTACTCCAAGCTTGTGAGATAGAAGCCTACAACAAGACTCTCTTGGCATGTGGATGCAAATACAACCAAGAGCCAAGCTTCAATGCATGCTCATCTCCTCTACCAAGCTAATTACTAAGATAAGCTATGCTAATATGATTGATTATGTGAGGAGATGTACATCTTTCTCGTAAGATACTCCTTCTTCCTCTCAATCTACTCTCATACCCTCCTAGCTCTCACCATCTTCGAAGGTGTGTGAGGTCTTGGGTCTGAGAACGGGGATAATTCAAGTTGTGTTTGTTAAGTGTTTTGCTTAGTGCATGAAGTTTCCATCTTCATTGCACTAGCTAGTCTAGAAGGAACACAAAGAATTGTATTGTACAATGTCTCTCTTGATGGGAGAAACAATAATACAAAGCCTTTTGGAGGGGGGACCGGCTCCATGCAAATCCGGTCCTCAACTGTTGTCAATAGCTTAATTTCTCTCTCTTTTGAAAGTATTGTTGATGCTATCTAACTAGGTGTTATGCTTTTTGTTGCTCTCTCCACCCAAGCACTCTTGTAATTCTCATTAGGAATCTATTCTAATGAAATGCCCACTATGTTCATGCTAATTTCCGCTACACATAAGTTATTAGGCCACAAAAGTACAAAACTCACAAAAGTAAATTGATGAAAGTAAATCAATGACAATTGTACACATCATAGGCAAAATCACTTGATTGTTTAAGCCCTTTCTCCCTGCGTACTCGCACTCGTACGGTGTGGGGTCACGTCAAGTCATGGACCACTGTTCAAAACAAAAAAAGAATCTATTATGTTAGAATTTAAAAGTACAAATATACATAACTACCAAACCTAAACAGAAATGCAAAAACACTTACAAAATCAGCCTCAAATGATGCCCACCCGCCGCTCCCCAAGTGGTGCGAGCTCCCTGTCTCTACTCGTGCTTTGGCTGCCTTCTTTTGTTGCTTCCACTTGTCAGAATTCTCACGCACTGTTTGCTTTGCATTCTTCCAATCTTCTTTGGCCAACCAATCTAGTCTGTTCCACCCTTGCTTTACTGCTTTTTGCACTTCAGAACGCTTGTGCTTGCAGTATTCACGCATTCGAACCTTCATCAGGTCTTCATTGAAGCGGTAATCCCATCTTGAGACAGGAAACTCGTCATGCAGCATGCTGATGACTCTGTCTTTTAATTCACTTGGTACTTCACTCACGTGTTTAGTATGTAGTGTCTAAGCACGTGAGAGCAAAAACCGCGCATGCACGAGATCACCTTCTTGCCTTCATCATCCAAGATGATGCCGCCAATGAAGTCGACGAAGTAAGGCAAGCCCTCTGCTGTGACGCGTTAACTTAGGTGCCTCGGTAGGGGTCTCTAGCGGCATGTCAATCGGGGCATGGACATCAGGTGTCTCCACTCGAGTTTGGGGCCCGAAGCGAGGAGTGTCGACTCCCGGAGGAGTAGGTAGTGGTGTGTAGGAACGGCCGATAGCCACGCAAAACCTAGCGTAGATGGCGATGTTGTGGTTGGTGTGGGGGCGGGCAACGAAGGAGAAGGTAAAGAGACTCATCGAACACGAGGCGGTGTCAAGGCATCAGCGGCGGCATCCCCACAACAACCTCTGTCGCCACCACTAGAACACCGGTGCCTAGACGAGTGTGAAGATCATCTTGTCGACAACGAAGCTTTGGAGCACGCTGAATGCTCCGAAACAGAGGGAGACGCTGAAGGAGTAGAACGACGTGATGGTGCTCCAGAGCGATGATGATCCTCGTACCACTGCCTCTTCCATGGTGACAAAGAAGAAAGAAATTCATCATCATCCATACCTGCATTAAACACACGAACATTTAATCATAACATTGAAATGAGAAGAAAACATGGACAAGTAGAGAGAGAGAGAGAGAAAGAGAGAGAGAGAGAGAGAGAGAGAGAGAGAGAGAGAGAGAGGACTCATAAAGGGGGATGGATTCCTGTGTAGAGAGATTCCTATGAAGTTCTTGTGAATTTATCTCCCGTGTGCATTACAGCTGCTTGATGCGAGGAAGCAGAGGAAAATGCTGCAAGACCTTTTGTGGAATTTTTGTTCCGTGGTAATCTACTCGATATCTCTCTGAATCACATTTTGGACACTTCTCCATGTCTATGTATTCCCCTTTGAAAAGAATGCAGTTGTTAGGACAAGCGTGAATCGAATTGTAATCCATCCCCAAGTTTCTCAAGATCTTTCTTGCTTCCTCTCTGAAATCTGGCATCACATTATCAGCTGGCAGTATGTGCTCTTTGAGCAATCTACACAGCGCAAAAAATGCGGTACACTTGTGTAAGTAATCTATCAGATCATTATACATCTAGAGTTTTTAATTAAAGTAAACACATTGTAATAGATTACCTGAAAAACATTGTGAAGCTAGTGTCACTCCATCCAAACTTTGTCTGCATGTTGAGAAGAACCAAGAGCACCTTCAATCTAGACAAACGTGCTCCATCATACAATGGCGTATCGGCTTCACTTTTCATATCATCATAGATAAGCCTTTCTGAATCCATGATCATCTTGATCATTTCATCGATGTCAGGCTCAAACATTGCCTCATTGGGAATGTGGTCTGCATGATCATCCTCCGAGCTGTCAGAGGCTACATCTTGTGGACTCATGTATACTGCTTGATCAAAGCGCCTATGAACACGTCTATTGGGTTGCAAGATTGATGCCTGTTGACCAGCGTCAAAGTCCGACGAGTTATAATTGGCAACAACTCGATCTATAATAGATGGATCGAAGTCGCCAAATTTATGAACATGCTGCAAAGAAACGTGTCTTGTCCATCGCACAACATGCTTACATTGATTACAAGGACATAAGATCCTTGTTGAGAGGTAGGTGTTTTGGTTGGACGGCCCCACACATCCTCGTCACTACTCATAATGAAGGTAAAAACCTTATAACCTGGACATAAATTTAATATTCTATTGGTATCCTCTGTCTTCTCTCTCTCTCTCTCTCTCTCTCTCTCTCTCTCTCTCTCTCTCTCTCTCTCTCTCTCTCTCTCTCTCTCTCTCTCTCTCTCTCTCTCTTTGTTCACACTGTGAACTACCTCACATTCTCTGGTCATGTCCAATTCCCGCACACCTCGATCTAGAGGTGCACGGAGATCAGAACCACCGGGTTATAATCTCCTCTTTATTGGTCAATGTCTATATTTGTGGGTATGAGAAATCTACACACCCACGTCTACATGATAGTACATGTAGTGGACAAAACCCCTTTGCCTCTTCTCTAGCTGTAGCAATTCAGAGCATCTTAACATCTCTTCACAACAGATCTTTGTTCGAGAGATTACTTGCACATTACATGTTGGCCTCCAATCTGAGTATCATGCCGATGAAAGCTTTCCAACTTAAGGTCGCATCCGTAGAGAGGAAGAGAGGGATCACCGTTCGTCTAACTGTAATTTTTTTATCATAATACCGAAGGTAGACTCTAATATAAAAACTCAATCCAAAATCTAACCTAATTGAACATGTGGTGATTCGTGGCTAATTGAATATAATTAGTATGTGAGTTAATAGGTGTCATATTTTGATGGGAATATACATATTGTTGTGTAACTAGTGTTTGCACTTTGGGAAAAGCTCGCCTTCATTGACATGCACTAAAATCTAACCTAAATCTAAACTAATCTTAAATCGGACATAAATCTAGATCTAATCTAGTCTTAAACTCAAAATAAAACTAAATCTAATCTAATTTTAAATCTAACCTAAACTTAAACGTAATCTAACTTAGATCTAAATTTAATCTAGTCAATCTTAAATCTTGTCTTAGTCTTAAATCTAAATCTAATCTAATATTCAACTCAACATAAACCTACATCTAATCCAATCTTGAATCCTAAAACTAAATGTAATCTAACTTAAATCTAATATAGCTAGCTAATCTTAAATACTGCCTTAATTTTAAATCTAACCTAATCTTAATCTAACGTAAATCTAAATCTAACATAATCTTAAACTCAACATAAACATAAATCTAAATGTAATCTAACCTTATCTAATTTAAATCTTAACCTATTCTCTCTCTCTTTGTTTTCTCCCCTTACCTCTCTCTTTTGTCTTCTCCCCCTCTCTCTCTTTGGTTTTTTATTCTCTCCCTCATTCTCTTTCTCTTTGTTTTCTCCTCTCTCTCTCTCTCTCTCTCTCTCTCTCTCTCTCTCTCTCTCTATCAAAGACACAATGTGTGTGTGTGTGTGTGTGTGTGGGTGTGTGTGTTTGAGAGAGAGAGAGAAAGAGGGGAAGGGAACATGAGAGAGAGGAGAGGGAAGGAGCATACCTGGCTCTCCTTCCTCTCCTCGTGTGTGTGTGTGTGTGTGTGTGTGTGTGGGGGGGGGGGGAGGGGGGTAAGAGAGAGAGAGAGAGAGAGAGAGAGAGAGAGAGAGAGAGTGTTACCTCTTTGCTTGAGCGTCGAAAACTTAGATCTAAGATCTGAGTTTCTTGCGCTATCGATTTTATTTTTATCCTTGTCGGTGTCGCTATGAGCGTCGCTATATAACAAATAGAATAGCAACGCTCATAGCAACGCCCATAGCGACCTGATAGTGACGCTGTGGATTTTCACTTTTGAGCATGGCACTGGGAGCGTCTCTAATGTGAAGTACCTCTTTTAGTGCTTTGATCCTCGTTTTCTCCTTCCCTCTAGTCTTGAGTAGTTTGTTCCATTTCCTTTTGCTTTTTTTGTGTTTTCTTTATATCTATTTCAGCTTCGATCTGGTCTTCTTGGTCCTTAGCTTCTCTTTTTTCATCCGTGGAAGGAGGAGGCATTGTAGGTTTTGGAGAGACTGCATAATCTCTACCTCAACCTTTTGTCGTTTCTCCTCACTAGTTTCATCTCTAGGTGGTTCTTCATGTGTAGATTGTTAGCTCCTTGGTGAGTCCATCGGGGATTCCAAATCATCAATTTTTTTCCTTTTGGATTCATGTTCTTCTCTTTGCTCCGCTTTTCTTTTGAGCACATCATGTATATGATGTTTGAAAGAGCCAACTAGCTCGGTGTCTTTTGTAGCTTTCCTCCATTGATATTTCTTGATTTTCTTCATTTGTTTTGCTTTAACCTTGTTGAGCTTCTCGTCAAGCTCTAGTTCATCATCTCCATAAGAATCTGAGCCGGCTTCTTCTACCTTCTTCTTCTCTGCTTCTAGTTTTGCAAGCTTTCTCCATTGATCTTTGAACTTGTGTTTTAGGGATTTGCTCAGTCAATTTGCATCTATTTTGGATTTGTGGAATAGTAATATCCTTGGCTTCTTCATCTTCTCATGTTGACTAGTACTGTGATGGGCTATTGCAGTTTCTACGCTTTATCTCTCCACTAAGCTTAATATCTGATTCAATTGCTTCAATATCTAAGGTTTTGGCTTGGGATATTTGTCCTCTAGTTTGTCTACCAAGAGCTTGGTATGATCAACCAAGAGCTTGTTATGATTTTGCTAGTAGTAGTTGGCTGATCATACCAAGATCTTGGTAGGAAATCCTAGTGAGCACAAGGCCTGCATTCATGTACATTTTATTTCTTTCATTGCCCTTTAGATTGGCTTCTACCAGATTCTCTAGGATCTAGTTGCCTAAATCACACCTGATAACTCTTTGTTTTACTAATCCTATGGACATGACGATTGCTATATGTAGGTTAGGCTCTGAGTAGTGAGGTGGCCTTTGGACTTTGAGGTGTTGAGATATGAACCTCAGTGGTGGCAGCTCTTTCTTTTAGTAAATCAAGTCTTTGTAAGTGAATTTATTTCACTGCTACTTGATGAATGCTTTATCATTATCAATGGCTTTAGTCTTGTGCAACAAATTGTGATTGCCTGTTGGGATATGGAGTGCTTTGTTTATCAGCTCATATGTAATCCACACCTTGACTATTCCACTGATTTTGTTTGTCAAAGTGGCTTCTCCATTGTACTAGATGGATCTCATGAGCTCATGGTCTATCTGAAAGTTTGTGCCCCATGGAGGGAGTCTAAAGAAGCTGTCAACCTACAGACACCTTGAACCTTCAATGACTTCCCTATGTTGAAGTAGTATTCGCAGTTCCTTTGGGAATATGGTCATCTTTACCTTCATTCCATTCGCTGCTTGGAACTTCCTAATGAAGACATTGGCTAGAATCTTTGATAGCTCCTCATATGTGAGGTGAGCTTTTTCATTGGAGGAGATGTCCACTACCTTGTATGGGGCAGCTTCCCACTCTTTCTGAGCTCACCATCAAGGCATTTTGGTATTACAAAACCAACAAATTAGCCATGGAAATTGGTCAAAAATTTGTCGATAAAGTTAAAAAAATTTGCAAACTTGACCATAAAATGAAGAATGAGCATAAATTAATCAAAATAAGTCCAAATTTGACCAAACTTCCATGATGCATCTAAGACAACTATGGGCACTAGGTCATGTGGTTACATGTCAAATCTATCAGAGGTACATGGATCGCAATCCATGTTGGAGCACATTTGGAAATTTTGTTGATACTATCTGGTAGAGTATTATATGGGGATGCTATGATTCAAAAGAAATTAGATTTGGATCACTAGTTTGTAAATGATGCCAATCCTTGAAAATTTTCCACAGACTTAGAGAATTTTGGCACTTTGGCTATGGTTTTGGTGTCCAAACGACTTGATACTTTAGGGTTGGGCTATATTTGGCAATTAGGATCTAATGGTTAGGTTTTGGCCTACAAAGGTGAAAAAGATAAATGGATTGTGATCCATGTTTGGTAGTCTTTCGTGGTGAAACTTGGCCAATATGTCCATATAGCCTATCCTAGCACACTTGTGAAATCTTTTCAAATTTGGATAAGTTTTTTCTAAGTTTACCCAATTTCCTAGTTTATGGTCCCATTGGTCCTACTTTGCCATATTGGATTTCTGATGTCAACTTTGATGGCTCCTTGTGGTTTTAGTGTTTGAAGTTTTGTAGCCCTTTCCCATTTTTGAGTCATCTCGAACGAAGGTTTGTGCAATGTGACTGGGTGGTGCGAGCGGAGTGTCTATGCAAGGCAGTGGAATGAGGCACTATTATGCTTATGGAAAAGATGCATCGGGTAACTAAATGTTGTGCAATGTGGGTATTGAACTGTGTGGTCAGTGGTTTTTGTTGGTGAGGTTCCATCTAACTACGTGATCCGAATAAGAGATTTTGAAGATGGCACTCCCTTTCCTTGATGGTAGGTTTTGTGAGTACTTGTGGCGGATTGAGTATTTGGCTTGGCATGGGGTTTGGTACCTACTTGTATTTGAGTTGTGGAGACTACGAAGGTGGTTGTCGTTTTGGTTGCTTTGGTCTCCATTTTCAATTTGGTTTTTTTGCGGTTGGTGGCTTCATTGATTTGGATATTGGAATCCATTTATACTTGGGTGATTTGACGGAAAGTTGGTCCACGGTGTGGATTTCTTCTTCCAAGTATAACTACATTGTGTAGTTCCACCTACTTGTTGCTAGATTAAGCTTAAAGGTAGATTGGTGCTTTGTGGCTCGGGTAGTGATATCTGCTTTGGTTGGTCACCATTATGGATTTCTTCATCTAGACTTTCCTAATTGGTTTTCCATGGGTTGGTGTAGATTGTGCAAGATTTAGTGTAGGATGTGATTCTAGTTGCACTGGCTATACATTCCAAATATGAGCTGTTGGTGCCAATGGAGTGACAAATGAGGTGCCCTTAAAGGTTGAATTGTAGGGTGTCTTTTAGCCAATCTGGAACTGCTTTGTAAGTTTTCATCCACAAGACTCCTAAGATAAGTGCTTCATTAAGATCAGTGTCTGCATTATGTGGAATTAATTTGTACATTCATGGACATCAATGTTGAATGATATGTTAGTTTGGCCTAAGCTTACCATTGTGCTTATGTTGGCTGCTTTAAGCTCGATTTTTATTGGCTTCAATATCTCATATGACAACTTTAGGTACATCAAATACTTCATGGCATTGACCCTTTCACAAGTATCTACAAGTGCTATCTATTGATCCATCTGCCATTTGGATATTGATTCGTACATCCATACCACCAAGCCAATTTGGCTATGTGTGAATTTCTTTGATAGGAGGAGATGGGGTTTCCAATTGTTGAATTGGAGCTCTGCTTTGTCGTTATTTACGCTTTAAAATCCACAACTTTTCTCTCTCTTTGGCATGGTCTGTTGGAATTAGGGTTAAAAGAAAATGTGCAAACAAGTTACATAGATACATTGTTATGTAAGTTTGGACTTGAGGATTGCAAACCTATTGCCACTCCCATGGAAATAGGTTTGAAATTGATTCTTCATGATGTTGGTGATCCTGCCCGCTTGGTTGTCTTTTCAAGTTTGAACTTATCAATCATAGCCTTGTTCTCTGCAGATGAATGAGCTAAATCAAAATAATCATCTATCGCTCAATCCAATCCTCAAGAACCTTGCCTATATCTTTGCCTTCTTTGCTAAAGTTCCCAGGTTGTGACTTTCAAAGCTTAGCATCGATGTCACGATCAATGATAGTTGGTTCAGGTGCAATATGGATATTTGCATTAGCAAGCACTCCATTTCTTCCAGGAGGCATGATTGATTACTGCATCATGTCAAATCCAAAATCTTATCAATAACATATTACATTAATCTTCTCACGGTATAAGTCAAAAGGATGGGCAGGAGGGAAAAAAAATTTAACCATATTTTCCTAAGGAATGGGTAGTCATTTGTACCTGATTGAAAGACAAGATCTAGTTATGAGGCATTAAAAGTCATTCATACTATCGTCAAAACCTCCTACCCTTTTTCTAACGTAACCAGAAGTCACCTCAAGAGTCATTACTAACTACAAAACAAGCATTCAAAGAAATTCTTAACACTTGTATGACACTTCAATCAATTCATTGTAAACCAATATCACATAATCCACAAAGATGACAAATAAAGCACCAATCAATGCTACTCATAGATGCATTGTGAATGTGTGCATGATGCATAACTAACCCGACTAGTATTAGGCTTTAGGCTATCCCCATAACCTTAAGCATAAGCTCTGATACTAGGTGAGAGATACCCCTTACTAGGGGTCTATACACAATATACACCTTTATACAATTCTCATATACAATCTTTCACTATACAGCAAAGTTGCAGAAGCATTTTCATAGGGGAGTAGTCCTCAGTGCCCCATCTAAATGTAACAGGAAACCATGTATTAATGCAATAACAAAATCTGGGTATTCCATAACATCAAAAAGAAGTATAACAAAATAACTAGTAGAGCATTGGACCCTGTGCAGGGATCGATCGGTCCACCCATCCACTTTTGCTCTACTATGGACAAAGAGAATTTCACTTCACCGAACCAGAACACCTCCAACCTACCTGAGCCAGACATAAGCTGAGACCACTTTGCCTCTCTCCGTGAACCTGAGCTATAAAAGGATCCCAAATACCAATAGATGGTAGGGGGTATTAGCACCAATCATACTAGTTTAGGCACCAGCCTCTTCGATGCCCAGCATTGGGTGTTTAGGAAAAGCCAAGGCAAAATGCCCAACGCGTTAGCCATGTAGGTCGTCCAACCCCCGATGCACTAACCGTGTAGATGAGCCTAACAAAAAAGAAGACCTAGGCAACACCCCCGATCAAGCAAAGCCCCAAATCAACAACCCACATATCTAAAGCTAAGCGATGTAGGTGATCCTAGTCTTGTAGCAACGCTGCCATGAGAAACATGACACATGAGTCCAATCACAATAGCATCTTACATATGCACAAACAATCTTTTCCAACAGCTAGATTGTACAGGGTCTCTACCTTTACACGTCTACCATAAACCATCCAAATCACTTAATGGTCCAGTTCCAAAACCATAAACCATAAACCATAATCCAATCACATCACACGGGTGAGCACTCCACACAACTCGAGTGAGGCACAATCAATCCTGCATAACCACTTTAGAACATAACATGGCTGTAAAATTTTTGAAAGCATAACCATATCAAGAAAAAAAACCAAGAGCGACACCGGCTTCCATCATAAAATTCACACCCATAATCCATGAGGGAATCTCAGCCCTTAACCACAAATCATATTCACATTGAACCAACTCCCACACTTGGAGTTTGACATATCCACTGCAGTCAATCAAAGTCCACACACATGGCTCTTAAGACATGAGATTTTTATGCATAAAATAAGTCCAACCAAAAACTAAAAATGATATAAAAATCCAATTTTGACAACATCTAATCATGCAAAGTTGATGCATCATATATGCACTTCACCCCTTTAGCAATAGAGCTAGTTTTAACATAGAAAGGTGGAAAGCAATCATACCCATGCACATTGGACATCCACATTCATCCGTAATGCTCCATACATCATGTGATATCATTTCGTCACCATAATCATGATGCAAAACAGCTCCGACCCTTAGGTCGACCATAAACCATAACTTCACACATATGCAAAAAATAACTTTTTGTCATTTTTGGGAGCATACATAACATGCAATGGAAAGTGTTTGACCTTAAACCAATGCATCAAACTCAGATCCATAATATAGACTAACACTACATCACATCACTTTACCCATATGATACTCATACATCAAATGGTAACACAAAAAGAAAGCCACTTTATTCATATCTTCCTGTGCAGTTTGGGTATACCCTCCCATAAATATATGGACATCTAATACTTGAAATAAACTTACCAAAATAAACCATAAATCATATATAAACAGTTCAGTTAACTCATGACGTTATATGGTACTCCCCCTTGAAAGCACCCCTACACGGCTACATAAACCCGGTTATGGAAAGATTAATAACTCGTATACCCAGGTGATAACAGAGACCTAAATACATTTATCATCAATTTTAATCAATCTTTCAATTGGCTATATGGGTTTGTCCATCCGGTGAATCTATATAATGGTTCTCCAAGGAGCATGGAGTCCAAAATTTTGAATGTGCAGTGGGCAGCAAGCTATTATTTGACCATATCTCTTAATTCGTGCATGATTGTCACATGAGAGCTAGAGAGAAAATGTTCTAAATGATTGTTTTATCTCTGGTTTAAAGAGTTTGGATTGATTCATAACGGTTTGTTAGTTATGACCAAAACAATGTTCCTACCGCTTCTATGACGTAAAACGAAAAGTGCTTTTTATGCATGCACGTGATTGTAATCACATCGTGTGCATAAATCAACATGTTAAACATGATGAAATAATCATGAGGCAACTTTATACGCACTCGGAAAATCCATACATACACTTGTATATGAAAAAATAACCACCGAGAGGGTATCTACTCAGAAAAACGACATAGAGAGAGAGAGATGATGATGTCTATGGAGTTTAGAGCTTCTCACCGTGCTTTAGAATTGATTAGGGGCAATCAAAAGTATTCTTGCTTTGCTGCAAGAGAGCGTTGATGAGAGCTATGTAGAGGTTTTAACCACGAGAGCCTTCGGAGAGCGCGTACATCGTGAAACGAGAGAGGAGATAGTAAGCCAGTAGAGAGAGAGTATTCTTCTTCTTCCTCTTCCCGTAAACGAGAGAGAAGAGCTTATGGAGATGGTGATGAAGATATTGCACCACTCCATATAATAGGTACGTATTGCCTTGCGATAGTAGACGACACTGAAAACTGAGCATTCCTTGCCAAGTTATAGGCACTACAGCAAGCCAGAGTGATGTCCAAGCCAACTACTAGCGCTACCTCTTATGCCTAAATTAGCTTCAAGCTTTTGGCACAGCTTTTGACAGTCAACTCTCCCACTTACCATTCAATATTTACAGTAAAATTGACTAATTGAAAAATATCCGGCCAACTAATGAAACAGTGACTAGATTATGCAGCACCGTGATGTCTCGACATAATTATGACTTTTTCGTACTACCCCGACGTATTTATGGTACTGCTTTTTATAAAAATCCTGTTTTTTCTTCGCGTGGTCATTTTTAAATCTAACGGAGACTAAAATTAATATTTTTATGTTTAGGTCATCCTAAAAAGCACATTGCTTTTCAAAAACGCCAAAAAGCACGAAAAGCTAAAAATAGCATAAGAAGCAAACCAAAAAGCAAAATTTTCTAAAATTGAACCACGGGTTTCCCTTGTCCACCCACTGGAATAAGAAAGTGAACTCGCTTTTCATTCACTAAAAAGCACTAAAAATCATGAAAATCTAAAAATAGCGTGAAAAACATTCGAAAAGCAGATTTTTACAAAATTGAACCATAGCTTCTTCGAAATTCGTAGGTCAAAGATCCGGCCCTCCTTTTTACAAAAAAAAAAACACCTAAAAGCATAAAAAGCATAAGAAGCTAAAAGTAGCAGATTTTCTCAAAATAGAACCAAACATCTGTCTGACCTACTGGAACATGGAAATGACTTTGCTTTTTACTTTAGAACCTTACAATACTGCCAATCAAGCATCTTAAATCAAAATCTGACAAAACAAACATTGGAATTTTTTTTAAAAAAATTTAAAAGAGAGCCAAAATTTCAAAATCTTACACGACAAAGAAGCAACCATATCAGATTCTGCAAATGCAAAAAAACTAGCAAAATTCAGATGTCCAAAACATGCAAGCCAAGTTTTGCATCTAAAATAGCCTTAGAATCCACAACTGCATTTGAAAAATTCTCCCCATGCTTTTTATACAAAGTGAGCCTATACAGCCCATGGCACAAAATGCCAAATGCAACAATTTCATCACCAAAATTGAGATCATGTACTGTACATCTATCATCCACAAATTTGACTACAAGACCAAGTTTAGCAATTGCAGATACAGGCAAAAGATTCTTCTTGATCCCCGGTACATACAATGCATCAACAAGCGTGAAAGAGCTGCCATTTGCAGCAATAACCACAATCTTTCCAACTCCTTGAACCGGATAAGAGGCATTGTTGGCACAAGTGACTGAATTTCCATAGAGGGATAGACCCAAGAGAAGTAAATAAATCACGATGTGAGGTAATGTGCTTTGTAGCACCACTGTCAAAATACCACACATGTGAATCAGCAGCAACTGACATGCATGCATCATGGACAGAAGGATCATAAGTGCACTCTACACTAAAAGCCCATTTTGCATCAACATTAGCATCACAATCTCCTTTCACACAAGACATCAACAATACCTGCATTTGTAGTGGAATCAGCCTCTTTGGTCTTCAACTTAGGACACTGTTTGATCAAGTGATTGTTAGCTTTACAATAACGGCAACACATCTTCTTTTTGCCCCTTTCACCAGAATTCCCAGACAAATTGCTGCCAGCAAAAGCATTAGGAATAGGTGATTTATCACTCGTAGAAGAACCATGAGAAGTGGCTACATTGTTGTTACCACCTTCTCTTTAAGCAGCAATATAGGCGTGCTTCCTTTGGCTTCTAAACAGTTGTCCTCAATTGTAAGGCTTCATGATACTTATGTAGTATGTCTGGAAAATCTTTTAGTTCTGATTTTGTCATCCACTGAGCATCTAAAGGGGAGTAATTCATAAACTTTACTAAGTACTTATGATGAGTGCTTCCAAACTTCTATTGGTGTTCTTGATGATGAATGATCTATTTTGGAAGAAGTATTTCTTTAGTTTCATCTACCTCGGGAGGATCTTCTATAACTCGTTTTGCAAGAAGTTTGCCAACGAAAGGTCGTAGAAGACTCATGTGAAAACATACACAGCTCTGATAGTGGGATGTATCAAACGTGTTTCCTAAAGACTCTGCCTACTTTGATGATTACTTAAATTACAAAAAGGCAATAATTCACAGTGAAATGGGAGTATCGGTAACTGATCGATCATTTACTCAGCAATGGTATGATTCACATGTGAATGAGAAATGTTTCAACCAAAGATCAAGAAAGATTATTGGGATCAATCGTCTGATATACTCAAAGAATGGGATAACTATGATCCATTGGTGCAAGGATGTCACAATGGCTACTACAAAGTACATTAGATTAGAGCCATTACGACTTACTAGAAACTTTGACGACACATTGTAGCTTTTTGAACCTCAAAATTTTTGAGATTTAGAATTGATTTAATTAATTTATTATTTTTTCTCCTACTCTCTTATCTTATTCTCAATTGTCTTTTTTATTTTGGTAAGAGGACTTCGAGTGGACTAGGATATATCAACTAAGAATGACCTTGTTTGATATGGTGTAGTAAGTTACCATGCCTCCTAGAGAAAATGCGGCTGTTGTTAACGCCAATGCACCTATTTCACCTCAACAAACATCATCAATAATGGCATCGATGCTATGCTTCACAAGTCTCAACCTGGAAACTTTAGCGGGGAAGGCAAAGATGTAGGCAAAGTTCTTGAAGATTAGATTGAGTGCATGGATGATTACTTCGATTTGGCTCATTCATCTAAAGAGAAAAAAGCTATTATTGCTAAGTTCAAATTAGAAAATACATCCAAGCATTGATCATTGCACACAGAACAATGTTGACCCTAATGTAGCAACTTGGGATTATCTCAAGACTTAGCTCAAGAAGAACTATCAAAACAAAGTTTATCATTCGGACCGTATGAATGAGTTTCTTGATTGCACTTAGAGAACCATAGATCTGGAATCATACTATCAACATTTACTTACCCTTGTCGAGTATGCTCCAGCAGGGATGACTCAAGAGGTCAAGGTAGCTCAATTTGTGTTAGGGTTACATAATCCTATGAAAACTAGACTTGAGACTCTTTGTCTTACCCACTTTGTAGATATCCTTGATATGGGTAAACCTATTGAGCTAGAGTTATCCAACAACAAAAAGAGAAAACCGAAACCTCCTCCTTTTCATGAAGTCAAAAGATCTTGTCTCGAGGAGGAACAAAGGTCTTGAAATTCATAGCAAAGAAGAGAGACTAGAGAGAACTTATTGCTTATGAAGGCCAAACAAGATCATCTGTGTTATACTTGTCTTGATCAAGCTTCACAGGGTTGGTAGACAATAATGAACCCAGAAACTTCGGCCCGGATCAGAACTTCGGAAATTTTAGACCTAGCATGTCGCCTACAGCTCATCGAAACTTCAATTAGCAGAACTTTAACCAAAATCAAAGACAACCTCAAAACCAAGGGAACTTTAGACCAAGAAATCCACCCTTTATTCAAAACAGACCACCCGCCAACAACAACAACAACAATGGGAATAACTTTAATCGTCAACCTCGTCCAAGAGGAGGAAATCAAAGACCTCAAGGAAGACCTCAAGCTAGTAGAGCTCAAGGTGCTAGAGGTGAAGGGAATCAAGAAAATGTATATGTTCATGCTACAATTGAACATCAGGGAGTGAATAAATAGTAATTCAAACCCCAGTAGAGTATCAAGGTAACCAATTTACCTTATTGATTGATTCTGGGAGTACACATTCTTTCAAATCTCATAGGTGCATTAGAAACCTCATTTTGTACGAACACCCTAATTCAGACCTTACAGTGGAATAAGCTACGGGTAGGAAGGTTAAATCTTTTACTTCAGTGGATGACTTGAATTTTGTTTTGGATGGTCTTAACACTTTTGCAAACTTTAGAGTCTTACCCATAGGAGTCTATGATGGAATTTTATGAATGGATTGGCTTAAGGCCAATGATACTCACATACATTGTAAAGATGCTTGGTAACTTAAATTTTGTTTTGGACACTTCTAACTTCAGCGGGTAGCTTGAATTTTGTTTTGGATGGTCATAACACTTTTGCAAACTTTAGATACTTACCCATAGGAGTCTATGATGGAATTTTAGGAGTGGATTGGCTTAAGGCCAATGATACTCACATACATAGTGAAGATGCTTCATTGACTTTTGTAAATGACCAAAACTCTATAGTTATAGTTATTGAGGAATGAGGGAAACCTAAAGTTAAAGTAATGAACTTTACCAGACTTATAAAGAGTTACAAGAAGAATGAAATGATTTATGCAATGAAGCTTAACCCTACAAAACAATCCAGACACGCCTGAACCCGAATGGCTAACAAAATTTGATGATGTATATTTCGAAGAACTTTCACAGTTACCTCCTAAGTGTGAAGTTGATCATATAATAGAGCTTATTTTGGAAGCTCGACTAGTTTCTCATAGACCATACAAAATGTTAGTAGCTAAGTCTACGAAACTCAAAGAGCAACTTACTCAACTTCTTGAACAAGGCTTTATTCAACCCAATGTTTCTCCATGGAGTACTCCTGCTCTCTTTAATCAAAAGAAGGATGGTACTCTACATCTTTGTATTGATTATTGTGGATTGAATCGGGTAACAATTAAGAATAAGTATGTAATACCAAGGATTGATGAGTTACTTGATCAATTACATGGACTTCTATCTTCACAAAAAATGATCTTAAGTCGGGGTATAATCAAATCCGAATCAAGGAGGAGGATATACCAAAGACAAGATTCATTGTTTGTTTTGGAAAATATGAATTTACAGTCATGCCTTTTGGACTTACAAATGCTCCTGCAACTTTTAATTGCCTTATGGTTGACGTGAGAGCATCTTGATGATTTTGTTTTTCTCTTCTTTGATGATATCCTAGTGTACTCAAGAAACAGAGAAGAACATGAACAACATGTGCGATGAGTACTTGAACTTCTATGTCAAAATCACCTTTATGCTAAGGGTAGTAAATGCACATTTTTCATTGACAAGGTGAATTATTTGGGATTCATTGTGTCCAAGGATGGTGTTTCTATTGATCCAAGTAAGATCAAAGCTGTTGTAGCTTGGCCTACACCGAAATCAGTAAAATAAGTACGTGGCTTTCTTGGTTTGACAGGATGGTATCGTACTTTTATTGAAGGCTATGCTAAGATTACGTTTCCATTGACTAATACACTTAAGAAGGCTGAAGTGTTTACTTGGAATGAACGTGCTCAAGCTAGTTTTGAGAAACTCAAAGAAGCTTTGGTGAATGCTCCAATATTACAGCTTTTGGACTTCTCAAAGGCATTCATTGTGCTCACTAATGCAAGTGGATAAGCAATTGGCGGCGTTCTATCTCAAGAAGGAAGGCCAGTAGCTTATGAATCTTGTATGTAATATTTAATGGCCTAGTAACTTGTGTGTAGCGAAAAATAACATGAACATAGTAAGTATTTCATTAGAATAGGTTCCTAATGAGCATAACAAGAGTGCTTGGGTGGAGAGAGCAACAAAAAACATAACACCTAGTTAGATAGGCATGAACAATACTTCAAAAGAGAGAGAAATTAAGCTATTGACAATAGTTGAGGACCGGATTTACATGGAACCGGAATTCCCCCATCAAGAGAGAGATTTTACAATACAATTCTTTGTGTTCCTTCAATAACTAGCTAGTGCAATGAAGATGAAAGCTTCAAGCACTAAGAAAAACACTTATAAAAGACAACATCAATTCCCTCACGTTCTCAGACCCAAGACCTCACACACTTTCGAAGATGGTGAGAGCTAGCGGGGTATGAGAGTAGATTGAGAGGAAGAAGGAGTAGTCTTATGAGAAAGATGTACATCTCCTCACATAATCACTTATATTAGCATAGCATAGCTTAGTAATTAGCATGGTAGAGGAGATGAGCATGCATTGAAGCTTGGCTCTTGGTTGGATTTGCATCACAAAGCCAAGAGTTGTTGGTGTAGGCCTCCCTTGTCAAAAGCTTGGAGTAGGTGATAAGCTTTCCATTAAAGCTTGATAAGGGGAGAGAGAGAGAGAGAGAGAGAGAGAGAGAGAGAGAGAGAGAGAGAGAGAGTCTTCTTGCTTCACACATGAGCTAGTGTTAGTGTGTGTGGAATAATTTCTTGAGAAATTCAGCCCCCTCTCTCTCTTGGTCAATTGCTCTTCCATTTTACTGATGCAAGCACCCCATCGGCCCATGCCAAGCTTAGCCAGTAATAATTAAGTAGCATAAGTGATAGACTTCTTACATGTGTCCCCCTTTCCCCTTTTGTGAGAGATTTAGGTAATTAATTAATACAACTAAACTCTCATTGCACACTTTTGTCTTCTGGCCAATAGGAATCAGGCAAGCCATTGGGCTGTTGAATGCTCATTGGACCCCTTAGGAGACTGTCCAATAGTCTTCTAGAGAGATTATTTCTTATTGGTTCTTTTATTAAGTGGTTTTAAATGAATTAAACTAGATTTACTCTAGCCTAATTCTCATTGGCCCACTTCCATGGCCATCCAATAGGATTTGAGTGCACCTTGTGGGCATTTGGGCTAGGGAGCTGACATGTGTCCCTCATTCCCTTTGTGTAAAGGAAGCTTGTGGGTGGGTGTGTGTGTTTCTCTCTCATCCCTACTTATAGGGATTGCCCCCTCCTATGTAGGAATCATGAATATTTTTTTGGCACACACAAAGCATCCAATTTTTATAAGCTTGTCCATTGGGCACAACGTTTGATTTTGGAACCTTAGCATTTTGGAAGTCTTAATGGGCTGAACCTTAGGGTCTTTAAAGCCCATTTTTGCACATTGCTCTTTTGCGGATGGCCCCCCCTTTGGATCCCTATTTTCCCTCCTTGGGATCCCTACTGTGGCCAATCTGCCAGCTTAACCAATATTCTATCTTTTTCTCCCCTAGTACTTCCCCATATTAAATGATCAATTTAACATGAGAAAATCATTTAGGAGAATTAGATATACTAAGTGTGACCTTGGTTGATATGGTGTAGTAAGTTTTCATGTCTCCTAGAGGAAATGCGGTTAATGCTAATTGAAATGCACCTATTGTTCCTCAACACACCATCATTGATAGAGACATCGATGCTATGATTCACAAGTCTCAAATTAAGAATTTTAGCGGGGAGGGCAAAGATGTAGGCAAAGTTCTTGAGGATTGGATTGAGCGCATGTATGACTACTTTGATTTGGCTCATTCATTAGCAGTAAACAAAGTTATCATCGCTAAGTTCAAACTAGAGAAGAAAGCTAAGTGTTGGTGGAGAGACCATTGCATGAAAAACATTGTTGATCCTAATGCTACAACTTGGGATTACCTTAAAACCCAGCTCAAGAAGGACTATCAGAAGAAAGTTTGTCATTCAGACCGTATGAATGAGTTGCTTGAATGTACTCAAGGAACCAGAGATTTGGAATCGTACTATCAGCATTTCTTAACTCTTGTCAAGTATGCTCCATCAGGGACGACTCAAGAGGTTAAAGTAGCTCGATTTGTGTCAGGGTTACATAATCCTATGAAGACTAGAGCCCAGAGTCTTCGTCTTACCAATTTTGTAGATGTCCTTGATGCAGGCAAACCTGTTGAAACAGAGTTATCTACTATCGAAAAGAGGAAACCAGAACCTATTCATGTTTGTCAAATTAAAAGGCCTCGTTTCGAGGAGGAACAAAGGTCTGGAAATCCAAAGCAGAGAAAGAGAACTTATTACGTATAAAAGCCAGACAGGATCATTTGTGCTACACTTGTCTTGATCCTTGTCATCAATCCAAGGATTGTCCATTTAACAATTCAAGCTTCACAGGATTGGTGGACAATATGAACATAGAAACTTCCATTCGAATCGGAACTTCAAAAAAATTTGACACAAACCATCGGCAATTCAGAGGAACTTCAATTAGCAAAACTTTAAACAAAACCAGAGACAACCTCAAAACCAAGGGAGTTTTAGACCAAGCAATCCACCTTTTGTTTGGAATGGATCGCATGTCAACAATAACAACAATGGAAATGTTAACCGTCAACCTCGCCCACAGGAGGAGGAGAAAATCAAAGACCTCAAGTTAATAGAGCTCAAGGGGCTAGAGGTGAAGGAAATCAAGCAAATGTGTATGTTCATGCTATAATTGAACATCAGGGAGTGAATGAATAATTTTCAGTAATCCAAACCCCAGTGGAGTATCAAGGTAACCATTTTACCTTATTGATTGATTCAGGGAGTACACATTCTTTTATATCTCCTAAGTGCATCGAAAACCCTATTTTACATGAACACCCTAATACAGACCTTACAGTAGAATTAGCTAAGGGTAGAAAGATCAGATTTTCTACTTCAGTGGGCAATTTGAATTTTGCTTTGGTCATAATACTTCCGAAAATCAAAGTCTTACCCATAGGAATCTTTGATGGAATCCTAGGAATGGATTGGCTTAAAGCCAATGATGCTCACATACATTGTAAAGAAGTTCCATTGACTTTTGAAAATGAACAAAACCCTAGGGTTATAGTTACTGGAAAACGGGAAAAGCTTAAGCTTAGACTATTGAACTTTACCAAACTTATGAAGAGTCACAGGAAAAATGAAAGGATTTACGTGCAGTAAAGATTAGCCCTAAGGAGACGAAAATAGATTCACCTGAACCTGAATGGATAACAAAATTTGATGATGTATTTCTTGAAGAACTTTCACAATTACCACCCAAGCATGATTCTTACTCCAGGAGCTCAACCAGTTGCCCGTAGACCTTACAAAATGTCAATACCTGAGTCTACAAAACTTAAGGAGCAGTTAACTCAACTTCTTGAACAAAGCTTCATTCGACCCAGCGTTTCTCCATGGAGTACTCCTGTTCTCTTTAATCGGAAGAAGGATGGTACTCTATGTCTTTGTATTTGATTATCGTGGATTGAACCAGGTAACAATCAAGAATAAGTATGCAATACCATGGATTGATGAACTGCTTGATCAATTACATGGAGCTTTTATCTTCACAAAAATTGATCTTAAGTCAGGGTATTACCAAATCCAAATCAAGGAGGAGGACATATCAAAGATAGGATTTAATACTCATTTTGGACGTTATGAATTTACAGTTATGCCTTTTGGACTTACCAATGCTCCAACAACTTTTAATCGTCTCATGATCGATGTGTTTCGAGAGCATCTTGATGATTTTGTTCTTGTCTTCTTTGATGATATCCTGGTTTACTCAAGAAACAGAGAAGAACATGAACAACATGTGGGGCGAGTACTTGAACTTCTCTGACAAAATCAGCTTTATGTCAAAATCAGAGAAGTACTTGAACTTCTCCGACAAAATCAGCTTTATGTCAAACGTAGCAAATGCACCTTCTTCACTGACAAGGTGAAACATTTGGGATTTATTGTATCCAAAGATGGTGTTTCTACTGACCCAAGTAAGATCAAAGTTGTTATAGCTTGGCCTACACCAAAATCAATACAAGAAGTACATAGATTTCTTGGTTTAACAGGATGGTATCGTACATTTATTCAAGGCTACGCTAAGATTGCGTCTCCATTGACTAATACGCTTAAGAAGACTAAAGTGTTTACTTGGAATGAACGTACTCGAGCTAGTTTTGAGAAACTCAAAGAAGATTTGGTGAATGCTCCAATACTACAGCTTCCAGACTTCTCAAAGACATTCAATGTGCTCACTGATGCAAGTGGACAAGCAATCGGTGGTGTTCTGTCTCAAAAAGGGAAACCAATAGCTTATTAATCTTGTAAGTTACGTATACATGAGTTAAATTATTCTACACATGACTTGGAATTATTGGCCGTTGTACACGCTCTTAAAGTATGGCGACATTATCTTCTTGGAAGGAGATTTGAACTACATACCGACCATAAAAGCCTGAAGTGGATCTACACAAAACCTGACCATAATATATGACAACGAAGATGGATGGAGTTGTTATGCAAATATGATTTTGGGATTGAATATAAACCTGGGAAGGAAAATCTTATGGCCGATGCCTTAAGCAGGAAGAGTACTCTAGCAGCTATACTATCACAACCTTTACTACTTCTTTGATTGACCTTATTCGAGAAGGTATGACTTAGGACCCGTATTACATAAACGTCTAATACTTGATGAACTTAAATAATTGCACAGGGAAACAAGAGAGGCAAATCAAAGGATTTCACGTCGACGGTGATGACCTTTACCTTGGTAACCATTTTTGTATTCCAAATCAAGGTGGAATCAAACTTCAGATATTATAGGAATCTCATAATATACCTATAGCAGGACACTCAGGATACATTAAGACTTACTCTACTGTAAGAAAAAGTTTCTTTCAGCCAAGAGTAAAGCGTGATGTGTTGAACTATGTTACAATATGCTTAACCTGTCAACGTATTAAAGCTGAACAAATTTGATACCCCGGTAAGCTTCAACCTATTGATGCTCCACAAATGAAATGGGAATGCATATCCATGGATTTTATTACAAAACTTCCTACATCTCTAGGATATGATTCTATTTTTGTGGTTGTTGATATGCTTACAAAAATGATCCATTTATTTTTAGTCACTCAAGACAACGTTTACGACTAAGGATATAGCTCAAGTCTTCATGAAAGGTGTTTTCATGTATCACGGTTTACCTCGCATGATAATTTTTTATTGTGATGCGAAGTTCACCTCAAATTTTTGGAAAGCCTTATTCTCAGCAAAACAGGAACCCAGTTAGCCTTTAGTACTGTTTATCATCCTCAGACTGATGGACAAACAGAAAGAACAAATCAAATCATTGAAGACATGTTAAGAGCTTATTATGTGCACGAGCAAGTAAATGGATTAGGTATTTGTATTTTACTAAATTTGTGTATAATTCCTCATCTCAACACTCAATTGGAATGTCTCCGTTTCAAGCATTGTACGGACAAGAGTGTCTTACTCCATTCGAATGGACAGACCCTCTCATACGAGTTCAAGCATCCAAAGAAATGTTGGATGAAATGCAACTACAAACTGATCTTATACAACAGGATATTAAGACTGCTCAAGATAGATAGAAGAGTTATGCTGATCCAAAACAATGTGCTGGACTTTTTGAAGGGGGCGATATGTATTTTTGGGAGTAAAACCCAAACGTAGTTCTTTATCAATGGGTAAGTGTAAGAAGCTAAGTGCCAGATATTGTGGACCTTTTGTAATCATAGAGAGGATTAATGACCAGGCTTACAGACTCTTGTTACCACCACACATAAAGGTACCTGATGTTTTTCACGTCAGCTTACTCAAGAAATATGTACCTAATCCGCAATATATTCTTGATGATTCTCTATTATCTACCTCTACCGATGGAACTTTTGAAGTATATCCCGAAGTGATACTTCAGAGTAGAACTAAGCCTCTATGTAATCGGACCATTATTGAACACCTTGTTAAATGGTCAACCTATCCTCAGGAAGATGCCACTTGGGAACGTGATGATGTAATGAAACTAAATTATCCAAATTTCATGTCGAGGTGAGGACACCTCGAATTTTTCAAGTGTGGGAGGATGTAAGATCTCCAATTTTTGGGTCTCTTTTAAAAATAAGAAAATTAGCTTTCAATATCTATTTTGCTAAATTTTTCATTTAAGATGCTTTATTGACAATATTGGAAGGTTCTAAAGTAAAAAGCAAAGCCGTTTCCATGTTTCAATAGGTTAGACAAACGTTTGGTTCAGTTTTGAAAAAATCCGCTATTTTTGGCTTTTTCATGCTTTTAGGTGTTTTTTTGCAAAAAGCAAGGTTGGATCCTTGATCTACGTGTTCTATGGAAGCTATGGTTCAATTTTGTAAATCTGTTTTTTGGGTGCTTTTCACGGTATTTTTAGTTTTTCATGATTTTTAGTGTTTTTCAGTGAAAAGCGAGTCCGCTTTCTTATTCCAGTGGTGGACGAGGGAAACCCGTGGTTCAATTTCAAAAAACTTTGCTTTTTATGCTATTTTGTGCTTTTCGGCATTTTTGAAAAGCAGTGTGCTTTTTATAATGACCTAAACATAAAAATATTACTTTTAGTCTCCATCAGATTTAAAAATGATCACCCAGAGCAGAAACCAGGCCAAACGGGATTTTTACAAGAAATATTTTTATAAAACGTAGTACCGTAAATACGTCGGGGCAGTACGGAAAAGTCATACTTATGTCGAGACATTACGATATGGCATAGTCTAGCTGAGGTTCCATTAGTTGGTAAGATATTGTTCAATTGGCCAATTTTGTTGTAAAAATTGAATAATAAGTGGAAAAGTTGACGACCAAAAGCAAAAGCATGTTTTTAGCAAAGTTGCCAAAAGTAGGAAGCTATTCTTGGGCCAAAAACTAGTGCTGAATTTCTTACTCCAGCCAGCTATAGAGCCTATAAATTCACCTCCAAGCCTCAGTTTCAGTGTCGTGTATTGCGTCTACTACCGCAAGGCTATACGTATCTATTTTACGGAATGGTGCAAGCTCTTCATAACCATATCCATAAGCTCTTCTCTCTCGAAAAGAAGAAGAAGAAGAAGAAGCATATTCTCTCTCTACTTGCTCATTATCTCTTCTCTCGTTTTACGGTGTACGTGTTCTCCGGAAGCTTTCATGGTGAATACCTCTACGTAGCTCTCATCACCGCTCTCTTGCGGCAAAACAAGAAGCCTTTTGACAGCCCCTAATCAATTCTAAAGCATAGTGAGAAGCTCTAAACTCCATAGCCATCATCATCTCTCTCTCTCTCTCTCTATGTCGTTTCTCTGAGTAGTCACCCTCTCGATGATTGTTTTTTCGTATATGTGTAATGAAATTGGCCTATTTAATTTGAGAGTAGCGGAAATTAATGATAGTACTTTTGAGAAATGACTTTGTACTGAGCATAGCGAGTGAACATAATTGAAGATAGCAACATAATTCATAGCAATTAGTTAACTTGGCATGAACAATACTTTGCAAGAGAGAGAATTTAGAGAACATGACAACAGTTGAGGACCGGATTTATGTGGAGCCGGTCCCCCCTCCAATAGACATTTGTATTATGATTTCTCCCATTAAGAGAGACTTGTTACAATACAATCTTTGTGTTCTTTGTGACCTAGGTGATGCAATGAAGATGGAAAGCTTCATGCATCACAAACATAACATAAACTTGAAGAAAGCTTTAAATATCCCAAGCCTCAGTCCCAAGACCTCAAACACCTTCAAAGGTGGAGAGAGCTAGCAGGGAATGAGGGTAGGGAAGAGGAAGAAGAAACATTTCGTAGGAGAAAGAATTAGTTCCTCACTTATCATAACTCTTGTTGCTAGCATACATAATAGCATAGTAATGAAGAAGAAGGAGATGGCAAGCTTAAGCATTGAAGCATGGCTCTTGGTTGGATTTGCACTCCATATCCAAGAGTGTTGGTGTAGGCTCTCAACCTCTACTTGCTTGGAGAAGGAGAGGGAGTTCTTGCACTTTGCATAGCACACAATGAGAGTGTTTGTGAGTGTGTGTGGGTGAGTGTACCCCCTAAGCAACCCCCTAGCTTGCTTGGGTCAACCCCCCCTTTTAGCTCATGCTTGAAGCTCATTGGACCCCTCCAGGCCTAGCCAATCACAAGCAGGAGGCATTACAAGCAGCAAGGGTAGCCTTGAGACAAGTGTCCCCCTTTCCCCTTTGAGAGAGAGGGCTAGATAAATGCTAAATAAATTAATTAAATCTCCTAAATTATTATTGGACCCCTTGGGTGGCCAACCAATAGGCTTCAGGCACACCATGAGGGCAACATGAGGAGGAACTTGACAAGTGTCCCTTTTGCTTTCTTTGTACCATGTATGCCTTGTGTGAGTGTGTGGGTGTTCTCTCTCATCCCCCCTCATGTAGGGCTCGTCCCCCTCCTTGTAGGGATCGAATCTTTGAATTTTTGATACCTCAAGCCCTCATGCATAGGCCCAGTTCCCACCACAAGCTTGGCTCATAAGCACTTTAAGCTTGGGCTGGGTTCTCACCTCAAGTGCAACCCTAGCATCTCAAGCATGTCAATCACCTCAAGCATCTCAATAATTAAGCACCTCAATCATCTCAAGCACCTCAAGCACCTTAGTCATCAAGCATGACAAGCAGGACAAGCACCTCGAGCTAGGTCGGGTTCTCGCGCCTCAAGGTCATACCTAAGGTCAAAGGCCTTTTACACACATTATTGGAGGTCTTCAATGAAGCTAACCCTAAGGTCTTATGCTCCATTTGTTAGCCTTGCTCTTTGATAGACCATCTCTCATTTGGAACCCTTTACCATTGGCCCCGTGTTGAGATAGATCTATAAGCACATGTCTATATCTTAACACTTGTTCCCGTTTATTCTCCCACATTAAGTGATCAATTTAATATGAGAAAATCATTTGGGTTGGTTAGATATTAGATATTAGATTTTATGACATATGAGTGCATGTATGGATTAACCAAGTACGTATGAAGTTGCCCCATGATTGTTTCATCATGTTTAACACCCTGATTTATTCACATGATGCGTTTATGATCATGTGTGTGCATAAAAAGTGCTTTTTGTTTCACGTCATAGAGAAGGTAGGAACATTGTTTTGGTCATAACTCACAAACCGTTATGAATCATTCCAAACCCTTTATACCAGAGGTAAAACACATCATTTAGAACATTTTCTCTCCTCGGTGTCATGTGAAAATCACGCACGAGCTAAGAGATGTGGTCAAAAAACAGCTTGTTGTCCACTGCAAAAGCAAAACTTTTTGGCTCCAGGCTCCTTGGAGAACCTCTATACAGATTCATCGGATGGGTAAACCCACTTAACCAATTGAAAAACTTGATGCAACTTGATGATAAATGTATTTAGCTCTCTGTTATCACCTCGGGAATGCAAGTTATTAATCGTTCCATAATCGGTTTTACCTACACGTAGAGGGGTGCTACCAAGGGGGAGTACCATATGACATCATCAGTTAACCGAGCCGTTTATGTATGATTTATGGTTTTTTTTAATGAGTTGATTTCAGCTATTAGATGCCCATAAACTTGTCTGAGAGTTTATGGTTAGACATCCCGAACCGCATAGGCAGATATGATTAAAATGGCTTTCTTTCTTGGTTATTGTTTGTTGTGTAAGTACCATATGGGTAAAGTGATGTGATAGAGGTTGGTCTATATTATGGAGGTGATATTGATGCATTGGTTTGAGGTCAAATACTTTCATTTGCATGTTTTGCGTGCCCCCAAAAATGCCAAAAAGTTGTTTTAACATATATGTGAAGTTATGGTTTATGGTTGACCTAAAGGTCGGAGCTGTTTTGCATCATGTTTATGGTGATGGAATGTTATCATATGATGTATGGAAACTTATGGATTGATGTGGATACCTCATATGCATAGTTATGATTGCTTTCTACCTTTCCAAGTCAAAACTAGCTCTATGTGCTAGGGAGGTGAAGTGCATATGTGATGCATCAACTTTGCATGGTTGGATGTTGTCAAAATTGTATTTTTATATCATGATTAGTTGCTAGTCGGACTCTTTTTATGCATGAAAGAATGATGTCTTAAGGGTCATAAGTGTATGGACTTTGATTGACTGCAGGGGATATGTCAAACTCCAAGTGTGGGAGTTGGTTCAATATGATTATGATTTGTGGTTAAGGACTGAGATTCCCTCATGGATTATGGTTGTGATTTTATGGTGGAAGCCGGTGTGGCTCATGGTTTTTTTGTGTGGATATGGTTATGCTGCCGAAATGCTGCCAAAATTTTTGCAGCCATGTTATGTTCTAAAGTGGTTATGCAGGACTGGTTGTGCCTCACCTAAGTTGGGTGGAGTGCTCACCCATGTGATGTGATTGGATTATGGTTTATGGTTTTGGTATTGGATCATGAAGTGATCTAGATGGTTTATGGTAGACGTGTAAGGGTAGAGACCTTGTACTGTCTAATTGCTTGGAAAAGATTGTTTGTGCATATGGGAAGTGCTATTGTGATTGGACTCATGTGTTATGTTTCTCATGGCAACGTCGCTACAAGACTAGGATCACCTACATCACTTAGCCTTAGACTAAAGGGTCGCTGGCAGGCTTTGCTGGAGCGGGGGTGTTGCCTAGGTCTTCTTCTTTTTGTTAGGCTCATCTACGCGGCTAGTGCGTAGGGGGTTAAATGACCTACAGGACTAACGTGTTGGGGATTTTTCCTTGGATTTGCCTAAACGCTCGACGCTCAACATCGAAGAGGTGTGGCGCCTAAACTGGTATGGTTGGTGTTGATACCCTACCACCTACTAGTACTTGGGATCCTTTCAAAGCTCGGGTTCATGGAGGGAGGCGAAGCGGCCTCAGCTTATGTCTGGCTCAGGTAGGTTGGAGGTGTTCTGGCTCGCTGTCGACGAAGTGAAATTCTCTCTATCTGTCATACAGCGGATGTGGATGGGTGGATCGGTCGATCCCTACATAGGGTCCGGTGCTCTGCTAGTTATTTTGTCATAAACTTTTTAATGTTATGGTATACCCAGATTTTGTCATTGCATTAATACATGGCTGCATGTTTCATTTAAATGGGGCATTTAAATATTCTCTATTGTCACTTTTTCATGTCTTTGTGCACTCTATTTCACCCTCCACTATTCTCTCTCTCTCTCTCTCTCTCTCTCTCTCTCTCTCTCTCTCTCTCTCTCTCTCTCTCTCTCTTCTCGCAACGCGGTGTACATATATATTCACCCTCCACAATGTTATATTTTCTCGAGTACGCTTTCATTATAACACCCATTCAGGGATAGCACTAGCCGCTAGGTACCTGTGGGACGCATGTCTAACCTCACCATCCTATCTTATTGCAGTATTAGCGAGAACCATGATTAATTTCTCAAACCATGGGACGAAGCTGACTTGACTAGTGCATAGAGGCTACAAGAGGTTGTCAATCTCTCAGAAAACAACTAACAACTCGCATCTAACTCAAGCTACACTCAAGTGACTGAAATCACCAAAAGCCAATCGCTCATCGGCAAACAAATCACATCCGTCACAGCATCAAATGACATCCAAACGTAACAAAACGTTTAGGACAAGTTTATGAGACCTAAGCACACATGCCTATGGCCTCAAATCCCACTTTAGGTCAAGTTCCAAAATCGTGATTATTAACAGCAGTGGATTTTTGACCTAGTCATTTTCGACCAAGAATGCATCTAAATGCTTAGCAATGATGCCCCAATACCCCGCCTATGCTTAGTTTTCGATTTAAAAGTGTAAATTCCTAGTTATGATGAAAGTAGGCCGCGGGTCGACGACGCCAAAAGCTACAAAATACTGTGAATGGCTTACGTAAATGTGTAGAGCTCTTATCTGTGGTTGCAATGCAAACGCAATCGCAATGTGACAACGGAGAGGGAGTAGGAAGCGCGAGAAGGAGAGAATTGAGCGCCGTTAGCTCACGTTGTGTATTTCTTATCCAAAACTTATAAAAAACTTACAAAAATTGGCTTTTATACCTTGGCCAAGGTTTTTGGGTGGTCAAAACTAATAATTTGAAGTTCTACCAAAGCTGGGAATTGACTGGCTGATACAATTTGGAATCTTGCAGCCCCGACTCATTAATTACAAGGTTTGTCAAAGAAAATAGGAGTTCCAATATTCTCGATTTATCAAAATAATAAATATTTTACAAGGAGAACTCCGAAAAATGGTGTCCGTGTTAGCTTGCTGTCTACTAACATTCCCCCCTCCTCACCTGTGTCGTCCCTTGATACAACTTTATGGGCTGAAGTAGTCTTCAGGTTGATGGCGGGCGAGGCGGTCTTTAAGTGCTTCCAGTGCCTTTTGGTATCTGATTCTTCGTCCTTTGTCAGGCACTTGCAAAAATTGCATGGTGACTTGATTCTTCAATTCCACCGCTGAGTAGCCTACAAACATGGATGTTAGGTTTCTTATCACCGGTGCAAATATCTTCGCTCTCGCCAGGTGAAGAATCCAGTGTAGAATGCATCTTCAAACGCTAGCATATTATGCGAGGGCAGGAACATGCATCCGGCATAGAATCCGTAAAGGATTTCTTCTGAAGGTTTCCCACTGAGATCGTAGCATAAGCCTTTGTTTCCTTCCAAGAATGAGAGCCATGGGGATCATGTCTGCTCAGGCTCATTGAAAACTTGTATGCATGTGAGTATCATCTTGCAGATCTTATATAACATTGCACATGAGAGATATGGCAGACTCTTGAAGAATGACATGGCACCCGTTAGGGTTTTCACCATGTATTATTGTGTCGCTTGGCTTCTCTCTGGAGCTGGCAGCCTGGGGAAGTTGAGCCAAGTTGGCCTCTTCTTTTCCAGTGCTTCATGTGCTTGCCATGTCCTTACTCTGGGTACAGGACAGAATGTTGGATCTCTTGTAGGTTGCAGGTGCTCTTGTGAACAGAATTAGGTATCTCGGATTCTTGTTCAGCCAGCTTAACCTCCACTTTGGGTGGTCTTTGTCTGTGCCATCTTCTTGCATATCCTTGTACAACCTTTCTTTTCTGTAATAGTTCTACCTTGATGAGAGGGTATGACAGGGATTGTTGGTGCCATTGAGTGTTGATCTGATTGGGAGTGAGTTGAGTGACGTTGACAGAGTGTAAAACTCTCAACTCCCAATCCATAGCGGCCTTCCACTGCTCATCCACCTCTAAGGTGATCTTCTCCTTCAGTGCGTCTTCTTTAGCTTTTGACAGCTGGACCATTGACACTGTATCTACATCTGTGATGTGAATCTGAAAATCTTCATCACCACTCGGCTCTACTGTGGACTCTGCGTCTCAAACTCAGCACAAGACCGAGGGTATGTCTATTTGTGGCGGCTCAGAAGTTCCTACCTCTTCCTGTGTGTCTGGCTTTCCATATCTAAGGAGTTGGTTTATCTGCTTGAGTTCTACTATCTCCTTTAAAAGCTCCTCCTCTCTTTGAACCCGCATCAATGCCAGGTCTCTGTGCTGTGATTGTTCAAGCTTTAATTCCAATTCTAAGTCCTTGTTTTTTTTCTCAAGTGCCTTGTACACTTCATCAGTTCCCTTGATCGAGGCCACGCCTGGGTTTTCTCTGATTTGCCGTAAGAAAATGGCCTGATCATTGATTCTCTAGTCAGAATATTGCAGGGAAGCATTGGCAACATCTAACTGCACTTGAATTTTTTGAGCTGACAAAGAGGTTGTAAGAAGTTCATTCGTGACTTCTGTCGGCTGCTCGTCTTTTACCTTGCAGGCATCAGATAATTTGGTGAGGAGATCACCTAGCTCCTCCATTTCTTTTTGTTGTTTATCCTTGGCTATCTAATGTTGTTCTGCTTCTACCTTCAGTTGTTGCACTTGCCTTTGGAGATTAGTGATGATAATCATCTTGTCTTCAAGCTCTCCTTGAAGAGCGTCGATCACCATTACTAATTCCTTGACCTTTGTGCTGTGGGTCAAAGCTGCTACACGGAGTTTCTCTGTCATGTCCTACATCTGGCGTGCATATTCATTGACCTGTATTATGACTTCATCGTTTGTCTGCCACTCCTCCTGTCGTGCTAGCTGGGATGTGTGTGCAGCTTCGTGTGTTTCTTCTTGCTGCGTCGTAATTGTTGGTGGTTCTTTTGTGGAGGTAATTGGTCGGTCTTCTTCTTGGCCATCCTGAGGCTTTGATGCCTCAGCAGTTTCTGGCGGAGTAGAAGTGGATGGTGTTGTCTCAATCCTTGCTGTCTTTTCAGGTGCCGTCCTTTCTTCCTTCTCTCTCTCGGGCTCCATCTCATGTGTAGTGGTAGGATCTTTTTCTGTATCTGCTTCCTTATCAGTTTCTTCTTCCGGCTTTTGAGTCTCTTCTGCTACCTGCTCCGGTTCTGGCTCGACTTCTTTTTCCTTTGTCATGCGGGGTGGGCAGCTTCTTGTGTAGATTCTGTTCGTTGGGTGGACTCAAAATCTTTCTCTTTTTCTATCTCTGCTTCTTCATTAGTACCTTTGCCTGCTGATGATGGTGGTGGGCTAGGCATGGAATGGTCTTGTTGTTCCGGAGGCGGTGAGGTGGGTCAAGGAGATCCATGGCTTTGCTCTTGCGTAGCCGTTTCCTCAACTTTCTTTGCAGCTTCTTTTGCCTCTTTCAGCTTTAGGGCTTCAGCCTCTTGGTACATTCTTTCTAAATATTATGTTGGATCATCTGTCTCTTTTTTGGTATGATGCTTTGTTCGAGGTCCTTTTAGTCCTGTGGGTACCCACTTTTCTGGGTCCTTCCCTTTGTACTTGCCTACTGCGCTGGTTAACCTATTTTTCTCTTTCAAAACGCGTTTGTTTTTGAGCTGGCTCCTCTTGGTGGACAGCCACAAATTTCCTCTTCATCTCTTCTCTCGGAGCTCTCTTTTCTTCGTTGTCAGAGCTCTCGCTGTCGTGCCGCTCTGGTGAGCTTTCAGCTGACTCATCATCTGATTTTTGTGACCTTTTACCTGACCTTGTAGCTTGTGGAGAGGGTTGTGCTACCAAAATCCATGTATTCTGATCAAGGGCAGGCGGTAGGTTGTCGACCATGCCGATGGCATGATAGGCTATTCTAGTCAACACCTCTGGCGTGCCCAAGTATGTGATTTTTCCTTCCTTCTTGGTGCCCTTCAAGGTTGTCAAGACATACTGCGTGTGGTCCACAGGCTGCCTTGTTGTTGACTTAAGAACCTGAGTGAAGGTCGTGGCCATGGCGTGATTTGGTGTAGCGTACCTTGGTGGCCTTTTTGCTAGAACATGAAAGTATTGATGGTACAAGCGGGCTGGCTCTTCACCTGTTTGTGGATAAGATCGGCGAATGTAGCCACGGTTGTCTCCTTGGTAAATGTGGCTGCAGTTTTCCTGTCTCTTGCCGGCATGGTCATTCCTTCAGTGGGATTCTGAGTGCATCTGCCACTATCTCTTTGGTGATTACTACCTTGACCTTGTTCCCTTAGGTGTCGGATATTTGTGCGGTTCCGTCCTCTTTGATGGTGGATAGCATCTCCTAAGCTTTCTGAAAGTCCACTCTGCAAGGCTCTTGTTCGTAGAAATGCCTAAGCCCTAACTTGCGGTTAGCCTCTTTTGTCTCTGGCTTGGCAATTACATCATAGACCTCTTTAGGCAGGAGTTGCAACTCCACCTGATGCCCCTCTTCACTCTTGAACTTGCCAGTGAAGACCGTAGTGTGGTGCTCTTCCAGTTGTTCTTTAGAAAGGTAGGATGCCTTTGCCGCTTTGAATGACTCGGGGTCCAGTTGATACGTAGGCAGTTCTTGTAGTTTCTCTTTTTGGTTTAGCTTCTTCTTGGCCCTCTTCACTGCTTGCATTGTTCTTGTTCAGTGAATAGAGTGCAAAGTTAGCAGATTTGTCGGATTTTTCTCAAGAATGTCCTTTTAGACTGAAATGCTGACAATCTCGTCCAAATTGCTTCAAATCAATTTTTGAACAAGCAAAGATGCATAGAATCATGCAAGGAACAAAATTGTATGGTCAAAACAAAAATTTGCAACCAAAGTAAATAATCGCGATTATTTACAGCTGAGGAAAATTTCCAACTTTTTGCAAACTTGGCTTTATAGGCTTGAAGTATATACCCAATACATGCTTTGAGTGAATTATGGGCTCATTTGGATGCACAGGTTGAAAATGGTACCAGATTTTGGCTTCAGGTCTCTGAAACAGTAGATATAAAGAAATTTTAGATTTTGAACTCCAAATTGATTCAAAGTTGGCTAGTGGGATTATCACAACATGTACTTTGGATGTATGATGGCCAAATATCAAAATTGCCCAATTTTGTCCAAAAAGTAAATAATCACAATTATTAACTTTTCTTCCAAAATTGACATTTTTTGGTACAAATTGGTTATAGACATGGTATAGACCTTGGGTATGAGATATGAGGTGATTTGGATCAAGAAAAGTTGTTCATAACCCAAATTTTGGCTTGTAAAGACTTCTTTGCGTTTTTTGGCAATTTTACAAGTAATGGGTGGTCATTTTGGCTCATACTTGATTTTTGGCATGTAATAGGTGTGTACACATGATAGGTGAGGTGATTTGACAGTTTCCAAGCAAAACTGATGCAAAAGTAAATAATCGCGATTATTAACTTTAGTGACAAAAACTTTGCAAAACCCACAAATTTTGACCTAGACATGTTTCATACACCTAATACAAGTTCTAAATTGAATTTGGTCAAGTTTGGTCATGCCGGCATCACTTTGTGCTCTTTCGACTTTGAAATCACCGTTTTTTGTGATTACTCTGTCTGTTGGGTTGGTCGGTCAACTTTGAGGCTTTGGACTTGTCTGTAACATAGTCGTGAAGCTACCTGTCCAATTCAAGGTCGTTTGAAGTCAGTTTGACCTCGTATGTCGAATTTAATGCTTTGTAACCTTCGAGCCGTTTTCTGCTTTTCAAGGGCGTGGCTTGATGGATTTCACAAAACAAATCATATACATTGTATATGGACCTCATTAGCAAGCCATCTGTGGAGTCAGGTCGGAATTCTAGCATTTGCCAAAAACCTAACTTTTCTACTGGGGACCCCCTTGACCCCAACTGAATGGTCATATGATGGTATAGAAAGGTTCTAATATGTTAGGACATGCTATGGTTCAAATCCCATCCGATTTGGTCAAGCTAGCAGGCCACTATGGTCAGTTTTAAGTTGTAGGTCTTCGTGCACTGCTTGATTTCTAGGGTTTTTTCTAAGGCTTTAGACCAGCTACCGGCCGTACAAAATGGATCATTATCGAGTAAAGAACTTACCCCTCATGTCTTGTGTGAAACGGCACTGAAAATGGTCAACTGTGGGCTCCTGAAATGTCGCGCGAAAGAGGCCGAAATCTTTCTCTGCCAAGGCTCCAAGTGGAAATGATGTGGTTTTAGCCTACCCTGGATATCTATACCTGGACTTCCCGAACCAAATTTCCCAGATTCCCCCTTTAGTCCTACTAAGCCGTGAAATCTACGTTAGACTCAAAAATTTCCCTAATCGGATTCCTATAGCTCATTCTGCAAGAATTTTGCAAAAGTAGGCCTGGCCACCTAATTTAGGCTTCCCGCTTCCATCTTCTGATTTCGTTGGAAATTTTTGTTGTTCTCCGCCTTGTCTTTTTGATCACCATCGTGTCTTCCATTTTTCCATCTGAGCTTCCCTGCTATTTATTATTAATTTTGAATTGTTTATTTGAAAAAATCAAAGAAAATAGCAAAATACTCTAAAAAAGTAAAGTAAAAATCCAATAATTAAGAAAACCCCTTGAAAAACATATCTTTATTGTTTTTTGTTGGATTTGTCCATTTTTAAGCCTCCTTATCAACAAAAATGATGAAAAATATCCAAAAAAGGACTATTTTTTATGATTTTTTGATAGTATATACATTATTTACACTCATTGGGAAGATATTATCAGTGAATTTTTCCTTGATGATGTATTATGAGGGCATTATTAGGTAATTTTGTAAAAAAATACACGTTAACATAGAACTTTTTCCTCCCTCTTCAAACATTGTCCTTAATTACTTAATACTTAGTGCCCTTCCACCCCTCCTAGGTGGTGTACTCCGGGACGACTACGTGCATGGGTTAAAAAATTGTGTCTATGCATAGCCGTGATTGGCTCTACCATGATATGAAGATCAGTGCAATTCAAACCCATATGATGTGCAAGAGCTGGGTCTTGAGTAATTGAATCAAGGGTTTTCGATGTCGAGGTTTGCTGCTGATGTCTTCCAAAGAGCAAATCTTGTAGCTTTTGTGCTCTCTTCTTGATTGTACCATCAGGGTGCTTTAGCACTCTGATTGCTTGAGCTGTTGGTAGCACTTTCGACTGTTGTCGAGCTTTTTCTCTCCATTGGTAGCTCGGTCGGCTTGGTGTTGCATGGTGTGGTGGAGTCTGTTGAGACTTAACTCGCCATTGCTTGATTGGGTTCGTGGTTTGTGGAGAAGATTAGTGCTCCTTTTTTTCCAAACCGTTTTCATGTTAGGTTCCTTGCTCGGAGATGCTCGATTCTGTGTTCAAACCCTTGAAACCTTCTTTTGTTTCTTCGGTGAAGTTTTAGGCACCCAGATCTGTATCGGTTTATCCTTAAGCTGTGCTTTTGGTACCCAAATCTTCCTGACTCCTTGCATGCTACATGTAGCATTTTCTTGTCGAGGGGACGTAGAAGATTGGCTTAGTGGATTGGTCTATTGATTACTTCTTTTCCATTCCTCCTTGCTTGGTGCAATTGGAACAATGAGTTGCCCTCCTTTAGGTGATATCTTTAGTTGATTCGTATCCCAATCCGGTACTGCTTTGTATGTACGCATCTAGGGAATTCCAAGAATCATCGTCTCATTCATGTGTTCATCTGGCAAGCATACAAAGTGATAAGAACATGAACATCCATGTACTACCACATTCACGTTGACTACTCCCAATGTGGAGTTGGATTTTTCTTGCATCCTTTGATTGTCGCTATTCTTGTTGTCAATGCTTGACTTGTTGCCTTCTTGTATGTGGAATAACTAAGTGCATTCACTCTAGCTTTTGTGTCTACTAAAGCGTTGGTGTTATGATTGTTGAGTTGTACTTTGATGCGCAGATCCATTCCATCTAACCAGTTGTCATCTGTTGAAACTGCATCTTTAGGTAATTCCCATTTTCGATCATCTATTTCCAAAGTGTTGATGAGAATCTATATCTGTTGATTATTGAGAGCAGCTTTACGCTTGAGTACCCGAAGTCTAGTTTCCTCTTGGGCTTCATCAATAACTTGGTGTCGCTTGATCTTCCTTTGTCTAGCTGCATGCATTCTTTCTAGCAATTCATTGGTTAGTGGCAAATTGTATTTCTTTAAACGACATCCACTAATCCAATTAGCCATTGGTTCACCATCTAGGGTGGACAATTTTACTACTCCACTTGGGGATACATCTTCAAAGATAAATGGTCCGTTTCCCTTTTTCTTAAACTTGGGAATGTGTTGCTTAAGGGAATAGACTAGAACTAAGTCCCCTTTTTTGAAGATTTTTGTGATTAAGTGGGAGTCAAAATACTATTTTTGTTTCCGCTTTTGTGCATAGATATGAGCTATAGCAGCTAGCCTTTGCTCGTCTAGCTTTTCCAAATCTTCAAGTCTTTCTGACAATTCATGTCCAGTCCACTCAAGATTCTGTGCTACCCTTAATGTCGACAATAGAAATTCTATTAGTAGTATGGCATCAAGACCATAAACAAGGTTAAAGGGTGTAGCATTTAGAGCTGTTCTGAATGAAACTCGATAAGGCCATAGAGCAGCATGGAGATTCATTTCCCAGTCTGTCCTTCCTAAACTAACCACTTTGGTTAGTACCAAGCTAAGAATTTTATTCGTATGCTCAGCTTGTCCGTTTGCTTGTGGATGATAGGGAGCTGATTTGTTATGGATGACCATAAACTCATTAAGCAAATACTATATTACCTCATTGAGGAAATGAGTTCTCCGATCACTGGCAATCTCTATTGGCAGTCCATATCTCGTGAATACATACTCATATAAGAATGCAACAGTGGTTCTGGCATCATTCTTTTGAGTCGCTTTAGCCTCGGCCAACTTGGTCAAATAGTCCGTAGCTACAATGATATATTGAGCTTGGGTTCTATAAGCAGGTGGCTGTATCGGTCCAACAAAATCTATACCCCATATTGCGAAGGCTCTAGCCCCCATCATTGGTCTTAAGGTCATGCTGTCTACTCATGTTGGCATTTTTGCTCGTTGACAAGCATCACACCTTCGAACATATTCTTTGGCATCTGCAAAAAGTGTTGGTCACCATATGCCTGCCATCAAGATTTCTCTTGCGGTGGTCTCACTAGAAAAGTGACCTCCAGCTAATCCAGCATGTGCTTGTTCTATAATCGGAATATACTCATTTTCATTTGCACAAAGACGCAAATGTTGATCTTTACCTCTCCGATACAATTGGTTTCCAATAAGAGCATAGTCTCTTGCTTCAATGTTAATTGCTCTTTGACGGCGTTTACTCATATCCTCAGGAAATGTTCGACTCGATAAGTAAGTAACTAAATAATTACTCCACTTAGGAACAGGTGACATTTGGAACAATGTTACATGAGGAATGGGTGTTTGTTTTTGACATTGAGGGCAATCTTTTACAAAAGATCTAACATCGCTCCTCATAGTCGGACAAAATACTCCAAGTCTCAAGATTCGTTGCATAGTTTGGTTGTTGACCGCTTGGTCAACAACACAACATAACTCAAGTTTCGTACCAAAGTCTTATCTTTTGCGAGTTATGGAATGCTGTGGATTATGGCTATAAACATCATTTGTAATGAGTAGTTATTCTAGTTTCAGAAGCCGGGGTGCAATGGCACTTCCAGATTGTAAATACAAAGCCATTTGACCCTTTCAACCCCATTTTTGGTTAAACCTAAGGTAGCCTTAGTATATAAGGTACCTAGGTCATTTTGTAAGAAGACTTTTAATCACAATCAAACTTTAGTGCTAACCTCTACTGTGTGTGAGAGAGAAAGAGAGTGAGTGTGAGCTTCATCCTCCCGCTACGCCCGGCTCGCTCAACGCATTGGATATCCGACTGCACCATTGCTGTAGGCTCGAGGAGAGCTACGTGACAACGCCAAGCATTCCACGCGAGACGAAGCGCAAACGCCGACGCATCTACGAGATATTTGTGGCCGTAAGAGTATCAAACGATGTCTGTTTTCTGCGTGCTAGTAGTCTATAGAATCGTGGGAACATAAGTTACGCATAGGTACTCATAAATTTCAGTTTCGGGCACTTTCAAAATTCTGCTCTGTCATCCTACGCGTTTTCCGCAGATGGGTTTAGAGTGAGGGTTTTGAGTGTAGAAGCTTAGGGACAGGTGTATCCTAGTGAGGGGATGGTGTTCCTTAAGTTTTGTATGAATCTGCAATGATTAGGTGAGTTACCTTCCGTATGTGTGTATGTGGCTAGGTGGTGTAGTTGAGAGCAGTGAGGTTCTTGATTGTGGTTTAGTTGGCCTTCCTAAGTGTTGTATGTGTAGGATGGTCTCAGCCTGACAAGCTTAAGAGATTTCCTCCGTGTGCCTATCGTGTCATCTGTGTCCTCGATTGACATTATGTTGATCTAGGTAGTGTTTGCATACACTTCATGGGTGTGTGAGTCGCTCCCCGTCCAACATTGGCGCTGCTGTCGGGGATCGAAAGGACCTAAGTAGGTTTCCTACTAACACTCGTGTGATGGTTGCTTGATTTAGTTTCGGCTAAAGAAAGCGTTTTTCTTAAGTGGATCCGGAAGAGGATATTCCGCGATCAAGTGGATAGCCAGGAAGCGTGTGTCTTGCCGAGGGTCTACGACTAGATAGGTTTAGTTAGGATATGTGGATTAGAGTAGTTGTTGGTGGTCGAGTGATTTGTGAGGTGATAAAAGCGTTTACTAGTCCGTGTGTGGTAGTGAAGCGTTTTTCTACTCATAGATGCAAAACCCCATATGATTTGTAGGAGTAGCTTTAGGTAAGTGATCCGATTTTGATCTAGAGCTATTCATCACTGAATTATTTGCTAAAGTGCTTGATTGCATTTGAAATCATGGAAAAGTGTGCTTTTGAGGGTAAAAATACATTAAACAAGCTTTTGTGGACATTTTTGTATGACTGACTGATGTTGTGCATATAAAAGAGCATTTGCAAGGGTTCTGTGAAGAAAACCTGCAATTCTATAAACATAGACATCCTACGCGTAGGATGTCTCAAGGGGGTTCTGGAGACCAAATTTGAAAATTCTGACTCCACCAGTGGGTTCAGAGGGTAGGTTTTACACTAGTAACATATTAACTTGGGTGTTTTTCCCTATTTTTGTTGACCAAAAGCCAAAAGGCGGAGTCAGAGAACGCAAAATTTCAGAAAAGGCTTAAATTGAGTGATTTTTGCATGTTTTTGCAATTGTGAAGCATACTTGCACTTGCTGAGAGCATAAGAAAGCAGCAGGGACACTTCAGTCTCAAAAAATCAGCAGTAGACATCCTACGCGTAGGATATCTACAGGGTGATCTGGTGGAAATTTTGAAAATCTGAGGTTACCAGTGTGCTGCATATGATAAGGAGGATGATGTTAAACGAGTTGATCAAAGAAGCTCTTTATCTAGTGGATAACTGTGAGGCATACAAAGAAAAGGACTTAAAGAGTCAAGGAGATGACACATCCTCTCAGCACAATGCTTCACAAATAAGTGAGTCCATTGCCAAGCCAACGGCACCTATTGATCAAGAAAAGCTTATTGACTACTTGGTCAAGAGGTTAATTCCTCTTGTAAGGTCTGATTCGGGAGAGCCGAAGTGGTGTGAAATTGAGAGAAAATGGACGAACCATACGGGGGAAGAGTGCTATTATAGCATGGAAAATTCTAGGGAGAGGTATGTACAACCTGTTCCAGAAGCACCTACTCCACCTAGATACATTACGGGGAATGCGCCAAGACCAATAGGAGTTTTAAGGCCACAGCTTGTCTTAGGACAACAACCTCCGTTGCCAGGTGCTAGAATGCAGGTAGACATGAGATACATGCCAATGATGGAAGCATCAAATAAACCAACGCCAGTACCAGCTACAATGTGGCATAGCAACCAAAGTGAGTACTACCCTTCGAAGCAACAAAATGTGAGAGAAACATATGGAGTGGTGAGGCCGGTACAACCTCCACCTCTTGGGTTTCAATCGAAAGAAATAAGGTATGAAATGGATGAAAGGACATTGCGATTCATTGCAAATAGCGGCTTATCTAGGTCAAAGCTTGCTTATAGCCAAGAGGAAATGCTAAAAGAATCTCCTCAACCAGAGACAGATTGTCACAAAAGTCGTGACAACCACTTGGTCAAACAATGTCCTCATACGGAGATCACTGAAGTAAATGCCTATTGTCTTGAGTGTGGCATCACTCACTTGATCCCTGATTGCCCAAAAAAACCAAACCAAATCAGGAAAAGCACGACAAATGTATTAGGGATTGTTCAGCTACCTACTAGCTCAGAAAATGAAAATGTCGTACCAGTTCAAGTGGTTACGAGAGCACAAGCCCAAAAGAAAGCTGATGAGAATCCAGAGAAAAGAACATGGAAAGTGACACGAGTCCAAAGACAGATGATGGACCAAAGACAGACGCACCAAGTCAAAAAACCAAGAGCAAACGAAATAGTTGGAAAGCTAGAAAGACTAGGATGAAAGCACGCAGGGAACGAGAGAAAAAATCCCTAGCTTAGAAGCTTACCAAAGCTGAGGAAAAGGCTCATTCTATAGATCTTGTTAAGGCATCTCATATGGTATCATTGATGACATCATACAAGGCTTAAAATCAGCCCATCCAACTTGCAAACTTGTGGGTGATCTTTCAAGGCACGTTAGGAGTCCATTAACTATCTCTAAGTGAGTCCACACCTCTAGTAATGACCCCCATGGGAACACGCACCCTTGAGTTAGGATAGAGGAGATTCACACCAACATAGAATAAAGCCCACAATTCCCAACATGAAGATAGCATGAAGTGGGAGTAGGCAATGCAATTTGAGTATAACTCAATCATGGCAAATCAGACTTGGGAAATGATAGAGTTTCCAGAGGGAAAACTAGCCTTGCCTTGCTTATGGGTGTATAAGAAGAAGTACATGGAAAAGTATCCCAAGCCTAAGTACAAGGCTAGATTGGTTGCTAAAGGTCTCAAGAAAAAGAAAGGTGTGAATTTTGATGAACTTTTTTTCGAGCAGTCAAGATGACTACATTGCGTCATGTGATTGAACTAGTAGCCACTAAGGACATGTAACTTTTTGAGATGGAAATGAAAACGTCTTTTCTTCATGGGATCTTGATGAGGATGTCTACATGAAACAACTTAAGGGTTTTGAAGTCAATCTTGAGAATCCTACAAAGGAATAAGTGGTACGTAAGGCATTGTATGGACTAAAATAAGGCTGAAGGTCACTAGTGGTACATGAAGTTTTACACGTACATGCAATCCCAAGGTCATGAAAGGAGCCAAGAAGGTCACTTCTTGTATAGCAAGAAGTTGAACAATCATTCACTTATCTTCTTGATACTTTATGTTGATGATATGCTCATTGCCAAAAAGTCTAAAGACAATATTTCCATCTTGAAGAAGTCATTTAGCACGTAGTTTGCTATGAGAGATTTGGAAGATGCAAGTCCCTTTCTTGATATGTGTATCAAGAGGGATAGGAAACATGGAATACATGATTTGTCACATGAAATGTATATCCACAAAGCCTTGCAATGTTTTAATATGTGGGGGGGAGGGCTACATTGAGTACCTCAATGTAGGAAAATGAAAAACTTAGCAAGAATGATACTCCCAAGTCTGATGTTGAGAAAGCAAAAAGAGCCAAGTGCCATATGCTTTTGCATTTGGAAGTCTTATGTCCATCACGGTAGCAATGAGATTGGACATTTCTTTTCCAGTGGGAGTGGTTATTAGACTTATGGAAAATCTTGGCATGAAGCACTAGGAAGCAATGAGGTACATCCAAAGATATCTGAAAGTTACGACAAAAAAGTGCTTATGCTTTGGGAGTAGTGATGCATCCAATGTGGGTTACACAGATGCATATTATGCAGGTTGTGTGGATACTAATACTTTATATCAATCATTGCGAAGCTTAAAGATGAGATTTCCATCTTGAAGAAGTCACTTACCATGCACTTTGCTATTAAGGATTTGGGAGATGCAAATCATTTTCTTGGTATGCGTATCAAGAGGGATAGAAAACTTAGAATACTAGAGTTGTCTAAAGAAATGTACATCCACAAAGATTGCAACATTTTAATACGCAGGGGTGCAAACTACATTGAGTACCCCAATGCACTTGTATGAAAACTTAGCAAGAATGATGCTCCCAAGTCTGATGCTAAGAAAGCGAAAATGGCCAAGGTGCCATATTCTTCAACAATCAATAGTCTCATGTGTGCCATGGTAGCCACAAGACTAGACATTGCGTTTTTAGTGGGAGTGGTTAGTAGATTTATGGAAAATCCTGGCAAAAAGCATTGAGAAGTAGTGAAGCACATTTTGAGATATCCAAAAGGGTATGACAGACAATGCTTATGCTTTGGGAATAGTGATGCATCCATTGTGGGTTACGCATATGTGGACGATGCAGGTTGTGTGGATAGTCAAAGATCTAGATGTGGCTATGTTTTTCTATTTGCTAGAGTAGTTGTGTCATGGAGATCATGTCTTCATAGCTGTACGTCATCTTTCACCATAGAGGCAGAGTAAGTGGTAGTTTTGTATGCTAGCAACAAGGACGTTGTGTGGTTAGCTCACCTAGTGGGAAATCTTGGCATTACTTAGACTCTAGTGTTGCGTTGTGATAGCCAAATTGTGAGTGCATTAGCGAAGAACCTTGTGATTCACTCCAAGTCAAAACACATAGAAGTTCGTTATCATGTGATACATGACATATTGTCTAACATGCATATTGAGATAATCAAGAATGACAACCCTATAGATACTCTCACAAAGAGCCTACCCTTATAGCAGTTTTCACATTACATGGAGATAATGGGTGTAGGGGGAAGCCACTTGTATGCTTCATGGTTGTATGAATGTACATACTTACACATATAGCCATTTGGGCCACGTTGGCCTTTAAGTGGGAGATTGTTAGGGTTCAAGCCAACTCGCAGGACATCAATTCTACTGAATGTACTAACCTTATCTCTATCCATTAGTTTTATAGATCAATAAGGTGTAGTGAGGCATTTCAATCCTCCTTAAGATCTCCACCCAAAATGCTCTACGTTCTGCTTCCTTGCATAGCACGTTGATCATGCATGTACACATCCGCACATGCACTCTTCACAAGAAGATACAATCCAAGCATGCCAAGACTTGTTTCATCTAGATCATACACCCCCCCCCCCACCCCCCCCCCCCCCCACTAACAGAAGAACACTGAGATTTTAGATGTATTCAAGGAATATTTCTTAGTGAGAGACACCAAATAAAGTAAAATGTGACATTCCCACTACTTTTCAATACTGTGATGGTCTTAAGTGATTGATAATTTGCCTTGTTGGTTGCATCAATAATGTACACATCAATACAATGGAGGGAAAAAGAGATTTTGAGCACAACGTCCACGCAAGTCAACTTCCAGTTCTTTACAACACCCATGTTAGCATGGATAATCAATATTCATGTCAGCCCCCTATAGAGGTGGATGAAGGATACAAACGGTCAAGTTCAAGAACACAAAGAAGGTCGCTTGTTGACAGTGGTGTAGCTCTACCAAAGATAAACAAAAGGGCCAAAGTAGTGAAGGATATGGCTAAGTCTTTTCTCCCCTTAATGTAATCAGAGAGTCAGGTTTGAGTGATACATATCTCATGGCCATTGCACAAGAGTTGTGGACATGACAAGGAACATTGAATGCTACCATTATCACAAGAAAGGACACATGAAAAAGGATTTCCATTTATTGAAGAGAGAAGAGGAGCCATTGTCATAAGTTTTTCACCTCCTAAGAGTAGTGTGAAGATAGAGGAGTTCAATTCCATTGAGCCTCCACATGTTGATGTTATTCTTGATGTGTTGCAACCATCATAGATACTAGTCTTCACATCTAATTTGAGTCCAGAGGCATTGCTAGCTCTTGATGAATGATATGCATTAAATTGGATTATTGACTTAGGTGCAAGTTTTCATGCTACTCCTCACAAGGAGTGGCCCTCCATTTATGCTTCTACACATGGTTCATTTAAGCTAGGTACTTCTCATCAGCTTGAGATATGTGGCATTGGAGATGCAAAGCTGTGTATGCAAAATGGTATCGAGTTTATGTTTCAATAGGATAGCTTGATGATCTTGAATACACTACAATGCTTGGCAATGGAAACTAGAATATCAAAAAAGGTAACTTGGTCATGCTAAAAGGCCAAAAGCTTGTCTCATTATATTCCATGCATGTCTCCTCTATGAAAGAAAACTCTATCTATGTTGAAGAGCTACCTTGTATATTGAGTTGTGGCATAGCTGGCTTGGTCATATGAGTTTGAAGGGAATGAAATAGCTACAAAGTTTTGGGTATATGCATGTGTTAAACTATTCTGATTTTAGTTTGTGTGAGCATTTCATATATGGGAAAGAGACTACGATTCTACTTCGCCCCCTTGGATAGAAAGTTAGGGAATCCTCTAGGTTCATAGCGATCTATGTGGGTCTATGTTGCATAAGTCTCTAGGAGGGGCATTCTATTCCTCATATTCATAGATGACTGACTCTACTCAAAAGGTGTGGGTCTACCTCTTGAAGAGGAAAGAAGAAGTCTTTAGTGTCTTCCAAAAAGTCCTAGCTATGGTCAAAAATCAATTAGACAATAACTTAAAGCCTTTGCACACTGACAACAGGGAAGAGTATGTCTCCACTGAGTTTAAGGACTTTTATAGCAAAAGAGGATTTTGGCAATAGTTTACCACACCCTACACACCTGCTGAAAATGAAGGTGTTGAGTGCATGAATAGGACTACTCAAGAGAGGGTCGCCTCCATGCTATGTATGGCAAATTTACCTCAAGAGTTTTGGGGAGAGTGTTAGCATCAAGCTAACTGAGATAACATTTTTTGGAGCTAACTCAGATAACATTTTATCTATGTGACCTATGCCTCTAGGCCCGCTTTTCGTTTAAGAAGTGATCTCAAGAAGGCAGCACCTTTCATTGTCAAAATCCCCTTTACTCCCTTCACCCGCCAGCTTAGTTTAGCCAAAACCATTAACCAATCTCTCTCTAAACACCTGGAAATCCACTCCGAACTCCTCCCCTCTACCAAACCGGTCATCTGCTGGCTCAATGCGCCCAACCTCGGCAACCTTCTCTCTTGTTAGAGCCCTACACCTTGCCCTTCATCTTCCCTTCATCTTCCATTCCACTCTTTCCCCCACCTTCTTCTCCCTTAAAGCTATCTTGGACCTTTTCTCCTTTTTCCAAGAAACAAACTCCTATTCCCCCCCCCCTCTCTCTTTTTTCCATTTAATTTATGTCCTAATCTCCACCTCCTGGTACCAGCTTGTAATTGGCACACTTAAACCATCCCTTTTTCTCCCTTAAATCCCCCCTTCCCTCTCTTTCCTACCCCTTGATAGGGATTACTCCTCCTCTAATAAAGAGGCCTCTTCTCCCTTTAAACCTTGTACCTACCTCATTGGAAACCCCTCCACCTTCTTGGATGGTTTCCTATTTAAACCCACCTACACCTCTTGTTTGGGTTACACCACTGAAGAGCTTTTATGCGAAACGCGTTTGGTGTTAACCTTGTGACATTTTTACCCCCTTCTCACCTCCATCTCCCTCTCTCTCTCCTCTCTCACTCTACCTTGCAAAAGTGTTTAGTCGCTCGCTTAGTGTTTAGTTAACCACTTAGGCTTTTGAAATAAATAGTTTTTGACCAAAGAAACCTTGGCTAAGGTATAAAGGCCAATTTTTATAAGTTATTTTTAAGTTTTTGGATAATAGAAACATAGCGTGAGCTAATGACTCTCACTTCTCTTCTTCTCACGCTTCCTACTCCCTTCCCGATTGTCACATTGCAGTGTCATCCGTTGCGTTGCAACCGTAGGTAGTAAGAGCTCTATGCATTGACATAAACATATCATGGTAATCCATAGCTTTTGACGTCGCCAATCTGCGGTCTAATCTCATCATAAGGAGGAATTTAAGCTAGGATATCACAAAGTAAGCATAGGCGGGGTATTGGGGCATCATTGCTAAGAGTTTATATGCATTCTAGGTAAAAAATGACTAGGTCAAAAACTCACTACTGCTGTTAATAATCGTGATTTTTTCACTTGACCTAAAGTGAGATTTGAGACCATAAGCATGTGTGCTTAGGTCTTATATACATGTCTTAGAAGTTTTGTAACATTTGGATGTCGTTGGATGTTTAACGGTCATGTTTTGTTTGCCGATTATTAGTAACTAGCTTTTGGTGACTTTGGTCATTTGAGTGTACCTTGAGTTAGATGCCAGTTGTCTTTTGTTTTTCAAGCTATTGACACCCTCTTGTAGCCTCTATGCAGTAGTCGAGTTAGCTTCGTCCCATGGATTGACAATTATGTTCGTGGTTCTCGCTATGTCTGCAATAAGATAGGAGTGAGGTTAGAAACACGTCCCACATTTGGCGCCGCTGTCGGGGATCGAATAGACCTAAACTAGGAAAAACAAGAGCATCTTGTGTATTTGTCCTTTAACTTCCTCTAGGTTCACCTAGAGTTAAACTTTCTCTTTAAAACCGCATAGCTTAAGATTGTCGTCTTTTGTTGTAAGATCCCCAATCCACCAATACCAAAATTGGGATAGGGTCCTTGACAGGTCTCTAGGCCAAATAAAAATCAGAGTCTCTAAACAAAAAATCCAAGGAATAGACCTTTACCATTGAAAATGGCTTGGGTCTAAGCCCTAAAAGAAGACTTAGTCATGTCTCATAGCGAAAACGGGACAAAATAATAAAAGTCCAAAACTATTTCGACCCTATAACTTCTACAAGTTGGACTAAGGTATCCTCAACCAACACTTCTTTCCCCCTAACAAATTTGAGGACATAGCCACTGGTGGACTCCTCTTCCAAGTGAAGGAGTTTTTCTAAACGTTTTTAGTGTGCAGGGATGGATAGTTACCTGACTAATCAGGTCCACCCATCCATGATTGACAACCTTAGTCAATCCCCACTTACCACCCCGCACTCACACATGATTCTATTGTCTTTTAAATTAATATCAGGTTGCTTTGAAATTTAAAATAATGGTTTCTTTTAACTTTTCATCATAGTGATTCCGTCAATTAAGTATTAAAGATAGCATTAAAAAGCATTCTTTTAGCAAAGCACACATCTTTAAACTTAAGACAAGGTACCGTCAATAAAAAAACATTGACCATAATAACCATGACCAATACTCTTCTTGTCTCAAGAACACCTAAGGGTGAAAAAATGGTACCCATTCCTTATTCACAATCTGGGGTGGATAAACCCCCACCCAAGGTTCGGGGTGCCCATACACCAAACTAGTTGCCCATACAACCGGGCGGCTCCCCTAGGATAAAAACGGTATCCTAACTTATAAAGAAACATCAAGAAATGACACGGTATCCTAACTTATGTAGAAACGTCAAGACATGACACGGAGTACAAACTCATTGTTCATGGGGGTAACCGACTTATTCGTGGTTGGAAAGCCATCATTATTCATCAAAATACCAAGGAGTCGGAGGTGTCTTGAGACAAGTTGTCTTAAGGATGATCAAACATATCTTTCCTAGTTCAATCCAAGCTAATCCCAAACATTTCTTTCCTAATTTACAAACAAGTATGCGTTGGTTTCTTAGAAGATGCCTTCCATTTTTAAGCCAATTTCACCTTTCCTAATTCCTTACTCGCTCTTTTACGTATGCAATGTTATTACTTGAAGAAGAACTTGAATTATTCAAAACTTAAATTATAATGAAAACCCACCTGGGATTAATTAGGCATTTGTTGTAGTCGGGGCCTGAACGCTCTTATCAGCGGACCTACTACTAGGTCCGGCTTTGTCATCGTGCGGCGATCTAGCTCTTTTAGGAATACTACCCTCATCATCAGATTGAGGATTGGCGAATGTTCTTTTTGGTGCCATGACTTCTTATCCTTATACAAAAGGATGTTTAATTATTAGGTAAATCATCCAAAAGCTAGACTTAACCTTCATATTCAATCTAATTCTTCTTCTAACCCAATCAAGGTTAAATCTGTAATCCTAGAGGGTAATTTTTTAATTGCTTATATGGACAAGATATACTTATTGTAGCTTCCTTAAGGGTTTTCAGAGCGCTTGTAATTTTCTTATAAATTTATACATCTTTTTTCTAGTTTCCCCATCGAATTTTAAGCTTGGAATCTGCTTATTTTGAGCTTAATATTTATTCTCTCTTAAAGATTTCATTTTCTCAACTTTATATCAGTGGTTTACACTTACTATAATTTTCCTAGAAACTTTTGATCGCAAAGTCTATTTATTTTAATTAGTCTTTAGCTGAAAATAGAACATTTGATCAATTATAATTTCCTAAACTAACTAATTAACTATGGGATAATTATCACAAGTAGATAATGATATCTTGACCTCTTGTAATTATGTTAAAATTTTTCAACTTAATTATCTAAGTCTCTTCTTTCTTTTTTTGCTAGAATTAGTGTAATTTGACTTAGATAAATAGCTATATTAATTTTCTAATCTTAAGATAATTATCATGGATTTTCTATCATAGAGAATAACTCTAAAAAATAGCACCTAATTATCTAGCATGATTTACTAATTTCTATCTTTAATTTTTAGCTAGAATTAGTTTAATTTGACTTAGATAGATATCTAAATTAATTTTTTGATCTTAATATAATTTTCAGAGCTTACTTATAATGTTAAATAGCTTTGATAATTAGCACACAATTATCTAACTTAATTATCTAATTTCTCCCTTTTAATGTCAGCTATAATTAGTCTGTTTTGACTTAGAAAAATATTGAAATTAATTTTTTAACCGTAAGATAATTATCATGGCTTAATTATGATGTAAACTAACTTTGATAATTATAATCTAAATATTTATCTTGATTTACTAATTTACCTCCTTTAATTTCAGCTATAATTAGTCTATTTTTTGCTTAGATAAATATCTAAATTAACTTTTTGACCTTAAGATAATTATTACGGCTTAATCATGATGTAAACTAACTCTAGTAATTAGCACATAATTATCTAACTTAATTAGCCAATTTCCCTCTTTTAATTTCAACTATAATTAGTTTGTATTGGCTTGATAAATATTTAAATTAATTTTTTGACCTTAAGATAATTATTGTATCTTAATTATGATGTAAGCTTAACTCTGATAATTAGCACATAATTATCTAACTTAATCAACTAGTTTCCTCCTTTTAATTTCGACTATAATTAGTTTGTTTTGGCTGAGTTAAATATCCAAATTAATTTTTTGACCTTAAAATAATTATCACGGCTTACTTATGATGTAAAATAACTCTAATAATTAGCACATAATTATCTAACTTGATTTACTAACTACACCACGGCGGGGGAGCCGTAGTGGTCTCGAGAAGCAAGAAGCAAGACGCCGAGAACTAAGGCTGTTGAACTCGCTGGTCATGAAAGGTTGTTGAAGTCGCTGACGTGAGAACCATTTGATTACCTTACAGAGAAGTCGAGGAGGATGCGACCGCCGTTTAGAGGGGCCGGCTCGTGAGAGGTGTGCGTTGCCTTTGCAGTGATGTCGAGGAGGATGTGACCGCCGTTAGAATGGCCTGGCAAACTAGGAAGGGGATTGCATACCAAGCGGTGTATACCAAGCTTACTGGAGATGAATGTCACGCCTTCATTGTCGTGGGTGATAGGTAGCTATTCTCTCCCTTTGTTAGTGATAGGTAGTAAATTGCCACCAGTCACGAGGTTAATTCCGAAGACAAAAAAGTACGCAGTAAGGTAGGTGCGAGCTTTATACGAGATTTGCGAGCAAAGAATATGGGGGAGTTGTGGGAGATTTGCAAGCAAAGGCCATGGGGGAGAAGGTGCACATAGTGAAAGGGGGGATGTTGGAGAAAGTCGAGCAGCTATAGTGGGAGGAGTCGGGCCGAAAAGGGTTGCTGGATATGGTGTGAGGTGGCAAATATGATGGAAATGGAGAGCAGGTGGGTTATGGTGAGCAGCTCGTGAAGGTGAGCAACTTGGAGCGCAAGGAACCAGCTGTGGCGAGAGTAGCTTCAGAGCGTAAAATGAGCAGGGAGAGTTTCAAGCGCAAGGGAGAACTCGAGGTTACTTGAAAATGTTTTTTGAAAGTCGGTGAAGTAACAGAGTTTTAAGCAGTCAGAGCCATCCTAAATTCTCAAAGCCTAGGGAAAGGCGTATTTAGAAGGGTTACAAAGAAGCCGAGGACGTGCCGAGGAGGATGCGAAGAAGCCGAGGAGGTGCCAAGGAGGATGCAACCGCCGGTTAGAGGGGCTCGCTTGTGAGAGGTGTGCCTTGCTACTGCAGTGATGCCGAGGAGATGCTGAGAAGGATGTGACCACCATTAGAATGGCCTGCAAATTGCGCAAGAAGGGGACTATATAACAAGCTTACTAGAGACGAATGCCGCGCCTTCGTCGTCGTGGGTGATAGGTAGCTATTCTCTGCCTTTGTTAGTGATAGGTAGTAAATTGCCACTAGTGCCGAGGTTAATTCCAAAGACAAAAAAGGACGCAATAAGGTAGGTGCGAGCTTTGTAGGATATTTGCAAGCAGAGGCTATGGGGGAGAAGGTGCGTAGAGTGAAAGGGGGGATGGTGAAGAAGGTCGAGTAGCTATAGTGGGAGGAGCCAGGCCAAAAAGGGTTGTTGGATATGGTGCAATGTGGCAAATATGACGGAAATGGAGAGCACGTGGGTTATGGTGAGCAGCTCGTTAAGGTGAGCAACTCAAAGCGCAAGTAACTAGCTATGGCAAGAGTAGCTTCAGAGTGTAGGATGAGCAGGGAGAGTTTCGAGCGCGGGGGAGAACTTGGGGTTACTTGAAAATGTTTTTTGAACGTTGGTGAAGTAATAGAGTTTTAAGCGGTCAGAGGTCCTAAATACTCAAAGCCTTGGGAAAGGCATATTTAGAAGGGTTAAGGACTTCCATTGAGATGGGTTCTCGTCCGTGAATGGAGGGGGGGGGGGGGGGAGAAAAACAAAGGGGAGGATAAGAAAAGTAAGGAATTGATAAAACGCAAGTGCTACGATGGACATCACACAGGGATTATTGAAGTTCCTCTAGAACAAAATTGTAATAAAGAGAATCATAGCGAGCGAGTCTTGCGAAAAGGATAGAGACAAAGGAGGTGGGGGGTGGGGTGGTAGAACAACACCAGTTTTACACCAAACACGTTTCACTTAGATTTAGCTCATCAGTGGTGCAAAACTTTGGTGGAGGGGGGGAACATAAATAGGGGAGCAAGGTTCAAAAAACTGTATAGAGTACTGCAATCAAGGTAGGATGTGGCTAATTTAAAGAAGATTTACTCCCAAATTGTATAGCAGGTACTCCATAAAGAGGGGGGATCTCTTAGGGGATTTACAAAAAAGGAGGCTATTAAAGAGTGTATCAAAATTGGAGGCTGGTTTAAAATTTCATGGAGTTGTATAAAAAAGGAGTAGGCTAGATGAGGTTTTTGTAAAGTACCATGGTCTCTAAGGGGAGAAATACATGAGGGGTAAGGTTTTGGCAAAGGAGGAGTGTAAGACCTTCGGAGAGAGTTTGGGGGGGGGGGGGGGGGGGGGGAGAGAATTTTTAGGTAAGACTAGGTTTTTTCGAGAGAAGAGAGCCAAGGTTTGGTGCATTAAGCCAACACATTGCTGGTTTCAGAAGGTGTGCAATCTCGGGATTAGCCTTGAGAAGTTTAGAGAGAGGTTTGTTAATGGAGAGGGAGAGGTTTCGAGTGCGGGTAAGGGGTTAAAAGGGGATTTTTACAATGGTGGGTGGTGTTTTGGTTTCTTGGCTTTTATGTAAGAGAGAAGGTCTAGAGTTGTAAGAGACAAAACAGAAGCAAGCTTTCAAGAGAGAGGGTGGGTAACCTTTTGCCCTCAGTCTGGAAAAGAAGAGGTTTCGGATAGCAATAAAACCCTCAAGGCAGATCTCTCGAATGATTACCTTTTGAGTTCTTGGAGAATGAAGGAAATATTTTGGTGTGTCGGATGCCAGGACTACCAATGGATATAATTGTAGGAGTTGAGACTCTTTTGACGAGACTTAGAATCAAGAATCCCATGGGTGGCAAAAGAGGTTCCTTTGAGAAAATGGATATCCAAAATAATTTCCTCTTGAAAGGAGATGATGGAAGAGATCTTTATATGCTGTTGGAGAGGGTGTCCATAGTTTTGAAGAAGCTTGCCCAAGCTAGCAGAAGGGCCATCCCAAATACCAAAAGCATCGTCTACGAATCTTTTAAAGTAGAGAAGAGAGGGAGAGGCGAGGAGGTTCATGCTTTCTTCTAGGGAGAAAAGAAAGAGTCATGCATGGACCACAGCAAAGTTGGTACCCATTCCTTAATCACAATCTGGGGTGGATAAACCCACACCCAAGGTTTGGGGTGCCCATATACCAAACCAATTGCCCATACAATCGGGCGGCTCCCCTAGGATAAAAACGATATCCTAACTTATGTAGAAACATCAAGACATGACATGGAGTAGAAACTCATCATTCATGGGGATAACCAACTTATCTGTGGCTGGAAAGCCATCATTATTCATCAAAATATACCAAGGAGTCGGAGGTGTCTTGAGACATGCTGTCTTAAGGATGATCAAACATATCTTTCCTAGTATAATCCAGGCTAATAACAATTTTTTTTTCATAATTTACAAACAAGTATACGTTGGTTTCTTGGAAGATGCCTTCCATTTTTAAGCCAATTTCACCTTTCCTAATTTCTTACTCGCTCTTTTACGTATGCATTGTTATTACTTAAAGAAGAACTTGAATTATTCAAAACTTAAATTATAATGAAAACCCACCTGGGATTGATCACGCACTTGTTGTAGCCCCAGGCCTAAACGCTCTCGTCAGTGGGCCTACTACTAGGCCCGGCTTCGTCGTCGTGCAACGCTCTAGCTCTTTTAGAAATACTACCCTCATCATCAGATTGAGGATTGGCTCGGGTCCTTTTTGGTGCCATGACTTCTTATCCTTATAAAAAAGGATGTCTAATTATTAGGTAAATCATCCAAAAGCTAAACTTAACCTTTGTATTCAATCTAATTCCTCTTCTAACCCAATCAAGGTTAAATTTGTAATCCTAGAGGGTAATTTCTTGACCTTGTAATTTCATAATTGCTTATATGAACAAGATATATTTATTGTAGCTTCCTTAAGGGTTTTCTAAGCTCTCGTAATTTTCTTATAAATTTATACGTATTTTTTCTAATTTCCCCATCAAATTTTAAGCTTGCAATCTGCTTATTTTGAGCTTGATATTTATTTTCTCTTAAATATTTCATTCCTCAATTCTATATCACTCATTTACACTTATTGTAATTTTCCTAGAAACTTTTGATTGCAAAGTCTATTTATTTTAATTAATCTTTAGCTAAAAATAGGACTTTTGGTCAATTATAATTTTCTAAACTGACTAATTAACTATGGTATAATTATCACATGTAGATAATGATATTTTTACCTTTTGTAATTATATTTGAATTTTCCAACTTAATTATCTAATTTTACCCTTTCATTTTCAACTAAACTAGTCTAATTTGAGTTAGATAAATAGCTATATTAGTTTTCTATCTGTAAAATAACTCTAATAAATAGCACATAATTATTTAACATGATTTATTAATTTTTGTACGGCTTTTATATCATGTAAAATAACTCTGATAAATAGCACCTAATTATTTAACATGATTTACTAATTTTTGTCTTTAATTTTTATCTTACAATAAATATGATGGCTCACTTATAATATAAACTAACTCTGATAATTAGCACTTAATTATGTAATTGAATTAGCCAATTTTTCCCTTTTAATGTCAACTATAATTAGTCTGTTGTGACTTAGATAATTTTTTGACCTTATGATAATTATTATGGCTTAATTATGATGTAAACTAATTTTGATAATTATAATATAAATATATAACTTGATTTACAAGTTCTCCCTTTAATTTTAGCTATAATTAGTTTGCTTTAGCTTAGATAAATATCTAAATTATTTTTTTGAACTTAAGATAATTATCACTACTTGATCATGAGGTAAAATAACTTTGATAATTAGCACATAATTATCTAACTTAATTAGCTAGTTTTTCTCTTTTAATTTCAGCTATATTAGTGTGTTTTGGCTTAGATAAATTTTTTGACCTTAAGATAATTATTATGGCTTACTTATGATGTAAACTAACTTTGTTAACTAGCACATAATTATCTAACTTAATTAGCTAAATTTATCTATTTAATTTCAACTATAATTAGTTTATTTTGGCTTAGATACATATCTAAATTGATTTTCTAACTCTAAGATAATTATCATGGTTTACTTATGATGTACACTAACTCTAATAATTAGCATATAATTATCTAGTTTTATTTATTAATTTCCATCTTTTATTTGTAGCTAGCAATAGCTAATTTCTAATTAATTAAATACTTAGATTAATTATTTGTTAATGAGATAATTTTCATGTGTTACTAACAATGTTTTTTAATTGTGACAATTAACTTAAGAATTTTTGGGCTAATTAAGTAAAATTTTTACTAGTTTTTTTATTAGAAATAGCTAATTTTGCCTAATAAATTACAAAAAGTAATCAAAAAATTAATAGATAACTTTTTTAGCTTCTTGACAATGTAATCCAGCTCTCATAATTAATCTAAGGTTAATTAGTGTAATTATTCTTAATTTAAGACCAAAAAGATTAATTCTAGCTCTAATATGGCTTAATAGTTAATTAGATTAATATTCCTAATCTTAATATAAGTAATCAACAAAATATTAAAATTAAGAGAGTAATTTAAATTTTAAATAAGTTTAATCTTCTTAATTAATCAAATTAATTAAGAGAATAGAGATAAATTAGCATAATTTTGCTAATTAAGAAGGGATTAAGCTAATTACTGTTGATAATCAGCTAAAGTTCTTGCTCTCTAGTGAATTTTGGGTAGAGTTCTCTCTATGTGAGAGAGGAATGGCCAGGACTCCGAGTCTGAGTGAAATTGTGAAGCAAGGGGTCTTATTTATAGGTTTTTGAGCACTCACACGCTGGAAATGGCAGTAACTTGCATCCCAAGGCTTCCCATAGCTCACCTAGTGCCCCGTGCTTCTATTCATGTCCCTAGCACGTCAGTGATGACCCCTCCCATCACCTGCCAGCTTTAAAAATCAAATCTGTTAAATATTGGCCTATTTTTTAATTCTTAATTGGTAAATATCTGATAAATATTTGTAAAATATCTAGGAAGCCTTTAGTAAAGTCTATGGTTAAATGATTACTACAACCATTTAATTTTTCTCAATAATTAAATTCACATTGAATCTTCTGAAAGAACTAGCGGGGTCAGTTTTTGTCAGAATTTAATTCTGAAAATTTCTAGCCTGGGGTTTGTTGTGCTTAAGATTCCAAAAATACCATTTTTTTATTTCTTTTGAGATAGTTTTCTTACCTAATTGTATGGCCAATGCTTTGTCCTAAAGCTTTGAGTTCATTCCCGACAGCTAGAAAGGTGGAGACCTTTCATTTTCTTTGTAGAGGTAGCTTGGAAGTAGATTGTACTTGCTAAGTACCTTGTAGGATTGTAGGATTAGGTTAGGATTTTTAGAATGATTGAGGGACGAGACAAGTCTTAAGATCAAGGCTCAGAAAACCATTAAAAAAAAAAACAAGTGTTTGTGGACACTTTCCACAACCCCATCGTAGTAGAACCTAGGAGTAGGGTAAGTAGAATCCGAGGTGGGATCTCAAAGCATTGCTCACTCCAAAAGAATCAATTGTGAGTTGTTTATGTGAAGTTGCAGAAATTCAGGTCTATGGCTTGAAACAACGCCAAAAGACTGTCAACAACCATTGAATCCGGCTGGAGATAACGCTCTAAAATTTGTATGAACCAGTGGGTAAGCTTAAGGATGCATTTGAGGTAAAATTTCAAGAGTTTGGCAAAACTCAAATTATTTACTTTTTCTTGAGATTTTTGACCAAATTAAGTTTTGACTTGACTCAGAGGCTTAAAACAGGTCATAAAAAGATTGTCCAATGAAAAAATTGCAAAAAGTGTTCATTTTAGGCCAAAAGTAGATAATCGTGATTATTTACTTTCAGCTCAAAATTGACCAAGGTTGATACCAGAGACTCTATGCATGATTGCAAACATCTTTTGTAAAGGCTCATAGAATTTGGATCACAAAACAAACCAAAACCTTGAGAAAAATTGAGATTTGTAATGATTGTCGAGAACTTGAGTGTGACTTGGTGAATCTTGCTCAAACTTAGTGAAACTTGACTTAGAGGCTTAGATTGAAGTGTTAAACAGGTGTATATGCTCTGTTGACCAAAAAGATAAAAAAAATTACCAAAAGTAAATAATCACAATTATTTACTTTTGTCCTATTTTAAACTTTTTTGACCAACTAAGCATATCACCAGTTTTATCAGGTTGTATTGAGCATATATATCAAATTTGGTAAGATTTGGATCATTAAAGTAAAAATTGTGGCCAAATTTGTAAAGTCAGCCTGCGGACAGGAAACTGTTGACAAATTGAGTAGTAATTATCCAAACTTGGTGAAACTTGGCTAGGGAGCTTAGGTTGAGTTTCTTAACCACTTGGTATCAACACTTTGGTAAAAAATTACAAAAATACCAGAAGTAAATAATCGTGATTATTTACATCTGCTTTAGAATTGAACATTTTTGCACAATTGAGTATACCATAAGATCAAGCATATCAAGTAGACTCCATAAATCAGATTTGGTGAAATTTGGATCACAACATTGACCAAAATTATCCAAAGACCACAACAAGGTGATTACCTGGCAAAACAAGCCTAAAAAGTGTAAAAACTGAGAAAAGTAAATAATCGTGATTATTTACTACTGAAACCCAGAGACAAGATTTTTGACTTTTGAGCTTGTACAATATTAGAACAACATAATACAAGGCCACTGGTCAAGTTTGGGTTCCATCGGATCCAAATTGGTACATGTTAACTCAGTTTTCAGGTCGTAGATTAGTCCTTTAGCTCTTTGCAAGAATAAAATCTGAAAGTTTCAATTGCTGACTCACTTAGCTCAAATTGAAGTGATCTACATGGAACAATCACAATAATTAGCAAAAATTGTACTGTCTTTGTGAAAGAATAGCTAACTTGATTAAAATTGATACATGAATCAGGTTGCATGCAAGGAATTTAAAGCTTGACAAGAGTTGCATTCAAGTCAAGTAGAGAAAACAGATAACAAGTCAATCCAACGGTAAGTACTCTTTCTAGGGCTTAACCAGTCTATATGAATCTTAGATATGGTCGTATACTAGCAAATCAAGGCATATTTGGAGAGACCGCTAGTAGAGTATCCATCGAAGAGAGTGTGAATCAAGGTGACCACTTGGACACTATCTTTAAAAAAATCTCAGATACTTATTCAGACTCAACATCTAAAATTTCCTATTCAACTCATTCAGGAACCGAAAGACAGTGCGATATAAGCACATACTCACCTTTTATAAGACTAATGGCCATGGTGCTCAGGTTTACCTGGATCCTAATGAAGAGTATGCCATTCGCATTGATGACCATGACATAGAGTTTGAAGCGGAATTAAGGGCAAACAAGCAAGGAAAAATGTGTATAGATAAAAACGAGACTCAGTATTTAATACACTCATTCTGGATATGGCAGCAAAATAAGGTCCATCAACTTTAGAATTCGAGGGATAATATCAAGTCGATATGAAAACTTTGAAACGGCTTAGCACGGATAATCCTAGGATCATAGTCTATTGTTGGGAGGATAGGAACGTCAAGGATCTTTTGTGGATCTCTCATGCCAAATCAAGGCAGTTAACACCCATGAAAATCATCTCTATCTTCAAAATCAAAGACAAGGGTTCAACAGATCTACCAACTTACCTCTGTAGGGATTTTTATAACAATAACTTTGTTATGATGAGTCCTGAGGAGGTAGAACAGACCAAATACCAAGGGTACTCTATAAGAGACTGGATATTGGGCCAAGGACCAGAAACTATTCCAAGAGAGGAACTCCATGAGAGATCTTTTGGGAGAAATGTTAAAAAACCCGAACCTACCTCATCACAAAGAAAACCGGGTGACGCATAAGCCAGTCCAAGGCTACGCGAGTCCCTATTTCCAACAGATTGGTTTGAAGGACTCGAGACAAGACCAGTTTTGAGAAGAGTTGGAGTCAAACCAAATAGACATCTCAAACCAACTGATTTTCAAAAATGGGTCAGAAAATGCAGTGCATCTGGGGATCCATATGACCACTTAGCAAGCTTTAAGCAAGTGCTAAGAGCAAAATGCATATTTGATTCCCACACTCAATTTGAGGGATTTGGAATGACATTAGAAGGAAAATCATTGACATAGTTCCAAAACATTCCACCAAGATCAATCATGGACTTAAATACATTAGCTCAGGAATTTGTAGCTGCATGTTTCAAAACTGGGATCAAACATAATATGGTAGCTCAAATCTATAGCTTCAAACAAAAACAAGGTGAGTCTGTTAGGGATTGTGCAACTAGAATGAAACAATATATTGCAAGATGCCCAAAACTAGAAATACCTGCAGAAGAAAGACTAGTGTCATTGTTTCTGGAAGGATTGTTGAACAAAGAACTTCATGCTATACTGTATAGCAAGAAGTATATGACCCTAGAAGAGTGTGTATCAAATACGATTGACTTGGGAGACAATTGTGATATTCTCAATGACGAATATATCCCTAAGGATACTCAGAGTGAGTAAATAGCATCCTCAAAACCAACACAAGTGGGACCAGCTGTCTATTGCAGCACCACTAACATGCATCAAATATATGCTCAAAAGGATGAACGAAATGATGAATAACATGCAAAAAGTACCTATGAGGGGACCAGGGCAAAGGATGTCTCAATAGGGACAATCAATTAGGCCACAAAAATGGTGTGCTATCGAGGATAAATGGACCAACCATGAGACCAATGAGTGCTATTATCAACCAAAGTACGACAGAAATGTTCAATATGTGCCCATGAGGCCACAAGGACAACCCATGTATAAATATCAGCCTAATATGGCCCCAGTACAAAGACCATCGATGGGTATGGAAAGAGCACAACCAGTGCTGGTTCAACAATATCCATATCCTGGACATAATGCAGTGCCTATAACATGCATGCATTCAGAAGGAGTCATAGATAAACAAGCATTAGTGCATGTTACCCCTTATGTTGAGCCTAGTCCATCTACAATAATGGTAGAAGGGGAGTGGTATAATTCACACCCACCTTCAATGGAAGAACTTGTGACTTATGCTACACCAGAGCTTACACCAATGTACTATGTAGCTAATCAAGGTGTTAGACCTCCTATGGTAAGACCCATGATTAAGCCAAGGACTGGAAACTGTCATTATTGTGGTGCAGATGATCATTGAAAAAATGAATGCCCAGAACTAGACAAGAACATTAAACCAGTTGAAGCTCTTTGTACACAATGTTGCAAAAAAGGGGGACACTTCCCTGAAGACTGTCCAAAAAGTCCTTTAAACAAGGAAAAAACAATAGTGAATGTAGTCCAAGTGATAACTAGTAGCTCATCAGAGAGTGAACCTATTGTTCCAATCAAAGTGATCACTAGAGCCCGGGCTAAGAAAAAGAAACATAACTCCTATGATGAATCAGAGAACACTAAAATTTCCTCTCAAAAAGACCAAGAAAATAAGAAGTCAAAGGTATGAGATGAGGAAATAGAAACAAAGGGTTGAAATTGAGGAGAAAGCCGAAAAATATTCCAGAAAAACGTGAAAGAAACAGGAAGTGAAATTAAAAAAACCACAATGACATCTGGAGGATCAATTTTGGTAGATAAAATTTTTGAGCCTATTAATGCACCTTGGAAGCTTACCAAGTAGGACTTAAAGCAGGCCAAAACATGGAAAACAAATGGAAAAACTGTCCTTCTCCAGATATGAAAGCAGCTAAGCTTGAAGCTTATCAAAATTTGGTAAGAATTACTCAAGAGATGCTGGAAAAACAAAACCCCAAGCTTGAGAGTTTAGCAAGCCTAAGGAGCTTGTGGTAGAAACCAGTAAGAGAAATCCAAAGTGGTGGTAGAACCCCACCTTGAAACTAAAGAGCCATACAGTGAAGACGCTTTAGATGGAATTCCATTTGTGGAAGAAGACTGGCCAAGACATTTATGAGAAAAAGTAAGGGAGATTAATGATGGGAGCATAACCTTGAATTCGGCTCCTATAGAGGAAGTTTGGTTAGACCATTTACCTCTTGATATGGACAATTATATCCAATCCTTGTATGGGGATTGTGGATTTTAAGCATCAGGAATATCTAAACCAATGACTCTGAGAACACTACCCTCTACTTAGGGGACAATGAAGATGAATCCATAGTGTGTAAAACCACTCAGATAAAGAGAGAGGAACAAGACCTAGAGATAGACAACTGCTAGTAGCAAGCTAACATAGACACCATTTCTTGGAATTCTCTTTGTAAAAAAATTATTATCTTGATGAATCGGGGATATTGTAACTCCTACTTTCTCGGATAAACTCTGTAATTAATGAGCCGGGGCTACAAGCTTCCAGATTGTATCATCTAGTCATCACCCAGCTTTGGTAGAACTCTAGATTATTAGTTTTGACCACCCAAAAACCTTGGCTAAGGTATAAAAGCCAATTTTTGTAAGTTTTTTATAAGTTTTTTGGATAAGAAATACACAGCGTGAGCTAACGGCACTCACTTCTCTCCTTTTCGCGCTTCCTACTCCCTTTTCGGTTGTCGCATTGCGATTGTGTTTGTTGCATTGCAACAGCAGGTAAGAGCTCTACACATTGACGTAAGTCATTCACAGTATTTCGTAGCTTTTGGCGTCACCGACCCGCGGCCTAATTTCATCAAAACTAGGAATTAACATTTAAATCAAAAACTAAGCATAGGCGGGGCATTGGGGCATCATTTCTAAGAATTTAGATGCATTCTGGGTCGAAAACGACTAGGTCAAAAATCCACTGTTGTTAATAATTGCGATTTTGGAACTTGACCTAAAGTGGGATTTGAGACCATAAGCATGTGTGTTTAGGTCTTATAAAGTTGTCTTAGAAGTTTCATTATGTTTGGATGTCATTTGATGCTGTAATGGATGTGATTTGCTGCCGATGAGCGATTGGATTTTGGTGATTTCAGTCACTTGGGTGTAGCTTGAGTTAGATGCAAGTTGTTAGTTGTTTTCTGAGAGATTGACAACCTCTTCTAGCCTCTATGCACTAGTCCAGTTAGCTTCTTCCCATGGTTTGACAAATTAATTGTGGTTCTCGCTAATACTGCAATAAGATAGGATGGTGAGGTTAGACATGCGTCCCACATTGGCACCGTTGCCGGGGATCGAAGAGATCGAAACTAAGGAAAAACACAAGCGTCTTGTGTAGTTGTCCTTTAACTTCCTCTATGTTCACCTAGAGTTGAAAACTTTCTTTTAGAAACCGCATAGCTTAAGATTGTAGTCTTTTGTTGTGTAGAGGTAGCTTGGAGAAAAATCATACTTGCTGAGTACCTTTAGGACTGTAGGATTGTAGATTTAGATTAGGATTTGGAGAATTACTGGTAGACAAAACAAGTCTTAAGATCAAGGCTCTAAAAAACATTAAAAAACACAATAAAACAAGTGTTTGTGGACACTTTCCACAACCCCATTGCATGAGTATCTAGGAGTAGGGTAAGTAGAATCTGAGGTGGATTTCAGAACATTGCTCTCTCTGAAAGAATCAAGTGTGAGTTGTTATTGGAAGTTGCAAAATTTTAGGTCTACGGCTAGAAAAAAGACTCGAATCCACTTAATCCGACTGGAGAGTAAGCCCAAGAGTTGTCTAAACCAATTGGTAAGCTCAAAGACACTTTGAGGTAAAAATTTCAAGAGTTGGCCAAAACTCAGACTATTTACTTTTTCTTGACATTTTAAGCCAAATTAAGTTTTGACTTGATTCATAGGCTTAAAATACATCATATAAAGACTATCCTTGAGAAAATTGCAAAAAAGTGCTCATTTTAAGCCTAAAGTTAATAATTGCGATTATTAACTTTCTGCTCTAAATTGGCCAAGGTTCATACCATTGACTCATTGCATGTGTACAAACAACTTTTGTAAAGGCCCAAGAGATTTGGATCACTAAACTGACAAAAAACTAAAGTTTGTATTGACTTTTTGAATTTTAAGTATAAATTGGGGAAAAATTTATCCAAACTTGTTGAAATTTGATTCATAGGCTTATGTTGATGTGATAAACATGTGTATATGCTCAATTGACCAAAAATTTGTAAAAATTTGTCAGAAGTAAATAATCACGATTATTTACATCTACCCTATTTTTCAACTTTTGTGACCAAGTCTGCATACCACTAGCTTCACCATGTTGTAATAAGCCCACAAACCAATTTGGTAAGATTTGGACCACTGGAGTGAAATTTGTGACTAAAATTACAAAGTTAGTCTGCGGACAGATAACTGATGACCATTTAACCAAAAATTGTCCAAACTTGATGAAAATTAGCTAGTGACCTTAACGTAAGGAGGTTGGGGCAAAAACTTGCAAAAATATAGTTGGAGTAAATAATCATGATTATTTACATCTGCTTCAAAACTTGATGATTTTGCAAATTTAAGTGCATTACAAGGCCCTCAAGCATATCAAGTAGACCTCACAAATCAATTTTGGTGAAATTTGGATCCCAAAAGTGAGACTTAATCCAGATTCTTGAAGTCGGAGTCTGCGGGCACCAAACACTTGATAAAATTGATCAGATTTTGTCCAAACTTGTTGAAACTTGTCCAGGGAGTCTAACAAGTTGTATACTTGCTAAACCTATCAAAAAAGTGCAAAAAATTGACAAAAGTAAATAATTGTGATTATTTACTCCTGTTATCGAGAGACATAAAATTTGACTTTTGAACTTATTCAGTGATAGACCAACATAATATAAAGCTACACGGCAATTTTGGGTTCAATCGGATCAAAATTGATACATGTACACTTAGTTTTCAGGTTGCAGATCAAACCTTTGAATTTTTGCTAAAGTCAAATTTGAAAGTCAAATTTTGACTCTCATATTTGAAGTGATACTCAAAGACCAATTATAAGAGTTAGCAAAAACTCTATTGTCTTTATAGAAGAATAGCTAACTCGGTCAAGTTTGTACAGGAATCAGGTTGCAGACGAGGAATCCATGGCTTGACAAAAAGTTACAATTGAATCGAGTGGAAATTGACCACAAGTGAATCCAAAGGTGAGTACTCTATCCAGGGCTTCATAAGTCTATATAAACCTTAGATCTAGTCGTGTACTAGGAAATCAGGGCATACTCGGAGAAACTTCCAGTAGAGTATCTACCAAAGAAAGCGTGAATCAAGGCAATTCCTTGCACACAATTCTTGAAGAAGTCTCAGACACTTTTTCAAATTCAACATCCAAAATGTCTTCTTACTCGACTCACTCAGAAACCGGAACGATAGTGCGCTATAGGTATATACTATTATACAAGACTAACCGTCATGGAGCCTAGATTTACTTGGACCCTAACGAGGAGTATGCTATTCACAATGATGACCATGGTATTGACTTAAAAGAAGAGGTTAGGGCAAACAAACAAGGAAAAATGTACATGGATTGAAACGGAACTCAGTATTTACAGGTCAAAAACCCTGACGTGGTAGACAAATGGGGGTTAGAAGTAAACACCATAATCCCATATATGTCAGCAAAAGAAGGACCACTAACTTTAGAATTCAAGGAATACGATCAAGTAGACTTGAAGCCTTCGAAACGGCTTAGTACAGATAATCCTAGGATCAGAGTCTATTGTTGGGAAGATAGAAACATAAAAGATCTTTTGTGGACTTCTTATGCCAAACTAGGACAATTAACGGCGATGAAAATCATCTATATCTTCAAGATCAAAGATAAGGGGTCAGCAGACCTACCAACCTACTTGTTTAGGGATTTTTATAACAACAACTTTGTTATGATGACTCTTGAGGAGGTAGAACAAACCAAATACCAAGGGTATTCCATCCGGGATTGGATATTAAAGCAAGGACCAGAAACAATTCCAAGGGATGAACACCCTGAGAGTCATCTAAGAGTAATGTGAAGAAACCAGAAACCACCTCATAACGTAGAAAACCGGGTGACACTAAGGCGAGTCCAGGGTTACATGAGTCACTAATTCCAACAGGCTGGTTGAGGACTCGAAACAGGACCAACTCCCAGAAGACCTAGAGTTGAACCAAACAGACGCATCAGACCAGCTGATTTTCAAAAATGGGTCAGAAAATACAGTGGATCAAGGGATCCATACGACCACTTAGCAAGCTTTAAGCAAGTGCTAAGAGCAGAGCGTATATCGATTTCCACACTCAATTTGAGGAGTTTGGAATGACATTAGAAGGAAAAGCTTTGATATGGTTCCAAAACATTCCACCAAGGTCAATCATGGACTTGAACACATTAGCTCAGGGATTTGTATCTACTTGTTCCAAAAAGGGGATCAAACATAATGTGGTAGCTCAAATCTATAGCTTTAAATAGAAACATGCTGAGTCTGTTAGGGATTGTGCAACTCGAATGAAACAATACATTGCCAGATTCCCAGAGATGGAGATACCTGCAGAAGAACGACTTGGATAAGTAAGTAACTAGTTAATTACTCCACCTTGGACTAGGTGACATTTGAAACAATCTTATGTGAGGTATAGGTGTTTGTTTTTGACATTGAGGGCAGTCCTTTACAAAAGAGCAAACATCACTCCTCATAGTCGACCAAAATACTCCAAGTCTCAAGATTCTTTGCATAGTTTGGTCTTCTGCAAAGTGAAGTCCCACTATGGTAATATGTGTTTGACTTAGGTATTGGTCTTTCTCTTTAGGATTAATACATAAGAGCAATATTCAATCTCGATTTCTTTTGTATAGCCTACCAGCTAGTAATTGATACATAGTCGATTGCTCGATTAATCCGATTGTAATAGAAAGTGGTATATGTGAATTCACTTGAGCTATTGTCATCAATGATACCATGGTTTCCAACCATCGAGGTATCATTTCCACGAAGAACAAATAGGCATCTGGTAGATCATTGTCTACCCCTTTAGGTGATTCTCCTGAAACAATTCTTGACAAATGATCTGCTCTTTGATGAGTAGTGCGTTTTTTTACAACCACAATGAAATCAAATTCCAGAAGAATGGTGAACCATCTCACTACTTCCTGTGCTGCATGGCTTTTTGACCAAGTACAATAAAGCTTGGTGGTCTACAAAGAACACAAACTTGTTTGCGAGTAGGTAATGTCGATACTTTTTTATGGCATAGATCATTCCTAATCCTTCCCTTTTGGTGGTGGTGTAGTTCTTTTCTACCATGTCAACTGTTGGCTAGCATATGAGATAGGAAAATCAAAATTTTCGTCTCCTGGTTGAGCTATATACAGCCTATGGCAAAATTGGAAGCATCTACATGTATGTGGAATATCTTATTCCAATCTGGTGCTTTCATTATTGGAGCTGAGGTGAGAGCTTGCTTAAGCTTCATGAAGGATTCTTCACATGCCTAGGTCCATTCAAAGTGTGTAATCAAGCTATACATGGGTTTTGCAATTATAGCATACATGTAAATGAACCGTCTGTAATATCCACAATGCCCCATGAAAGCTTGAACCCCCTTGACTGTTGTTGGTCTAGGCAAATCAGCAATGACATGATTTTTTTCAATATCAGTAGCTATGCCATTTTTAGACACTATATGTCCAAGAAATTTTCCTTGTCTACCCATGAATGTGCACTTTTCAGGATTTAAGCAAATCTTATAAAGTCTACATTTTTTGAATATCTTTTTGAGGTGTTCAAAATGATCAGCTCGGACTGACGAATGTATGCATAGATCATCCATGTATACTTCCAAGAATTTCCTAATATATTTTTTAAAAGCATGGCTCATCAATCTTTGAAAGGTGGCTGGAGCATTAGTTAACCCAAAGGGCATAACCGGATAAGCAAAAATACCCCATTCTGTTGCAAAAGCAATTTTATGCTGATCTTTTGGGTCAACCAAAAGTTGATTGTATCCTAAAAAGCCATCTAAGAAACTATAAGCTTCTTTCCCTGCAACTCATTCTAAAACAAGCTCAGTGATTGGAAGTGGAAAGTTGTCTCTAATGGTAGCTGCACTCACTTTTTTGAGATTGACACACACTCGTAATTTTCCATTCTTCTTGGGTACTACCACAATTGGAGACACCCAATCTGTGTGTTCAATTTTGTAAATGAATTCGGATTCTTTTAGTTTTTCAATCTCTTCTTTGATCTTTCTGGCAAATTTTCATTATATGTGTATGGCCTTTGTCTACTTGGTTTCGCATCATCTCTCATAGGTATGGTATGTTGACAGATTTTTGGATCAACACCCTTGAGATCCTTGTAAGACCAAGCAAAGATATCTCGGTATTCTTTTAGCAAGCTTAGCAAAAGCTCTTCTTCTTCCTCTGTTAGGTCATTTGCAATGTAAGCAGGCCTAGGTTCTTCCCCTGGTTCAGCCAAGTCTATCTTTTTCGCATTCTCGGGCCTTCGTAGGACTCGCCTTGTTTCCGTAATTCCCTAATAGGTTGCTCGACTATGATTTTTCTGTCTTAGAGAGTATATTTTTTGTAATGGGATGGAACACTCTTTACATCCTTACCATCCTCTTCCGTGGTTTCCATTTCGGTCGTATATATTTCCTTTAGAGCTTTTTTTAACTCTTGATATTTCTTTTTCCGCTCAACTCGTGTCATGGTTGGCCCCTTGTCCTGTTTGTTTGGCTTTGCTTGAGTATCCTTCCTTGTTTTTCTCGCTATTTTTGACATTTTTGGATTTTTGTTTGAAGGCTATCTACTAGTGATTTTGTCCTTGACACAATCATGTGCCTCTATCTGCATCAGGAATTGTGTTCTACTGGAGATTGATGGCATAAGTTGTGTATTCACGTTTCTGGTGTCTCTTTTTTGTCTATACCATTTTTGTCTTCTTGGTTTTTGGTTAGCAAAGTCAAAAAACTTTTCCTCTCCTCCTTTCAAGAGTAGCTTAGCTCTCACATGTTTTTTTTTTTACCCTGAATCTTCTGAGGTAGCTAAGTGTTCATCTAACTCATCTGCTGCATCATAGTAGAAGTCTAAAAAGACTTGTTGAGCTTTCATCAAGTCCTTGGATTCCTCAATTTCATCTTCAACGTTGAGGGTTGAAATCATTTGGATGGGAATTATGTCGTAGCCATCCTCATTGCAAAATTGAGTAGGCATAGACGTATTCACACATACATCCATTGTCGCTGAAATTTGAGTCCATTCAAATGGCTCAAACAAATGTTCTGGAAAGGGTTCAGGTACATAGGCTTCGCATGTGCAATCCCTTTCTAAAGTGCATTCTTCTCATTTGAGGCTTCCGTTTTCTAAAGCTCCGTACATCCAAATAGGAGTGTCTTTGTTTAACCAAGAAGGAAGCTTAGTTTCAGCTGAAGAGACTGAATCAAACTCTTTTATGGGCATTCTCAAGACATCTCTATAAGTGTGATCTTTTAAATTAACCCTTGTTCTAACAAAACAAGAAAGTACAGATATTTGTTTCTCCAATCTTGGATAAGCTGTACCTGTCGCATGAAAGGTCTTCCCAATATGATTTTATAATTGAGTTTCTTCCCAAAGTCCACTATGGCAAAAGTGTGTTGGTATTCAATCCCACAGGAATTAACTATCACTTTCTCTAGCAGTCCTAAGGGTCTTTCAATATGTCCATCAACCAATTGCAATTTCATTCGAGTTTGTCTAATGACTGGTTGTCCCTAGGATTTCCATACTGCTTTCGTGGCTATGGCTATGCCTGCTCCACTATCTAGTATTGCCATGGTTTCAATGTCATTATATTTCATTGGAAGGGTTATGTTTCATTCTTCTCCTTCATAATATTCTCTAACTTTGTTCATTGGAACAGATCAAATCTCTTTGTTATCCATTTCATTTTTCAAATTTTCCATTTTTCTTTGAGATTAGCCCCGTTATCCCCACCTTCTCTAGGGTTTTTTGTAGATCATTCCATAAATATGGTCTGAGTTTTAACATTTCTCCCAAAGTAAGAGTGCATTTGATGTGTGTAGACATGATTGAATGAATTTTGTCTACTTCTAGGGTCTGTTCCGCTCTTTTTACTTGAGTGGTCTTACACACTATGGATTCATCTTCATTATCTCCCAAGTAATGGGTAATGTTTTCAAGGTCAATGGTTTCGACATTCCTGAAGCTTCAGATCCGCAATCCCCATACAAGGATTGTACATTCATGTCCATATCAGGTGGTAGATTGTCTAACCAAACTTCCTCTATAGGAGGTGACTTTAGAGTGAGGCTCCCATCATTGATCTCTCTAACTTTTTTCCATAAGTGTCTTGGCTAGTCTTCCTCTACAAATGGAATTCCGTCTATAGCATCTTCGCTATCCGGAACTATAACTTCTGGTTCTTTTGTTTCAAGGTGGGGTTCTACCACCACATCGTATTTTTCTTTAGTGTCTCTTACCACAAGCTCCTTAGGTTTTACGATACTTTCAAGCTTGGGTTTTTGTTTTTCCAGCATTTCTTGTGTAATTCTTCTCAAATCTTGATAAGATTCAAGCTTAGCTGCTACCATGTCTGGAGAAGGATAGTTCTTCCATTTGTTTTCCATGTTTTGGCCCGCTTTTAAACTTGCTTGGTAAGCTTCCAAGGCTGCATCAATAGGCTCAAAAATTTTATCAACCAAAATTGATCCTCTAGATTTTGCGGTCGTTTCTTGGATTTCGCTTCTAGTTTCTTTTACCTTTTCCTAGAATAGCTATTTTGCTTTCTCCTTGATTTCAGCTCGTTGTCTTTGTCTTCTCAATTCATACCTTTTGCTTCTGCTTCTTTTGGTCTTTTGAGAGGCAGATTTTGTAGTGTCCGAATCATCAGAGGAGTTGTGTTTCTTTTTCTTAGTCCGAGCTCTAGTGATTACCTTGATTGGAACAATCGGTTCAATCTCAGACGAGCTACTAGGTATCACTTGGACTACGTTTACTACTGTTTTACCCTTGTTTAAAGGATTTTTAGAACAATCTTCTGGAAAGTGTCCTCCCTTTTTGCAACATTGTATGCATTAAGCTTCAACCCGCTTGAGGTTTTTGTCAGGCTCTAGGCATTCATTTTTCCAAGGATCATCTGCACCACAGTTGTGACAGTTTCTCGTTCTTGGCTTAATCATGGGTCTTACCATAGGAGGTTTGACACTTTGATTAGCTACATAATACATTGGTGCGAGCTCTGGTGGAGCATAAGTCACAGGTTCCTCCGTTGGCGGTGGATGTGAATTATACCAATCTCCCTCTACCATTACTATAGATGGACTAGGCTCATCATAAGGTGTAACAGGCCCTAGTGCTTGTTCATCTATGACTCCTTCAGAATTCATATACTTTACAGGCACTGCATTATGTCCTGGATACGGAGGTTTTTGACCAAACACAGGTTGAGGTCTTTCCATACCCATAGGTGGTCTTTGAGCTTGGACCATATTAAGTTGATATCTGTACATGGATTGTCCTTGTGGCCTCACGGGCACGTACTGAACATTCCTATCATACTTTGGTCGGAAGTAGCACTCGTGGGTCTCATGGTTGGTCCATTTACCCTCGATTGCACACCAATTTTGTGGCCTAATTAGTTGTCCTTGTTGAAGTAACTCTTGTCCTGGTCCCCTCTTAGGTGCTTTTTGCATGTTGTTCATCATGTCATTCATCCTTTTGAGCATGTCTTCTATGGCTGAAAGCGGTGTTGCAGTAGCCGTTCCCACTTGTGCTAGTTTAGTGGATGTTGTTTTCTCACTTTGGTTATCCTTAGGGACATCTTCTTCATTGAAAATATCACAATTGTCTTCTAAGTCAATCGTACCATCTAAGACATATCTAGGATTATGGTGTTTACTTCTAACCCCCATTTGTCTATCATGCCAGGGTTTCAACTTGTAAATAGTGAGTTCCCTTTCGATCTATGTACATTTTTCCTTGTTTGTTTGTCCTGATTTCTTCTTTGAACTCAATCCCATGGTCATCAATGAGAATAGCGTACTCTTTGCTAGGATCCAGATAAACCTAAGCTCCATGGCGATTAGTCTTATAAAAGGTGAGTATATGCTTATAGCGTATTGTCGTTCCGGTTTTCGAGTGAGTCGAATAAGAAGACATTTTGGACCTCGAATTAGAAAAAGTGTCTGAGACTTCTTTCAAAACAGTGTGCAAGGAATTGCCTTGATTTACGCTTTCTTTGGTGGATACTCTATTGGAAGCTTCTTCGAGTATGCCCTGATTTCATAGTACACGACCAGATCTAAGGTTCATAAAGACTTGTGAAGCCCTGGATAGAATACTTATCTTTGGATTGACTTGTTGTCAATTTCCACTTGACTCGATTGCAACTTTCTGCAAACTACCGATTCCTTGTCTGCAACCTGATTCCTGTACAAATTTGATCAAGTTAGCTATTCTTCTATAAAGATAGTAGAGTTTTTGCTAATTGTCGTGATTGGTCTATGTGTATCACTTCAATTCGAACTATGGGAGTCAACAATTGACTTTCAGATTCGACTTTGGTAAAAAATCAAAGGATTAATCTGCAACTTGAAAACTGAGTGAACATGTACCAATTTGGATCCCATTGAACCCTAAATTGCCCGGTGGCTTTGTAATTATGCTGGTCTAACACTGTACAAGTTTAAAAGTCAAAACTGGTGTCCTTGGATAGCAATAGTAAATAATCGCGATTATTTACTTTTGCTAGTTTTTTGCACGTTTTGGCTTGGTTTGGCAAGTATACAAACTGCTAAAGTCCCTGGACAAGTTTCAACAAGTTTAGACAATTTCTGTTCAAGTTTATCAACTGTTTTATGTCCGTAGACTTTGATGTCAAGAATCTGGCTTAAATCTCACTTTTGTGATCCAAATTTCACCAAAATTGATTTGGGTGGTCTACTTGATATGCTTGACCTTATGGTATGCTCAAACATGCAAAATTTTCATTTTTTGAAGTAGATGTAAATAATCGCGATTATTTACTCCAGCTATATTTTTGTAAATTTTTGTCCCAACTTTGACACAGATCTGTTAAGCACCTCAAGTTAAGGTCTCTAGCCAAGTTTCAACAAGTTTGGACAAGTTTTGGTCAAATGGTCATCAATTTTCTGTCCACAGACTAACTTTGCAAATTTGGTCACAATTTTCAATCCAATGATCCAAATCTTACCAAATTTGGTTTGTGGGCTTATTACGGCATGGTAAAGCTAGTGATATGCCAACTTGGTCAGAAAAGTTGAAAAATGGGACAGATGTAAATAATCGCAATTATTTACAACTGGCAACTTTTTGCATCTTTTTGGCCTATGAATCAAATTTCAACAAATTTGGACAAATTTTTCCCCAATTACACTCAAGATTAAGAAAGTCAGTACAAAGTTTAGTTTTTACCCAGTTTTTTGCCAGTTTGGTGATCCAAATCTTTTGTGCCTTTACAAAAGTTGTTTGTACACATGCAATGAGTCAATGTTATGAACCTTGGTCAAATCTAAGCTGAAAGTTAATAATCGTGATTATTAACTTCAGGCTTGAAATGAACAACTTTTTTGCACTTTTTTCAAGGACGGTCCTTTTATGAGCTATTGTAAGCCTATGAATCAAGTCAAAACTTAATTTGGTCTAAAATATCAAGAAAAAGTAAATAATATGAGTTTTGGCCAACTCTTGAAATTTTTACCTCGACGTGTCCTTGAACTTACCCACTGGTTCAGAAAACTTTTAAGCTTACTCTCAATTCGGATTGAGTGGTTTGGAGTCTTTTCGTGCTATTTCTAGTCGTAGACCTGAAATTCTGCAACTTCCAATAACAACTTACAATGATTCTTTTCAGAGAGATCAATGTTCTGAAATCCACCTTGGATCCTACTTACCCTACTCCTAGATTCTCATGCAATGGGGTTGTGAAAAGTGTTCACAAACACTCGTTTTCTTATCTTTTATGGTTTTTTGAGCATTGATCTTAAGACTTGTCTCGTCTCTCAATTATCCTCAAAATCCTAATTTATTCCTACAATCCTAAAGGCACTCAGCAAGTATGATTACTTCCAAGCTACCTCTACACAGCAAAAGACGACAATCTTAGGCTATGCGATTTCTAAAAGAAAGTTTCAACTCTAGGAGATCCTAGAGGAAGTTAAAGAATAACTTCACAAGACGCTTGTGTTTTTTCCTAGTTTAGGTCTCTTCAATCCCCGATAGCGGTGCCAAATGTGGGACGCATGGCTAACCTCACCATTCTATCTTATTGCAGTATTAGCAAGAACCACGATTAAATTGTCAATCCATGGGATGAAGCTGACTCGACTAGTGCATAGAGGCTACAAGAGGTTGTCAATCTCTCAAAAAACAACTAACAACTCACATCTAACTCAAGATACACTCAAGTGCTCATCGACAAACAAATCACATCCGTTACAGCATCAAATGATATCCAAACATAACAAAAATTCTAGGACATGTTTATAAGACCTAAGCACACATGCTTATGATCTCAAACCCCACTTTAGATTAAGTTCCAAAATTGCGATTATTAAAGCAATGGATTTTTTATCTACTCATTTTGGACCCAGAATGCATCTAAATGCTTAGCAATGATGCCCCAATATCCCGCCTATGCTTAGTTTTTGATTTGAAAGTGTAAATTTCTAGTTATGATGAAATTACATCGCAGGTCGGCGATGCCAAAAGCTACGAAATACTGTGATGTACTTACGTCAATGCGTAGAGCTCTTACCTGTGGTTGCAATGCAACAAACGCGACTGCAATGTGACAACCGGGGAGGAAGTAGGAAGTGCGAGAAGGAGAGGAGTGAGCACCGTTAGCTCACGCTGTGTATTTCATTATCCAAAAACTTAATAATAACTTATAAAAAGTGACTTTTATACCTTAGCCAAGGTTTTTGGTGGTCAAAACTAATAATCTGGGAGTTCTACCAAAGATGGGTAATGACAGGTTGATACAATCTGGAAGCTTGTAGCCCCGACTCACCAATTACAAAGTTTATCCGAGAAAATAGGAGTTACAATATTTTTGCTTTATCAGAATAATAAGTGTTTTACAATGAGAACTCCAAAAAATAGTATCGATGGTTTCTATGTTAGCTTGCTGCTAATAGGGAGGCTAACCAATAGGCTTTAGGCACACTATGAGGGTAACATGAGGAGGAGCTTGACAAGTGTCCTATTTGCCTTCTTGGTACCAAGCTTGCCTTGTGTGAGGGTGTGTGTGTTCTCTCTCTAGCCCCTAGAATGAGGGCTCACCCCTTTATGAATAGGGATATGATTTGAGTTTTTGAACATCTTACCCTCAAGCACCTTAGTCATGGAGTACCTTAGCACCTTAGTCATTAAGCACCTCAAGCACCTTAGTTAGCAAGCACGACAAGCACCCCAAACTTGGGCCGGGTTCCCACCTCATGCACAACCCTAGCTCACCTAGGTCAAAGGACTTTCAACACTAACCATTGGAGGTCTTGAATGAAGCTAACCCTAAGGCCTTTAAGCTCCATTAGTTACATTTGATCTTTGACAGCTCATCTCTCGTTCGGTCCCCTTTACCATTGGCCCCATGTTGGGATAGACCCATAAGCACATGTCTATATTCTAGCCCTTTTTCCCATCTATTCTCCCACATTAAATGATCAGTTTACTATGAGAAGATCATTTGGGTTGGTTAGATATTAGATTTTATGACATTACCTCTCTCTTGAAATCATAATCGTCCTCGACTATGAGGTAGAAGAGATAAAGCTTTAGCCATTAGTCAATGTTTTTTAGCAGATAGAGGATCCCTTTTCACCCTACGACATCTTTCCAAGATGGATGCCTAATCCATTTGGTGCTTGGGAGACATAGCTAGCGCAAGCATGTCTTCTCTTTAGTCCATTTCATTCTTCCAAGTAGAGTGACAAATTCTACTTGGTGTTTGAGAGACTTCGTCATCACAAACATGATTCTAAGCATGCAATACTACTTAAATGTTTGCACAATAAAGACAGAACTGGTCTTATAAGACAAAAACATTGGTCATTTAAATTTTTTTTGTACATTTGCTTACTCTAATGTAGCATTGTAAGCATTGACAAAGTTCATACTATCCTTAAGTTGTATTCCTTGCATCCATCTAGCATCTTCAAAAGGATAATTTTTGAACTTAATAAGATACTGTCAAATAATCTTACCATGTCGTAGTACCTTGTCTTCATGCCGAAGGATAGCTTCGGGTTGTAGCCTCTTCTTGGTCTTCGATTTTGAGAGGGTCTTCAATAATTGGTTCACTTGGTGGCTCTCTAGGGCTTAAGTAGGCTCATATGAAAAGCATTGTGTATGAGCCAACGGGTGGGCAACTTGAGTTGAAATCCATCTCATTGATTGGATTCAAGATTTGAAAATGACCATAGTATCTTTTTGCTAATTTAGCATAATACTTTTGATGGCCCGTAGGATTTTTGCGTGTCGTTTGCCTCAATCGAGCCTTGGGAAACTTAAGTAAGACCCAAGTATTTTCTTGGAACGTTCAATCCCTTCTGTGCTTGTCATCAACAGATTTTTGCCTTTGTTGAGAGATGGATATAGCCTCCTTAATCTTTTAAAAATATTCTTGTAGGTCATGGCTACACTCATCGACAACGAAGATCTTCTCATGTACTTTAAGTAATAAGGGACTTTTAGGTCTTCCCTCTATGATTTCAAAAGGTGGTTTTTCTGTAGAAGTATGGATAGTGTTATTGTGCGCATACTCTACAAGAGGTAAGTACTTTTTTCATTGTGAGCATTGATCTACTTTTGTAACATAAGTCTTTAGTAGATTGAGTATTGTAAGATCGGATATCTCACTTTGGCCATGCGTTTGTGGGTGATAGGCCACGACTATACTCGTCAGCAACAAAGATCTTCTCGTGTACTTTAAGTAGTAAGGAACTTTTAGGTCTTCCCTCTATGATTTCAAAAGGTGCTTTTTCGATAGAAGTATGGACAATGTTATTGTACGTATACTCTACAAGAGGTAAGTACTTTTTCCATTGTGAGCATTGATCTACTTCTGTAACATAAGTCTTTAGTAGATCGAGTATTGTAAGATTGGCTATCTCACTTTAGCCATTCGTTTGTGGGTGATAGGCCTAAGAGAAATTCAATCTTGTACCTAGAGTTTCAAAGATATATTTTCAAAAATTATTGGTCATTCTAGGATCTCTATCTGACACAATTCTAGGGCTACACGAGTCACTATTTCCAACAAATTTGTTTGAAGGACTCGAGATAGGACCAACTGCCAAAAGAGTTGGAGGCAAACCACATAGATGTGTCAAAACAGTTGATTTTCAAAAATGGATCAAAAAATACAGTGGATATGGGGATCCATATGAACACTTAGCAAGCTTTAAGCATGTGCTAAGAGCAGAATGAATATTTGATTTCCACACTCAATTGAGGGATTTGGAATCACATTAGAAGGAAAATTGTTGACATGGTTCCAAAACATTCCACCAAGTTCAATCATGGACTTAAATACATTAGCTCAGGGATTTTTAGCTACATGTTCCAAAACTGGGATCAAACATAATATGGTAGCTCAAATCTATAGATTCAAACAGAAACAAGGATGAAACAATACATTGCAAGATGCCCAAAACTAGAAATACCTGTAGAAGAAAGACTAGTGTCATTGTTTCTAGAAGGATTGCTGAACAAAGAACTTCATGCTATACTGTATAGCAAGAAGCATATGACCCTAGAAGAATGTGTATTGGATGCTATTGACTTGGGAGACAATTGTGATATTTTCAATGAAGAAGATATCCCTAACGATACTTAAAGTGAGAAAACAACATCCTCAAAACCAGCACAAGTGGGAACAGCTGTTGCAACATCACTAACAGCCATAGAAGATATGCTCAAAAGGATGAACAAAATGATGAATAACATGCAAAAAGCACCTATGAGAGGACCAGGGCAAGGGATACCTCAACAGGGACAACCGATTAGGCCACAAAAATGGTGTGCTATTGAGGATAAATGGACCAACCATGAGACCATTGAGTGCTATTACCAACCAAAGTACGATGGAAATGTTCAATATGTGCCCATGAGGCCATAATGACAACCCATGTATAGATATTAGCCTACTATTGCCCCGGTACAAAGACCACCCATGGGTATGGAAAGACCACAACCAGTGTTGGGTCAACAACCTTCATATCTTGGACATAATGCAGTACCTGTTAAATGCATGCATTCAGAAGGAGTCATAGATGAACAAGCACTAGTGCCTGCTACACCTTATGTTGAGCCTAGTCCATCTATAGTAGTGGTAGAAGGGGAGTGGTATAATTCACATCCACCTCCAATGGAAGAACCTGTGACTTATGCTACACTAGAGCTTACATCGACATACTATGTAGCTAATCAAGGTGTTAGACCTCCTATGGTAAGATCATTGATTAAGCCAAGGACTAGAAATTTCCATAACTGTGGTGCAGATGATCATTGGAAAAATGAATACCCAAAATCGAACAAGAACATTAAGCCAGTTGAAGCTTTTTATAGACAATGTTGCAAAAAAGGGGGACACTTCCTTGAAGACTATCCAATAAATCCTTTAAACAAGGGAAAAATAGTAGTGAATGTAGTCAAAGTGATACCTAGTAGCTCATCGGAGAGTGAACCTATTGTTCCAATCAAGGTGATCACTAGAGCCTAAGCTAAGAAAAAGAAACATAACTCCTTTGATGAATCAAAGAACACTAAAATTTCCTCTAAAAAGACCAAGAAAAGAAGAAGTCAAAGGTATGAGAAACGGGGAGAAAGCCAAGAAACTATTCCAGGAAAAAGTGAAAGAAACGGGAAATGAAATCAAAGAAACCACAATAAAATCTGGAAGATCAGTTTTGGTAGACGAAATTTTTGAGTCTATTAATGCAGCCTTGGAAGCTTACCAAGCAGGACTTAAAGCACGTCAAAACATGGAAAATGGAAAAACTATCATTCTCTAGATATGGAAGCAGCTAAGCTCGAAGCTTATCAAAATTTGGTAAGGATTACTCTAGAGATGCTGGAAAAACAAAAACCCAAGCTTGAGAGTCTAGCAAAACCTGAGGAGCTTGTGGTAGAAACAAGTAAAGAGAAATCCAAAGTGGTGGTAGAACCCCACCTTGAAACTAAAGAGCCAAAATTCATAGTGCCTGACAGACGCTTTAGATGGAATTCCGTTTGTGGAAGAAGACTGGCCAAGACATTTTTGGAAAAAAGTAAGGGAGATTAATGATGGGAGCATAACCTTGAAGTTGGCTCCTATAGAGGAAGTTTGGTTAGACCATTTACCTCATGATATGGACAATGATATCTAATCCTTTTATGGGGATTGTGGATTTGAAGCATCAAGAATATCTAAACCAATGACGCTGAGAACACTACCCTCTTACTTAGGAGACAACAAAGATGAATCCATAGTGTGTAAAACCACTCAGATAAAGAGAGCAGAACATACCCTAGAGGTAGACAACATCCATTCAATCATGTCTACACCCATTCAATGCACTCTTACCTTGGGAGAACTGTTAAAAATGAGACCATATCCATGGAATGATCTACAAAAAACTCTAGAGAGGGTGGCGATAACAGGGCTAATCGCAAAAAATTTGGGTAAATTGAAACACGAATTGGATAGCAAAGAGATTAGATCCGTCCCAATGAACAAAGTCTAAGAATAATATGAAGGGAAAGAAGGAAACACAACCCTTCCAGTGATATATAATGATATAGAAACCATGGCAATACTGGATATTGGGGCAGGCATAGCCATTAGCCACAAAAGTAGTATGGGAATCATGGGGAAAACCAGCCATTAGACAAGCTCAAATGAAATTACAATTGGCTGATGGACACATCGAAAGACCCTTATGACTGCTTGAAAAAGTAATAGTTAGTTCCTGTGGAACTGATTATTAACATACTTTTGCAATAGTGGACTTTGAAAAGAAACTTAACTATGAAATCATCTTGGGAAGACCAATCATGCGACAAGTACAACTCAGGATTGGGGAAACAATTACTTGTAATTGAAGCAAGTGGGTCAATCACAGGGTTAATTTGAAAGATCACACTTATAGAGATGTAATGAAAATCAAGAGGATTAAGGACCTCCAAGATCAATTAGCTGCCGTTGGTGTGGATATTTCTCCAGAAGATTTAGCTCGGTGTTGCATTCGCATACTTCCGGCGAGATATGATGGTCTCGTTACGGCACTCAACACTCAAGTTCGTCCAACCCCTCTTATGTTTGAAGAACTAAGTGCAATGTTGCTTGAAGAGGAGCTACGACTCAGAACCAGGGATGGTGGAGGTGATGCTGCTTTCATAGCCAATGCAAAAGGCAAGGGGACTACGTCAAATGCTTCTAAGAAGAAGCCCAAGAAGAGGAAATTTTCAGGTAGCTGTTTTTACTGTGACAAGAAGGGTCATGCTGTTAAAGACTGTAGAAAGAAGAAAGCAGATGAGAAGAATGGCACCATGAAAGCTTCTTGGAAGGAAAGAGAATCCGCCAACAATGCTGAAACAGACCTTGAACTATGGGCTGTCATAGAAGAGGTATGCTCATCAACACAAACTCCGCTTGTTGATGGTTCTTGGATTCTAGATAGTGGTGCATCCCGACATATGACTAGTAAGTAAGACTGGTATAGTTCTTGGAAGCCTCTATAGGAACCCATAAGTGTAATTGCTGGGAATAATTCCAAATGTCTAGCCGAAGGGTCTGGGACAATTTATTTTTTAGCAGCTACAGGTGAAACTAAAGAGCTCTCTAATGTGTTGTACGTGCCTCAAATCAAGAAGAATTTGTTGTCCATTGCTGCAATCACTGATCGTGATCTTGAAGTCCGTTTCAAGAAAAATGGAGCAAAAATCTTGGATTCTAAAGGCAACACAGTGGGAAAGGGTGTAAGGCGCAACAACCTCTACGAACTTTCAACACTTACGGTCACTACAGAAAAAGGTACAACTCAATTATGGCATGAGAGATTTGGTCACTTAAGCATTGCTGTGCTAAAAGAGATGCAAAAAACTGGGATGGTAGCACACTTGCCTCAAATCTCAGAGATGAATGAAGTTTGTGAAGCTTGCATGATGGGCAAGCAACAAAGAAAGGCATTTCCATAAGAGAGTAGTAATCGAGCTCAGTCTCCTCTAGAGTTGGTACACGCAGATCTCTGTGGAAAAATGTCTACATCGGCTTTAGGTGGATCTTTCTACTTTTTGTTGTTAGTCTACGACTTTAGTAGAAAGATGTGGGTGTATTTCATTCGTGAGAAGTCTGAAGCTTTTGGAAAGTTTAAAATGTGGCAAAAGCTTGTAGAAAATGAAACAGGAAAGAAGGTGAAGAAGCTTCGCACAGATCGAGGAGGAGAATTCATCTCAAATGAATTCAACAATTACTGCAATTAGCATGGCATAAAACGACACCTTACTACAGCTTACACACCACAACAAAATGGCATTGTGGAGCATCACAATCGGACGGTGGTAGAAATGGCAAGGTGTATGCTCAAATCCAAGGGTATGCCAGATTCCTTTTGGGCCAAAGCAGTAAGTACAGCAGTGTATATTCTTAATCGAAGCTACACAAAGGCTTTGAAAGGGAAAACGCCTCAAGAAGCCTATTCTGTTAAGAAACCTTCAGTCTTGCATTTCAAAACATTTGGGTGTTTTTGTTATGCTCATATTCCTGATTCTCAAAGAACAAAGTTAGAAGCCAAAAGCAAGATTTGCGTATTTCTTGGATATAGTGAAGAGTCTAAGGCTTATAGACTCTACAATCCAGAGGCAAAGAAAATACTCACAAGTCGGGATGTGGTATTTGAAGAAGGGCCACATACAGTGGAGAAACCAGGTTCGTCCACTTTCTCATCAAATGAAGAAATAACTCACCATGTGCCAGACCAAAGTCAGGTAAAAAATCAAGAGGAGGAGTTGTCTGATGATGACTCAAATAAATCTAACCAACCTGTTGCAGCATCACAGAAAAAGCCACTACCAAAGTGGGCTCAACAGCTTTTTGATGCTCGAAACCCTCAAGTTCACAATCCTCATGAAGAGGAGGGGGGTTTGCGACGGTCAAAGAGAATAGAGGAGCAAAGGAGAGCCTCCGAACACATCATCAACATGGCTCTCATGATAGAAATTGTGGGCTCTGTGAAGGAGCCAGCCTCTTTTGAGGCCATGGTTGATCCAAAATGGAAGGAAGCGATGCAGTTTGAATACGACAGCATCATAAAGAATGACACTTGGGAAGTGGTGGATCCAAAGAAAAAAGTCATTGGCACAAAATGGGTGTACAAGCTCAAACATAAAGCTGATGGCTCTTTGCAAAAGTACAAAGCTAGGTTAGTAGCACAAGGATTCTCTCAAGTTGAAGGGTTTGATGTTAGTGACACCTTCGCTCCCACAACTCGAATGACAACTATTCGTCTTGTGCTTGCTCTTGCTGCTATCTATTTAAGGGTTGTTTACCAAATGGATGTCGTGTATGCATTTTTGAATGGAATTCTCAAGGAGGATGTGTATATTGAGCAACCACCAGGGTTTGAGACACCCCATTCAAAACAGAAGGTTTGCAGATTGAAGAAGGCTTTATATGGCCTGAAACAGTCTCCAAGAGCATGGTATGTCAGAAGCTACACATTTAACATATCAGAACAATTGATACGGAATCGTTGCGATGATACGAGTTGCGACAATGCTCTGCAACGCACTGGAACGCCCTTTTTTATGATCTTTCACTCCTACAGCATCTAAGGCTCCTCTAACGATGTGATACCTAACGCCGGGTAGGTCTTTGACCCTTCTGCCTCTTACGAGGACCACCAAATGTTCCTGCAAATTGTGGCCAATTTTTAAAAAAACTTGGCTTTAGAAGAAGTGCTTCTGAAGCGAATTTATATGTACTTAGAGAGAATGGAAAACAAGTCATTATTATCTTGTATGTTGATGACTTGATAATCACAGGTGATCACAAAGAGCTCATCCAACAAACTCGTGAGAGTTTGAGTTCTGAATTCGAAATGACAGACTTAGGTTTGTTGCATAATTGTTTGGGGATTGAGGTTTGGCAATCCTCAAAAGGCATCTTTATCTCTCAACAAAAGTATGCAAGAGAGATCCTAAAAGCTTTTGACATGATAGATTGCAAACCTGTGAGCACTCCAATGGAGGTAAATTCAAAACTCTCCATGGAAGATTCTTCTCCCTTAGTCGACATTAAAAAATATAGAAAACTTGTGGGAAGCTTAATTTTCTTGTGCAACACTAGGCCGGATACTTCTTTTGCAGTAGGTGTTTTAAGCAGGTTTTCCAACCAACCAAGAGAATCTCATTGGAAGGCAGGTATGCGAGTTCTTAAGTACATCAAAGGTACTTTAAGCCATGGCATTTCCTATGGCATTGGCACAAATACTCTTGGTGGGTATTGTGACTCTGATTGGGCAGGAGATTGTGACTCTAGAAAGTCAGTTTCTGGATTTTGTTTCTCACTTGGTTCTGGAGTGTTTTCTTGGATTAGCAAGAAGCAGCCAACCATCGCTCTTTCTTCAACGGAAGCAGAGTATAAAGCTGCTTGTTTTGCAGCTTGTGAAGGAGTTTGGCTAAGGCGAGTCCTCATGGACTTAGGTGTTTCTCTTCATTCAGCAACAACACTTCAATGCGACAACCACAGTTGCATGGCGATTGCCAAGAACCCTGTCTTCCATGCACGCACAAAGCATATTGAGGTTCACTATCATTATGTTCGAGAGATAATTGAGGATGAAATTTTAGAGCTAGAGTATTGTCCTACTGAAGATAATTGTGCAGATATCTTCACCAAGGCTCTAGGGAAAGACCAGCTACTTCGACATCTTCATCAACTTGGAGTTGGTACATGGCCAACATAGAGCATCTTAGGGTGTTCATTGAGGGGGGGTGTTGGTATACTTGCAATGCCCACCTCTCTAAGTTTTTCCACCACAATATATGCTGCATAGTTTGTAAGGCCCCCATATGTGGAGAAGCCAATGGTGCACATATATTTGGTGGATTCCAGCTATGCATGCTGATGAGATCTCTATTTGTGATCGTGGGTGGTACGTAGCAAATTCAGGGGCAACTTTGGGGGTCTTGGGGGCGGAAGCCCCCGATTCCGCTCCCGAAACTTTTTTGTCCTTCGCCGGAATATCTTGGCCGGACAACGGCCGGAACACAATCGGAAAATGGCCGTCCGGTGGCCGTATTTCCTTGGTCGGTGGCCGATTTCTAGGAGGACTTGTCTACCCAAAAGCGGCTACACATGGGCGCATGGGAGAGTCCTACTTGGACTTGGCTATCTAAGGGCGGTTGCACATGGGCATTCAGAGACTCCCTTACAACTATATAAGGAGGCCTTTTCATGAGTATTTTGGTAGAATGGTGTGCACACTTGACGCACACAGCACATCCTTGTGTAAGGTTTATTAGTCCCTTGTATTCACTTGCTCTAGTTGTTTAAATTGCCATCTAAGCTCTACCTTGAGAGCGCATGGGTGGATGACGCCATCAATTTGTATAGTGTGCTAATCTAAAGTTTTTGATTTGCCACTAATCTACTTTGCATCGTGTCTCTCTCTACTCTCCTTGCTACTAGATCCTTATTGTATTCCGCATTTTTTACATAAGGGAACTAAGAAAACACGGTGAGTCTTATGAAGGACCTAAAAATGCAAAAAAGCTAGATCTAGCCAAACTAGGAGAAAGAGCTTAGACTTGCCTACATTGCAAACGACTTGACTGAAGTAGAAGAAGAGCTTTTGCTAAGCTTGCTAAAAGAATACCGAGATATCTTTGCTTGGTCTTATAAGAATCTCAAGGTTGTTAATTCAAAAATCTATCAACATGCCATACCTATGAGAGATGATGCGAAACCAAGTAGACAACGTCCATATACTTATAATAAAACATTTGCTACAAAGATCAAAGAAAAGATAGAAAAGCTCAAGGAAGCTAAATTCATTTATGAAATTGAACACACAGATTGGGTGTCTTTAATTGTGGTGGTGCCCAAGAAAAATGGGAATTAAGAATGTGTGTCAATCTCTAAAAAGTAAATGCAACCACCATTAAAGACAACTATCCTCTTCCAATCACCAAGCATGTTTTAGAATGAATTGCAAGAAAAGAAGCTTACAACTTTATAGATGGATTTTAACGGTACAATCAACTTTTGGTTGATCCCAAAGATCAACATAAAACTACCTTTGCAACTGAATGTGGTATTTTTGCCTATAGGGTTGTGCCTTTTGGGTTAACTAATGCTCCTGCCACCTTCCAAAGATTGATGAGCCATGCTTTTAAAGAATATCTTCAGAATTTCTTGGAAGTATATATGGATGATTTATGTGTACATTCATCAATCCGGGCTGATCATTGTGAACACCTCAAAAAGGTATTCAAAAAATGTAGACTTTATAGGATTTGCTTAAATCTTGAAAAGTGCACATTTATGGACAGGCAAGGAAAAATTCTTGGACATATAGTGTCTAAAAATGGCATAGCAATTGATATGGATAAAATTCATGTTATCGCTGAATTGCCGAGACCGACAACAGTCAAAGGGGTTCAAGCTTTCATGGGACATTGCGGATATTACAGAAAATTCATTTACATGTATGCTATACTTGCAAAATCCATGTATAGCCTGATTACACTCTTTGTACGGATTGATGAATGTGAAGTATCCTTCATGAAGCTTAAGTAAGCTCTCACTTCAGCCCCAATATTGAAAGCACCAGATTGGAATAAGATAATCCATATACATGTTGATGCTTCCAATTTTGCCATTGAATGTATATTAGCTCAACTAGGAGACAAAAAATTGATTTTCCTATTTCTTATGCTAGTAGATAGTTGAATGTGGCAGAGAAAAATTATATAACCACTAAAAGGGAAGGATTAGGGATGATCTATGGCATAAAAAAGTATAGACATTACGTATTAGCCAACAAATTTGTGTTCTTTGTGGACACCAAGCTTTGTTGTACTTAATCAACAAGCCATGCAACACAGGAAGAATAGTGAGATGGTTCATCATTCTTTTGGAATTTGATTTCACTATAGTTGTAAAAAAGGGCACCACACACCAAAGACCAGATCATTTATTAAAAACTCTTTCAAGAAACCACCAAAAGGGGTAGACGATGATCTACCAGATGCATATCTGTTCTCCATGGAAATGATATCCCGTTGGTCAGAAGAAATGGTTTCATTGATGACCATAGCTCAAGTGGATTCTCAAATACCACTTCCTATTACAACCTTATTAATTGGGAAATTGGCTATGACTCAATTACTAGCTGGAAGGTTATACAAAAGAATCGGGATGGAATATTGCTTTTGTGCATTAATCCTAAGGACAAAACCCAATATCTAAGTCAAGCGCACATTATCGTAGTAGGACTTCACTTTGCGAATGACCAAACTATGCAACGGATCTTGAGGCTTGGAGTATTTTTGCCAACCATGAGAAGTGATGTTCACACATTTGTAAAAAACTTTCTTCAATGCTAGAAACAAACACCCATACCTCATGTGACATTATTTCAAGTTTCACTTGTTCCTAAGTGGAGTAAATATCTAGTTACTTACTTATCAAGCATAACATTTCTAGAGGATATGAGTAAACGCCGCCAAAAAGCAATTAAAACTGAAGCAAGAGACTATGATCTTATTGGAAACTAGTTGTATCAAAGAGGAATCAACATTTGCGTCTTTGTGCAAATGGAGACGAATATATCCCCATTCTAGGACAAGCACATGTTGTATTAGCTGGAGGTCACTTTTCTAGTGAAACCACTGCTAGAGTAATTTTAATGGCATGCATATGAAGGCCAACACTTTTTTGCAGATGTGACAAAGAATATGTTCGAAGGTGTGATGCATGTCAATGAGCAAAAATGTCAACCCGAGTAGATAGCATGCCTTTAAGACTGATGATGGGGGCTAGAGCTTTTGCAAAATGGGGCATAGATTTTGTCAGGCCAATACAACCACCTACTTATAGAACTCAAGCTCAATATATTATTATAGCTATGGACTATTTGACCAAGTGGGTGGAGACTAAGGCAACCAAAAAGAATGATACTAGAACCACAGCCGCATTCTTGTATGAGAATGTATTCACAAGATATGGACTTCCAATAGCAATTTCCAGTGATAGGGGAACTCATTTCCTCAATGTGAAAATTGAGTATCTGCTAAATGAATTTATGGTCATCCATAACAAACTAGCTCCTATCATCCACAAGCAAATGGACAAGCTGAGCACACAAATAAAATTCTTAGCTCGGTATTGACTAATGTGGTTAGTTCAGGAGGAACTGATTGGGCAATGAATCTACATGCCACTCTATGAGCTTATAGAGTTTCATTCAAGACAGCTTTAAATGCTACACCCTTCAACCTTGTTCTGGTCTTGATGCCATACTACTCATAGAGTTTCTATTGTTGACACTAAGGGTAGCTAAGGATCCTGAGTGGACTGGACATGAACTGTCCGAGAGGCTCAGAGATTTAGAAAATCTTGATGAGCAAAGGCTAACAGCTGTAGCTCACATCTATGCACAAAAACAGAAACAAATACAATTTTTTGATTCACATCTAGTCCACAAAAATCTTCAAAAAATGGGGACCTAATTTTAGTATATTCCCTTAAGCAACACATTTCTAAGTTCAAGAAAAAGGGAAACAGACCCTTTATCATTGAAGATGTATCTGCAAGTGGAGCAGTTAAGTTGTCCACTCTAGATGGTGAACCAATGACTAACTGGATTAGTGGATGCCACTAACCAATGATTTGCTAGAGAAGATTCATGTAGCAAAGCAGCGAAAGATGAAATGACAACAGGTTATTGATGAATCCCAAGAGGAATCTTGACTTCGAGTACTCAAGAGGAAATCTGCTTTCAACAAACTCCTATTTTTATCAACACTTTGGAACTAGATGAAAGACTATGGGAACTGCAGAAGGATGCAGTGTCAACGGATGATGAATGGTTAGATGGAATGGACCTTTACATCAAAGTACAACTGAACAAAAAGCACAACTCAAGGACAATCCGTCTCAGATTTGGGTGCCTAAAAATTCATCTACCATACCAAATAAAGTTCCAAATCTAACAACTTAGAGAAAACCATCAGTCAGAAGAGAAACTAGTACAAAAGGGGTTTGGAGGAAAAAAGAGCATTTATCTTCTCCACAAACTGTAAGGCCGATGAAGCAGTGGAAAGTTAAGTCTCAAGACACTCAACCACAATAGTTCATCAACCAAAAACCAAGATACCTGTGACGAGTTAAAGCTTAGAAACCATCATCATTGATACCAATAGCTCAGGAAATTAGTGTGCCAAAGTATCTTGATGGAACAATCAGGCAAAGAGCACACAAGCTACAGAATTTTCTCTTTGGGAAACATCAACAGGAAACCTTGACCACGAAAACCCTTGAGGTAATTACTCAAGACCCAACTCTTGCACAACATACCGGTTTGAATTGCATTGAACTTCAAAGCATGGTAGAGCCAACCACGGCTATGCATAGACACGATTGTTCAACCCATGCACACAGTCGTCCCGGAGTACTCCATCTAGGAGGTGTGGAAGGGAACTTCACTAATTAAGGGCAATGTTTGAAGAGGGAGAAAAAAGTTGGATGTTAACGTGTGATTTTTTGCAAAATTATCTAATAATGCCTTTGAAAAATCATCAATAGGGGAAATTAACTGATAATATCTCCCTGATGACTGTAAATAGTGTATATACTATACATCAACAATTAACCTTTTTTTGCTTATTTTCATAATTTTTCTTGATATTGGATCTTAAAAATGGAGAAATCCACCAAAAAGAATTTTCGATGAATTTTCTTAATTATTGATTTTTCACTTTTATTTTTTAGTACATTTTATTATTTTCTTTGATTTTTTCAATAAACAGGTCAAAAATTAATAATAAATAGTTAATGAGCTCAGATGGAGAAATTGAAGATACGTTGATGATCAGAAGAACAAGGAGGATAGGCATAAATTTTTTAAATTGAAACGACACATGGAAGCGGGAAACCTAAATTAGGCTGCCAAGGCTCTCTTTTGCAAATTCTTGTAGAATGAGCTAATGAAATCTGATTGAATAAATTTTTGAGCCTAACATAGATTTCACGGCATAGTAGGACTAACAGGGGAATTTGGATAAAAATAGTTTGAGAAATCCGAGTATAGATATCCAAGGTAGCACAAAATCCCCTCATTTCAACTAGTCACCCTTGGAGGAGAGAGCTTTCTGCCTTCTTTGCTAACGGAATCCGATTGAATAATTTTTTGAGGCTAACGTAGATTTCATGGCCTAGTAGGACTAACAGGGGAATTTGGAGAAAAATAGTTTGGTAAATCTGAGTATAGATATCCAAAAGCACCTCATTTCCACTAGTCACTCTTGGAGGAGAGAGCTTTCTGCCTTCTTTGTGCACAATTATTGGAGTCCACAGTCGCCCATTTTCAGCGCCATCTCACAGGAGACATGAGGGGTAAGTTCTAAACTCATCAAAGAACATTTCTATATGGCTGGGTAGCAAGTCTAGGCTCAGGAAAAAACCTTAGAATCCTAGCTACACACGGACTCCTACGACACAAAATTGACCATAGCAGCCTGTCTGCTGAACCGAACTGGATAAGACTTGAACTGTAGCATGCCCCTAGATAATATAACATTTTCATATCATTAGATGACCATTTGGCAGGGGTCGAGGGGGTCCCGAGTAAATAATCTAAAATTTTTCCATATGCGAGAATTAAATTCTGACTCCACGGGCAGCTTATAGACAAGGTCTATACACATTGTACCTAGATGGTTTCAAGGAAACAATCAAGGCAAGCTCTCAAACAGCAGGAAACAGCTCGAAGGCTACAAAGTGTCAAATTTGACATATGAAATTAAACTGACTCCGAATAAGCCAAAACTAGATGAGCAGCATTAGGACTATGTAGCGGACAAGTCCATAGCTTCAAAAGTGACTAACCAACTCTACATGCCAAGTAGTCACAAAAATCAATAATTTTAGAGTCGACAAGAGCATGAAGTGATGCCGACCCGGCCAAACTTTACCAAATTCATTTTAGGACTTGTTTTAGATGTATTGAAGATGTTTAGGTCATCAAATTGTCCTTTCATGCAAAAAGTGATTGCTATAAATAATCGTGTTATTTACTTTTGTGCAGTTTTGACTTGAAATTCATCTTTTCACTTCACCTATCACTTGTACACATCTATTACATGCCACATGTCAAGTATGTGCCAAAATGATAAAGGAAAACTCTGATTTTGTCAACGCATTAAAGAATTTTCAATCCAATTTTTGGGTTAATTGTCACATTTTTTGATCCAAATCACCCCATACCTCACACACAGACTCTACATCATGCCTAGAACCAACTTGCAACAAAAAATGTACAAGTTGATGAAAAGTTAATAATCACGATTATTTACTTTTTTACCAGAAAGGGTTCAAATTGCAACTTTGACCTCATGGAACCAAAGTACATGATGTTCCAAGCCCACTAATCAAGTTTGATCAAATTTAGATCTCAAAAACTCTAAATTCCTTTATATCTACTGTTTTAGAGTCTAAAGCCTAAATTTGGTACCATTTCAACCTAGTGCACTCAAATGAGCCCACACTTCACTCAGAGTACCTAAATGCCATATCTTTCAAGCCTGTGATGTCAAAATGCAAAAAGTTGGAAAAAATCCCCAAATGTAGATAATCATGATTATTTACTTTTGTTGAAAATTATGCCTCGATTGCATGATTTTGATCTCTACATGTTTTTATGCATCTATGCATGCTCCAAAATTGATTTGAAGCAAAATGGACATCATTTGCCAACCATTCAGGCTCATGGCATTTCAAAGCGGAATCTGTGAATTTTCAAACTTTCACACTGTATTCCCCTAATAGGTGCAATGCAAGCGATTGAGAAGGCAAAGAAAAGGATGTCTCAAAAAGAGAATTGCCACCATACCAGCTAGATCCAAGCTCAGTGAAGAAGGCAAAGGCAACCTACCTGTCTAAAGAGCAGCTCAAAGAAAACAACATAACGGTCTTCACTGGCAGATTCAAGAGTGAAGAAGGACACCAGGTAGAGTTACAAATGCACTGGCCAGACACTAAAGAAGCCATCAGAAGACTGGGGCTTCGAGAATTCTACGACCAGGAGCCATGCGAAGTGGATTTCCAAAGAGCCTATGAACTATATCCACAATCAAAGAAGATGGATCTGTTTAGATCACGGATCAGCGGGGGCAAAAATTTGAAGTGGTTATCAACAAAGATATAGTAGCCGAGGCATTGAATCTACCAAAAGATATCAACACTAGATTCTTGTTTTCAGGTAGAATGTTCCTGGTAATTCTCCTTTCCACTCCAAAATCTTTTGGATCACATTGACTGTGAGGTTTGGGATCGTTATGTAGATTAGGTAAGTTGATGAAAACTTTGGATGTCATGACATCATTGAAGATAAGTGATCCAACCACATGTAGCTGCACAAAATTTTCTTCTTTGAGATTTTTTGGAGCACGTAAAAAATGAGGTAGTAAAGTCTTCTTCTGATCCATCCCATCAATGACCAATCCCAAGTATTGATCTTTGTGCTCTAGACACTTTTTCCTATGCTTTGCTAGCTTTTGTCGCTCTGTGCTTTGTTGTTCTCGATGGATTTTGAGTGCAAGTTGAATAGCAGTTCAAAACAAAAGAACAATATTAGTTATTGAATAGAATGATCCAAAAATTTATATTTAAACTTCAAAATCCAGGTCAAGCTTACCTTTTTGTTCTGATGTTTTGGTTGTGTCTCGCTTTGCTTTTAGTTCAAGACAAATTTGACACACACCCATTCTTGTTTTTTTTGGAATCTTTACATGGGAGAAGTGTTTTCTCCAAACTCTTAGAAATGAACAAAGAGAAAGAATTGGCACGTTCCTTTCCTTGAGAGTTTCAGCATAAAGATTGTAAATCTCTATCTTTGTAAACTTATTCGGTAAGTGTGTAAACTTACAATTTGGAAAATTTTCACCATTGTAAACCCACAAATACATCCAACCAATTCTTTAAATATGATAGCTCTAGAGTATCACGTGCTGTGTATGAGCACTGCATAACCTCCTCTCTTGATCTTGAACGTGCTAATTTTTTTTTCATACGCTGATTGCTCAAGCAAAAAACTTAAACATCTTCTACATACAATTTCATCCAAAAGTGTATATCTGTGTGTTCATTTGTTATCCCAATTGATGCACGTAAGAAACCATTTTGGTTAGATCACTTCATCCCAAAGAATATTTCTCTTTCTTGCTTGATTTTGTTGAAGCCTAAACTTCTTAAACAATCCTTTGAGCAACAATACTTTCAACATTTTTTTTGACAACTGCTCCTTTGAGTAATCTTTTTTTTCTGCTCAGAATAGCATTTGAATTGTTAGCACTTTCATCATTGCCTTGAGAACCAAAAGTGCTATCCAACTCCATGTCCGACGTTTCTTGAAACCTTTGGCTAATTGCCTCTTCACCGCTAGAACTACTATTCTTTGTTGGTGGTCTAATTAAGAAAGAAGGTCAGTGAAAAGATTCAAAAGTGCTTGAAAATGACATGTTTGAGGAAACAAATTGAAAATGATAAAAAAATGATTCCACAAAGGAAATCTTTAGCTTTGGCTCTTGTTAGAATGAGTCTGAGCAATCCTAGGCACTTCTTACCCTATTTAAATGTAGTTTTTTTAATTAAAAATTTTAAAAAAATTTGTTTATGCTTCAAAAAGGATCTCAAAGTCTCATTTTGAGTCACTCTTCCTCAGAGTTTTGTGCATTTGATCTCTAGAGCACGTTTTTGTAAAACAACACTTTTTGCTCCATCGTTTATTTTCAGGTATGATTTTGAATTTCATGTTTTGATATAGTAGCTTTTTATTGTTGCACAATTTGTTTATAGAAAAAATAAACTTTTTGAGTTTGATTATTTTTAAGCAAAAAAATTATTATTTTTTGTAAAAAAATTATTATTTTTTGTAAAAAAATTATTGAATTTGTATTTAAGACTTTTTTAAACCCGTAAGATGGTTCAATATTATCTCAAAAAAATTTGAAGTATAAATTTTATAAGTTTTGGAGCCTTTTCTTTGTTTGGAATGTTTTAGACCATTTTAAATAAAAAATTCAACCAAATTGTTAAATCTAGTACAATAAAGCATTAATTTTGAGTTTTTTATACTGATGTATCATTAACTTGTATACTGGAATACAAATTTGTTTTTTGAAAGTGTTCTTTGACAAAAAAAACAATGAAAAAAATTTTGAAGCAATTTTCACGGCATGTTTAATTAGTGTATTCTAAAAAATATATTTTTTATTTTTTTAAATAAAACTCATTTGATTTTAAAAACAAACTGACAACCTGTGTGTCAATTTTGGGTTCGGAAAACAAATTTGCAGCACAAACGTATTCCAGAATACATGTGTGCAAGCCCCTTGTATTCTAGAATACAACTTTGTGTGCAAGTTCCTTGTATTCTAGAATACATGTGTGCAAGCTTCTTGTATTCTTGAATAAAAGCTTGCACTGATTTCTTTTCAAAAATACAACTTTACAATACTTGTATTCTAGAATACACAAGTGTTCAAATTTTTGTTCATTTATTATGTATAATTATTCTAGAATTCAATATTTTTTCATTCTAGAAAACAAAAGTACTTCAATCTTGTATTCTAGAAGACAAGTTTTAGCACTTTTCCATTCTATAACGCTAGATTGCAAAAATTTTGTATTCTAGAATACAAACGTACAACGCAAGTGTATAGAATACAAGTTTGCAATGTAGGTGTATTCTGGAATACAAGTTTGTAGCACATGTGTATCCTGGAATACAAGTTTGTAATACAGGTGTACTCTAGAATACAACTTTGTAGCATAGGTGTATTCTGGAATACAAGTGTAACATTTAATGGTCTAGTAACTTGTGTGTAGCGGAAAATAGCATGAACATAGTGAGCATTTCATTAGAATAGCTTCCTAATGAGAATAACAAGAGTGCTTGGGTGGAGAGAGCAACAAAAAGCATAACACCTAGTTAGATAGCATAAAAAATACTTCAAAAGAGAGAGAAATTAAGCAATTCACAACAGTGAGGACAGGATTTGCATGGAGCCAGTCCCCCCTCCAAAAGGCTTTGTATTATGGTTTCTCCCATCAAGAGAGACATTTTACAATACAATTCTTTGTGTTCCTTCAATACTAGTTAGTGCATTGAAGATGAAAACTTCATGCACTAAGCAAAACACTTATCAAACACAACATCAATTCCCTCACGGTCTCAGACCCAAGACCTCACACACCTTCGAAGATGGTGAGAGCTAGTGGGGTATGAGAGTGAATTGAGAGGAAGAAGGAGTATTCTTACGAGAAAGATACACATCTCCTCACATAATCACTCATATTAGCATAGCTTAGCTTAGTAATTAGCATGGTAGAGGAGATGAGCATGCATTGAAACTTGGCTCTTGGTTGGATTTGCATCACAAAGCCAAGAGTTGTTGGTGTAGGCCTCCATTCTCACAAGCTTGAAGTAGGTGATAAGCTTTCCATTAAATCTTGAGAAGGAGAGAGAGTCTTGTTACTCCACACATGAGCTAGTGTGAGTTTTTAGGTGATAATGCCTTTGAAAAATCAGCCCCCTCTCTCTTTTGGTCGACCCCTCTTGCTATCCTCTCATTGGACCTACCTAGGGCTACCCAATGACAATTAAGCAGCATAAGTGATAGCCTTCTGACATGTGTCCCCCTTTCCCCTTTTGTGAGAGCTTTAGGTAATTTAATAATTCAACTAAACTCTCATTGGACCCCTTTGCCTCCTGGCCAATAGGAATCAAGCAAGCCATTGGGCTGCTGAATGCTCATTGGACCCCTTGGAAGACTGTCCAATAGTCTTCTAGAGAGCTTAATTCCCATTGGTTCTTTTATTAAGTGTTTTTAAATTAATTAAATTAGATTTACTCTAGCCTAATTCTTGTTGGTCCACCTCCAAGGCCATCTAATAGGATTTGAGTACACCTTGTGGGCATCTGGGCTAGGGAGCTAACGTGCGTCCCTCATTCCCTTTGTGTAAAGGGATCTTATGTGTGTATGTGTGATTTTCTCTCTCATCCCCTACTTGCAAGGCTCGACCCCTCCTATGTAGGGATGGATGAAGACTTTTGGGGCACGCACAAAGCATCAATCCCTAATGTTTGACCTTTGGACACAACCTTTGAATTTTGGAACCTTAGCATTTTGGAAGTCTTAATGGCCTGAACCTTAGGGTCTTTTAAACCCATTGGTGCACATAGCTCTTTTGCAGATGGCCCCCCCTTTGGATCCCTATTTTCCCTCCTTTGAATCCCTACTGTGGCCGGTCTGCTAACTTAGTTTTTTCTCCCTTGGCACTTCGCCATATTAAATGATCAGTTTAACATGAGAAAATCATTTAGGAGAATTAGATATTGATTATTATGACATTACCTCTCTCTTGAAATCATAGTCGTCCTCGAATATGGGGTAGAGAAGATAAAGCATATTCATTAGTCCTTTTTCCTAGCGGGTAGAGGATCCCTATGTTACCCTACGACATCGTTCCACAATGGATGACTAGTCCATTTGGCGTTTGAGAGCATGAGGCTGCCGCAAGCATGTCTGCACATTAGTCCTATCATCTTCCATAGTAGAGTGACAAGCTCTACTTGGTGTTTGAGAGACGTCGTCCCCGCAAACTTGATATAAGCATGCATACTACTTCATTTTTGTGCACAATGAAGAAAAAGAGAGTCTTATAAGACAAAAAATTTGTTCATTTTTAACATTTGTACATTTTCTTACTCTTGGGAAGCACTGTAAGCATTGACAAGGTTTAGGTTATCCTTTAATTGTATGCCTTGCATCCATCTAGCATCTTTAAAAGGATAATTCTTAAACTTAATAAGATATCATCGGATAGTCTTACCGCCTCTTAAACCTTGTCTTCATGTCCGAGAATGGTGGACTCGGACATGTTGCAGCCCGAGTCCGAGAATGGACTCGGACTGCAACACCTCTTCTTGGTCCTCAATCTCCGGTGGGTCTTTACTAGTTGGTTCTTGAGGTGGCTCTCCTTTGTAAGGCTTTAATAGACTCACATGGAAAGCATTGTGTATGAGCCAGTGATTAGGCAACTTGAGTTGATAGGCCATCTCATTGATTGGCCTAAGAATCTGGAAGGGACCATAGTACCTTTTTGCTAACTTAGCATAGTACTTTTGGTGTCCTATAGGATTCTTGCCTGTCGTGTGACTTAATCGAGCCTTGTGAAAACTGAGTAAGACCCAATCATTTTCTTAAAGGCTTGGGCTCTTCTTTGCTTGTTAGCAGCAACAACCTTTTTCCTTTGCTGTGAGATAGAGATAGCATCCTTAATCTTTTGAAAAGATTCTTGTAGTTTTTCGCTATACTCATCTGCAGCGAAGATCATCCTTGTACCTTAAGTAGCAAGGGACTTTTTGATCTTCCCTCAATTTCCTCAAAAGGTGCTTTTCTCATGGAAGTATGTACAGTGTTATTGTAGGCATACTCCACTAAGGGTAAGTACTTCTCCCATTGGGATCTTTGATCTACTTCCGTTACATAGGCTTTTAGTAGATCGAGAATTGTTAGGTTAGCTATTTCACTTTTGCCATCCGTTTGCGGGTGATAGGCCGAAGAGAAGTTTAGCCTTGTTCCTAAATTCTCAAAGAGACCCTTCCAAAAATAACTTGTCATTCTAGGATCTCTATCCGACACTATGGACATTGGCAAGCCATGGTACTTGAAGATTTGTGAAATGAAGAGGGTTGCCATTTGATGGGCTTTGATAGTCTTTTTGACATGTATAACATGAGCTTGTTTACTGAACTTGTCTACTATCGTCCATATTTCTATATTCCCATGAATAGACTTAGGCAATCCAAAGATAAAATCCATGGATATGATCTCCCATGGTGAATTAGGGATTGGCAAAGGTTGAAGCAATCCAAGTTGCTTCCCTCTATCAAACTTCGTCTTTTGGAATACCACACATTTATAGACACACTCTTGTATGTTTGCTTTCATGGTAGGCCAATAGAAATATGTTTCAATCCCCTTTAGGGTAGACTGAATCCCTCTATGCCCTGCATAAGGAGGAACATGAGATTCATACATTACTTTCTCACGTAGTGAGCTAGTAACCCATAGTCTATTGCCATAGAGAAGATAACCATCTTGTAAAGTAAATGGTTCCTCTTTCTTCCCTAGTGCAAGGGCTGAAATCACATCTATAAAATCGGGATCAATAGCGTACACATCTATCATAGAAGATAGATCATTGTGAGTTGCTATGGAAACCGCATTCACTCTCGGCCGTCTTGAGAGTGCATCGGCTACTTGATTATGCTTGCCAGCAACGTGAGCAATATGAAATGAAATTGCTAAAGAAAATTTTCCCACCTCATTTGTTTGTCGGAGAGCTTGGTCTGCGTCATGAAGTACTTAAGACTTTGGTGATCCGTTCGTAGAATGAAAGGAGTCCCCAATAAATAGTGCTTCCATGAGTCTAAGGCATGTAGAACTTCAAGGATCTCCTTTTCATATATGCCTAGAGCTTGCTCAACAGGGTCGCGCCTTCGACTTTCATAGCCTATGGCGTGCCCTTCTTGAAGCAAAACAGCTTCAAGGCAATCACCACAAGCATCACATTGGACCTCAAATGGCTTTGAGAGATCCGGTAGTGTAAGCATAGGTTGAGAGATAAGCTTTTCAAAAGCATTGTTCTCCTTGGCAGACCATGTGTACCTAACGTTTTTCTTTGTTAGGTCATGTAATGGTCCTCCTATTAGTAAGAACTTTTCTATGAAGCGTCTATAGTATACACACATACCTATAAAGCTTCTTAATTCATGAAGATTCCTTGGTTTAGGCCATCCTTTTATTACCTCTAACTTTGATGGATCCATTTGGATGCCATCTTGAGAGATAATGTGACCTAAATAATGAATCTCTTGCAAGAAAAATTCACTTTTCTTTCGATTAACATTTATTCTCTCTTAAAACTTGAAATATTACCTGGAGGTGTTGCTTGTGTTCGTCTAATGAATTAGAGTAGATGATAATATCATCAAAGAACACTCCAGTGAAGGTTCGATGAGGCCTGAACAGCTTCTCCATCAAGTGATTGAATGTGGATGGTGCATTAGTCAAGCCAAAAGGCATGACAATGTATTCATAAAGACCAAATGCCAGGTGCGAAATGCGGTCTTTACAATGTCTTGATCAACTATACTTATTTGATGATAGCCACTTTTTAGGTCAATCCTACTGAAGTAGGTCGATCCTTGTAGCTTATCAAATAGGTCTTCTACCCGTGGAACGGGAAACCTATTCTTGATAGTGATCCTATTTAGTGCTCTATAGTCAACACACATACGATATGTGCCGTCTTTCTTTTGTACTAATAGCACAGGTGAGCAAAATGGAGATGAGCTAGGCCTAACCATGCCCTTCTCAGCTAACTCATGCACTTGCCGCATAATCACCTCTTGTTGAGCTTGAGAAACTCTATAAGGAGGTTGTTAGGTGGTGAACTTCTTGGAAGAAGTTCAATTGCATGGTCATCATTGCCTCGTTTAGGAGATAGATCACAAGGGATGTCGTCAATAAAGACATCTTGAAACCCCTTGAGAAAATTGGATAACTCTAATTCCTTTTGATTGTGTATATTTTCTTTTGCTAAAACATTAGGTTCATTTTGAGAATCTTTAACAAAAATCATGTACACAAAAATAGAGCTCTTTATTGACTTGTTGAAAGCTTGTGTATGTACAATGGGTATAGTGTTACCCATTTCCTTAGCATCTATATACATATCTTTTTCCCTGAACTTAAAGGAGATTCTCCTTTCAGGGAATTTAACATTGGCAGCCATGCGATCAAACCATGGTGCCCCTAGGATTACATCCTCATGCTTGAGAGGAGAGATAAAGAAGTCCTCTTTGTCCACATAGCTTTGGACATGGAGCCTCAATTTCCCGATTAAGGGAGTGACTGAAGCTTCTTGCCCCTTGAAAGCACTGTCTGCGGGTAGGACATCTCCCATCTCGTAGGCTTGTATGCCTAGCTTGGTGGCCAACTCCATAGATATAAAATTGTGAGTAGAACCAGGGTCAAAGAGAATAAAAGCATCATGTTCTCTTACCTTTCCCCAAGCATGGCATAGACGAGATCCTTTGTGGTGAGTTTCCTCCTCTTGGATTTTGACCAAGGTAGCTCTAGGAGGATCATGGCGGTTGTTCTTTTGGGGACAAGCGCAATACACATGCCCTTGTTCGCCGCACTTAAAACAACGGTTATCCTTGCGATAATGCTCAAGCTCTTCAGGAGAGAGTTTATTTTTGCCTTTGTCAACTCCCTTCTCCTTAGCTTTGTTGGAATTGCCCTTAGGAGACTTTTGGACATTGTCCTTCCCCTTAGGCTCATTGGAAACCCTTGTTTTCAGGGGGCTTAGAATTCCTCTTAGCCCCTGTTTGGAAATTGATTTGAGAGGCCACCATAGTATGATGTATTACCGCCAATATGGTGCGTGGCCTTTGGGAGTTGACATACTCCGCCATTCTTCGTTAAGCCCGCACAAGATTGCTACTTTTGCTCTTCAAAATCCAAATTTTTGAAGACAGTGGCTTTGAGTTGTAGGTCCCAAAACTTGTCTACATATTTGTGGATGGATTCATAGGGAGAGAGCTTCAAGCTTTGCCACTCGGTGAGTACTTTGTCTTTGGCATCGGTGGCCAAAAACTGCTTCATAATGGAAGCTCTTAAAGCTTTCCATGTTCGTGGAGCTTCACCGTTGGCTCGTAGGCTAGACCACCATTGCCTGGCGGACTTTTGAAAGTGCATAGCTACATGGTGTAGCGTAGAGGACTCCATGAAGCCCTCATCTCCAAATGCCGCATCAAAATTGCTGGATAAAGGCCAAGACTTTGTCCGTAGCACCAAAGGTGCCATCATAGGTAAGGAAAGAGATGCTAACTTCTTGAGCTTGAATGACCTACCTCTCCCATGCAACATAGGATTCCTATGGCTTCTTCTTTTTGATTGTTCAAAGGTTGCACCATCACTTTCTTCAGAAGATGAAGAATTTGAGGAAGATGGAAAAGAGGGTGACGTATTTCTCTCCTTTTTCTTGCCTTGATCTTCGTTGTCTTCACCATCACTTTCATAAGAGGAAGAAAATGAAGGAGATGGAGAAGAGGGTTTCCTATTTCTTGCCTTTTTCTTCTCTTGCTTTTTGTCATCCCTCTTTGAAGTATGGTGTGGAGAAGTATGTGATGGTTTTCTCTGTTTTGGAGGCAATGGAGAGCGTTTAGCCCGCCGTCTTCATGGAGCCATCTCTGTTGAGGTTACGGGAGACTCACTGCTTTCTCGTTCCTTTGGTGGAGGCTCTTGAGTTCTCCTTTGAGAAGGAGATGCGTCATCAACCAAGGAGAAAATTTCTGAGCCCTTCATAGGGATCCTCTTCTTCTTCCCAAATCGGAGAGAGACCTCTTTTGGAAGTCTCGCAAGGAGGCTTCCTAGGTGCTCTCTCCTCATGGTGGGGAGCTTGGAGAATCCCATGAGCACGGAGCTACCGTTGCACTTCACTTTGGAAGGATGGATTTCCCATGGATTGTTGAAGCCTAGAAATAAGATAGTTCACAAACATCGGGGCATCATTAGTAGCTTGCTCATTAGCAAAATCAAAGTTATGAAAATTAATTTCACTCTCTTTACTATTGTCAGCCATTCTAACAACTTTTAGGTGTAAACTTTTTAGGTGTACTTTGGCACTTCAAGCCCTAGTTGCTACTCCTCTTTACCCCTTTAGAAAAAGCACTCAAGCTATTGTACCCGTGGCTCAAATACCATTAATTGTAAGAAATAGAAGAGAGGGTCGTCCAACACCAAAACAACACCGGCTCTTGTCAAGCTTCTAATAGCTCAATAGTGGTTAAGCCGTAGGCAAGCCTCGTAGGACTCCACTATTAAGACCATAGTTGTCGATGGTGATGCCCTGTTAACTGCACAAAGGTAGGCGCACTGCAAGGTTGAAAAATCCCTATTCTACTTACTCACATGCAATTAATAGTACCAACTATTTATAGCTAGCTTGAGGACCTCCCTTCTTGACCAAGAAAAGAGAAACCTTGTGCTCTGATACCCATGTAAAATTTAATGGTCTAGTAATTTGTGTGTAGCGGAAAATAGCATGAACATAGTGAGAATTCATTAGAATAGCTTCCTAATGAGAATAACAAGAGTGCTTGGGTGGAGAGAGCAACAAAAAGCATAACACTAGTTAGATAGCATGAACAATACTTCAAAAGAGAGAGAAATTAAGCAATTGACAACAATTGAGGACCGGATTTGCATGGAGCCGGTCCCCCCTCCAAAAGGCTTTGTATTATGGTTTCTCCCATCAAGAGAGACATTTTACAATACAATTCTTTGTGTTCCTTCAATACTAGCTAGTGCATTGAAGATGGAAACTTCATGCACTAAGCAAAACACTTATCAAACACAACATCAATTCCCTCACGGTCTCAGACCCAAGACCTCACACACCTTTGAAGATGGTGAGAGCTATGCTAATATGAGTGATTATGTGAGGAGATGTACATCTTTCTCGTAAGAATACTCCTTCTTCCTCTCAATCTACTCTCATACCCTGCTAGCTCTCACCATCTTCGAAGGTGTGTCAGGTCTTGGGTCTAAGACCGGGGATAATTGATGTTGTGTTTGCTAAGTGCATGAAGCTTTCATCTTCATTGCACTAGCTAGTATTGAAGGAACACAAAGAATTGTATTGTACAATGTCTCTCTTGATGGGAGAAACCATAATACAAAGCTTTTTGGAGGGGGGACCGGCTCCATGCAAATCCGGTCCTCAACTGTTGTCAATAGCTTAATTTCTCTCTCTTTTGAAAGTATTGTTCATGCTATCTAACTAGGTGTTATGCTTTTTGTTTCTCGCTCCACCCAAGCACTCTTGTAATTCTCATTATGAATCTATTCTAATGAAATGCCCACTATGTTCATGCTAATTTCCGCTACACACAAGTTTTTAGGCCATTAAATGTTACATTGGTATCAGAGCACAAGGTTTCTCTTTTCTTGCTCAAGAAGGGAGGTCCTCAAGCTAGCTATAAATGGTTGGTATTATTAATTGCCTGTGAGTAAGTAGAATAGGGATTTTTCAGCTTTGCAGTGCGCCTGCCTTCGTGAAGTTAACGGGGCATCACCGTTGAGAGCTATGGTCTTAATAGTGGAGTCCTACGGGGCTTGCCTACAGCTATTGAGCTATTAGCAGCTTGGCACGAGCCGGTGCTGTTTTGGTGTTGAACGAGCCTCTCTTCTATTCCTTGCAATTAATGTTATTGGAGCCACGGGTACATTAGCTTGAGTGATTTTTCTAAAGGGTTAAAGAGGAGTAGCAACTAGGGCTTGAAGTGCCAAAGTACACCTAAAAAGTTTACACCTAAAAGTTGTTAGACTGGCTAACAGTAGTAAAGAGAGTGAAATTAATGTTGATCACTTTGATTTTGCTAATGAGCAAGCTACTAATGATGCTCCGATGCTTGTTAACTATCTTGTTTCTAGGCTTCAACAAGCCATGGGCAATCCATCTCTCCAAAGTGAAGTGCAAGCTCCGTGCTCATGGGATTCTCCAAGCTCACCACCATGACGAGAGAACACCTAGAAAGCCTCCTTGTGAGACTTCCAAAAGAGGTCTCTCTCCGATTCGGGAAGAAGAAGAGAATCCATACGAAGGGCTCAAGAATTTACTTCTTTATGATGCATCTCGTTCCCAAAGGAGAACTCAAGAGCCTCCACCGAAGGAACGAGAAAGAAGTGAGTCTCCCGCCACATCGGCGGAGATGGCTCCACAAAGACGGCGGGTTAAACGCTCTCTATCACCACCAAAGCGGAGAAGACCATCGCATCCTTTTCCTCACCATAATTCAAAGAGGGATGATAAAAAGCAAGAGAAGAAAAAGGCGAGAAAGAGGACACCCTCTTCTCCATCTTCTTCATCCTCTTCCTCTTATGAAAGTGATGGTGAAGAGGACGATGATCAAGACAAGAAAAAGGCGAGAAAGAGGTCACCCTCTTCTCCACCTTCTTCAAATTCTTCACCTTCTGAAGAAAGTGATGGTGCAACCTTTGAACCATAAAAAAGAAGAGGCCATAGGAAATCCTATTCCGCATGGAAGAGGTCGTCCAAGCTGAAGAAGTTCAAAGAGGGAGGGAAGAGCACCTCTTTCCTTACCTTTGGTGCTACGGACAAAGTCTTGGCCTTTATCCTACAGTTTGATGCGGCATTTGGAGATGAGGGCTTCACGGAGTCCTCTAAGCTACGCCATGTAGCTATGCAATTTCAAAAGTCCTCCAGGCAATGGTGGTCTAGCCTACGAGCCAACGATGAAGCTCCGCGAACATGGAAAGCTTTAAGAGCTTCCATTATGAAGCAGTTTTTGGCCACCGATGCCAAAGACAAAGTACTTACCGAATGGCGAAGCTTAAAGCTCTCTGCCTATGAATCCATCCACAAATATGTAGAAAAGTTTTGGGACCTACAACTCAAAGCCACTATCTTCAAAAAGTTGGATTTTGGAGAGCAAAAGTAACAATTTTGTGCGGGCTTAACCGAAGAAATGGCGGAGTATGTCAACTCCCAAAGGCCACGTACCATATCGGTGGTAATACACCATACTATGGTGGCGTCTCGAATCAATTTCCAAACGGGGGCTAAAAGAAATAATAAGCTCACGGAAAACAATGGTTCCAACGAGTCTAAGGGGAAGGACAATGTCCAAAAGTCTCATAAGGGCAACTCCAACAAAGCTAAAGAGAAGGGAGTTTACAAAGGTAAAAGAAAACTCTCTCTTGAAGAGCTTGAGCGTTATCGCAAGGATAATCGGTGTTTCAAGTGCGGCGAACAAGGGCATACGTACAACGCTTGTCCCCAAAAGAACAACCGCCAAGATCCTCCTAGAGCTACCTTGTTTGAAATCCAAGAGGAGGAAACTCACCAAACTCACCACAAAGGATCTCCTCTATGCCATGCTTGGGGAAAGGTAAGAGAACATGATGCTTTTATTCTCTTTGATCCTGGTTCTACTCACAATTTTATATCTATAGAGTTGGCCACCAAGCTAGGCATACAAGCCTACGAGATGGGAGATGTCCTACCAGCAGACAGTGCTTTCAAGGGGCAAGAAGCTTCAGTCACTCCCTTAATCGGGAAATTGAGGCTTCATGTCCAAAGCTATGTGGACAAAGAGTACTTCTTTATCTCTCCTCTCAAGCATGAGGATATAATCCTAGGGGCACCATGGTTTGATCGCTTGGCTGTTGCCAATGTTAAATTCCCTGAAAGGAGAATCTCCTTTAAGTTCAGGGAAAAAGACATGTATATAGATGCTAAGGAAATGGGTAACACTATCCCCATTGTACATACACCAGCTTTCAACAAGTCAATAAAGAGCTCTATTTCTGTGTACATGATTTTTGTTAAAGATTCTCAAAATGAACCTAATGTTTTAGCAAAAGAAAATATACACAATCAAAAGGAATTAGAGTTATCCAATTTTCTCAAGGGGTTTCAAGATGTTTTTATACGACATCCCTTGTGAGCTACCTCCTAAACGAGGTAATGATGACCATGCAATTGAACTTCTTCTAGGAAGTTCACCGCCTAACAAACCTCCTTATAGAGTTTCTCAAGCTCAACAAGAGGAGATTATGCGGCAAGTGCATGAGTTAGTTGAGAAGGGCATGGTTAGGCCTAGTTCATCTCCATTTTGCTCACATTAATGCAAAAGAAAGACGGCACATATTGTATGTGTGTCGACTATAGAGCACTAAACAGGATCACTATCAAGAATAGGTTTCCCGTTCCACGGGTAGAAGACCTATTTGATAAGCTACAAGGATCGACCTACTTCAGTAGGATTGACCTAAAAAGTGGCTATCATCAAATAAGGATAGTTGATCAAGACATTGTAAAGACGCATTTCACACTACATTTGGTCTTTACGAATACATTGTCATGCCTTTTGGCTTGACCAATGCACCAACCACATTCAACCACTTGATGGAGAAGTTGTTCAGGCCTCATCAAACCTTCACTAGAGTGTTCTTTGATGATATTATCATCTACTCTAATTCATTAGACGAACACAAGCAACACCTCCAGGTAATATTTCAAGTTTTAAGAGAGAATAAATGTTAATCGAAAGAAAAGTGAATTTTTCTTGCAAGAGATTCAGTATTTAGGTCACATTATCTCTCAAGATGGCATCCAAATGGACCCATCAAAGTTAGAGGTAATAAAAGGATTACCTAAACCAAGGAATCTTCATGAACTAAGAAGCTTTATAGGTATGTGTGCATACTATAGACGCTTCATAGAAAAGTTCTCACACATTGCGGGACCATTACATGACCTAACAAAGAAAAACGTTAGGTATACATGGTCTGCTAAGGAGAACAATGCTTTTGAAAAGCTTCTCTCTCAACCTGTGCTTACACTACTGGATCTCTCAAAACCATTTGAGGTCCAATGTGATGCTTGTGGTGATTGCCTTGGAGCTGTTTTACTCCAAGAAGGGCACGCCATAGGCTATGAAAGTTGAAGGCTCGACCCTATTGAGCAAACTCTAGGCATATATGAAAAGGAACTCCTTGCAGTTCTACATGCCTTAGACTCATGGAAGCACTATTTATTGGGGACTCCTTTCATTCTGCGAACGGATCACCAAAGTCTTAAGTACTTCATGACGTAGACCAAGCTCTCCGACAAACAAATGAGGTGGGAAAATTTCCTTTCGCAATTTCATTTTCATGCTCACATTGCTGGCAAGCATAATCAAGTAGCTGATGCACTCTCAAGACGGCTGAGAGTGAACGTGGTTTCCATAGCAACTCACAATGATCTATCTTCAATGATAGATGAGTATGCTATTGATCCCGACTTTAGAGATGTGATTTCAGCCCTTGCATTAGGGAAGAAAGAAGAACCATTTACTTTACAAGATGGTTATATTCTCTATGGCAATAGACTATGTGCTACTAACTCACTACGTGAGAAAGTAATGTATGAATCTCATGCTCCACCTTATGAGGGGTATAGAGGGATTCAGTCTACCTTAAAGGGAATTGAAACATATTTCTATTGGCCTACCATGAAAGTGAACATACAAGAGTATGTTTCTAAATGCGTGGTATGCCAAAAGACAAAATTTGATAGAGGGAAGCAACTTGGATTGCTTCAACCTTTGCCAATCCCTAATTCACCATGGGAGAGCATATCCATGGATTTTATCTTTGGATTGCCTAAGTCTATCCATGGGAATACGGGAATATGGACGATAGTAGACAGGTTCAGTAAACAAGTTCATTTTATACCTGTCAAAAAGACTATCAAAGTCCATCAAATGGCAACCCTCTTCATTTCACAAATTTTCAAGTACCATGGCTTGCCAATGTCCATACTGTCGGATAGAGATCCTAGAATGACCAGTAATTTCTGGAAGGGTCTCTTTGAGAATTTAGGGACAAGGCTAAACTTCTCTTCGGCCTATCATCCACAAACGGATGGCCAAAGTGAAATAGCTAACCTAACAAATCTCGATCTACTAAAAGGCTATGTAACGGAAGTAGATCAAAGATCCCAATGGGAGAATTACTTACCCTTAGTGGAGTATGCTTACAATAACACTGTACATACTTACACGGAAAAAGCACCTTTCGAGGTAATCGAAGGAAAATCAAAAAGTCCCTTGCTACTTAAGGTACATGGGAAGATCTTCGCTGTAGATGAGTATAGTCGGGACCTACAAGAATCTTTTCAAAAGATTAAGGATGCTATCTCTATCTCACAGCAAAGGCAAAACGCTATTGCTGACAAGCACAGAAGAGCCCAAACCTTTAAAGAAAATGATTGGGTCTTGTTAAAATTTCCCAAGGCTCGATTAAGGCACACGACGGGCAAGAATCCTACGGGACACCAAAAGTACTATGCTAAACTAGCAAAAAGGTACTATGGTCCCTTTCAGATTCTTAGGCCAATCAATGAGATGGCCTATGAACTCAAGTTGCCCAATCATTGGCTCATACACAATGCTTTCCATGTGAGCCTATTAAAGCCTTACAAAGGAGAGCCACCTCAAGTACCAACTACTGAAGACCCACCGGAGATTGAGGAACAAGAGGAGGTGCTGCAGCTCGAGTCCATTCTCCGACATGAAGACAAGGTACTAAGAGGCGGTAAGACTATCCGACGATATCTTATTAAGTTTAAGAATTATCCTTTTGAAGATGCTAGATGGATGGAAGGCATACAATTAAAGGATAACCTAAACCTTGTCAATGCTTACAATGCTTCCCAAGAGTAAGCAAATGTACAAAATGTGAAAAATGAACAAAGTTTTTGTCTTATAAGACTCTCTTTTTCTTTATTGTGCACAAAATGAAGTAGTATGCATGCTTAGATCAAGTTGAAGGGTATTTAAAGTTCTTGAAACTTACAGAAATATATATACACAAGGACGTTTTTTTTTTCAAATTTGAAAAAACTTACAGATTTTAAAAGAAATTATATTCTTAACAAAATTCACAGATAAGGGGTTTTACAAACATGTCGTGAACGCACGTGATATGGTAGTTTTACACATAGTGAACCCCCCGAGAAGTAGAGCTTGTCACTCTACTATGGAAGATTGATAGGACTAATGTGCAGACATGCTTGCGGCAGCCTCAGGCTCTCAAGCGCCAAATGGACTAGTCATCCATTGTGGAATGATGTCATAGGGTAATATAGGGATCCTCTACCCGCTAAGAAAAGGACTCATGAATATGCTTTATCTTCTCTACACCATAGTCGGGGACGACTATGATTTCAAGAGAGAGGTAATGTCATAATAATCAATATCTAATTCTCCTAAGTGATTTTCTCATGTTAAACTGATCATTTAATATGGGGAAGTGCCAGGGGAGAAAAAGCTAGAATATTGGTTAAGCTAGCAGACCGGCCACAGTAGGGATCCAAAGGAGGGAAAATAGGGATCCAAAGGGAGGGCCATCTGCAAAATATCCATGTGCAACAATGGGTTTAAAAGATCCTAAGGTTGAGCCCATTAAGACTTCCAAAATGCTAAGGTTCCAAAATTCAAAGGTTGTGTCCAAAGGTCAACCATGGGCGAATTGGATGGTTTGTGTGTGTCAAAAAAGTCTTTACAAATCCCTACTAAGGAGGGGGCGAGCCTAGCTTGTAGGGGATGAGAGAGAAAGTCACACACACACACACACACACACACACACACAAGCTCCCTTTACACAAAGGGAATGAGGGATACATGTCAGCTCCCTAGGCCAGATGCCCACAAGGTGTACCCAATTCCTATTGGATGGCCTTGGAGGTGGACCAATGAGAATTAGGCTAGAGTAAATCTAGTTTAATTAATTTAAAAACACTTAATAAAAGAACAATGAGAATTAAGTCCTCTAGAAGAATATTGGACAGTCTCCCAAGGGGTCCAATGAGCATTCAACAGCCCAATGGCTTGCCTGATTCCTATTGGCCAGGAGGCAAAGGGGTCGAATGAGAGTTTAGTTGAATTATTAAATTACCTAAATCTCTCACAAAAGGGGAAAGGGGGACACATGTCAGAAGGCTATCACTTATGCTGCTTAATTGTCATTGGGTAGTCCTAGGGAGGTCCAATGAGAGGATAGCAAGAGCAAGATAGCAAGAGGGGTCGCCCAAGGGAGAGAGGGGGCTGATTTTTGCAGGGTATTATCACTGACACACTCACACTCACACTCACACAATCTCATGTGTGAAGTAAAGAAGACTCTCTTTCTCTCCTTCTCAAGCTTTAATGGAAAGCTTACCACCTACTCCAAGCTTGTGAGAAGGGAGGCCTACACCAACAACTCTTGGTTTTGTGATGCAAATCCAACCAAGAGCCAAGCTTCAATGCATGCTCATCTCCTCTCTCATGCTAATTACTAAGCTAAGCTATGCTAATATGAGTGATTATGTGAGGAGATGTACATCTTTCTCGTAAGAATACTCCTTCTTCCTCTCAATCTACTCTCATACCCTGCTAGCTCTCACCATCTTCGAAGGTGTGTCAGGTCTTGGGTCTAAGACCGGGGATAATTGATGTTGTGTTTACTAAGTGCATGAAGCTTTCATCTTCATTGCACTAGCTAGTCTTGAAGGAACACAAAGTATTGTATTGTACAATGTCTCTCTTGATGGGAGAAACCATAATACAAAGCCTTTTGGAGGGGGGACCGGCTCCATGCAAATCCGGTCCTCAACTATTGTCAATAGCTTAATTTCTCTCTCTTTTGAAAGTATTGTTCATGCTATCTAACTAGGTGTTATGCTTTTTGTTGCTCTCTCCACCCAAGCACTCTTGTAATTCTCATTAGGAATCTATTCTAATGAAATGCACACTATGTTCATGCTAATTTCCGCTACACACAAGTTTTTAGGCCATTAAATGTTACATTGGTATCAGAGCACAAGGTTTCTCTTTTCTTGCTCAAGAAGGGAGGTCCTCAAGCTAGCTATAAATGGTTGGTATTATTAATTGCATGTGAATAAGTAGAATAGGGATTTTTCAGCCTTGCAGTGTGCCTGCCTTCGTGCAGTTAATGGGGCATCACCGTCGAGAGCTATGGTCTTAATAGTGGAGTCCTACGGGGCTTGCCTACGGCTTACCACTATTGAGCTATTAGAAGCTGGACAGGGGCTAGTGCTGTTTTGGTGTTGAACGACCCTCTCTTCTATTCCTTGCAATTAATGGTATTTGAGCCACGGTTACAGTAGCTTAAGTGCTTTTTCTAAAGGGGTAGAGAGGAGTAGCAACTAGGGATTGAAGTGCCAAAGTACACCTAAAAAGTTTACACCTAAAAGTTGTTAAACGGTATCCTAACTTATGTAGAAACATCAAAACATGACACGGAGTAGAAACTCAACGTTCATGGGGGTAGCCGACTTATCCGTGGCTGGAAATCCCTCATTATCATCAAAATATACCAAGGAGTCGGAGGTGTCTTGAGACAAACTGTCTGAAGGATGATCAATCATATCTTTCCTAATTGAATCAGTTTTAACCCAAACAATTCTTTCCTATATTATAAACAAATGCATGTTGGAATTTACATTCCGTTTTTGGTCAATTATTCCTTTCCTGATTCTTTCTCACTCCTTACGTATGCAATGCTAACTTATAAAAGAACTTAAACTATTTAAAAACTTAATTGAATAATGCGAAACCCACCTGGGATTGATCGGCCATGTAGTGCTGCGCTGGCGCCTGAAGACTCTCCTCCATTGGCCTACGACTAGGCCCGGCTTCGTCGTCGTACGACGCTCTAGTTCGTTTTGGAGCTATGTCCTCATCATCCGGTGTAGGATTTGCTCGGGTCCTTTTAGGTGCCATAGCTTCTTATAAAAAGGACGTCTAATCATTAGGTAAATTATTTAAAATCTAGATTTAACCTTTGTATTTAACCGTAACCCATCCAATCTTAAAAATTTGTAGTCTTAATTGGTAAATTCTTGACCTAGTAATTTCATATTTGCATATATCGGCATGATATATGCATGATAAATTTTTCCACAACTTCCCTAAGGGTTTTCTAAGCTCTCCTAATTTTCTTATAATTTTCTATATCTTTTTCCTAATTTCCCCATCGAATTTTAAGCTTGGAATTTTCTTATTTTGAGCTTAATATTTATTCTATTTATTTTCTCTTAAAGATTTCCTTTCCGCAACTTGATATCATGGGTTTACACTTACTATAATTTTTTTTAAAATTTTTGATTGCAAAATCTACTTATTTTAATTAATCTTTTGCTAAAAATAAGACTTTTGGTCAATTATAATTTTCTACACTCACTAATTAATTATGGTATAATTATCACAAGTAAATATGGGTATTTTTGACGTTTGGTAATTATTTTATTATTTTCCAACTTAATTATATAATTTTCATCTTCAATTTTCAGTTAAAATTAAGATAATTTGACTTAAATAAATATTTACACTACTTTTCTAACCTTGACATAATTATCACGACCTTTTCATCATATAATCTAGCTCTGATATATAACATGTAATCATATAGCATAACTTACTAATTTTTCCCTTTAGTTTTTAGCTAAAAATAGTATAATTTGGCTTAGATAAATATCTATACTACTTTTCTAAGTTTGACATAATTATCATGGCCTCTTTATTCTATAATCTAGCTTTGATAAATAGCACGTAATCATAGCGCATGATTTACTAATTTTCCCCTTTAGTTTTTAGATAGAATTAGTATAATTTGACTTAGATAAATATCTATACTACTTTTCTAGATTTGACATAATTATCACGACTTCTTTATCCTATAATCCAGCTCTAATAAATAGCATGTAATCACAGCACATGATTTACCAATTTTTCTCTTTAATTTACCCTCAACAATAGTGGTTTTCTACTAGGATATTTATCTAAATTAATTATCTATGGATAAGATAATTATCACGAATTTTCTAAGATGTTTGAATCTCTCATAATTATCTTAAATAATTTTGAATCAATTTGCTATTTCCCCCCTTTCAATTTGTCCTAAAAAGAGTGTAATTTTGCTAACATAATTAAGTAAACTAATTATTTGAGATTCACATAATTATCACGAGTTCCCTAAGATGTTATTAACTTTTGATAAATAACTCAAAGCATTTTGAATCAATTTTTGAATTTTCTCCATTTAATTTGTACTAAAAACATAGTAATTCTGCTAAAGTAATTAGGTAAATTAATTATCTCAGCTTGAAATAATTATCACGGGTTTTCTAACATGTAATTAACCTCTAATGAATAAATTAAAGCATTTTGAATCAATTTGCTAATTTCCCTCATTTAATTTGTTTGAAAAACAGAGTAATTATGCTAAAGAAATTAGGTAAATTAATTCTCTGATCTTGACATGATTATCATGGGTTTCCTAATATGTGATTAACCTCTAATATATAGCTCAAAGCATTTTGAATCAATTTACTAATTTTCCCTATTTAATTTGTCCTAAAAATAGGGTATTTTTTCTAAAGTAATTAGGTAAATTAATTATCTGAGCTTGACATAATTATCACGAGTTTCCTAACATATAATTAACCTATGGAATTTTGAGCTTGACATAATTATCAAGGGTTTCCTAACATATAATTAACATAAATAACTCAAAGAATTTTGAATCAATTTGATTATTTTTCCCTTTAATTTTCTCTAAAAAAGAGTGTAATTCTGCCTAATTAATTATGAAAATTACTCAAAAAATTATAAGATAATGTTTCTAGCTTAATGACTGTGTAATACAGCTCTGATAATTACCTCAAGCTAATCTAAGCTTAATTAATATATTTACCTGTAATTTAGGTTAATTTGGATAATTTCAGCCCTAATATGATAGGATAATTAATTAGCTTAATATTCCCAAGCTTTAATTACAACAATCAGCAGAGAATATTTAATTAAGAGAGGATTTATGAGTATACATAGGGCTAATCTTTAATGTATTAAGAAAATAGATTAATCTAACCTTGCTAATTAAGAAGGATTAGGCTAATTACCATGTAAGTTAATCAACTATAGCTTAATCTCTAGTGATTTCTGCGTAGCGGTCTCTCTAGATGAGAGAGAGTGTGTCAAGGCTCCGAGTCTCCCTGAAATTGTGAAGCAAAGGGTCTTATTTATAGGTTTCTGGGCACTCACAGGCTGGAAAATGGCAATAACTTGCATCCCAAGTAGCCCTACAAGTCAAAAAATGCCCCCTGCTGTGCTAAATCTAGTCTGGGAAAGTTCATCATTACCTCACACAGCCCCCCTCAGCTTTTAGAATTGATTTTTTACTATTTTCGTTGATTTTTAATGATGAAAATTGGAAATATCAGTAATTTCTAGAACTTTAAGATAAGAACGTCTTTGTTAATAATAATTACTGAAACCATCCAATTTTACTTAACTAATTAAATTCATAGTGTAACCTTTCAGAGCTCGTAACTTTTCCAGATTTTATCGGAATTCTGTTCTGAAAATTTCTAGCCCGGGGTTTGCTGTGCTTAAGATTCCAAAAATACCAATATTTGCCATGGTCGGACAATTCTACATTGCTTTTTCAATAATCATATCAGTTTGATTAAGCTTTATACAATCTTTAAGGTTTCAGAAACTGAAAACCTTACATAGGAGAATTAGATATTGATTATTATGACAACAAGTTTGTAGCACATGTGTATTCTAGAATACAACTTTATTATGCTCTTCTAATCCAAAACACAACGAGAAGGGTTTTCTCTCTTTAGAGTCGTATCTAGGTATGTCTTTTTTTATCTTCATATCCATCTTTGTGTTCTCCATTTCCTTATTCTCTATGTGAGTTTGCTTTATCTTCATGTGTGTACTTTGCATGGCTGTGTGCAAATCGTTTTTGCACGCATGCGGAACTTACAAGTAGTTTTTGGGTCCGAAGCTCAAGTGTTGAGTGTGAGTATTGTTGTAGTACTTGTTGTTGGGACACTAGAGCAAAGGAGATGGGATTAGCATGATACACTTGCTTTTGGTATCATTTTGTTAATATATAAAAGATCTGTTGTGCCATAAATAAAGACATAAAGACATGCTTTGGTTGCTTTTTGTTTAAATACACATAAATTCTTAATCTTCTTCTTAAGAAAGTATTGAAATATGAGATATTTTTTTATCTTCTTTGTTTAATTTTTTGTAAATTAAATATGTTTCTTGTTTTTTAAAGTAAATATTTTGGTTTTTGTATGCTTGATTACAAGAATTTATGGTTCTTTTGTCGATCTTTGCAGCTTCTTCTTCTCGCAATGGCTTCTCCTTCTGGTGATGCTCATATTTCAAAGAAACAAAGAAGAGGACAACAATCTACTCATGCTAATCAATCTTCATCTGATCCAATCGCTCCAATTGGTTCAGGTCGTACAGGTTCACTCACTCCCTTGCATCGTAAACCTGCTCCCATCAGACCTCACTTTCAAGCACCTAGAGTACGTGTGTCAATTGTCAGAGCAGATTCTAAAAGACAGCTTCTTCCACCTCCTCCCACTTTTGGAATTGGTGCTCCTCGACGACAATTGTTAGCTGCTCATCAGTTTCCAGAACAATCTCAAGGTATTGCTGAGACTTTACTGACAATACCTTTAGACAAAGCCATTGTTCCCCCTAGAGGTATGCTTACTACCTCTCAAAAACAAAAAAAACCATCAGCTTATGATGTTCAAGTCCTTTGGGAGCATGCACGACACAAGAAGCGTGAAGGTCATGCTTGGTCAATTTGAGTAGGTGTTTTTGGGCAGAATCAAACAATTGTTGAACCTCTCACTCCATTTCTTTGTGTCATTGATGATAAAGGTCCCATCAATGAGGAAAATGTTTTCAAAGTGGTAGGTCGTCTTGTTGATGTCAGAGAAAATACCTCACAAGACATTGTATATTGCATTGTAGAAGGGAAAGAAAAACAATTTGTGAATGACAAAGAGAAGAAATATGCTTTCAAACTTGCATGCAAGGATTTCAAGATAGAAGAAGTATATCCAACTTCTTGACAAGATGAGTTCAAAGATGCCATGCTTACTAGGAAACAAGTAAGTGAAACTAACCTTTTTTCAATTATGTTTGAAGTTTGTGTTCTGAAAAACAAGTACTAGTTTCATGTATATGTTGAATAGAGTTGCATGCTACTTGTTTTAGAGAAAACAAATGCTCTAGAATTGTATTTTGGAAGACAAGTACTTTGTACTTGTATTCTGGAATACAAGTTCTTTGGACTTGTACTCTAGAATACAAATGTAATGCACACTAAAATGTAAGTATCAAGCACTTTCATTCTAAAACACCACTGTGAAGCACATTTCTTTTAGAAATAGAGTAATTAGCTTATGAATTTTATAGGACAAGTGCTTTGCACTTGTATTCTAGAATACAAGTGCTTTACACTTGTATTCCAAAATACAAGTGTTACACTTGATCTTTACTTTCTAGTTGCAAATTTTTTTCAAAATGACGTTTGAAGTTGAGTGGACATTTTTAAAACACAATTATCTTCGCATTTCTTGTCATTCTTCTTATTCTTGACTATTTTTTTGCTAGACATTTTGTCAAGCTTTTGTTGAGTTTCAAGACAATATCTACAACATGAAAGGTGGTTCCGAAGGTGATTCAAGTCTTAAAGATTCAGATGAAAGTGGAGAAAGTGATGACAATGACTCAAATGGTGGTAGAGATGTTAAAGAGATTCACGAAATAGTTGAATATGAAGAAGGAGATCCTCTTTTCTTTGGTCCTAGTGCTCCTAGTTTTGCTCCTGGTGACTCTGATTTTAACATTGTCCATGAGAGGACCAAAAGGTTTAACATGATTGATGAGAGACCTCTCATCTTGCTCGTTGACGGAATTGGTCACCCACCACTTGACCCAATTACTCAAACAAGACCTTTGGAAGTTTGTTCCATTATTCCCGCTCATAAGTAAACTGAAGTTACAGATGAAAGAAAAACCAACCACCAATGTTCTTCCATTTCTTGTTCTTATTGATCCAAAGACTTGTCTAGATAAAGCATCCTTTGTTAAGTCAAAAATTGAGAGTTATGGGTACTTTTTTCTTGGTGGAACACTCTCTCTTGTTGCCAAGAAACAGCTTTTCTACAAGACAATTTTAGCAAGGGTTTATGCAGGTCTTTCTAATGAGGATGCTAAAACATTGGCATGGGATCATAATGTGGATTCAAAATGCGACTTTCCATGTCATTTCTTCAGAAGATACGTTATTTTCACAATTAGTGGGTCAATCATTTAAGTCAAGGTAAAAAGGCAGATGAAGCTTTCAAAGTCAAACTCTATGAACAAGTAGGACTTGCAACAAAGAAGTCAAAGAAGGGTGAGAGGGGTGCTAAGCATAACATCCGAGGATATCGTAACTTTTTTCAATTGGATTTTTGTGATGGTGACCTTTGGGAGCATCAAGAAGATATTTTCAAGCTGTGGGAAGAAGGAAAAATTAAGGGCCAAAGAGTGAAGCTTCCTACTTCAGCACAAAGAGCAAAAGGTGGTAGTGAATAATCCTTAAAACCCATTCCCGAAGAGATGAAGATTACTCCCTGGCGTTCGCTGCAAGGAATCTGAGAAAAACATATTATTCTTCCAACTCTTGCTCGAGTCAAAGGAGGTGCATTGATTCTTGATAAGATGTCTAAAGAGTTTGAAAAGTAAGTTTCAGTAAAATGCTTTTGTTACATTGTTTTTTTGTTATTTATCTAAATTATTTTTTCTTTTCTTTATAGACATTTCTTTACTTGCAACTCATCATGATTGAAAAGCTAAATTGTAAGGTATAGACCGAGGTGAAAAGTCATCATCCAACTACAAGTCACCACTCTGCATTGGAGAGTTTTTTTTTTTAATGCGGTAAATGTTTGATTGTTTAAGTATTTTCCATTTTGAAATACTACTAATTTATTCTGGTTTAAGTTTGAAACAATCATCTTGTGTTCACATCTTTGTATTCTAGAATACAAACATCATGTTCTCATCTTTTTGAACAACGATGCAATATGTTGAAAGTATTCCAGAATACTGTTACCATATACATGTGGTAGTGATGTATGTGAACACACTAGGATCACTGAGGCATTTTTTCCCTCTTTAGGAGGTTCTTTCCCCCGTGCATTGTATATACGCCCATCACTCTAGGGCTATCCATCTTTCCATTGCACACTAAGTAACACTCTGAGTTGTGTGCCTTGAGCTTCCTTCGTCTTCTCCAAGCTGTGTGCATTTCTCTGCAACCCTAATTCCAACAATTGGTATCAGAGCAGGTTGCATCCTCTCGGGCTTAGTCGCCAGTTGCTCCAACACACGCCTACTCTCACTCTCTCCAATTTCAGCGAGGTTTGGCGAGCGTTTGCAGGTCGACAACTATTTTGGCTAGTAGAGCTTAGTTTGCTCATATTTCTGATTCGGGCTCATTTTGGCCTTCGTTTTCACTACAGGTAGGTCTGCACAGGCAATTTTGTCATTTTGTGCAAAATTTCTGTCAGTGCTGTTTTCTGCATAACAAGTGCCTTACAGTCTTCTATGGTTTGTGCTATATAGCAAGTGTTTTTCCCGCTTCATTTCTCCTATTTTCGAGCAGTTTTCACATTAGGTGCAACATTTACCATGACTGACAACAACACAGATGTGTTCAAGTTGTGTTCAAGATGTTTTCTACCGAGGAAAAATTGGATGGGGACAATTACCCTATGTGGGATTACATGATGCAACATGTTCTTGTGTCAAAAGGCGTCTAGAATATTGTGCAGGGCATTGATGTACGTCCTAGTTTTGAGGATGCAGGCGATGTTGAGGATGTTGCAGGTCTTGCTGCAAGAGTTGCTGCTATTAGAGTTGTTTTGCCTACTGTAGAACAATCTCGTTGGGGATGTAAAGGATGCATAGGCTCATGCATTGATTGCGTTGTTTGTAAAGCGCACCATTGTTTCTCACATTAGTCCAACAAAATATGCAAAACAGGCTTGGAATAATTTGGCTGGTCTTTATGCAAGTCACAATGGGGCTAAAATTGCTTTGCTGTGTAAAGAGCTGGAGTCAAAGATTATGCATGAGGAAGATGATATGGACACTTTCCTTGCTAGTGTCAAGGATATCAATGAGCAACTTATTTCTGCAGGTGAAGTCATTTCAAACAGTTCCCTTGTGCAGACTGTTCTTGATGCCTTACCAGATTCTTACCAAACTTTTGCTAGTACTTGGAGACTTATGACCCAAGGAAATCTTGAATTTGTCAAGTTTGATACATTATGCACATTGCTGTTGCAAGAGTCACTTTCCAGAAAAAACAAGACTAGGCAGCGTGCAGTTGAACAGGCTTTTATTGCTTCTCAAAGAAAGGGTGGTAACAGTAATGCAACCACTTCTTATGGTTCTACTGCAAGTGGAAACAATTGTGTTCCTAATGCTTCTACTGGCAGAAACTCGTCTGGAAATTTTGGTGATAAGGGCAAAAAGAAGATGCGTTGCCATTATTGTAAAGCTAATGATCACGTGATCAAGCAGTGTCCTAAGTTGAAGGCCAAAGAGGCTAAGAAGAAAGAGGGTGGTTCCACTGCAAATGCTGGTTCCACTACAAATGCAGCCATTGTTGAGTCTTCTGTGAAACGAGATTGTGATGCTGATGTTGATGCAGAATGGGCTTTTAGCGTAGAGTGCACTTACAATCCTGCTTTCCATGATGCATGCTTGTCAGTTGCTGCAGATTCACATGTGTGGTATTTTGATAGTGGTGCTACAAAGCACATTACCTCACATCATGAATTGTTCACCTCTCTCGAGTCTGTCCCGCATGGGAATTCAGTCACTTGTGCCAACAATGCCTCTTATCTAGTTCGGGGGGTTGGAAAGATTATGCTTATTGCTGCAAATGGTAGTTCTTTTACACTTGTTGATGCAATTTATGTACCTTGGATCAAGAAGAATATTTTGTCTGTATCTACACTTTCATGATCACTTTCATGATGTACAGTTCATGATCTTAGTTTTGGTGATGAAATTGTTGCATCTGGCCTTTTGTGTCGTGGGCTATATAAGCTCATTTTGTATGACAAGTATGGATAAAATTTTGCAAATGCAGTTGTAGATTCAAGGGCTATTTCAGATGCAAAACTTTGGCATGCGCGCTTTGGGGATCTAAATTTTTCCAGTTTGCTGCATTTGTAGAAATCTGATATTGTTGCTTCTTTTCCGCCTCTTGAAGCACCTATCAAACATGTTTGTGAAGGCTGTATTTTGTGTAAAATGCAGTGTTCTAAGTTTCCAAAGGATGGTTCAGTTAGGGCCACATGCAGGTTGTAGCTTGTGCATAGTGATGTTTATGGGCCCATGCAAACTCTGTCCTTGGGCAATTACCTGTACTTCGTGACTTTCATTGATGATTACTCCAGGCATGCATGGGTATTTCCGCTTAAATCAAAGTCTGAAGTTTTTATGTGCTTCAAGCAATTCCTGGTTATGGCTAAAAATGTCTCGAAATGTACTATGGGCACCCTCCGTTCCGATCGAGGGGGGGAGTATATGTCTCATGAATTTAATGCATTTCCGGCTAGTCGTGGGATAAAACACCAATGTACACTGCCTTATACGCCTCAGCAAAATGCTGTAGCTGGAAAAATAGGTCACTTATGGAAATGGCATGATGTATGGTCAAGAGTCAAGCTTTACCACATTCGTTTTGGCTCGAGGCTGTCATGTGTGCCACTTATGTACTTAGCAGGTGTCCTACGAAAGCGTTGCAGTCTATGAATCCATATGAAGCATGTCACGATAGAAAGCCATCTATTGAGCACATGCATGTTTTTGGCTGTTTGGCTTATGGTTTAATGCCACAAGTGCAGTGCAAAAAATTGCATGATAAGGCTGTCAAATGTATTTTTGTTGGTTATAGTGCTGAAAGCAAAGGTTACAGGTTGTATCATCCGCAAACAAAGTGTATTTTTCTTTCATGGGATGTAGTGTTTGTGAAAGATTCTATTCAGCCCTTGCTGTCATGTACTAGAGACAATAATGTAAGCTCACATGACATTTATGACACTTTGTTGCCTCTTTTCAGTGGTGGGATTTTGAATGTAAATTCTAATGAGGCAAACGTACAGCCAATGGGTGTTTCTAAAAATGTTATAGATCAGCCTATTATTGATGTAGATGTACATGATGTACTTGATGAGGAAAGGGCTGAAAATGAGCAGGCTACACGTATGCTAAATGGCTGGTGCATACATTGTGTGATAGTAAATTGGATGCACCTTTGTCTAGTCGTACTCATTGAGGCTCTTGCCATGCATATTATGCATTAGATTGTTATGGTTTGGTTGTGTCTAGCCTAAATGATGTTGAGGAACCTCTGTCTTTTGATGAAGCAAAAAATTCAAAAAATTGAATGGCTGCCATGCAATCATAATATGATGCACTTATAGAAAATGACACATGGACTTTACGTAATTTGCCTCCTGACAAAAAGGCCATTGGTATGAAGTGGGTTTACAAGTTGAAATGCAAGCCAAATGGTGAGATCGATCGCCATAAGGCTTGACTTGTTGCAAAGGGTTATCCACAACAAAAAGGCATAGATTATGAAGAGACTTTTTCTCCCACTTGTTGTATAACTACTGTGCGTTTTCTGTGTGCATTGGCAGCTCATTTTGGTTGGGATGAACATCAATTAGACATTGTTACTACTTTCTTGAATGGTGACATATTTGAGGAAGTTTATGTAACGCAGCCTCGCGGTTTTGTCATAAAAGGGCAAGAGGACAAAGTGTGCAGATGTAAGAAGGATTTGTATGGGTTGAAGCAATCCCTTGGTATGAGAAAGCTGACACTCATTTGGTCAAACGAGGATTTCATAACAGTCCAACAGAAAGCACATTGTATATAAAACGGAGGGTGATGTACTTCTCATTGTGGTTCTTTATGTAGATGATTTGCCGATCACTGGACCAAATGAGAGACATATTGCTGAATTTAAGGCTGATTTGAATGCTAGTTTCAAGATGAAAGATTTGGGGTTGTTGCATCATTGCTTGGGTGTACAGTTTAAGCAGTGTGATGGTGGTATTGCCTTGTGTCAGAAAAGTTACATAGAGACATTGCTATATGTAAGTTTGGACTTGAGGATTGCAAACATATTTCCACTCCCATGGAAACAGTTTTGAAGTTGAGTTTACATGATGCTGGCGATCTTGTTGATGTCACTCTTTACCAAACTACTGTTTGCTGCCTCATTTATGTATGCAACACGAGGCCAGATATTCAGTTTGCAGTCTCACAAGTCAACAGATTTATGCATAGACCATGGTCTAAGCATTGGCAGGCTGTCAAGAGGATTTTCCACTACCTTAGTGGCACTTTACATCTTGGCTTGTTTTATCCCAAGGGGGGATCATTGCCCCCAGACTTACATGCTTTTTCGGACTCAGATTAGGCTGCTTGTTTTGATACGCGAGTGTCCACAAGTGGTTTTTGTTTAACGCTTGGCAGTTCATGTATATCATGGTTGAGCAAGAATCAACCTATAGTGGACACTTCAAGTTGTGAGGCTGAGTACAGGTAGTCTTCACAGCTATGGTTGAGTGTGTATGGCTTAGACGCCTTATGGATGATTTGGGTGTTGGACAGGACACTGCCAACACTATCTACACTGACAATTAGAGCACATTGGCAGTTGCAAGGAACCCAGTTTTTCATGCTCGTACAAAGCACATTGAGGTGCATTACCACTATGTCAGGGAGAGGCTCTCAGCAGGAGAGATCAGCTTGGCTTATGTGCAACACAGGACAACCTTGTAGATCTTTTCACAAAGGCATTGTCTCTTGAGAAGCTTGAAGCTTTCCGCAAAGCTTTGGGCTTACTCTCCTTTGTGGACTGATCATGTCCTCGGGGCATGGCACTTCCCTTTACTCATGTGCCAGCTCTTGTTCACCGCATCATTCCAGGGGGATTTGTTACCATATACATGTGGTAGTGATGTGTGCGAACACACTAGGACCATCGGGGCATTTTTTCCCTCTTTAGGAGGTTTTTTCCCCCGTGCATTGTATATACGCCCATCACTCTAGGGCTATCCATCTTTTCATTGCACATTAAGTAACACTCTTAGTTGTGTGCCTTGAGCCTCCTTCGTCTTCTCCAAGCTGTGTGTGTTTCTCTGCAACCCTAATTCCAACAAATACATGATAGTGTTTTAATTTGTTTTTTATTATTTTTTATCTTTTACAGAATCGTACTTCAAGAGCTCCAATTAAACAACATTCCTCAAGAATTTGAACAACACTTAGGACGAGCTAGAGCTGAGAGAAGAAGACTTGAGGATGCTCAAAACATTTTAGCACTCCTGACATTTATACATTTATTTTGGATGATGTTACTACATTGCCTATCCAATACTCTGTGTTTGAAGGAAAAATTGAGAACATGGAGAGCTTTGTTCCCAAATGCCACTACAATCTTGGAATTGCAGATGCTCCTTATGGATTCAAAGCACCTTATTCTATAAATGATGATGTTAAATATGGTCTTAGTGCTTACAAAAAGTTCATAAAAGCTTTAAAAAAAGTAACAATCACTGAATCTTGGGTGTTCGTATTCTTTCATGCTCATGATCAAATTTTTGCTTCGGAAAAGGCTTTTGCAGATTACTCCATGACCCATCAATTATGCATTTGGTAAGTCAGATGGTTCATAAGTTTTTTTGTATTTTTTTTTTGTGTGCATGATGATGATATAGTTTTTTCTTTTTGATAGCACAAAACCTAAGATAAAAGGCTATCAATTGGATAGGTTATCCTTTGTTGTAGAGTTTGCTACCGTGGGATTTTTCTCTCCCTTTGGTCTTAGCTTTAGAGGTAGCTTCAATTTTGCTGCAAAACCAAATTGCAAAAATATTTAGACTACGTCTTCAACCTCTTTCCACTCAGCCTTAATACCCTGTTGTGTATTCTTGTCTTTAAGGAGTAGCTCTAGCTTTTCTTGGAGCTCAAAACTTGCAGCTTGAAGGAACAATTCCATCTTTTCACTATCCAAAGTGGCTTGCTCTATTACTGACAGCTAAGCATAGCGCCGCTCAAACTCTCTCAACAGTTCGGTGATGGAAATTCCTTCTTTTGGCTTCACAACCCATTCCAAGAAGGTCCTTTTCGTAACCCTTTCAGAGTCCTCCATGAAGTATTCCTCCTTTAGGGCTAATTTGAGTTGCTCCCAACCTTCTCCATATCTTCCTTGATTCCCCTTATATGGTCTCTAATTTCGGGGACCACAACAAGCTCAAAACTACGCAGATATTCTGGTCATTCAAGTGAGATCATGAATCCGTATCCAAAGCCACAACTATTGATGATGAATTTTATTTATCTTCTCTCAATGAAAGGAGAATGGATCTTAGATCTTTTTGCAGGAACATGTACTATTCAATTTTAAAATTTATACATTGATGATATTTATTTTGATAAAGGTATGTCAAGTTTTGCATATTTGTTGATATAGGGACAACTACAGTGACTGCTTTGAAGAAAGGATGAAATGTTGTTGCCATTGAGATGGATCCTTTACAAGTAAGATTCATCCAACAATATGTTACTGCACTCAAGGAGTTGCCAGATGAATTTCAAGAAGTTGGTATGAAAAACATGGCCACACATCCAAGGGTTGTGTATGCATCAGGCAAACCACAACCTCCCTTTGGACCGGATGAAGGAATATAGTTTGTTGATCTGGAACCTTATGAGGAGCCAAATGTGGTGGATATAGGAGATGGGAGCAGTCATGGTGATGGTGGTGAAGATAATTCTCCTCCAACTAATCATGAAGAGGATGAGGAGGACAAAGAGGAAGAAGAAGAGTTTCCAATCAATCCATAGATCTTTGGGCTTAATTTAGATATTTTTGTTTCTATTTTTGTTCATAGATGTGAGCTGCAATTGTTAGCCTTTTCTCATCAAGATTTTCTTAATCTTTGAGCCTCTATGATGGTTCATGTCCAGTGCACTCAAGATCCTTAGCTACCCTTAGTGTCGGCAATAGAAACTCTATTGGTAGTATGACATCAAGAACATAAACAAGGTTGAAGGGTGTAGCATTTAAAGCTGTCTTGAATGAAACTCTATAAGCCCATAGAGCGGCATGTAGATTCATTTTCCAATTAGTTCGTCTTGAGCTAACCAATTTAGTCAATACCGAGCTAAGAATTTTATTCATGTGCTCAGCTTGTCCATTTGCTTGTGGATGATAGGGAGCCAATTTTTTATAAGTGACCATAAATTCATTCAGTAGATACTCAATTACCTCATTGAGGAAATGAGTTCACCTATCTCTGACAGTTTCTATTGGAAGTCCATATCTTGTGAATACATTTTCATACAAGAATGCAACTGTGGTTCTAGCATCATTCTTTCTGTTTGCCTTAGCCTCTGCCCACTTGGTCAAATAGTCCGTAGCTACAATAATATATTGAGCTTGAGTTTTATAAGAAGGTGGTTGTATAGGCCCGACAAAATCTATGCCCCATTTTACAAAAACTCTAGCCCCCATCATCTGTCTTAAAGGCATGCTATCTACCCGGGTTGGAATTTTTGCTCGTTGACATGCATCACACCTTCAAACATATTCTTTGGCATCTACGGATATATTCATCTTTGTTCTAGAATTGAGATATATCCATCTTCATTTGCACAAAGACGCAAATGTTGATCCTTTCCTCTTTGATACAACTGGTTTCCAATAAGATCATAGTGTCTTGCTTCAGTTTCAATCGCTCTTTGGCAGTGTTTACTAATATCCTTTGGAAATGTTCTGCTTTATAAGTAAGTAGCTATAGTCACTCCACTTAGGAACAAGTGAAATGTGTGGGTATGGGTGCTTGTTTCTGGCATTGAAGACATTTTTTTACAAATGTGTGAACATCACTTCTCATGGTTGGCCAAAATACTCCAAGTCTCAAGATCCATTGCATAGTCTGGTCTTTTGCAAAGTGAAGTCCTACTATAGTAATGTGTGCTTGACTTAGGTATTAGGTTTTCTTCTCAGGATTAATGCACAAAAGAAATATTCCATCCCGATTTTTTTTGTATAACCTTCTAGCTAGTGATTGACACATAGTCAATTGCCCAATTAATCCGCTTGTAATAGGAAGTGGTTAATATGCATCTGGTAGATCATCATCGACCCCTTTTGGTGGTTCTCTGAAATAATTCTTGATAAATGATCTGCTCTTTGGTGTGTGGCGCCCTTTTTAACAACTACAGTGAAATCGAATTTCAAAAGAATAATGAACCATCTCACTATTCTTCTTGTGTTGCATGGCTTGTTGACCAAGTACAACAAAGCTTGGTGGTCCACAAAGAACATAAATTGGTTGGCTAATAGGTAATGTATATACTATTTTACGGCATAGATCATCCCTAATCCTTCCCTTTCAGTTGTTGTATAGTTTTTTTCTGCCACATTCAATTGTCTACTAGGATAAGAAATAGGAAAATCAAATTTTCCGTCTCTTGGTTGAGCTAATATATATCCAATGGCAAAATTAGAAGCATCAACATGTATATGGATTATCTTATTCCAATATGGTGCTTTCAATACTGGAACTGAAGTGAGAGCTTGCTTAAGCTTCATGAAGGATTCTTCACATTCATCAGTCCATATAAGAGTGTAATAAGACTATGCATGGGTTTTGCAATTATAGCATACATGTGAATGAATCATCTATAATATCCATAATGTCCCATGAAAGCTTGAACCCCTTTGACTGTTGTCGGTCTCAACAATTCAACAATAACATGAATTTTATCCATATCAGTTGCTATGCCATTTTTAGACACTATATGTCCAAGAATTTTTCCTTGTTTTCCCATAAATGTGCACTTTTCAAGATTTAAGCAAATCCTATAAAGTCTACACTTTTTGGATACCGTTTTGAGGTGTTCACATTGATCAACGCGGATCGATGAATGTACACATAATCCATATATACTTCCAAGGAATTTCAAAGATATCCTTTAAAATCATGGCTCATCAATCTTTGGAAGGTGGCAGGAGCATTAGTTAACATAAAAGGCATAACCCTACAGAAAAAAATACCCCATTCAATTGCAAAGGCAGTTTTATGTTGATCTTTGGGATCAACCAAAAGTTGATTATACCTCAAAATCCATCTAGAAAACTATAAGCTTCTTTTCCTGCAGCTCGTTCTAAAACATGCTCAGTGATTGGAAGAGGATAGTTGTCTCTAATGGTAGCTGCATTTACTTTTTTGAGATTGATACAGACTTTTAATTTCCTATTTTTCTTGGGTACCACCTCAATTGGAGACACCCAATCTGTGTGTTCAATTTCATAAATGAAAACAACTTCCTTGAGCTTTTTTATCTCTTCTTTGATCTTTCTAGAAATGTTTCTTTATGAGTATATGGACATTGTCTACTTGGTTTCGCATCATCTCTCAAGGTATGGTATGTTGACAAATTTTTGGATCAACACCCTTGATATCTTGGCATTCTTTCAACAAGATTAGCAAAATATCTTCTTCTTCTTCTTCAGTCAAGTCATTTGCAATGTAGGTAGGTTTAGGCTCTTCTCTTGGTTTGGCTAGATTTAGCTTTTTTGCATTTTCAGGTCCTTCATAGGACTCACCCTCTTTTCTTAGTTCCCTTACAGGTTGTTCGACTATGATCTTTCGGTCTTGGAGAGTATATTTCTTGTAATGGGATGGAACACTCATTACATCTTTACTTTCTTCTTCTGTCATTTCCATTTTAGTGGTATACATCTCCTTTATAGCTTTCTTCACCTCTTGATATTTCTCCTTTCGTTCAACTTGGGTCATGGATGAATCATCATCCCGGTGTTTAGGTTTCAATTGAGTTTCCTTTCTCGTTTTCCTTGATGTTTTCAATGTTCCTTGTTTGTTTTTTGAAAGATATCTACCCGTCATTTTGTCTTTGACACAATCATGTGTATCTATTTGCATCAAAAACTGTCTTCTGCTAGAAACTGATGGCATAGGTCTAGATTTCAAGTTTCTGGTGTCTCTTTTTCTTCTATACCATTTCTGCTTCCTAGGTTTTTAGTTTGGAAAGTCAAAAAAAAATTCCTCTCCTCCTTTCATGACTAATTTGCTCTCACATGTTCTTTTTCTAACCCCAAATCATCAGATGTAGCTGAATGTTCTTCACATTAGGAAAAATATGAACCCCAAAAGGGCCCTTTAGCTTAAGGGGTGATTAAGCATGGACCAATAGGAAGAGGGTGGTGGCCATAGCTATAGCCTCAAAAAAGTAGGGTAGGAGGGGACATGGGGGCCTATTTGTTTCCCTCATTATAGCTTTGTCCCCTAAAAAGAGAGAGAAAGGGGGGGGGGGGAGTGGTTCCCTTCCATTTTCATGGGTGGCCATAAAGTAACCCTAAAATTTCAAAAATCTTTCAATCTCACTTTTCACTCCCCAAAGCTCTCCTAACCAAATACATGGTCAAAAATCTATTTTCTTTCACCAAAATTTGCATTTCTCAGCCATTACCCTCCATTCTACCTCCTCCTCCTCCTCCTCCTCTCTCTCTCTCTCTCTCTCTCTCTCTCTCTCTCTCTCTCTCTCTCTCTCTCTCTCTCTCTCTCTCTCTCTCTACATGCTTTCCAATTTTCATCTACACCTCCACTGTCCTCTGTCCCCAAGGTCTCCATAGCTGCAGCACTTGTGGAGACTTTACCAAGCACCTCTTCTACCCTTTCTTCTACCGCTTCATAGCCCATCATCTATAAGCTATCCATGGCTATGGCTGCAGCATTGGGGTAAACTTCTCTAACCCTCTTTTACCCTTTCAGGTACACCTTCTTAGATCATGATCTCCAAGCTTCCTATGGATGGAGCACCTACAAAAACTCTATCAACCACCTCTTGTCTCCTTGCCATGGCTGCAATATTGCACTCAAAGGTTCTCCATTGAAGGTTTAATCCTTTGTATCTCCCTCTCTCCAAAAATTTTTTCTTCTTCCTTCATCTCTAGCTCATTCAAAACCACCATTAAACCCTCTTATTGTAGCCCCTTCCTCTCTGTAGCAATGTCAAACTCTACTACTACTCACAGAAAGCCAAAAGATGAGGTAGAAAGGGTTGTCTTGTACAACACCAGAGATTCTAATGGGGAGTGGGTGCCTCAAGTGTTCCGCAAAGGTGCTTGGGTCTTCATGCAACCTGTAGCCACGGGGACTCATCGTGTTCAAGATTGTGACAACTTGGATCAACATTGGAAAGGGAGGCTGCTTGGGTTCAAAGACCATAGGATCAATGGGACGGTTGTTTCTATTCAATATGTGTATTCAATGCCTAATATGCATTTGGGGAACACTAATCCAACTTTTTTCACCTAATTGTAAGTTTCTTCTCTTTGTTGTTGCAATAGACATATGCATTGAGTTGACCTATGTGTTCAAGTATGCTAGTATGTTTTTTTTTGGGCCATTTGATGTCTATGTAGATATATTTCCATCAAACTTGGTGAGAACCAATAATTAATAAGTCTCTCTAGAACCTTTTAAGATTTTTATGTTGACATTGGTATCATGATGCTTCTCAGTGTGCAACCATTGATGCTACTGTAAAGCAGAATGCTCTTCTACACACACACACACACAATAGTGCCCACCTCAGAGCATTGCTAAGGTAAGATCAACGAAATTGACATGTGATCACTTCTTAGCATGGAGTGGCTGCAACCTGATCTTTGTCATCCATCTTATCCATAAAGGACAAGATGGTGTTTTACATTCTTTCCTTGTTGAATTTTGATAAGGTTGTTAGTTTTGTATGTCTAGGTCGATGTTGTCTCATGCATGTTTTTGTGCATTTATTAAAGCCCTATCATTCAATGTCCCACCCACTATATTTGTATGCAAGAATATGTCTTTTGAAGCATTACAACCCTTGTTAGGGGAGAATTGGGGATCTATAGAGGGTATGCATCAGGGAGATAGATATTTTTGATGCAAGCTAGGGGCTTCACGTATTGGGATACAATACTTAAAAGTTTGCACAACTTTGTTTATACGCTTCCACCTAGAATGGTGGGTGTGTAAGATAGGGAAATGGATACCTTACAAAGCCTTGAAGGGAATCTTGTGACATTTGACATTCATATCACAATACTAAATGATGTCTCTGAAACTGTGCAAGTTAGTGATCTCACAAGCTAGGGGCTTTGGATACAACACTTAAAAGTTTGCACAACTTTGTATATACGCTTCCACTACAAGTGGTGGATGTGTAAGACTACAAAGCCTTGAAGGTAATTTTGTGACATTTGACATTCATATTACAATGCCAAATGCTGTCTCTAAAACTATGCAAGTTATTGATTGCAGTCGTTGACATAGTTGCCTTGGTCACTTCAAATATTGCAGTTGCAAAGCAGGCAAACATCATGGAGGAGGAGTTCTTGGCAACCCAAGCCAAGCTTGTGGAAAATCAACAACCTCTTCATGTTGAGTCACTTGACTCTGATGCCCCAAGCATTGTTGATGAGAGGAGGTCGTCCCTCAACCTTTACCTCTCACCAACTATGGACGACAACGACAGGCAGCATGCGGTAATTGTCTTCTTTGTGTAATGTATTTTCCTAACACGAACTTTTGTAGGATTTTTTGGACATGGAGGTGTGGGCAGCTTGCAAGGTGGGAGATAGCAATGTTTTTGGCCCAAAAATAGCACTTGCAAACTACATCAGCAAACTACCCATGAGTGACATCTACATTATCCACAAGGATTTCTCCCTTGATGGAAATTTTTCTATGTGGGTCTTAAAGGCCGTCAACAAGCTCTTGTGCTTGTCTACTATACCTCATACTATGCAAGTAGTTTTTCTTGTAAACAAACAGGTACAAAAGGTTGGGAAAGCACAAGTAGCAAAAAAACCATCAATGATTACTTTGCTGGGTCTTATTTGCCAGTTGAAATATACACATATCATCTGTTTTGGCCACGGTGGTGCAGAAGGCCCCTGTCTACAAGGCAGCGAAATTGGGAGGCCCGACGAGAGCCCTGTCAAGCCCAAACTTGACGTCTTGTGGACAGGGGCCTTCTGCACCACCGTGGCCAAAACAGATGATATGTTTGTATTTCAACTGGCAAATAAGACCCAACAAAGTAATCAGCGACGGTTGTTTTGGTACTAGTGCATTCCCAACCTTTTGTACCTATTGAAGACTGAGAGACAACCAAAATTCCTTTGCTTGACATCTAGAAGGCACCCTCAGGTATGCTTGTTTTGGCCCAAACACTATTAAAAACCCTTGTCCACAAGACATCAATTTTGGCCAAAACAGATATTATGTGTGCATTCAACAAATGGCACTTGATTTCAGCCTGTTGTGAAGGTTTTGTGACACTAGCCAACAAAATACTCATCCACAACTCCCCCCCTCCCCGTCTCCCCCTCCGTGTTCAATGGCATGGTGTGTAAGAACCACCCCACAATGTACATTAGACTTATAAAAAATTATTGAACACAAATTAAATACAAAGAGGTTAAATGACATAAGAAGTGACACATTCCAAAATGAGTAAGCATCATTATATTTCCAAATTTGAAGTCATTACATATCCATTGCAAAAAGGTGTTGTTGTACATATTACTAGCACAAAAGACCATATTAGGTAAAGTGGGAAAATCCCAATTCCTAGGTTGGACAACTTTCAATATATCATGTACAAAGTATAGAGATTTTGTCAAAAATTTGAGTTTTCTTAAGGTCTCATTCCACTTTATGCACATACAATACACAATGAAAACAACTAAAATACCATGGTTTCAATCAATTGGATTATTAGGAGACGAGTATATTGCATCCATTATCGTTGTCTATGTTCTAGTGTCCTACCTACAACTTATCTCAACATGGAGAGCTTGGTTTCTAGGTCCACCACTTGTCCAAGTTAATGTAAAAGTGACTCAAGGTTCACAACTTGTGAAAGCAAGGATCCATTGAGGAATACAATCCACTTGGCTATTTTTCCTTAATTTATTGCATGTGACATTCAAGCAAGGTCCACTTCTAATCTATAACTTCTTAATTTGAGGCATGGGGCATACATAAAATATGTAGCATATGCTCTATTGCCTCATAGGAAGGTTGGTTTCAAGGTGCACTTATCCATGCTAGCCTATCTTGGAGAAATGATGGAGCTTGCTTCTCTCCTTGTTTCAATGCAGACTAGCTTGGACAAGTGGTGGACCTTTGCTTCTCTCTATGTTTCAATAGAGTTAGCTTGGACAAGTGGTGATCTTGGAACAAAACCCCCATGTAAAACATATCATGGGTATTCCAAGTGATTAGAAAGATTACCATTTAAGATATAACCTTATAGGTTGGACAAATGGAGCTTGGCTTGGAGAAATGGTGGACCTTTGATTCTCTCCATGTTTCAATGGAGCCTATCTTGGAGAAATGGTGGATGTTTCAATAGAGTTAGCTTAGACACGTGGTGGATCTTCAAACTAAGCCAACTACTATCAATGTTTCCTAGCTTGGACAAGTGGTGGAGTGTTTCTCTACTCCATGTTTCAATGGATCTTAGCTTGGACAAGTGTTGGACCTTAAAACAAAAACCCCATGTACAACATAGAATGGATTTTCTAGATTTCAATGGAGTCTAGATTTAACAAATGGTGGAGCTTGTCTTCATCCATGTTTCAATGAAACTAGCTTGGACAAGTGGTGGACCTTGTAACAAACCCCCCCATGTACAACATATCATTGGTTTTCTAAGTGATGGGAAGGAATACCATTCAAGATATAAACTTATAGCTTGGATAAGTAGTTGACTTTAAAACCAAATTCATCATAATACAATGAAATACAGGTTAGCCAATTCCTAAATCTTGAGACCAAACCTCCCATGCTATTAGAGATAATATATTGGATAAGTGGTGGACCTTCTATTATTTTCCCATGCCTAGTTTAGACTACTGGTACACTTTGCAGCTATAAAGGTTGGACGAGTTGTGGAGCCTTGTTTCTATCCATGTTTTAATGGATCCTAGCTTGGACAAGTGGTGGACCTTGGAAAAAAGCTTCCATGTACAACATAATATGAGGTTTTCCATGTTTTAACGGAACCTATCTTGGAAAAATGGTGAAGCTTGCTTCTCTCCATGTTGATTTTGGAACTACCTTAGACAAGTGGTGGAGCTTTACTTTTCTACTCTTCATAATACAATGAAGTATAGGTTGGTTACATGGTGAATCTTAAGGCCAAACCTCCCATTTTACTAGAGATGATAGGTTGGACAAGTGGATCAACCTTCTATCATTTCTCCATGACTATATTGGACAATTAGTAGACCTAACATCTCTCTATGTTGTCTAGAGATAAGCTTGGACAAGTGATGGACCCTGCTTCTCTCTTCCCTTGGTTTACTAGTTTGAAGACTGAGTATATATACTTTCTTAGATCTAGCTTGAACAAGTGGTGGACCTTGTATCCACAATCTTAATTTATTACAAAAAAGTATATGAAAAAATAACATAGGAATCTTGGTTTGAAGGTCAAGCAATTAGGTTCCAAATGCACATAATAATATATTTTCCACCCATAATAAAATAAAGTTAAATATGTTATTACCAAATTGACAAAGGTAATGTCCAAGAATTCTAGCTTTGCATCTTGTCAGATCTAAATCTTCATCAAGGCGACATGCTTGTATACATCAACTTTCAAGCCATTCAAGAATACATGCACTTAGATTCCATAGTTTTGTTTTCAAAGTATTTTAGGTTCTAAAACTCTTTCACATAAAGTATGTAATGACAAAATTCTTGAAGCAAACATTTGTGCCCAAGAAAAAGATCCCTCTCACATATTTAAAGTCCATGAATTCTCTGATCCATACTTACAAGTTTTATTTTGACATCAAACATAAATTCTCTCATAGTTACAAATAAATGCAACCTCGATATGAATTGACAAAAAATGAATTTCTTTTACTATATGACCCAACATAGGCCCCAATCAAATAAAAAATGAGTCCCCAAAAATTTGGGTGCACTCTAGCAATACATCAGAGTCCCCTTACAATAGGATGCACTCCAATAGTACATTGAAGTCCCCTTAGAGTAGGGTGCACTCCATTCAAGTGTTCATAAAATTGACACACCTTTGTTTTTTTATAAAAAAGACTATATCAAATTATACAAATATTGAAAGATACACACTAGAATAAAAAAAGCATCTTATGGCCATATTTATTCAATGGTTTCGTGTTGACAAGTACATACCAAGGACATAATTTGTTTCAGAATCACTATACTGATTTACAATTGTGTTGTATGTATAGACTCTCTTATCTCTTGCATACAACCATCCCACCAACCATGGAATTATGGTTCTCTGCAAGAAGTTTTGAAGTTGCTCGGAAGTTTGCCTCCACATCTTTGGAAATATAAGATATGTCCCTGGCATGTTCCACATCACCCTATATGGAGTGTCATAAAAAATTAAGGTATTGTTTGCATCCAAATCCTCAAATATCTTCCAAATATCACTCAAATTTTTGTGATAAACCCTTGTAAATCCTAACATGATATTTGGATTTTGGCAATTTTTGTTACTCATAAACACCTTGAACTTGGTATACTGCTCAGGAAAACATTTTTGTGTGATGCGTTGCACCCTTGTTAAGTTATAGCAACTCCATATCCATAGCTCAAAGTATTCAGCACAAAAATCCAAAAAACTTTGTGCGTCTGGTCGCACCACATGATAAACTTCATCTTTATCCTCCACAAGTCGCATGTGTTGAGCCCAAGATGGCATAGAATCTCCATGTTTCATTTCAATTGTCTTGAGAAGTAACCCCTCTAGATCCAAGATAAGTACTCTTTTGATGTCCTTGAAAGCAAGTGGTAGGTGATAAGGAGGTGATTCATTCCTTGGACAAGGTCTTGGAGGAGGTTGGATGGGTAATTCAATAGTTTTCTTCAATTTATGCCAGCATATAGCCAATCCATTTTTCTGTAATGGTTCTGAAATTAAAGAACAAGAACACTTAATGAAAACACAACAATAGACATGAGTTTTACATTGTCTACCCTAAGGTTTTATTAGATACCAAAATCCATCTATGATCTACTCATTAATAGAAAGAAAGTCAAATTAAAATCCCGACTCTTTTTTATGCTACACTCTCTCTTAGTCTCAATACCATGGAGTTCAACTAGACTTAAGTCAACTAATAACTACTACTTGTTGTTAAAGGTATGCTTGAAGTGCATAAAGCTTAACCAATGCTCTAGTGTAGAATGGGTATTTAGGTCTCAAGGTCTACCACTTATCCAAGCAAAGATCCATTTAGATATGGAAACCCAATTTTTCTTAATATAATGATATAGAGTGTACAAGTGGTGAATCCTGAGACCAAACCACTCATGCTACTAGGGATAATAGGTTAGACAAGTGGTGGACCTTGAATGTAAACCCCCCATGTACAAAGTATCAGGGGTTTTGGGTATTTCAATCGACTCTAGCATCTTCGAGACATGGTGGAGCTTACTTCTCTCCATGTTTCAATGGAGTCTATCTTGGATAAATGGTGGAGCATCATATTCTCCATGTTTCAATGGAGCCTAGCTTGGACAAGTGGTGGACGTTTTTTTCTCTCTATGTTTGAACAGATTTAGCTTGGACAAGTGGTGGACCTTGGAACAAAATCCCCATGTAAAACATATCATGGACATTACAAGTGGTGAGAAAAAATACCATTCAATATATAACCTTATAGGTTGGACAAGTGGTGGACCTTAACACCCAATTATTATTAATATAATGACATAGAGTGGACAAGTGGTGAATCTTGCGACCAAACCTACTAGGAAAAGTAGGTTGGACAAGTCGTGGACCTTGAATGCAAACCCCCCATGTACAAAATATCACTCATGCTACTAGGAATAATTTGGTATTAAGGTCCATGTTTCAATGGAGCCTAGCTTGGAAAAGTGGTGGACCTTTGTTTCTCTCTATGTTTCAATAGAATTAGCTTGGACAAGTGGTGAACCTTGGAACAAAACCCCCATGTAAAGCATGTCATGGGCATTACAAGTGGTGAGAAAAAATACCATCCAAGGTATAACCTTATAGGCTGGACAAGTGGTGGACCTTAGCACCCAATTCCTCTTATTATAATGACATAGAGTGGAAAAGTGGTGAATTGTGAGACCAAACCTACTAGGGATAATAGGGTGGACAAATGGTTGACCTTGAATGTAAATCACCCATGTACAAAATATCATGGGTTTTGCGTATTTCAATGGAGCCTAGCATCTAGGAGACATGGCGGAACTTACTTATGTCCATGTTTTAATGGAGTCTATCTAGGAGAAATGGTGGAGGTTCCTTCTCTCCATGTTTCAATGGAGCCTAGCTTGGACAAGTCGTGGACATTTGTTTCTCTCTATGTTTAAATATGGTTAGCTTGGATAAGTGGTGGATCTTGGAATGAAACTCCCATGTAAAACATATCATGGGCATTTCAAGTGGCGAAAAAGGATACCATTTAAGATATAACCTTATAGGTTGGACAAGTGGTGAACCTTAACACAATATAATGACATAGAGTGTACAAGTGGTGAATCTTGAAACCAAACCACTCATGCTACTAGGGATAATAGGTTAAACAAATGGTGGGCCTTGAAATAAAACCCCCTAGAGTGTTTCAATGGAGCCTAGCTTGGAAACATGGTAAAGCTTGCTTCTCTCCATGTTTCAATGCAGCCTATCTTGGATAAATGGTGGAGCATCATTCTCTCCATGTTTCAATGGAGCCTAGCTTGGACAAGTGGTGGACCTTTGTTTCTCTCTATGTTTGAATAGAGTTATCTTGGAAAAGTGGTGGACTTTCGAACAAAACCCCCATGTAAAACATATCATGGGCATTACAAGTGGTGAGAAAAAATAACATTTAATATATAACCTTATAGGTTGGATAAGTGGTGGACCTTAACACCCAATTATTCTTAATATAATGACATAGAGTGGATAAGTGGTGAACTTGGGACCAAAACTACTAGGGAAATAGGTTCGACAAGTGGTGGACCTTGAATGAACCCCCCATGTGGTGGACTTTCGAACAAAACCCCCATGTAAAACATATCATGGGCATTATAAGTGGTGAGAAAAAATAACATTTAATATATAACCTTATAGGTTGGATAAGTGGTGGACCTTAACACCCAATTATTCTTAATATAATGACATAGAGTGGATAAGTGGTGAACTTGGGACCAAAACTACTAGGGAAATAGGTTCGACAAGTGGTGGACCTTGAATGTAAACCCCCCATGTACAAAATATCACTCATGCTACTAGAAATAATTTGGTATTAAGGTCCATGTTTCAATGCAGCCTAGCTTGGAAAAGTGGTGGACCTTTGTTTCTCTCTATGTTTCAATAGATTTAGCTTGGACAAGTGGTGGACCTTGGAACAAAACCCCCATGTAAATCATGTCATGGGCATTATAAGTGGTGAGAAAAAATACCATTCAAGCTATAACATTATAGGTTGGACAAGTGGTGGACCTTAACACCCAATTCCTCTTAATATAATGACATAGAGTGGACAAGTGGTGAATCATGAGACGAAACCTACTAGGGATAATAGGTTGGACAAGTGGTGAACCTTGAATGTAAACCCCCCATGTACAAAATATTATGGGTATTGGGTATTTCAATGGAGCCTAGCAACTTGGAGACATGGTGGAGCTTATTTCTCTCCATGTTTCAATGAAGCCTATCTAGGAGAAATAGTGGAGGTTCCTTCTCTCCATGTTTCAATGAGCTTAGCTTGGACAAGTGGTGGACCTTTCTTTCTCTATATGTTTTAATAGAGTTAGATTGGACAAGTGGTGGACCTTGGAATGAAACCCCCATGTAAAACATATCATGGGCATTTCAAGTGGTGAGAAAGGATACCATTTAAAATATAACCTTATAGGTTGGACAAGTGGTGGACCTTAATACATAGTTCTTCTTAATATAATGACATAGAGTGTACAAGTGGTGAATCTTGAGACCAAACAATTCGTGCTACTAGGGATAATAGGTTGGACAAGTGGTGGACCTTGAATGTAAATCCCTCATGTACAAAATTATGGGTTTAGGGTATTTCAATGGAGCATAGCTTGGAGACATGGTGGAGATTTCTTCTCTCAATGTTTCAATGGAACCTATCTTGGAGAAATGGTGGATCATCCTTCTCTCCATGTTTCAATGGAGCCTACCTTGGACAAGTGGTGGACCTTTGCTTCTCTCTATGTTTCAATAGAGTTAGCTTGGACAAGTGATGGGTCTTGGAACAAAACCCCTTTGTAAAACATAGCATGGACATTACAAGTGATGAGGAAAAATATCATTCAAGATATAACCTTACAGGTTGGAAAAGTGGTGATGGACCTTGATAAGTGGTGAAGGATACCATTTAAGATATACCCTTATAGGTTGGACAAGTGGTGGAACTTAACACCCAGTTATTCTTAATATAATGACATAGAGTGGATAAGTGGTGAATCTTAAGACCAAACCACTCATGCTACTAGGTATAATACGTTAGAGAAGTGGTAGACCTTGAATGTAAACACCCCATGTACAAAATATCATGGTTTTAGGGTGTTTCAATGGAGCCTAGAATCTTGGAGACATGGTAGATCTTGATTCTTTCCATGTGTGAATGGCACCTATCTTGGAAAAATGATGGAGGTTACTTCTCTCCATGCTTCAATGGAGCCTAGCTTTGACAAGTGGTGAACCTTTGCTTCTCTCTATGTTTGAATAGAGTTAGCTTGGACAAGTGGTGGACCTTTGCTTCTCTCTATGTTTGAATAGAGTTAGCTTGGACAAGTGATGGACCTTGGAATGAAACCCCCATGTAAAACATATCATGGGCATTTCAAGTGGTGAGAAAGGATACCATTTAAGATATAACCTTATAGGTTGGACAAGTGGTGGACCTTAATACATAGTTCTTTCTAATATAATGACATAGAGTGTACAAGTGGTGTATCTTGAGACCAAACCACTTGTGCTACTAGGGATAATAGGTTAGACAAGTGGTGGGCCTTGAAATAAAACCCCCCATGTACAAAATAAAATGGGTTTAGGGCATTTAAATGGATCCTAGCTTGGAGACATGGTGGAGCTTTCTTCTCTCCATGTTTCGATGAAGCCTATCTTGGAGAAATGGTGGAGCATCCTTCTCTCCATGTTTCAATATAGCTTAGCTTGGACAAGTGTTGGATATTTGGTTCTCTCTATGTTTCAATAGAGTTAGCTTGGACAAGTGGCGGACATTGAAACAAAACTCCCATGTAAAACATATCATGGGTAGTTCAAGTTGTGAGAAAAAAAACCATTTAAAATATAACCTTATAGGTTGGACAAGTGGTGGACCTTAACACCCAATCCTTTTTAATACAATGACATAGAGTGGAAAAGTGGTGAATCTTGAGACCAAAGCTATCAAGCTACTAGGGATACTAGGTTGGACAAGTGGTGGATCTTGAATGTATATCCCCTATGTACAAAATATCATGGGTTTAGGGTGTTTCAATGGAGTCTAGCATATTGGAGACATGGTGGAGCTTGCTTCGCTCCATGTTTCAAGTGGTGGACCTTCAATTATTTTCCCATACCTAGTTTAGACAACCCATACACTTTGCAACTCTAAAGGTTGGACGAGTGGTGGAGCTTTGTTTATTTCCATGTTTTAATGGATCCTAGCTTGGACACATTAGGAAAAATATGAACCTTCTAGGGGCCCTTTGGGATTAAGGTTAATTAGAGGCCAGCCAATAGGAAGAGGGTGGTGGACACACTCTATACCCTCAAAAAAGTAGGGGGACAAGATAGCCTTACACCTCTTAATGGCCTCTTACCTAGTGAGAAGGTAAGGGAGGTGGCTAGGGGAAAGGGAGGGGGGGGGGGGGGGGGGGGGGGGGGGGGGGGGGGGGGACCACTTTGACCTTTTTTCTCCCACTTTTTGGCCCGGATTTAAAAATACACTAAAAATTTCAAAATTTCAAAAAATTTCAAATTTCAAGTTTTCCCTCCTTAAAAGGTCCCCTAACCTATTTCATGGTCAAAAAAGTATTTTTGACCTCCAAAAGTCAAAAACGTGCACTAAAAAATTCCAAAAAATTAAAATTTTTCAAAAAATTTCAAAACATCATTTTCCACGCTCCAAAGTCTTTCCAAACCTATTCTATAGCTAAAAGTGATTTTCTCTCTCTACAAACCCTTTTCCAAGCTCTCCATGGCTACAACAACCACATGCACCCCCTATAGTCCAACATTATCTCTCTACTAGCTTTCTCCCATCTCCATTGTAGCACCAAGTAAGCTTCTTTCCCATCTCTTCCCCTTGCCCACCACATAGTTCCACACCAAGCTAGCTCCTCTCCCTTCTCTCACCTCCATTACAACATGAAACAAGATTCTCCTCCTTCTACTTTCATTCACTCGCACTACATGGAAACCTCTACTCCCGAAGGTGGAAAAAGCATCAACTCACATGACTTGCATACCACAAGAACAGGAGGTGTGAATAGTGCATGGGCATTGCAAGGATTCATCTCCAACATAAAGATAGAATGGTGAGAAAACTACCCTTGTAGCTTACATTCAGAGCTTAAGATCATCTCCATCTTTAAGTTTATCATGCTGGAGGGAATTAACCTCTTTATGGCTTTCAATGTTTAGGCTTCACACCTCATAACATTGGGTGGTGCTATTTTGTTGATGGCTTTGGTGCGCCATCTATAGTTTTGTAGCATGTGATTGAGTATCACAATGTAAGTAAGTTGTGTTATCTATGGAGAGTCATCAAAGATTTTTCTTATAATTTATTCTTTGTATAGTTGTCATTAGATTATTAGAATGATATCATTTTGTACTTTATAACTTTGTGCTCACATAATCTGTTGTTTACTTACAGAGTCAACTTGTTTTGAGAGGACATGAACAAGCAACCATGTGCAGAGATGTAAATCACCCTATTTTTGTTCCGTGAGGAACCTTTCACTACCGTGTTAAAAGATTTTGATAAAAATAGTAGGATTTTTGTAGAATCTTGAACCAATAGGTACTCTCTAGGAGCTCTTAGAAAAGCCATCCCTATAGTACTACTATCTTCCCTAGTGTCATAGACACACAAATACTCGTGTATATGAATCTCTAGATGAGAAAGACAAATACTTGTAAGAGAAGCCTAACAGCAACAACATTGTCTCCATTTGTAATTATTTTTATGAGGCTGGATTCCTCTATAAATGCAATATAAATATTTCTTTTTGTTAAATGGTGTCGCACTGAGTTAGAGTATTTTATTTAAATTACTGGAGTTTCATACAGATTTGAGAAATATTGTTGATTTTTTTGGATATTCTGACTTGTCTGTAAGATGTTTGAAGTTTCAAGTCTTAATCATTCCACCATGAAGAAATTCATGCAATATTTTGATTTCAGTTTAATCACTAATGGTTATTCTTATTAAGTGGATCATAACCTTTGTCAAGATCTCCTCATTTGGGGATGTTGAATATATATCAATAGCAACATTTCAAAAGTTGAGAAAGCTAAATTCTTGCTTTCCAAAATGTTATTGTTTCCATACTATTCCTATGCCAAGCTTGACTTAGAGAAATGACAACTTGAGATGGAGGTGTAGATATATAGGGGTGAATTATTATTGATTCTTGTTTCATCATATATATTATAAAGCCTTTGAGTTTCCACCTTTTTGAGTAGTGTTGACAAGTTTTTGGTATCAAACCTTCTTAAATATCCCTATTCATTCGCTATTGGTAGCTATTTATTTGGTATTTTTAAAGATCATACCAATATCTATCACCTTGTGAACTTAATTGTTGAATTGCGGATTTGATTTTTACTATGTAGCTCATTCGGATAGAGAAAGTGTAAACATAAATTATACATACATGCATTGTTAACATAGAAGATATGTATCACTCGAACCTATATAACTGCTAATCAAGAAACCTTTGGTAGGATACTATAACAATAGGGGTCACATGTGGTTTTAAATACCAAAGAAATGGCTTAACCAAAACATTTCCAAGAACACGAGGTGAACACAAGGAAGTAAAAATTGGCTCCTTGTTTGGTTGATTTCTAGTGCTAAATGTTCTGAGTGCACAAAATTTGTGAGGCCTTTGACCTTGCGAGTTCACTAAAGTATATGTAACATAGCACATGTGTTCAACAAAAGGGAATTTATATTCTTGTGATGTTACAGAAACATGTGTAGGTAAGGCCTATAAGGGCTACTTTCAATCCATTGTGGTGAACGGACATGATATAGGAAAATTTGACATAGTGAATACTCCGGACATCAAACACTACAACTCTATCTCATGGCCATACATTAAAACAAAGCCCCTATTTGTCATTTTGAAGCCCCAGAGACCCTCAACAAGAGGGACCACAACGGTGCGTAGAATGCCCATCCAGGCACAAATAGGGACCAAGATATTTCCAAGAACAGGGGATATACACAAGGAAGTAAAAAATGGTTGATAAGCATGATACAAGGTTTAGGTATCTGCCATTTGGGGGGGGGGGAGGGGTTGCTATGAACACATTAAACTGCCCAGTTCTATCTCATGGCCATGCATTAAAAAAAGCTTGTACTTGTCATTTTAGGGGCCCAGGGACCCTCAACAAGAGGGGCCACAAGGGCGCGCAAACTGGCCATCCAAAATTTTTGGATGGCCAGTTTGCGCGCCCTTGTGGCCCCTCTTGTTGAGGGTCCCTGGGCCCCTAAAATGACAAGTACAAGCATTTTGGATGGCCAGTTTGCGCGCCCTTGTGGCCCCTCTTGTTGAGGGTCCCTGGGCCCCTAAAATGACAAGTACAAGCTTTTTTTAATGCATGGCATGATACAATGTTTAGCTATTTGCCATTGTGGGGGGGGGGGGGGGGGGGGGGGGGGGAGTTTACTATGAATACATCAATTTGCCCAACTCTATCTCATGGCTATGCATCAAGATTTTTGGATGGCTGATTTGCGCGCCCTTGTGGCCAAATTTTGGATGGCTGATTTGTGCGCCCTTGTGGCCCGTCATGTTGAGGGTCCCTGGGGCCCTAAAATGACAAGTACAAGATTTATTTTTATGCATGGCATGATACAATGTTTAGCTATTTGCCATTGTGGGGGGGGGGGAGTTTGCTATGAATACATCAATTTGCCCAATTCTATCTCATGGATATGCATTAAAAAAAAGCCTGTACTTGTCATTTTAGGGCCCCAGGGACCCTCAACATGAGGGGCCACAAGGGCGCGCAAATCAGCCATCCAAAATTTTTTGGATGGCTGATTTGCGCGCCCTTGTGGCCCCTCATGTTGAGGGTCCCTGGGGCCCTAAAATGACAAGTACAAGATTTATTTTTATGCATGGCATGATACAATGTTTAGCTATTTGCCATTGTGGGGGGGAGGGAGTTTGCTATGAATACATCAATTTGCCCAATTCTATCTCATGGCTATGCATCAAAAAAATCATGTACTTGTCATTTTAGGGCCCCAGGGACCCTCAACATGAGGGGCCACAAGGGCGCGCAAATCAGCCATCCAAAAATTTTGGATGGCTCATTTGCGCGCCCTTGTGGCCCCTCATGTTTTAAAAAAAAATTTAAGTGTTGGACTTTTAGGCTGTTTTCAAGAGCTTCTAGTGTTCAATTGGCTCTGAATCTGTCTGGGCTTGTCTCACATAAATTTGTTCATCTCGTCGCGCTCTTCGACTATCATGTGATGCAAAAAAATCATATCCTACTCGGATTTTCCAAAAATCAACGTGCAAGTTGGCAATTTCTTAAAAAATGATGTAAAACAGACATTTCTTACTTTTTCCTTAATCTACGGGCTCGAACGGGCATTAAAACCATGGAATCTGAAAATACTCAGAGAACCAATGTTTTTTATTGTGTTAAGGACTGCATTTCCTACATACAAAACTTTCTCAAAATCTCACCCTAACACCTTCAAAAGTGGCTTCCAAGGAGTGCCCTCGATCAAAAATTGAAACTGAAGGAAAACAATCAGAATGAACTCCTAGACTGTGTACAAACTTTAAAATAACCAAAATTTCCTTTTTAAAAAAGTTATTGCTAAAAATTTGAAAATAGACCACCCTTAGACTTCCCACAATGATAGAAATCAAAAGGTTCAAGGAGAGGTCTGGTGTCACAAGTGCATGGTAGGAATCTAATCGAGGCTTATTCCGTCAAGATCTCTTATACTTTATTATGTCTTCTCATGTACAATGTTACCAAACAAAAACAAACTTACACTTTAAATGACTACAAATTTTATTTAACTTATCAAACAATCTAAAATATGGTAGACCTAGAGTGCTCTTACACATCAACAAACAAAAAAGTCCAAATTTCTTCTCATTAACTTTGATAAACATACATCTGTGAACACTTTAGAAGGAGTAGTGTGGTCATAGTTCTTACATCCATTCCATGACATGGTATGCTCCTGGGGTGACCTATCACATAAAAATATCTTTGGTAGGAGTGCCCTCATGTTAGGAAAGAGTGTGTTGCTGTTGATGAAAAGTTTTTGCATTGTCCTACTAGGGATCTCTTCATGACAGCATAATGATTTTTGGTGTAGTGGGAGCCACACTGCCGCTGAGGAGAGCTTTGTGCCATCGTAAAAGCTTCATGTTATGCCAGTTCCTTGAGCCGTTCTTGCAAACAACGCCACTCAACTAGCATAGCAAGAGGTCACCTTGTAACAAAAACATGTATGAATTCAACATTTGCAAGCTATATAATGAAGACACTTGTTAAGTATATGTTGTACAAATTTGCAAGTATTTCTATCTAGCTGGGAATAAACAATATAAAAATATACATTAGGATGAGACTACCACCCCTAATAAGTATGGATTTGAAGCACCTACCTGCAAGATGTAACAAAGAAGACTGTTTTAGAGGAAAAGTGATGACACTTGGCCTCTCTAACCTGCAGCCTTTCACTATTTGTGCATAAAAGCAACCTTTGTGCCAAGCACTACAAAACAAGTAGAGGCAACACCTTAGACTTCAAAGTTTATGATAAGAAGAACACAATCAAAAGTAAGAAGTATATTGTTACCTTGCATAAAGGGGTGTTTTATTCAAATATGTGATGGTATTGGCAAGATATTGAAGAATCGTCAACATTCATCTCACCGATGCTACGACGTTCCTGGGATGACCTCTACTCACCCTCACGTGTGGCCTTCGATGCAAACGTTGCGAACAAGCAAATATGTATGCATACGATTTGTGATGTCCTTGAGCACCATGGTAGTTGTTGCATGAGGAAGCAAAGGATGAAAAGAGAGAGGGGGGAGGGAGAGAGAGGAACATGGGAGAAGACAAGGGGGTAGTGGGGGAGAGAGAGAGAGAGAGTGGAGAAGGAGGAGAGAAGGGGGCAGGGAGGGAGAGGGAGGAACATGGGAGGAGAGAAGGGGACAGTGGGAGAGAGGGAGAGAGGGGAGGAGGAGGAGAGAAGGGGCAGGGAGGGAGAGGAGAGGGAGAAAGGAGGGAGGAGGAAGAGAGAAGAAAGGTTTTTTTTTTTTGGGGGAGTTTTTTTTTTTGAAAAATTGGACTTTTAGTGCTTGTAAGTTTTAAAAAATGTCAAAAAATACTTTTTTGATATGGATATATGTTGGGGGGGAGTTTTAAGTCAAAAATAAGTAAAAATAACTTTTTTTTTAAAAAGTCAAATTTTGGCTCTTAGTGATCCACATTTTTGATGATGTGGCCACACCTCTTTACTCCCTTCACTTTCAAAAAGCTAGAGAGAGAAGGTGACCTCTTAGATCCACATTCTACATGTGTCTAAAAAAAAGGCTAGAAAAGCCTACTCAAAACTAGCTTCTTGAATGCCCTTGTCCCCTTAACCCTACACACCATTAGCCTTAATCCCTAAAAATTAGGATTCCTTACAAGGCCCATGCAAGGTTCATATTTCTCCTAATGAAGTGGTGGACCTTGGAAAAAAGTCCCCCCTGTACAACATAGCTGAGTTTTTTCATGTTTTAATGGAAGAGAGATTTGACAAATGGTGGAGCTTGCTTATCTCCATGTGGATTTTAGAACTAGCTTGGACAAGTGGTGGAGCTTTGCTTTTCTACTCTTCATAATACAATGATGTATAGGTTGGTTACATGGTGAATCTTAAGGCCAAACCTTCCATCTTACTAGAGATGATAGGTTGGACAAGTGGTCAACCTTCTATCATTTCTCCATGCCTATAATTAGACAATTAGTAGAACTAGCATCTTTCTATGTTGTCTAGAGCTGAGCTTGGACAAGTAGTGGACCTTGCTACTCTCTTCCCTTGGTTTATTAGTTTGAAGACTCATTATATATACTTGCTTAGATCTATATAATTACTCATTAGTTAGGTTACAAGTAGGTATGTAATTTGTTAGCCTCAAGGGACTTTGAATATTGAATAGTAAGAAAGTCAAGTGCTAGTTTGAAGATCTTTTGCTTATCTAAACTAAACTCTAACTCAATAATAAGTCTCTTAAGTTCCACGAATTGTCCTATCTAGGCTCCAAAAGAGTCTTAATTGGTTTGTGCTAGATTCTAACTTCCTTGATGGGGTAGAATCCTAGAAAAATGAGGCACTACAAGTTTTACCTTAGCTCAAATGGATTTTCACTTAAACTAAACTGCAATTTGGCACTCTAGTATCTTTGACTTGATGGAGTTTAACACTAGATACATAGTAGTGATATTTAAGCTTCATGTCTCTTCACTTGATCGAGATATGAGACCATACTTTCAGGGTCACCACTTGTCTTACCTAAAGACCAATGTGAGACATGGGAGCAAGAAAGCCATCCGATATTGTTTTAAGGACTATTACATAGACAATCAATAACTTAAGTAAAGAAAAAAGACTTGGATCTTTCACAATTAATAACTTAAGTAAAGCCAAAAAGACTTGGATCTTTGATAGTTTTTTTCAAACTAAAAAAGCACAATCTCATGCTAACAAAACTATAAATCACAATTGAAAGTTTTGAACGAGAAAAAGATCAGCAATCTTATAAGAAGGATACTTTTCATTTCATTTGATGATTACAAACTAAAAGAAAGTCCCTCAAGAGCTTGATAAACAAAAAATGTAGGTGACTGCTTCATTATTTTGAGCAAACATATCAAAATCTCTATTGATTGAGCTCCATCTAGTAGTATCCTTTGTAAGATCCTGCCGGAAGGAATAAAAAGAAAGATTTGTTAGATACCATGCACATGAGTGTTCAAGTATGTGTATCAAGAATATATGACATGTCACTAGTACCTTAGGGTTGCCTTCTATCCAGCCTTAGAAGATTGTTCTCAGCTTTCACCTTATTTATATAAGCCTTTGCTGTGGTTGCCTTCAAAACTCCTTTTGTGTTACAACCCAATTGCCTAGCTAAAGTGGTTAATTGTGACGCCTTCATGCTTTCAATGGGTGTACGCTCCTTTGCTAAGATCTCTTGTATTTGGGCTCTTCTCATTTCATTGCGGTGGCTTGTGTCACTTGCATTTTCAATGATAGTTTCATCCCTGTCACCTTTTGTAGGTGGTATTCTTCTTGTAAAGAACACCTTAGCTGACCAAACATCATTTTTCTGCTTCCAATACTCCATGATTTGTTTGTATTCACTATCATTTGTCACTATAGGTTGTCCATAACGATTAGAAGCAATTAAATCACACACATCCCTTCTCTCATCAAGCTGAATCAAGTATGGCAGTAGCTCCTCCAAGAGCATATTGTCAACCATCTTCTCAGCATCAAATTGTGGTGGAAAAATGCAATTGTTTGCTGGTGAAACACATCCCTTGTAAGGCTAGAGGCTAGAGGCTTGAACATTGCCTCAACGTTTGGATTGTCGGGTCTAAACAATTTTTGAGTTTGAGCGGTGTAGAAAACATCTTGCGACCAAATTGCAAAGAAAGGCAATGTATCCTCAGTTAAGTTTTTTAGTGCTGCAAGGATTTGATACACATTATTCCTAGTAGCTGTCGACCAAATTGCAACATTAAACCTCTGTAAAATAGTCTTCAAGAATTGGATGCAACCTGGCCTGAGTATAATATATCTTTTTGAATCCATTTGCACTGAGTTGTGGTGTGAGGATAGTTGAGGGGAACGTTTCAACAATAGACCATTTAAATCCAATATAATTGTAAGCATGGATTTCTCAACATCTACACTACATGACGTAGTACCAATTGGCAATAGCTCGTGAGTGGACTTTTCAGTCTCTTTTGATGTATGTTGCATTTTTGAAGCATCGATTTCTTGGCTCTCATTATTGGAAGCTTGCTCAAGTTGCACAACACTAGACTCTAGTATAGAAATATCATCCATCTTGGGCACTTTAGAAACCATAGAATCTATGGATTCTATAGTTGTTGACTGAACCATAGGAGCATTATCCATCCCAGTTTGTGAATCTAAGAAAACACACACACAAATGGTATCTCAAAACCACTAGAATTTTATTCACCATATTTATATGTAGAACTCCTAGTAAGAAATTTATTTAAGGTAAAGTCGTTGTTAGAATCCTTGCAACCATTTTCAGCATTCGTACACCAAACACCACTTGTCTAAAATACAATCTACTAACTCAACATTTTCCATCCTACACTTTATTAAAGATGAGTACTTAAAGTGAAAACTAAAAGCCACCCTTGTTGAGGAAACATGGATACAAGGTCCACCAAATGTCCAACCTAACTACAAGCAAACAATTAGAGATTTGGCTTAGATTTGGATTCAAAGGCCACCACTTATTCAAGTAAGATAACTCCACTTGTTTAAGACAGTAATGTTTGAAGCCCCACCACTTGTCCAACCTAGACATTGATTAAATTTTGGTAAGATTTATCACAAATCTAGAGTAGAATCAAGATTCTATGGCCAAGGTAGTCAAATAAGTTAGACAACACACAAAGCATAAGAGCACTCTAGATTCTCGTTGAGCATAAACTAAACAATAATCAAATGTTATATTCACTTGAGATTTCATCCATGAAAAATGAAAATGATGCATGTACTTGAGATTTCCATCCATGTACAATACTTTACAATGTCAAGTAAAGTTATAGTCAGCAAACAACTCTTCTCTGCTTCAACTTGACAAATAGTCTCAATGCATACATGGCCATATTCTTCTGACTTGATGTGTGAAGAGGTGCATTTATGCCAAGGTGGCAAATTTGGATCAAATGTATAGCGTACGTTGGGACAGACATTTGTACTGTGAGAACTATTTATATAGCCCGACACGTTTCTTCTTCTACACAACCAATAATGTATGATTGATCTTCCTCTTCTTCTATGTTTGGATCCTCTAGAAGAGAATATTTATAAGCTCTTGGAAAAATTTTGCATATCTTTTTCCAGTCTTGAAATCTATACTTATGCCCTCCATAGTTTAGAATAGTCAAACCACTTTCCAGGGTAGTATGCACAAATAGCCCATAACCAGCTCCTTCAATACATGAAAGTCGCACTTCAAAATCCACACCGTTAATATGGAAAATTACATCTTTGGGAATAGGAAAAGTTGGTGTCCCAAAAGGATCTTCATGCCAATCATAGTGTGAAATACATCTAGTTTTTATATCACTTAACTCCTTTGTGTCTGCAAAAAGAAGAAAATATTATGCATAAAATAATGACAATATCAAAGAAAGATATCATTATTTTATAGTCCAATAGGTCCATTGTATGGAAGACTTAGAGTGCCTCTTACATGGTGCCTCCAAGGTTTCCAAAAAATAAAATCATTGGAAAAAAAAGGCCACTGTGTCTCCAATCTATTGCCCATTTGAAGCATAGAGAGAACCAAGGTCCACCACTTGTCCAAGCTAGACATGGAGCATTGACACAAGATCCAACACTTATCCAAGAACCCTATAGTATATGTGGTAACATGGGATGCATTGATGCAACAAAAGTAGTCTAGCCTCCTCATCCATCTCTTTTTTCTTGTAGCCTAGAGGGATTAGTTTCAAGGTCTATCACTAGTCAAAAACTACACATAGAACATTGATACAAGGTTCCACCACATGTGAAACCTATCATCTCTAGTAGCATGGATGGTTTGATATCAAGGTTCACTGCGTGTCCTACCTATACTCTATTGTAGCATAGAGATTCTGGTTTGGTGGTACTACACTTGTCCAAACTTGGCTTGTTGTTGATATCTGGAGGTAATCAAGGGTCCTCCACTTGTCCAAGTTAGGCATATAAAACAATTGCAAGGTCCACCATGTGTACAACATATGATTGATTATAGCATGCATGGTCTTATTTCATGGGCAACCATCTTCTCTCCAACATGTGTCCAACCTCGGCTCCATTGAAGCATGGAGAGAAGCAAGGTCCACCACTTATCAAAGCTATTATTTTCTCCCAGTGCTTTCAAAACCCATAATACGTTGTACATGGGGGGGGGGGGGATTCTTGTTTCAAGGTCCACCACTTGGCTAAGATTGGATCCATTGAAACATAAAGAGAAGCAAGCTCTACCATTTGTCCAAGCTAGGTGCCATTGAAACATGAAAACCCCATAATATGTTGTATACGGGGGGTTTTTTCACGGTCTACCACTTGTCTAAGCTATGGTCCATTGGAACATGGAGAGAATCAAAGCTCCACCACTTTTCTAAGCTAGGATCCATTGAAACATGGAGAGAAGCAAGCTCCATTGTTTGTCTAAGCTAGGCTCCATTGGAACATGGAGAAAACAAGCTCCACCACTTGCCTATTATTGCATAGAGATTCTGGTTTGAAGGTCCACCACTTGTCCAACCTTGCCTTCATGTATGGAGATAATAAAGAGTGCAATGCTTCTCTAAGCTAGGGACATAAAAGAGTTTCAAGGTCCACTACATATACGATCTATGATGGGTTGTAGCATGGGAGGTTTCATTTTAAGGTTGACCACTTCTCCAGCTCCGCTTGTCCAACCTCAGATCCATTGAAGAATGGAGAATAAAGGTGTACCAACTCTCCAAAATAGGCAAGAAAATCTCTATAAAACCCATGAATTGTTAATATATGCTATGCTGTGGAGTTTTGTTTGAAGGTCCACTCCTTATCCAAGCTACAATCCATTGAAGCATGGAAATAAGTAAGATATATCTATAGTCCAAGATAGGATCCATTGAAACATAGAGAGAATCAAGGTCCACCACTTGTCCAAGCTATGCATGGGTAATTGATATAAGGACCACTACGTTTTCACCTATACTATGCTCTATCATGGATGGTTTCATATACCACCAATTTTCCAACCTATTTAGTAGGTTGTATTATGGGGGTTTGGTTTCAAGGTACTTCACTTGTCTAAGGTGGGTTCCATTGAACCATGGAGAGAAACAATGTCTACCACTTGTCCGAAATATGCTCCTTTAAAACATAAAAACAAGGTCCACCACTTGTCCAAGCTAATGTTTCTCTCCATTGAAGCATGGAGAGAAACAAGGTCTACCACCTGTCCAAAATATGCTCCATTGAAACATAAAAGCAAGGTCCACCACTTGTCCAAGCTAATATAACAAATGGGTGTTGGTTACAAGGTGTACCACACTTGTCTAAACTAGTCTCCATGCAAGGTCCACCACATGTCCAAGCTATATGATCTTGGTTTGAAGGTCTACCACACCTCTTGAAATTAGGATCCATGTAAGGTCCACCTTTTGTCAAGCTATGCCTTTAGTGAGTACTAAAACTAAGTAAATTGCAGTACTTAAATACCTTTCCAAGCTCATTAAGATTTTGGTCTCTAAGGCCACCACCACATGTCTAATCTATGCTCTAATTGATTACTTATGCTAGTTCTCAAAGTCCAAACATAAGCTCCCTTCTAGCAAGGTTAGTTTAAATTTAGGCTCCAACACCTGTCTAAGCTAGGTTCAATTTATGAAGCATCACCATTTAACCATGCTACGATCTAATGTATCATATCAAGGGGGTATTGATAAAAGGTCCAAAACTTATTGAGTTCAAGCTCTTAAGTAATTAAGTCTTTGTGAGTATTAAATGTTATAGTTTTAGTCTAAAGATCCACCATTCAAAAACTCAAGTAATTTATTATTTACATTCAAACCTTGAATGCTTGAGATAAAAAATACAAACTCAATCAATACTATATAAAGCAAAATCTAACATTAAGAGTATCAAATCAGTAACAAGAAACACTAACATGCACAAGAAACTCAAAACATACGTGTCTCCATTTCCAAAAAGTCCTCCATTGACAGAGGATGTTGTTGTTGTTCTTCTTCTTCTCTTTGTGGAGAGCACTCCTCTGTAACAGGCACAATGTCATCTGATTGCGAAGTGGATTGTTGAAGTCCAGCCCATTTTTCTATATCTTCATGAGACTTAGCAAAGTCTAGCAGCATGGTCTCCACGTTTTTTGCCTCCTCCACACTATCAATTAAGCATATAACTTCTTTTTTCTGTTGTATTCCTTCTTGTGCAACCAAGGAGCCATCACCAAAAACATCAACAAGCTTGCGGTCTTCAAAACAATATGTACGAATGTAGTGCTTGACCAAAGCTCTTTTTTTGGCCTCCAAATATTGCAAATCTGACATATCGTTATCTGCTACTTGAAGAAGAGAACAATCAATTGGCATGGGATGTTCCTCTGATCTTCTTCTCAGGTCTTCAAATGCATTGCCTTGTCCCAAGAAGGCAATAACTGTTAGGAATTGAATTGCTCCTTTGCAAGGAGCTGATGGAAAGTGATGCAATGCACCACAACAATGGTAGCTCAGATTATCTCCCATGGCGTGAAAGGCACATTGCAATTTTGTGAAGTTAGTGAAATCCACAAATGCAAGAAAGACAAATCCAGGATCTGTTGACCCTCCAGCAATAGCCAAGATCCCATCCAAAGCATTGTTAAATGTCTCCTCACTCCACTTCAAATTGCCTCCAACGTTTTTTGTCATATCTAAAACACATAAGCCAATAGGCACTTTATTATTGAAGTGGCGCATCAAGTAGAGATTGCCTTCCATTTGTAGGCTCACCACATAGATTGACCATGGCAAATCTCTAGGCTCAGTTTTCTCCTTTTGAAGGTGAATTGCCCATTGCATGTATTTTATTGCTCCATCTGGAAAAGCCATTTTCTTTGTTCCACGCGTCAAACTAGATTTGATCCATTCCTCGCATAGCATTAAAATTGTTTTATAAACAACATCATTGATGTTATACATTTTGACCACCTCCTCCCAGTCTTTACATGGTGAAGACTCATTCAAATTGTTGAAGCCTTCAAGAAGTGCATCTTGAATCAATTTGTCTTGCTTCAACTGCTTGATTCGATCATACATGTCAGTTGCATCACCATCCTTTGCACTCTTTGACAGTAAAATCTTCTCATCTCTAATCTCTTCTTGAATAGTCTTTACCTCTGATTCCTCAAGGCCACAAAGGTATCTAAATACAGTTGTTGGGGGTTTCTTATTCTCCTCTTCTAGATTTTCAATGATTTCTATCCAGCAATCATAAACTAAATCAGAGTACGTGACCATGTGTGCCTGTTTAGCAATCCAACTTGCTGCTGCACTCATTCTTGCCAATCGAAGAAAAGCCTAAAAAGAAATAGAGAAATAATTAAACTATTGAGCAAGATTTGTTAATTAAACACTATCAAAAAGACAAAGAAAATAACTTACATCCCATCCGGCACGAGATGCATGTCCCTCTGCAATTCCACTTGCTGCCTTTGGTGGTCGTCCTGAGAAGATCCATTGACTCCGTAAATGTCTCAATATTTGGCTGTAAGGTTGCTTGACATACAATGCCTGAGCCTCCTCATTTGCAATGGCAGATATAGCAGTTGCAACAAATGGAGGAGCATTCACAACAATGCGAGCCTTTCTAAATTTATACACGCTAATCAGTCTTTCAAATATCTCTTTGTTGTTTTGTTCATTGTGAAGCAAAACTTTTGCAGCATAGATTGAATGCTGCCCATCAAGAATCCAATAATGATAATCTTTAATTTTTTGCTCCTCTACCTCTTCTACTGCCAAAGGAGTCCCCTTCTTTGATTTTGCATTTCGAACAGGCATCAAATATGCACATGCTGCAGGCTTGGTCGTACTCCGTGAAAATCCAAATAACACACTTTCAGCGTGTTTTTTATCCATAATACGTGCATTATAGTGATCAGGAGCAAGCCAACAATTTTGAATAGGGATATCAAATTCCCTATATTGGAAAGGAAAATAATTTATGTACTTATTCATTCCACCTGTATCTTTTTCTTGTCCTTTCATGGCCTCAGCTTCTAAAACATCTGGATCCACAATTCTCATCTTTGACATTGAACCCTCTGTTGATGAGGATGCCAAAGATGCCTTGTCTACATCCAAAATGGAACTAGTTCGCTTAGTTTGCTACTTTTTGCACTTTTGCTTGCTTCTTTGTGGATGGTGGTCGTGAATCTTTCACCTTTTTTCGTTGTAGTGTGACAATGATGGAGCTTTGAAGTTGATCTGCTGTGATGTTTGGATTTGATTCTACAAACTTCCATCCTCGAGAAAACATTGTCTCTTTTTTGTTTCTAGACATGCGCTCCAATGCATATGCTCCTGGAGATAGTTGAAATTCTAGATTCATTGGAACTAGAATGTCAATGCATTCCACCTCCGGATGACTATCAACTACAGAGACAGATGCTTCCGCAACTTGTCCAACATCTTCAAACAAGCTTTCATTCTCCTTTTTGGCAATAAATAGATGCACCTTATGAAATTGTGCACCCTCTATACCATGTATGTCCAAATACCATTTCCTAAGATCATTGCAAGTATAGTCAACTGAGACAACAACCCTTGCAACCTGTTTTTTTGGAGCCATCTTTCCTAAAACAAAAAAAACCAAATTTTATTTTAGCATATACTTTTTTGTAATGAATTAAGTTTGTGTGAATACAAGGTCCACGACTTGTTCAAGTTAGATCTAAGCAAGTATACATAGTAATCTTTTAAGCTAGTAAACTAAGGGAAGGGAGAAGTAAGGTCCACCACTTGTCCAAGCTCAGCTCTAGACAACATGGAGAGATTTGAGGTCTACTAATTGTCTAATATAGGCTAACTATATTGAAACATAGAGAGAAGCAAGGGTCCACCACTTGTCCAATCTAGGGTCCATTGAAACATGGAGAGAAGGATGCTCCACCATTTGTCCAAAATAGGCTCCATTGAAACATGAAGAGAAGCAATATGCACCATGTCTTCGAAATGCTAGGCTCCATTGAAATACCTTAAACCCACGATATTTTGTATATGTGGGGTTTAAATTCAAGGTCCACCACTTGTCCAACCTATTCTCCCTAGTAGCATGAGTGGTTTGGTCTCAAGATTCACCACTTTTCCACTCTATGTCATTATATTAAGAAGATCTGGGTGTTAAGGTCCACCACTTGTCCAACCTATAAGGCTATATCTAAAATGGTATTATTTACCACCACTTGGAATGCACATGATAGGTTTTACATAGGGGTCTGGTTCCAAGGTCCACCACTTGTCCAAGCTAACTCTATTGAAACATAGAGAGAATCAAAGGTCCACCACTTGTCCAAGCTAGGCTCCATTGAAACATGGAGAGAAGGATGCTCCACCATTTGTCCAAGCCAGGTTCGATTGAAACATGAAGAGAAGCAAGCTGCACCATGTCTCCAAAATGCTAGGCTCCATTGAAATATCTTAAACCCATGATATTTCGTACATGGGGGGTTTACATTCAAGGTCCACCACTTGTCCAACCTATTATCACTAGTAGCATGAGTGGTTTGGTCTCAAGATTCACCACTTTTCCACTCTATGTCATTATATTAAGAAGATCTGGGTGTTAAGGTCCACCACTTGTCCAACCTATAAGGCTATATCTTAAAGGGTATTCTTTCTGACCACTTGGAATGACCATGATAGGTTTTACATGGGGGTTTGGTTCCAAGGTCCACCACTTGTCCAAGATAACTCTATTGAAACATAGAGAGAAGCAAAGGTCCACCACTTGTCCAAGCTAGGGTCCATTGAAACATGGAGAGAAGGATGCTCCACCATTTGTCCAAGATAGGCTCCATTGAAACATGAAGAGAAGCAAGCTGCACCATGTCTCCAAGATGCTAAGATCCATTGAAATACCTTAAACCCATGATATTTTGTACATGGGGGTTTACATTCAAGGTCCACCACTTGTCCAACCTATTATCTCTAGTAGCATGAGTGGTTTGGTCTCAAGATTCACCACTTTTCCACTCTATGTCATTATATTAAGAATATCTGGGTGTTAAGGTCCACCACTTGTCCAACCTATAAGGCTATATCTTAAAGGGTATTCTTTCTCACCACTTGGAGTGACCATGATAGGTTTTACATGGGGGTTTGGTTCCAAGGTCCACCACTTGTCCAAGCTAACTCTATTGAAACATAGAGAGAAGCAAAGGTCCACCACTTGTCCAAGCTAGGCTCCATTGAAACATGGAGAGAAGGCTGCTCCACCATTTGTCAAGATAGGCTCCATTGAAACATGAAGAGAAGCAAGATGCACCATGTCTCCAAGATGCTAGGCTCCATTGAAATACCTTAAACCCATGATATTTCGTACATGGGGGGTTTACATTCAAGGTCCACCACTTGTCCAACCTATTATCCTTAGTAGCATGAGTGGTTTGGTCTCAAGATTCACCACTTTTCCACTCTATGTCATTTTATTAAGAATATCTGGGTTTAAGGTCCACCACTTGTCCAACCTATAAGGCTATATCTTAAAGGGTATTATTTCTCACCACTTGGAGTGACCATGATAGGTTTTACATGGGGGTTTGGTTCCAAGGTCCACCACTTGTCCAAGCTAACTCTATTGAAACATAGAGAGAAGCAAAGGTCCACCACTTGTCCAAGCTAGGGTCCATTGAAACATGGAGAGAAGGATGCTCCACCATTTGTCCAAGATAGGCTCCATTGAAACATGAAGAGAAGCAAGCTGCACCATGTCTCCAAGATGCTAGGCTCCATTGAAATACCTTAAACCCATGATATTTTGTACATGGGGGGTTTACATTCAAGGTCAACTTGTCCAACCTATTATCTCTAGTAGCATGAGTGGTTTGTCTCAAGATTCACCACTTTTCCACTCTATGTCATTATATTAAGAATATGTGGGTGTTAAGGTCCACCACTTGTCCAACCTATAAGGCTATATCTTAAAGGTTATTCTTTCTCACCACTTGGAGTGACCATGATAGGTTTTACATGGGGGTTTGGTTCCAAGCTCCACCACTTGTCCAAGCTAACTCTATTGAAACAGAGTGAGAAGCAAAGGTCCACCACTTGTCCAAGCTAGGCTCCATTGAAACATGGAGAGAAGGATGCTCCACCATTTGTCCAAGATAGGCTCCATTGAAACATGACGAGAAGCAAGCTGCACCATGTCTCCAAGATGCTAGGCTCCTTTGAAAAACATTAAACCCACGATATGTCGTAGATGAGGGGTTTACATTCAAGGCCCAACACTTGTCCAAGCTATTATTGGTAGTAGCCTGAGTGGTTTGGTCTCAAGATTCACCACTTTTCCACTCTATGTCATTATATTAAAAATATGTGGGTGTTAAGGTCCACCACTTGTCCAATCTATAAGGCTACATCTTAAAGGTTATTCTTTCGTACCACTTGGAGTGACCATGATAGGTTTTACATGGGGGTTTGGTTCTAAGGTCCACCACTTGTCCAAGCTAACTCTATTGAATCATAGAGAGAAGCAAAGGTCCACCACTTGTTCAAGCTAGGCTCCATTGAGACATGGAGAGAAGGATGCTCTACCATTTGTTGAAGCTAACTCTATTGAAACATGGGGGGTTTACGTTCAAGGTCCACGACTTTTCCAAGCTATTAACGCTAGTAGCATGAGTGGTTTTGTCTCAAGATTCACCACTTTTTACTCTATGTCATTATGTTAAGAATATTTGGGTGTTAAGGTCCACCACTTGTCCAACCTATAAGACTATATCTTAAAGGTTATTTTTTCTCACGACTTGGAGTGACCATGATAGGTTTTACATTGGGGTTTGGTTCCAAGGTCCACCACTTGTCCAAGCTAACTCTATTGAAACATAGAGAGAAGCAAAGTTCCACCACTTGTCCAAGCTAGGGTCCATTGAAACATGGAGAGAAGGATGCTCCACCATTTGTCCAAGATAGGCTCCATTGAAACATGAAGAGAAGCAAGGTGCACCATGTCGCCAAGATGCTAGGCTCCATCTAAATACCTTAAACCCATGATATTTTATAGATGGGGGGTTTACATTCAAGGTCCACCACTTGTCCAATCTATTATCGCTAGTAGCATGAGTGGTTTGCTCTGAAGATTCACCACTTTTCCACTCTATGCCATTATATTAAGAATGTCTGGGTGTTAAGGTCCACCACTTGTCCAACCTATAAGGATATATCATTAAGGTTATTCTTTCTCACCACTTGGAGTGAACATGATAGGTTTTACATGGGGGTTTAGTTCCAAGGTCCACCACTTGTCCAAGCTAACTCTATTAAAACATAGAGAGAAACAAAGGTCCACCACTTGTCCAAGCTAAGCTACATTGAAACATCGAGAGAACGATTCTCCACCATTTATCGAAGCTAAGTCTAGTGAAACGTGGGGGGTTTACGTTCAAGGTTCACCACTTGTCCCAGCTATTATCGCTAGTAGCATGAGTGGTTTTGTCTCAAGATTCATCACTTTTTCACTCTATGTCATTATATTAAGAATATTTGGGTGTTAAGGTCCACCACTTGTCCAACCTATAAGGCTATATCTTAAAGGTTATTCTTTCTCACCACTTGGAGTGACCATGATAGATTTTACATGGGGGTTTGGTTCCAAGGTCAACCACTTGTCCAAGCTAACTCTATTGAATCATAGAGAGAAGAAAAGGTCCACCACTTGTCTAAGCTAGGGTCCATTGAAACATAGAGAGAAGGATTCTCCACCATTTGTCCAAGATAGGCTCTATCGAAAAATGAAGAGAAGCAAGCTGCACCATGTCTCCAAGATGCAAGGATTCATCGAAATACCTTAAACCTAGGATATTTTGTACATGGGGGGTTTACATTCAAGGGCCACCACTTGTCCAATTATTATCGCTAGTAGCATGAGTGGTTTTATCTCAAGATTCACCACTTTTCCACTCTATGTTATTATATTAAGAATATGTGGGTGTTAAGTTCCACCACTTGTCCAACGTATAAGTCTATATCTTAAAGGTTATTCTTTCTTACCACTTGGAGTGACCATGATAGGTTTTACATGGGGGTTTGGTTCCAAGCTCCACCACTTGTCCAAGCTAACTCTATTGAAACAGAGTGAGAAGCAAAGGTCCACCACTTGTCCAAGCTAGGCTCCATTGAAACATGGAGAGAAGGATGCTCCACCATTTGTCCAAGATAGGCTCCATTGAAACATGACGAGAAGCAAGCTGCACCATGTCTCCAAGATGTTAGGCTCCTTTGAAAAACATTAAACCCACGATATGTCGTAGATGAGGGGTTTACATTCAAGGCCCAACACTTGTCCAAGCTATTATTGGTAGTAGCCTGAGTGGTTTGGTCTCAAGATTCACCACTTTTCCACTCTATGTGATTATATTAGAAATATGTGGGTGTTAAGGTCCACCACTTGTCCAATCTATAAGGCTACATCTTAAAGGTTATTCTTTCGTACCACTTGGAGTGACCATGATAGGTTTTACATGGGGGTTTGGTTCTAAGGTCCACCACTTGTCCAAGCTAACTCTATTGAATCATAGAGAGAAGCAAAGGTCCACCACTTGTTCAAGCTAGGCTCCATTGAGACATGGAGAGAAGGATGCTCCACCATTTGTTGAAGCTAACTCTATTGAAACATGGGGGGTTTACGTTCAAGGTCCACGACTTTTCCAAGATATTAACGCTAGTAGCATGAGTGGTTTTGTCTCAAGATTCACCACTTTTTAACTCTATGTGATTATGTTAAGAATATTTGGGTGTTAAGGTCCACCACTTGTCCAACCTATAAGACTATATCTTAAAGGTTATTTTTTCTCACGACTTGGAGTGACCATGATAGGTTTTACATTGGGGTTTGGTTCCAAGGTCCACCACTTGTCCAAGCTAACTCTATTGAAACATAGAGAGAAGCAAAGTTCCACCACTTGTCCAAGCTAGGTTCCATTGAAACATGGAGAGAAGGATGCTCCACAATTTGTCCAAGATAGGCTCCATTGAAACATGAAGAGAAGCAAGGTGCACCATGTCGCCAAGATGCTAAGCTCCATCTAAATACCTTAAACCCATGATATTTCGTAGATGGGGGGTTTACATTCAAGGTCCACCACTTGTCCAACCTATTATCGCTAGTAGCATGAGTGGTTTGCTCTGAAGACTCACCACTTTTCCACTCTATGCCATTATATTAAGAATATCTGTGTGCTAAGGTCCACCACTTGTCCAACCTATAAGGATATATCATTAAGGTTATTCTTTCTCACCACTTGGAGTGAACATGATAGGTTTTACATGGGGGTTTAGTTCCAAGGTCCACCACTTGTCCAAGCTAACTCTATTGAAACATAGAGAGAAACAAAGGTCCACCACTTGTCCAAGCTAGGCTCCATTGAAACATGGAGAGAACGATGCTCCACCATTTGTCGAAGCTAAGTCTATTGAAACATGGTGGGTTTACGTTCAAGTTCCACCACTTGTACAAGCTATTATTGCTAGTAGCATGAGTGGTTTTATCTCAAGATTCGCCACTTTTTCACTCTATGTCATTATATTAAGAATATTTGGGTGTTAAGGTGCACCACTTGTCCAACCTATAAGGCTATATCTTAAAGGTTATTCTTTCTCACCACTTGGAGTAACCATGATAGGTTTTACATGGGGGTTTGGTTCCAAGGTCCACCACTTGTCCAAGCTAGGCTCCATTGAAACATGGAGAGAAGGATGCTCCACCATTTGTCCAAGATAGGCTCCATCGAAAAATGAAGAGAAGCAAGCTGCACCATGTCTCCAAGATGCTAGGCTTCATCGAAATACCTGAAACCTAGGATATTTTGTACATGGGGGGTTCACATTCAAGGGGCAATACTTGTCCAAGCTATTATCTCTAGTAGCATGAGTGGATTTGTCTCAAGATTCACCACTTTTCCACTCTATGTCATTATATTAAGAATATGTGGGTGTTAAGGTCCACCACTTGTCCAACCTATAAGTCTATATCTTAAAGGTTATTCTTTCTTACCACTTGGAGTGACCATGAAAGGTTTTACATGGGGGTTTGGTTCCAAGCTCCACCACTTGTCCAAGCTAACTCTATTGAAACAGAGAGAGAAGCAAAGGTCCACCACTTGTCCAAGCTAGGCTTCATTGAAACATGAAGAGAAGGATGCTTCACCATTTGTCCAAGATAGGCTCCATTGAAACATGACGAGAAGCAAGCTGCACCATGTCTCCAAGATGCTAGGCTTCATTGAAAAACATTAAGCTCATGATATGTCGTAGATGAGGGGTTTACATTCAAGGTCCAACACTTGTCCAAGCTATTATTGGTAGTAGCATGAGTGGTTTGGTCTCAAGATTCACCACTTTTCCACTCTACGTCATTATATTAGGAATATTTTGGTGTTAAGGTCTACCACTTGTCCAAACTATAAGGCTACATCTTAAAGGTTATTCTTTCTTACCACTTGGAGTGACCATGAAAGGTTTTACATGGGGGTTTGGTTCCAAGGTCCACCACTTGTCCAAGCTAACTCTATTGAATTATAGAGAGAAGCAAAGGTCCACCACTTGTCTAAGCTAAGCTCCATTGAAACATGGAGAGAAGGATGGTCCACCATTTGTCCAAGATAGGATCCATTGAAACATGACGAGAAGCAAGCTGCACCATGTCTCCAAGATGCTAGGCTCCATCGAAATACATTAAACCCACAATATTTCGTAGATGAGGGGTTTACATTCAATGTCCACCACTTGTCCAAGCTATTATTGCTAGTATCCTGAGTGGTTTGGTCTCAAGATTCACCACTTTTATTAAGAATATGTGGGTGTTAAGGTCCACCACTTGTCCAACCTATAAGGCTACATCTTAAAGGTTATTCTTTCTTACCACTTGCAGTGACCATGATAGGTTTTACATGGGGGTTTGGTTCCAAGGTCCACCACTTGTCCAAGCTAACTTTATTGAAACATAGAGAGAAACAAAGGTCCACCACTTGTCCAAGCTAGGGTCCATTGAAACATGGAGAGAAGAATGCTCCACCATTTGTCCAAGATAGGCTCCATTGAAACATGACGAGAAGCAAGCTGCACCATGTCTCCAAGATGCTAGGCTCCATCGAAATACATTAAACCCACGATATTTCGTAGATGAGGGGTTTACATTCAAGGTCCACCACTTGTCTAAGCTATTATTGCTAGTAGCCTGAGTGGTTTGGTCTCAAGATTCACCACTTTTATTAAGAATATGTGGGTGTTAATGTCCACCACTTGTCCAACATATAAGGCTACATCTTAAAGGTTATTCTTTCTTCCCACTTGGAGTGACCATGATAGGTTTTACATGGGGGTTTGGTTCCAAGGTCCACCACTTGTCCAAGCTAACTCTACTGAAACATAGAGAGAAACAAAGGTCCACCACTTGTCTAAGCTAGGCTCTATTGAAACATGGAGAGAACGATGCTCCATTATTTGTCGAAGCTAAGTCTATTGAAACATGGGGGTTTTACGTCCAAGGTCCACCAGTTGTCCAAGCTATTATCGCTAGTAGCATGAGTGGTTTTATCTCAAGATTCACCACTTTTTCACTCTATGTCATTATATTAAGAATATTTGGGTGTTAAGGTCCACCACTTGTCCAACCTATAAGGCTATATCGTAAAGGTTATTCTTTCTCACTACTTGGAGTGACCATGAAAGGTTTTACATGGGGGTTTGGTTCCAAGGTCCACCACTTGTCCAAGATAACTCCATTGAATCATAGAGATCAGCAAAGGTCCACCACTTGTCCAAGCTAGGGTCCATTGAAACATGGAGAGAAGGATGCTTCAGTATTTGTCCAAGATAGACTCCATTGAAACATGAAGAGAAGCAAGCTGCACCATGTCTCCAAGATGCTAGGCTTCATCGAAATACCTTAAACCCACGATATTTTGTACATGGGGGGTTTACATTCAAGGGCCACCACTTGTCCAAGCTATTATCGCTAGTAGCATGAGTGGTTTTGTCTCAAGATTCACCACTTTTTCACTCTATGTCATTATATTAAGAATATGTGGGTGTTAAGGTCCACCACTTGTCCAACCTATAAGTCTATATCTTAAAGGTTATTCTTTCTTACCACTTGGAGTGAGCATGATAGGTTTTACATGGGGATTGGGTTCCAAGGTCCACCACTTGTCCAAGCTAACTCTATTGAAACAGAGAGAGAAGCAAAGGTCCACCACTTGTCCAAGCTAGGCTCCATTGAAACATGGAGAGAAGGATGCTCCACCATTTGTCCAAGATACGCTCCATTGAAACATGACGAGAAGCAAGGTGCACCATGTCTCCAAGATGCTAGGCTCCATCGAAAAACATTAAACCCACGATATGTCGTAGATGAGGGGTTTACATTCAAGGTCCAACACTTGTCCAAGCTATTATTGGTAGTAGCCTGAGTGGTTTGGTCTCAAGATTCACCACTTTTTCACTCTATGCCATTATATTAAGAATATCTGGGTGTTAAGGTCCACCACGTGTCCAACCTATAAGGATATATCATTAAGGTTATTCTTTCTCACCACTTGGAGTGACCATGATAGGTTTTACATGGGGGTTTGGTTCCAAGGTCCACCACTTGTCCAAGCTAACTCTATTGAAACATAGAGAGAAACAAAGGTCCACCACTTGTCCAAGCTAGGCTCCATTGAAACATGGAGAGAACGATGCTCCACCATTTGTCGAAGCTAAGTCTATTGAAACATGGGGGGTTTACGTTCAAGTTCCACCAGTTGTCCAAGATATTATCGCTAGTAGCATGAGTGGTTTTGTCTCAAGATTCACCACTTTTTCACTCTATGTCATTATATTAAGAATATTTGGGTGTTAAGGTCCACCACTTGTCCAACCTATAAGGCTATATCTTAAAGGTTATTCTTTCTCACCACTTGGAGTGACCATGATAGGTTTTACATGGGGGTTTGGTTCCAAGGTCTACCACTTGAATCATAGAGAGAAGCAAAGGTCCACCACTTGTCCAAGCTAGGTTCCATTGAAACATGGAGAGAAGGATGCTCCACCATTTGTCCAAGATAGGCTCCATTGAAACATGAAGAGAAGCAAGCTGCACCATGTCTCCAAGATGCTAGACTCCATCAAAATACCTTAAACCTACGATATTTCGTAGATGGGGGGATTACTTTCAAGGTCCACCACTTGTCCAAGGTATTATCGCTAGTAGCATGGTTTGGTCTCAAGATGCACCAATTTTCCACTCTATGTCATTACATTAAGAATATCTTGGTGTTAAGGTCCACCACTTGTCCAACCTATAAGGCTATATCTTAAATGATATTTTTTCTCACCACTTGGAATGTGCATGATATGTTTTACATGGGGTTTTGTTCCAAGGTCCACCACTTGTCCAAGCTAAATCTGATACATATATATTATACATACAATATTCAACTAGATTCCCTACCTATCATGTCGAGTAGCATGGATGCTCTAGCTTTAAGGTCCACCACTTGTCCAACCTATACTCTCTTATGTAAGGGAGATCTCGCTATTAAATTCAAAACCTTTCCGCCTAAATTTAAAATTCAAAGTCTGATCGCCTAAATTTAAAATATCCCTCCCAAATTTTATATATCCCGCCTAAATTTTAAAATATCCCCCCGAAATTTTAAAATTCAAACTTTTTTATAAAAATTTAAATTTTACCACTTAAATTTAAAATATTCCACGCAAAATTGATTTTAAATTCAAGTTTACCACAAAAAGATATCATTATACCACCTAAATTCAAATATGAAAACCTCAAATCATTATATTGTACATAAATTCAAACAAATTCAAATTAACAAGCCTAAACTGATATTAGTTTGCATAGATATAAATTTATCACACCTAAATTATGTCACCATGTTAGAGAGAGTGGTTAGAGCATTTGAACAAGGTCCACCACTTGTCCAACCTAGATACCAAGAAGGATTGAGTGTACAAGGTATTGTTTGGAGGTCCTTATAGTCCAATGGTCTCAAGGTCCACCACTTGTGGTAAGGGTCACCAAAAAGTGTATATATTCATCCAAAGAAATACACGTATTTTTGGTCTACATGTCCTAGTTTCAACCATTTATGTCCATTAGGTGTATCACTAAACAACACTACTATTTTTGAGAAACAGAAGTTACAATCATATCTACAAATGGATTAGAGGAAAATCAGCTCAGCATACATCCAGAACTCGCTATAAGAATCGACTTTAACAGATCACGCAAGGAAGTCTTCCATTCAAGTTTACTAGTATTACAATGTGTTAGTTATTTGTGATATTTATGTATGTATATATACTATGTGTGCATATTGTAATTAAGTGTAATTGTGTATCTGCATTATGTATGAGTATTACAATGAAATAACACAAATATACATACATACACATAGATAACACAGACGCACACATACATGAGCATGTATTTTCAAGAGAGAGATAGCAAGATACAGAGATAGATAGATAGATAGATAGAGAGAGAGAGAGAGAGAGAGAGAAATACCTGTTTTCTAGAGAGAGGAGAGAGAGAAAGATAACAGATTTCACTGTGTTTATGTATGTGGAAGAGAGGAAGATGATGTATGGGAATATGTGCATGTATTTTCAAGAGAGAGACAACAAGATAACAGATTTCACTGTGGTTATGTATGTGGAAGTGAGGAAGACGATGTGTGGGAATATGTGCATGTATTTTCAAGAGAGAGACAACAAGATAATAGATTTCACTATGGTTATGTATGTGGAAGAGAGGAACACGATGTGTGGGAATATGTGTATGTGTGTGGGGATATTTTTAAACTACGTATCTCTGTCTTTTGACGAGAGAGTATGTGTGCAAGAAGAGTTACAGAGAACCATCTTCTCTATATGGAAAAAGACAGAGAGTGAGAGAGAGAGAAATACCTGTTTTTTCTCTATTCGTGAGGTGTGCAATGTCTCCTGAGAAGAAGCTATGCCCGATCCTGCCCTTCTGAAAAGCGTTGCGTACGTTGCTGTTTCTTTATCTTGTGCGCGAACTTTCAATCCTGTGCGCTCCACCTGTGTGTTGTGTACGATGCGGGGCTTGCTCCTCTACATGCACGTATACTCTAACTGTGTGCGATCCGTGTGCACTTTCTGTGTGTTTGCCGATCGCCTGCTTTCTCTGTGTGCGTTGCTCATGCGCTCTCTCTGTGCCTAATCTTGATAGGGTTTATTAGAATGCCACGTATGCTACAAGTCCATGTTTTATCATAGGATTAAAAAAAACAAAAGCAATATAAAACATTAACCAATTCACACGGCCAAAATTAAAGAAATCATGGTTGAAAATATGCAAAACATGCGTAACTCTATACTATGAATTCACTTAAAAAAAAAAAAATCTTTGGGCGCTGCCCCTTGACCCCACCCGGAACAATATCCCAAAATCAGTCTCCCAAGCCCCGCCATCGAGAGCGCTATATTCCACATCCCCATCAAGAGCGCTACCCCCAAACCTCACGTGGAAGTGCTGCCTTGTCACCCCATTGTGGCATTGCCCTAAGACCCCGCATCTGGAGTGCTAAATGGGAACATTCTTCATTAGTGAAATTTTGAACATAAACTATATTTAGCATATACTTAAATATAATACAAATATTAACATATTAACTATACTACTAATTTACTATAGCAGTTCTAGATTATGTCCCATACTATATTTAAGGTGCCAAAGGTTTGGCCTTATGGTCCTAGATTTAGCCAAGTGGTCAACACATATAGGACCAAGTGCACAATGTGCCACAAAACTTGGCCACCACTTCACTTGCCAAAGTTTAGGCCACATGGTCAATCCTAAGTTTCCAATGTTCTTATTATGTCACCTTTTGCCTCGTGGAAAACCTAGGCTTGTTTTCACATACTCAGGCACTTCAAGCCATATTAAATTTTCATTACTCTTCGGCAACCCTTTTGTTCAAGTCTTTGAAAAAACGTTGTTTAAGGCCACCCTAAACCATTTTCATTTAGGGGTGTCTAAAACTAGCTTTTTGGTAATTCGAGAAGAAAATGGTCAAAGTTTTATACTTAGTTTTAACCACTTGACCAATTCAAATATTGGAAAGCAAGGTCTTGTAATACTTTTCTTTGGACATCACACATTAAAACTAGGTCCCTCACTTGTCCAAGCTATGCTCTAATACAATAAAGGGCTTTTGGTTTCAAGATGCAGCACCTTCCCAACCTTGATTCCATTAAAGAAGCTAGCTCTACTTAGACATTTAATAGCAAGGTCCTGTAGCAGTTCACATTGAACATTTTCCATGGCAGCTAGGTCCACCACTTATCTAAGCTATGCTCTAATACAGTAAGGGGGTTTTGGTTTCAAGATCCACCACTTGTCCAAACTTGATTTGGGAAGGAAGGTCCTATAATAGTTTGCTTTGGACATTCACCATTACAACTAAGTCCACCACTTCTCCAAGCTATGTTCTAATACACTAAGGAGGTTTTGGTTTGAAGGAGAACCACTTGTACGACTTTGTTTTGGAAGTAAGGTCTTTACATAGTTCACCTTGGACCTTGGACATTGGATACTACAACTAAGCCCACCACTTGTCAAAGCTATCCTCTATATATAGCCAAAGGGTTTGGGTTTCAAGATTCACCACTTTTCCAACCTTTCTTCCATTAAAGAAAGGAGGGGCATTATAACTAGGTCCACCAATTGTCCAAGATATGCTCTGATATAGAAAGGGGATTTTGGTTTCAATAATCCACCACGTGTTCAACCTTGCAAGACTCAAGGGATACTTGGACATTGGAAAGCATAGTCCTATAGTAGTTGATAGGTGGCAGTGGGTATAACAACTAGGTCCAACCTATGCTCTCATATAGCAAAGAGGCTTTGGTTTCAAGGTCCACCACTTGTCCAACCTTGCTTCCATTAAAGAAATGAGGGGCTACGTAAACATTGGCAAGCAAGGTAGAAAGGTCCTAAGGTATTTCACCTTGGATATTGGGCATTATAACTAGGTCCACCACTTGTCCAAGCTATGCTCTGATATAGAAAGGGGATTTTTGTTTCAAGGTCTACCACATGTTCAACCTTGCAAGACTCAAGGGATACTTGGACATTGGAAAGCATAGTCCTATAGTAGTTGATAGGTGGCAGTGGGTATTACAACTAGGTCCAACCTATGCTCTCATAGAGCAAAGAGGCTTTGGTTTCAAGGTCCACCACTTGTCCAACCTTGCTTCCATTAAAGAAATGAGGGGCTATGTAAACATTGGCAAGCAAGGTAGAAAGGTCCTAAGGTGTTTCACCTTGGATATTGGGCATTATAACTAGGTCCACCACTTGTCCAAGCTATGCTCTGATATAGAAAGGGGATTTTCGTTTCAAGGTCCACCACGTGTTCAACCTTGCAAGACTCAAGGGATACTTGGACATTGGAAAGCATAGTCCTATAGTAGTTGATAGGTGGCAGTGGGTATTACAACTAGGTCCAACCTATGCTCTCATATAGCAAAGAGGCTTTGGTTTCAAGGTCCACCACTTGTCCAACCTTACTTCCATTAAATAAATGAGGGACTACGTAAACATTGGCAAGCAAGGTAGCAAGGTCCTAAGGTATTTCACCTTGGATATTGGGCATTATAACTAGGTCCACCACTTGTCCAAGCTATGCTCTGATATAGAAAGGGGATTTTCGTTTCAAGGTCCACCACATGTTCAACCTTGAAAGCCTCAAGGGATACTTGGACATTGGAAAGCATAGTCCTATAGTAGTTGATAAGTGGCAGTGGGTATTACAACTAGGTCCACCACTTGTCCAACCTATGCTCTAATATAGCAAGGATGCTTTGGTTTCAAGATCCACCATAATTTCCAACCTTGCTTCCATTAATATAGCAAGGAGGATTTGGTCTCAAGGTTCACCACTTGTCCAACCTATGCAAACCTTTTCCATGTTGTAGCATGATTTTTTGTTTGAAGAGTATTTTTCTATAACTATGGATTTAACAATGTAATCTTTTTCACTTACAAGATGGACTTTGAATCTGGGGAGAAAGTACATATGATACTTGACAATGAAATTGTTGGTATTGGCTGTGTGTGTAGAACAGATCCAGATTCCACTTGTGGTGGTACAAAGATAGGGCAAGGAAATGTCTCCATACTAGTGGAGGAATGCTTGAAGGATGTGGTCCTACCTTTTCCTACAATGGATACTTCATCTCTCCAAGGCTCATTATGGAGTGTTGTTCGATGGTCAAAGCTTCTTTTGAAATCTTTTGTATTAAATGGGAACTTAATTGATCCAAAGGAAAGCTACAATGGTGATGAAGAACATGATCATTCTGATCCTCTAGTTACAGATGCAATACCTATGACAAGCCCAAAATTTGAAGCAATGATTCGAGAGTCTTGGAGAAATCAGAGGGTCCTTTTAAAAGATGACACAATGATGCAAACCATGAATGAAGGGACCATCTTATATGTATTTCCACATGATTATGTCAACTTTTAGGAACTTGGTCCTGATTGTGTGGGTGTGGGTATTGAAAGAGAAAATGTAAGCATTGATGATGTGGTTGAAGTGGGTAGCATCACTTTGCTAAAGTGGCCCATCAAGCAGACAACAATGTTGAATGGGAGCCCATTACAACGATTTGTTCCTGTTGATGGCATGCATGCTACATATGAGGATGTATCCAACGATGACAATGTTGGAAAAAAAACTTGATGGGAGTAATGTTGTCCAATTGTCAAGGAAGAGACGATACACTTTCATGAACAGGACTCAAAAATCAAAAGCAGCACCAGCTTCGACTTTTTACCTTTCAAACAAATCAATTCAAAGGGTATCATGCATTGATTGTTGTGCACAAAAATGTTGCCAGTTTGCAGATCGTGATATGGTGACAAGGTTACGACAACAATTTTGGGGAGAGTCTCAAAAATCACGCACTAATTATGTTTATGATGTTCTTTCTATATGTTATCAGAAAGATGAGAAGTCACGATACCAATTCAGGCTAAATGGCTCTATTGTTTGTTGTAGAGCATGGTATGAGCTACATGGAATACCAAAGACATCATTTTATCGATACAAGGAGAACTTTGAAAATGGTGTGCGCCAATATGTACATGGGAACACATGTACATTGAGAAGGGGACTTCAACATACTAGTTTAGCAAGAGCACTACTAAATGAGTTTGTGGAAAACAACTCTGAGAAGATGCCACATAGAAGTAAAACACTGCTAGATGGCTCAAGAGAGACTCAATTGGTGATTCCATCAACATACAAACAAGTGGATATTTTATGTGAAATCAACACGACACTTGACCAAATGGGCTATGAGAAGAAGCTATCCCAATCTTCTTTTGGTAGAATTTGGAACAAAGAGTACCCACATGTCACTTTAACAAAGACGAGTGAGTTCTCTAAGTGAAATATTTGTAGCTCAATCAAGGCAAGGTTAGAAGCTAAACCTTCTCTTGAAGAGAGAGCTCTTCTCTTGAGGGAGAGAGAAGTTCACATGGCACAACAAAAGAGTTGCAGAAGCCTATATTATGAATGGAGCACGTATTCAAAAACTCAACCACAAAAATATGTATGCATAATCCATGATAAGATGGATCAAAAGAAGACCGCTATTCCTAGATTACACATTGTTCCCAAGGGTGTGGATTCAGGATATAATCTGCAGGTGGCATTGATTGGCATGATCACTAATGGACATGGAGAAGGTCATTACGGACACTTTTTCTTGAATGGTTTGTGGCCAACTGATCCAAATCTTACAATTGGCTCAATTGCTAATTGTTTATATAACCTAGAGAGGATAGATAAGCATCCTCTTGGTGATCTAGTAACAAATGGACTTCCAAGGAGCAATATTTCACTACTACATGCTTTGAACTCAAGGGATGCTTTGGACTACCATAACTTGAGTGATGGAAAAGAGCCCATTGTGTAGTCGTCAGAAATTGCAGAAGAGGAGTTGGGGTCAACATTTCGCAGATTGCCAGAGAACTTGTTGCTACAATTGGATAATTGTGCATGGGAAAACAAAAATCGATACTTATTTGCCTATTTGTCAATGCTTGTTGCAAGGGGTGTTTTCAAAACCATCTAGCTGGGATTTTTAATGGTTGGGCATACACATGAGGACATAGACGCCACGTTTAGTAGGTTTTTAGAGAAGCTGAGAGTTACACAAACCTATACTTTGCCACATTTGATGGATACATTACGAAACAGCTCATCTTCATCTCCAGCTCCATTTTTTCTCACAAAGATCCCCGATTTCAAGCAATATTGTGATGGCTATCTTTGCGATGGACAAGACATACTTGTTGGATATTCCAAACCGCTTCAGTTCAGGTTCTTTATGCAGGATGAGACACCAATGATGCAATATAAGGCACATGTAGGTGTATCAAGTTGGAGTGGAAGTATTCGCCTTTGGAAAACAGACACAGAAGGCAAGCCAATGTTACCACATGGAGATCCACCTCTAGTACAAATGGCGGAGTATGTCAAGGCCCACGAAGAAGTCATTTTGGGGCTAAAGAACTATATAAAATTTTGGAAAAATTTAGGGAATGGTTCAAGTATTCCGCGATATTATAGACCCGTGATAGATTATTGGAGTAAGGTAATTGAAGAGATTGGAAAAGCAATCATATCAGAGGGAGTCTTGTATGAAATGTTTTGGCCAAAAACTCAAGAATATTCTCACCTACAAAGCACTACAATGAATTTGCAACAAGGAGCAGAAAGATTCCTAGGCCTTGAAGAGTTGAACGATCATTTTTGTGGGCCTCAACCAGATAGGCCAAGGGAAGAGTTTGACCCTATGTCTGATGTGCACCAAGGTGACTTTCTTATGCTTGTTCCGAGTGACACAGAAATCTATCCAGTGTGGCTTGCAATGGCTTTATCTGACATTGATAATGAGCCTACATCACCAAAATACAGAAAACTCTTGATTCAATATTGGGCACCTTGCGCGAGAAAAAGTGGGATGACAGATACTCAAGCTTACAGTAATTGTTGGAAGGGTTATTGGGCTGTCAACTATAAGGACCCACAAGTGCGAGAAACTGTAGATGCAATTGTTTGGTCCTGGAGACCCAACAAAGAAGGACCATTTTCTAGAATAAAGATTCCAGAAAGGCATGATCTAAAAGCCAAAGAAGGCCTCACTCGTACACATCAACCACACTTGGATCAAAGTTCAGATATGGTATCAAATGTGGAGTAGAATTATGTGGAGCTTCTATTGTGACTATACTAGTCAGTTTGTAAACAAAATCTTTTTTGTATCTTCCTTTGTTTTATGTAATTTATAGTTATTATTCAAATCCATGTGTTGTACATCCTCTTGACTTTTGGTGTTTATCAACACCACAATCCTATGAGATTTTCACTTTATTTACTAACCACACACCTCAATTTTTCCCACTTTAAGTGGAAAATTCCCAAATTACATGAATTTAGTCGATTTGGAGATTCCCATAATGTGAGATTTTTACCAAAATACCTAATATGGTCTTACAAGTTCACTCGTATTTGATGAGCTAGTGCCAAATCTTCTTGCATTATAGTTACATGCTTGGCATGGATGACACACAAGTTGGTATCCTCAAATAAACCCACCAAGTATGCCTATGTGGCTTCTTGAGTCCTTCGAGGCTGATGAGCTGCATGCGTAACTCAGTGTTGTAGCTTTGCACAATCTCCTTGCATGTCCATGCAAAAGGAGCCCTTGGGATGAGAAGTTTCACACACTTTAAATAATGTCAAATATTAGAAAAGGCTCTGCTAAAACGGCACACTTTGTGAGGTTGCCTATGTAGTGCCTCTTGCCCATCTTGCTGTAAAAATTTGTTTTGTGTGGCAGCGCTTGGAGGGTGGGGTTGCATCCTTTAGGACAAAATTTTCATTACTAGACTCGTATTCTTGAGGTCTTAACAATACAAATATGACACTCATTCTCTCTAGCCTTCATTGCTTCACAATTTGGCATGCGTCAAGCTTGAAAACAAACACGAGCTTAGTTCCAAACACTGCAAGAGAAGAAAAGCAAAAAGTGAAGGTCATACAACGACAATGAAAGCGAAACATCACACGATTCTTTCCTCACCATTAGAAGGTAGTGCATAAAAGACAACCATTGCTTGTTGAATCCTCTTCAAATGGACAAGGAAGTCCTTTGTCAATATTATTAGCATGATTCTTTGCATTGGTAGATTTCTTAGCACTTTGTGGAGATTTTACAAAAAAAGATGAGGGTATTTTCTCCTTGATGTGCAAATAGTGACTTAGATGTGAGAAAACATCTTCATTGGAGGCCCCTCTAGCAAGTTTCACCTTGTGTGGCTCTGAAAATACATTCTCAGTAACTCCTCGTTCCCTCAATGCGTTCTTGAAGAGGCCATGTAGTGTATTGTAACCCTTTGTACTAACTCCAACTTCATCACATTCCTTCTGCAAATCAACATCACTCACGAGATTAGAAAACTTACATGGCATCACCTCCTTGGTTACAACAAAAAAGATATGTTTTCCTTTTGGTGTGTGCAGGAGTGCTATGACATCTGGCTTCTTAAAGAAACTAGTAAACAAATAAATGGGATCTTCTTGGCTTTGGCTACCACATGTCTCTTGGATGAAATTCTTGCAAGAAGAATTAAACACAAAACAATCACCACAGAAGCGACTTCATACATGTAGGAAATGTGATAGGGTATTAAAAAATGCACCTTGTAGCTATAACTCTTCTCATCCAAGAACCACCTTTGGGAGCAAGGATCTCTATGGATGAGAAGATCCTCTTATTCTCCCTTGCACCTAAAGGTGTCTCTTTAAAACTCAATATGGTACCCTCAAGCTTTGCAATCTTACCATCCTTCTCTTCCACAGGTTGCTAAAAAGTTTGTGCTTCTTTCTCCACATGAATGATCCTCTGTTGTAGACTAGAATTGTTATGAATGATAACTTGGTGTTAATGCATCCACCATTGCACACTATGAGCTCTAATAGTGGACAACCACTTGCAGTAGCCAAGCAGACCTAGCTCCCCTCTACCTACATATTGTAAGAAGGTAGGGAGACTATTGCATGTTGGATACACATAATCAAAGGGTCATTGGGCTAGAGGCAACTATCCACCCAAAAGTCCTCATCTGTGTGACCTGCATTGCGGCATTGTTGTGCTGTATGTAATTCATAATGCTTGGAGGGTGCAAGATCTTTTGACAACCAGGTATGTATGCATTTTGTTTTTGAAAATCTTGCTATGGATGGGAGGTTTTTAATGTCACCTAGATCCATGGAAAGGGGAATAAAGCTAGCCTCAAGCAAGAGTCAAGAGTTGCAGCAGCAGAGCCACGGAGGGGAGAGGTGATCTATGGAGTGAAGAGTTATGGGATGGAGAGCTGGAGGAGAGCTACAAAGTGGAGAGGAGAGCTATGGAGTGGAGAGCTTTGGGATGGATAGCTGCAGGAGAGATATGGAGTGGAGAGCTATGGGATGGAGACCTGCAGGAGAGCTATGGAGTGGAGATCTTTAGGAGAGCTACAAAGTGGAGAGGAGAGATATGGAGTGGAGATCTTTGGGATGGGGAGCTGCAAGAGAGCTATGGAGTGGAGAGCTATGGGATGGAGAGCTGCAGGAGAGCTATGGAGTGGAGAAGAGGGCTATGGATTGGAGATCTGCAGGAGAGCTATGGAGTGGAGAGGAGAGCTATGGAGTGGAGAAGAGGGCTATGGAGTGGAGATCTGCAGAGAGCTATGAAGTGGAGAGGAGAGCTATGGAGTGGAGAGCTTTGCAATGGAGAGCTACAAGAGAGCTATGGAGTGGAGAGCTATGGGATGGAGAGCTGCATGAGAGATATGGAGTGGAGAAGAGGGCTATGGAGTGGAGAGCCATGGGGGGGAGAGCCGCAACAAAGCTATGGAGTGGACCTGCAAGGAGAGGGAAGGAGGAAGAGTGTGTGCTAAAAAGTAGGAGAGAGAAGAGAGAGGGAGAGGAGTAAGAGAGCGGGGAGTGATTTTGGTGGGAAATAAAAAAGGTGGGAAGTTTGATATTTAGTAGGTCTAGCAGTGAGATTTTGAGAGAGAAAATTGATTTTTGAGTATACATATAGGTTGGGGAGAAGTTTTGAGTAAAAGTGAGGTTTTTTTGAATTTTTTTGAAAAAAGTGTTTTTTTGGACTGAGGCTATGGATGCCCTTGATGATGTGGCAAAAAGGGGGGAGGGTAGTTATTCTCATAAGGACCAATACTCTTTTGGGTAGAGAGAGAATGTATCTATCCTCCCTCCCTAGCGTCTATTTCAACCTACAAAAAGCCTATGACAGCTTTAAAAAAAGCCTCTGAGAATACCCTCATTCAATGGCCTTGTCTCCTAAATCACACACAATTTTAGTCTTAATCCCTTAAAATTAGGGATCCTTACAAGGCCCTTTTGGGGTTTATATTTTTCCTAATGACTCGTCTGTTGCATCATAATAGTGGTCTGAAAAGACTTGTTGAGATTTCAGTAAGTCCTTGGGTTCCTAAACTTCATCTTCAATGTGAATGGTCGAAATCATTTGTATGGGAATTATGTCATAGCCATCCTCATTACAAGATTGAGTAGGCATAGACATATTCACACACACATCCATTGTTACCAAAATTTGAGTCCTCTCAAATGGCTCAAACAAATGCTCCAGAAAGGGTTCTGATATATATGCTTCATATATGAAATCCCTTTCTAAAATACATTCTTCTCGTTTTAAAATCTCATTTTTTAAGTAGGCGTGTCTTTGTTTAACCAAGATGGGAGCTTTGATTCAGCTAAAGAGACTGAGTCAAATTCTTGAATGGGTGTTTTCATTACAGCTCTATAAGTGTGATCTTTCAAATTAACCCTTGTGATTGATCCCACTTGCTTCAAATACATGTAATTGTTTCTTCAATCTTGAATGAGTTGTACTTGTCTTATGAATGGTCTTCCCAAGATGATTTCATAGTTAAGTTTCTTTCCAAAGTCAACTATTGCAAAAGTAACTTGATAATCAATTCCACAGGAACTAACTATTACTTTTTCAATGAGTCCTAAGGGTCTCTCGATGTGTCCATCAGCCAATTGTAATTTTATTTGAGTTTGTCTAATGGCTGATTTTCCCCATGATTCCCATACTACTTTTGTGGCTATGGCTATGCATGCCCTACTATCCAATATTGCCATGGTCATTATATCTCATCAGAAGGGTTGTGTTTCCTTCTTCCCCTTCGTAGTATTCTCAGACTTTGTTCATTGGGATGGATCTAATCTCTTTGTAATCCAATTCGTGTTTCAATTTCCCCAATTTTTTTGCAATAGCCCTGTTATTCCCACCTTTCTCTAGAGTTTTTTGTAGATCATTCCATAAATATGGTGTGATTTTTAATAGTTCTCCCAAGGTAAGAGTGCATTGAATTGGTGTAGATATAATTGAATGGATGTTGTTGTGGGATGTATGTCTAACCTCACCATCCTATCTTATTCCAATATTAGCGAGAACCACGATTAATTTGTCAAACCATGGGACGAAGCGGACTCGACTAGTGTATAGAGGCTACAAGAGGTTGTTAATCTCTTGGAAAACAACTAACAACTCGCATCTAGCTCAAGCTACACTCAAGTGACTGAAATCACCAAAAGCCAATCGCTCATCCGCAAGCAAATCACATCCATTACAACATCAAATGACATCCAAACATAACAAAACCACTAGGACAAGTTTATAAGACCTAAACACACATGCTTATAGTCTAAAACCTCACTTTAGGTCAAGTTCCAAAATCATGATTATTAACAGCAGTGGATTTTTGACCTAGTCGTTTTCGACCCAGAATGCATCTAAATGCTTAGCAATGATGCCCCAATACCCGCCTATGCTTAGTTTTTGATTTAAAAGTGTAAATTCCTAGTTATGATGAAATTAGGCCGCGGGTCTCGGCGACGCCAAAAGCTACGAAATACTATGAATGGCTTACGTCAATGCGTAGAGCTCTTACCTGCGATTGCAACGCAACAAACACAATCGCAATGTGACAACCGGAAAGGGAGTAGGAAGCACAAGAAGGAGAGACGTGAGCGTCGTTAGCTCACGCTGTGTATTTCTTATCCAAAAATTTATAAAAAAACTTACAAAAGTTGGCTTTTATACCTTAGCTAAGGTTTTTGGGTGATCAAAACTAATAATCTGGAGTTCTACCAAAGCTAGGTGATGACTGGCTGATACAATCTGGAAGCTTGTAGCCCCGGCTCATTAATTACATAGTTTATCTGAGAAAATAGGAGTTACAATATTCTTGATCCTGTTTGTGTTAGCTTGCTGCTAACATTCTCCCCCTCCTCACCTGTGTCGTCCCTTGACACAGCTTTATGGGTTGAAATAGTCTTCGGGTTGACGCGACTGGCAAGGCGGTCTTTAAGCGCGTCCAGTGCCTTCTGGTATCTGATTCTTCGTTCTTTGTCAGGCACTTGCAAAAATTGCATTGTTACTTGATTCTTCAGCTCGACCGCTAAGTAGCCTACAAACCTGGATGTTAGGTTGCTGATCACCGATGCAAATATCTTCGTTCGCCAGGTGAAGAATCCAGTGTAGAAAGATTCTTCAAAGGCCAACATATTAATTGATGGCAAGAACATGCATCTAGCATAGAATCCGTAAAGGACCTCCTCTGAAGGTTGCCCACTCAGATCGTAGTATAAGACTTTGTTTCCTTCCAAGAATGATAGCCATGGGCTCCTGTTTGCTCTGGCTCATTCAATACTTGTATACATGTGAGCAGCATTCTGCAGATCTTACATAACTCTTGAAGAAAGACATGGCGTTCGTTAGGGTTTTCACCATGTATTCCTCCATCGCTTGGCCTCTCTCTGGAGCTGGTAGCCTGGGGAAGTTGAGCCAAGTTGGCCTCTTCTTTTGCAGTGCTTCATGAGCTTGCCATGTCCTTACTCTAGGTACAGAATAGAATGTTGGATCTCTTTGAAGGGCTGCGGGTGCTCTTGTGAACATAATTAGGGTTGTTGTTCTGTATGCGGTGAGATGGGTCGGGGAGATCCATGAATTTGCTCTTGGCTAGCCATCTCCTCAGCTTGCCTTTGGTCTTCCCCTTCCTTGGATTTCTTTGCAGCTTCTTCTGCTTCCTTCAGCTTTATCGCTTCAGCCTCTTGGTACATTCTTTCTAAATGCTCTGTTGGATCATCCGTCTACTTTCTTGTATGATGCTTTGTTCGAGGGTCTTTAAGTCCGGCAGACAGGTATCCATTTTTTTGGGTCCTTCCCTTGTGCTTGCCTAATGCACTGGTACGCCTGTTTCTCTCTTTCAAAGCGTGCTTGTTTTTGAGCTAGCTCTTCTTGGTGTGCGGCCACAGCTTTCCTTTTCACCTCTTCTCTCCGAGCTCTCTTATCTTTGTTGTCAGAGCTCTCGCTGCTGTGCCGTTTCAGCGAGCTAATCAACTGACTCATCATCAGATTTATGTGATCTTTTACCTGACCTTGTAGCTCATGGAGAGGGTTGTGCTACCAAGATCCATGTATTCTTATCAGGGGCAGGTGGTAGGTTGTCAGCCATGCCGATGGCATGATATGCTAATCTAGTCAACACCTATGGCGCACCCAAGTACGTGATTTTGCCTTCCTTCTTGGTGCCCTTCAAGGTTGTCAAGACATATTGCACATGGTCCACGGGCTGTCTTATTGTCGACTTAAGAACCTGAGTGAATGTGGTGGCCATGGCGTGATTTGGTGTAGTGTACCTTGGTGGCCTTTTTGCCAGAAAATGGAAGTGTTGATGGTACAAATGGGCTAGCTCTTCCACCTATTTGTGGATAAGATAGGTGAATGTAGCCGTGGTTGTCTCTTTGGTAAATGTACCTGCGGTTTTCTTGTCTCTTGCCCGCATGGTCATTCCTTCAGTGGGCAGTTTGAGTGCCTCTGCCACTATCTCTTTTGTGATCACTACTTCGACCTTGTTCCCTTGGGTGTCTGATACCTGTGCGGTTCTGTCTTCTTTGATGGTGGATAGAAGCTCATAAGATTTCTAAAAGTCCACTCTACAAGGCTCTTGTTCGTACAAATGCCTGAGACCCAACCTGCGGTTAGCCTCTTTTGTCTCTAGCTTGGCAGCTACATCATAGACCTCTTTGGTAGGAGTTGCAACTCCACCTAATGCCCCTCTTCACTCTTGAACCTGCCAGTGAAGACCGTAGTGTGGCGCTCTTCCAGTTGTTCTCTAGAAAGGTAGGATGCCTTAGCCGCTTTGACTGACTCGGGGTCTAGTTGATAAAAACTAGAGGAAGCTAATGCAAGTTGTTATTCACAGTTGAGGAAAATTTCCAACTTTTTACATAGAAAACTAGACCCCGAGTCAGTCAAAGCGGCAAAGGCATTCTACCTGTCTAGAGAACAACTTTCCTCTTTTTGGTTTAGCTTCTTCTTGGCCCTCTCCGCTGCTTGCATTGCTTGTGTTCAGTGAATAGAGTGCAAAGTTAGCAGATTTGTCGGAATTTTCTCTAGAATGTCCTTTTAGACTAAAATGCTGACAATTTGGTCCAATTTGCTTCAAATCAATTTTTGAACAAGAAAAGATGCATAAAAACATGCAAGGAACAAAACTGTATGGTCAAAACAAAAATTTGCAACCAAAGCAAATAGTCGCGATTATTCACAGCTGAGTAAAATTTCCAACTTTTTGCAAACTTGGCTTTATAGGCTTGAAGTATATACCAAATACATGCTTTGAGTGAAATATGGGCTCATTTGGATGCATAGGGTGAAAATGGTACCAAATTTTGGCTTTAGGTCTCTGAAATAGTAGATATAAAGGAAATTTGAGAGTTTGAACTTCAAATTGATTCAAAATTGGCTAGTGGGCTTAACAAATCATGTACTTAGGATGTATGATGACAAAATATCCAAATTCCCCAATTTTGACCAGAAAGTAAATAATCGCAATTATCAACTTTTCTTCCAAAATTGACATTTTTTGGTACAAATTGGTTCTAGGCATTGTATAGACCTTGTATATGAGATATGAAGTGATTTGGATCAAGAAATGTTGTCCATAACCCAAATTTTGGTTTGCAAAGACTTCTTTGCGAATTTTGACAATTTTCCAAGTAATGGGTGGTCATTTTGGCTCATACTTGATTTTTGGCATGTAATAGGTGTGTACACATGATAGGTGAGGTGATTTGAAAATTTCCAAGCAAAATTGATGCAAAAGTAAATAATCACGATTATTTATAATAGTGACAAAACCTTTACAAAACCTACATTTCTGACTTAAACATGTTTCATACACCTATACAAGTCCTAAATTGAATTTGGTCAAGTTTGGTCATGCCGGCATCACTTTGTGCTCCGTCGACTCTGAAATCACCGTTTTTTGTGACTATTTTGTCTGTTGAGTTGGTCAGTCAACTTTGAGGCTTTGGACTTGTCCGCAACATAGTCGTGAAGTAATCTGTCAAATTCTGGCTCATTTGGAGTCAGTTTGACCTCATAAGTTGAATTTGACGCTATGTAACCTTCGAGCCATTTTTTGCTTTTCGAGGGCTTTGATTGATGGATTTCACCAAATCAATCATATACATTGTATATGGATCTCATTAGCAAGCCATCTGTGGAGTCAGGTCGGAATTCTGACACTTGCCAAAAACCTAACTTTTCTACTGGGGACCCCCTTGACCCCAGTCGAATGGTCATCTGATGGTATAGAAAGGCTCTATTATTTTAGGGCATGCTATGGTTCAATTCCCATCCAATTTGGTCAAGCTGGCAGGCCGCTATGGTCAGTTTTAGGTCGTAGGTCTTCATGCACTGCTCGGTTTCTAGGTTTTCTTCTAGGGCTTTAAACTAGCTACCGGCCGTACAAAATGGATCATTGTTGAGTAAAGAACTTACCCCTCATGTCTCGTGTGAGACGGCGCTGAAAATGGTCAACTGTGGACTCCGGAAAAGTCACGTGAAAGAGGTCGAAATCTCTCTCTACAAAGGCTCCAAGTGGAAATGAGGTGGTTTTAGCCTACCCTGGATATCTATACCCACACTTCCCGAACCAAATTTTCCCATATTTCCCTGTTAGTCCTATTAGGCCGTGAAATCTATGTTAGACTCAAAAAATTTCCTGATCAAATTCCTGTAGCTCATTCCGCAAGAATTTTGCAAAAGTAGGCCTCGCCGCCTAATTTAGGCTTCCCGCTTCCATCTTCTGATTTTATTGAAAATTTTTGTGCTTGTCCGCCTTGTCTTTCTAATCACCATCTTGTCTTCCATTTTTCCATTTGAGCTTCCTTGCTATTTATTATTAATTTTTGACCTATTTATTTGAAAAAATCAAAGAAAATAGAAAAATGCTCTAAAAAAGTAAAGTAAAAATCCATAATTAAGAAAATCCCTTGAAAAACGCATTTATTGTTTTTTGTTATATTTTTCTATTTTTAAGCCTCATTATTAACAAAAATGATTAAAAAATACCCAAAAAAGGACTATTTTTTATTATTTTTTGATAGTATATACACTATTTACACTCATCGGGAAGATATTATCAGTGAATGTTCCCTTGGTGATGAATTATAAGGGCATTATTAGATAATTTTGCAAAAAATCACACATTAACATCAAACTTTTTCCTCCCTCTTTAAACATTGCCCTTAATTACTTAGTATTTAGTACTTAGTTCTTAGTGCCCTTCCACCCCTCCTAGATGGCATACTCCGGGACGACTGTGTGCATGGGTTGAACAATCGTGTCTATGCATAACCGTGATTGGCTCTACCATGATATGAAGATCAATGCAATTCAAACCAATATGCTGTGCAAGAGCTGGGTCTTGAGTAATTAACTCAAGGGTTTCCGATGTCGAGGTTTGCCTGCTAATGTTTTCCAAGAGCAAATCTTGTAGCTTTTGTGCTCTCTGTTTGATTGTACCATCAGGGTGCTTTAGCACACTGATTGCTTGAGCTATTGGTAGCACTTTTGACTGGTGCCGACTTTTTTCTCGCCATTGGTAATTGGGTCTGCGTGGTGCTGCATGGTGTGGTGGAGTCTGTTGAGACTTAACTCACCATTGCTTGATTAGTTTCACGGGTTGTGGAGAAGATAAGTGCTCCTTTTTCTTCCAAACCATTTCCATGTTAGGTTCCTTGCCCGGAGATGCTCGTCTCTGTTTTTGAACCCTTGGACCCTTCTTTTGTTTCGTTGGTGAAGTTTTAGGCACCCAGATTTGAATCGGTTTATCCTTAAGCTGTGCTTTTGGTACCCAAATTTTCATGACTCCTTGCATGCTATATGTAGCATTTGATTGTCGAGGGGATGGAAAAGTTTGATTTTGTGGATTGGTTTGTTAATTGCTTCTTTTCCATTCCTCCTTGCTTGGTGCAATTGAAACAATGAGTTACCCTTCTTTAGGTGATAGCTTTAGTTGATTCATATCCCAATCTGGTACTGCTTTGTATGTACGCATCCAGGGAATTCCAAGAATCATCGTCTCATTCATGTGTTCATTTGGTAAGCATACAAACTGATGAGGACATGAAGATCCATGTACTATCACGTTCAAGTCGACTACTCCCAATGTTGGAGTTGGGTTCTTGTTGCATCCTTTGATTGTCGCTATTTCTGCCGTCAATGCTTGACTTGTTGCCTTTTTGTATGTGGAATAACTGGCTGCATTTACTCTAGCTCCTGTGTTGACCAAAGCATTGGTGCTATGATTGTTGAGCTGTACTTTGATGCGCAAGTCCATTCCATCTAACCAATCATCATCTGCTGAAACTGCGTCTTTAGGTAATTCCCATTGTCGATCATCTATTTCCAGCGTGTTGATGGGAATTGGTATCTGTTGATTCTTGAGAGCAGCTTTCCGCTTGAGTACCCGAAGCCTAGCTTCCTCTTGGGCTTCATCAATAACCTGTTGTTGTTTGATCTTCCTTTGTTTGGCTGCATGCATTCTCTCTAGCAATTCATTGGTTAGTGGCAAATTGTATTTCTTTAAACTACATCCACTAATCCAATAAGCCATCGGTTCACCATCTAAGGTGGACAATTTTATTGCTCCACTTGGAGATACATCTTCAATGATAAATGGTCTGTTTCCCTTTTTCTTAAACTTAAGAATGTGTTGCTTAAGGGAATAAACTAGAACTAAGTCCCCTTTCTTGAAGATCTTTGTGATTAAGTGGGATTCAAAAAATTGTTTTTGTTTTCGCTTTTGTGCATAGATATGAGCTACAGTAGTTAGCCTTTGCTCGTCTAGCTTTTCCAAATCTTCAAGTCTTTCTGACAGTTCATGTCTAGGCCACTCAAGATTTTGTGCTACCCTTAATGTCAGCAATAGAAATTCTATTGGCAGTATGGCATCAAGACTATAAACAAGGTTAAAGGGTGTAGTATTTAGAGCTGTTTTGAATGAAACTCGATAAGCCCATAGAGCAGCATGGAGATTCATTTCCCATTCTGTCCTTCCTAAACTAACCACTTTACTTAGCACCGAGATAAGAATTTTATTCGTATGCTCAGCTTGTCCGTTTGCTTGTGTGGGTGATAGGAAGCTGATTTGTTATGGATGACCATAAACTCATTAAGCAAATACTCTATTACCTCATTGAGGAAATGAGTTCCCCGATCATTGACAATCTCTATTGGCAGTCTATATCTTGTGAATACATACTCATATAAGAATGTAGCAGTGGTTCTAGCATCATTCTTTTGAGTTGCTTTAGCCTTGGCCCACTTGGTCAAATAGTCCATAGCTACAATGATATATTGAGCTTGGGTTCTATAAGTAGGTGGCTGTATTGGTCCAACAAAATCTATACCCCATTTTGCGAAAGCTCTAGCCCCCAGAATTGGTCTTAAGGGAATGCTATCTACTCGTGTTAGCATTTTTGCTCGTTGACAAGCATCACACCTTCGAACATATTCTTTAGCATCTGCAAAAAGTGTTGTCCACCATATGCCTGCCATCAATATTGCTCGGTGGTCTCACTAGAAAAGTGACCTCCAGCTAATCTAGTATGTGCTTGTTCTATAATCGGAATATACTTGTTTTCATTTGCACAAAGACACAAATGTTGATCTTTACCTCTCCGATACAATTGGTTCCCAATAAGGGCATATTCTCTTGCTTTAGTTTCAATTGCTCTTTGATGCGTTTACTCATATCCTCAGGAATGTTCGGCTCGATAAGTAAGTAACCAGATAATTACTCCACTTAGGAACAAGTGACATTTGAAACAATGTTACCTGAGGTATGGGTGTTTGTTTTTGACATTGAGGGTAATCCTTTACAAAGATCTAACATCTCTCCTCATAGTCGGCCAAAATACTCCAAGTCTCAAGATTCGTTGCATAGTTTGGTCTTTCGCAAAGTGAAGTCCTACTATGGTAACATGTGCTTGACTTAGGTATTGTTATTTTTCTTCAGGGTTAATGCATATGAGCAATATCCCGTCTTGATTTCTTTTGTATAGCCTCCCAGGTAGTAATTGATACATAGCCGATTGCTTGATTAATCCGATTGTGATAGGAAGTGGTATTTGTGAATCCACTTGAGCTATTATCATTACTGACACAATGTTTTCCAACCATCTAGGTATCATTTCCACGGAGAACAAACAGGCATCTGGTAAATCATTGTCTACCCCTTTAGGTGATTCCCCTGAAACAATCCTTGACAAATGATCTGCTTGTTGATGTGTAGTGCCTTTTTTTACAACCACACTGAAATCAAATTCGAGAAGAATGATGAACCATCTCAATATTCTCCCTGTGCTGCATGGCTTGTTGACCAAATACAACAAAGCTTGGTGGTCCACAAAGAACACAAACTTGTTGGCTAATACATAATGTCTATACTTTTTAACGGAATAGATCATTCCTAATCCTTCTCTTCGGTGGTGGTGTAATTCTTTTCTGCCATGTTCAATTGTCGGCTAGCATAAGAAATAGGAAAGTCAATTTTCCCATCTCCTAGTTGAGCTAGTATACAATCGATAGCAAAATTAGAAGCATCTACATGTACATGGAATACCTTATCCCAATCTGGTGCTTTCAATATTGGAGCTGAGGTGAGAGCTTGCTTAAGCTTCATGAAAGATTCTTCACATGCCTCGGTCCACTCAAAGTGCATAATCAAGCTATACATGGGTTTTGCAATTATAGCGTACATGTAGATGAATCGTCGGTAATATCCACAATGTACCATGAAGGCTTGTACCCCCTTGACTATTGTTGGTCTAGGCAAATCAGCTATGCTATTTTTAGACACTATATGTCCAAGAATTTTTCCTTGTCTTCCCATGAATGTGCACTTTTTAGGATTCAAGCAAATACTATACAATCTACATTTTTCGAATACCTTTTTGAGGTGTTCAAAATGATCATCCCGGATTGATGAATATACGCATAGATCATCCATATATACTTCTAAGAATTTCCTAAGATACTCTTTGAAAGCATGGCTCATCAACCTTTGAAACATGGTTGGAGTATTAGTTAACCCAAATGGCATAACCCGATAGGCAAATATACCCCATTTTGTTGCAAAAGCAGTTTTATGCTGATCTTTTGGGCCAAACCAAAAGTTGATTGTATCCCGAAAAGCCATCTAAGAAGCTGTAAGCTTCTTTTCCTTCAAATCGTTCTAATACATGCTCAGTTATTGGAAGAGGAAAGTTGTCTCTAATGGTGGCTGCATTCACCTTTTTGAGGTTAACACACACTCGTAATTTTTCATTCTTCTTGGGTACTACCACAATTGGAGACACCCAATCTGTGTGTTCAATTTCGTAAATGAGCTAAAATTTCTTTAATTTTTCAATCTCTTCTTTGATCTTCCTGGCAAATGTTTTGTTATACGTGTATGGTCTCTATCTACTTGGTTTCGCGTCATCTTTCATGGGTATAGTATGTTGATAGATTTTTGTATCAACACCCTTGAGATCCTTGTAAGACCAAGCAAAGATATCTTGGTATTCCTTTAACAAGATCAGCAAAAGCTTTTCTTCTTCTTCTGCTAGGTCATTCGCAATGTAAGCAAGTCTAGGCTCTTGTCCTGGTTCAACCAATTCTACCCTTTTAGCGTTTTTAGGCCCTTCGTAAGATTCATCTTGTTTCCGTAGTTCCCTAATAGGTTGTTCAACTATGATTTTTCGATCTTGGAGAGTATACTTTTTGTAATGGATGGAACATGCCTTACATCCTTTCCATCCTCTTTCGTGGTTTCCATTTCGGTTGTGTATATCTCCTTTAGAGCTTTTTTCAACTCTTGATATTTCTTTTTCCGCTTGACTTTGGTCATGAGTGGTTTCTTATCCTGAGATTTTTCTTGGGTACCCTTCCTTGTTTTTCCCGATGTCTAAGACATTTCTAAGTTTTTGGTTGAAGGATATCTATCAGTTATTTTGTCCTTGACACAATCATTAATATCTATCTACAGTAGGAATTGTGTTTTTACTGGAGACTGATGGCATAGGTCGTGTTTTCACAATTTTGGTGTCTCTCTTTTGTCTATACCATTTTTATCTTCTTGATGTTTGGTTTGGAAAGTCAAAAAACTTTTCCTCTCCTCCCTTTAAGAGTAACTTAGCTCTCGTATGCTCTTTTTCTGACCCGGAATCTTTTGAGGTAGCTGAGTGTTCATCTAACTCATCAGCTGCATTGTAATAGAGGTCTGAAAAGACTTTTTGAGCTTTCATTAAGTCCTTTGCTTCCTCATCTTTGTTTTCAATGTTGAGGATTAAAATCATTTGGATGGGAATTATGTCGTAGCCATCCTCATTGCAAAATTGAGTAGGCATAGACGTATTCACACATACATCCATTGTTGCTAAAATTTGAGTCCGCTTGAATGGCTCAAATAAATGCTCTGGAAAGGGTTCAGGTACGTAAGCTTCATCTGTGCAATCCCTTTCTAGGATACATTCTTCTCGTCTTAAGCTTCCGTTTTTTGAAGCTCCGCACATCCAAATAGTAGTGTCTTTGTTTAACTAGGATGGGAGTTTAGTTTCAGCCGAAGAGATTGAATCAAACTTTTGGATGGGTGTTTTCAAGACATATCTATAAGTGTGATCTTTTAGATTGACTCTTGTTATAGATCCCACTTGCTTCAAGTACAGATAGTTGTTTCCCAAATCTTGGATAAGCTGTACCTATCGCATGGAAGGTCTTCCCAATATGATTTTATAGTTGAGTTTTTTTCCCAAAGTCTACTATGGCAAATGTGTGTTGATATTCAATTCCACAGGAATTTGACTATCACCTTTTCAAGCAGGCCTAATGGTCTCTCAATGTGTCCATCAGTCAACTGCAATTTCATTTGAGTTTGTCTGATGGCTGGCTATCCCCAGGATTCCCATACTGCTTTAGTGGCTATGGCTATGCTAGCTCCACTATCCAGTATTGCCATGGTTTCAATGTCATTATATTTCATTGGGAGGGTGGTGTTTCCTTCTTCCCCTTCATAATATTCTCCGACTTTGTTCATAGGAACTGATCGAATCTCTTTTTTTTCCATTTCATTTTTCAATTTTCCCAAATTCTTTGAGATTAACCCCGTTATTCCCACCTTCTCTAGGATTTTCTGTAAATCGTTCCATAAGTATGGTCTGAGTTTTAACAGTTCTCCCAAAGTAAGAGTGCATTGGATGGGTGTAGACATGATTGAATGAATGTTGTCTACTTCTAGGGTCTGTTCAACTCTTTTTACTTGAGTGGTCTTGCACATGATGGGTTCATCTTCGTTATCCCCCAAGTAATAAGGTAATGTTTTTAATGTCAATGGTTTTGACATTCCTGAAGCTTCCGATCCGCAATCCCCGTACAAGGATTGTAAATCCATGTTCATATCAGAAGGTAGGTTATCCAACCAGACTTCCTCTATAGGAGCTGACTTTAGAGTTAGGATCCCATCATTGATCTCTCTCACTTTCTTCCATAAGTGTCTTGGCCAGTCTTCCTCCACGAATGGAATTCCGTCTAAGGCATCTTCGCTGTCCGGCACTATAAGCTCTGGGTCATTTGTTTCAAGGTGGGGTTCTGCCACCACATTGGATTTTGCTTTCGTTTCTTCTACCACAAGCTCTTCAGGTTTTGCAATACTTTCAAGCTTGGGTTTTTGTTTAAGTTCCAACATTTCTTGCGTGATTCTTACCAAATATTGATAAGCTTCCAGCTTCGCTGCTTCCATGTCTAGAGATGGATAGTTTTTCCACTTGTTTTCCATGTTTTGGCCTGCTTTAAGTCCTGCTTGGTAGGCTTCCAAGGTGGAATTAATAGTATCAACCATAATGGATCCTCCAGATTTCACGGTTGTTTCCTTGAATTCACTGCTAGTTTCTTTCAACTTGTCTTGGGCTAGCTTCTTTGCTTTCTCTTTGATTTCATCCCATTGTTTTTGTTTTCTCATCTCATATCTTTTACTTCTGCTCCTTTTGATTCTTTGAGAAGAAACTTTCGTGTTTTCCGAATCATCAGAGGAGTTGTGTTTCTTTTTCTTTGTCTGGGCTCTAGTGATTACCTTGATTGGAACAATCGGTTCACTCTCTGATGAGCTACTAGGCATCACTTGGACTACGTTTACTACGGTTTTTCCCTTGTTCAAAGGATTTTTAGGAAAATCTTCCAGAAAGTTTCCTCCCTTTTTGCAACATTGTACAAAATAGGCTTCAATTGGTTTGAGGTTTTCGTCAGGCTTTGGACATTCGTCTTTCCAATGGTCATCAACACCACAGTTATGACAATTTCTTGTTCTTGGCTTCATCATGGGTCTTCCCATGGGAGGTCTGACACCTTGATTAGCTACATAATACATTGGTGCGAGCTCTGGTGGAGCATAAGTCACGGTTTCTTCCATTGGTGGTGGATGTGGATTATACCAATCTCCTTCTACCATTACTGTAGATGGACTAGGCTCTGCATAGGTTGTAACATGCACTAAAGCTTGTTCATCTATGACTCCTTCAGAGTGCATGTACTTTACAGGTACTGCATTATGTCATCGATACGGAGGTTGTTGTCCCAACACAGGTTGAGGTCTTTCCATACCCATTGGTGGTCTTTGAGCTTGGGCCATATTAGGCTGATATCTATACATGGGTTGTCCTTGTGGCCTCATGGACACGTACTAAACATTCCCATCATACTTTGGTCTGAAGTAGCACTCGTGATCTCATGATTGGTCCATTTACCCTCGATTTCACACCATTTTGGTGGCCTAATTGGTTGTCCCTGTGGAGGTATCCCTTGTCCTGGTCCTCTCATAGTGCTTTTTGTATATTTTTTGTCATAATAATGAATATCTAATTCTCCTAAATTATTTTCTCATGTTAAACTGATCATTTAATATGGGGAAGTGCCAGGGGAGAAAAAGCTAGAATATTGGTTAAGCTAGCAGACCGGCCACAGTAGGGATCCAAAGGAGGAAAAATAGGGATCCAAAGGGGGGGGCATCTGCAAAAGAGCCATGTGAAACTATGGACCCTAAGGTTCAGCCCATTAAGACTTCCAAATTGCTAAGGTTTCAAAATTCAAAGGTTGTGTCCAAAGGTCAACCCTAGGGGAAATTGGATGCTTTGTGTGTGACCAAAAAGTCTTGCATATCCCTACATGGGAGGGGGCGAGCCTTTCTTCTAGGGGATGAGAGAGAAATCCACACACACACACACACACACACACACACACACACACACACAAGCTCCCTTTACACAAAGGGAATGAGGGACACATGTCAGCTCCCTAGGCCAGATGCCCACAAGGTGTACCCAATTCCTATTGGATGACCCTTGAAGTGGACCAATGAGAATTAGGCTAGAGTAAATTTTACCTAATTAATTTTAAATTACTTAATAAAAAGAACCAATGAAAATTAAGTCTCCTGGATGATTATTGGACAGCCCGTGAAGGGGTCCAATAGGAATTGAGTAGCCCACTGGGCTACTTAATTCCTATTGGTCAGAATGGGGAAAGGTCCAATGGGGATTTAATTCATTTAAATCAATTAAGTATAATTGATTAAGCTCTCACAAAAGGGGAAAGGGGGACACATGTCAGAAGGCTATCACTTATGCTGCTTAATTGTGATAGGCTAGCCCTGGGGAGGTCCAATGGGGAGCTTGCAAGAGCAAATAGCAAGAGGGCTCGCCCAAGAGAGAGAGGGGGCTGATTTTTGCAAGGCATTATCACACACACACACACACTCACACAATCTCATGTGTGAAGAAAGAGAGGAATATCTCTTATCAAGCATTAATGGAGAGCTCATCACCTACTCCAAGCTTGTGAGATAGAAGCCTACATCGATACACTCTTGGCTTGTGGATGCAAATCCAACCAAGAGCCGAGATTCAATGCATGCTCATCTCCTCTATGTGATTATGCATTCAATGCATGCTCATCTCCTCTATGGTGAGAGCTAATATGAGTGATTATGTGAGGAGATGTACATCTTTCTCGTAAGATACTCCTTCTTCCTCTCAATCTACTCTCATACCCTGCTAGCTCTCACCATCTTCGAAGGTGTGTGAGGTCTTGGGTCTGAGAACGGGGATAATTAAAGTTGTGTTTACTAAGTGTTTTGCTTAGTGCATGAAGCTTTCATCTTCATTGCACTAGCTAGTCTTGAAGTAACACAAATAATTGTATTGTACAATGTCTCTCTTGATGGGAGAAACCATAATACAAAGCCTTTTGGAGGGGGGACAGGCTCCATGAAAATCCGGTCCTCAACTATTGTCAATAGCTTAATTTCTCTCTCTTTTGAAAGTATTGCTGATGCTATCTAACTAGGTGTTATGCTTTTTGTTGCTCTCTCCACCCAAGCACTCTTGTAATTCTCATTAGGAATCTATTCTAATGAAATGCCCACTATGTTCAAGCTAATTTTCGCTACACAGAAGTTTTTAGGCCATTAAATGTTACATTGGTATCAGAGCACAAGGTTTCTCTTTTCTTGCTGAAGAAGGGAGGTCCTCAAGCTAGATATAAATGGTTGGTATTATTAATTGCCTGTGAGTAAGTAGAATAGGGATTTTCAGCCTTGCAGTGCGCCTGCCTTCGTGCAGTTATTGGGGCATCACCGTCGAGAGCTATGGTCTTAATAGTGGAGTCCTACGGGGCTTGCCTACGGATTAACCACTATTGAGCTATTAGAAGCTTGACAGGAGCCGGTGCTGTTTTGGTGTCGAAAGACCCTCTCTTCTATTCGTTGCAATTAATAGTATTCGAGCCGCGGGTACAATAGCTTGAGTGCTTTTTCTAAAGGGGTAAAGAGGAGTAGCAACTAGGGCTTGAAGTGCCAAAGTACACCTAAAAATTTTACACCTAAAAGTTGTTAAAATGGTTGACAATAGTAAAGAGAGTGAAATTAATGTTAATAAGTTTGATTTTGCTCATGAGCAAGCTACTAATGATGCTTCAATGCTTGTTAACTATCTTGTTTCTAGGCTTCAACAAGCCATGGGCAATCCATCTCTCCAAAGTGAAGTGCAACGGCAGCTCCGTGCTCACGGGATTCTCCAAGCTCATCACCATGACGAGAGAACACCTAGGAAGCCTCCTTAGGAGACTCCCAAAAAAGGTCTCTCTCTGATTCGGGAAGAAGAAGAGAATCCATACGAAGGGCTCAAGAATTTACTTCTTGATGATGCATCTCCTTCCCAAAGGAGAACTCAAGAGCCTCCACCGAAGGAACGAGAAAGAAGTGAGTCTCCCGCCACCTCAGCGGAGATGGCTCCACGAAGACGGCGGGCTAAACGCTCTCCATCACCACCAAAGCGGAGAAGACCATCACACTCTTCTCCATGCCATAATTCAAAGAGGGATGATAAAAAGCAAGAGAAGAAAAAGGCGAGAAAGAGGACACCCTCTTCTCCATCTTCTTCATCCTCTTCCTCTTATGAAAGTGATGGTAAAGACGACGAAGATCAAGACAAGAAAAAGGCGAGAAAGAGGTCACCCTCTTCTGGCACCTTCTTCAAATTGTTCACCTTCTCAAGAAAGTGATGGTGCAACCTTTGAACCATCAAAAAGAAGAGGCCATAGGAAATCCTATGCCGCATGGAAGAGGTCATCCAAGCTGAAGAAGTTCAAAGAGGGAGGGAAGAGCATCTCTTTCCTTACCTATGATGGCACCTTTGGTGCTACGGACAAAGTCTTGGCCTTTATCCAGCAATTTGATGCGGCGTTTGGAGATGAGGGCTTCACGGAGTCCTCTAAGCTATGCCATTAGGCTATGTACTTTCAAAACTCCGCCAGGCAATGGTGATCTAGCCTACGAGCCAACGGTGAAGCTCCACGAACATGGAAAGCTCTAAGAGCTTCCATTATGAAGCAATTTTTGGCCACCGATGCCAAAGACAAAGTACTCACCGAATGGCAAAGCTTAAAGCTCTCTCCCAATGAATCCATCCACAAATATGTAGACAAGTTTTGGGACCTACAACTCAAAGCCACTGTCTTTAAAAAGTTGGATTTTTGAGAGAAAAAGCAACAATTTTGTGCGGGCTTAACCGAAGAAATGGCAGAGTATGTCAACTCTCAAAGGCCACGTACCATATCGACGGTAATACACCATACTATGGTGGCCTCACGAATCAATTTCCAAATGGGGGCAAAAAGAAATAATAAGCCCCTGGAAAACAAGGGTTCCAATGAGCCTAAGGGGAAGGACAATGTCCAAAAGTCTCCTTAGGGCAAATCCAACAAAGCTAAAGAGAAGGGAGTTTACAAAGGTAAGAACAAACTCTCTCTTGAAGAGCTTGAGCGTTATCGCAAGGATAACCGGTATTTCAAGTGCGGCAAACAAGGGCATGCGTACCGTGCTTGTCCCCAAAAGAACAACCGCCAAGATCCTCCTAGAGCTTCCTTAGTTGAAATCCAAGAGGAGGAGACTCACCAAACTCATCACAAAGGATCTCCTCTATGCCATGCTTGGGGAAAGGTAAGAGAACATGATGCTTTTATTCTCTTTGACCCTGGTTCTACTCACAATTTTATATCTATAGAGTTGGCTGCCAAGCTAGGCATACAATCCTACGAGATGGGAGATGTCCTACCCGTAGACAGTGCCTTCAAGGGGCAAGAAGCTTCAGTTACTCCCTTAATCGGGAAATTGAGGCTTCATGTCCAAGGCTATGTGGACAAAGAGGACTTCTTTATCTCTCCTCTCAAGCATGAGGATGTAATCCTAGGGGCACCATGGTTTGACCGCCTGGCTGACGATGTTAAATTTCCTGAAAGGAGAATCTCCTTTAAGTTCAGGGAAAAAGACATGTATATAGATGCTAACGAAATGGGTAACACTATCCCCATTGTACATACACCAGCTTTCAACAAGTCAATAAAGAGCTCTATTTCCGTGTACATGATTTTTGTTAAAGATTCTCAAAATGAACCTAATGCTTTAGCAAAAGAAAATAAAAGCAACCAAAAGGAATTAGAGTTATCCAATTTTCTCAAGGGGTTTCAAGATGTTTTTATTGACGACATCCCTTGTGAGCTACCTCCTAAACGAGGTAATGATGACCATGCAATTGAACTTCTTCCAGGAAGTTCACCGCCTAACAAACCTCCTTATAGAGTTTCTCAAGCTCAACAACAGGAGATTATGCGGCAAGTGCATGAGTTAGTTGAGAAGGGCATGGTTAGGCCTAGCTCATCTCCATTTTGCTCACCCATGCTATTAGTGCAAAAGAAAGATGGCACATATCGTATGTGTGTCGACTATAGAGCACTAAATAGGATCACTATCAAGAATAGGTTTCCCGTTCCACGGGTAGAAGAACTATTTGATAAGCTACAAGGATTGACCTACTTCAGTAGGATTGACCTAAAAAGTGGCTATCATCAAATAAGGATAGTTGATCAAGGCATTGTAAAGACCGCATTTCGCACGACATTTGGTCTTTATGAATACATTGTCATGCCTTTTGGATTGACCAATGCACCAGCCACATTTAACCGCTTCATGGAGAAGCTGTTCAGGCCTCATCAAACCTTCACTGGAGTGTTCTTTGATGATATTATCATCTACTCTAATTCATTAGACGAACACAAGCAACACCTCCAGGTAATATTTCAAGTTTTGAGATAGAATAAACTTTATGTTAATCGAAAGAAAAGTGAAATTTTCTTGCAAGAGATTCAGTATTTAGGTCATATTATCTCTCAAGATGGCATCAAAATGGATCCATCAAAGTTAGAGGTAATAAAAGGATGGCCTAAACCAAGGAATCTTCATGAACTAAGAAGCTTTATAGGTATGTGTGCATACTATAGACGCTTCATAGAAAAGTTCTCACAAATTGCGGGACCATTACATGACCTAAGAAAGAAAAGCGTTAGGTATACATGGTCTGCTAAGGAGAACAATGCTTTCGAAAAGCTTATCTCTCAACCTGTGCTTACACTACGGGATCTCTCAAAACCATTTGAGGTCCAATGTGATGCTTATGGTGATTGCCTTGGAGCTATTTTGCTCCAAGAAGGGCACGCCATAGGCTATGAGAGTCGAAGGCTCGACCCTGTGGAGCAAGCTCTAGGCATATATGAAAAGGAACTCCTTGCAGTTCTACATGCCTTAGACTCATGGGAGCAGTATTTATTGGGGACTCCTTTAATTCTGCGAATGGATCACCAAAGTCTTAAGTACTTCATGACGCAGACCAAACTCTTCGACAAACAAATGAGGTGGGCAAATTTCCTTTCGCAATTTCATTTTCATATTGCTTACATTGCTGGCAAGCATAATCAAGTAGCTGATGCACTCTCAAGACGGCCGAGAGTAAATGCGGTTTCCATAGCAACTCACAATGATCTATCTTTAATGATAGATGAGTACACTATTGATCCCGATTTTAGAGATGTGATTTCATCCCTTGCATTAGGGAAGAAAGAAGAACCATTTACTTTACAAGATGGTTATCTTCTCTATGGCAATAGACTATGCGTTACTAACTCACTACGTGAGAAAGTAATGTATGAATATCATGCTCCACCGTATGCGGGGCATAGAGGGATTCAGTCTACCTTAAAGGGAATCAAAACATATTTCTATTGGCCTACCATGAAAGTGAACATACAAGAGTATGTTTCTAAATGTGTGGTTTGCCAAAATACAAAATTTGATAGAGGGAAGCAACTTGGATTGCTTCAACCCTTGCCAATTCCTAATTCACCATGGGAGAGCATATCCATGGATTTTATCTTTGGATTTCCTAAGTCTATCCATGGGAATACGGGAATATGGACGATAGTAGACAGGTTTAGTAAACAAGCTCATTTTATACTTGTCAAAAAGACTATCAAAGCCCATCAAATGGCAACCCTCTTCATTTCACAAATTTTCAAGTACCATGGCTTGCCAATGTCTATAGTGTCGGATAGAGATCCTAGAATGACCAGTAATTTATGGAAGGGTCTCTTTGAGAATTTAGGAACAAGGCTAAACTTCTCTTCGGCCTATCATCCACAAACGGATGGCCAAAGTGAAACCTAACCTAACAATTCTCGATCTACTAAAAGCCTATGTAACGGAAGTAGATCAAAGATCCCAATGGGAGAAGTACTTACCCTTAGTGGAGTATGCTTACAATAACACTGTACATACTTCCACGGGAAAAGCACCTTTTGCGGTGATTGAGGGAAGATCAAAAAGTCCCTTGCTACTTAAGGTACATGGGAAGATCTTCGCTGCAGATGAGTATAGCCGAGACCTACAAGAATCTTTTCAAAAGATTATGGATGCTATCTCTATCTCACAGCAAAGGAAAAAGGCTGCTGTTGACAAGCACAGAAGAGCCCAAGCCTTTAAAGAAAACGATTGGGTCTTGTTAAAGTTTTCCAAGGCTCGATTAAGGCACATGACGGGCAAGAATCCTACGGGCCACCAAAAGTACTATGCTAAACTAGCAAAAAGGTACTATGGTCCCTTCCAGATTCTTAGGCCAATCAATGAGATGGCCTATCAACTCAAGTTGCCCAATCATTGGCTCATACACAATGCTTTCCATGTGAGCCTATTAAAGCCTTACAAAGGAGAGCCACCTCAAGAACCAACTATTGAAGACCCACCGGAGATCGAGGCCCAAGAGGAGGTGCTGCAGCCCAAGTCCATTCTCCGACATGAAGACAAGGTATTAAGAGGCGGTAAGACTATCCGACGATATCTTATTAAGTTTAAGAATTATCCTTTTGAAGATGCTAGATGGATGCAAGGCATACAATTAAAGGATAACCTAAAACTTGTCAATGCTTACAATGCTTCCCAAGAGTAAGCAAATGTACAAAATGTTAAAAATGAACAAAGTTTTTTGTCTTATAAGACTCTCTTTTTCTTTATTGTGCACAAAAATGAAGTAGTATGCATGCTTAGATCAAGTTTGCGGAGACGACGTCTCCCAAACACCAAGTAGAGCTTGTCACTCTACTATGGAAGACTGATAGGACTAATGTGCAGACATGCTTGCGACAGCCTCAGGCTCTCAAGCGCCAAATGGACTAGTCATCCATTGTGGAATGATGTCGTAGGGTAACATAGGGATCCTCTACCCGCTAAGAAAAGGACATGAATATGCTTTATCTTCTCTACACCATAGTCGAGGACAACTATGATTTCAAGAGAGAGGTAATGTCATAATAATCAATATCTAATTCTCCTAAATGATTTTCTCATGTTAAACTGATCATTTAATATGGAGAAGTGCCAAGGGAGAAAAAGCTAGAATATTGGTTAAGCTAGCAGACCGGCCACAGTAGGGATCCAAAGGAGGGAAAATAGGGATCCAAAGGGGGGGCCATCTGCAAAAGAGCCATGTGAAACAATGGACCCTAAGGTTCAGGCCATTAAGACTTCCAAAATGCTAAGGTTCCAAAATTCAAAGGTTGTGTCCAAAGGTCAACCCTAGGGGAAATTGGATGCTTTGTGTGTGACCAAAAAGTCTTGCATATCCCTACATGGGAGGGGGCGAGCCTTTCTTCTAGGGGATGAGAGAGAAATCCACACACACACACACAAGCTCCCTTTACACAAAGGGAATGAGGGACACATGTCAGCTCCCTAGGCCAGATGCCCACAAAGTGTACCCAATTCCTATTGGATGACCCTTGAAGTAGAACAATGAGAATTAGGCTAGAGTAAATTTAGCCTAATTAATTTTAAAACACTTAATAAAAAGAACCAATGAAAATTAAGTCTCCTGGATGATTATTGGACAACCCGTGAAGGGGTTCAATAGGAATTGAGCACCCCACTGGGCTCCTTAATTCCTATTGGTCAGAATGGGAAAAGGTCCAATGGGGATTTAATTCATTTAAATCAATTAAGTATAATTGATTAAGCTCTCACAAAAAGGGGAAAGGGGGACACATGTCAGAAGGCTATCACTTATGCTACTTAATTGTGATAGGCTAGCCCTAGGGAGGTCTAATGGGGAGCTTGCAAGAGCAAATAGCAAGAGGGCTCGCCCAAGAGAGAGAGGGGACTGATTTTTGCAAGGCATTATCACACACACACACACACACACACACACTCACACAATCTCATGTGTGAAGAAAGAGAAGACTATCGCTCTATCAAGCTTTAATGGAGAGCTCATCACCTACTCCAAGCTTGTGAGATAGAAGCCTACATCGATACACTCTTGGCTTGTGGATGCAAATCCAACCAAGAGCCAAGCTTCAATGCATGCTCATCTCCTCTATCAAGCTAATTACTAAGCTAAATCTATGCTAATATGAGTGATTATGTGAGGAGATGTACATCTTTCTCGTAAGATACTCCTTCTTCCTCTCAATCTACTCTCATACCCTGCTAGCTCTCACCATCTTCGAAGGTGTGTGAGGTCTTGGGTCTGAGAACGGGGATAATTAAAGTTGTGTTTACTAAGCGTTTTGCTTAGTGCATGAATCTTTCATCTTCATTGCACTAGCTGGTCTTGAAGGAACACAAAGAATTGTATTGTACAATGTCTCTCTTGATGGGAGAAACCATAATACAAAGCCTTTTGGAGGGGGGACCGGCTCCATGAAAATCCGGTCCTCAACTGTTGTCAATAGCTTAATTTCTCTCTCTTTTGAAAGTATTGTTGATGCTATCTAACTAAGTGTTATGCTTTTTGTTGCTCTCTCCACCCAAGCACTCTTGTAATTCTCATTAGGAATCTATTCTAATGAAATGCCCACTATGTTCATGCTAATTTCCGCTACACACAAGTTTTTAGGCCATTAAATGTTACACTTTTCATCATGTCGTTCATCCTTTTTAGCATATCTTCTATCGCTGAGAGTGGTGCCGCAGCAGTCGTTCCCACTTGTTCTTGTTTTGTGGATGTTGTTTTCTTGCTTTGGTTATCCTTAGGGACATCTTCTTTATTGAAAACTCACAATTGTCTCCTAAGTCAATAACATCTAACACACACGCTTCTAGGGTTGTATGCTTTTTACTATAGAGTATAACATGAAGTTCTTTGTTTAGCAGTCCCTCCAGAAACAAAGACATCTCCTGAGGGTATGAATAAACATCGTCAAAGAGCAATTGAAACTGAAGCAAGAGACTATGCTCTTATTGGAAACCAATTGTATCGGAGAGGTAAAGATCAACATCTGCATCTTTGTGCAAATGAAAACAAATAAAATCCAATTATAGAACAAGCACATGCCGGATTAGTTGGAGGTCATTTTTCGAGTGAAACCACTGCAAGAGCAATCTTGATGGCAGGCATATGGTGGCCAATTGCGGACATACAAGGCAGTACCAGATTGGGATACAAACCAGCTCAAGCTATCACCGAAAGGCGGACAACTCATTGTTCCAATTGCATCAAGTAAAGAGGAATGGAAGGCAATCAGCAAGCAGAGCAAACCACGAAGTAATCAATCTTCTCTAGCCTCTCGACAAGTAAATGCTACAAGTAGCATGCAAGGAGTGAGGAAAATTTGGGTACCAAAAGCACAGCTTAAGGACAAGCCGATTCAAATCTGGGTGCCCAAAACAATACCGACAAAACCAAAGACGGTTCCAAAGGTCAAAACATAGAGACGAGCATCTCCGAGCAAGGAATCTAATTTGAAATGGATTTGGCAAAAAAAGGAGCACTTATCTTCTCCACAAACCATAAAACCAATCAAGCAATGGAGAGTTAAGTCTCAAAAGACTCCACCACACCAACCAAACCAACCTACCAATGGTGAGATTTCAAACCTACCAATGGTTTGAAGAGTGAGGAAAAAAGTTCGATGTTAACGTGTGATTTTTTGCAAAATTAACTAATAATGCCCTTATAATTCATCATCAAGGGAAAATTCAATGATAATATCTTCTCGATGAGTGTAAATAGTGTATATACATTAAAAAAAAGTCCTTTTTTTTAATTTTTCATCATATTTCTCGATATTGAGACTTAAAAATGGAAAAATCCAACAAAAATAATAAATCTCTGTTTTTCAATGAATTTTTCTAATTATTGGATTTTCACTTTGCTTTTTTAGCGCATTTTGTTATTTTCTTTGATTTTTTCAATAAACAGGTCAAAAATTAATAATAAATAGCAAGGGAGCTCAGATTGAAAAACTGCAGACACTATGCTGATCAGAAAGACAAGGTGGACAAGGACAAAAAATTTCAATGAAATCAGAAGATGGAAGCAGGAAGCCTAAATTAGGCGGCCAGACCAGGCTTTTGCCAAATTCTTGCAGAATGAGCTACAGGAATCCGATTGGAAAAATTTCTAAATCGTGTTGGAATTAGGGTTGCAGAGAAACACACACAGCTTGGAGAAGACGAAGGAAGCTCAAGGCACACAATAGAGAGTGTGTTACTTAGTGTGCAATGGAAAGATAGATAGCCCTAGAGTGATGGGCGTATATACAATGCACGAGGGAAAAAACCTCCTAAAGAGGGAAAAAATGCCCCGGCGGTCCTAATGTGTTCACACACATCACTACCACATGTATATGGTAACAAATCCCCCCTGGAGTGATGCGGTGAACGAGAGCTGGCACATGAGTAAAGGGAAGTGCCATGCCCTGAGGACAGGATCAGTCCACAAAGGGGAGTAAGCCCAAAGCTTTGCAGAAAGCTTCAAGCTTCTCACGAGACAATGCCTTTGTGAAAAGATCTGCAAGGTTGTCTTGTGTTGGCACATAAGCCAAGGTGATCTCTCCTGCTGAGAGCCTCTCCCTGACATAGTGGTAATGCACCTCAATGTGCTTTGTGCGAGCATGAAAAACTGGGTTCCTCGCAACTGCCAATGCGCTCTGACTATCAGTGTAGATAGTGTTGGCAGTGTCCTGTCCAACACCCAAGTCAGCCATAAGGCGTCTGAGCCATACACACTCAACCGTAGCTGTGAAGACTGCCCTGTACTCAGCCTCACAATTTGAAGTGGCCACAGTAGGTTGCTTCTTGCTCAACCATGATATACATGAACTGCCAAGCATGAAACAAAAACCGCTTGTGGACACTCGCGTGTCAAAACAACCAGCCCAATCTGAGTCCGAAAAAGCATGTAAGTATGGCGGCAATGATCCCCCCTTGGGATAAAACAAGCCAAGATGTAAAGTGCCACTAAGGTAGCGGAAAATCCTCTTGACAGCCTGCCAATGCTTAGACCCTGGGCTATGCATAAATCTGCTGACCTGCGAGACTGCAAACTGAATAGCTGGCCTCGTGTTGCATACATAAATGAGGCAGCCAACAGCAGTTTGGTAAAGAGTGACATCAGCAGGATCGCCAGCATCATGTAGACTCAACTTCAAACATGTTTCCATGGGAGTGGCAATAGGTTTGCAATCCTCAAGTCCAAACTTACATAGCAATGTCTCTATGTAACTTTTCTGACACAAGGCAATACCACCATCACATTGCTTAAACTGTATACCCAAGTAATGATGCAACAGCCCCAAATCTTTCATCTTGAAAGTAGCATTCAAATCAGCCTTAAATTCAGCAATATGTCTCTCATTTGGTCCAGTGATCAGCAAATCATCAACATAAAGAACCACAATGAGAAATACATCATGTAAACTAGACACAACCAAAGCATAACAATCTGATGCATAAGATGCATGGCGAGAGCCTGAACGAGTACAACTAGATAAAGGTGCATCCAATTTACTGTCACGCAAAGTGTGCACCAGCCATTTTGGCATACCTCTAGCCTGCTCATTTTCAGCCCTTTCCTCATCAAGTACATCATGTACATTTGCATCAGTAATAGGCTGTTCTAAAACATTTTCAGAAACCCCCATAGGCTGTACATTTGCCTCATTGGAACTTACATTCGTATTTCCACCACTGAAAAGAGGCAACAAAGTGTCATAAATGTCCTGTGAGCTTACATTACTGTCTCTAGTACATGACAGCAAGGGCTGAATAGAATCTTCCACAAACACTACATCCCGTGAAACCAGAATACGTTTTGTTTGCGGATGATACAACCTGTAACCTTTGCTTTCAGCACTTTAACCAACAAAAATACATTTGACAGCCTTATCATCCAATTTTCTGCGCTGCACTTGTGGCACCAAAGCATATGCCAAACAGCCAAAAACACGCATGTGCTCAATAGAAGGCTTTCTATCATGCCATGCTTCATATGGAGTAATAGACTGCAAAGCTTTCGTAGGACACTTGTTAAGTACATAAGTGGCACACATGATGGCCTCAAGCCAAAAAGAATGCGGCAAAGCTTGACTTTTGACCATACATCGTGCCATTTCCGTTAGTGTTCTGTTTTTCCTCTCAGCAACACCATTTTGCTGAGGTGTATAAGGCACTGTACATTGGTGTTTTATCCCACGACTAGCCAGAAATGCATTAAATTCATGAGACATATACTCCCCCCCTCGATCGGAACGGAGGGTGCCCATAGTACATTTTGAGACATTTTCAGCCATAGCCAAAAATTGTTTGAAGCACATAAAAACTTCGGACTTCGCTTTAAGCGGAAATACCCATGCATGCCTGGAGTAATCATCAATGAAAGTCACGAAGTACAGGTAATTGCCCAAGGACGGAGTTTGCATGGGCCCACAAACATCACTATGCACAAGCTGCAACCTGCATGTGGCCCTAACTGAACCATCCTTTGGAAACTTAGAACGCTGCATTTTACCCAGAATACAGCCTTCACAAACATGTTTGACAGGTGCTTCAAGAGGCGGCAAAGAAGCAACCATATCAGATTTCTACAAACGCAGCAAACTGGCAAAATTCAGATGACCAAAACGTGCATGCCAAAGTTTTGCATCTGAAATAGCCCTTGAATCTGCAACAACATTTGCAAAATTTTGTCCACACTTGTCATACAAAGTGAGCTTATACAGCCCACGGCACAAAAGCCCAGATGCAACAATTTCATCACCAAAACTGAGATCATGAATTGTACATCTGTCATCCACAAATTTGACTACAAGTCCAAGTCTAGCAAGTGCGGATACAGACAAGAGATTCTTCTTGATCCCAGGTACATAAAGTGCATCAACAAGTGTGAAGGAACTGCCATTAGCAGCAGTGAGCACAATCTTTCCAACTCCCTGAACTGGATAAGAGGCGTTGTTGGCACAAGTGACCGAATTCTCGTGAGGCAGACTCGAGAGAGGTAAACAATTCACGATGTGAGGTAATGTGCTTTGTAGCACCACTGTCGAAATACCACACATGTGAATCTGCAGCAACTGACAAGCATGCATCATGGACAGCAGGATTGTAAGTGCACTCTGCGCTAAAAGCCCATTCTGCATCAACATCAGCATCACAATCTCCTTTCACAGAAGACTCAACAATGGCTGCATTTGTAGTGGAACCAGCATTTGCAGTGGAACCACCCTCTTTCTTCTTAGCCTCTTTGGCCTTCAACTTAGGACACGACTTTATCAAGTGATCATTGGCTTTACAATAATGGCAACGCATCTTCTTTTTGCCCTTATCACCAGAATTTCCAGACGAAGTGCTGCCACCAGAAGCATTAGGAACAGAATTTTTGCCACTCGCAGCACAACCATAAGAAGTGGCTGCATTACTGTTACCACCCTTTCTTTGAGAAGCAATAAAAGCCTGTTCAACTGCACGCTGCCTAGTCCTATTTTTTCTAGAAAGTGACTCTTGCAATAGCAATGTGCATAATGCATCAAACTTGACAACTTCAGGATTTCCTTGGGTCATGAGTCTCCAAGTACTAGCAAAAGTCTGGTAGGAATCTGGTAAGGCATCAAGAACAGTCTGCACAAGGGAACTGTCCGAAATGACTTCACCTGCAGAAATGAGTTGCTCATTGATATCCTTGACACTAGCAAGGAAAGTGTCCATATCATCTTCCTCATGCATAATCTTCAACTCTAGCTCTTTACGCAGCAAAGCAATTTTAGCCTCATTGCGGCTTGCATAAAGACCTGCTAGAATATCCCAAGCCTGTTTTGCAGATTTTGTTGAACGAATGTGAGGAATAATGGTGCGCTTCACAGACAACGCAATCAATGCATGAGCCTGCGCATCCTTAACATCCCAACGAGCTTGTTCTGCCGTAGGCAAAACAACTCTAACAGCTGCAATCCTTGCAGCAAGACCTGCAACATCCTCAACATCGCCTACATCTTCAGAACCAGGACGTACATCAATGCCCTGCACAATGTTCCAGACACCTTTTGACACAAGAACATGTTGCATCATATAAGCCCACATAGGGTAGTTGTCCCCATCCAACTTGTCCTCAGCAGCAAACATCTTGAACACATCTGTGTTGTTGTTGTCAGCCATGGTAAATGTTGCACCTGATGTGAAAACTGCCCGAAAATAGGAGAAATGGAGCGGGAACAACTTGTGCTATATAGCACAAACCGTAGAAGACTATAAGGCACCTATTATGCAGAAAACAGCACTGACAGAAAATCTGTACAAAATGACGAAATAGCCTGTGCAGTACTGCCCGTAGTGGAAACGGAGGCCGAAATGAGCCCAAATCAAAATTCTAAGCAGACCAAGCTCTTTGAGCTTTCCCAAAATATTTGTCGACCTGCGAACGCTCGCCAAAGCTCACTAAAATCGAAGAAAGTGAGCAGGCGTGTGCTGGAGCAGCTGGCGACTAAGCCCGGGAGGACGTGACCTGCTCTGATACCAATTGTTGGAATTAGGGTTGCAGAGAAACACACACATCTTGGAGAATACAAAGGAAGCTCAAGGCACACAATAGAGAGTGTGTTACTTAGTGTGCAATGGAAAGATAGATAGCCCTAGAGTGATGGGCGTATATACAATGCATGGGGGAAAAAACCTCCTAAAGAGGGAAAAAATGCCCCGGCGGTCCTAGTGTGTTCACACACATCACTACCACATGTATATGGTAACAAATCGAACATAGATTTCATGGCCTAGTAGGACTAATGGGGGAATCTGGGGAAAATTGGTTCGGAGAGTCCGTGTATAGATATCCCATGGCCTTTGCAGAGAGAGCTTTTCGACCTCTTTCTCGCGTCTTTTCCGGAGTCCACAGTTACCCATTTTCAGCGTCGTCTCACACGAGACATGAGGGGTAAGTTCTTTGCTCATCAATGATCCATTTTGTATGGCCGGAAGGTAGTATAAACCCCTAGAAAAAACCCTAGAATCTTAGCAGTGCAGGAAGACCTACGACCAAAAACTGAACATATCGGCCTGTCAGCTCGACCAAATCAGATGGAATTTGAACTGTAGCATACCCTAACATAATAGAACCTTTCTATATCATCAGTTGACTATTCAGCAGGGGTCGAGGGGGTCCGCAGTAGAAAAGCTAGGTTTTTGGCAGATGCAAGAATTTGGTTCTGACTCCATAGACAGCTTGCCTATGAGGTTTATATACAACGTATATGATTGGTTTCGTGAAATCAATCAAGCAAAGCCCTCGAAAAGAAGAAAACGGCTCGAAGGCTACAAAGCGTCAAATTCAACATACGAGGTCAAACTGACTCCAAATGAGCCAGAATTGGATGAGTTGCTTCACGACTATGTTGCGGACAAGTGCAAAGCCTCACAAGTGACAAACCAACTCCAGTCACAGAAATCGGTGATTTCAGAGTCAACAAAGCACAAAGTGATGCCGACAAGACCAAACTTGACCAAATTCAATTTAAGACTTGTTTTAGGTGTATAGAATGTGTTTAGGTCAAAAATTTTAAGTTCTATAAGAAAATTGTGACTGCTGTAAATAATTGCGATTATTTACTTTTGCACTATTTTTGCTTGGAAATAGTATCATCACCTCACCTATCATGTGTACACACCTATTACATGCCAAAAATCAAGTATGAGCCAAAATGAGCATCTATAACTTGGAAAATTGCCAAAAAAACACAAAGAAGTTTTTGCAAGCCAAATTTTGAGTATGGACCACTTTTTTTTATCCAAATCACTTCATATCACATAGACAAGGTCTATACAATGTTTAGAACCAAGTTGTACCAAAAAATGTTGATTTTGATAAAAAAAGTTAATAATCGTTGCGATTATTTACTTTCATACCAAAATGGGAGAATTTTGCTATTTTGCCATCATACATCCAAAGTACATGATGTGATAAGCCCACTAGACAAGTTTGAACCAATTTGGAGCTTAAAATCCCAAATTTTCTTTATATCTACTGTTTCAGAGACCTAAAGCCAAAATCTGGTACCATTTTCACCCTATGCATCCAAATGAGCCCATATTTCACTCAGAGCATGTATTTGGTATATACTTCAAGCCTGTGATGCCTAGTTTGCAAAAGGTTTGAGAAATTACTCAGCTGTAAATAATCGCGATTATTTACTTTGGTTGCAAATTTTTGTTTGGACTTTACAATTTTGTTCCTTGCATGTTTTTATGCATCTATGCTTGTTCAAAAGTTGATTCGAAGCAAATTGGACCAAAATTGTCAGCATTTCAGACTAAAGGACACTTCGGAGAAAAATCCGTCAAATCTGCTAACTTTGACACTCTATTCACCTAACAAGAGCCATGCAAGTAGTAGAAAGGGCCAAGAAGAAGCGCAACCAGAAAGAAAAGTTGCAAGAACTACCAGCATACCAACCGGACCCCGATTCAGTCAAAACCGCCAAAGCAACCTATCTCTCAAAAGAACAGCTTGAAGACCATCACACCACAGTGTTCACCGACAGATTCAAGAGCGAGGAGGGACATCAGGTAGAGTTGCAACTCCTACCAAAAGAAGTGTATATGCCGTCGCAAAACCCGAAACCAAAGATGCCAACCGACGACTAGGACTCATAGATTTTTATGAACAAGATCTGCGGAGTGGACTTCCAAAAAGCTTACGAGCTTTTGTCCAAGATCAAGGAAGATGGAACGGCGTAGATTTCTGACCCTCAAGGTAACAAAGTTGAGGTGGTGATCACCAAGGAAATAGTGGCACAAGCACTTCGACTGCCCACAGAAGGAATGACAATGAGGGCAAGGGATAGGAAGACGGTCGGAACTTTCACAAAGGAAATCACCGCGATCACCTTTGTGGACCTTATTCACAAGCAGGTTGAAGAGCCAGCCAGATTATACCACCAACACTTCCATTTCCTTGCTAAGAGGCCGCCAAGGTATACAACGCCAAACCATGCGGTTGCCACCACCTTAACACAAGTCCTCAAGTCAACAACCAGGCAACCGGTTGACCATGCTCAATATGTCTTGACCACTTTGAAAGGAGTAAAGAAAGAAGGAAAGATCACATACTTGGGTGCACCAAAGGTGTTGACAAGAATTGCATACCATGCCATCGGCATGGCCAATAACGTACCACCTATCCCAGATCAAAACACTTGGATAGTGTCAGCTCAACCATCTCCTCGAGCTACAAGATCGGCCAAGAGATCCTACAAATCTGATGAAGAATCTGTTGAAAGCTCGTCGAAACGGCACAGTAGTGAGAGCTCGGATAATGAAGAAAGAAGAGCGTGCATGGAAGAAATGAAGAGAAAAGTTGTGGCAGCACACCAGGAGGAGCCTGTGCAAAAGCAAGCCCGGTTTGAAAGAGAGAAACACTCATACCAACGTAGCCACCAAGCACAAGGAAAGGACTCGGAAAAGTGGGTGCCTATTGAGCTTAAAGGACCTACAAAGCATCATACCATGAAGCAATTTGAAGATCCAACGGAATCCTTGGAAAAGATGTACCAAGAAGCAGAAACTTTAAAGCTAAAAGAAGCCGAAGAAGTGGCGAGAAAAGCGAAAGACATCAAGAGTAAGCAGAGGAAGCCATTGCACAAGGAGAAGCACAACATGCCCAAGGTGATGTGTCTCCCCGCATCTCTTCTCCTGTCTCTGAACACCAAGACCAACCAATGCCGAGCCCACCACCATCACGGACAGTTAGAACCACAACACATGAGCCAAAAAAAGAAGCAGAGCCTGAAGAGGAAAAAACAACTGAAGCTACACAAGAATCTGAACAGCAAGAAACAATGAAAACAGCACAACAAGCAGTTGTCTCTACTCAAGAGAAGCAAATAGAGAAAGATCCAGAGACAGAGAAAGGCAGCCAGTCCTGCACCAGAAGAGGACTCCGCAAAATTTGAGCACACAAGAGAACAGGAAGCCAAGGAAACACCCATCACCTCAACACAGCAAGATGAGACCGAGGCAACTCTCTCTACCTCAACAGAAAAAGATCAGCCGACACAAGGGCAATAGAGCAACCAACAACCATGACACAGCCAGAGGTAAAAGAATCTGCAGAAACATCAAGACAAAATACACAAAGTGAAAATTGGCAATCGAATGATGAAGTCATCCTGCAAGTGAATGAATATGCTAAGCAAATGCAAGAGATGACAGAAAGACTTCGCTCAGCAGCACTTAGCCGTAGCACACGGGCCAAAGAGTTAGAAATGGTGATCGACGCACTCCGAGGGGAGTTAGACAACAGACTTAATGTGATCACTGATGTATAGAGGCAAGTGCGAGAGTTGAGAGCGGAAGCTGAACAACATCAGCTCGCCAGAGATAGACAACAAAAAGAAATAGAAGAATTGGGCGAGTTGCTCACAAAATTATCAGATGCATGCAAAGCAAAGGATGATCAGTTGACAGAAGTGACAAATGAATTTCTAACTACAACCCTCTCATCTCAAAAGATCCAGGTACAATTAGATGTGGCAATTGCTTCCTTATAGTACTCAGAACAAAGGATCAATGATCAGGCGATATTCTTGCGGCAAATACGAGAAAATCCAACCGTCACCTCGATCAAAGAAATAGACAAGGTCTACAAAGTGTTAGAAAAGAAAAATAAAGACCTCGAGCTGGAGTTGAAATTAGAGCAGTCTCAACGTAGAGACCTGGCCTTGATGCGGTTCCAAAGAGAAGACAAGCTGCTAAAGGAGATAGCTGAACTCAAACGAGTCAACCAGCCACTGAGAGAGGAAAGGACAGAAACGCAAGAAGAGGCAGGCACTTCGGAGCAACCTCAGATAGAAATCCCCTCAGTATCATTTGATGACATGGAGACACGTGCCGCAGTAGAGCTGAGCGACAAGGAAGAATTTCAGGTACCCATTACGGAAGAAGACACAGTGCCCATGGTCCAGCTTTCAAAGGCTGAAGAAGATGCATTGAAGGAAAGAATTACACACGAGGTAGATGAGCATTGGAAGGCAGTAATGGATTGGGAGTTGAGAGTACTTCACTCCGTCAAGTCACACAACTCACTCCCAATCAAATAAATGCGCAATGGCACCAACAATCCCTGCCCTACCCTATGATTAAAGTTGAGTTGCTACAAGTAAAAGAAAGACTTTACATAGACCTGCAAGTCAAGGGCGCAAATAAAGACTACCCGAAGTGGAGGTTGAGCTGGTTGAACAAGAACCCAAGGTACTTGATTCTGTTCACGAGAGCACCTGCAGCCCTGCAAAAGGATCCTACCTCCTGTCCTGTACTAAGCGTAAGGACCTGGATAGCACATGAGACACTACTAAAGAAGCAGCCAACTTGGCTGAATTTCCCCAGATTGCCTGCTCCAGAAAAGGGACCCACGACTGAAGAATACATGGTGAAAACCCTAAAGGGCGCCCTCTCATTCTTTAAAAGTGTACCATATTTGTCATGTGCTAAAATCTGTCGAATGCTGCTCACATGCATCGAAGTGTTTAATGAGCTAGAGCAAGCAGGTGCCCCTTGGATGTCATTCCTCGAGGGTAACAAAGGTTTGTGCTATGATCTCACTGGCCAACCTTTCGAAGAAGTCCTCTATGGCTTCTACGCTAGATGCATGTTTCTACCTTCTCACAATATGCTGGCGTTCGAGGAAGTGTTCTACACGGGATTCTTCACTCGGTGAACGAAGATATTTGCGCTAGTCATCAGCAACCTCACATCCAGGTTTGTAGGCTACTCAGCAATGGAGGTGAAAAACAGAGTAACTATGCAGTTCTTGCAAGTGCCAAATAAGGAAAGGAAAATCAGATATCAAAAGGCTCTAACAACGCAAAAGACCCCTCGCCAGCCGACAGCCCGAAGACTACTTCAGTCCATAAAGTTGTGTCAAGGGACGACACAAGCAAGGAGGGGGGGAATGTTAGCAGCAAGCTAACACAGACACCACGGATACCTTTTTTTTGGAGTTCTCATTGTAAAACACTTATTATTTTGATAAATCAAAAATATTGTAACTCCTATTTTCTCGGATAAACTTTGTAATTGATGAGCCGGGGCTACAAGCTTCTAGATTGTATCAACCTGTCATTACCCATCTTTGGCAGAACTCCTAGATTATTAGTTTTGACCACCAAAAACCTTGGCTAAGGTATAAAAGCCAATTTTTGTAAGTTATTATTAAGTTTTTGGATAATGAAATACACAGCGTGAGCTAACAGTGATCATACCTCTCCTTCTCGCGCTTCCTACTCCCTCCCTGATTGTCACGTTGCAGTCGTGTTTGTTGCATTGCAACCACAGGTAAGAGCTCTACGCATTGACGTAAACACATCACAGTATTTTATACCTTTTGACATCATCGACCCATGGCCTAATTTCATCATAACTAGAAATTTACACCTTCGAATAAAAAACTAAGCATAGGCGGGGTATTGGGGCATCATTGCTAAGCATTTAGATGCATTCTGGGTCAAAAACGAATAGGTCAAAAATCCACTGCTGTTAATAATCGTGATTTTGGAACTTGACCTAAAGTGGGGTTTGAGATCATAAGCATGTCTGCTTAGGTCTTATAAACATGTCCTAGAAGTTTTGTTACGTTTGGATGTCATTTGATGTTGTAACGGATGTGATTTGTTTGCTGATGAGCGATTTGCTTTTGGTGATTTCAGTCACTTGAGTGTAGCTTGAGTTAGATGCAAGTTGTTAGTTGTTTTTCGAGAGATTGACAATCTCTTGTAGCCTCTATGCACTAGTCGAGTCAGCTTCATCCCATGGATTGACAATTTAATCGTGATTCTTGCTAATACTACAATAAGATAGGATGGTGAGGTTAGCCATGCGTCCCACACTCCCTTGGGGTCCAATGATAATTTAGTTGATTTTATTAATTGTTTTTTTCATTTATCAAGTCCTCTTTCTCAAAGGGGAAAGGGGGATACTTGTCCCAAGGATACCCTTGTTGCTTGATATGCATTCGGCATGTGATTGGCCAGGCTTGCAAGGGTCCAATGAGCTTCCATGTTGAGCTAGAAGAGGGGGTCGACCAAAGCAAGAAGGGGGCTTGCTTGGGGGGTATACTCTCCCACACACACACACTCTCATTGTGTGAAGTGAAAAGTGCAAGATCTCCATCTCCTTCTCCAAGCTAGTAGAGAAGTTGAGAGCCTACACCAACACTCTTGGCTATGGAATGCAAATCCAACCAAGAGCCATGCTTCAATGCTTAAGCTTGTCATCTTCTCCATCTTCATTACTATGCTATTATGTATGCTAGTAAGAAGAGTGATGATAAGTGAGGAACTATTTCTTTCTCCTATGAATGTTTCTTCTTCCTCTTTCCTATCCTCATTCCCCATTTGCTCTCTCCACCTTTGAAAGTGATTGAGGCCTTGGGACTGAGGCTGGGGATAGTTATGCTTTTTACAAAGTCTATGTTATGCTCGTGATACATGAATCTTTCCATCTTCATGGCAGCACCTAGGTCACAAGGAACACAAAGATTCTATTGTACCAAGTCTCTCTTGATGGGAGAATCTATAATACAAATGCCTATTGGAGGGGGGACCGGCTCCACATAAATCCACTCCTCAAATGTTGTCAAGTTCTCTAAACTCTCTCTCTTGCAAAAGTATTGTTCATGCCAAGTTAATTAAGTACTATAACTATGTTTCTACCATCAATTATGTTCACCCTCAATGTTCTCAAAGTAGTCTCACAAAAATGCTCTCTTTAATTCTCCTAATTTTGCTATTCTCAAAGTTTATAGGCCATTTCCATTACACCTTGAAGTAACAGTCCTCCCTTGCATTTTCTCCTCATATATTAAAGAGTGGATTACATCTTGGAAATCTAGTGTTGGATTATTTTCCTCAATGATGGTCACTATCTGGTCAAAGCTAGGTGGTAAGGCGGCTAGAAGAACTACAATTTTGTCCTCTACTAGTACTGCATTGTTTACATAAGCTAGTTGTGTGGTCATGCTTTTAAGGTGAGTAACCGATCTTGAAATATCTTTCTTAGGTTCCATTTTTAGTTTGTATAGATCCTTCAATTATCTCACTTTGCTCTTCTTTTTCCTAGCTCCAAATTCTTTTTCTAGTGCTTCAAATGCGGTTGATGAGGTTTCACAATCATGAGTAAAGTGAACATAATTGTCATGTAGTAGTGACTATGATTCCTAATGTCTGCTCGTCCTTGGCCCAATTTTGTGTGCTCATAGCCCATGTATGTATGTATGCTCCATCAGTAGATGACAAATCAGTGATCGTTGGCTTGACTACTCTCCACAATTGCTTTTTCATTAAGTAGCCTTTCAACTTGGTTTGCCAAGTGTGAAAGCCCTCCCCATTAATTTCGTAAGACCTTTCTCTTCCATTGCGCTTTGGAGCAGTCTTAGCACTTGGATTTTATGAGAAGGCCAGTGTCTGAACTATCACCCACACACAAAGTCAGTAGATATGTATCTCAAGATGTTGTTGTGCTTGGTGAAATTTTTTAAAATTTAATTTGATTATGAGAAAAGAGGGATGTTCCTATGTGAAGTACCCCTCCACTTAAGGTGAAGTCACCCTTCAATAGGAAGTCTAAAGCTCAAAAACTCCTTTGCAAGATCAAGAGGAAAGTTCCCTTTTGAATGTTGGATGTTGAGAATCCGTGAAGAGAGCTTTTGCTTTGGTCTGTCCTTTCAAAAAACCTTAAGGCTCTTATCAACTACCTGCTATTGTTACTGGTAGTCACTCCCCCTTAACAGAGAGAAACACCAAAAAGGCTTGCTATGGGAACTACCAGTCAACAAGGGGCCAAGGTGTCCTATGGGAGCAGCTTCTAGCTACCTTATTGTTGGACTCTACTCTCTTACGAGCATCACCAGCTTTCTCCCTAGAGAATCACTAGTGGTAGGTACATTGCTAGTAGACTGAGTTGTTTGCATAACTGGAGTTGAGACTATGTCATTAAATCTCACTTTGCAATACTCAACTTCTTTTATGGGCTATGTGTGCACCTCTCATTCATTAAAGATCACTTGTGAGCTACAAATAACTCTTTGAGATTTTAGGTGCTATCAACGATAGCCCAACTCTCCACCTACACCATAGCCAATGAAAATGTATTCGTGTGACTTGGGGTCCAGGTTCTTTCTAAGGTTTTTAGACACATGTGAGAATGCCTCAAACCCAAACACACGTAATCTATCATAATTGGGTTCCTTGCTTATCCACATATCCTGCAAAAATTTTAGTCCAATGGTGTACTAGGAGACCTATTGATTATATGCACCGCTATCATAACAACTTCTCCCCAAAACTCTTAAGTTAAATTTTCCACAGATATCATGGAAGTGACCCTCTCTTGAATAGTCCTATTTATGCACTCAACAACTCCATTGTGAGAAGGTGTATTTTGCATAGTAAACTATCCCCTAATGCCTTGTTTGCTACAAAAGTACTTAAACCTAGTGAAGACATACTCTCCCCTATTGTTAGTGCACAAATCCTTCAACTTCTTACCTGAATAATTTTTTGCCATAGCTAGGAACTTTTGAAAGACACTAATGACTTTGTTTTTTCTCTTCAAGAGGTAGACCCACACCTTTGGAGTAGATCCGTCGATGGAAGTCAAGAAATATAATGCCGCTCCTAGAGACTTATGCGTCATAAGCCCACATAGATCACTATGAACCAAATGTAGTGGATTTCCTAACTTCTTATCCAATTGTAATGAGGTAAGCCTAGTTTTTTTCTCGTATATACAATGCACACACAAACTAAAACGAGAATAGTTTAACACAAGGATAGAGCCAAAATGTTGTAATTGTTTCATTCCCATATGACCAAGCCGATGATGCCACAATTCAATAGAAGGTAGCTCGGATACATATATAGAGTTCTCTTTCATAAAAGAGACATACAAGGAATATAATGAGCCAGACTTTTGGCCTTTGAGCATGACCAAGTTACCTTTTCTAATAATCCAAGAACCAATCCAAACACTATATTGTATCCAAGATCATCAAGTTGTTTTGCTAAAACCAAGCTCTTAGTTAGCTTTGGCACATGTTTAGCACCTCGCAACATAAACTCGGTACCGTTGCACATAAACAACTTCACATATCCATTATTTCAAGCTGATGAGAATGTCCCACCTTAACTAAACCATGCATAGAATCATAATTGGAGAACCACTTCTTGTGAGGGGTAACATGAAAACTAGCACCTGAGTCAATAATCCAATTCTATGCATAGCATTTGTCATGAGCTAACAATGCCCCTGGACTCAAATAAAAAGTAAAGACTAGTACATTTGACGGTTGCGGCATGTCAGGAACAACATCAACATGTGGAGACCCAATGATATTGAGCTCCTCTATCTTCACACTGATCTTAGGAGGTGCAAAACTTATGACAATGGCTTTGCCCTTCTCTCTTTGCAACAAACGGCAATCCTTTTTCATGTGTCCTTATTTGTGACAATGGTAGCATTCAATTTTGCGCATGTCACGTCCACAGCTCTTGCTACTTTTTTTTTTGCAATCCTGGGAACGACCACAATTGCAACTACAACCTTCTATCTTTGAATATTTTTTTGGACTACTTCCACTTTCCATATACGCATCACCATACTCACTAGTGTCAAGAGACTGGCATTGTTGAGTGCATTTTTGACACCCAGATTTTTGTAAATTTGTACATATGGACATGACACCCAATGTCAAAAGGATGTGTGGATTTCTTTTTGTGGGGTTTTTAGATTACTTTAGCAAGCACATGTACATATAGGGAAAGTCTCTAGCGTAGCGCCGGTTGTCGGGTTATTGTAAGTGTCCATAAATGAGTTTTTTGAAGTGAGACTTATATATAACTAAAAATCATGTAAAAACTTAAAAATGTTCAGCCAAATTTCAAAAAAATCATATTTTAGCTCGTTGTGCCTCTTGGATGGTTTTGAATGCAGTTTTTTGCCCTTGCCTTGCCTTCTCTACATGTAGTCGTACCAAGACAGCTCTCTATTTGCATCAATTTTGCAGATAGCGGCGGGTAGAATTAATTTTGATCGTCTTCAGATTTCTTGATAGCCATTTTTCAAGATTTCTTCCAAGCTTTAAAGTGCCCCAATTGGAGTTATGCTCTTCGGGTTATGACTAGTTCTCTACAGGGTTATGGCTATGCAGCCTAGTGGCAAATTGTGTGCAGACAAATTCGGAGGGCATGTATGTATGAATTGTGAAGTTGATGTTGAAACTGTGGGTTTTAGATGTCCAATTGTGAAAGGGGAGACCCTTGTCTTCATATGCATTCGTCGGCATGTTTTGTAAATCCGTGCTTTGACAGGATTTTACTCTTATGTGCTATGGTCCTTTGGGTAGGCGTGTGCTGGTAAATTCCCAAGGGAGCATATGCCTTTTGGTTGTGGTTTATTAAGAGTTGTTTTGGTATAATTTTTGGTGATGAGGTTAAAGTTTGAACGCTCTTGGGCCATATAGCTATAGAGATGTCCCACTTTTTCTTTTGCCCAACAACATTAAATCGCTTCCGTGAGCAAAACACTAGTAACATCACTAAAAACAAGCTTGCCCTTAGAAGCGGAATTACTAATGGTAGTGTTAAGTGTATCCCACATTTCATGCAAAGAACATAGCAAGAAAATGGCTTTCATTTCATCATCAAAATTACGCCCCTTTGATGTCAATTAAGTAAACGCATTGTTAAACTCATTCAAGTGTGAAGTGACACTACTACCTTCTTTCATGTTGAGACTCACAAGCTTCTTCATCAAAAACACTTTTTTTGATGTACTCTTACCATCCCATGTTGAGCATAAAGAGTCCCAAAAATTCTTTAGCATTGGTCTTGTCCATAATCGTTGAAGAATATAGACTCACCAAGATGGAACCTAAGAGTTTCCATGGCACGAGCATCAAGCTCCTCCCCTTGATCATCAATGTAAAAACCCTCTTTGCGCTCTTTCAATGGCATTGCAAGTCCTTTGTTGATTAGGACAGCAAGCATCTTTGCTTCCATATAGTGAAATTTATGCCATCAAATTTCTTAATGTAGTAATCTTCTTTCTCAGAAGATCCAACCATACTGATGAGAGCTAACTGCAAAAAAATAGTAAATTCTCCTCTACTCAAAGATGTAAATCTCAACTAAAAAAGCTCAACAAAAACCAATGCAATGTCAATGCAACCGAGAGTTGTAAGCAAACTAGAGGGCTCACAAGGAAAATATGGTAAAGTCTCCTCTACACAAAGATCAAAATCTCAAGCAAAATTCATAAAAAACAATGCATAAACCAGAACAGAGTGCTGGCTAGGCATAAATTGGCATATATTTGGTAAAGTCTCCTCTATATAGAGATCAAAATCTCAAGAAAAAATCATAAAAAACAATGCATAAACCATCGTAGAGTGTTGGCTAGGCATAAATTGACATATACTACTCAAAGAAACTCCAAAGACTGCCAACTTGGTGTCAAAGCACCTATACCCATCTATATATGTCCTATGGGAGGACAAAATGGGGATCTCTAACAACCTAGTCCACCTCACACTAGGTAACTCGGTCCCCAGTGATTGCTTCAAAAACCTCACACAATGACCCTCACAAAAAATATGTAGGCATGATTGGCATAGTCTTAGGAATGGCTCTTTCGGACCAAGTTTAATAAATGGCCAAGATCTTCAAAACAAGCCAAAATCACTTCCACAACAAGGTTCAATGGTAGTACCCGTAATGCAACGTGCATCTAAAAATGTAAAATTGCCGCTGCAAGACCGTAGGACACATGCTCAAATATGTGCCATTGAGATGCAAGAAAAGTGTGGACTCAAGTGAGCTTTCTGTAGGAAATAAAATGCTCTCAATAGAGCACAAGCACTCTCAAGTGCTAGTCACGTATAGACCATATGCATTTAAACTCCCAGTAGAGATGTAATGGATGTCACTCCTATCTGATGCTTCTTGTACAAGTTAGGGTTCATGATCAATTCAATTGTAGCTACTACTAGGTAATAACAAAAGACTCATATGTGCATTTATACTACTAAGAAGCCATATATGCTATTGGTAATATTGCTAGCATCTACAATGTGAATCTCATGTATTCTTTTGTGGTCTTGTGAGTATCTGCAGAATTGATTAGATAAGCAAACCTCTCTCTTTGTCCCTCTGGATAGTGTGTCTCCATGGCTCAAAATAGCAAGAGGTGAAGCAGGAAGGCCTTGTGCAGGAGACTCGCCCCTACTAATAAGCAGGTTAGTTTTAAAGATGAAGTTGGGTCTGAGAATAGTAGACATGGAGTTACATACTTGACATAGAGTGCCCCTAGTGATGAAAGTTACAGAGCTTCTGCACATGAGGAGTGAAGAAGCACATAGTTGTGCCCAAAAATCAAGGAAGAAGTAAATGCAAAATTGATCTTCAATTCTATAGGCATAGTACACACCCATGCAAAGAGCATGGTAGTAGACATGGAAAGTTATAGCACGCATATCATCTGAGTCTTGTTCTTCCTTCTTGAATGATTTGAGTAGATTCAAGAGAGTAGATATGTGTGTAGAAGCACTCACAAGGCATAGTAGAGACCGTGGAAGGCTATGGAGATGATGGAGAATGTCACAAGCTCTACATAAAGTATAAATGCCTTCAACAAGCCTCTACAACAAGAGTAGCTACCATTCTAAAGAAAGTGTGTGGATTCCTTGTCTCTTAGCCTATACTTAGAGTATTTTCAGTCCCAAAATTAAGCTTCCATGCAACTGAAATGACCCAAGTCATACCAAAAACATATATTTTATGACCATAACATGCCATGTAGATGAAATTAGTATAGTCTCCAAGTGTTGTGAGAAAATTTTACATTCTCGTAATTATTATTCTTTTTCTGACATGGTTCTCAAATGCGTTATTTAAATTTTTTTTATTGTCTAGGATAAAAGCTACCATATGGTGTTTTTTGGGTCTTACTAAGAGAATTTTTGAATAAATCCAAGAGTCAACACAAAATTTCAACAAACCATGGGATCAGGCTTTTACGTAAAAGAAACGTTCTTTTCCTCCTTTTGGCCACAAAAATAGACACATTTAAGCTCCTAACATCTAGAAACATCCAATCCTATCTTGATGTAAGCTGATAATTGATTATAAAAGCACAAAAGCATTAGAGAAACTAAGAAAATAAAAATTCAAACTCTAAAATTAACTCAAAATTATTGTGATATTTTATTAATTTATTTTTTAATGCCGACAAGATTGGGGATTTTATATCCTCTGCCACTTGAAGAATTTGAGGTATCTTCACCTCAATACAAACCAAAATAAAATCAGAGCACAAAAGAGAGCATATACCTTGTGTCACGTAAAACTTACTACTTCAGTTGCAATCAAGCATACCTTATTTGAATGCTACTTATGTGACACTAACTAGGTGTATATAATCAAAATAAGCTTTATTTTCATCAACAATCAAAGAGTAGTCTTGTTTAGATTGGTTCAAAACTAAGATTCTACACAACCAATTAGTAACAATCAATTAGTAAAAACAATATCTTAATACCTAATGTTTAATAATAAATACATTCCAAGCGACTTATTAGTAACTAAATCCAAGTCATAAAGAGATACAAGATTACCCAAAATGCTCGTACTATATTTGCATCCAAATCGATAGTATTAATGATCCAGTGGGTGGGTCAAGTGATATTGTCATCTCATTGATTGGAGGAAAGAAAAATCAACTAAATATAAGTACCTTAGTAGTCAGTTCCTTGATTCCTTTTTGCAAGGATATTGGCACGATATTGTACTTTAACCCCTTGAGTCATCTTACTACCTAGTATGTAATTCGGTATCTTGAACCCCTTGAGTCATAGAATTGTGGCCAATACCTAGTATGTAAGTCGTTACCTCAAATTTGGAGGTTGATCAAACCCTAGTGACTAAGCCATCCTTTCGTGTTTGAGAGATAATCAATGTTGAAGGTACCAAGAGAAAAAATTCTCTCTATAGATTATGATTAAAGAACCAAAACTCAAGTCAATTAGGTACTAAGATTTTACAACAATCAATTAGTAACAATCAATCAGTAAAAACAATACCTTGATACCAAATGTTTAATAATACCAAGCAACTTATTAGTAACTAAATCCAAGTCATAGAGAGATACAAGATTACCCAAAATGCTTGTACTACATTTGCATCCAAATCGATAGTATTTAATGATCCAGTGGGTGGGTCAAGTGATATTGTCATCTCATTGATTGGAGAAAAGAAAAATCAGCTAAATATAAGTACCTTAGTAGTTAGTTCCTTGATTCCTTTTTGCAAGGATATTGGCAGGATGTTGTACTTTATATTGAACCCCTTGAGTCATCTTACTGTGGCCAATACTTAGTATGTAAGTCGGTATCTTGAACCCCTTGAGTCATAGAATTGTGGCCAATACGTAGTATGTAAGCCGTTACCTCAAATTTGGAGGTTGATCAAACCCTAGTGACTAAGCCATCCTTTCACTGTTGAGAGATAATCAATGTTGAAGGTACCAAGAGAAAAGATTCTCCCTATACATTATGATTAAAGAACCGAAACTCAAGTCAAGTAGGTACCTCACTTAAAATCTTTGAATACTTATCATGTTTATACATATGCTAAAAGTTCAATTCCCTTTTGCTTTGCAAAGGGAGGCATCTCCGAGATCTCCCACCCCTAAGGGTCTATACAAAATATATATATTCACAATCATAAATAAAATAGGACAACTCATGACTATATACTTCCCACATCCTGGGAACCTACCCGCATAGAGGAGGATCCACCCAACAACTAGGATAACTATACTAGAAAATCAACCATATCTTGTGAAACAATCAGCATTTTGAAATGTTGTTCACTTAGCTAGCTACCTACAAATCAGTCAGAGTTTTGAGCGGCATGAGGAAATTGATCTGACAATTGAGACGACAGATTTCCTAGTGTTTTGAGATGCACATCAGGATGGTGATTCTGCAAGCAACGAGCTTTTTGAGATGTTGCATGCAAGTAAGGAATCGAGTAGGTTGAGGTCCCATGGAGTATGGATGTTGAGGCCATCATCTTGAGATGCTCAACAAAGCAACAAGCAAAGTTGTCAGCGCTAGGGGTAACCAACAGTAGCTTCACCTGAATGTTTTGAGATGCAACGATGCTTAGTCATCATAGTGTTTCAAGTTGCATTGATGATCACCCACTTGCAAAGGTAACAACTTCTAAAGATACTTCTAATCTATTGCCTGGGGAATACTTGCCAAGGATTTATGGTGTCAGCTTTTATACTAGTTAACATGCTTCATCCAAAGAGAGAGGCTTGTGAGCGGCAAAGGGGTGCAATTGGTGCTCCTTATACGTGATCTAGATCTGTGTGTCAGGGTTCGAGTTATAAGTGTTTGAACCCATGCACCGAAGTTCATGGCACGTGCATCTGGCAAGGAACCAACATGACCTCGTTGATGGTTTTGATTGAGCAAAGATTTCTAATTACAAATCTATTAGACCATTTGAGATGATGCTAGTGTTTGATTTCTCTTCATTTTGACACAATCTTCTAAGTGCTATCAAGGAAGTAGAATTCTTAAGCTTCAATAATTGGCAAATGCATTGATGTGCGAAAATTATTCTTCTTTTGCAATGAAACAAAAATTGTTTAAGACACGTGAGCAAACCAAGAAACATTGACTAGCTTGATGGTTCAAACACAAGTCTAATTTTCTTTTAAGCCTTTTTGAATCCTCGATTTCAACTCTTGAAGCCTAAACCCAACTCTTAACACTAGGAGTCCCTTGCACTAAGAACACACATGGCATGTCTTTTCTTGATTATATCGAGGGGAGAATAGCGCCACCTCCCCCACACACTCATCTTAGTGCCACCTCCCCCACATACTCATCCTAGCAACCTGGTGTGCGGTATGGCTGACTCATCCTCAATTGTAGCATAAAAGGTGCACATTGTGACTAATGCTCAATAGTGTAATTAAACAAGTAATGAGAATCTAACGCTACTCATACTTTTTTCGTCATGTTTGCAAGGAGAGAATTTACAGCTATAGAGGAAGAATGAGGTTGGATGTGAGACATCTTGCAATTGTTGCTTTACGTACCTTAACATTGTAAGAATCTCATATCTCTCCTTTTATCCTTTCTTTGAAGATTGCGTTAATCTAATGTTATATGTAGAAGTAAAGACTTTGGTTTCTTAATAAGTTCTCTCTCTCTCTCTCTCTCTCTCTCACACACACACACACACACACACACACACACACACACACACACACACACACACACACACACACTTTTATTTTGTGCTATTTTCTATTAGAGCCGGGTTGCACCATGGGTTAGTGGGTTCAAGAGGGGTAAAGCATTGCACAAGGTCCCACCCATAGTAGTAGATGAAAAGGGTTGGAGTTTCTATTTTCAAGGAGATCATGGGAGATAATTGATTGGAGATGGCAAGCCTCTTTTCATTTCAAGGAGAGCCTATCGATACCTAAAAGATAGCTTATTCCCTTCCTTTTGCAAAGTGCTAGTAGGGTTTCTTGAAAACTTCTATATTTGTGGAGGAAACATGGACATGCATCTATTTAGTAAACACTCACCCTATTAACCCATGGTGCAATCCAACTAGTACTCGCATGCATGCACATAGCGACAACACTTCTTTTAGTACAAACTAATGTTTGGAATGTGATCTTTTGTGTCCGCTCCTTCTTCCAGGGTAGTCAATATGAATGTTGGAATAGGATCTCTCTCTCTCTCTCTCTCTCTCTCTCTCTCTCTCTCTCTCGCATTGCAATCAATTCTATCAATTAATTATTTCCTGGATTCCAGTGCTTCCAGTTGCCAATTTTAATCATAGAGAACAAAGCTGGCTGCTATTTTGTGTAGATTAATAAAACACTAACTGCAAATGCAGCAATCCAGTTTTATGGAGAGTTCAAACTAAAATGAATTCCTCCACGACGACATCGCTCTGTGCATTTGCTTCCTTATTCATAAGTCACAAAAGCGTTAAAATTTGAGTGTTCAGTCTCTCTCTGGATCCGGGCCGAAGTTATTGCAGCCATGGAGTCCTCGGTACGTAATCTCTCTCAGTTGTTATGATTTTTGGAGATGAATATGACAGTATCTTTAACCATGCTTTCTCTCAAACGTGCAGGTTCATACCCGGCTTTTGCACGTTCAGGTTGCAGAACTCAAACCTAAATTTTCACGCTCCTGGGGTTCACATTCTTTGTTTTCCCATCGTTCTCCAGAGTGTACAACACTGGGTTCTTGGATCCTGCGGTTCAATAAGGTTTTTGTGGGAAGAGATTGGACGAAATTCAGGCATGTCATACATAGAGAGGCACATGCTAAGGTAACTTTTTCTCCAATTCGAGCCTTGGATTCAAACCCACATGATACCACCGATTGTTCCGATGCTTTATCACATGAGAGTCAACACTTAGAAAGCGTGGAAAGCAGTAAAAACACGGTCGGTTGTCATTCAGAGTTTGCTGGGCCTAAGCTTGACGATGTTACGGCCCGATTGGATAGCTCCAGCTCCAATTTAACAACAGAGATGCATGGTTTTGTGATGGGACTAAACCAAGAAGCAGGTGCTTGGGATAGTGGAAGTATACATGCACCTGTTGTGAGACGATATTTAAGTGACAATGAAGAGAGATGGATGTTATGGTACAGTGGCAAGAGTCAAGTTCTACAAGGAAATGCAGAAAATGAAAGTAAGGAGGTTATGGGTCTGGCCATATCGTCGAATGGTGTCCATTGGAAAAGAGGAAATGGAGGAAGTGAGAGCACAGAGCTGATCAAAGATGGGGTTGGGAAAGTTCTTGACTGCAGTGAGAATTGGTGGGCTTTTGATACCGAGATTACACGCCCGTCTGATGTTTTGGTCATGTCCAGTTTGAAAACTCGAACTGCAGCTGGCGTGTATTGGATGTATTACACGGGGGGTTGCTCAGAGGAGATTGAGATACCAAAGCCTAAAAGCTTGCCTATGTATCTACCTGATTTCAAGTATTTGGACTCAAAATTAGTTGTATTCAGAACACGACCAGGGCTGACCATGAGTCATGATGGAAGAAATTGGGCAAGGATAGAAGGAGATCATTACAGTGGGTCACTTTTTGATGTAGGTGGAGAAGGAGAGTGGGACTTTTTGTTCATTGCTGATCCCCATGTTGTTTACGTTAATACAGATGATCTGAGGCTTTATTATCACTCTTTTGATCTTACAACTGGTTGCTTCAGCGTTGGTTATGCAAGGTCTCGTGACGCTATGAAATGGATCAAGTTTGGAAAAATTCTAGGAGGGGGTCCTCCTGGTTCTTTCGACGAACTGGGTGTTAAGTCTCCTCAGGTGGTTGCCCATCCTAGTGGTAAGGGATTTTTGATGATTTATGAGGGTGTTGCTTCAGATGGTAGGACCTGTTTTGGTCTTGCACAATCGAAAGATGGGTTATCTGATTGGGAAAGGTGCTCTGATGGGCCTATCTTTAGTGTGGCAAAGGAATCAAATGCATGGGATAGCAAGGAGATACATAGCCCTTGTTTGGTGCACATGGATGGCAATGAATGGCGGCTTTACTACCAGGGGGTGAGTGGAACTGGAAAATCTAGCTTTGGGATGGCCCTATGTACAGATGGTAAGCTGCTTAAATTCAAAAGATGTCACGGTCTACATCTGTAGCAACTGAATGAAAGATTTTGGTGTATTTGGTGCAATGCATGGTGTTTTACTGACACATCACCACAATTTATCTATTAAGAAAAAAAGTTTGCTGGTACCCTCTGTGCTTATGAAAAGATAGCAGAGGTTAAGCAGAGTCTGAAGCAGATGATCTCAGGACCAGGCCCTCATTGCAGCCTGTATGATGGAGATAAGGTATGGCCTGTTTATAGTCCACGTGTATGGCAACGAAGCTCACACCTTATCAATATTCTGTCTATATTATAGTGAGACTCTCAAGTTCATTGTACAAATGCCACATGTAGATGGTTTCCTTTGTTTCTGCTACAGCATGTTGCTGATTTGATTACTGTTTATGGCTTATATGTATCATTTGTGCAGCTTCTATAGCTCAAACCATTGAATATATGCTTCAGAAAGACTTTTTTAATGCTTCCAAAATTTAAGTGGTGTGATCTTGTAGCCTTACGCACTACACACCTGTGATCCTTGTAGTCTGCTCTGTGATTGGAGCCATTGTGGAGGGAAATCTGGAGGCACAGGTTGTTGGAGGATGGCTTAGTACAGAGTAACGCCCTTGAGACTTGTAGTCATGTATGGAAAATGTGTGCATATGGGTGGTGTTTCAAACGAGTAGATAAGTAAATGACTGCAAAGCTTGCGGACAACATTGGTGAACATTTATGGGATGCCATTTACGTGGAGCAGGCACAATTTTTTGACAGCTTTTGGGGCTATTAAAGTTTGTATAAATCTTATGATTCTCAAAGACACTAGTAAAGGCAGCTCAACCCGCTTTGCAGCAATGCTTAAGTAACTGTTTACTTTTGTTGGAGATATGGGTCGCATTGCAGGGTCTCTGAAATTGGAGCATTGGGTATCTCATGGGATTTCCAAGTAGTGAGTAACTGGTCACACTAAGATTTGTAGTCAAATTACTGAAAGCAGACTGACACTGAATCAAAAGATAAGAAACTGGAAAAGATAGCTGAAATTGAAACAGAACTGAAATTGGAACCAGAGACATCAGTATATTAAGTATGATGTAATATATGAGTGTAACTAAAACTGATACTGATACTGGAACTTCTAGCACAAGGCAGAATGCTTAGCAACTAGGGAAGTACATGTGTAAAATAGCAGCAGTGACGACCATGGACGAGGACTAGCAAGCTACTGTCACAAGTAGTGAGCCCAACTTGAGAGAACGAGGCCGAGAGGACAAGGGGCCTAACAAGGGGTTAGGATTTTTAATACTTAACTCATCAACTTGACCGACTTCAAGCGCACTGGCCGAGGGGCCTAAACCTAAAAATACTTAATAGTAAAAGATGGGGCAGATCTCCATAATTTCTGCTGACATGCTGACATGGCAGGCTGTACGCTTTTCTGCATTTTGTGCTGGCTGAGAACTGGCAGTTTATGCTCTTGGTAGCAAATGCTTTTGGATGCAAAATCTTTTGGGGCTCTGCTTTTGGGCATCCCTTGTACTGTTTAAAGGACCCTTTGGGCCTCACTCTAGAGAGCATCTGGATGCAAAGTCTCGGAGAAGAGGACTCTCAAGAGTTGTACCTTTGCAAAGCAATTGTCACAAACGGGAGCGCATAGCAATATAAAATATACTTGGATATCAATAGAATTTATCACTTAATACTGAAGCTAGAGGATATAGAGAGATATAGATAGAGAGAAATAGAGAGTGAGAAGATCGACACAGTATTGGGACTAGAAGGTGGGCTGGTCCCCCCCCCCCCCCCCCCCGAAATAGTATCTTTATTACTGAGGAGAAGTCTATACAAGCACTTGAACCGAATGTATTACCACGTTCGTTCTAGAATAAGACTTGATGGTTCTTGGAAGCCTTGACTTCCTATTCCTAGGGCAAAACCCTATTCCAAGGAACTTCCGTTCCTTATTCCAAATCCTCAACAACCAAGTTTCTCGCCTCTGGATCTCACCTTCCAAACTCAGGGTATAGCATACCTGCAACTCTTTTCCGACTCGGTTTCCAGAGTCCTCTTCCTGCAGAATAACTCTGCTCTCCTGGATGAAGTCCTTCCCTTGGGAATTTCAACTTACGGATCACATCTTGAGAGTCTACCACTCTCGGATCCGCGGATCTACTTCCGAAACTCGGGCATGAAACCCTTGGGCTTATCTGGCTCTAGTTTCTCAAAGCGTTTTTCTCCTGCAGAGACTCATGCCTTCCTCTTCTCCTACTCCCTCGTGAAGAGGAAGTACAATTGCAAACACACACAAACACGGGACAACAATTCGTATGGCGAATCCACAATTGATACCTCTCTCTCTTTGAGCAGGAAAAGCGACCTACGCGCTTTGTAGTCTTGCGATCTCTTGCGTCTTCTGGCGGCAGTCTCCTCTTGCTAACGCTGGCAACCCCTTTTTGAGAGAGGGCGTGTGATGCTATTATAGCTCCCTGGCCACGGCAGGAATAGCTGAAGCGCTGTCTGTCCGCATAGAGATTGAGGCGTTTTTTTTTTGCTCTTCTACCAGAGAGAGAGAGAGAGAGAGAGAGAGAAATCGTTGCCTGGTCTTTGTTGCTTTATTTTCCAGGTGGCGGCCGGCGTATTTCAAAAAATAGTACGAATCTGCCCAAAAAACTCAATAAAACCTTATAAGTTAAAAACAATGCTTTCAGAGCACTTCCTAGGCGTCCCTGTATGCAATCACATGCACAATTGCAATGCAGACATAGACTTCCTTGTGGGAAAGCATCGGCTTTCCCGAAAAAGAATTTCTCTGAAAGCAATTTGTATTTCCTCAAAGTTTCCTCTGAATCCATCTTCATTCAAGTGCTTGCTCTTCCTTGTGCACAATTCTAACATAGTTCGAAATTTTCTCTCGACTATGGATATTCCCTTTCCGATGCACCCATCACCCACCTTGTGACGCATCAGGTATACCCATCACCTAGTCCTTTCCTACCGAACTTACGGTACAATCTCCTTCGCGATGCTCTGTCACCCATCCTATGACGCATCAGAGTTGTCCGTTCTCCGATGGTCGCATACTTCTTCCCGATGCTCCTTGTCACCCATCCGATGTGACGCGTGAGACGTACTTGTTCCTGGTGGCCTTACAGATATTCCCTTTCACAGTGCTCCCGTCATCACTTTGAATGACGCACTAGAAATATCTGTACTCGGATGTCTCTAGTAAGAAAAACCCCCTCACTTAAAATTCCAATAATTCATTTAGAATTGGTTTTCCTGGTGTTCCAAGCGAGAAAACCCTCTCACTTATAAATCCAATAATTCATTTAGAATTATTTTTCTGTCAGATAAAGCCAATTTAGCAAAAACAATAATAAAGAAATACCGAAAGGGGTGTTAAAATTATAGCATCTGTCACAAACTGCTGACTTGTCAAGCCATTGAAGAACGGAGCCAACTTGCAGGTCCTGGCCAAAGGGCCTAAACCCTAAGAAGAACAAGCAGCAACAGAAGAAGAAGTCCTACCAACTTATGGAACCCCGTTCGATGGGGCCCAAGTGACAAAGGAATTCAAATAAATCTGGATCCTCACACACACACACACACACACAAAAGACTTGCACAAATATTGATGATGTGGCAGTTGTACGGACATTCCAAATTTTCTGTTGATAGTGTTGACGTGGCAGATTTCCGCAAAACGTGTTGACAGTGCTGAAGTGGCAGTTGTACGGATTTTCGTGATTTACGTTGGCAACTTTTGGGCATTGCTTTTGGACCAGATTGTCACAAAGTGATGATGTGGTTGACAACAGAAACCCTAATTTCTGCCAAAAACCCTAAAAAACTTGCAAACCCTAATTTTTGCCGCAAACCCTAATTTCCGGAAATCGCGGAGGCTGTTTTTTTTTTTTTTTTGGGATTTTTGTGACAAATTTCGCTTTTTCTCTACTTAATGAGAAAGCGAGAGAGAATGCTTTTGCTTTTAAGTTTTGACTCTCTGTGAGAGAGAGAGAGAGAGCAATTGCTTTTGATTTGAAGCTTTTAGGGCTCTGCTTTTGGGCATCCCTTGTAACCTTTAAATTAGTGGTGAGGGCCTCACTTCTCAGAGCATCTGGACGCAGAGTCTGAGAGTGAATCCCGACCCACTCTCTTGTACTTTGAACTAATTAATATAAAAAGGAATACCGAAAGGGGCGTCAGTCTTTGGGGCCAATATCTCTAGGCACGGAACTCCTCTGGGCCAGTGCAAATATATTGTGATCTATGAATTGTTTTGAAGTGGTTATTTGGTGCTGTCGCGGTTGATTCTTGACTTGGAGTGTCCAAGTCTGTTACAATGGTATTAGAGCACGGCCGATTTTTCTTCTACGGGAAATCCGATCCCCGATTTTTTTTTTTCCGTGGCACCTATGGCTTCAGGCAATGATGAGTCGACTCCCTCTGCATCTGGAGATGCGGGCTGGGATCACGACGAAGATTCAGACAGAGAGTATGGCCCACCTCGGCCTACTCAGGCGGAGCAAAGAGAGATGGAGCGTCGTCAATTGATTGGCGATGCAACAAAGATGATGCTCAATTTTGCCAAGGACCTGAAGATGGCAAAATATATGAACCAGACCTCTTTGGAAGAGGTACAGATGGGTGGCAAAGAACCACAACACCACTCCTGAAACCCGCTCTCAGAAACCTTCTGCCTCCAAGAAATATATGGAGAAGGAACTAGAGAACGTGGTTGATGCACGGATTGCTCAACTTTCGACGTGCAAAAGAAGGACAAAAAGCACGGCAAAAAGCAGAAGAAAGGCACTGACTTCCCGGGATATTTGGGTCGTCGGTCGACATTCGACAAGGCAAAGAAACAGAAGAAGCGTGTCAAGTTTGAAGGCTTACCCAGTTCTTCTTCTTCTTCTGACAGTTCTTCTAGCTCTTCAGACTCGAGCGAAGAAGACAGAAAAAGCAAAAAGAGAAGCAAGAAACAAAGCTTCGGAAAGGGCAAGAAAAGGCAAAGAAGGCTATATCTCGTCCAGAGACTGACAGTTCTACTGAGGACTCGTCCACAGACAGCTCAGATTCCGATGACGGAAACTTTTATGCGAACAAGAAGAATTTTTACAAAGCTAACCAGTATGACTTTCTCGAAGATAAAAGCAAGAAAGTCCGAGAGTTTAAGGAAGGTGGCCACTCGATCAAGTTTGATACTTTTTCAGGATACTCAGATGCTTCGAAGGCTTTGTCTTTTAAACAGCAGTTTGACATCGCTTTCGCGGGAGGACGCTATTCAGAGCACTCCAAGATTCGGAGAGCTGCCTCTTACTTTAAGAGGAATGCTCGTACTCGGTGGTCCACGCTTCTTTTAAACAAGACTGCCCCAGTTAAATGGCTGAAATTTAAGAAGCTTTTTATTTCTTCTTGGTTGATGCAAGAATATGAACGAGATATACGAGCTGCTTGGAACCATCTTCGGATGACCAAGAAAGACACAATCAATGCTTATTGTGGAAGATTCTAGAGCTCTTTTCTACCCGCCTCTTCATTCAAGAAGATCTCATTCAGAGAACAAATTGAGCGGTTTACCTTGGGTCTACCTACAGAGATCCGAGATCACTGCTTGGAACAGAAGTCAGCTTCTATTCAGGAGTTGATGAGTCATGCGAAGCGGGGCTTTGCCATTCACTCTGGCAGTCTAACCTACCCCACAGATGAGACCATGACACAACGAGCCGAACAGACTTCTGGGAATGAAAGTAGAAAGAAAAAGAGCAACCCAGAGAAAAAGGATGCACGACCCAAGCTTACTCCTGAGGAGAGAGCTCGCTTCATCAGAGAGGGGAAGTGCTTTGGATGCGGGGAACATGGACATATCTCCGCGAAGTGCCCTAAAAAGGCAAAGAAAGTACAGAATGATAAAGACGACGACAGGCCTGAGAGTTCGAGAGCAGCTGAGGAACGTGGCAGAAAAGGCAGATAGAAAAGCAGAACTAGTACCACATGGCGTGGGACCTGCACCGAATCTAATGAATGAAAGTACAAACTTTGCCGCTTTTGGGGCAAAGTGAAGGATCGGGAAGCTCTTTTGAAGGAGCCAAGGCCAACTTCTTTTCACTTGGAATTGGCGGCTCGATTTGGAATTACGCCCGACAGACTGACGCCACAGGCGGAGGTAGTTCGACTGGCACCCGGATGGGATGTTGCCATGACACCGAGCATTGGCAAACTTCGTTTGCAATGACAGGGGTGTTCAAGGCACGCGAGTGACGTTCTACTCGGAATCCCTTGGTACCACCAGAACTACGCCGTGGTTGACTACCGGGCCGAGAAAGCGACTTTGATAAATGAAGGGCTTAGAGATTGTACTTGATGAACTTCAGTTTCTTACTCATTCTTTTGGGAGAGAACTGAACGTTGGATAAAGGTTGAATATGTTTTGACCTGATCAAAAGAACGCCAAGATTTTTCTCCACACTCATGCCGATTGCTTTTCAGAGGGCGTGAAGATGAAACCATTGATCTGATACCTGGAAGCACGCCACCGAATCGGCCACCTTATCGTGTGAGCCGAGTACAGAATGAAAAGATTATGAACCCAGTGAAAGACCTCTTGGAAAAGGGTCTTGTCCAGCCTAGTACTTCACCGTATTGCTCTCCAGTGTTGTTGGTTTTGAAGAAAGACGGATCTTGGAGAATGTGCATCGATTATAGCGCTCTCAACAAAATCACCATCAAGAACAGATTTCCGATTCCTAGGATCGATGATATACTTGACAGGTTACAGGGATCCTCGTGCTTTAGCAGGATTGACTTGAAGAGTGGATATCATCAGATAAGGATAGCGCCAGGAGATGTCTACAAGACAGCTTTTCGGACGACTTTTGGGTTATTTGAGTTTTTGGTGATGCCTTTTGGCTTAACCAATGCTCCTGCGACATTTAACCGGATGATGGACAGGATTTTTCGAGAGTACAGGCTATTTGTTGGCACTTTCTTTGACGACATCATTGTTTTCTCCAAGAATGAGGCAAAACATAGAGATCATCTGCTTCAAGTCTTTCAGGCATTATGAGATCACACGTTAGTGATTAATGCAAAGAAAAGTGAATTTTTCCTACTAGAGATACACTTTTTGGGACACATTGTGTCAGCAGCAGGAGTGCAAATGGACCCGGCCAAGATAGAGACTATCCGTGATTGGCCCGATTTGAGGAATGTCCATGAAGTTAGAAGCTTCTTGGGACTGTGTTCGTACTACAGGCGGTTCATACAAAAGTTTGCAGAGGTTGCTTCCCCCTTGCATACCTTGACACAGAAAGGAGTACCTTTTTCGTGGGGACCCACAGAGGTGACTGCCTTTCGGACATTGAAAAAGAAATTGACTACGGGACCTATTTTGACTTTGCCGGACTTGCAGAAGTCATTTGAAGTATATTGTGATGCTTGTGGTCGTAGTCTGGGTGCGGTCTTGATGCAAGAAGGCCATGTCATAGCTTATGAGATCCGTTTGTTCTCTAGGCCGGAGATGACAACACAGATCTATGAGAAAGAGCTTTTGGCGGTTATCCATGCTCTTACTCAGTGGCAGCATTACCTACTCGGAGCGGATTTTACTGTCTTTACAGACCATCAGAGTTTGCGCTACTTCTTGTCACAGAAGCAGCTTTCGGAAAAGCAGATGCGGTGGGCGAACATCTTGTCACACTTCCACTTCCAGATTGTCCATGTGCAGGGACAGAAGAGTGTGGTGGCAGATGCTTTGTCTCGAAAACCGTTGGTTCTGGCTGTTTACGCGATACATCATAGGAGCTTCGAGGATATGGTCGATCAGTATGCCATAGATACAGATTTTGCAGATATTTTCACACGGATACGGGATGGGGAGACAGTAGCTGGATACTCCCTTCAGGAAGGCTACTTGATGAAAAAGACTATGTTGTGCGTTACACAGCCGTTGAGGGATAAGGTTATAACTGAATGCCACTGTCCACCTTTTATGGGTCACCACGGCATTGCTACCACCATGAAGGGTGTGGAGAGATACTTCTTTGGACCGAGACTCAAAAAGGGTGTGGAAGAGTTTGTGCGCAATTGCTTAGTATGCCAGAAGGTCAATTTTGACAGGCATAAGGCACAGGGATTGTTAAAGCCTTTACCCATACCAACCCGCCCCCGGAAAAGTATTGAAATGGATTTCATTTTTGATCTCCCGAGAACACAGAATGATCACGATGATTTTACGATTACATGGCACGTCACGATTGTCTCGGACAGAGACCCCATATTTATGAGTTTGTTTTGGAAGGCAATTTGGGAGAACATTAGCACGCGGTTGCAATTCTCGTCATGGTTCCACTTGCAGACTGACGGGCAATTTGAGATTGCCAATTCAGTGATTTTAGATTTATTGAAGTCTTGTATCTCGGATCAGAAGACTCAATGAGAAAAGAACTTACCTTTGGTGGAATTTGCCTACAATAACACGATACACTCTTCGACGGGGAAGACGCCATGTGAGATTGTTGAAAGTGTTGCGAAGGTTCCATCCTTCCTGAGTACGAAAGATTAGACATTTGAAGCAGATGAATATTCGCGAGATTTGGATACGGCTTTTGCCAAGGTTCGCGAGACTTTGCAGGAGTCTCAAGAACGACAGAAAAAGGCAGCGGATCACCATCGTCGCGACCTGAAATTGAAGGAGGATGATTGGGTGCTCTTACTTTTGAGAAGGCACGCCTACGAAAGAAAAAGGGAAAGGAGAGGCTTTTTCCAAAGCTTAGTATGCGATACTACGGACCTTTCCAGATCACTGACAAGATAAATGATGTCTCCTTCCCATTGAAATTGCCAGATACTTAGAGGATTCATAATGCATTGCATGTGAGTCTCTTGAACCCTGTTAAGGGTGATGTGCCTGATGATGGGGAGCCTGATGAGCAACCCGAAGTGGAAGAAAACAAGGAGATCCTTGTTCCTGAACAGATTTTGGCACATAACGATACGAAGAAAGGTAAAGTCCGAAGGCGGTTCTTGGTTTAGTTCAAGAACTTTCCTGCATTTGATGCGAAGTGGATGGAGGAGGAGGACCTAGCAGATACTCCTCGGATTGTGAAACTTTTCCTCGATGTTTTGGTCAGAGTTACCCGGAACGCGGAACGGGAACGGCGACGGGCCTCCCTGCGGAACAGGAATGGTCCCGGAACGGGAACGGCGCGGAACGGCAGGCTAAAAAAACACCCAAATATTTTTTTTTTAGCGTTATGTGTTTGAATACAAGTAGTATTAGAGTCCTTTGACTCTAATACCCACAAAAAACACGATTCGAAGACCATTTAACCTTATTATGACTTGATTGGGATGTGAGGTGCCCAGAGTACATAGCCAGATGAACAACAATAAGCAAACACAATGCCCATAGTACATACACAATGCTCTCAAATAATTGCAAGAGTAGTAGTCAGAGATAACACTTTGGAATTAATTATGGCTAACATAGTAACAAGCCTCAAGGGCCGCCAGCGGCCAAGGTGCTACAAAAAAACCAAAGGGGGGCAAAGTTCAAACCAGACTTCAGTGACCACAATGCCAAAAGACTGAAGGTGACAACTACCATAAAGATGCTAGTAGCTACAAATGGCAAAGAGGGCAAGGCTCAAGCAGCCATACAAAAAGGTAAGGATAAATGGCAAATACTCAAGATCAAGACTCCAGAGCCACTAGCCAGAGAGGCCTCCCAATCCGTAGTAGCCGGCTGTAAATCATGCACATCCTCCCATTCCTCATCATCGAGGTCTAGGTCCGGCTAGATCTGAGCCTCAGATGAAGTACCTGGTGTTGGTGGATGTGCATCTCCACCTGCCTGAGAAGCCTCTTGCTCCATCTCCCACTGTGTAAAAGGATCTGTCTGTTTGTTTGTACTCTTGCAAAGCATTTTCAAATTTGCGCTGACGAAGACAAGATCATTAGCCTTCTCCACTCCAAGCCGATTCCTCTTCTTGGAAGCAATGTGGCTAAAGGTACTCCACAATTGCTCCAAGCATGAGGTACTAACTGACTGGCTGAGAATACGGATCGCCAATCTCTAAAGCTCAGGGCCATCATAGCCATAGTCCTCCCACCAAAGCACTGAACTTATTTTCCTGCGATCAATCTGAGCATCTGGACTGCCAAATGACCCCCGCATCTCTCTGTACTGTCTCAGCTGATCTCTGACAATGCATCGCCCATCTCTGTCTAGAACCATCTTGTTTAAGATCTTTGTAAATTGGTTCATGACTTCCCTATCTGTCTCTTGCCCTTCACCTTGGAACTCTGGATCCACCATGTACGCTGCCCCATGTAAAGGAGAGGCATATGAATTCCACCTCGAGCTGTAAAGCGCATGGATCTCCTCATATCGCTCTGCGTTCGGCTCAAGCTGTGCAAGCTGCTCAATCATGCAGTCCATTGCCTCATAAATCTTGCCAATGCAAGGATCCATGCCATCCAGAACTCGAAGCAAATGAACCACCGGTTTTACCTGTGCATCTAGACTCTTGAGCTCCTTCCAGAACTCAAGATCCTCTGCCTTATCCTTGCACAAAATCCCTGCAACTGTCTTTGCATAGGGGGAGGTGGTGAACTCATCACTGATGAAGACCTGTCGGACCGCATTTTGACATTCAGATAGCCTGTGCACAAGAAGAAAGTTGAATGCGAAGCGGGTATCTGAATACTTTAGAAGCACTTTGCCGCCCGACCTCTTGAGGTACTCACTCCGAACCAAGTTGTGATTGTTGATGAAAGTAACCATCTTCACTGCATCAGCAATGATTGGAGCAATCCAGTCTAGCTTGCCGATGTCTTTTAGAAGGTTATTCAAGCAGTGTGCCATGCAAAAGCACACTGTCACATGCGGATAGTGGCCCTCTATGATAGCTGCTGCTGCCCTGTTTGATGCCTCCCCATCTGTGACAAAGGCCACCACGTGTTGCTCACCGATGCTCAGCTTGGCCGAAGATATGGTGCAGTGGGATGCACAAGAGGGGAGTTACTCCGCTCCTTTGTCAACAGATGCCTCGATTTTGATACTAAAGTCATTGATGTCTCTTTGAGCTTCAAGGATACTGAGAGCTGACAGTATTCTGCTGGATGACTTTATGAAATGGAATTCCTGATAATGATATTGATTTGTTCTTGACTTCTTTTGAGTGCAGGAACTGATAGCCGAAATGACTGCAGCATTTTGGTCTGATTGATCTCGAATAGACATGGTTGCAATAGGGGTTAGTCAATCGGACATCGATGAGGTCCCGATTGGACCTAGATGTGATTGCTAGCTACATTGCCGATAAATCATGGTCTAAGATCCGAATGAATGTTGAATGTCATGTGATGTCTTGTGAGGTCTGGTGATGTCCTGTGATGTCGTGTGATGTGACTGTTGATTTTGTACGACAATGGCTTTATTGGCCAACCTTGTGATTGGGACCTTGAGATCGTCCCAAAATTCTCTATATGTGCTAGATGTGTGTTCCTAGTACGTAGGTACTTAACAACAGAAACCCTAATTTCTGGCAAAAACCCTAAAAAACCTGCAAACCCTAATTTCTGCCGCAAACCCTAATTTCCGGAAATCGCGGAGGCTGATTTTTTTTTGTTTTTTGTGACAAATTTCGCTTTTTCTCTACTTAATGAGAAAGAGAGAGAGAATGCTTTTGCTTTCAAGTTTTGACTCTCTGTGAGAGAGAGAGCAATTGCTTTTGATTTGAAGCTTTTGGGGCTCTGCTTTTGGGCATCCCTTGTAACCTTTAAATTAGTGGTGAGGGCCTCACTTCTCAGAGCATTTGGACGCAGAGTCTGAGAGTGAATCCCGACCCACTCTCTTGTACTTTGAACTGATTAATATAAAAAGAAATACCGAAAGGGGCGCCAGTCTTTGGGGCCAATATCTCTAGGCACGGAACTCCGCCGGGCCAGTGCAAATCTATTGTGATCTGTGAATTGTTTTGAAGTGGTTATTTGGTGCTGACGCGGTTGATTCTTGACTTGGAGTGTCTAGATGCGTTTGAGTTTGAAGGCTTTTCATGTAAAACTGCTTTTGGGGCCTAGGGCCTTCAAATATGAGGCCATGGGCTCATTCTCTAGCATGCTTCTTGGCGAAGGTGCAGAGTCTGGAGTATCGGCTTGTACTGTGTTGATGCAATATAAAGAAGTACCAAAAGGGGCGCCAAGGTTTGGGGCCAATACTCTCCGGGGTGGTGCCACTCCGTGTCGCATGTCCTCTCTCTCTCTCTCTCTCTCTCTCTCTCAGTTCAATTGTTATTGAAGTGCTAAAAGTTTGTTCTGTCTGTTCTTTTCTATTGGCACGTGGTGCCAGTCTTGTGACAGCATCTCAAGTGAATAGCCCAATGTGAACCCCATATTTATTTTGGCTTTAGGTATTTATTTTACTTATTTGTCAAAGTCTGGGTAGGGCAATTTGATGAGGTGAGTATATAAACACCACCTTGCCCCCATTGTATATCATCTATTCATTGCCAAGATTGGTTGGTTCAGGAGTCTCTCTCTCTCTCTCTCTCTCTCTCTCTCTCTCTCTCTCTCTCTCTCTCTCTCTCTCTTAATCTCTCCATTGCTCTAGGCTTCCGCATCGTCAACTTTCACGTGTATCAGAGCTTTGGCTCGTTGATCTTGGGAGACCGCGTTGAGAAGAGGAACAACAGTGACGGCTTTTGAAACCAGAGAGGAGGAGCTGGCGAGAGGCGTCATCTCAAGGTGCATATGTGGCGAAGACCGGCCGTTCCCTTTGTGTCGCGTTTTGTGTCACAGACTGTCGACGTGTCAAAGCCCTAAAGAATGGAGCCAACTTGCAGATGCCGATCGAGGGGCCTAAACCTAAGAAGAACAAATAACAGAAGAAGAAGTTCTACCAACTTATGGGGATCCCGTCCGATGGGGCCCCAAGTGACATAAAGGGATTAAAATAAAGCAGGACTCACACACACATAGAAAATTGCGTAGCAACCGATGACGTGGCAGGTTGTACAGATTTCCGCGTTTTGCGCTGACTGTTGTACGGAATTCCGTGAGTTACGTTGGCAGCTTTTTGGCATTGCTTTTGGACCAGAAGCTTTTGAGTTTGAAGGCTTTTCTTGTAAAATTGCTTTTGGGGCCTAGGGCCTTTAAATATGAGGCTAGGGCTCATTCTTTGGCATGCTTCTTGGTGAAGGTGCAGAGTCTCGAGTACCGGCTTGTACTGTGTTGATGCAAAGAAATACCAAAAGGATTCAACAAAATATTTGCAGTTTCTGCTCAACGAGCTTCATGACATTCTTTCGCGACATCCTCAGCAGAATCTTCTGATGCTGCAAAGTTTTCAACAATTTTTGAGCTACATGTTACCCCCTCTGATGCCCCAGGGTGCGAGAGCTTCCAACCGGCAACCTTCTTAGCCATCTGTTTTTATTGGGGGAGTCTTCAAGAGTATGGTGCAGCCTGATCTAGTGCAACCGCCTTTGCCCCCACCTCCACCACCACCGCCACCAGGTTGCAATGTTTGGAGCCCATATGGATACCCTTATTATCCATACTCGGGACATGCGCCTAACCAACCCAAAGATTTCAAAGATGGTGGTACGACAATCAAATTTTTCACTTTTTTCGAGGTGAAAGATCGCAAGAAAGCATTGCAGTTCCTACAACAATTCGACAACATCTCTGCTTTGGGAAACTATGCAGAAGAATCCAAGATTTCTCGAGCAGCGGGATTTCTTACAGATAATGCTATGCAATGGTGGAGTTCAATCGCAACACAACCGTATGCTCCAAGGACATGGCAAGCTTTCAAGACAGTTTTTGCACGTAGCTACATGACTTCAATGTTTGAAGTCCGGATTTTGGCAGAGTGGGGCAATTTGAAAATGCTTGCCACCGAAACCATGGACGACTATAACCAAAGGTTTCTTGACGTGTACCTTCTGGTGTCCTTCTTTAAGTTCATTTCCTTGGAGGATCAGTGCGAGCACTACACCATTGGACTACCATCACCATTTGTAACAGACTTGGACCATAGTAACAGGGAATGGCCGTTTTCAGGTCTCCGTTCCCTGTTCCCATTCCAAGTTCCCGTTCCGAATCCCCGTTCCGTGTTTCAAACGTGAGTACCCGTAACAGGGAATGGCATTTTGTTCCACGTTCCCGTTCCGGTTTCCCGTTCCTGGTAACTATGACTTGGACACTCCAAGTCAAGAATCAATCGCGACAGCACCAAATAACCACTTCAAAACAATTCACAGATCACAATAGATTTTGCAATAACCACTTCAAAACAATTCACAGATCACAATAGATTTTGCACTGGCCCGGCGGAGTTCCGTGCCTAGAGATGTTGGCCCCAAAGACTGGTGCCCCTTTCGGTATTTCTTTATGTATTAAATCAATGTCAAAGTACAAAGAGCGGTTAGGGTTTCACTCTCAGACTTTGCGTCTAGATGCTCTGAGAAGTGAGCCCTAAACCACTAATTTAAATGTTACAAGGGATGCCCAAAAGCAGAGCCCCAAAAGCTTCAGAACAAAAGCAAAAACTCTCTCTCTCTCAAACCCTCTATAGGGCTTTCAAAAATAAAGCAATTGATCTCTCTCTCTCTCTCTTGCCAAGGCGTAAAGGAAAAAGCAAGAATTGCGTCGCTGGCTTTTTCCCCACTTTCGTAAATCACGCCGCAAATCCCGGAACTGCTGCCACGTGGCATTTCCCGCTTGATTAGGGTTTCCAGCCAGCAGTTGGGTTAGGGTTTCCAGAAATTAGGGTTTCTGAAAATTAGGGTTTGCAGGAAATTATGGTTTCTGGCAGAAATTAGGGTTTCTCCTGTTAGTAGCCACGTCATCACTTTGTGACATACCCCCCTCTTGAAAGCATTGTAATCGACCGCGATTACGTATGCAAAACCGACAAAAGTCATGAACTGTCTTAGCAGACACTGACTGTTAGTACCTACGTACTAGGAACACACATCTAGCACATGTACGAAATCGACAGTCACATCACACGACATCATAGGACATCACTAGATATCACAGGACATCACTAGACATCAACATTCATTCGGATCTTAGACCATGATTTATCGGCAATGGAGCTAGCAATCACATCTAGATCCAATCGGGACCTCATCGATGTCCGATTGACTAACCCCTATTGCAACCATGTCTATTCAAGATCAATCAGACCAAAATGCTGCAGTCATTTCATCTATCAGTTCCTGCACTTAAAAGAAGTCAAGAAGAAATCTGTATCATAATCAGGAATTCCATTTCATTAAAGTCATACAGCAGAATACTGTCAGCTTTCAGTATCCCTGAAGCTCAAAGAGATATCGATGACTCTAGTATCTAAATCAAGGCATCTGTTGACAAAGGAGCGGAGTGACTCCCCTCTTGTGCATCCCACTGCACCAGATCTTCGGCCAAGCTGAATTCTGGGTTCCGTTTGGAATAGACTATGCTAAACCAAAAGCATTGAGGTAAAGTTTCACAATCTAAGGAGTATCTGCTAGGTCCTCCTCCTCCATCCACTTCGCATCCAATGCAGGAACAAGGATCTCCTCGTTTTCTTCCACTTCGGGTTGCTCATCAGGCTCCCCATCATGAGGCACATCACACTTAAAAGGTTTCAAGAGACTCACATGGAATGCATTGTGAATCCTCCAAGTATCTGGCAGTTTCAATCGGAAGGAGACATCATTTATCTTTTCAGTGATCTGGAAAGGTCCGTAGTATCGCATATTGAGCTTTGGCAAAAGCATCTCCTTTCCCTTTTTCTTTCTTAGGCGTCCTTCTCAAAACGCAAGAGCACCCAATCATCCTCCTTCAATTTCAAGTCGCAACGATGGCGATCCGCTGCCTTTTTCTGTCGTTCTTGAGACTTCTGCAAAGTCTCGCGAACCTTGGCAAAAGTCGTATCCAAATCTCGCGTATATTCATCCGCTTCAAAGATCTTATCTTTCGTGCTTAGGAAGGGTGGAACCTTCGTAGCACCTTCAACAATCTCAAATGGTGCCTTCCCCGTCGAAGAGTGTATCGTGTTATTGTAGGCAAATTCCACCAAAGGTAAGTACTTTTCCCATTGAGTCTTCTGATCAGAGATATAAGACTTCAATAAATCTAGAACCATTGAATTTGCAATCTCAGATTGCCCATCAGTCTGCGGGTGGAACGATGACGAGAACTGCAACCACGTGCCAATGTTCTTCCAAATTGCCTTCCAAAACAAACTCGTAAATTTGGGTCTCTGTCGGAGACAATCGTCTCAAGCATGCCATGTAATTTGAAGATCTTGGCCACAAACAATCTCGCTAAGTGATCCGGCTTGACTGTTTTCTTTACTGGAATGAAATGAGCCTGTTTGCTAAATCTGTCAATAACAGTTCAGATACCATCGTGACCACTCTGTGTTCTCGGGAGATCAAAAATGAAATCCATCGCAATACTTTCCCAGGGGCGGGTGGGTATGGGTAAAGGCTGTAACAATCCCTGTGCCTTATGCCTGTCAAACTTGACCTTGTGGCATACTAAGCAACTGCGCACAAACTCTTCCATATCCTTTTTGAGTCTCGGCCAAAAGAAGTATCTCTCTACCTCCTTCATGGTGGTAGCAATGCCGCTGTGACCCGTAAAAGGTGGACAGTGGTATTCAGTCATAACCTTTTCCCTCAACGGCTGTGTCACGCACAACATGGTTTTTCTCATCAAGTAGCCTTCCCGAATGGAGTATCCTGCTACTGTCTCCCCATCTTGTATCCGTGTGAAAATATTTGCAAAATCTATATTTGTGGCATACTGATCGACCATATCCTCGAAGCTCCTATGATGTATCGCGAAAATAGCCAGAACCAACGGCTTCCGAGACAAAGCATCTGCCACCACATTCTTCTGTCCGTGCACATGGACAATCTAGAAGTGAAACTGTGACAAGATGTTTGCCCACCGCATTTGCTTTTCCGAAAGCTGCTTCTGTGACAAGAAGTAGCGCAAACTCTGATGGTCTGTAAAGACAGTAAAATCCGCTCCGAGTAGGTAATGCCGCCACTGAGTAAGAGCATGGATAACCGCCAAAATCTCTTTCTCATAAATCTGTGCTGTCATCTTTGGCCTAGAGAACAATCGGCTCTCGTAAGCAATGACATGGCCTTCTTGCATCAAGACCGCACCCAGACTACGACCACAAGCATCACAATATACCTCAAATAACTTTTGCAAATCCGGCAAAGTCAAAACTGGTCCCATAGTCAATTTCCCTTTCAATGTCCGAAAGGTAGTCACCTCTGTGGATCCCCACGAGAAAGGGACTCCTTTCTGTGTCAAGACATGCAAAGGGGAAGCAATCTTTGCAAACTTTCGTATGAACCGCCTGTAGTACGAACACAGTCCCAAGAAGCTTTTAACTTCATGGACATTCTTCAAATCGAGCCAATCACGTATAGTCTCTATCTTGGCCGGATCCATTTGCACTCTTGCCCTGCTGAGACAATGTCCCAAAAAGTGTATCTCTGGTAGGAAAAATTCACTTTTCTTTGCATTAATCACTAACTTGTGATCTCGTAATGCGTGAAAGACCCGAAGCAAATGATCTCTGTGTTCTGCCTCATTCTTGGAGAAAACAATGATGTCGTCAAAGAAAGTGCCAACAAATAGCCTGTACTCTCGAAAAATGCTGTCTATCATCCGGTTAAATGTTGCAGGAGCATTGGTTAAGCCAAAAGGCATCACCAAAAACTCAAATAACCCAAAAGTAGTCCGAAAGGCTGTCTTGTAGATGTCTCCCGGTGCGATTCAGATCTGATGATGTCCACTCTTCAAGTCAATCCTGCTAAGGCACGAGGATCCCTGTAACCTGTCGAGTGTATCATCGACCCTAGGAATCGGAAGTTTGTTCCTGATGGTGATTTTGTTGAGAGCTCTATAATCGATGCACATCCTCCAAGATCCGTCTTTCTTCAAAACCAGCAACAATGGAGAGCAATACGGTGAAGTACTAGGCTGGACAAGACCCTTTTCCAAGAGGTCTTTCACTTGGTTCATAATCTCTTCATTTTGTGCTCGGCTCACACGGTAAGGTGGCCGGTTTGGTGGTGTGCTTCCAGGTATCAGATTAATGGTATGATCTTCAGGACGAGCAGGTGGTAACTCTCTTGGCAGGCCCTCTGAGAAGCAATCGGCATGACAGTGGAGAAAATCTTGGCGTTCTTTATCAAGTTTAGACATATTTGTCCTATCCTTATCGCTCAATTCTTTCATAAAGATCGAGTAAACAAACAGACTGGATTTCATTAATTTTGAAATGGCCGAAGCCGATACAATAGGGACGGACTCGCCCTTTAGTTTAATATCAAGTACAATTGTTATGCCCTTTTCTGTAGTCAAAGTCGCTTTTCTCTCTCGATAATCGACCACGGCGTTGTTCTTGTGGTATTATGGAATCCCTAAGAGAACATCACAACCCTCCAAAGGCATTATGAAGAAGTCCTCATGCCCCAAATACCCCTGACAATGCAACCGAAGTTTGCCAATGACAGGTGTAATGGCTACGTCCCTACCGGGTGCGGCTAGAACTACCTCCGCAAGTGGTCCCATCTAATCGGGAGTGATCTCGAGCCGTGCCGCCAATTCCGGTGAAATGAGGTTGGCCTTGGCTCCTCCATCAAAGAAGATCAGGGCCTCTTGATCTTTCACTTTGCCCCAAGCTCGACAAAGTTCTGTACTCTCGTCCATGGTGTCGGAATCAATACCCACACAATCTGGAACTAGTCTTGTTTTCATCTTGCCTTTTCGTCCACGTTCCTCAGTTGCTCTCGAACTCTCAGGCTTGTCGTCGTCCTTATCATTCTGTCCTTTCTATGCCTTTTTAGGGCACTTCACGGAGATGTGTCCATGTTCCCCGCATCCAAAGCACTTCCCCTCCTTGATGAATCGAGCTCGCTCCTGAGGAGTAAGCTTGGGTCGTGCATCCTTTTTCTCTGGGTTGCTCTTTTTCTTTCTACTTTCATTCCCAGACGTCTGTTCGGCTCGTTGTGTTATGGCCTCATTTGTGGGGTAGGTCAGACTGCCAGAGTGAATGGCAAAGCCCCGCTTCGCATGACTCATCAACTCCTGAATAGAAGCTGACTTCTGCTCCAAGCAGTGATCTCGGATCTCTGTAGGTAGACGCAAGGTGAACCGCTCAATCTGTTCTCTGAACGAGATCTTCTTGAATGAAGAGGCGGGTAGAAAAGAGCTCCAAAATCTTTCACAATAAGCATTGATTGTATCTTTCTTGGTCATCCGAAGATGGTTCCAAGCAGCTCGTATATCTCGTTCATATTCTTGCGTCAACCAAGAAGAAATAAAAAGCTTCTTAAATTTCAGCCATTTAACTGGCGCAGTCTTGTTTAAAAGAAGTGTGGACCACCAAGTGCGAGCATTCCCCTTAAAGTAAGAGGTAGCTCTCCGAATCTTGGAGTGCTTTAAATAGCGTCCTCCCGCGAAAGCGATGTCAAACTGCTGTATAAAAGACAAAGCCTTCGAAGCATCTGAGTATCCTGAAAAAGTATCAAACTTGATGGAGTGGCCACCTTCCTTAAACTCTCGGACTTTTATCTTCGAGAAAGTCATACTGGTTGGCTTTGTAAAAATTCTTCTTGTTCGATAAAAGTTCCCGTCATAGGAATCTGAGCTGTCTATAGACGAGTTCTTAGTAGAACTGTCAGTCTCTGGGCGACACCGACAGTTTAAGAATGCAGTTACACATGTACTCTTCAATAGAAGCAATTACTGTATCCTTGACAAACTGACAAGAAATACTCACTTCTATAGCACTAACCAAACTTTTGGACATTCGATAAGAGCAATTGCCAAACTGACAATCTGTACAGCTCTAACATTCATGTAACAGGTATTTGATTTGAGCTCACTTTAAATACCATGTACATCATTTGTTTCAGAAGCCATTGTCACACTGACAATCCATGTAGCTTTGAAACTGAAGGGGTCAAGGTAGGTTGCAAATCGAAGGCTTCCAGGTAAAGTGATAACACAGTTGGTGACTCTGCAAGTTCACCTTCTTCCATCCACTTAGCATCCATTGGTGGATAGTTTCTGAACTTTACCAAGTAACGCCTAGCAACCTTGCCTTTTACTTTTCTTTCTTTGTGTGCCAAAATCTGTTCAGGGACCAAGATCTCGTCAAGTTCCTCGACTTCCGGCTGATCTTCAGCTGACATATCTTCTGGCACATCACCCACATAGGGTCTAAGAAGACTCACATGAAACGCATTGTGAATCTTCCAACTGTCAGGCAATTTCAGCCTATATGCAACATCACTGATTATGTCGCACACTTGAAAAGGCCCATAGTAACGCATGCTGAGCTTTGGAAACAGTCTTTCCTTGCCCTTCATCTTCTTTAACCTTGCCTTTTCAAAGCGTAAAAGCACCCAATCACCAAGTGAATATACCACTTCACGACGGTGACGATCAGCTGCTTTCTTTTGCTTTGCCTGAGTCCTTTCTAAGGCCACTTTGACCTTCTTGTACATTTCATCCATGTCCTGAACATACTTATCTGCTTCAAATATCTTGTCCTTTGTATGCAGTATGGAAGGAACTTTCTTGCCACCTTCAACTATCTCAAAAGGTGCCTTGCCAGTTGATGAATGCACTGTATTATTGTATGCATACTCCACCAATGGCAAATATTGCTCCCACTTTCCTTTATGCTCTGACACATAGCACTTCAGCAGATCTAGGACAGTAGAATTTGCCTCTTCTGACTGCCCATCTGTTTGAGCGTGGTGCCCATATTCTCAAACAAGCCTCTCCAGAACAAACTTGTCATGCGTGGATCACGGTCGCTAACAATCGACTGTGGCATGCCATGATACTTGAAAATATTGCTCATAAACAAGCGTGCCATCTGATCTGGCTTTATCTTCTTCCTGACAGGAATAAAATGAGCCTGTTTGCTGAATCTGCAAATAATGGTCCAAATACCATTGTTTCTTGTCTGCGTTCTCGGAAGATCAAAGATAAAATCCATAGCAATACTTTCCCATGGTTTATCTGGAATAGGTAGTGGTTGCAATAACCCTGGTGCCTTTTGCCTGTTAAACTTGACCTTTGGCATATTAGGCATTCTCGCACAAAGGCATCCACATCCCTTCTCAATGTAGGCCAATAGAAAAATGTCTCAACCGCTTTAACTGTAGCATCGATACCACGATGCCCTGCATACGGTGGGACATGACTCTCTTCCATAACTTTGCGTCGCAATGGCTTTGTGACACACAATCTGCCATGCATCATCATGAACCCATCTTTGAGAAGATAGTGTTCATGACGTTGTCCATCCATTAGTTGCTCGAAGACCCTTGCAAAATCTTCATCATTTGCATACTGTTCTCTCATATCATCAAGTTCATGATGATAAGGAATCGACACAGCTGAAATTTGTGGCTTCCTTGACAAGGCATCAGCCACAACGTTCTTCTTGCCTTCCACATGCACAATCTGAAAATGGAACATGGACAAGATATTTGCCCATCGCATATGCTTCTCAGATAACTTTGTTTGTGTCAAGAAGTATTGCAAGGTCTGATGATCCGTTTGGACAACGAAATATGCACCTAGCAGGTAGTGTTTCCAACTTAAGAGCGCATGAATCACAGCCAGTAACTCTTTCTCATAGACCTGCATGGTCATCTCTGGCCCTTGCAAAATTCTGCTCTCATAGGCTACTACCCTGCCATCTTGCATTAGCACTGCACCAATGCTACTACCGCAGGCATCACACTGGACCACAAATGACTTCCTAAGATCTGGCAACACAATGACTGGATCTGAAGTCATCTTTTCCTTTAAGAGATTAAAAGCTGAAATCTCTTTTTGTGTCCATCTAAAGGTGACTGCCTTCTTTTGAAGAGCATGTAAAGGTGAAGCAATCTCAGCGAAATTTCGGATAAACCTTCTGTAATAGGAGCATAGTCCCAAAAAGCTTCGGACATCATGCACCGTCTTCAAATTTGGCCATGACTTGATCGCTTCAACTTTTGCAAGATCCATTCTGACACCATCCTTTGAGACAATGTGTCCCAAAAAGTGAATCTCTTCCAGAAAAAACTCACTTTTCTTTGCATTGATGAGCAACCTATGACTGCGTAGCTCTTTGAACACAATGGCCAAGTGATGCCTATGCTCCTCTTCATTCTTTGAGTAGACTATCATGTCATCAAAGAATGTACCAACAAACTGCTGGTGTGGACGGAAAATTCTGTCCATCATCCTATTGAATGTAGCAGGAGCATTTGTGAGACCAAAGGGCATCACTAAAAATTCGTAAAGGCCAAACGTCGTTCTAAAAGCAGTCTTGTGCACATCCTCTGATCTAATGCGGATCTGATGGTACCCACTCTTTAGATCTATCCTGCTAAACATAGCTGCTCCTAATTTGTCCATAATATCATCAATTCTAGGTATAGGGAACCTATTCTTGATGGTATTCTTGTTTAGTGCACGGTAGTCGATGCACATACGCCATGAGCCATCCTTTTTCTGCACCAACAACACTGGAGAACAGAATGGAGATGAACTGGGCTGAATCAACCCCTTTTCTAACAACTCCTGTACTTGGCCCATTATCTCTTTCTGCTGAGCCGCACTAACCCTGTACGGAGGCTTATTTGGTGGGCTATTGCCTGGCACCAAATCTATCGCATGGTCCTCGGGTCTCTCTGGCGGTAATTGAGACGGTAATGAATCGGAAAAAGAGTCACTATACTGTTGTAAAAACATTGACCTTTCTTTATCTAGCACAGATAAATTTGATTCATCACAATCTGACACTTCACGTGCAAAAACCAAGTACGCAAAAAGATGCTTTTTCATTACAGAAGTAATAGCAGAAGCTGATACAGTAGGAATAGACTCCCCTTTAAGCTTTACATCCAGAATATGAGTCTTTCCCCTGCTCTGTACAGTGATCTTTTTGTTGTAGGCATCCATGATTCCCTGTATACGAAACAACCAAGGAATACCTAACAACACATCACATCCGTCCAGTGGCATGATGTAAAATTCTTCAGCATCTACATAGGACTGGATATGTAGACGCAACTTTCCAATGATGGGTGTCACAGCCTTTGTATGGCCAGGACATGCCAAACCTGCCTCTGCTGTATACCCCATCTCTTCAGGTCTGATTCCCAACTTTGAAGCCAATTTTGGGGAAATGAAGTTGGCTTTGGCACCTGGATCAAAGAAGATAAGCACTGTTTGATCCCTGACCTTTCCCCATGCTCTGCAAAGCTCACTTGCATCTGAATTTGGCTTGTCGCCCACCATATCTGGCACTAGACCAGCCATGGGCTTCTTTCCTTTCTTGTCTTCCTTGTCATCAGAATCAGCTGGCCTTTTCTTTGTAGGACAATTGTAAGCAATGTGGCCAGGCTGCTCACATATAAAGCATTTGTTCTCTGTCCTCAGGACCTTCTTTTGCTCTTCTGACTTGCGAAGAAAACGTCTTTTCCATTTCTTTGCTGGTCCTTTTTTTGATTCAGCCGTAGCTTTGTCTTTCCCTGCGTTGGCTGACTCCAGAGTCCCTTTAGGAGCCTCATTGGGAACGTGCTTCTTGGTTGAATTTTTCTTGCCTGATCCTGCCTTGACGACAGTGTTAAATTCACAATCTTCTCCCTTGAGCAAACCATTGCCAGTGTTTGCTACCTCGATGAGCTGCGTCAAAGTAGTGACTTTTGTCTTCGTGCAATATTTTCTCAATCCTTTGGGTAGGCCACAACAATATTTTTCAATCTGTTCTGTGAATGGCACAAACCTATAGGAAGTTACTGAAAGTAGAGCTTTCCAAAACTTCCGATTGTAATCATCCAGATTTCTGCAAGTGGCAGCATTTAGCTGGTGCCATTCTGTCATGACATCTGCTTCAAAGTCATCAGATAACCATGCTGCTGCAAAAATCTGCTTGAAGTAAATCCATGTGGACGGAGCTTGCCCTTGAAGCAATAAAGTTGTCCACCATTGTCCTGCATTCCCTGTCAAGAAAGTGGCTGCCTTGCGGACCTTTGAAGCCTCTGTAAAGTTTCCCCCTGCATAGGCCTTGTCAAACTGCTCGAGGAATGAGAGAGCCTTCTTCCTGTCATCAAACCCTGTAAAGGTCGTGAATGACACACCTTTGCCACCTTCTTTGTATGGAGTTGGCCTCTCCAGCGGCGTTAAATTGTCATATGGAAGTGACTGAAACATGGGAACACTATTAGGGTTCATCTGTGTTCCTTGGCCGCTATTAACTTGACCTGGAAATGCCATATTTGGCTGCTGATTTGTAATTCCAGCCATACCAAAATTTGCTTGTGGCATCCCAAATTGGCCCTGAGTGCTCTGAAACCCTGGTTGCATACCCATGACACTGTACATGGGGTTAGGCATCATCGTTTGAGCACCCCCAAACACTGTTCCTGGCGTGTAAAACCGATTTCCAGGTGTATGACCAGCCATGCTCTGGAATACCGATCCACCTCCAAAATAGCCAGGGTGTACTGAAGGTGGTGGGAAGACTTGTTGCATAGCCTGTAGGTTGCTTCCCTGCCCATTAGAATCAGCTATAGGCTGCTGAAAGGTGGCGGGCTGAACTGGTACAGCTTGAAAGACTGGCATCTCAGCCACCTGTTCTTGCACCTTAGGCATAGGTTGTGGAGACTGCATGTTCTCCGTCAAGTGTACAGGTGTTTCCATTGATTGTGCGGTATGAATCACCTGTGCTCGAGCCTTAACAGGCTTTTGAATATGATCCAGTGACCCAACTTGCTGAGACGGAACAGGAGGTTGCAGAAAGGCTAAAAACCTCGGATTCTGCATTACTTGTGTGAACATAGCCACAGCAGTAGCCAACTGGGTCCTGAATATATCGTCATCTGTCTGTGGTGGTCTTGAGGACTCACCCACTTCATGTGTCTGTTGACCCTGTGAAGAGGAAACCTCTTCAGTCACATCATCTGGTCTGTCAGCCATAATTGCAATTCCCTGTGTCTGGTCTATGATCCCCTGTGTCTTCAAGCCCAAAACTGACCAAGGCTCACTTCTATGGGAAAAAGTGATTTAATCCCGTCGATGGAACCATGTAACCAGCCTGTACAATCCAAAAAGGGCGGTAGACTATACTTCAAACCTTGATTTAGCTTTCACCCATTATTAGTCGTCTATTATACCTGCGCTATAGTGACACAAGAGAGGGGAATGGGATACAGATGCTAGAATGCACGTGTATGAGAAGACCGACACCAGATTGGCCCCTAACTTAGGCGCCCCTTTCGGTATTTCTTTATTGTTTAAAAGAGGGAATATACGCTGTGGTTCTTTCCAAGCTGCCCCGCACAACCTTGGCTGAATTTTGATTGTTCTGGCTTGATTTCGGCAGCATAACTGTACTAGAACCCTTCACAGTCAGTATTCCCACGCATTGGCCAACTTTCCCGACGCATACGGGCACTTTGCAAAACCTGGCGAGAATCTGCAGCACGCTGAATTCTCTGTTTTCAGCCCTGAAAATGCGCCAGATCGCCTGTACAGCGGTCCCCTTGCGTCCCCGAACCTCCTGGGGGTATTAGGGTCCGTTTAGGGCCAAAACCCTAAACCTGCAAAAATACACAGCAGGCTGTAATTTACTGTTTCGGGCTCCGTTTCGTGTGCCGGTCGCATCCTTAGCAAGTCCTCGAGCTCCCGCACCTGTAGGGCTACTTGCCCTTTGAATCGGACGAGATTTCTAGCGTGAAACCTCTCCGAATTCACTTGTACCTGCGGGGGATTAGCCGCTAGCTAATCCAGTACCTGTGCAAGAGGCTCTTGCCTCGGCAATCGCGCATGAACCCACACAACTGTACATTGGTCAAATGAAGAGCCCACTAGAGGGGCATAACATACTGCCAAAGGGGAGAGAGAGGGCAGTGCGTAGCGTGCAAGGCATCACTCCTGGCACCGCACTGTGCATAAGAGGGAAAGCAAGCACTCCATAGCTCTTAACCTGTGACAAAAACTGAAAATGAGGCTCTCCTCCTCCTAAATTCAGCGCCACTTCTTGTTGCATGAGGCAAGTGCACCAGAAGGTGCCACTTGGCACATTTATAAGCATTTTCCCGTTTCGGGGTTGCCGCCTAAAAATCTCCCAACCGGTTGCCCAGTTGACTTCACGGCAGAGTAAGAAAATGTTCCCTTTGTCATTCCGGAGGTAATGACGTCAACACATTTTCAGGTCCCAAAATAGCAGTTCCCTAAATTTTAGGAGATGCTGCCATTGTATCTTTCTAGGTCATCCGACCCTCTTTGTACACTGCGGCCACATCTAGAACTGAAATGTAGCCTCTGTAGCAAAGGATTCCACTTTGGCTAGTCAATGACCCCACTTGGCTAACCATAGTCCTTGTCCAACCTTAGTGCTCTCTTGCCCTCAGGCCTGGACTCCCTCTGGACAGTTCCACACTAGCTATGCAATGCAGGGCAGTTAGATTTCCCGAGGGGTGTTTCCAAAAAGTGAAAGTAAATAGATAATAAAAAAGAAATCAACAAAAAGGATAGATAGTAGTCACACGCTGGTGACATAAAGCACCAAGGATGAACCAGAATCAATACCAACGATTCGCTATGAAAAGTGGATCGACTAGTATCCAGTTAGCGGCCTATGCTCGAAAGAAGTTCTCGAGGAAACCGTCAAAATGTTTGGCTCTAAATTGTGAAGCCAAAGCAAAAGCACAAGTTCGCTAGAGGATAGAGGCAAAGTAAAGCTTGACAAGGATGGTAGAACCAATGCTTAGTTAGTTGCCTTGGTACCCACGAGGTGTGAGATCCGTTGTTATAAATGTGAGAAGACGCTTTGTTTGGCTCAAGAATGCGAAGACAAAGGCAAAAGAAGGACCTCACAAAAGACAAAGGCAAAGGCAAGCTGGACAGAGAACGGTGATAAATATTTGACAGAGGAGATCGGCATGGCACACGTGGTGGCAACCAGAGTGGCCACGACGCTAGATTTCTAGTCAGGTGGCGGTTGCCGCAACTAGCTTCAGCCAGGGAGAGGCTTGTGAGCGGCAACAGAGAGGGGCAATATGAAGCTATGTGTTGGAGTTCAAGTTATCGGTGTTTGAACCTGTGGGTCGGAGTTTAAGGCACATGGATCTGGCAAGGAACCTATTAGAGGTATCTACAACACTTTGGATGGGTGCACCAATTCATTGTTGTTGGTTGGATAATGAGTTTCGAAGATCATTTTCTAGGAAAGTGTCACGAGGACGTGGCAGTTATTAACCATGTCACAGAGATGTGGCAATTGCTAACCTTGGTTGTTGGTTTCTTTCCAATGGGGTTTATTTTATTTATTTTGAGACCCTCTTTTTGAAGTAGCAAACGGTCGGACATTGTATGGCCAATGTGAACGGTAGATTCACCCGCAGACGGGAAGTGGTCGGCACTGGAATTCGTATGGTAAGAGGATGTCTAGGCTCAGAGCAAGATCATATAGGTTCCCCCGTCGCACTTAGCAAGTTGGTGGATACTAGGAAGTGAACTCAATTAAGGCGTAAAGTCAAGGTGGGACTACCAACAAAAAGTATCCGACAGTTGGGCCACATTGCATTTTTGGATACGGTCCCAATGAGGATAGATGGTCAGAAGACCAGTGGGAGCCCAACGGAAGCATCTCCTAAAATTGAGGGAACTGCTATTTTGGGCCACGAAATGTGTTCGCGTCATTACCTTCGGTATGACTAGGGGAACACTTTACAACTCTGCCGCGAAGTCAACTGACGCACGAGTTGAGATATTTTTAGCAGGGAAAGCCCAAACTCGGAAACTGGGCGACGTGTCAGCTTGTGAGCGATTCTGCCACTCTGGGAGGCAAAAACGAGCTGCATATCATCAAAGGGGGCGCCATTTTCAGCCACAGGCGGATTGTAACAGGTACAGAAGCTATGGAATGCTTACCTTGCCCTCTATGCACAGTATGGTGACGGGAGTGATGCCCCGCACGCTACATACTGCTCTCTTTCTCCCCTACGTGCAGTTATGTGATGCCCCACAAGAGGGCTACTCATTTGACTGATGTACAGTTGTGTGGGTTCATGCTTTTGTGCTGAGGCAAGAGCCTCCTTGAGCAGGAACAGGGGTAGCTAACTGCTGCTCCAAAGCAGGCACTGGTGAGGGTCATAACCTCACCGCACAGGTGCAAAATCAGCGCTGTGTATGCGCTGTAATTTGACTGTTTTTCAACCATACGGACGCCAGGATCATTGGGAATCGTGCCCCACTGGCAAAGGACAGTTAGGGGACTGTTTGGGGCTGAAAACAGGGCAAAAACCAGTAAATACAGCGTGCTGAATTTACTGTTTTTGGACAGGAATCAGAGGGTATACGACAGTGTAAGCGAGTTCCAGCAGGGGAATTGGTTTCGCGCAAGTTTTGGGGCTGTTATGTTGCCGAAATTTGGCCAAATCAAATGGTATCTAGGTGGATACACGTGAAGGATTCCAAGGACCTTACCTTGTAATTTACCCTCCTAAAGAATAAAGAAATACCGAAAGGGGCGCCAATTTTGGGGCCTACAGGTTGTCGGCGTCTGCTCGGAGCATTCTAGCTTCCGAGCCGTGTGTGTGATGAAGTGTTAATTCTCGTTACAGGTCTCCTTTGCAAAGTGCTCTGTGTGTGTGTTTAAGTAAAGATTTTCGGGTGAAAGCCAACGCCTACCGCCCTACGGGCCGGTTTCATGGTTCCATCGCCGGGATATCAATCACTTTGTCCTCAAAGAGTGAGCCTGGATTGTTCAGGGTAAAGACACACAGTCCAAGAACGCGGGGATTACACTATGGCCGACAAGGGGAAGGGAATTATGGAAGAGGGTTCCTCTCCAAAGGACAGGCAGGAGATTCCTATGGTTTTTGAGATTGGCGAGAGCTCACGGCCACGTCAGTCTGTACCTCCTGTCAACGTGAATGTCCCTCCAGTAGTACAGGGCTTTATGACAGGGCAACTTGAGGATGATGCGTTTAAGACTCAGTTAGTTGCCGCGGTGAATGTCTTTTCGCAGCTGGTGCAGAATCCGAGGTTTATGGAATTCTTGCAAGCGCCACCAGTGCAACAGCAAAATAGGCAACCTACGCTGCGTACGGAGCTTGTTGAAGCTCAAGCCCAGGTACTTCATGAGGCGCAGGAGGAAAGGGAACACTCGCATGTTGCGGAGTCGGGGGCTCCAAAGCAGATTCCTCCCGTGCTTGAACAGGTGGCTAGAATGCCTATTCCACAGGTTATGCCAGTTCAGCCCGCCACCTTTCAGAGCCAGCATGCTGTCTTGAATGGACAGGGAGCTGGATACCAGGCTATGCACTCAGTTTTTCCACCACCCACGGTACATCCTGGGTATTTCGGGGGTGGATCAGTGTTCCAAAGTATGGCTGGTTATGTGTCTGGAAGTCAGCCGTACATGCCAGGAACAGTGTTCGGGGGTATGCAAGGCATCATGCCAAACCCCATGTATGGTACTATCGGCATGCAGCAAGGTTTCCACGGCAACCAGGGCCAGTTTGGGGTGCCACAGGGTCATTTTGGCATGGCTGGTTTTTCTGGACAGCAGCCAGATATCGCACCTCTGACGCAAAATGTGAATGGCCAACACGTGCCGATCATGCCTAGTACAGTGCCCATGTTACAGACCATTCCGTATGACAATTTGGGGGCACTAGAGAAGCCGAAGGCTTACAAAGAAGGTGGTGCAGCGGTAAAGTTCAGTACCTTCAGTGGTTTTGAGGACAAGACAAAGGCACTCACTTTCCTCCAGCAGTTTGATACAGCTTATGCGGGAGGGAATTTTACAGAGGCCTCGAAGGTTAGGAAAGCTGCCACTTTCTTAAAGGACAATGCGCTTACATGGTGGACGACATTGTTAATGCAAGGACAGGCACCCGCCACTTGGGTTTACTTCAAGCAAATGTTTGCATCTGCTTGGCTATCAAATGAATTTGAAGCCGATGTCTTGACAGATTGGCACCAGCTTACGGCAGCTTCGTGCAAGAGCTTGCTGGAGTACAATAGGAGGTTTTGTAAAGCATTACTCTCAGTGACCTCCTACAGATTTGTGCCACTGACAGAGCAGATAGAGAAGTATTGTTGTGGGTTGCCTAAAGGGCTTCGCGATTACTGTACAAAGAATAGAGTGGCTACCCTTACTCAGCTTATGGAAGTTGCGAACACTGGTCTTGCCCTGTTGAAAGGAGAGGACAGTGGATTTCCGAGCAGTGATAAAGGAGGGCAGCAAAAGAAAAATTCAGCGAAGAAACCCTTTGTGAAAACGGCTCCTGATGCGTCACAGGGGTCTGAACAGGCCACCAAAGACAAGGATTCAGCTGGGACTTCTGGAGCGCAGGCAAAGAAACAGAAAAGGAAGCCTTTTGTGCGCAAGTCGCTCGAGGAAAAGAAGGTCCTAATGGCTGAGAACAAATGCTTTATATGCGAGCAGCCTGGTCACTTTTCTATCAATTGTCCACAAAGGAAAAGGCCAGCTGACTCAGAGGATAAAGAAGACCAGAAAGGCAAGAAGCCTAAACCCACGGCAGGTTTAGTGCCAGACATGGTGGGTGACAGGCCCAGCACAGATGCCAGTGAGTTATGCAGGGCATGGGGTAAAGTTAGGGATCAGACGGCACTCATCTTCTTTGATCCAGGTGCCAAAGCCAACTTTATCTCACCAGAGTTAGCTATGAAGCTCGGCATCAAAGCTGAAGAGATGGGGTACACAGCAGAGGCAGGGTTGGCATGTCCTGGCCACTCAGAGTGTGTTACTCCTATCATTGGAAAACTGCGTCTGTATATTCAGTCGTATGTGGACACTGAAGAGCTTTACATCATGCCGCTGGAAGATTGTGACGCCTTGTTGGGGATCCCGTGGATGTTCCGAGTGCATGGAGTCTTGGATGCCTACAACAAAAAGATCACTGTACAGCATAGGGGCAAAACTCACATCTTGGATGTAAAGCTTAAAGGAGAGTCAGTCCCTATTGTATCTGCTTCTGCTATCACTTCTGTAATAAAGAATCATCTTTCTGTGTACTTGATTTTTGCACGTGATGTCTCAGATAGGGATCAGTCAAATTTATCTGTGTTAGATAAAGAAAGGTCAGCATTTTTGCAAAAGTTTAGTGACTGTTTTTCTGATTCATTACCGTCGCAATTACCGCCAGAGAGACTTGAGGACCATCAGATAGATTTGGTGCCAGGGTGTAGCCCACCAAATAGACCCCCCTACAGGGTTAGTGCGGCGCAGCAGAAAGAGATTATGGGCCAGGTTGAGGAGTTATTAGAGAAGGGGCTGATTCAGCCTAGTTCTTCACCCTTTTGCTCCCCAGTGCTCCTAGTGCAGAAGAAGGATGGCTCATGGCGCATGTGTATTGATTACCGTGCGTTGAATAAGAATACCATCAAGAATAGGTTTCCTATTCCTCGCATTGATGATATTCTCGATCGTTTAGAGGGTGCTGCAATTTTCAGCAGGATAGACCTGAAGAGTGGGTACCATCAGATTCGTATAAGCCCAGAGGATGTGCACAAGACTGCGTTTAGAACGACATTTGGTCTTTATGAGTTTCTAGTGATGCCGTTTGGGCTAACAAATGCTCCTGCCACGTTCAACAGAATGATGGACCGGATTTTCCGCTCGCATCAACAGTTTGTTGGAACATTCTTCGATGACATGATTGTGTATTCGAAGAATGAAGAGGAGCATAGGCGTCACTTGACCATTGTGTTCGAAGAGCTGCGCAGTCATAGGTTACTTGTCAATCCTAAGAAAAGTGAATTCTTCCTTGAAGAGATCCACTTTCTGGGCCACATAGTCTCAAAGGATGGTGTTAGAATGGATCCCGCAAAGGTCGAAGCTATCAAGACATGGCCAGACTTGAAGACTGTGCACGATGTCAGAAGCTTCTTGGGATTGTGTTCCTACTATAGAAGGTTTATCAGAAGTTTTGCAGAGATAGCATCGCCTCTTCACGCATTGCAAAAGAAAGAGGTCACTTTCAGATGGACCCAAAAAGAGATTTCAGCTTTTAGTCTCTTAAAGGAAAAGTTGACTTCAGATCCAGTTATTGCCAGATCTTAGGAAGTCATTTGTGGTCCAGTGTGATGCGTGTGGCAGTAGCATCGGAGCAGTGCTAATGCAAGATGGACGGGTAGTAGCATATGAAAGCCGAATTTTGCAAGGGCCAGAGAGGACTATGCAAGTCTATGAGAAAGAACTCTTGGCCGTTATTCATGCGCTTTCTAGCTGGAAGCACTACCTCTTAGGTGCTGATTTTGTTGTCCAAACAGATCATCAGACCTTGCGATACTTCTTGACACAGTCAAAGTTATCCGAAAAGCATATGCGATGGGCAAACATTCTTTCCATGTTCCACTTCCAGATTATGCATGTGGAAGGCAAGAAGAATGTTGTGGTTGATGCGTTATCAAGAAAGCCACAAATTTCAGCTGTGTCAATTCCTTATCATCATGAGTTAGATGACATGAAGGAACAGTATACTGCTGATGAAGATTTTGCAAGGATCTTTGAACAATTACAAGAGGGGCAACATCACGAGCACTACCTCCTCAGAGATGGTTTTATGATGATGCATGGCAGACTTTGTGTCACTAGGCCACTGCGACATAAGGTCATGGAAGAGAGTCATGTCCCACCGTATGCAGGGCATCGTGGCATTGATGCAACAGTTAAAGCGGTAGAGACGTTCTTCTATTGGCCTACCTTGAGGAGAGATGTGGATGCCTTTGTGCGAGCATGCATAGTTTGCCAAAAGGTCAAGTTTGACAGGCAAAAGGCACCAGGGTTGTTACAACCACTACCGATTCCGGATAAGCCATGGGAAAGCATTGCTATGGACTTTATCTTTGATCTTCCAAGGACGCCAACAGGGAATGATGGTATATGGACCATTATCTGCAGGTTCAGCAAGCAGGCCCATTTTATCCCTGTCAGGAAGAAGATAAAATCTGATCAGATGGCACGCTTGTTCATGTACAATGTGTTTAAGTACCATGGTATGCCACAATCGATTATCAGTGATCGTGATCCTCGCATGACCAGTTTGTTCTGGAGAGGATTGTTTGAGAACATGGGTACTACGCTCAAGTTCTCGTCTTCGTTTCATCCACAAACTGATGGACAGTCAGAAGAGGCCAATTCTACTGTCTTAGATCTGCTGAAATGCTATGTGTCAGATAATAAGGGCAAGTGGGAACAGTATTTGCCTATGCTTGAGTATGCGTACAATAATACGGTGCATTCGTCTATTGGCAAAGCACCTTTTGAAATTGTTGAAGGCGGCAAAAAGCTTCCTCCCATTTTGCACACAAAGGACAAGATCTTTGAGGCAGATCGATATGTTGAGAACATGGATGAGATGTATAAGAAGATTAAAGTTGCCTTGGAGAAAACTCAGGCAAAACAGAAAAAGGCTGCTGATCGTCACCGTCGTGAATTGCTACTATCACCTGGTGATTGGGTTCTCTTAAGGTTCGAAAAGGCAAGGTTAAAGAAGATGAAGGGCAAGGAACGGCTGTTTCCTAAGCTCAGCATGCGTTACTATGGGCCTTTTCAAGTGCTTGACAAGATCAGCGATGTGGCTTACAGGCTGAAATTGCCTGATGCGTGGAAGATTCATAATGCGTTTCACGTGAGTCTTCTAAGACCCTTCGTGGGTGATGTGCCAGAAGATATGCCAGTTGAGGATCAGCCAGAAGTTGAGGAACTTGATGAGATCCTGGTACCTGAGCAAGTTTTGGCACATAAGGACAGAAAAGTTAAAGGGACAAGTTGCAAGACGCTATTTGGTGAAGTTCAAGAACTATCCGCCTATGGATGCAAAGTGGATGGAAGAGCATGAACTGTCAGAGTCACCAAATGTATTGCAGCTTTACCTTGAAGCCTTTGGGTTACAGCCTACTTATGCCCCAACCCAACGTGTGCAAAGGAGGGGTAATGATAGAGCTAGTACATCGAATGTACATATGAATTCAGTGCCATAGATAGAAATGGCAAAAGTATGAAGGCCTCATTAAGTCATTTGTATCTATGTATGTTACGACCTTTCTTGCGGATACATGCGATGATAAAAGAGTGTTGATAGCACAAGATCATCAGTGGCGTGTATTTATGGTATGCAATCGAGGACGTTTGCGATTTCAAGAGGGGGGTATGTCACGAGGACGTGGCAGTTATTAACCATGTCACAGAGATGTGGCAACTGCTAACCTTGGTTGTTGGTTTCTTTCCAATGGGGTTTATTTTATTTATTTTGAGACCCTCTTTTTGAAGTAGCAAACGGTCGGACATTGTATGGCCAATGTGAACGGTAGATTCACCCGCAGACGGGAAGTGGTCGGCACTGGAATTCGTATGGTAAGAGGATGTCTAGGCTCAGAGCAAGATCATATAGGTCCCCCCGTCGCACTTAGCAAGTTGGTGGATACTAGGAAGTGAACTCAATTAAGGCGTAAAGTCAAGGTGGGACTACCAACAAAAAGTATCCGACAGTTGGGCCACATTGCATTTTTGGATGCGGTCCCAATGAGGATAGATGGTCAGAAGACCAGTGGGAGCCCAACGGAAGCATCTCCTAAAATTGAGGGAACTGCTATTTTGGGCCACGAAATGTGTTCGCGTCATTACCTTCGGTATGACTAGGGGAACACTTTACAACTCTGCCGCGAAGTCAACTGACGCACCAGTTGAGATATTTTTAGCAGGGAAAGCCCAAACTCGGAAACTGGGCGACGTGTCAGCTTGTGAGCGATTCTGCCACTCTGGGAGGCAAAAACGAGCTGCATATCATCAAAGGGGGCGCCATTTTCAGCCACAGGCGGATTGTAACAGGTACAGAAGCTATGGAATGCTTACCTTGCCCTCTATGCACAGTATGGTGACGGGAGTGATGCCCCGCACGCTACATACTGCTCTCTTTCTCCCCTACGTGCAGTTATGTGATGCCCCACAAGAGGGCTACTCATTTGACTGATGTACAGTTGTGTGGGTTCATGCTTTTGTGCTGAGGCAAGAGCCTCCTTGAGCAGGAACAGGGGTAGCTAACTGCTGCTCCAAAGCAGGCACTGGTGAGGGTCATAACCTCACCGCACAGGTGCAAAATCAGCGCTGTGTATGCGCTGTAATTTGACTGTTTTTCAACCATACGGACGCCAGGATCATTGGGAATCGTGCCCCACTGGCAAAGGACAGTTAGGGGACTGTTTGGGGCTGAAAACAGGGCAAAAACCAGTAAATACAGCGTGCTGAATTTACTGTTTTTGGACAGGAATCAGAGGGTATACGACAGTGCAAGCGAGTTCCAGCAGGGGAATTGGTTTCGCGCAAGTTTTGGGGCTGTTATGCTGCCGAAATTTGGCCAAATCAAATGGTATCTAGGTGGATACACGTGAAGGATTCCAAGGACCTTACCTTGTAATTTACCCTCCTAAAGAATAAAGAAATACCGAAAGGGGCGCCAATTTTGGGGCCTACAGGTTGTCGGCGTCTGCTCGGAGCATTCTAGCTTCCGAGCCGTGTGTGTGATGAAGTGTTAATTCTCGTTACAGGTCTCCTTTGCAAAGTGCTCTGTGTGTGTGTTTAAGTAAAGATTTTCGGGTGAAAGCCAACGCCTACCGCCCTACGGGCCGGTTTCAGAAAGTTTGGAGGTGATGTGTTTATAGTTCACGAATGGGGATTCTTGGACATAGTGTGGTCTATATAGTTCAATTTTCCATGAGGCAAATGGTGCTCAAGATGGCATTCTTCTAAGGTTAAAAAAAGATTGATGAAAGCATAACCTAGGTGTATCCAGTGGAGTGTACAGCTGCTGGGGTGTCCATGGTAGCTTCTTCATCGACTTGGTCTTCCTACATAAATGTCCACTATGCAGAGAGGGTGTTAAAGTTACAGCATCTCAAGTGAATAGCCCAACGTGAACCCAATATTTATTTTGGCTTCAGGTATTTATTTTACTTATTTGTCAAAGTCTGGGTAGGGAAATTTGCTAAGGTGACTATATAAGCACCACCTTACCCGCATTGTAAATTATCAATTCATTGCCAAGGTTGGTTGGTTCAGCTCTCTCTCTCTCTCTCTCTCTCTCTCTCTCTCTCTCTCTCTCTCTCTCTCTCTCGTATTCTCTCCATTGCTCTACACTTTCACATCATTGAATTTAATAAGGGGCGCCAGTGTTTGGGGCCAATGCATCTTGGCTGGGAACCCGGCTATGCCATGTCGACTCTCCTCTTCTCTCTTTCTATTCAAGTTCAAGTTATTTACAGATTTTGTTCGTGTGTTGCTGTTGATTTCTCGCTTGGAGTGTCCAAGCCTGTAACAGTGGTATCAGAGCTCATTACGATTCTTCTTCTACGGAGGATCCGATCCTTTCTATAGCACAAGTAGGTTCTTGCGAAGAATTTGACAGAGATGACACCCTTCCGACCTTTGGTCTGCGGAGAGATGAAGAAAAGCTGAGTCCCAGCCTGGAAACGAAAGAAACCAACGGAGATTTTGGCAAATTTCCAGTGGGGAATCATGACAGAGTGGAGTACAAACATCAACTGCAGGTTGACACGTGTGTGAAAAGATTGGTCAAGTACTCTAAAGACCCGAAATATGTGAATCACCTGAAGAATTACCTGCTTGATGAGATTCACTCAAGATGGGGAGAGGCCGTCAATTTTCCTCTTAAGACAATAATGAAGGAGAAAGAAAAGCCGAGTGCAGAAGAGCAGGAACTGTACTTGCAGAAAGAGTTTGACAAAGCTCTTGAAAAGAAGACAAACTGATTGATGAAAAGCTTAAGGCACTCTTGAAAGAAGAGGAAATCAACGGGTTTCCCCGGTTATTTGGGCCAGAAGTCGACTTTTGAGGTGGTGAGCAGATCTAAGAAGTTTCGAGGTTGACCTATAATATTCTTCGTCTTCAGAGAGTTCCGATAGTTTGTTGTCCTCTAGTTCCAGAGAGGATGAGAAAAAGTGGAAGAAGCGGAGCAAAAGCAACAAAAGCAAATTTTTGAAAAAGTCTAGAAGGCACAGAGAGCCATCTAGCAGTTCAGAGGAGGAGACCTCATCCTTTGCTAACAGTGTGGACAATGAGAAAAAGAACAAGAAGCCCAAGGAGTCCGAGGATGGGGGTCAATCAATCAAGTTTGAGACGTTTTCAGGCTATCAAGACACCCATTGAGCCCTTCAATTCATACAATAGTTTGGCGTCGCCTTCTTCGTTTGGAACGCTCCAAGGTACGAAGGGCGGCATCTTACTTGAAAGGAAATGCACAAACATGGTGGTCTACTTTGTTGTTGACCAGAGAAGCACCTAAGAAGTGGGTAAAATTCAAGGGAACTTTCACTTCTGTTTATAAGGACCATTTGGGCCTCACTCTAGAGAGGATTTGGTCGGAGAAGAGGACCCTCGGGAGTTGTAACTTTGCGAAGCATTAGTAAAGAGATACTGGAAGGGGAGCCAAGTCTTTGGGGCTAGTGCGTCTTGGCTCGGAACTTCGCCGTGCTGTGTCGACTCTCCTCTTTTCTATCTTTTTATTCAAGTTCAGTTATTTGTAGATTTTGTTTGTGTGCTTTTGATTTCTTGCTTGGAGTGTCCAAGCCTATAACAGATAAAGCCAGCTAGAAAGTGTAGTGGGTGTCATAGGGAAGACGCATAGCAAAATATCACTTGATAGTACTTGATTAAGATAACGCTTTATTCATGAATGTGTGAGAGAGAGAGAGAGAGAGAGAATTTTGGAGTTGGCACCAGATTTTGAACATGTTTTTCTTTACTGCTATGGGGAAAGATAAGGCAAGTACATGTGCAGAAAGATTCCCATCCTTTCTCCCTCATCCTGAATTGGAATAATCGAAGAGAAGATTCTCTCGGATATGGTTTGCTTTTATCGGGGAGGGGGATCTCTCACGTTTGAAGGCCTCAGTCTTTTTGTAAGTGAGAGCTACGAACCCCTTGTTCTGTTTTTGGCTCTTGTGTGACAGCTGACTAAGTAGAGGTTTGCACGGGCAGGTTTTTTGTTAGTTCTATTTTCCTAACTAAACCTTTGTCTGAGAGAGAGCTGGTGGCTTTCTCGATGTCGTATGTGGGAAGAGTCATTAGAGAGACTTGTTCGTCATTTTCAGCTCATTTCGAGTTGGAAAAATTAGCAAGCTGTTTCTGCTTGTTTGAAAGTAGTCTCGAATGCGAGGCTTTTTTCTTGCCCACCAATGATGTCTAGGGGCCGAGAGCTGTGATTTTCAGCTATTTGTCGCTATAAATAATTCCAAGAGTGTGAGAGAGGGTTTCTGACTCCAAATGTTTAATGAAAAATGACTAGAGAGCTCCCCTCAGCACACTAGGTGTGAGTCTATGAGCGCATCTTCAGCACAGGGGAAAAGAGTATGTGTGGGTGGAAAAAATGGAATCCACCTCGAGAAAGTTGCTTTTGAGAGAGCCAAGAGAAACAGATCTTATACCTTATGTAGCTACAAGAGAAGGGGTTGCCAGTTGTTGCCGGCGGGATGGCAACTGAGAGAAATTGCCCATGCCAGATCAGTCAATGCAGTAGATTTGTGGAAACTTTCAGGTTTTTTTGTAGGTAATGTCAATTTTGACCTGTTGTTAACACTAATCGGGCACAGTTGTTTTCATTAAGAAATGGCCCCACCATCATAGACTCACTCAAAAACTCACCCGCAGTGAGTCACATCAGGTTGCTTTGATAAGTTTAACCCTGCACTGCTCGTCACAGGGCTAGTATGACATGGAAAATTGGCTTTCGCATCTGGTTTGGCATCCTCAAATGCCAACAAATGATTAACATTCACTTGAACAAGTAAAAAAAGGCTAAATCTGTGGAGCTGAATCCCATTTTAAATCATGTGCTTGTACTACCACGTGTTTCTGTCAAAGTCGATCATGTGGAAGCGTAGAGACCAAGGAGAGAGAGAGAGAGAGAGAGAGAGAGAGAGAGAGAGAGATACTCCTGAACCAACCGACCTTGGCAATGAATTGATGATAATACAATGGGGGCTGACGGTTGCTTATATAGTAACTTCAGTAAATTGCCCTACTTAGATAAGTAAAATAAATACCTAAAAGCCAAACTAAATGATGGGATCACACTGGGCAATTCACTTAGAGATGCCAAAATTTTAACACCCTCTTTGCAGCTCATAGTGGACATAAATAGTGAGACCAAGTCGATGAAGAAGCTACCATGGACACCCCATGAGAGGATCCTTTCTATTGGATACACCTCGGTTATGCTATCCTTGTTGCCTCTTTCCTCTAGCGAACTCGTCCATTTGCTTTTGGCTTCACAATCTCGAGCCCAACAATTTTCCGGTTTCCTTGAGAATTGTGTCAAAGCATAGGCCGCTAGATGGATGGTTATCGATCTGCTGTCCATAGCCATTTGTTGGTTTTGGTTGATGTTGCGGGCGCTTGAGTAAGGGGAGGCCATTTTGAAGTTGCAAGATTTGGAAGGTGTGTATCCTTCCCGCACTCCAAGGGATTGGCCGCAAAATTGCACCAAGCCGCTCCAAACTTCGAATTCCTCACTGCTCTCCAAAAGTTTTGGTTGCCCTTGCAAGTCGCCTTCTAACTTCCCAAGCCAATAAGAAGCCGCCTTTAGATGCCCCTCTCTTGGGCTCTAAGATCCTTGCCTCCAAAGGCCGCACTAGTCCCAAGCCGTTTTTCACTTCCCTACGCACCACTTTTGATGCCCCTCACATGACTCTTTCTCCCAAGCCAAGGATGTCTGTAGCGTTTTAAAACATAGGCAACAACAGACCTTTGAGAGGATGGTGGACGTTGGGGGCGTCTTGTTACAAACTTGGACACCCCAAATCTAGAATCTAATACGACACACGAGAGAATCACTTCAAAGCACTTCACGACTTTAAATCACAGTTCAATTGAGTCAACGCGGCCCGACGTAGTTTCATGCCTAGAGAGATTGGCCCCAAAGACTGTTACCCCTTTCGGTATTTATTTTTGTATTAATGCGTGAGCAAAGTTACAAGTTCCGAGGGTCCTCTTTGCTCTGTAGCTCATCAGCTAATTGAGCTAGAGAGTGGCCTTGGGTTCATATTTAAAGGCCCTGAGGGCTCTCAAAAGCAATTACATGAAAAGCTTCAAACTCAAAAGCACTTGGCCCCAAAGCTGCAAGTGCCCAATGCGAAAATTTGTACACTGCCACGTCAATGGTTGTTAGTGCGTTTTACAGAGAATCCGTACGGAATGCCACGTCAGCAGTTTCGTGATTTGTGGCATTCGTAGAGCTGGGCATACAATGTACATTCTTTACTTTCTTTGTGTCCCTTGGTCCCACCTTGGCTGGTGCCCATAAGTTGGGACAACTTATTTCCGGTTAGTATGCCATGTCATTAATTTATGACATACCCCTCTCTTGAAAGAATTGTAGTCGCCCTTGATTACGCCTGCAAAAAGAGACAGAAGCCATAAACCACTTTAGTAGACACTGGCTCCAAGTACCGATGCACTAGACGACACAAATCTAGCACTTGCACAAAGACAAAAGTCAGTGCATATTCAAATCAAATCACATATATTCCATCCAAATTGAAGACCATGATTCCTGGCAACGTATATAGCAATCACATCTGGATCTCATTGATGTTGGATTAACTAATTCTTATTGCGATCATGTCTATAGAATCTCAAGATCAAAATGTTGTAGTCATTTCGCCTTTCAATCCTGCACTCAAACAAAATCACATGAAAGAGTACCTTAAATCAAATTTATTTTTGAGAATTCTTATGTCTAGAGAAAAATCAGTGACTTTATCCATCTAGGTAATCTGTGACTTCTTATGTCTAGAGGAAAATCAGTGACTTCTTATGTCTAGAGGAAAATCAGTGACTTTATCCATCTAGGTAATCTGTGACAAAGGAGCGGAGTAACTCCCCTCTTGTGTAGTCTTGTTTGCACCAGATTCAACCCTGCTAATTTGCGGGATCTCTCAGAATAGACGCAGCTAAACCAAAAGCCTCAATGTAAAGTTCCAATATTTGAGGAGTATCAACTAGGTCCTTCTCCTCCATCCACTTCGCATCCAATGCTAGATAGTTCTTGAATTTCGCTAAGAGCCGCCGAATCACTTTACCTTTCACTTTCCTTTCCATGTGAGCCAATATCTGCTCTGAATCGAGTATCTCCTCGCCCTCTTCCACCTCAGGTTGCTCGTCAACTGGCCCTCACCCTTAAAAGCTTTCAAGAGACTCACATGGAAAGCATTGTGAACCTTCCAAGTGTCTGGCAACTTGAGTCTGAAGGATACGTCATTTATCTCTTCTTGAATGTGGAAAGGGCCGTAATACCTCATGCTAAGCTTTGGAAAAAGCCGCTCCTTTCTCTTTCTTTTCCTCAGTGTGCCTTCTTAAAACGTAGGAGCACCCAATCTTTTCCTTCAATTGCAAGTCGCGTTTGTGTTTATCCACTGCCTTCTTATGCCGAGCTTGAGACTTCTCTAGAGCCTCGCGAACCTTGGCAAAAGGAGTCTCAAAATCCCTCGTGTATTGATCTGCTTCAAAAATCTTGTCTTTGGTGCTTAGAAATGGAGGAACCTTCTTAGCACCTTCAATTACCTCAATGGTGTTTTCCCTGTCGAAGAGTTAACCGTGTTGTTGTTGGAAAATTCCACCAAAGGCAAGTACTTTTTCCATTGTGTCTTCTGATCCAAAATGTAAGACTTCAATAAATCCAACACCATTGAATTGGCTATCTCAGATTGCCTATTTGTATGTGGGTGGAATGAGGATGACAACTGCAACCTTGTGCCAATGTTCTCCCAGAGTGCCCTCCAAAACAAACTCGTGAATCGGGGATCTTTGTCCGAGACTATTGACTTAGGCATGCCATGTAACCAAAAAATCTATGAGATGAACAGTCTTGCCCAATGGTCAGGCTTAACCGTCTTCTTTACCGGAATGAAGTGAGCTCGCTTGCTAAATCTATCAATGATTGTCCAAATGCCATCGTGCCCACTTTGGGTCTTGGGAAGATAAAAAACGAAATTATAGCAATGATTTCCCAGGGGCGAGAGGGAATGGGTAAAGGCTGTAGAAGTCCCAGTGCCTTATGCCTATCAAACTTGACCTTTTGGCATAGTAAACAACTACGAACAAACTCATCCACATCCTTTTTTACCCTCGGTTGGTAAAAGTAACGTTCAACACCCTTCAAGGTGGTATCTATGCCGTGATGACCCAAAAAAGGTGGACACTAGTACTCTATCAAAACCTTTTCCCTCAAAGGCTGTGTAACACACAACATCGTTTTCCGCATTAAATAGTCATCCCCTATGGAATAGCTTGTAATCGTCTCTCCACTGTCTACAAAGTCGAGATCTGTGAAAAATTGCTTTTCCAAAAATTGCTTCTGCAACAAGAAGTAGCGTAAACTTTGATGATCTGAAAGATTGTAAAATCAACTTCAAGTAAATAGTATTGCCAGTGCGTAAGAGCATGGATAACTGCCAATAGCTCTTTCTCATAAATTTGTGCTACCATCTTTGGACTTGAAAACATCCTGCTCTCGTAAGCAATGACATGGTCATCTTGCATCAAAACTGCTCCCAGACTACGACGACAAGAATCACAATAAACTTTGAATGGCTTTTGCAAGTTTGGCAAGGCCAACACCGGTCCTGTAGTCAATTTCTCTTTGAGAGTCTAAAAAGCGGTAATCTCTGTCGGTCCCCACGTGAAAGGGGCTCTTTTCTGAGTCAGTAAATGCAAAGGAGAAGCTATCTCGCCAATAGTAAGAGCACAAACCCATAAAACATGAACTTCATGAACATTTTTCAAGTCAGGCCAGCCACGAATGGTCTCTTTTTTGGCCGCGGGTCCAACATTACTGTAACAAACTTGGACACCCCAAGTCAAGATTCTACCGCGACACAACAGAGATTCACTTCAAAATACGTCACATATAAAAAGAGAGTTGACACGGACGGACGTAGCTCCATGCCAAGAGATACTGGCCCCAAAGACTGGCGCCCCTTTCGGTATTTCTTTTATATTAATCTTTGAGCAAAGTACAACCAAACCCGCGGGTGTTCACTTTGAGACTCTACGTCGAGATGCTCTGCAGAGTGAGCCCCTAGGGTCACTTATAAAGAGCTACAATGGATGCTAAAAGCAGAGCCCCAAAAGCTTTCAAACTCAAAAGCAATTGATCTAAAATCAAGTGGTCCAAAAACTGCCACAAAAAGCTGTCAACGAGAAATCCTTACGCTACTGTCAATGCAAAAAGCGAGCGTCCGTACAATGCCACGTGAGCAGTCAACCCGTATCGTGGAATTTCGTACAATAGCTTGTCAGCATAAATACAGAGAATCTGTACGGTCAGCCAGTTAGCCACATCATCAGTTGTGTTTGGGTGGCTCTACCACGTGACCATTTTGTGATATACCCCCCTCTTGAAAGAATTGTAATCGCCCTCGATTACGCCTGCAAAATAGACAGAGGCCATAAACTGTCTTAGTAGACACTGAGTGTTAGTACCGACGCACTAGACACGACAGTCACATCACATGAAAAATCACAGAATTTTTTTTTAGACCATGACCATCTGCAACGTATTTAGTAATCGCATCTAGATCCATTCCGGACTTCACTGATGCCCGATTAACTAATCCTTATTGCAATCATGTCTATAGAGATTTATGAGACCGAAATGTTGCAATCATTTTGTCTTTCAGTTCCTGCACTCAAACAAGTCAAATGAGAGAGTACAAATCAATCATATAATTTCCAAAATTTCGTGTCATAAGGTTGTACCGTAGAATACTGATCAACCCATTAGTATCCCTGAAATCGAAAGGAGACATCAGTGACCTTATTCAAAAATCAGGGTAATCTGTTGACAAAGGAGCGGAGTAACTCACCTCCTGTGCAAATCCACTGCACTAGATTAACCCTTGCTGAATTCGGGGTTCTATCCGAGTAGACTATGCTAAATCGAATGCTTCAAGGTAAGGAGTATCTGCTAGGTCCTCCTCCTCCATCCACTTCGCATCCAATGCAGGATAGTTCTTGAATTTAAGCGAGAACCACCTAATCAATTTACCTTTTATCTTTATATCCTTGTGTGCCAAAATCTGTTCTGGAACGAGTATCTCCTCGCTTTCCTCCACTTTGGGTTGCTCATCAGGCTCCCCATCAATTGGCACATCGCCTTTAAAAGGCTTCAATAGACTCACATGGAATGCATTGTGAATCTTCCAAGTATTGGGAAGCTTGAGTCTAAAGGAGACACCATTTATCTTTTCTTTTATCTGGAAAGGGCCATAATACCTCATGCTAAGCTTTGGAAAAATCGGCTCCTTTTCTTTTTGTTTTCTTAGGCGTGCCTTCTTAAAATGTAAGAGCACCCAATTTAATTTCAAATCTCGTCTATGTCGATCTGTTGCCTTCTTATGTCGTTCTTGAGATTTTGCTAAAGCCTCTCGGACCTTGGCAAAAGCAGTGTCCAAGTCCCTCGTGTATTGGTCGACTTCAAAAATCTTATCTTTAGTGCTAATGAAGGGTGGAACCTTTGGCTTCAATAAATCCAGAACAACTGAATTTGCAATCTCAGATTACCCATCTGTTTGCGGGTGGAATGATGACGAGAACTGCAACCATGTGCCAATGTTCTCCCAAATAGCCCTCCAAAACAAACTCGTGAATCGGGGATCTCTGTTGGAGACTATTGTCTCAGGCATGCCATGTAATAAAAAAATCTGTGCAATGAACAGTCTCACTAAATGATCCGGCTTGACTGTTTTCTTCACTAGAATGAAGTGAGCTTGTTTGCTAAATCTGTCGATGACAGTCCAAATGTCATCTTGCCCACTTTGTGTCTTCGGGAGATAAAAAATGAAATCCATTGCAATACTTTCCCAGAGGCGGGTGGGAATGGGTAAAGGCTGTGCCTTATGCCTGCCAAACTTGACCTTTTAGCATACTAACAATTGCGAACAAAGTCGTCCACATCCTTCTTGAGTCTCGGCCAAAAGAAGTAACGCTCCACACCTTTCAAGGTGGTGTCAATGCCGCGGTGACTCGTAAAAGGTGGACAATGGCACTTAGTCGAAACCTTTTCTCTCAACGGTTGTGTGACACACAACATCATTTTCTTCATCAAGTAGCCATCCCATATGGAATATCCCGCTACTACCTCTCCATTCTGTATTCGAGTCAATACATCGGAAAAATCCGGATCTGTGGCGTATTGATCAACCATATCCTCGAAGTTTCTATGATGAATCGCGGAATTAGCCAAGACTAGGGGCTTCCGAGACAATGCATCTGCCACCAAGTTTTTCTGTCCCTGAACATGGACAATCTGGAAGTGAAATTGTGACAAGATGTTAGCCCACCACATCTGCTTTTTTGAAAGTTGCTTCTGTGACAAGAAGTAGCGTAAACTTTGATGATTAGTAAAGATCGTGAAATCAACTCCGAGTAGGTAATGTTGCCACTGAGTAAGAGCATGGATCACTGTCAAGAGCTCTTTCTCATAAATCTGTCCCGTCAATTCTGGCCTTGAAAACAATCAACTTTCATAGGCAATCACATGGCCTTCTTGCATTAAGACCGCTCCCAGACTACGACCACTTTAAATATACTTTGAATGACTGTTGCAAGTCCAACGAAGTCCACACAAGTCCAGTTGTCACAAACTAATGACGTGGTTGGTCCTCGACCATGGCCCCCAGACACACCTGTATAACTGATGACATGGCAGCAGCCTGGATTATGCACCGACAGACTGACAGATGGCAAATTGTATGTACGCTTGGAAATCATGCCGCAAATCACACTGCTAATGTGGCAGTCTGTATGGAATTCTAGAAATTACATTGGATGATTTTTATGGCAGCTTTTGGGACAATTGCTTTTGAGTTTAATGATTTTTGGGCATCCCTTGTACTTATAGATAAGTGGGCTAGGCCTCACTTCTTAGAGCATCTGGATGCAGAGTCTGAGAGTGAGCGCTTGCCTACTCTCTTGTACTTTGAACACATATTAATATAAAAAGAAACACCAAAAGAGGCGCCAGACTTTGGGACTAATACCTTTGGGCACGGAATTACACCGAGCCATGTCAACTTTGTGAACTGTTTTGAAGTGAATCTCTGTTGTGTCGCGGTAGAATCTTAACCTGGGGGTATCCAAGTTTGTTACAGTGGTATCAGAGCGCGATCGATTTCTCTTCTACTGGGAAATCTGATCCTTTTCTCACGGCTTTTCTCACGGCACTTATGGATTCCAACAAGAAATAGACAACTTCTTCTGCATCTGCGAATGTGGGAGGAGACCACGAAGAAGATTCTCATGAGCAAACAGAGGAAGAGTACGGCCCGCCTTGGCCTACTTTGTTTGAGATTGAAGAGATGGAACGTCGACAATTGGTTGACGAGGCAACAAAGCAGATGGTTAAAATTGTGAAGGATTCAAAATCTGCAAAATTTTTGTCTTAGCAATCCATCACAGACACCCAGTGGTGGCAGAAGGCCACAAAACCACCCATCAAACCGACAATCAAGAAACCTTCTTCTCTGAGGATGTTTACAGAGCAAGAGTTACAAAAGGGGATTCAGACACAGATCAGTCGGCTTTTGACGCAAACAACAAATCCAAAAAGCACGAGAAAAATCACAAGAAAGGAACTGACTTCCCGGGTTATTTGGGTCATCAATCTTCTTTTGCATCCGCAAGAAAGAAAAAGAAGCGTGTATGATTTGAAGGACTACCCAATTCTTCTTCTTCTTCTTCTTCCGACAATTCTTCTAGCTCTTCTGACTCGAGCGAAAAAGACAGAAAAGGCAAACAGAGAATCAATAAGCAAAGCTTCGGAAAGGGCAAGAAAAAGGAAAAGAAGCCTAGATTTTGCCCAATTTTTGACGGTTCTACAGAGGAGTCATCCTCAGACAGTTCGGACTCCGGCGATCACATGTTTTATGCAAAAAAGAAGCATTTTTACAGAGCCAACCAATATGACTTCCTCGAAGATAAAAGCAAGAAAGTAAAAGAATTCAAAGAAGGTGGGCAGTCAATTAAGTTTGACTCTTTTTTTGGATTCCGAGATGCTCCGAGGGCTTTGGCCTTCATTCAGCAATTTGACATAGCTTTCTTCGGAGGGCATTACTCAGAGAACTCCAAGATTAGGAGTACTACATCTTTCTTCAAGGGAAATGCTCGAACATGGTGGTTCACTCTTTTTCTGAGGTAGGAAGCTCTAGTTAAATGGTTGAAATTCAAAAGGATCTTTATTTCTTCTTGGCTGACTCGGGAGTAGAACGAGATATACGAACGGCTTGGAATCATCTTCGGATGACCAAGGGAGATTCTCTGGACGCTTATTGCGAGAGATTTTGGAACTCTTTTCTACCAACCTCTTCATTTAAGAAGGTCTCGTTTAAGGAATAGATTGAGCGGTTTTGCTGCGGACTTCCTACAGAGATCCGAGACTACTACTTGGAACAAAAGTCAAATTCTATTCAAGAATTGATGGGTCATGCGAAACGGGATTTTGCGATAAATTCAAGCAATTTGACTTACCCCACTGAAAAGATCTTGACTCAGGGAACCCAACAGACTTCTAACAATGAAAATAGAAAGAGAAAGAGTTCCCAAGAAAAGAAAGACAAGGATATACGACCCTAGCTCACTCTTCGAGAGAGGGCCAATTACAACAAAGAAGGAAAGTGTTTTGGATGCAGGGAACATGGGCACGGTGAAGTGCCCCAGAAAGGCACAACAAGAATAGAATGAAGACATGCTAGAGACTTTGAGAGCAGATGAGGAACGTGGCAGCAAGAGAAGGAAAGATAAAATCAAGATTGGTTCCAAATTGCATGGGTAATGACCCAACCATGATTGATGAAAGTATAGAACTTTACCGAGCTTGGGGCAAAGTGAAAGATCAAGAAGCCCTGATATTCTTTGATGGAGGAGCCAAGGCTAACTTCATTTCACCTAAATTGGCGGTGCGGCTCGAGATTACACCCGATCGGATGGGACCACAAGCAGAGGCACTTCTAGCGGCACCCAAACGGGACATAGCCATTGCACCTATCATTGGCAAACTTTGATTACATTTTCAGGGGTATTTGGGGCACGAGGACTTTTACATAATGCCCTTGAAAGGTTGTGACGTCCTCCTTGGAGTCCCTTGGTACCACAAGAACAACATCGTGGTCGATTATCGGGCGAAGAAAGCTGAAACTGAAGGGCGAGTCTGTCCCTATTGTATCGACTTCGGCCATTTCTAAATTAATAAAATCCACCCTGTTTGTGTACTCTATCTAGTTGAAAGAGTTAAATGATGAACATAGAACGAATATGTCTGAACTTGATAAAGAACGCTAAGATTTTCTCCACACTCATGCTGATTGCTTTTCTGAGGGCGTGCCAGGCACGTTGCCACCATCTCGTCCTGAGGATCATACTGTTGATCTGATACCTGGAAGCACACCATCGAATAGGCCACCTTACCGTGTGAGCCGAGTCCAGAATGAAGAGATTATGAACCAAGTGAAAGACCTCTTGGAAAAGGGTCTTATCCAGCAGAGTACTTTACCCTACTGCTCTCCGGTGTTGTTGGCTTTAAAGAAAGATGGATCTTGGAGAATATGCATTGATTATAGAGCTCTCAATAACATCACCATCAAGAACAGATTTTCGATTCCAAGGATCGATGATATTCTTGACTGATTACAAGGATCCTCTTATTTTAGCAAGATCGATTTGAAAAGCGGTATCATCAGATCTAAGTCGCGTTGGGAGATGTCTACAAGACAGCTTTTTGGACGAGCTTCGGTTTATATTAATTTTTGGTGATGTCTTTTGGCCTTACCAATGCTCCAACGACTTTCAACCGAATGATGGATATGATTTTCACAGAGTACATATCTTTTGTTGTCACTTTCTTCGATGACATTATAGTCTTCTCCAAGGATGAGGTAGAACATAGACACCATCTGCTACAAGTCTTTCAGGCATTGCAAGATTAAAAGTTAGTAATCAATGCCAAGAAGAGTAAATTTTTCTTACTAGAGATACACTTTTTGGGACACATCGTCTCAGCATTAGGAGTATAGATGGACCCGGCCAAGATTGACACTATACATGATTGGCCCAATTTGAAGAATGTCCATGAAGTTAGAAGCTTTTTGGGCTTATGTTCTTACTACCGGCGGTTCATTAGAAGATTTGCAGAGGTCGCTTCCCCTTTGCACATTCTGAAATAGAAAGGAGTCCCTTTCTTGTGGGGACCCACAGAGGTGACCGCCTTTCAGACTTTGAACGAGAAATTGACTACGGGACCAGTTTTGACTTTGCCGGATTTGCAAAAGTCATTCGAAGTATATTGTGATGCTTGTGGTCGTAGTCTGGGTCTGGTCTTAATGCAACAAGACCATGTCATTGCCTATGAGAGTCGATTGTTTTCAACGTCGGAATTGATAGCACAGATTTATGAGAAAGAGCTTTTGGCAGTTATCCATGCTCTTACTCAGTGGCGACATTACCTACCTGGAGCCGATTTCACGGTCTTCACTGATCATCAGAGTTTACGCTACTTCTTGTCACAGAAGCAGCTTTCGAAAAACCAGATGCGGTGGGCTATCATCTTGTCACTGTTTCACTTCCAGATTGTCTACGTACAAGGACGAAATAACGGAAAAAGCCGTTAGTCTTGGCTTTTTCCGTGATTCATCATAGAATTTTCGAGGACATGGTCGATCAATACACCACAGATCCAAATTTTTTGGATGTATTCACACGAATACAGAATGTGGAGGTAGTAGCGGGATATTCCATATGGGATGGCTCAAGAAAACGATGTGCGTTACACAATCATTGAGAGAAAAGGTTCTATTTGAATGCCATTGTCCCTCATTTACGGGTCACCGTGGCATTGACACCACCTTGAAAGGTGTGGAGTGTTACTTCTTTTGGCCGAGACTCAAGAAGGACGTGGACTACTTTATACGCAATTGCTTGGTATGCCAAAAGGTCAAGTTTGACAAGCATAAAGCACAGGGATTGTTATAGCCTTTACCCATTCCCACCCGCCCCTGGGAGAGTATTGTTGTGGATTTCATTTTTGATCTCCCGAAGACACAGAGTGGGCACAATGGTATGTGGACTCTTATTGATAGATTTAGCAAGCAAGCTCATTTCATTCCAGTGAAGAAAACAGTCAAGCCATACCATTTAGCGAGAGTGTTCATTGCCCAAATATTCAGATTACATGGCATGCCTGAAATAGTCTCTGACAGAGATCCCCAATTCACGAGTTTGTTTTGGAAGGCTATTTGGGAGAACATTGGCACACGGTTGCAGTTCTCGTCATCTTTCCACCCCCGCAGACAGATGGCAATCTGAGATTGTAAATTTAGTCATACTGGATTTATTGAAGTCTTACATTTTTTATCAGAAGACTCAATGGGAATTTTTTTTGCGCTTGGTGGAATTTGCCTACAATAACACGATCCACTCTTCGACGGGGAAGGCGTCATTTGAGATTATTGAAGGTGGTGTTCCATCCTTCCTTAGCATGAAAGATAAGATTTTTGAAGCCGACTAATACATGAGGGACTTGGACATTGCTTTTGCCAAGATCCGGGAGGCTTTGCAAAATCACATGAAAGACACAAGAAGACAACAGATCAACACCGTCGCGATTTGAAATTAAAGGAAGACGAGTGGGTGCTCTTACGTTTTGAGCAGGCACGCCCATGAAAGAAAAAGGGAAAGGAGCGGATTTTTCCAAAGCTTAGCATGAGATACTATGGACCTTTCCAGATAAAAGAAAAGATAAATGATGTCTCCTTTACACTGAAGCTGCGCGATACTTGGAGAGTTCGCAATGCTTTTCATGTGATTCTCTTGAAGCCTTTAAAAGGCGATGTGCCCGATGATGGGGAGCCATATGCGCAACCCGAAGTGGGGGAAAGCGAGGAGATACTTGTTCCAAAACAGATATTGGCACATAAAGATAGAAAGAAAGATTAAAGGTAAAGCGATTAGGTGATTCTTGGTTAAATTCAAGAACTATCCTGCATTGGATGCGAAGTGGATGGAGGAGGAAGACCTAGCATATACTCCTCAGATTTTGGAACTTTACCTTGAAGCATTTGGTTTAGCATAGTCTACTCCGATAGAACCCCGATTTCAACATGGGTGAAACTAGTGCAGCGGGCTTGCACAAGAGGGGAGTTGCTTTGCTCCTTTGTCAACAAATTACCCTAATTTTTGATATAGCCGTGTCAACTTTGTAAATTGTTTTGAAGTGAATCTTTGTTGTGTCGCGGTAGAATATTAACTTGGGAGTGTCCAAGTTTGTTACACCAATAGTCATTTTTTCTTTAAGTTTCTGAAAGTCACCTCTGTCGGTCCCTGCAAGAAAGGGACTCCTTTTTGAGTCAATATGTGCAAAGGGAAAGCTACCTCTGCAAACTTTCGAATGAACCGCCGGTAGTAAGAACACAAGCCCATGAAGCTTCTAACTTCATGAACATTCTTTAAATCTGACCAATCGCGTACACTCTCAATCTTGCCCGAGTCCATCTGTACTCCTGCCGCTCAGACGACGTGTCCGAGAAAGTGTATCGCCGACAAAAAAAAATCACTCTTTTTGGCATTGATAACTAATCTGTGATCACGCAATTCCTGAAAGACCTGTAGCAGATCGTGTCGATGTTTTGCTTCATCCTTGGAGAAGACTATAATGTCATCAAAGAAAGTGCCGACTAAGATCGATACTCTCAAAAAATCATATCCATCATTCGGTTGAAAGTCGCTGGAGCATTGGTAAGGCCAAAAGGCATCACCAAAATTTCATACAAACCAAAACTTGTTTGAAAGGCTGTCTTGTAGACATCTATTGGAGTGATTTTGATCTTTGATATCCGTTTTTCAAATCAAATCCTGCTAAAACAAGAGGATCCCTGAAGTCGGTCAAGAATATCATCGATCCTTGGAATCAAAAATCTGTTCTTTATAGTGATTTTATCGAGAACTCTGTAATCAATGCACATTTTCCAAGATTCGGCTTGCTTTAATACCAAAACAACAACACCGGAGAGCAGTAGGGTGAAGTACTCGACCCGATAAGACCCTTTTCAAGAGGTCTTTTACTTGGCTCATGATCTCTTCATTTTGGGCTTGGCTAACACAATAAGATGGCCGGTTCGGTGGTTGTGGGACGGGTGTCTAACCTCACTCCTATCTTATTGCAGACATAGCGAGAACCACGAATATAATTGTCAATCCATGGGGGCGAAGCTCACTCGACTAGTGCGTAGAGGCTACAAGAGGTTGTCAATCTCTTGAAAAACAACAAACAATTTGCATCTAACTCAAGCTACATCAAATGATTGAATCACCGAAAGCTAATTACTCACATCGACAAACAAATCACATCCATTACAGCATCAAACAACATCCAAATGTTACGAAACTTCTAGGACATATTTATAAGACCTAAGCATAGATGCTTATGGTCTCAATTCTCACTTTAGGTCAAGTGCAAAAATTACGATTATTAAAAGTAGTGAGTTTTTGACCTAGTTGTTTTTTTTACCCAGAATGCATCTGAACGCTTAGGTAATGATGTTCCAATATCCCACCTATACTTAGTTTTTGATTTTAAAGCTTAAATTCCTACTTATGATGAGATTAGGCCGTGGGTCGGCGACACCAAAAGCTACGGATTACTATGAAGCACTTACGCCAATGCGTAGAGCTCTTACCTGTGGTTACAACACAATAGACGTGACTGCAATGTGACAATCGAGAAGGGAGTAGGAAGCGCGAGAAGGAGAGAAGCGAGCACCGTTAGCTCACGCTGTATTCCTCTTATCCAAAAACTTATGAAAAACTTACAAACATTGGCTTTTATATCTAAGACAGGTTGATACAATCTGGAATCTTGTAGCCCCAGCTCATCAATCACAATGTTTATCTAGAAAGTAGGAGTTAAAATATTCCCGATTCATCAAAATAATAAATGTTATCACAATGAAAGATCTGAAAAATGATATCCGAGTTCGCTTACTGCTAAAATTCTCCCCCTCCTCGACTGTGTCGTCCCTTGACACAACTTCATGGACTGAAGTAGTCTTTGGGTCGACGGCTGGCAAGGCGGTCTTTCAACACGTTTAAGGATTTTTCATATCTGAGTCTTCTCTCTTTGTCAAGAATTTGCAAGAACTTCATGGTGACTCGATTTTTAAGCTCAATGGCTGAGTAGCCAACAAATCTGGATGTGAGGTTGCTTATCACTTGCCCAAATATCTTCGTTCTCCTAGTGAAGAAACCTATATAAAATGCTTCCTCAAACGCCAACATATTGCTTGAGAGCAAAAACATGCATCGAACGTAGAAGCCATAAAGGACTTCTTCGGAAGGCTGGCCACTCAAGTCGTAGCAGAGACCCTTGTTACCGTCGAGGAACAAAATCCATGGTGCTCCTGCTTGCTCTGGCTCGTGAAAATCTTGAAGACATGTGAGCATCATTCTGCAGATCTTATATAGCATGGCACATGAGAGGCCAAGGAGGCTTTTGAAGAAAGTCATGGCGCCCGTTAGGGTTTTCACCATTTGCGACAAAAGTAAATAATCGTGATTATTTACAATTCAAGATTTTTTTCAACTTTTTGCATTTTTGATATCATAGCTTGAAATATATAGCCATTTAGGTGCTCTAAGTGAAGTGTGGGCTCAATTGAGTGCAAGGGGTGGAAATGATGCCAGATTTAGGTTTTAATTCTTTGAAACAGTAGATATAAAGAGATTTTGAGATCCAAACTTGCTCAACTTTGGTCAGTGGACTTGGGACATCATGTGCTTTGGTCCCATAAGGTCAAAGTTGCAATTTTCTCCCATTTTGGCAAGAAAGTGAATAATCGCGATTGTTTCATCAAAATGAACATTTTTTGGTGCAACTTGGTTCTAGGCTTAGACCCTGTGTATGAGATATGGGGTGATTTAGATAAAAAATGTGACAGGTAACTCAAAGTTTGGATTGGAAGGACTCCTTTGCGTTTTTACAATTTTCAAGTTTTTCTTCATCATTTTGGCTCATACTTGAAATGTGGCATGTAATAGGTGTGTACAAGTGATAGGTGAAGTAAAGGTACCATTTTCAAGCCAAAAAAGTACAAAGTTAATAATCACGATTATTTACAGCAGTCTTTTTTTTTGCTAAACTTGACAAATTTTTACCTAGACATATTCAATACACCTAAAACAAGTCCTAAATTGAATTTGGTAAAGTTTTGTCGTGACGGCGTTACTTCGTGCTTTGTCGACTCTGAAATCACTGACTTTTGTGATTAGATGGTCTATGGAGTAGGTAAGTCACTTTTGAAGCTATGGACTTGTCCACTACATAGTCATGAAGCTACCCATCCAGTTTTGGCCCATTTGGAGTCAGTTTGACTTCATATGTCAAATTTGACGCTTTGTAGCCTTCAAGCTGTTTTCTGTTTTATGAGAGCTTGTTTTGACAGTTTTTATGAGACCATCCATGTACATTGTGTATAGACCTAGTCTATAAGCTATCTGTAGTGTCAGAATCCAATTTTGGTATCTGGCCAAAACCTAGCTTTTCTACTTGGAACCCCCCTCGACCCCTGCCGAATGGTCATTTGGTGATATAGAAGTGTTCTATTATATAGGGGTATGCTACAGTTCCAGTCTCGTCTGATTTGGTTGAGCTGACAGGCTGCTATGGTCAATTTTTGGTTGTAGGACTTCGTGCACTGCGGTTTCTAGGGTTTTTTCTTGAGCTTAGACTTGCTACCGGCCATATAGAAGTAATCATTGATAAGCATAGAACTTACCCCTCATGTTTCGTGTGAGACGGCGTTGTAAACGGGCGATCTGTTGATTCCGAAAATCGCGCGCGAAGAAGATCGAAAGCTCTCTTCTCCAAGGGCGACTAGTGGAAATGAGGTGATTTTAGACTATCTTGGATATCTATACTCGGACATCCCAAACCATTTTTCTCCAAATTTCCCTGTTAGTCCTACTAAGCTGTGAAATCTATGTTAGACTTAAAAATTTCCTCAATCGGATTCCGATTGCTCATTCTGCAAGAATTTGCACAAGTAGGCCTTGGCCGCCTAATTTAGGCTTCTCGCTTTCATCTGTCGAGTTGAATGAAGTTTTTTGTGCATATCCGCCTTGTCCTTCTGATCATCAGCGTATCTTCAGTTTTTCCATCTAAGCTCATTTGCTATTTATTATTAATTTTTGACGTGTTTATTGAAAACATCAAAGGAAATAACAAAATGCACTAAAAAAGCAAAGTGAAAATCCAATAATTAAAAAAATCCATTGAAAAACACAGCTTTATTGTTTTTTGGTAGATTTCTCTATTTTTAAGTCCTAATATCAAGAAAAATGATTAAAAAATAACAAAAAACGATCAATTTTTATGATTTGTAATAGTATATACACTGTTTATACTCATCGAGGATATATTATCTGTTAAATTTCGTCTATTGATGACTTGTTAAGGACATTATTAGGTAATTTTATAAAAAATCACACGTTAATATCAAACTTTTTTCTCCCTTTTCAAACATTGCCCTTAATTACTTAGTTCCCTTCCACCCCTCCTAAATGGTGTACTCCGGGACGATTGTGTGCATGGGTTGAATAATAGTGTCTATGCATAGCCTTAGTTGGCTCTACCATGCTTTTAAGATCAATGCATTTTAAACCATGATGTTGTGCATGAGGTGGGTCTTGAGTAATTACCTCAAGGGTTTCTGATGTCGAAGTTTTCTTTTGCTATCTTCCAAAGATCAATTCTTGTAACATGTGTTCTCTTTGCTTTATTGTACCATCAGGATGCTTTGATACGCTGATTTCTTGAGCTGTTGGTATCAATATTGGTAATTGTCAAGCTTTACCCGCCATTGATATCTTGGTTTGTCTTGGTCAGAATGTTGTGGTTGAGTCTTTTGAGACTTAACTCTCCATTGCTCCATCGGTTTTACAGTTTGCAGAGAAGATAAGTGCTCCTTTTTCTTCCAAATCCATTTTGTTTTAGGTTTCCTGCTTGAAGATGCTTCTCTTTGTGTTTTAAACCATGAAACCATCTTTGGTACAGTAGATGATGTTTTGGCTACCCAAATTTGAATTGGCTTGTCCTTAAGCTGTGATTTTGGTACCCAAATTTGCATGACTCCTTGCATGCTACTTGGAGCATTTGTTTGTCTATAGGATGGAGAAGATTGATTGCTCTGTGGTTTGCTCTGTCAGTAACCTCCTTTCCATTCCTCTTTGCCTGGTGTAATTGAAACAATGAGTTTTTCTCCTTTAGGTGATAGCTTGAGCTGATTGGTATCCCTATCTGGTAGTGCCTTGTAAGTTCGCATCCATGAGATTCCAAAAATCATTGTCTCATTCATGTGTTCATCTGGTAAGCATACAAACTGATGAGGGCATGACCATCCATGTACTATCACATTTAAGTTGACTACTCCCGATGTTGGTGTTGGGTTCTTGTTGCATCCTTTAATAGTCGATATTTTCGATGTCAAAGATTGACTTGTTGCTTTCTTGTACGTGGAATAATTGACTGTATTTACTCGAGCTCCTGTATTGACCAATGCATTTGTGCTATGCTTGTTCAGTAGTACTTTGATGCGAAGGTCCATTCCATCTAACCATTCATCATTCGTTGACACCGCATCTTTCTGTAATTCCCATAGTCGGTCATCTAGTTCCAGAGTGTTGATGGGAATGTGTATTTGTTGATTTTTGCTGTCGTTTTATCTTTCTTTGCTTTGCTGCATGCATCTTTTCTAGCAATTCATTTTTTAGCGGAAAATTGTACTTTTTTAAACGGCATCCACTAATCCAATTAGCCATTGGTTCACCATCTAGGGTGGACAACTTGATTGATCCACTTGGAGATACATCTTCAATGATAAACGGTCTGTTTTCCTTTTTCTTAAACTTGAAAATGTATTGCTTAAGGGAATAGACTAAAACTAAGTTTTCTTTTTTGAAGATTTTGGTAATTAGATGAAAATCAAAAAACTGTTTTTGTTTCCGATTTTGTGCATAGATATGAGCTACAACAGTTATCCTTTGCTCATCAAGCTTTTCTAAATCTTACAAGTCTCTGACAATTCATGTCTAGTCCACTCAAGATCCTTAGCTACCCTTAGTGTCGGCAATAGAAATTCTATTAGCAGTATGACATCAAGACCATAAACAAGGTTAAAGGGTGTAGCATTTAAGGTTGTATTGAATGAAACTCTATAAGCCCATAGAGCAGCATGGAGATTCATTTCCCAATCTGTCCGTCCTGAACTAACCACTTTAGTTAATACCGAGCTAAGAATTTTATTTGTATGCTCAGCTTGTCCATTTGCTTGTGGGTGCCAGGGAACTGATTTGTTATGGATGACCATAAATTCATTAGCAAATACTCAATTACCTCATTGAAGAAATGAGTTCCCCTATCATTGACAATTTCTATTGGCAGCCCATATCTTGTGAAAACATTCTCATATAAGAATGCGGCTGTGGTTCTGGCATCATTCCTTTGAGGTACTTTAGCCTCTGCCCACTTGGTCAAATAGTCCGTAGCTATAATGATATATTGAGCTTGGGTTCTATAAGCAGGTGGTTGTATTGGCCCAACAAAATCTATACCCCATTTTGCAAAAGCCCTAGCCCCCGTCAGTAGTCTTAAGGGCATGCTATCTACACGGGTTGGCATTTTTGCTCGTTGACATGCGTCACAGCTTTGAACATATTCATTGGTATCTGCAAAAAGTGTTGGCCACCATATGCTTGCCATTAAGATTGCTCTTGCGGTGGTCTCACTAGAGAAGTAACCTCCAGCTAATCCAGCATGTGCTTGTTCTATGATGGGAATATATTCGTCTTTATTTGCACAAAGACACATATGTTGATCTTTACCTCTCCGATACAATTGGTTTCCAATAAGAGCATAGTCTCTTGCTTCTGTTTCAATTGCTCTTTGACGGCGTTAACTCATATCCTCAGGAAATGTTCGGTTTGATAAGTAAGTAACTAGATAGTTACTCCACTTAGGAGCAAGTGACATTTGGAACAATGTCACATCTTTGACGGCGTTTAATCATATCCTCAAGAAATGCTCGGCTTGATAAGTAAGTAACTAGATAGTTACTCCACTTAGGAGCAAGTGACATTTAGAACAATGTCACATGAGGTATGGATGCTTGTTTTTTACATTGATGACACTGTTTTACAAAAGAATGAAAATCACTCCTCATAGTTGGCCAAAATACTCCAAGTTTCAAGATCCATTGCATAGTTTGGTCTTCCGCAAAGTGAAGTCCTACTACGGTAATATGTGCTTGACTTAGGGATTGGGTTTTCTCCATATTTTTTGACCATCGAGGTATCATTTCCACGAAAAACAGATATGTATTTGGTAGATCATCGTCTACTCCCTTGGGTAGTTCTCTTGAAACAATCCTAGACAAATGATGTGCTCTTTGATGAGTGGTGCCCTTTTTCACAACTATAGTGAAATCAAATTTTAAAAGAATGATGAAACCATCTCACTATTCTTCCCGTGTTGCACGGCTTGTTGACCAAGTACAATAAGGCTTGGTGGTCCACAAAGAACACAAATTTGCTAGCTAATAGGTAATGTCTATACAGTTTTACGGCATAGATCATCCATAATCCTTCCCTTTCTATGGTTGTGTAGTTTTTCTCTGCCATATTCAACTGTCTGCTAGCATAAGAAATAGGAAAATCAAAATTTTCATCTCCTGGTTGAGCTAGGATACACCCAATGGAAAAATTGGAAGCATCTACATATATGTGTAATATCTTATTCCAATCTGGTGCTTTCAATATTCGAGTTGAAGTGAGAGCTTGCTTAAGCTTCATGAAGGATTCTTCACACTCATCAGTCCATTCAAAGAGTATAATCAAGCTATACATGGGTTTTGCAATTATAGCGTACATGTAAATGAATCGTCTGTAATATCCACAATGTCCCATGAAGGCTTGAACCCCCTTGACTGTTGTCGGTCTAGGCAAAACAACAATAACATGAATTTTATCTATAACAGTAGCTATGCCATTTTTAGACACTATATGTCCAAGAATTTTTCCCTGTCTACCCATAAATGTACACTTTTCAGGATTTAAGCAAATCCTATAAAGTCTACATTTTTTGAATATGTTTTTGAGGTATTCAAAATGATCAGTCCGGAATGATGAATGTACACATAGATCATCCATATATACTTTCAAGAAATTCCAAAGATATTCTTTAAAAGCATGGCTCATCAATCTTTGAAAGGTGGCAGGAGCATTAGTTAATACGACAGACATAACCCGATAGGCAAAAATATCCCATTCAGTTGCAAAGGAAATTTTATGCTGATTTTTGGGGTCAACCAAAAGTTGATTATATCCTGAAAAGCCATCTAAAAAGCTGTAAGCTTCTTTTCCTGCAACTCAAACATGCTCAGTGATTGGAAGAGGAAAGTTGTCTCTAGTGGTAACTGCATTCACTTTCTTGAGATTGACATACACCCTTCATTTTCCATTTTTCTTAGGTACTACCACAATTGGAGACACCCAATCTGTGTGTTCAATTTCATAAATGAATCCGGCTTCCTTTAGCTTTTCTATCTCTTCGTTGATCTTTCTGGCAAATGTCTCATTATAAGTGTATGGCCTTTGTCTGCTTGGTTTTGCATCATCTCTTATAGATATGGTATGTTGATAGATTTCTGGATCAAAACCCTTGAGATCCTTATAAGACCAAGCAAATATATCTCGGTATCTTTCAGTAAGCTTAACAAAATCTCTTCTTCTTCGTCCTTCAGGTCATTTGCAATGTATACAGGTTTAGGCTCTTCTCCTGGTTCGGCCAAATCTATCTTTTTTTTTGTTTTCAAGTCCTTCGTAGGACTCGCCCTGTTTTCGTAGTTCCCTGACAGGTTGTTCGACTATAATTTTTTGGTCTCGAAGAGTATATTTCTTATAATGGGATGGAACACTCATTACATCTTTACCTTCCTCCTCAGTGGTTTTCATTCCAGTTGTATATATCTCCTTTAGAGCTTTCTTCAACTCTTGATACTTCTTTTCCCATTCAACTGGTGTCATGGTTGGATCCTTGTCTTGGTACTTAGGTTTTTCTTGAGTTTCCTTTCTCGTTTTTCTCAATGTTTTTGATATTTCATGATTTTCTTTTAAAGGATATCTCCTTGATATAATCATGTGCGTCTATCTGCATCAGAAAGTGTGTTCTGCTAGATACTGATGGCATAGGTTTAGCTTTCAAATTTCTCGTGCCTCTTTTTCTACTATACCATTTATGTCTTCTAGGTTTTTGGTTTGGAAAGTCAAAAAAATTCTCCTCCCCTCCTTTCATGAGTAGTTTAGCTCTCATATGTTCTTTTTCCGACCCCGAATCATCTGAGGTAGCTGAATGTTCTTCTAACTCATCTGTTGCATCATAATAGAGATTCATCAAAGACTTGTTGAGTCTTCATCAAGTCCTTGGATTCTTGAATTTTATCTTAATATGAAGGGTTGAGATCATTTGTATGGTAATTATATCATAGCCATCCTCATTGCAAAATTGAGTAGGCATAGATGTATTTACACATACATCAATTGTTGCTAAGATTTCAGTCCACTTAAATGGCTCAAACAAATGCTTTGGAAAGGGTTCAGGTACATAGGATTCATCTGTGAAATCCCTTTCTAAGATACATCTTCTCGTTTTAAGCTTCCATTTTCTGAGGCTCCGCATATCCAAATACGTGTGTTTTTGTTCAACCAAGATGGAAGCTTAGTTTCAGCCGAAGAGACTGAGTCAAATTCTTGTATGGGTGTTTTCATAACATCTCGATAAGTGTGATCTTTTAGATTAACCCTTGTTATTGATCCCACTTGCTTCAAGTGAAGATAATTGTTTTCTTAGTCCCGGATAAGTTGTACTTGTTGCATAAAAGGTCTTTCCAAGATTTCGTAATTGAGTTTCTTCCCAAAGTCTACTATGGAAAAAGTGTGTTGATATTCAATCCCACTTTTTCAAGCAGTCCTAAATGTCTTTCGATGTTTCCATTAGCCAATTGCGATTTCAATCGAGTTTGTCTAATGGGGCTGGTTGCCCCCATGATTCCCATACTGCTTTCGTGGCTATGGCTATGCGTGCCGCCACTATCCAGTATTGTGAGACAGATCAAGGAGCTGAAAGATGAAGCCAAACAACACCAGGTAGCCAAAGAGAAATAGCAGAAAGAAATGGAGGAGCTAGGAGAACTTCTAACAAAGTTATCGAATGTATGCAAGACTAAAGATCAATAGCTGACAGAGGTAACAAATGAACTCCTAACCACAACTCTATCAGTAAGGAAGATCCAAGTGCAGCTCGATGTAGCAAACGCTTATCTGCAATACTCAGAGCATAGGATCAATGATCAGGCAACTTTTTTGAGATAGATCAGAGAAAATCCTGTTGTCGCTTCAATAAAAGGTACAGACGAAATCTATAAGACTTTGGAAAAGAAAAACAAGGAACTCGAGCTAGAGTTGAAGCTAGAGAAATCACAAAGAAGAGACCTTGCACTGATGCGGGTACAACGAGAAGAGTAACTGCTCAAGGAGATAGCACAGCTAAAAAGATTCAATGATCTGTTGAGAGAGGGACAATCAGAGACACAAGAAGAAGCAGGTCCCTTAGAGCAACCAACTATCAAAATTCCCTCAGTCTCTTTTGCTGAGATGGAAACACAGCCGACAGAAGGGCTAGGAGGAGAAGAAGACTTTCAGGTACCACTGACTAATGCCAAGCAAGTTCCCATGGTCCAATTGTTTAAAGAGGAAGATGCACTAAAGGAACAGGCTGCTTAGGAAACAAATGCATAATGGAAAGCAGCAATGGATTGGGAGTTGAGAGTTCTCCATTTAGTTAATGTCACTCAACTCACTCCCAACCAAATCAATGCACAATGGCATCAACAATCATTGCCATACCCTCTGATCAAGGTAGAGCTATTACAGGTAAAAGAAATACTATATAAAGATATGCAGGCAGAAGACACAGAGGATGTCCACCCTAAGTGGAGAAAGAGCTGGTTGAACAAGAATCCAAGATATTTGATTCTATTCACAAGAGCACCTGCCACGCTATAGAAAGACCCAACATTTTGTCATGTACCAAGGGTAAGGACATAGCAAGAACTTGAAGCATTGAGAAATAAGCAGCCTACATGGCTAAACTATCCACGATTGCCAGCTCCAGAACAACAGGGAATACCGAATGGACTCAATTTGTTAGCAATTTAGACTCAAGGGCATTTCAGAGCAAAATTTATAGAATTTTCTGACTTTGGCACTGTATTCACTTAATAGGAGCAATGCAAGCTGCCAAGAAGGCCAAGAAAAGGGTGTCCCAAAAAGAGAAGCTGCAAGAGATGCCACCCTACCAACTGGACCCAAGTTTAGTAAAGACGGCCAAGGCAACATACTTATCAAGAGAACAGTTTGAGGAAAACAATACAACAATTTTCACTAGCAGGTTTAAAAGTGAAGAAGGACACCAAGTAGAGCTGCAACTACTACTGAAAGAGATATATGATGTAGCTGCCAAGCCATACACAAAGGAAGCTAACCGAAGGCTGGGCCTCAGGGAATTCCACGACCATGAACCATGTGGAGTAGATTTCCAGAAAGCCTATGAGCTATTGTCTACAATTAAAGAGGATAGATCAGCCCAAATTACTGACCAACAGGGGCAGAAAGTTGAAGTGGTGATCAGAAAGGAAATTGTGTCTGAGACACTGAAGTTGTCGATTGAAGGGATGACAATGTGGACCCGAGACATAAAGACAACAAGCACATTCACCAAGGATACTGCTGCTGCAACTTTTGCTGACCTAATCCAAAGGCAAGTGGAAGAACCAGCACGTCTGTACCATCAGTACTTCTACTTCTTAGCAAAGAGACCGCCATGGTACACCACACCAAATAATGCAGTTGCGACTACCTTTACCCAAGTGTTGAAGTCGACAACCAGGAAACCAATTGATTATGCGTAGTATGTGCTGACAACACTGAAGGGCACCAAGAAAGAAGGTAAAATCACATATCTGGGTGCATCTGAAGTACTGACAAGAATAGCATACTTTTCTATTGGCATGGCCAACAATTTATCACCAGTTCCAAATCTAAACACATGGATTGTGTTTGCACAGCCTTCTCTAAGAACTACGCGTTCATCAAGACGAGTTTATAAATCTGATGAAGAATCTTCCGAAAGCTCCCACAAAGCTCATAACAGTGAGAGTTCAAACAATGAGGAGAGAAGAGCCAAAATTGAAGAGATAAAGAAGAAAGCTGTAGCTGCACACCGAGAGGAACCTCAACAAAAGAAGACGAGGTTTGAAAGAGAAAAACAAACTTATAAAAGAAGTCACCAAACTGCAGGTGGGGACCCGAAAAGGTGGGTTCCAAAAGAGATAAGGGGTCCCAGAACTAAGAACCCTACAAGGAAAGAAGCAAAAGACCCCACAGACTTTCTTAAATGCATGTATGTAGAGGTAGAAGCTCTAAAATTAAAATAAGCTCAAGAAGCTGAGAGAAAAGCAAGAGAAGATGCAGCAGAGCAACAAAGATAGGTAGAGGCTATGAAACAAAGTGAAACACAACACGACCAAGAAGAAATGTCCCCAAAGGCCACCTCACCCGCTACAGGAACAAGCAGACCACCCAATGCAAAGCCCTTGCCCTTCACCAACAACTAAATCCAATGAGGGCGGGGAAGCCAAAGAAAAAGAGCCTGAACACCAGGAACAGGTAGCAGCAAGTTTTGAACAACCAAGGCCAACCAAACAAAGAGAGTCAGAACCATCTACAACCACCCAACAGGAAACCACCAAGGCATCCACAAAGCCTCAAGCAATCGAAGTAGCCGAGGCAACCGCAACGCCTCAAGGAGAAGTAGAATCCCCTCCGCAACCACAAGCAGCCACCACAAAACCACCCAAGGAGCCTCAAACTAAAATGGTTGAAACATCCAGAGAGCCTATAGACTCTGAAGAATGGGAGAAAAAAAACGAAGTAATCATGCAAGTAAAGAAATATGTCAAGTAGATGCAGCAGATGACATAAAAAATATGAACAACAGCACTTAGCCGTAGTGCTAAGGCTAGAGAGATGGAACTCATCATAGATGCTCTACAAGGAGAGTTAGATGACAGGATGAATGTCATCCATGTTTGGCCTGCTTTAAGTCCCGCTTGGTAAGCTTCCAAGGCTGCATTAATTGGCTCAAAATTTTTGTCTACCAAAATTGACCCTTCAGATTTCATGGTGGTGTCCTTGTCGCTTCCAGTTTGTTTCACTTTTTTCTGGAATAATTTCTTTGCTTTCTCCTCGATTTTAGCCCGTTGTTTTTGTTTTTCCATCTCATACCTTTTGTTTCTGTTTCTCTTGGTCTTTTGAGAGGAAATTTTTGTATTCTCCGAATCATCAGAGGAGTTATGTTTTTTTTCCTTAGCCTGATTGCCTTGATCGAAACAATCGGTTCACTCTCAGATGAGCTACGAGGTATCACTTAGACTACGTTCACTACTGTTTTACCCTTGTTTACATGATTTTTTGGACAATCTTTAGGGAAGTGTCCTCCTTTTTTGCAACATTGTATGCAATAAGCTTCAACTGGCTTAAGGTTCTTGTCAGGCTCTAGGCATTCATTTTTCCAATGATCATTTGCACCACAATTATGATAGTTTCCAGTTCTTGGCTTTATCATGGGTCTTACCATTGGAGGTCTAACACCTTGATTAGTTACGTAGTACATCGATGCAAGCTCTAGTGTAGTATAAGTCACAGGTTCTTCCATTGGTGGTGGATGTAAACTATACCAATCTCCTTCTACCATTACTGTAGATGGATTAGGCTAAGCATGGGGTGTAACATGCACTAGTGCTTGTTCATCTATGACTCCTTTTGAATGCATGTACTTTACATGCACTGCATTACGCCCAAGATATGGAGGTTGTTGATTCAACACAGGCTGAGGTCTTTTCATACCCATCGGTGGTCTTTGAGCTGGGGCCATATTAGGCTAGTATCTGTACACTGGTTGTCCCTGTGGCCTCATAGGCACGTATTGAACATTCTCATCATACTTCGGTCGGTAATATCACTCATTGGTCTCATGATTGATCCATTTATCCTCGATTTCACACCATTTCTGCGGCTTAATTAGTTGTCCCTGTTGAGTTATCCCTTGCCCTAGTCCCCTCATAGGTACTTTTTGCATGCTATCATCATGTCATTCATCCTTTTGAGCATGTCTTCTATGGCTGTGAGTGGTGCTACAACGGCTCCCACTTGTGCTGGTTTGGTGGATGCCGTTTTCTCGCTTTGATTATCCTTAGGGACATCTTCTTTATTGAAAATATTACAATTGTCTCCTAAGTCAATAGCATCTGACACACACTCTTCTAGAGTCATATGCTTCTTGCTATACAATATAGCATGAAGTTCCTTGTTTAGTAGTCCCTCTAGAAATAATGATACTAGTCTTAGTTTTGCAGGTATCTCTAGTTCTAGGCATCTGACAATGTATTGTTTCATTCTAGTTGCGCAATCCCTAAGAGACTCACCTTGTTTCTGTTTGAAGCTATAGATTTGAGCTATCGTATTATGTTTGATCCCCGTTTTGGAACATGCAGCTACAAATCCTTGAGCTAATGTATTTAAGTCCATGATTGACCTTGGTGGAATGTTTTAGAACCATGTCAAGGCTTTTTCTTCTAATGTCATTCCAAATCCCTTGCATTGAGTATGGAAATCAAATATGCATTCTGCTCTTAGCACTTAATTAAAGCTTGCTAAGTGGTCATATGGATCCATAGATCCACTGTATTTCGTGACCCATTTTTGAAAATCAGCTGGTCTGACACGTCTGTTGGGTTCAACTCCTGGTCTTCTGGCAGTTGGTCCTGTTTCGAGTCCTTCAAACCAGTCTATTGGAAATAGTGGCTCATGTAGCCCTGGACTGGCCTTAGTTTCACCCGATTTTTTTCGTAACGAGGTAATTTCTAGTTTTTTAACATTACTGTCGCGGAGTTCATCTCTTGGAATAGTTTCTGGTCCTTGGCCTAATATCCAATCCCTTATGGAGTACCCTTGGCATTTGGTTTGTTCCACCTCCTTAGGAGTCATCATAACAAAGTTATTGTTATAACAACCCCTAAACAGGTAGGTTGGTAGATATGCTGAACCCTTGTCTTTGATTTTGAAGATATAGATAATCTTCATGGGCGTTAATTGTCGTGATTTGGCATGAGAAGTCCATAGAAGATCTTTGACGTTTCTATCCTCCCAACAGTAGACCCTGATCCTAGGATTATCCGTACTAAGCCGTTTCAGAGGCTTCAAATCAACTTGATTGTATCCCTTGAATTCTAAAGTCGGTGATCCTTCTTTTACTGCCATATTTGGAATTATGGTATTTACTTCTAACCCCCATTTGTCTATCACGTCAGGGTTTTCAACTTGTAATTAATGAGTTTTATTTTTATCCATGTACATTTTTCCTTGTTTGTTTGTCCTAATTTCCTCTTCGAACTCTATGCAATGGTCATTGATGCAAATGGCATACTCTTCATTAGGTTCCAGGTAAACCTGAGCTCCATGGCGATTAGTCTTAAAAAAAGAGAGTATGTGCTTCTATCACGTTGTCGTTCCCGTTTTTGAATGAGTCGAATAGGAAGACATTTCAGATGGTGATTCTGAAAAAGTGTCTGAGACAAAGTTAGTGTCCAAGTGATCGCCTTGATTCACACTCTCTTCCGTGGATACTCTACTAGAAGTCTCGCAAAATATGCCTTGATTTGATAGTATATGACCAGATCTAAGGTTCATATAGACTCGTGAAGCCTTGGATAGAGTACTTACCGTCGGATTGACTTGTTGTCAACTTCTTCCACTTGACTTCATTGCAACTTCTGTCAAGATTTCAATTTCTTGTCTGCAACCTGATTCATGTATCAGTTTTAATCAAGTTAGCTATTATTTCACAAAGACTATACAATTTTTGCTATCTATTGCAGTTGGTCTATGCGTGTCACTGCAAATGGAGTTAAGTGAATCAATACTTGAGATTTTTAGATTCTACTTTTGCAAAAATCCAAAGACTAATCTGCAACCTGGAAACCGAGTGAACATGTACTTATTTGGATCCAATTGAACCCAAAATTTTCCGGTGGCCTTGTATTATGTTGGTCTAACACTGTACAAGCTCAAAAGTCAAAAAGTCTGTCTCTGTGTATCAAAAGTAAATAGTCTCAATTAGTTACTTTTCTACTTTTTGGCTTGATTTGCCAAGTATGCAACTTGTTAAGGTCTCTGGACAAGTTACACTAAGTTTGAACAAAATTTGTTCAAGTTATCAACAGTTTTGTGTCTACAGACTAACTTTGCAAATTTGGCCACAAATTTCAGTCCAATGATCCAAATCTTACCAAATTTGGTTTGTGGACTTAATATAACATGTTAAAACTGGTGGTATACTAGTTTGGTAAAAAAAGTTGAAAAATAGAACAAAATGAACATCTTTTTGGTTATTTGAGCATGTACACTTGTTTAGCACATCAATATAAGCCTATAAGTCAAGTTTCACTAAGTTTGAACAAAAGTTTTCCAATTTACACTCAAGTTCTCGAAAGTCAGTACAAAATTCAGTTTCTACCAAGTTTTTGGTCAGTATGGTAATCTAAATTCTAAGGGCCTTTACAAAAGATGTTTTTTCACATGCATAGAGTCTCCGGTATCAAGCTTGGTCACTTTTGAGCTGAAAGTATATAATCGCGATTATTTACTTTAGGCCTAAAATGAGCACTTTTTTGAACTTTTTAAATGGACAATCTTTTCATGAGCTATTTTAAGCCTCTGAGTCAAATCAAAACTTAATTTGGCCTCAAATATCAAGAAAAAGTAAATAATCTGAGTTTTTGCAAACTCTGAATTTTTTACCTCAATGCGTCCTTAAGCTTACCCATTGGTTCATACGACTTTTAAAGCATGCTTTCCAATCAGATTCAGTGGTTGACAGTCTTTTGGTGCTAGTTTTAGGCGTAGACTTGAAATTCTGCAACTTCATATAAACACTCGCAATTGATTCTTTTGGATAGAGCAATGTTCTGAGATTCCACTTCGAGTTCTACTTACCTTACTTCTAGGTTCTACTACAATGGGGTTGTGGAAAGTGTCTACAAATACTCATTTTCTTTTTTTTTAATTGTTTTTTGAGCCTTGATCTTAAGACTTGTCTCGTTCATCAATCATTCTCAAAATCCTAATCTAGTCCTATAATCTTACAATCCTACAATCCTAAAAGGTACTTAGCAAGTACAACCTACTTCCAAGCTACCTCTACACAGCAAAAGACGACAATCTTAAGCTATGAGGTTTTAAGAAGAAAGTTTTGACTCTAGGAGATGCTAGAGGAAGTTAAAGGATAACTTCACAAGACGCTCGTGTTTTTCCCTAGTTTAGGTCTCTTTAATCGTGGCAGCGGTGCTAAATGTGGGACAGGTGTCTAACCTCACTCCTATTTTATTGCCGACATAACGAGAACCACGAATATAATTATCAATCCATGGGGCAAAACCGACTCGACTAGTGCATAGAGACTACAAGAGGTTGTCAATCTCTTGGAAAACAACAAACAACTCGCGTCTAACTCAAGCTACACTCAAATGACTGAAATCACCAAAAGCCCAATCGCTCATTGACAAACAAATTACATTTGTTATAACATCAAACGACATCCAAATGTTACAAAACTTCTAGGACATGTTTATAAGACCTAAGCACACATGCTTATGGTCTCAATTCTCACTTTAGGTCAAGTGCAAAATCGTGATTATTAACAACAGTGAGTTTTTTACCTAATCGTTTTCAACCCAGAATGCATCTAAATGCTTAGCAATGATTCCCCAATACCCCGCCTATACTTAGTTTTTGATTTTAAAGCTTAAATTCCTACTTATGATGATATTAGGCTGCAGGTTGCTCGGCGACGCCAAAAGCTACAAATTACTATGTAAATGCCTACGTCAATGCAGAGAGCTCTTACCTACGGTTGCAATGCAACATATGTGACTGCAATGTGACAACCGGGAAGGGAGTAGGAAGCGCGAGAAGGAGAGAAGTGAGCGCCGTTAGCTTACGTTGTATTTCTATTATCCAAAAACTTATGAAAAACTTACAAAAATTGGCTTTTATACCTTAGCCAAGGTTTTTGTGGTCAAAACTAATAATCTGGGAGCTCTAACGAAAGACAAGTGGATACAATCTGGAAGCTTGTAGCCCCGACTCATCAATTAAAATGCTTATCTAGAAAGTAGGACTTACAATATTCCCGATTCATCAAAATAATACATGTTTTTATAATGAAAGCTCCGAAAAATGATATCCGAGTTAGCTTGCTGCTAACAGTGGTGTACTTCCGGGAATCAAATCAATAGTGTGATGAGATTAGACCGCAGGTCGGTGACGTCAAAAGCTACGAATTACTATGAAATGCTTTCATCAATGCATAAAGCTCTTACCTACAGTTGCAATGCAACATATGTGACTGCAATGTGACAACCGGAAAGGGAGTAGGAAGCGCGAGAAGGAGATAAGTGAGCGCCGTTAGCTTACGTTGTATTTCTATTATCCAAAAACTTATGAAAAACTTAAAAAAATGGGTTTTATACCTTAGCCAAGGTTTTTGTGGTCAAAACTAATGATCTGGGAGCTGTAACTAAAGACAAGTTGATACAATCTGGAAGCTTGTAGCCCCGGTTCATCTATTACAATGTTTATCTAGAAAGTAGGAGTTACAATATTCCCGATTCATCAAAATAATAAATGTTTTTACAATAAAAGCTTCAAAAAATGATATCCGAGTTAGCTTGCTGCTAACAATGGTGTGCTTCCAGGAATCAGATCAATAGTGTGATCCTCAGGACGAGATGGGGGTAACTTGCCTGGCAGGCCCTCAGAGAAACAATCAACATATGTGTGGAGAAAATCTTGGCGTTCTTTGTCAAGTTCAAACATGTTCATTTTGTGTTCATCATTCAACTCTTTCAAATAGATCGAGTAAACAAAAAGATTGGATTTTATTAATTTGGAAATGGCCAAATCCGATACAATAGGGACGGGTTCGCCCTTTAGTTTTACATCAAGTACAATTTTTTGGCCCTTTTCATTTGTTAAAGTTGCTTTCTTGGCCTGATAGTTCCACGGCATTGTTAGTATGGTACCAAGGGACTCCTAGGAGGATTTCACACCCTTCCAATGGCATGATCGTGTCCTAAATACCCTTGACAATGCAAACGAAGTTTGTCAATGACACGCGTAATGGCTATATCCCGTCCGGGTGCCGCTAGAATTGCCTCTGCTGGTGGTCTCATTCTATCGGGCGTAATCTCAAGACGCGCCGACAATTCAGGTGAAATGAAGTTAGCCTTGGCTCCTCCATTGAAAAAGATAAGGGCTTCTTGATCTTTCACTTTGCCCCAAGCTCGACAAGTTATGTGCTTTCATCTATCAGGCTTGGGTCAGTTCCCATGCAATGAGTAGGGGAATGGAGGAAGCTTTATGACAGGAAGCTTTTGAGGAATATTTTAAAAAAAAAAGAACAATTGATTATTTCTTAAAAAAAGATTTCTCTATGCTTGTTTCATTGATTGAGTCAAATAGACGAAAAAGCTCTCTTTCTGCTATACACAACACCTATTGAAACCATAGTGCATGACTGAGCTTACAAAGTAGCCAAAGACACACGTAGCTCTTTAGAATTAAATAACATACAATTGAGTACAAGTAAATGATCTGGTTTATGACAACTAGCAAAAGTCATCTTTACAAGTATTTGCGAGAAAATGGAACACATCTATTTATTCTCAGAATGTTCAAAGCATGTGCATATAATGGAATACCACAAATAGCATCTTATATCTTATACATAATTTGAAGTATCTTGTTACAAATCTACTATATGGGATGGGCCGATGGATCCAGTTCCAAATTTTTTGGATGCGGGAAACCATAGTGCATGACTGAGCTTACAAAGTAGCCAAAGACACACGTAGCTCTTTAGAATTAAATAACATACAATTGAGTACAAGTAAATGATCTGGTTTATGACAACTAGCAAAAGTCATCTTTACAAGTATTTGCGAGAAAATGGAACACATCTATTTATTCTCAGAATGTTCAAAGCATGTGCATATAATGGAATACCACAAATAGCATCTTATATCTTATACATAATTTGAAGTATCTTGTTACAAATCTACTATATGGGATGGGCCGATGGATCCAGTTCCAAAATTTTTGGATGCGGCTCCACAAGAGACGCTGCTTTTAGGGAACTCTTGACCTCATCTACCAGTCTCTTATCTCGCTCTTGAATTTCTCGGAGTCGATGGACTTGCATCTCTAAAACATCGTTTAGTTTGTTGGATACATCATCATTGCTCTCAAATACTGTCATTATACATCCCATTTGGCTACCCGTTGAGGCCAATGCATCGCAATCACCCTGTATTGAACAACAACGTCGTTCTCATCAGTGTATTGTGCAAGAAATTGCCAGAGGAACCAATGTCCACATTCCATGCCCCCTACATAACAAATATTTATAACAGGATTTACTTACATGAAAAATGAAAAATACACTTGGAGCCAATGATAGATGGACCATACCTGGCATCGGTGTCTCATCCTCTGCTTGTGACCAATCATCCTCTTGCAGCAAATCATACCAAGCATCGTTTGATGGAATGTCAATGGCCTCTGAAGTCCAAGTCTGCTCTTTTCTCATAGTTGACACCAGCAACGTGTACATGGTTCTACTCTTTGTCTTCCACACTGGTATCTTACATACAATCACATTCAAGTGGTCTTATCACCAACAATAGATGTTAAATCATGCACCATATCATGACTGTCTGATGAACAAACAACCACAAACACACCTCTGTCCATCGGCGGTTGCCAATGCAAGTCGTGCGAGTTGTTCAAAATGGCATGCTTCCATCTTGTTCCAATCAGGCACCTCTGTTTAGATAGCCCATACACAGGCACGTTTGATGGTAGGATGTTAGCAGCAAGCTAACACAGATACCATTTTTTGGATCTCTTATTGTAAAAACACTTATTATTTTTGATAAATCGGGAATATTGTAACTCCTTTTTTTGGATAAACCTTGTAATTGATGAGTCGGGCTACAAGCTTCTAGATTGTATCAACCTATCATTACCTATCTTTAGTTAGAGCTCCCAAATTATCAGTTTTGACCACCAAAAACCTTGGCTAATGTATAAAATCCAATTTTTGTAAGTTATTATTAAGTTTTGGATAATGAAATACACAGCGTGAGCTAACAGTGCTCACTTCTCTCCTTCTCGCGCTTCCTACTCCCTCCTCGGTTGTCACATTGTAGTCGCGTTTGTTGCATTACAACCGTAGGTAAGAGCTCTACGCATTGACGTAAACAATTTACGGTATTTTGTAGCTTTTGGCGTCGTCGATCCACGCCTTCATTTTATCATAAATAGGAATTTACACTTCAAAATCAAAAACTAAGCATAGGCAAGGTATTGGGGCATTATTGCTAAGCATTTAGGTACATTCTGGGTAAAAAACGAGTAGGTCAAAAATCCACTGCTATTAATAATCACGATTGTGACACTTGACCTAAAGTGGAATTTGAGACCATAAGCATGTGTGCTTAGGTCTTATAAACATGTCCTAGAAGTTTCATTACGTTTGGATGTCATTTGATGCTATAACGGATGTGATTTGTTTGTCAATGAGCGAATGGCTTTTGGTGATTTTAGTCACTTGAGTGTAATTTGAGTTAGATGCCAGTTGTTTCTTGCTTTTCGAGAGAGTGACAACCTCTTGTAGCCTCTATATACTACTCGAGTCAGCTTCGTCCCATGGATTGACAATTTAATAGTGGTTCTCGCTAAAATTGTAATAAGATATGATAGTGAGGTTAGACACACATCCCACATTTGGCGCAGTTGCCGGGGATTGAAGAGACCTAAACTAGGAAAAAACACGAGCGCCTTGTGAAGTTATCCTTTAACTTCCTCTAGGATCTCCTAGAGTAAAAAAATTCTTTTAGAAGCCGCATAGCTTAAGATTGTCGTCTTTTGCTGTGTAGAGGTAGCTTGGAAGTAATCGTACTTGCCGAGTGCCTTTAGGATTGTAGGATTGTAGAGCTAGATTTAGGATTTTGAGAATGATTGATAGGCGAGACAAATCTTAAGATCAATGTTTTGGAAATCATAAAAAACAAGAAAATGAGTGTTTGTGGACACTTTCCACAACCCCATTGCATGAGAACCTAGGAGTAAGGTTAGTAGGATCCGAGGTGGATTTCAGAACATTGCTCTCTCCGAAAGAATCATTGTGAGTTGTATTTGAAGTTGCACAATTTCGTGTCTATGGCTAAAAACAACACGAAAAGACTCCAAACCACTCAATCCGATTGGAGAGTAAGCTTAAAAGTTGTATGAACAAGTGGGTAAGCTCAAGGACACTTTGAGGTAAAAATTTTAAGAGTTTGCAAAAACTCAGATTATTTACTTTTTCTTGACATTTTAGGCCAAATTAAGTTTTGACTTGATTCCTAAACTTAAATTAACTCATGAAAAGACTGTCCATGAAAAAAGTGCAAAAAATGGTTCATTTCAAGCCTGAAGTAAATAATTATTTACGTTCAGCACACATTTATACCAATGACTCATTGCATATGTACAAACAACTTTTGTAAAGACACATTGACTTTGGATCACCAAACTGACAAAAAATTGGGTAAAAACTAAAGTTTGTATTGACCTTCAAGAACTTGAGTGTAAATTGAAAAAAAATTAGTCCAAACTTGATAAAATTTGATTCATATGGTTATATTGATGTGATAGACATGTGTACATGCTCAATTGACCAAAAAGATGTAAAAATTTATCAGAAGTAAATAATCACGATTGTTTACACTTGTCCCATTTTTTGACCAAGTTAGCATACCACTAGTTTTACCATGTTGTAATAAGCCCACAAACCAAATTTGGTAAGATTTTGAGCACTGGATTAAAAATTGTGACTAAATTTGTAAATTTAGTGTGCGGACAGAAAAATGATGACCATTTGACCAAAAATTATCCAAACTTGGCTAGAGACCTTAAGTTGAGGTGCTTAACAGATCTGTGTCAAGATTGGGACAAAAACTTGCAAAAAAAGTAGTTATAGTAAATAGTTACGATTATGTACATCTGCTTCAAAAATTGACAATCTTGTATATTTGAGCATACCATATGGTCAAGCATATCAAGTAGACCACATAAATCAATTTTGGTGAAATTTGGATCACAAAAGTGAGACTTAAGCTAGAATCTTGAAATCAGAGTCTGTGGACACGAAACAGTTGATAAACTGGAACAGATTTTGTTCAAACTTGTTGAAACTTGTCTAGGGACCTTAACAAGTTGTATACTTGGCAAACCAATCCAGAAAGTGTAAAAAGCTGATAAAAGTAAATAATCGTGATTATTTACTACTGCTACAGAGACATTAGGAAAGAAATGGACTCATTTTCGGGCCTTTCAACTCTAGTGAGAGAATGCTCCTTAGCCAATAGGAAGAAGGCTGACGTTACGTTGAAAAAGCATTTTTTTCTCATTTTGAAAATGTCCATGAAAACCATTTTGGTGAAATTGCCACTATCATCAGAAAAGTAAGGCGCTTGATAATGACATCTGGCACAAGCGCTGAACGCCTTTTTATGACCCGTTGTTGCTATCATATAAAGTGAAGTACTTGTACTTGTGTATCTCGCACAAGTATTAATCACCTTTTTATGAAATGCTCGCAATTTAAATTCGAATAGATTGTACTTGATAGTGATTGATAGGTACTATTTAAGACTATGAAGGAGTCAGAACCAAGCGAATAGAGGCGCTTGAGGGGTCTCTGGGACCTCTATTCGCTTCGTTCTGACCTTATGAGGCCCTAGGATTAAGATATAGCACTTTTTAAGCCCACGGATGCATCCGGAACGTCCAAAAACCATAGGATAGCTCTTTAAAACACTGAAATCTGACGTCTCTAGCTCAAGATATAGCATTTTTAAGCTTAGGGCCTCATGAGGTCAGTACCAAGCGAATAGAGGTCCTTGAGGATCTCAAGGGAATTTTTAAGCCTAGGGCCTCATGAGGTCAGTACCAAGCGAATAGAGGCCCTTGAGGTTCTGAAGGGTATTTTTAAGCCTAGGGCCTCATGAGGTCAGTACCAAGCGAATAGAGGCCCTTGAGGATCTCAAGGGCCTTGACGTCTCTAGCTCAAGATATAGCATTTTTAAGCCTAGGGCCTCATGAGGTCAGTACCAAGCGAATAGAGGCCCTTGAGGATCTCAAGGGCCTTGTCAAATTTCACTGTTTTAAAGAGCTATCATATGGTTTTTGGACGTTGCGGATGCATCCGTGGGCTTAAAAAGTGCTATATCTTAATCCTAGGGCCTCATAAGGTCAGAACCAAGCGAATAGAGGTCCCAGAGATCCCTCAAGCGCCTCTATTCGCTTGGTTCTGACTCCTTCATAGTCTTAAATAGTACCTATCAATCAATATCAAGTACAATCTGTTCGAATTTAAATTGCAAGTACTTCATAAAAAGGTGATTGATACTTGTGCCTCTATTCTGTGGCATTATTTTTGTATTTTGAAAACAACTCTTATGTGTTTTCTCTCATCGCACATCACATCACTCATTAAGATTCACAGACATGGAATTTTGTGTACACTTAAGTTGGGCTCTCAAAAAGCATTTTGTACAAGCATGCATTTAAGTGATTGACCAAGCTTTTACGTAAGTACTATGAGAAATAGAATTCCAAAAAAAAAAACTTTTGCATTTTTCATAATTACCTCTCCTATGCTGAGTTGGCGTTTCTTACAGGGCCCAAAATTGAGTCCAAGTTTCTCCTAATGGATATCATTTTTGACTTTTAAACTTGTACAGTGTTAGACCAGCATAATACAAAACCACCGGGCAATTTTGGATTCAATCGAATAAAAATTGAATCTGCTTTTCATAACGATCTAGCACAAATAGTCCATTTTCCAGCGTACCTGTAGTGATAAGAGAATAACCATTCTCTCGATCTCGTACAACACATCTGTTATCCTCAAAAATGACCCGAAGACCATTTTTTGCAAGAGAGGATACAGACAACAAATTCTTCTTGATCCCAGGAACATATAAGACATCTGGCAAGCATAAATCTGAACCATCTGAAATGGTAATCAAAATCTTACCAACGCCTTTGATTGGATAAGAAGCATTATTTGCACATGTCACCTTCTTTCCTGGTGGAGCTGCATCCAATGAACAAAAATAATCCTTCCTTGAAGTAATATGCCTGGATGCACCACTATCAAAGTACCAAATCATTTGTGTCTCGTCAACACTATAAGCATAAAAATCTGAACATACTACGAAAGCATAAGAATCCTGCACAAAGTTTGCAGACTCTTCTTTAGCTGTAGAAGAATCACCAGAAGCTGAAACAACCAAACTTGACTCTTTCTTCTTTTCTTTAGCAATTCGCTTTTTACACTCACTAATGTAGTGACCAGGTTTCTTGCAGTAGTGACATTTACCTTTCTTCTTGGACTTGTCGGAATCACCTTTAGACTTCTCTGAAGACTGTCCTACACCAGACTTGGAGTAATGAGCACTCTCTTTACCCTTGTTTTTGTTCTGTACAACAAGAGCATGATCCATACCATCCACCTGTAAAGACTTGTTCTTACGTGATTGATCCTCCTGCAATAGCAAAGCCACTAACTCTTCGAAACGAAGAGGCTCAGGATTAGCTCGCAAAGACAGAGTCAAAGAAGTCTCAAAAGTCAAATAAGATGGTGGTAGTGAATTGAGTGTTTTGGAAACCAAGTCCTTCTCTGGAATCACTTCATCAATGCTAAGCAATTGCTCTTTAAGATCCCTGATTTTTGTAAGATGCTCCACGATATCGTCACCTTCGTCCATCTGTATTTTGTCAAGTTGTTTCTTCAAAAACTCTATTCTGGCAGCGTTTCTTCCTCCAAACATAGCTTGCAGAGTGTTCCAAGCATCCTCAGAAGTTCTGCAAGATCTAATATGTGGTGTGATTGTCCTCTTTATGGTTAAGGCAATCACAGCCATAGCTTGTGCATCTTTAATATCCCATCTCTTTTGCTCTGGAGTGACTTGTGAGGGTCCTGCACCATGACCAGGCGTGGTAGGTGCAATACTACCTAGACGGACTTCATCTCCAGATACATAATCCCACAATCCTTTACCAACCAAAACATTTTTGGCCATAAAAGACCAAAGAGAATAGTTGGTACCATCCAATTTGTCTTCGGATGTAAACGCACCAAAAATCTCTTTCTCCGTAGATTGAGCCATACTGTGGATGCACACAAGAGAGAAAAAGAACCTCCAAGAGATTCACAAATCTCCTCTCCAATCCAAGCAAAAATCTACACAAAATCTTAGCACAAAGCTAAGACAAGCTGCTTCCGAAAAGAACTGTTTACCTAAAGAAAATCTGTCAAAAAGCACACCCTCTTGATCTAAACGCCTCCGAAAAGTAACTTCTGCTACGCTGCTCAGAACAAAATTCTGAGGGCTCGAACGGCTTCAAAAGATGGGTAAAACCTTAGGACGCCTACTCAGAATACTCCCGGAACGTCGAGGATGCTCCCACGAGCAAATTTTTGAAAACTGCCTGAAAACTACGATTGCGCGTCGAAAACGCAAGTAGAGGCTCTGGAAATCACCTTGCTCTGATATCAATTGTTGAAGATGATGAAATAGGAAACAGAAGGAAGATTGCAACTCAGAGTAGGAAGAAGATGGAGAAGGAGAAGACACAAAGCTTGCATACGAGATCTCTGTAGTCTATCTCTCTGTATTAGAATAATAGAGTATATACAAACTCAGAGCTACAAAGCTTATATGTGACCCTAAGAGATAAGGTGTCCTTTCACACCAAATGTCCAGGGGGAAAAACCCAGTGGGAGAAAAGTGCCCCTGGTGAAGCGCGTATACACACTAACACTACTACATGTCTACAAGGACGGCTATGACATAATTCCCATCCAAATGATTTCAACCCTCTACATTGAAGATAAAAATGAGGAACCCAAGGACTTGATGAAAGCTCAACAAGTCTTTTCAGACCTCTGCTACGATGTAATAGATGAGTTAGAAGAACATTCAGCTACCTCAGCAGATTCGGGGTCAGAAAAAGAACATGTGAGAGCTAAGATACTCTTGAAAGGAGGGGAGAAAAAGTTTTTTGACTTTCCAAACCAGAAACTAAGAAGACAAAAATAGTATAGACGAAAAAGAGATACCAGAAACGTGAAATGCCATCAATTTCTAGTAGAACACAATTCTTGATGCAGATAGACGTCCATGATTGTGTCAAGTACAAAATCACTGGCAGATATCCTTCAAATGAAAATCCAAAAATATCAAAAACATAGAAAAAAATGAGGAAGGATACACAAGCAAAGCCAAAAAAAAAAAAGACAAGGAGCCAACCATGACACGAGTTGAGCGGAAAAGAAATATCAAGAGTTAAAAAAAGCTCTAAAGAAGATATATATAACCGAATGGAAACCACAGAAGAGGATGGTAAATATGTAAGGAGTGTTCCATTCCATTACAAGAAATATACTCTCCAAGATCGAAAAATCATAGTAGAACAACCTATTAGAGAACTACAAAAACAAGGCGAGTCCTACAAAGGGCCTGAAAATGCAAAAAAGATAGATTTAGCCAGGAGAAGAGCCTAGGCCTACCTACATTACAAATGACCTAACAGAAGAAGAATAAGAGCTTTTACTAAGCCTACTAAAAGAATACTGAGATATCTTCGCTTGGTCTTACAAGGATCTCAAGGGTGTTGATCCAAAAATCTATCAACATACCATACCCATGAGAGATGATGCAAAACCAAGTAGACAAAGGCCATACACATACAATGAAACATTTGTTAGGAAGATTAAGGAAAAGATTGAAAAACTAAAGGAAGACAAATTCATTTATGAAATTGAACACACGGATTGGCTGTCTCCAATTTTGGTAGTACCCAAGAAGAATGGAAAATTATGAGTGTGTGTCAACCTCAAGAAAGTGAATGCAGCTACCATTAGAGACAACTTTCCTCTTCCAATCACTGAGCATGTTTTAGAACGATTTGCAGAAAAAGAAGCTTACAGCTTCTTAGATGGCGTTTTTTCATGTTATTGCTGATTTTCCTAGACCAACAACAGTCAAGGGGGTTCAAGCCTTCATGGGACATTGTGGATATTATAGAGGATTCATTTACATGTACGCTATAATTGCAAAACCCATGTATAGCTTGATTACACACTTTGAGTGGACTGATGAGTGTGAAGAATCCTTCATGAAGCTTAAGCAAGCTCTCACTTCAGCTCCAATATTGAAAGCACCAGATTGAAATAAGATATTCCACATACATGTAGATGCTTTCAATTTTGACATAGGATGTATACTAGCTCAACCAAGAGGCGTGAAAATTGATTTTCCTATTTCTTATGCTAGCCGACAGTTGAACATGGTAAAAAAGAATTATACCACCATAGAAAGGGAGGGATTAGGAATGATCTATGACGTAGAAAAGTATAGACATTACCTATTAGCAAACAAATTTGTGTTCTTTGTGGACCAGCAAGCCTTATTGTACTTGGTCAACAAGTCATGCAACACAGGAAGAATAGTCAGATGGTTCATCATTCTTCTGGAATTTGATTTCACTGTAGTTGTGAATAAAGACACTACTCATCAAAGAGCAGATAATTTTTCTAGGATTGTTTCAGGGGAACCACCTAAAGGAGTAGACGATGATCTACCAGATCACCTAAAGGAGTAGACGATGATCTACCAGATCCCCATCTGTTCTCCGTGGAAATGATACCTCGATGGTCGGAAAATATGGTATCATTGATGACCATAGCTCAAGTATCAATTACTAGTTAGTAGGCTATACAAAAGAAATCGAGATGGAGTATTTCTCTTATGCATTAATCCTGAAGAGAACCCAATACCTAAGTCAAGCACATATTACCATACTAGGACTTCACTTTGTGGAAGACGAAACTATGCAAAGTATCTTGAGACTTAGAGTATTTTGGCCAACTATAAGGAGTGATGTTCGCTCTTTTGTAAAGAACTGTCCTCAATGTCAAAAACAGATACCCATACCTCATGTAACATTGTTTCAAATGTTGCCTGTTCCTAAGTGGAGTAACTATCTAGTCACTTACTTATCGAGCCGAACATTTCCTGAGGGTAGTAAACGCCGTCAAAGAGAAATTGAAACAGAAGCAAGAAACTATGCTCTTATTGGAAACCAATTGTATCGGGAGGTAAGGATCAACATTTGCGTCTTTGTGCAAATGAAGATGAATATATTCCGATTATAGAACAAGCACATGCTGGATTAGCTGGAGGTCACTTTTCTAGTGAGACCACCACAAGAGCAATCTTAATGGCAGGCATATGGTGGCCAACACTTTTCGCAGATGCCAAAGAATACGTTCAAAGATATGATGCTTGTCAACAAGCAAAAATGCCAACACAAGTAGATAGCATGCCCTTAAGGCCAATGATGGGAGCTAGAGCTTTTGCAAAATGGGGTGTAGACTTTCTTGAACCAATACAGGCACCTGCTTATAGAACCCAAGCTCAATATATTATTGTAGCTACGGACTATTTGACTAAGTGGGCCGAGGCTAAAGCAACTGAAAATAATGATGCCAGAACCACTGCTGCATTTTTATATGAGTATGTATTCACAAGATATGGACTGCCAATAGAAATTGCTAGTGATAGGGGAACTTATCTCCTTAATGAGGTGAATTTATGGTCATCCATAACAAATCAGCTCCCTATCACCCACAAGCAAACGGACAAGCTGAGCATACGAATAAAATTCTGAGCTCGATATTGACTAAAGTGGTTAGTTCAAGAAGGACAGACTGGGAAATGAATCTCCATGCTGCTCTATGGGCTTATCGATTTTCATTCAAAACGGCTTTAAATGCTACACCCTTTAACCTTGTTTATGATTTTGATGCCATACTACCAATAGAATTTCTATTGTTGACATTAAGGGTAGCTAAGGATCTTGAGTGGACTGGGCATGAATTGTCGAAGAGACTTGAAGATTTAGAGAAGCTAGATAAGCAAAGGCTAACTGCTGTGGCTCACATCTATGCACAAAAGCAGAAACAAAAACAGTTTTTTGATTCCCATCTAATTACAAAATTCTTCAAAAAAGGGGACTTAGTTTTAGTCCATTTCGTTAAGAAACACATTCCCAAATTTAAGAAAAAGGGAAACGGACCGTTTATTATTGAGGATGTATCTCCAAGTGGAGCAGTTAAGTTGTCCACCCTAGATGGTGAACCAATGGCTAATTGGATTAGTGGATGTTGTTTAAAGAAGTAAAATTTGCCGCTAACCAATGAATTGCTAGAAAGAATGCATGCAGCCAAGCAAAGGAAGACAAAACAACAACAGGTTATTGATGAAGCCCAAGAGGAAGCTCGGCTTCGGGTACTCAAAAGGAAAGCTTCTCTTAAGAATCAACAAATACCTATTCCCATCAACACACTGGAAATAGATGGCCGACAATGGGAATTGCAGGAAGATGCAGTGTCAACGGATCATGAATGGTTAGATGTAATGGACCTTCGCATCAAAGTACAGATCAACAACCATAGCATAAATGCATTGGTCGATACAAGAGCTAGAGTAAATGCATTCAGTTATTCCACGTACAAGAAAGCAACAAGTCAGTCATTGGCAGCAGGAATAACGACTATTAAAGGATGCAACAAGAACCCAACACCAACATTGGGAGTAGTAAGCTTAAATGTGATAGTACATGGATGTTCATATACGCATCAGTTTGTATGCTTACCAAATGAACACATGAACGAGACAATGATTCTTGGAATTCCCTGGATGCGGACATACAAGGCAGTACCAGATTAGGATACAAATCAGCTCAAGCTATCACCTAAAGGAGGCGGACAACTCATTGTTCCAATTGCACCAAGTAAAGAGGAATGGAAAGAGTCTTACTAGCAAAGCAAACCACAAAGCAATTGTTCTTCTCCATCCTCTCGACAAGTAAATGCTCCAAGTAGCACGCAAGGAGTCAGGAAAATTTGGGTACCAAAAGCATAGCTTAAGTAAGGACAAGCCGATTCAAATTTGGGTGTCCAAAACATCATCAACAATACCAAAGACGGTTCCACGAGTCAAAACACAAAGACAAGTATCTCCGAGCAAGGAACCTAACACAAAATGGGTTTGGAAGAAAAAAGAGCACTTATCTTCTCCGTAAACTGGAAAACAAATCAAGCAATAGAGAGTTAAGTTTCAGAAACCTCAACCATACCATTTTGACCAAGACAAACCAAGATACCAATGGCGGGTAAAAGCTCGACAACAGTCATTCTTAGTACCAAAGCTGAGGAAATTAGCATCATGATGGTACAATCAAGCAAAGAGCACATAGGCTATAAGATTTGCTCTTTGGAAGACAACATCAACAAGCCTCGACATCATAAACCCTTGAGTTAATCACTCAGGACTCAACTCTTGCACAACATAATGGTTTGAACTGCATTGATCTTCAAAGCATGGTAGAGCCAACCAAGGCTATGCATAGACATGATTGTTCAACCCATGCACATAGTCATCCCAGAGTACGCCATCTAAGAGGGGTGGAAGAGTACTAAGTAATTAAGGACAATGTTTGAAGAGGAAGGAAAAAAGCTTGATGTTAACGTGTGATTTTTTGTAAAATTATATAATAACACCCTTATAAATCATCAAGAGGGGAAATTTAACTGATAATATCTCCCCGATGAGAGTAAATAGTGTATACACTATCACAAAATCATTAAAAAATAGTATTTTTTTGTTTCTTTTTCATCATTTTTCTTGATATTGATATTAAAATGGAGAAATCCAACAATAAACAATAAAGCTATGTTTTTCAATGGATTTTCTTAATTATTGGATTTTTACTTTTCTTTTTTAGCGCATTTTGCTATTTGCTTTGATTTTTCCAATAAATAGGTCAAAAATTAATAATAAATAGCAATGGAGCTCAGATAGAAAAACTAAAGACACGGTGGTGATCAGAAAGACAAGGTGGACAAGCACAAAAAATTTCAATCAAATCGGTAGATGGAAGCGGGAAGCTTAAATTAGGCGACCAAACCTACTTTTGCAGAATTCTTGCAGATTGAGCTATAGGAATCAGATTGGGAAATTTTTTGAGTTTAACATAGATTTCACGGCCTAGTAGGACTAACGGGGGAATCTAGGGAAAAATGGTTTGGGAAGTCCGAGTATAGATACCCAAGGTAGACTAAAATCACCTCATTTCTACTTGTTGCCTTTGGAGAGAGAGCCTTTCGACCCTCTTCGAGAGTATTTTCCGAAGTCTACAATCACCTGTTTTCAGCGCCGTCTCACACGAGACATGAGAGGTAAGTTCTTTACTCATCAATGATCCATTTTGTATGGCCGGTAGCTAGTCTAACCCCTAGAAAAAACCCTAGAATCAGAGCATTGCACGAAGACCTACGACCAAAAATCGACCATACCGACCTGTCAGCTCAACCAAATCGGATGAGATTTGAACTGTAGCATGCCCCAACATATTAGAACACTTCTATATCAACAGTTAACCATTCGGCAAGGGTCGAGGGGGTCTTAAGTAGAAAAGCTAGGTTTTTGGCAGATGCCAGAATTGGATTCTGACTCCACGGAGAGCTTACCTATGAGGTCTATATACAATGTTTATGATTGGTTTTGTAAAATCAATCAAGCCAAACCCTCAAAAAGTAGAAAATGGCTCGAAGGCTACAAAGCGTCAAATTCGATATACGAGGTCAAATTGACTCCAAATGGGCCAAAATTGGATGAGTTGCTTCACGACAATGTTGCGGACAAGTCCATAGCCTCAAAAGTGACTAGCCAACTCAACAGGCAGTGTAGTCACAAAAATCAATGATTTTAGAGTCGACAAAGCACGAAGTGATGCCGGCAAGACCAAACTTTACCAAATTCAATTTAGGACTTGTTTTAGGTGTATAGAATGTGTTTGGGTCAAAATTTTCAAGTTTTGCAAGAAAAGGTTGACTGCTGTAAATAATCGTGATTATTTACTTTTTTAAGTATGAGCCAAAATGATCAACTATAACTTGGGAAATTGCCAAAAAACGCAAAGGAGTCCTTACAAGCCAATTTCTGAGTTATGAGCCACAATCTATACCATGCTTAGAACCAAGTTGTACCAGAAAATGTTTATTTTGATAAAAAAGTTAATAATCACGATTATTTACTTTTTTACCAAGATGGGGAAAATTTGCAACTTTGCCATCATAGATCCAAAGCATGATGTCCTAAGCCCACAAGCCAAGTTAGAACAAGTTTGGAGCTCAAAATCTCAAATTTTCTTTACATCTACAGTTACAGAGACCGAAGGCCCAATCTGGCACCATTTTCACCCTGTGCACCCAAATGAGCCCATATTTCACTCAGAGTATGTAATTGGTATATACTTCAAGCCTATAATGTCAAATTTACAAAAAGTTGAAAAAAACTCAGTTGTAAATAATTGCGATTATTTACTATTGTTGCAATTTTTTGTTTGGACTCCCTAATTTTGATCTTTACATGTTTTTATGTCTATGCATGTTCAAAAATTGATTTGAAGCATTGGACTAAATTTGTCAGCATTTTCGATTGAAGGATATTTCAGAGAAAATCTATCAGATTTGCTAACTTTGACGCTCTATTCACTCAACAGGAGTCATGCAAGCCGCAGATAGGGCCAAGAAGAAGCTCTCGCAAAAGGAGAAGCTGCAAGAGCTACCGCCATATCAACTGGACCCCGATTCAGTCAAGACTACCAAAGCGACCTACCTGTTAAAGAAACAGCTTGAACAGCATAACACAACAGTGTTCACAGGTACATTCAAGAGCGAAGAAGGACATCAGGTAGAACTGCAACTTCTACCAAAAGAAGTATATGATGTCGCTGCAAAGCCCGAGACCAAAGAAGCCAACATGAGGCTTAGTCTCATAGTATTTTATGAATAAAAGCCATGTGGAGTGGACTTCCAAAAAGCTTATGAGCTCTTGTCCACGATCAAAGAAGATGGAACTGCTCAAATCTCTGACCAGCAAGGGAACAAAGTCAAAGTGGTGATTACAAAAGACATAGTGCCAGAAGCACTCAAACTGCCAATAGAGGGAATGACCATGAGGGCACGAGATAGAAAGACGACAGGAACTTTCACCAAGGAAACTGCCGCAGCCACATTTGCCAACCTCATCCAAAAATAGATGGAAGAGCCGCAAGGTTGAACCAACAACACTTTCACTTCCTCGCCAAGAGACCGCCAAGATATACGACACCTAATCAAACGGTTTCCACAACCTTCACAAGTTCTCAAATCAACAACCAGGAAACCGATTGCCATGCACAGTACGTATTGTCCACATTGAAGGGACAAAGAAAGAGGGAAAAATAACATACCTGGGAGCACTAGAGGTTCTAACCAGAATTGCCTACCATGATATCGGCATGGCCGACAACTTTTCGCCTACCCCAGATCAAAACACTTGGATAGTGTCAGCACAACCTTCCCCTTGAGCTACAAGATCTACCAAGAGAACATACAAGTATGATGAAGAGTCTGCTGAGATCTCGCCAGAACGACATAGTAGTGAAAGCTCAGATAATGAGGAAAAAAGAGCACGAAGGAAAGAGATGAAAAGAAAGACATGGCAGTACACTAGGAGGAACTGATACTTAAAAACAGGCCCAATTATGAATGCAGCCACCAAGCACAAGGCAAGGACCGGGCAAAGTGGGTACCCATTGAACTCAAAGGGGCAAGAACAAAGCACCATACCAGGAAACAATCCAAAGACCCCTCAAAATTACTGGAAAAAATGTGTGAGGAAGCAGAAGATTTAAAGCTAAAAGAAGCCTAGGAAGCGGAACGGAAAGCTAAGACGGGGGCAGAGGAGCAAAAACAGACAGAGGAAGAAACTGCACAAGATGAAGCACATCATGAACGAGGTGATATATCTCCCAAAATTTCTTCACCTGTTTCAGAACAGCATGATCACCCCATGCCGAGCCCACCACCGTCACTAGCAGATAAAGGTACAGAAACTGAGCCCACCAAGGAGACAGAGCCTGAACAAAGAGAACCAACCGAATCGGCACAACTGACAGCTATACACAAGAGGAGAAAAAAATGCAAGACAAAGAGCCAGAAAGGGCAGCGAGTCCTGCACCAGAGGACAACACAAAGTTCGAGCAAACAAGAGAATAGAGGTCCGAGGAAACACCTTCTACCTCTACATAGTAGGAAAAGGCCGAGGCATCCACGAAGCCTTAGGATGACACAACAGAAGAAGCCAGCCACAGCCTTAGGGGAAACAACAACCAACTACCATGACGCACTCAAAAGATACACAAGAGACTACAGAAACATCAAGGCACCCTAGCAGGAAATGAAGATTGGCAATCAAACGATGAAGTGATCTTGCAAGTCAACAAGTATGCCAAGCAAATGCAGGACATGACGGAAAGACTCCGAACAGCCGCACTTAGCCGTAGCACAAGGGACAAAGAATTAGAGATGGTGATTGACGCACTCCAAGGGGAGCTAGATGACAGATTAAACGTCATCACCGATCTACAAAGGCAAGTGCAGCAATTGAAAGCTGAAGCTGAACAACATCAGCTAGCTAGGGATAAACAATAAAAAGAGATGGAGGAGCTCGGTGACCTACTCACGAAGTTGTCAGATGCATGTAAATCAAAAGATGAACAGCTGACAAAAGTTACCAACAAACTTCTAACTACAACCCTGTCAGTTCAGAAGATGCAAGTACAGTTAGATGTAGCGAACGCCTCCCTAGAATACTAAATGATCAAACAATTTTTTTGCGGCAAATAAGAGAAAATCCCGCAGTGGCCTCAATTAAAGGAACAGACGAGGTCTACAAAGCATTAGAGAAAAAGAATAAAGACCTTGAGCTGGAGCTTAAATTGGAGCAGTCTTAGCACAGAGACCTAGCTTTAATGTGGGTACAAAGAGAAGACGAGCTGCTAAAAGAAATAGCTGAGCTAAAGAGAGTCAACCAGCTATTGGGAGATGGACAACTAGAAATGCAAGAAGAGGCAGGAACTTCAAAGCAACCACAAATAGAGATCCCCTCAGTTTCTTTCGCTGATATGGAGACACAGCCAGTAGAGGAGCTAGGTGGCGAGGAAGAATTTCAAGTACAAATAACAGAAGCGGATACAATGCCAATGGTCCAGCTGTCAAAGGCTGAGGAATATGCACTGAAAGAAAAGATCACACAAGAGGTAGATGAGCAGTGGAAGGCAGCGATGGATTGGGAGTTGAGAGTTCTTCACTCTGTCAATGTTACACAAATCACTCCCAATCAAATGAATGCACAATTGCACCAAAAATCCCTACCCTATCCTTTGATACAGATGGAGTTGCTCCAAGTCAAAGAGAGGATGTATAAAGGACATGCAAGTAGAAGGTATATATCAAGACCACCCAAAGTGGAGGTTGAGCTGGTTGAACAAGAATCCAAGGTATTTGATTCTCTTCACAAGAGCACTTGCGGCCCTACAAAAGGATCCTACTTTTTGTCTTGTACCAAGAGTAAGGACTTGGCAAGCACATGAGGCATTAACGAAGAAGAGGCCAACCTGGCTGAACTACTTGAAATTTCCAACTCTCGAAAGGGGACCGGCCACAAAGGAAAACATGGTGAAAACCCTAAAGGATGCCATGTCATTCGTCAAGAGTCTACCTAATCTATTATGTGCAATGTCATATAAAATCTGTGGAATGGTGCTCACTTGCATCGAAGTATTTCATGAGCTAGAGTAAGCAAGCGCTCCATGGATGTCTTTCCTTGAGGGTAATAGAGGTTTTTGCTACGATCTTAGTAGTCAACCTTCCGAAGAAGTCCTCTATGGCTTCTACGCCCGGTGCATGTTCCTACCTTCACCATAATATGTTGGCATTTGAGGAAGCATTCTACACAGGGTTCTTCACTTGGCGAACAAAGATATTTGGGTGAGTGATCAACAACCTGACATCAAGATTTGTAGGCTACTCCACAGTGGAGCTGAAAAACAGAGTCACCATACAGTTTCTGCACGTGTCAGATAAAGAAAGGAAAATCAGATATGAAAAGGCTCTGCATGCACTTGAAGACCGCCTTGCCAGCCGTCAACCCAAAGACTACTTTAGCCCATAAAGCTGTGTCAAGGGACGACACAGACAAGGAGGGGGAAATGTTAGCAGCAAGCTAACACAGATACCATTTTTTCAGAGCTCTTGTTGTAGTCGGGGCTACAAGCTTCTAGATTGTATCAACCTGTCACTACCTAGCTTTAGTTAGAGCTCCCAAATTATTGGTTTTGACCACCAAAAACCTTGGCTAAGGTATAAAAGCCAATTTTTGTAAGTTATTATTAAGTTTTGGATAGTGAAATACACAGCGTGAGCTAACGGTACTCACTTCTCTCCTTCTCGCACTCCCTACTCCCTCCCCGGTTGTCACATTGCAGTTGTGTTTGTTGCATTGTAACCCGCAGGTAAGAGCTCTACTCATTGACGTAAACAATTCACGGTATTTCATAGATTTTGGTGTCACCGACCCGCGGCCTAATTTCATCATAAGTAAGAATTTACACTTTAAAATAAAAAACTAAGCATAGGTAGGGTATTGGGGCATCATTGCTAAGCATTTAGGTGCATTCTGGGTTGAAAACGACTAGGTCAAAAATTCATTGCTGTTAATAATCGTGATTTTGGCACTTGACCTAAAGTGGGATTTGAGACCATAAGCATGTGCGCTTAGGTCTTATAAACATGTCCTAGAAGTATCGTTACGTTTGGATGTCATTTGATGTTGTAACAGATGTGAATGTTTGCCGATGAGCGATTGGCTTTTGGTGATTTCAGTCACTTGAGTGTAGCTTGAGTTAGATGCGAGTTGTTTATTGTTTCCGAGAGATTGACAATGTCTTGTAGCCTCTATGCACTAGTCGAATCAGCATTTAAAATGGTTCTTGCTAAAACTGCAATAAGATAGGATATTGAGGTTAGACACACGTCCCACATAGGAAAAGAATAGATGCACTCAAAGATGAATCAGAGGCCGACCCATCTTGCATCGGCATCAGTCACTTTTCCACCACATGAGGCTTGGCATTGCTCAACAAAGCATTTTTCAAGTCTTTCTCTGTTTTGTACAAGCCTAGATGCAAAATTTGGACACGCTCGCCATCGCCAGCTGTGCAGAACCAAAACATATACTAAGCAACACACTTTTAAATCATACTTAAACAGTTAACCATATACCCAAGATTAGAAAGTACCAGTAGATGGTATTGTAACTAGTGGCAAGTCCGAGACATGCAATATTTCTGTTTCCAGACTAGTGGCAAAGTTCACCACCTCCTCTGCCGACATCTCACTTATTTTACATGAACAACAATGAAATATTAACAAGCCAAACAATGAAGATTATGATTCTTATATAAATTAATAGAATGCAAGTTTCTCTTTTACTCTAGCCTCTTGTTGTGAACCCAAAGAGCGAACGGACGGTTCGATCTGCATAACAAAGCTAAATTGATTAGTGAAATTGAAATGAAACCACTTTGACGATGCTCATTAGTGATGAATTTTAAAAAATGAAATGACTTTACCTCTGAAGTTGTATCAAATCTCTCTCCACCTGGCAATTGCACACTAGACTCTGTTGCTATGGACATTTATGTACATGCATGTGTTCTTTCTTCTCTTTCTCTCACTGCATCATTATGTGCCTTTTCCTCACTGACAAGGAAACATCCCTCATCATACTCCAAGAACCACGACAGGTCTTGGTAAACTCTTCTCTTGAAGTTGCGAGGCAGTTGCAAAGGGTTGAACACGTGATCTGGTTTACTGATCTCAAGCATTTTTTGCAAGCTCACAACACCTTTGATGTTGAACTTACCCTTTCACAACCATCCAATACAGTTACAAAACCACAAGATATCAAGAATATGTTTTATTCATATCAAGCAGCAATATGCAGCAATCTAACATGCAAAGGCATCTCTTTCCTGTGTCTGCCAATTCTTTTTCCATCTCCAACCGAGTCCCCTTTTTCATTATAGCCAATTCATAAGTGAAGCTCTCTCCTCTATGAGCAAGCTTGACATCATCGATGAATGAATCAAGGTCCAAACCAGGCATGGATGTCAAATGTATACTACGAATGCTACTATGTACGTTTCCTGCTTCTCTTGCTATCGATGCCCAAAAAACCTCAACCCTTAGCCACTCTCTAAACACAGCTGACTCTACTGTTTGTCAAAACATATGTCACAACAATTGGATACGTTCTCTACTTCTCTTGCTATCAACGCCCAAAAGACCTCAACCCTTAGCCACTCTCTAAACACAGCTAACTCTCCTTGTGTGTCAAAACATATGTCACAACAATTGGATTCCATGCCAAGCGATAGAAGTTGATTGTCGAGGCAATGTCCAATTGTGCTCGCCTGTCTATGGGATGTCCAAACTCTTAACGTCTGCATGGTCATTAGAAGCTATTGCATGAAGAATGAATGTTTTCTTCACAGGCAAAAGATCCACACATGCCAATCCATATAGTCTTTCCTCCGTTAGCCACTTTGGTCGGTTGGTCCACTCAATTGTACGCAATGGCCTGCATAGAAACCAAGAAGGATCAATTCCTTACCTAGCAGCACATGACAGGGTCAAATAATATACCTCCACCATTCACAGATCAAAGCTGGATCAACAATAGCCAAGGCATGTTTTGTAATTTTTTTGGACAGTGCATTTGTTTCAAAGAAAGCCTTTTCATAATTGCTTTGAAACTCCAAAGGAAGCATTCTATCCTTCTTGGTGATGATCTTTTTCAATGCAAGAGTGTACTTTTTTTGCATGTATTGCATTCCAATTAATTACATATTGCAAGATGCAGTATCTGACGCAATCTACTGAAAAAAACCACAGTGTTACTTACAGGATGCAATAGTTGAGACATTAGAGCCACATGCACATTATACCATGCTTTTCCCCCTACCCTCTTGTCAATGTCTGCCTGCATCCAACTATAGACCACACATGGACAATCCACAGATCAAAGCAAAAGACGTCATGTGTTTAAAATGTTAGTTAATGGCCCAGGATTTGGTGTTGAGCTTGTAAATAGAATGTGGCAAGACGGTAGTGGAGACCTTTGAAAAAGCTGGGTTTTTTTTAATCACGTACGTAGAGTGACAGGGTGGACAACAATGGCAGCCCATGTCTACGGCCCTGTGTAAGACCTACTGACATATCGACCCTCTTCTTTTGCTTTTGTTTGTAACAAAGATTAATCAATGCACTCTATAGGATCCAAGAAATGTAGACAATAGCCATTTGTGAGATAAAAGAAGAAGACACATAGGTGCAAACCATGTTTTGAAAATGATAAATTGAGTGTTTTTGGAAAATGGGCACCTTCCAGCAAATTTTGGAGGATTCATGGCAGATGAGGCTAAAGGAAAATTGGAGAGTTATTTGATCTATATTCAATGGAGGGCCTGACGATATTATGGAGGGAAGAGAACGTTCTTGCTTGTTTCATTGGGAGAAAAGTTTGCAAATTCACACCATGCAATATGTGGATAAAAATTTCCAGGACGAGCACATGCATCTATGTGAACTTTGGCAATGCACAAGGAGCGAGGATGAGGCAACAAGCTTGTAGAGGACTATTCAAGCTTGGTGGGCAACTGGTAAAGTATTCAACAGTAACTTGTCTCAGATGGATTGTTGGCTCAGTTGGTGGCACGTGCATTGTCCTCGCTAGAGAAAGCACTTTGTTGGGGTAAAACTATGTGGAATATGTATTAGTGACATGTATAATTATTTAGTCCAATGCATTTAAAAGTCTTTTTTTATTTTGCAGGAGGTAGATGATTTGTCAGACATTCCAACTACAAACCTTGCAGAAACAAAGCATGCAAGGTGGCTAGCTGGCGAGGGAAACAAAGAATTGTTGATCTTGTATGATGCATGCGTTTCTAATCTATCAAACTCATTGTTGCAAAGTGTGAAGATGCTTGCTTTTGTCGAAGGTAGATATCATGGAGCAGATCCTTCAGCAAAAAAAGTTGGTTGGCGTCCACAAAAAGGAAAAGCACCAAGTCTGGCAGCCATTGCTAAAGAGATTGAAGATGGTCTAGGAGGTACACCCCTATTTCAAAGAATAGCAATGGAGGGAGATAATATTACAGTAGCCAGAAGGCACAAAAATTCTAGTATAGTACATTGTGAGGAGGAGGTACACCCCTATTTCAAAGATTAGCAATGGAGGGAGATAATATTACAGTTGCCAGAAGGCACAAAAATACAGAACGTTCCTTGCAATCATCAAGGAACATAAACAACATTTACAATGGCAGCTCAAGAGGTCAAAGATAACAAGAGTGACCTGATAGTAGAAGAGACAGATATTAATAAGACAATGTGGGCATTGCATTATATTTTGAAGAGTAGTAAGGTTCAATGTCAAGGGTGGTTGGGTTCTAGATTTGGTAAATGCAAGAAAAACATAAAGAACACATGTGCACGTGTGGTTGCACCTTCCTTTTGGGGGATTCGTACATGGCAAAGAGGTGATTCCACTGGTCAGGGAAGTGGTTCAAAGGCACAATTCATGTGGTTCTGCAATGATAGTGTGGATCACATGTGAAATTGCAACACAATCACTCAATACCCTGCAAGAATACCTAGCACTTGGCATGTGGAGAAGGGAACAAACATAAATGCCTTGGAGCTATTAGATTTGGAGACAAGGGGCTTCACAGTAAATAAGATCACAGCAAGGAAAACTAGCTATGAGTGTTATCGGCCAGGAGTATCAATTCAAGCCTCTAAGAGAATTGAATCAGCCATAACCATGGAGGCACATGTTATTCAACACATTGTTGTAAAAACATGTGTCACAAGGCAGACACCACATGCCAATAGAAAAGAACATACTGAATAGACTTTTAGCACTTCAATAACAACTGATTTGAAAGAGAGAGAGAGACGACACGCGACACAAAGTGGTGGAATTCCACCCCAAAGAGTATTGGCCCCAAAACTTGGCGTCCCTTTTGGTAATTATTTATGTTGCATCAACACAGTACAAGCTGGTACTCTAGACTTTGCACCTTCTCCAGGAAGCATGCCAAAGAATGAGCCTATGGCCTCATATTTAAAGGCCCTAGGCCCCAAAAGGAGTTTACATGAAAAGCCTTAGAAACTCAAAATCTTCTGGTCCAAAAGCAATGCCAAAAATCTGCCAATACGGTTTGTGGAATTCTGTACAACTGCCACATCAGCAGTCAGTGCAAAACGTGGAGCGTCCGTACAATTCCACGTCATTAGTTTGTGTGTGTGTGTGTGTGTGGATCCTCCTTTATTTTTATTTCTTTATGTCATTGGGGCCCCATCGGATGGGGTCCCATAAGATGGTACTAGGACTTCTTCTTTTGTTGCTTGTTCTTCTTAGAGTTTAGGCCCCTCGGCCGTGATCTGAAGGTTGGCTCTGCTCTTCAGTGTCTGGACACGTCAGCAGTTTGTGACAGCAGGCAAGCATGAAAAATTCATGGTGGAGACATATTCTTCTCAAGTTCAAGGAGAGAGGTACAAAGTGCATGTTGCCAGTAGTTTGATGTGTACATGTGAATACTTTGCAGAACGAGTGGCGCAAAGTAAACCATATATGGCCTGTAAGCATATATACTACATTTTCCTATGCTATTTTGGCTTGGATTTGAACCACAATATGTTCATCCATTAGAGCAAGATTACAAATGAAGATTTGCTACGTGAGTTCAATTCTAGACGTGCAATATAGTCACCATTGAGTGCTTGCGACTTTGTATGTAATTGCGGAGTGACTTTGTATTAAAACTCTTTTAATGAGCATTCCATCTTCAAAATGATGTCATCTCAATTTTTTGGAAAATCGTAGACTTTGTGCATAACATGTTTCTTTGTTAAGTGGCACTAATTGTTTTGTAGTTTGTCTACTTGAAGCTTGCCATATTACTTTGTTTGTATATGCGATGTGCAGGGTTGAAGTCGTTTAGCATTTTGTATGCTTTGTGCATAACATATTTCTTTGCTAATAGATGTTTTGTATTAAACTAAAGAGGTGATTCCACTGTTGGGAGTCACATGTCCTAAAAGTGTGGATTGTACCAAATTGTCCTTTGAATATGTTTCTATCATAAGTTTTATCAAAGACAATCATAATTTGAAAATTCTAAGGGATTGTCAAATAACACAGAAAGATCCCTCCAAAAATATCTCTCTAGCGATAGGGGAGAGAGCTTTTTGCTAGGAAAATTTACCCAAGTAGTTTTTAAAGAAAAAGATCCCTCAAAAGCATCCTTCAAAATCTCTCTCCATACTCGTCCCCACATGCAATCCGGTACTACTCCAGCTTTCATCTTGCCTTTTATGCCACGTTCCTCTGCTGCTCTGGAAATCTCTGGCCTATCTTCAGTCTATCCTTGTTGTGCCTTTTTGGGGCACTTTGCGGAGATGTGCCCTTGTTTCCCGCCACCAAAACACTTCCCCTCTTTGAGATAGTTAGTCCTTTCTCGAAGAGTCAGTCGGGGTCGTGTATCCTTCTTCTCTTTGGAACTCTTTTTCTTTCTACTTTCATTGTTGGAGGTATGTCTTGTACTTTGAGTCAATATCTCATCAGTGGGGTAAGTGAAATTCCCCAAATTTATCAAAAAACCCTATTTTGCACGACCCATTAATTCTTGAATATAATCCAACTTTTGTTCAAGGCAGTAATCTCATATCTCTATAGGGAGTTCACAACAAAACCACTCAATCTGTTCCTTAAAGGTGACCTTCTTAAATGAAGAGGCTGGTAGAAAAGAGTCTCAAAAACTCTCTCAATAAGTGTCCAAAGAATCTCTCTTGGTCATCCAAAGAGAGTAGGATGGTTAGCACATTTAAACTTCTTTCTGAAACGGTCCTTAACAGTAGGAACAAAAGTTAAAAAACTATGGTTCCAAGCGGTTCTTACATCCCGTTCATACTCCCGGGTCAGCCAAGAAGAAATAAAGAGCCTTTTGAATTTCAACCACTTAATTGGAGCTTCTTTCCTCAAAATAAGAGTGGACCACCATGTTTGAGAATTTCCTTTGAGCCCTCCTAATCTTGGAGTGCTCTGAGTAATGTCCTCCAGAGAAGGCTATGTCAAACTATTGGATGAAGACCAAAGCCCTCGGAGCATCTCGAAATCCAAAAAGGGATTCAAATTTTATCGATTGTCCACCTTCTTTAAATTCCTTCGTTTTCTTGCTCTTGTCTTCGAGGAAGTCATATTGGTTGGCTCTGTTGAAGTGCTTCTTCTTTGCATAAAACATGTGGTCATCAGAGTCCGAACTATCAGAGGATGACTCCTCCATAGATCAATCAAAAACTGGTCAGAATATGAGTTTCTTTGCCTTTTTCTTGCTCTTTTCAAAGCTTTGCTTTTTGCTTCACTTTTTGCCCTTTCTGTCCTCCTCGCTCGAGTCGGAAGAGCTAGAAGAACTGTCAAAAGAAGAGGAAGAAGAAGAACTGAGTAGTCCTTGAAAGCGTACACACTTCTTTTTCTTTTTTGCATATGCAAAAGAAGATTGACAGCCCAAATAACCAGGGTAGTCAGTCGCCTTGCACTTTTTCAATTGCTTTTTTGACTTATTCTTCGTGTCCAAAAGCTGATTGATCTGGGTCCGAACCACCTCTTGAAGTTGTTGTTCTGTAAACATCCTTAGAGAAGGAGGTTTCTTGATTTCTAGTTTGATTGGTGGTTCGGTGGCTTTCTGCTGGTGAGTGTGCACTTCAGTGATGGATTGTTGAGACAAAAATTTTGCAAACTGAGGATCTTTAGCAAACTGAAGCATGTGCTTTGTACACTATCAACCTGTTTGTCGACGTTGCATCTCTTGAAGTTCATACTGTGTAGGCCGAGGTGGCTCGTACTCTTATTCTGTTAATTTGTTTAAATCTTTTGCGTAGTCTCCTCCTGTCTCAACAGTTGCAAAAGACGTCGAATGATGTCGGAATCCATAAGTGTCGCGAGAAAAGGGATCGGATTTCCCGATAGAAGAGAAATCAGTCGTGCTCTGATACCGCTGTAACAAACTTGGACACCTCAAGTCAAGATTCTACCTCGACACACTAGAGATTCACTTCAAAATACTTCACAGATCAAAAGAGACTCGACCCAGCCCGGTGTAGTTTCGTGCCAAGAGATACCGGTCCAAAGACTGGTGCCCCTTTTGGTATTTCTTTTATATTAATCTTTGAGCAAAGTACAATCGAACCTGCGGGTGCTTGCTCTCAGACTCTGCATCCAGATGCTCACTAGAGTGAGCCCCTAGGGTCACTTATAAAGAGTTATAAGGGATGCTAAAAGCAGATCCCCAAAAGCTTTCAAACTCAAAAGCAATTTGATCTAAAATCAAGTGGTCCAAAAAATTGCCACAAAAAGCTGTCAACATAAATTGCAAAAATTCGTACGCTGCTATTAGTGCAAAAAGCGGGCGTCCTTACGGTGCCATGTGAGCCTGTTCGTACACTGTCACATCAACAGATCCGTCCATTGCCACATCAACAGTCAGCGTGTATTGCGGGATTCCGTACAGCAGCCTGTCAGCGTAAATGCCGAGAATCCATACGGTCTGCCTGTTAGCCAATCATCACTTGTGTCTTGATAGCTCTACCACATCACCAGTTTATGACAATTACACCTTACAGTGAGACAATGTGTCCCAAAAAGTGTATCTCTAGCAATAAAATATCCCTTTTTTATAACAGTGATAACCAGTCTATGTGTTCGTAGTTTTTGAAAACCTATAGGAGAAAACTGTAATGTCATGAAAGAAAGTACCCACAAAAGATTGATACTCTCTGGAAATCCTATCCATCATTCGGTTGAATGTTGTTGGAGGATTCGTAAGCATCACCAAATATTCGCACAAATCAAAAGTTGTCTGAAAAGTTGTCTTGTAGATGTCCCCTGGAGCAATTCGGATTTGATGATATCCACTCTTCATATCAATTCTGCTAAAACAAGAGGATCCTTGTAGTCTGTTGAGTATATCATCAATCCTTGGGATATGGAGTCTGTTCTTGATGCTGATTTTATTTAGAGCTCTATAGTCAATGCACATCCTCCAAGATCCATCTTTCTTTTATACTAGCAACATCGGAGAGCAGAAACGTGAAGTGTTAGGTTGGTTAAGACCCTTTTCAAGAAGTTCTTTAACCTGGTTCATTATTTATTCAATTTGGGCTCGGCTAACTCAACAAGGTGGTCGGTTTGGTGTACTCACCTTATCGGCTAACTCGATAAGGTGATCGATTTGGTGATGTACTTTTGGGAATCAAATCATTTGTATGGTCCTCGGTTCCCTGGTGTACTTCTGGGAACCAAATCAATCGTATGGTCCTCAAGGCGAGGTGGAGGTAACTTGTCTGGTAGGCCTTCAAAGAAACAATCAACCTGTGTGTACAAAGATTCTTGTTGTTCCTTTTCCAATTCAGGCATATTTGATTGTTGTTCATCATTCAATTCTGTAACTTTTAATGGTCTAGTAACTTGTGTGTAGCGGAAAATAGCATGAACATAGTGAGCATTTCATTAGAATAGCTTCCTAATGAGAATAACAAGAGTGCTTGGGTGGAGAGAGCAACAAAAAGCATAACACCTAGTTAGATAGCATGAAACAAATACTTCAAAAGAGAGAGAAATAAAGCAATTGACAACAGTTGAGGACCGGATTTGCATGGAGCCGCGGTCCCCCCTCAAAAAGGCTTTGTATTATGGTTTCTCCCATCAAGAGAGACATTTTACAATACAATACTTTGTGTTCCTTCAATACTAGCTAGTGCAATGAAGATGGAAACTTCATGCACTAAGGAAAACACTTATCAAACACAACATCAATTCCCTCACGATCTCAGACCCAAGACCTCACACACCTTCAAAGATGGTGAGAGCTAGCGGGGTATGAGAGTAGATTGAGAGGAAGAAGGAATATTCTTACGAGAAAGATGTACATCTCCTCACATAATCACTCATATTAGCATAGCTTAGCTTAGTAATTAGCATGGTAGAGGAGATGAGCATGCATTGAAGCTTGGCTCTTGGTTGGATTTGCATCACAAAGCCTAGAGTTGTTGGTGTAGGCCTTCCTTCTCACAAGCTTGGAGTAGGTGATAAGCTTTCCATTAAAGCTTGAGAAGGAGAGAGAGTCTTCTTTGCTTCACACATGAGATTTTTTGAGTGTGTGTGTGATAATGCCCTGCAAAAATCAGCCCGCTCTCTCTCTTGGTCAACCCCCCTTCCAATTTGCTCTTGCTACATTCCTATTGGACCTCCCCAGGCCTTAGCCAATGGGAATTAAGCAGTATAAGTGATAGCCTTTTGACATGTGTCCCCCTTTACCCTTTTGTGAGAGATTTAGGTATTAATAAATGCAACTAAACTCTCATTGGACCCCTTTGCCTCCTGGCCAATAGGAATCAGGCAAGTCATTGGGCTGTTGAATGCTCACTGGTCCCCTTGGGAGATTGTCCAATAGTCTTCTAGAGAGCTTAATTCTTATTGGTTCTTTTATTATGTGGTTTTAAATCAATTAAACTAGATTTACTATAGCCTAATTCTCATTGGTCCACCTCCAAGGCCATCCAATAGGAATTGGGTACACTCTGTGGGCATCTGGGCTAGGGAGCTGACATGTGTCCCTCATTCCCTTAGTGTAAAGGGAGCTTGTGTGTGTGTGTGTGTGTGTGTGTGTGTGTGTGTGTGTGTGTGTGTGTGTGTGTGTGTGTGTGTGTTTCTCTCTCATCCCCTACTTGCAAGGCTCGCCCCCTCCTATGTAGGGATTACTAAAGACTTTTGGGGCACACACAAATCATCTAATTCCCCCCAATGTTTGACCTTTGGACACAACCTTTGAATTTTGGAACCTTAGCATTTTCGAAGTCTTAATGGGCTGAACCTTAGGGTCTTTTAAGCCCATTGTTGCACATAGCTCTTTTACAGACGGCCCCCCCTTTCGATCCCTATTTTCCCTCCTTTGGATCCCTACTATGGCCGGTCTACTGGCTTAACCAATATTCTAGCTTTTTCTCCCCTGGCCCTTCCCCATATTAAATGATCAGTTTAACATGCGAAAATCATTTAGGAGAATTAGATATTGATTATTATGACAAATTCTTCAAGAAGATATGGTAAACAAAAATACCAGATTTCATTAATTTGGAAATGGCCGAAGCTGATAGAAGTTGGACATACTTGCCCTTCAATTATACAACATCAAGCTAAATTTGTATGCCCTTCTCTTTCTTCAAAGTTGCTTCTTGGCCCTATAATCGACCACTGCAATGTTCTTGTGCAACCAAGGGATTCCTAGGAGGACGTCACACCCTTCCAAAGGCATGATGTAAAAGTCCTCCTGTCCTAAATATCCCTGACAATGCAAAAAAAGTTTGACAAAATGACAGGTGTAATGGCAACATCCCATCCGGGTGCCGCTAGAACAACTTCTGCTCGTGGTCACATTTTGTCGCCCAAGTTGAGCCGCCAATTCAAGGAAATGAAGTTGGGGTTGGCTCCTCCGTCAAAGAAGTTGAGGGCTTCTTGATATCGTACTTTTCTCCATTTGCGGAAAAGTTATGTGCTTTTATCTATCTGATCTGGGTCAGTCCCCACATAATCTGGTACCACTCCTACTTGTTAGGAAATAAGACGTAGCTAAATAGATAATTGAGTAGATTACTTAATGGAGAGAGACAAATTTACATACAGGAGATTATAGAGTAGAGAGAGAGAGAGAGAGAGAGAGAGAGAGAGAGAGAGAGAGAGTACACACGATATACGTGGTTCACCCAATGTGGGCTACGTCCACGGGAAAGCAGCCACTCAATGGCTTTAGTACTTCAAAACAAGAAGTAGTTTACGAAGGGATTATACCCTTAATGGAGCTCCGCCTTGCTTCACTCTCACCACCTCACACTCACCTTGTTGCATCAACTTCACACTATGAAATGTGTGTAGAAATGGCCTCCTTTTATAGGCCAAAAGGGCTGGCCTCTCTCATGAGAGGCAGCCATGTGTAGCCGCCCTTGTGTAGATAAGTCCAAATCGGACCCTCCAATCCGCCCATGTGTGGCCGCCCATGAGAAGACAAGTCCGCTTTTGAATTCGGCCACCGGCCATTGACTACCGGCCAACCGACGGTTGTTTTCCGACCACTTTCCGGCTGCCGTGCGGCCATAATATTCCGGGGAAAAGGAATATTCTAGCAAGGCCCCTAAAGTTGCCTGTGATTTTTGACTGTGAAAATTTTGGTTTCCGGTGAGTGATTTACCTTCACGCACGATGGCTTCTCCTCATAATGGGGGCCTTACAAATGTGCGCTTTTACCACAGAAAATTACAAGGGTAAATCAGGCTCCATACTTAACAATCTCCCACTTGGAGACTGATCTCCAAACCAAACCTGTGATGACTGCTTTCTATCCTGGCTTCTTATCCTTGAATGCTGATTGAAGATGAGCAAAAGCTCAACTTCTCCTTGTTGACCACCTTTGTAAACATGTCTGCAGGATTTTCACTTGTATGCACATTTCCTAGCTTTAGCTGTCCCTCTTCCAAAAGAGTGCATATGAAGTGATATCTCACCTCAATGTGCTTTTTCCTTGAATGAAAGGCTGAGTTCTTCGCAAGATGGATAGCGCGTTCGCTATCATTGTACAAGACACAATTGTCTTGTTTGAATCCAAGCTCTTCTAAGAATCTATGAAGCCACATAATTTCTTTGCTTGCTTCCGTCATTGCTACATACTCTGCTTCCGTGGTAGAAAGTGAAACCACTTTCTGTAGCTTTGAAGCCCAGCTTACTGTTGTGCCTCCAACTGTGAACACATAGCCAGTAGTGCTCCTTCGAGTATCTTTGTCACCTGCCATATCTGCATCAGCATACCCTTCTAGAAAAATATCAGTTCCTCCAAAATACAAAGCATTTGTTGTTGTCCCTTTTAGATACCTAAGTATCCACTTCACAACTTGCCAATGCTCTTTACCTGGGTTGTCCATGAACCTACTCACAACTCCCACTGCATGTGCAATATGTGGCCTTGTCTAGACCATAGCATACATTACAGAACCGACTGTTGCAGCATATGGAACTTTAGACATATAGGCTATCTCCTCTTGTGTCTTTGGACACATATCCTTCGTTAGTTTAAAATGACCAGCCAAAGGTGTAGAAACTGGTTTTGCATTTTGCATTGCAAACCTTTCTAGTACCTTCTTGATGTAATCTTCTTGAGATAGCTTTATTGTCTTCTTCGTCCTGTCCCTTGATATTTTCACACCAAGTATCCTCTTTGCAACACCTAAATCTTTCATTGAAAAAGATTTAGACAGTTCCTCTTTTAGGTCTTTGATGTCCTGCATGTTAGCACTTGCAATCAACATGTCATCAACATATAACATTAGGATGATGAATTTTCCATCTCCCAAATTCTTCGTGTAGACGCAGGGATCCGAGTTGCATCTTGTGAATCCATGATCCAACATCCATCGATCAAACTTCAAGTACCATTGTCTTTATGCTTGCTTTAAACCATACAAGATCTTCTTTAATCTGCAAACCATTTTCTCCTTACCTTTTACTTCATACCCTTTTGGTTGAAGCATGTAGATTTCCTCCTCTAAGTCACCGTGAGGGAATGCCGTATTTACATCCATTTGCTCGAGATTTAGATCATGAGCAGACACAAGGCTTAAGACAAGCCTAATTGAGTTCATTTTTACAACAGGAGAAAATATTTCATTGAAGTCAATACCTTTCTTTTGAGAAAACCCTTTTACCATAAGCCTAGACTTGTACCTTTTCTTCCCACCTTCTTCTTCCTTCAGCTTGTACACCCATTTGTTTTGAAGTGCCCGCTTACCTTTAGGCAACTCAACCAACTCCCATGTTTGGTTGCGATGTAGTGAGTCCATCTCCACTTGCATGCTCTTCGTCCATCCTTCTTTGGATTCATGTTGCATAGCTTCTTCGTATGATTCTGGCTCTCCGGAATCTGAGATCAAGAGATGGTTGAAGGAGGGAACAAAACTTTTTGGAGGTCTACTTGCTCTTGTAGATCTTCGGGGAATAGGTTGAGGCTCCTCATTTGGTTGACGTTGTTGCACATTGTCACCGTTTGCAGTCCTTGAGTCTTCACCGTCCTCAAGCTCCATGTACCCATCACCTGTTTCTTTTGTTTGTTTTCTTTCCAAGTAATCTTTGTACATATTTTGTTCGTTAAAAATTACATCCATACTCCTTAAGATTTTACCATCTTCAGGATTCTATAGGAGATACCCAAAGTCACCTTCTCCATAGCCAATGAAGAAACACTTTTTGGACTTTGCATCTAGCTTTGATCTTAGGCTTCTATCTATGTGCATGAAAGCCTCACACCCAAACACTTTGAGAAATGCATAATTCACCGGTTTACCTGTCCATGCCTCTTCTGGAACTCCCCCATCCAATGCCGTTGAGGGTGACCGATTGATTAAGTACACAGACATACTTACAGATTCCGCCCAAAGCTCAAGCAGTAGGCCTGCATGTAGCCGCATGCTTCATGCTCGCTCCATGATTGTCCTGTTCATCCTTTCCGAAATCCCATTTTGTTGAGGTGTCCTTGGGGTTGTCCTTTGCCTCCGAATGCCATTGCTAGCACAAAAGCTTTCAAAAGCTTGGCTGCAATATTCACCTCCATTGTCTGATCTGAGTCATTTAACCTTGGTACCTATTTCATTCTCCACAAAGGCTTTCCACCTTTGAAATATGGAAAATACATCGGATTTATTCTTCATGACATAAACCCATGTTTTTCTAATCGCATCGTCTATTAATGTTACATAGTGCAATGAGCCACCAAGTGATGGTGTACTTGCAGGACCCCAAACATCAGAATGAACCAACTCAAGTTTTTAATTTTTTCTTTCATTTCCTGATTTTTGAAATTTTACCCTCTTTTGTTTACCATAAACACAATCTTCACAGAACTCTAAGTCCACTTCTTTCAAACCTGGTAGAAGCTTCTTTGTTTGAAGGATTTGCATTCCTTTGGCACTCATATGCCCAAGCCGGTAGTGCCACACTGCACTGTCAACTTCTGTAGTTGCTACACAAGCTGAAGGTTGCATGCTAACAGTACACAAGTAAGTGTACCGACGTTTTCTCCCTTGGCAACCACCAAAGATCCCTTTGAGATCTTCCACCGTTTGTTTCCGAATGCAATGTTGTGACCGTTATCGTTCAATTGTCCTGTAGAGATTAAATTTTTGCGAAGAGAAGGAACATGCCTAACATCTCTAAGCTTCCATTCATTTCCGTTAGCAGTTTTGACAAAAACTGTACCTTTGCCGACAATCTCACAAGCTTCATCATCTCCCAAGTATACATACCCAAAATTACCTTTGGTGTAGTCTTGGAAATGTTGCTTGTGTGGTGTCGCATGGAATGAAGCCCCGGAATCTACTATCCAGGAATTAGACACATTGTCTATGAGAGAATTAGACCATCTTGCTCTACTTTACTTGCCACATTGGCCTCTGATGTTGGCTTGTTGTCTTGAGACTCTATCTCCTTCTTCTTCTTGGACCAGCAATCCTTCTTGAAGTGGCCCTTCTTGCCGCAGTTCCAACATTCGAGAACTGACTTTGTGCGTGACTTGCTCCGCCTCGAGCGATCACGACCCTTTTGGTTTTTGAACCTCTCCTTAGGCCTTCCTCTTGTTTCCACTAACAGTGCAGCACTTGATGATTCTCCTGTGCTTCTCCTTCGTATTTCCTCGCTTAGGAGAACACCCACAACATCATCAAACTTAAGAGGTATTTGTGCCAGAAATAGAATTACTAACAGCCATCACAAGGCTGTCCCAACTATTCGGTAGAGATGATAGTATAAGGAGAGATCGCACTTCGTCATCGAAATTGATTTTCACCGATCAAAGTTGACTTATTTTTGTGTTAAAGTCATTTAGGTGTTCTGCAACTGAACCATTCTCTGCCATCTTTAGATTGAACAAGCGCTTTATAAGAAATACCTTATTGGATGCCGATGGTTTCTCGTAGAAGTCGTCAAGTGACTTCATCAAGTCCTCCGTGGTCTTCATCTCCGAAACATTGAAGGCCACCGTTGACGCTAAGCTTAACCGGATTGTTCCCAGTGCCTTTCGATCAAGGACAATCCATGCTTCAGCTACCATCGTTGCGGGCTTCTTTGCAGGACCGCCTAGTGGCAAATAGAGGTCCTTCTGGTAGAGATAGTCTTCAATCTGCATCTTTCAATGTTGGTAGTTTTTGCCATTGAACTTCTCAATCTTGAGCTTCCCTTCCTCCGCCATAACTCCCACTCAATTCAAGGAATCCTTTCCTTGAGATAATTTAGCTACGAGCAAACCTTGCTCTGATACCAGTTGTTAGAAAATAAGACGTAGCTAAATAGATAATTGAGTAGATTACTTAATGGAGAGAGACAAATTTACATACACGAGATTATAGAGTAGAGAGAGAGAGAGAGTACACACAATATGTATGGTTCACCCAATGTGGGCTACGTCCACGGGAAAGTAGCCACTCAATGGCTTTAGTACTTCAAAACAAGAAGTAGTTTACGAAGGGATTATACCCTTAATGGAGCTCCCGCCTTGCTTCACTCTCACCACCTCCCACTCACCTTGATGCATCAACTTCACACTATGAAATGTGTGTAGAAATGGCCTCCTTTTATAGGCCAAAAGGGCTGCCCTCTCTCATGAGAGGCAGCCATGTGTAGCCGCGCTTGTGCAGATAAGTCCAAATCGGACCCTCCAATCCGCCCATGTGTGGCCGCCCTTGAGAAGACAAGTCCGCTTTTGAATTCGGCCACTGGCCACCGTCCATTGACTTCCGACCATCGGCCACCGGCCACCGACCATTGACTATCGGCCACCGGCCAATCGACGGTTGTTTTCCGACCACTTTCCGGCCGCCGTCCGGCCATAATATTCCGACGAAAAGGAATTTCCGGCGAGGGAAAAAAAGTCTCGGGGGCTTCCGCCCCCGAGGCCCCTAAAGTTGCCCCTGATTTTTTACTATGAAAATTTTGGTTTCTAGTGAGTGATTTACCTTCACGCACGATGGCTTCTCCTCATAATGGGGGCCTTACAAATGTGCGCTTTTACCACAGAAAATTACAAGGGTAAATCAGGCTCCATACTTAACACTACTTTCATCTTTCATTTTTTGATGTGTTCTTTAGTTGCTCTGGAACTCTCTGGCCTATCTTTTGGTTGTCCTTTGTGTGCCTTTTTGGGACACCGTGCGGCAATATACCGTTGTTCTTCTAATCTTTCAGTGCTTTGAGTAGCGCTTTCCAAAAAATTCTATGTCAAATTGCTAAATGAAGACAAGGGCTATGTGGGCATCTCTAAACCTTGAAAAGATGTCAAATTTGACTACTTGTCCACCTTCCTTAAATTCTTTGGTCTTCTTATTCTTTTCTTTTGAAAAAGGTGTATTGATTTGCTCCATAAAAATGCTTCCTCTTTGAATAATACATCTGGTCCTTAGAGTTCGAACTCTCTGAAGAGGACAAATCCTTGTCAAAGCTGTCAAAATTTTTTTCGAATCTATGGTGGGATCTTCTCTTCTTAGCCTTCTTTTTGTTCTTTCCATGTCTTTGGTTCTTTTGTTGCTTCTTGCTCTTTCTGCCCTCACTCGAATCATAAGAGGAAGAGCTATCAAAACTGTCATAAGAAGATAAGGATGAATTAGACAAGCCCTCGATCGGGTGCTGGGTCAAAAATTTTGCATATTGGGGATCCTTCAAAACCTGAAGCATCTGCTTTGCACAGGCATCAACTTTTTGTTGATGATGCATCTCCATTCGTTCCTACTTAGGCCGAGGTGGCCCGTATTCGACATCTACTTTTCCATTAGAATTTCTCGTGCTTTCACCCGATCCAAAATTGTTGAGTGGGTTCATCTAATTCTTGCGAAATTCCTGACTTGAATCCATGTGTACCACACAAAAAGGGATCATATTTTTTGGTGGAAGGAAAATCTACGGAGCTCTGATACCACTGTAACAAACTTGGACACCCCAAGTTTAGAATCTGATGCAACACACGAGAGAATCACTTAAAAATACTTCACAAATTTAAATCAGAGTCTAATTGAGTCGACACGATCCGACGTAGTTCCGTCTCCAAAGAGATTGGCCCCAAAGATTGGCGCCCCTTTCGGTATTTATTTTTTATTAAAAGTTACAAGTCTTGAGGGTCCGCAGCTCGTCAGCCAACTAAGATAGAGAGTGGCCATGGGTTCATATTTAAAGGCCTCGAGGGCTTTCAAAATCAATTACATGTAAAACTTCAAACTTAAAAGCACTTGGCCCCAAAAGCTGCCAGCGCTCAACGTGGAAATTTGTACACTGCCACATTAGCGATTGTCAACGCGTTTTGCGAAGAATCCTTATAAAATGCCACATCAACAGTCAACATGATTTGTGGCGTCCATATAGTTGGGCAGCAGACATTCTTTAATTTCTTTGTGTCCCTTGGCCCCCCTCAGCTGGTGCCCATAAGTTGGGAAAACTTATGTTTGGTTAGTATGCCATGTCATTAATTTGTTACATGTCTCAAAATGCAAGAAGAGAGTGGGGCCTGTCGGTTGGACGTAGTGTTCTAAAACACTATTAGGAGTGGGGATCTTTGCCGTCACCAAGGGCTTTCTTGCGAGTGTTTCAAAATGCCCGATAGCGTCCACAACACTCCTAGAGCAATCTTTGGCGTTGCTGGTGAGGTATGGAGGACGTAGTCATGACATCATCAAGGGGAAGGATCTTTGGGTTCTTTCCTTCTTCACAGACTACCTTGATCACCCAAGGTCATGGAGCACTCAGCTCCGATACCATGTCAAAGTCGATGATGTGGAAGCGTAGAGACCAAGGGGGGGGGGGGGGGGGGAGAGAGAGAGAGAGAGAGAGAGAGGGAGAGAGAGGGAGAGAGCTAAACCAGCCAACCTTGGCAATGAATTGATGATGATACAATGGGGGCTGAGGGTTGCTTATATAGAAACCTGAGTAAATTTCCCTACCGTGACTTTGACAAATAAGTAAAATAAATACCTAAAATCCAAACTAAATAATGGGATCACATTGGGCAGTTCACTTGAAATGCCAAAACTCTGATAGTTTCCTGTCTCGACTATGAAATATTTTTATTCCTTGACTAAAGAATTTCTTTTGAAATGAAGCTAGAGGGTGAAGCCACTTGGCTTAAACGCAACCTTTGATTGAAAGCCTACCCAATGCCACTGAAAATGAAGAGGTTAAAGCTTATCTTACGATGCAAAAAACGATTGCAAGTGCCCTACTCCATGGTGTTCTCCTTGCATGTGATGACTATGGAGTGTATCAAAAGCTTTTAAAAGTTGGTCTTGCAGTCAACACGATGGCAGAAGTTGCAAAAGAGATGATGATCGAGATAAATTGAACCCAGAAGAACTATGAAGATTCAATCATGGGGCCTAAGGGCTTAGAGTTTAAAAACCTAACCCCTACCAAACCCAAAAATAAAAAATCTTGAACTCTAGCTGGATTTGCATAAATCATGCTAACTAAAGATGTGGCATGGTGTTGTACGGATTTTTGCAATTTGTGCTGGCTATTTTGCACAGTTTTTAGTGTGAGCTTTTGGAAGCAAATGCTTTTGGTTCCAAGTGCTTTTAGAACTCATGCTTTTGGGTCTTTGTTTTTGGGTATCCCTTGTACTATTTGTAAGGACCCTTGAAGCCTCACCATAGAGAGCACATGGACACAGAGTCTTAGAGGGAGCTGGACTCTTAGGGAGTTGTACCTTTGTGAAGCAATAATAAAGAAATACCAAAAGGGACGTTAGCCTTTGGGGCCAATGCATTTGGGGATGAAACTCTATCGTACCGTGCTCTCTCTCTCTCTCTCTCTCTCTCTCTCTCTCTCTCTCTCTCTCTCTCTCTCTCTCTCTCTCTCTCTCTCTCTCTCTCTCTCTCTCTCTCTCTCCAAGTTCACTTATTTGGAGATTTTGTTCATGTGTTGTCAGGGCGACGGGCACCACGTGCCAATGGAAAATAATAGACTGAAAAATTTTGAGTGCTTCAAATAAAAATTGAACTGAAAGAGATGCACGACACACGAGACGAGGAGTTGTGGAGTTCCGCCCCAAAGAGACCATTGGCCCCAAACCTTGGTGCCCCTTTTGGTATTTCTTTACATTGCTAGAACTCAGTACAATGTTAGTACTCGCGCTCTGCACTTTCACTTGAAAGAGTGCCAAAGTATGAACCCTCTACACATATTTAAAGGCCCTTGGCCTATGAAAAGCAGTTAAATGAAAAGCATCAAACTCTAAAAACATCTAGTCCCAAAAGCTGCTAGTGTGTTTCACAAAAATTAGCACACCTGCCACGTTAGCAGTGCAAATCACGGAAGTTCGCACAATCTACCATGTGGCAGTGTAGTGTAAAACCTGAGCGTTCATACAACAACCACATCATCATGCTCCATGAAAACCTATGTGTGTGTATGTGTTTAATCTCTTTAGGTCACTTGGGCCCCCATTAGATGGGGTCCCGTAAGTTGGTGGGAACTCTTTAAAAATAGGCCGCTCCGCAAGACTTTGCAAGTTGGTAAAACTTCTTCTGTTGCTGCTTCTTCATCTTCTACTACTTCTGCTTCTTCTACTGCTTCAAGGGTTTAGGCCCCTCAGCCGGGATCTTCATGTTGGCTCCGTTCTTCAGTGGCTTGACATGTCAGAACTTTGTGACATCCCCCCTTCTTGAAAGAAAGTAATCGTCCACAATTATAGCATATCTGCAAAACAACTCAAGCTAGCTCAAACTTTTACGAGGGTCATTTCAAGGGATATTCCGAGGGACAATCAGTTTTCTCATTCCAAATTGGAGCTCTTGATATCTTGGCGTAGTAAAATTAGCCATCACACCCACACCACCCCAATCTCCAATAGGTGTCTTGATACACAAAAATTACATACCTAGGCAATCTCACCCAATAAAAGGAATATTCGATGGTTGGCACATCACAATGCAACACAAATGCTCACATATGCATGTTACAAGACATAGAAACATAAAGCTGCCGATGAACACTCCCTTCGCAAATAACCATCCTAGTCCAAATCATGAGTTGTTCAGCGACTCTCTCATCACTCCTCCCACAAATAACCTAAAAAGGTTTGGGACATGAGATATAGAGGCCTTTTACAAACCAAAATCCCCCTAGACCGTTGCTTGCATTGTTGGGAGGTGTTAAGTGTAACCACTTCTCAAACTTCTTAATACTCCCCCCAAAAATCACCACAACAAGGGTCCGGGCCATGAGTATGTACAAGCATTTTCAAACATTAATTCTCTTAAGTAAATCACCCATCATTGAAACTAGTATCAAAACTAGAGTCAAACAATTCAAATTGACACCAAGGCATGTTTAAAATAGATACCATTTATTTCAAACAAATATCAAACAATACTTCCTCAAATAGAGTTCAAAAGCATTTAAAACAACTAGAAAATTCATTTAGGTTTTTGTTCGGATAGTCAAACTTTGAGGATGACTAGCTTGTCCTTTTGCATTGTGGTAATTGTACGGTTTCAAATCTGGAGTGTCGCATCATTCTTGTCATGCCAAGGCATGCCCAAGAGAACATCACAGTTCTCCAACTTCATAATGTGAAAATTGGCTTTTCCGTGATATCCTTGGATGGTCACCTGGAAGAACACCAATGAGAGGTACCACCTTTTGGGTATGACAGGTGGCTAACTTAGGTTCAATTTTGCCAAAGTCCATCTGCTTCATGAATTCTAGATGGATAAATTTTTTGATAGATCTTGGGTCAATGAAAATTAGGGCTTTCAAGCCATTGACTTTGCCATGTGCTCGACAGAATTGATTTGTACTTTCAAGGTGTATGCCATAGATGTCACGTACAAGTCCAATGGCCGCTTTAGCTCCTTTGGTTGTAGATGGTCATAGGGTTCTATCGATCGCCAGTGCGGGCGTCGGCTCCGCTGGTTTGTTAGTGCATTGGGGACAACCAAAATAGCTATGCCCCATTTGAAAGCATCCAAAGCATTGGCCTTCTTGTAATAAGGTGTCTCATTGTTGAGGCATCAAACGAGGCCTTTGCGGTTGACTTTCATGAGATCTTGAGAATTTGTTAATTGTTGCCGGGAGTTCTATTTATTGGCCGGAGCTATTTCTATGGCAAACTCTAGCTTTCCTTTCATCAATTTGTAGCCAATCACGGCATGGTCCATAATCTCTTGCATAGTTGAGACTTGTTTCAATAGGCAATATTCCTGCAATGGTGATGGTAGTCAAATGGTGTATCGCTTGCACTAGTCCTTCAAGGAAATAAGCTTGAAGAAGGACATCGGAAGGTAGACGTCAATAAACCTTTGGCCATAGTCGTCCAAGGTCTCTGTGGTGGCAAGCGTTTTCAAGTTGCCCCGTTCGGCCAAGATCATGACTTCAAAGAGAGAAGTCATATAATTGTGTGAAAATATTATCTTAAAATCTTGCCAGTCCCTTGGAGCATGCGGTTGCGTCGCGATTGAACTCCGCTAGTTCATGACATTATCTTTAAGAAAGCCCGCTCCTCAAGAAATCTTGGATTCTTTTGTATAGTTCCCCAAAGCATAGATGTTGTTAAATTAGTGTAGGAATTGCAATGCTTTCTTCCAATATTTCATCTTGGAAAAGGTGAAAAATTTGACTCGTGCTGCAGTCCTTGAAATCTTTTGATTGGTTAGACATGTATCTCGAGGATAGATAATAAGGTTATCCATATGGGCACCAACCATTGTAGCCTGGTGGTGGTGGTGGTGGGGGCAACGGTGGTGGCAAAGGCCCTAATTAGAATATATGGCTGGGAAGATTTCCTATTGGAAGCTCCCTCAATCATATTTCCAAAAACTCCTCCAATCAGAATATACAGCTTGTAAGATTGCCGTTTGGAAGCTCTCGTACTTTCTGGTGCTGGAGAAGGAGGTCCCACCTGGGGAATCAAACAGGATAACATGTAATTCAAAAACTATTGAAAACTTTGTAGCATTGGAAGATTTTGTTGAAGATGTCGTGAAAGAATGTCATGAAGCTTGTCAAGAGAAATTGTAGGTGCTCTATCGATTCCATGAACGCCATGTGGTCTTGGTTCCTTTATGGCTTATGCATCGTAAGGTAGGGTGATGAAGATGGGAGCGCGCCCAATGCACGATGGACTAAGGGTGGGAGTGTCTATTGAGTCCGGGGGGTCGAGACACGAAGATTCTTTAGTGAAATTCTTGTAAGTCCGGGGTCGGTACACAAAGATTCTTTAGTGAAATGCCAGTAAGCCCGGGGTCGGAACACGAAGATTCTTTAGTGAAATTTCAAGTAAATTTTGGAAGTGCCAACTTGTTCTATTTGCTCTTTGGTAGGACCATTATGCTTTCAAAAAAGTACACGCTTAAAGCTCTGATACCATTGTCATGTGGACGGGCACCACGTGCCAACAAAAAAGAACAGATTGAACAACTTTAAGCACTTCAAATAACAACAACTGAGTTGAAAGAGATGCATGACACACGAGATGAGGAGTGGTGGAGTTCCACCCCAAGAGAGCATTGGCCCCAAACCTTGGTGTCCCTTATCGCACGACTAGCCAAAAATGCATTAAACTCATGAGATATATATCCCCCCCCCCCCCCCCCCCCCTTCGATCGAAACGGAGGGTGTCTATAGTATATTTGGAGACATTTTCAGTCATAGCCAGAATTTATTTGAAGCACATAAATACTTTGGACTTTTCTTTAAGCGAATATATCCATGCATTCCTGGAGTAATCATCAATGAAAGTCACAAATTAAAGGTAATTTCCCAAGGACGGAGTTTGCATGGGTCCACAAACATCACTATGTACAAGCTGCCCGGGGGATTCACCATGGAAAACTTACCATACCACGTAAGTGCAGGGGAGGGGGGGTTTCTCACAAGTTACATAAGCGTATAAGTTATGGGCAAGGCCCCAATAATTTATCTCCCAAGCTTAAAAATAAGGGAGGGGGGTATCATATTTAGGGGGGGGGGGGGGAGGGGAGTGACCGGGGCTGATTACTTGTAATGATTGGTCACCGATGTGCACTAGAACTGGATGAATTTTGGGAAAATTTTCTATCAGGTCACACATTAAATTTTGCATCAAGCCGGTCATAGATAAGGACGCATTTGGAGCAGGTCAAGGGTTGATTTATACCGGCTTTGGATGAATCACATTGGACAAGTAGCCAGAGTGCAGGCTGATTGAGTACATAATTTGAAAGTCAAACTAAGACACATTGAGGGTAAATCTACTTAATCAACATAAGTGGTTCTTTAGTACGTTGCCAGTCACTATGCTACACACTCTTTGACTAGATTTACTCAGTTAGATCATGTGAGGCCTAAATTTTATATATAAGATAGGGGTATGATATTTTTTTCACTGATTGTCATATAAGCGTAGAAAGGGGGGTCATATTCCCTAATATGAGTTGTAAAAGTTGTCCGCTCGTAGGTGGCGTTCCGTTTTGTATATAGAGTGAATCCCCCAGGACAAGCTGCAACCTGCATGTGGCCCTTATTGAACCATCCTTTGGAAACTTTGAACGATGAATCTTACTCAAAATACTTCCTTCACAAACATGTTTGATAGGTGCTTCAAGAGGCGGCAAAGAAGCAATCATGTCACAAACGCAGCAAACTGGAAAATTCAAATGCCCAAAAGATGCATGCCAAAGTTTTGCATATGAAATAGCCTTAGAATCCACAACTGCAATTGCAAAATTCTACCCACCAAAGTGATCATATACATCCCATAGCATAAAATGCCAGATGCAACAATTTCATCACCAAAACTGAGATCATGTATTGCTCATCTATCATCCACAAATTTGACTACAAGACCAAGTCTAGCCAGTGCAGATACAGATAAAGGATTCTTCTTGATCCCAGGTACATATAATGCATCAACAAGTGTAAAAGTACTACCATTTGCAGCAGTAAACACAATCTTTCCAACTCCTTAATCGGATAAGAGGCGTTGTTGACAAAAGTGACTGAATTTCCATGAGGAACAAGTCACGATGAAAGGTAATGTGCTTTGTAGCACCACTATCAAAGTACCACACTTGAGCATCTGCATCAACTGACAAACATGCATCATGGACGAAAGGATCATAAGTGCACTTTACACTAACATCCCATTATGTATCAACATCAGCATCGCAGTCTCCTTTCACAGAAGACTCAACAATATCTTCATTTTGAGTGGAACCAGCCTCTGTGGCCTTCAACTTAGGACACTGCTTAATCAGATGATCATTATCTTTACAATAATGGCAATTCATATTCTTTTTTCCCTTATCACCAAAACTCCGAGACAAATTGCTGCCAATAGAAGCATTAGGAACAAGCAATTTTCCACTCGTAGAAGAACCATGAGAAGTGGCTACATTGTTGTTACCACCTTTTCTTTGAGCAACAATAAAGGCGTGTTCAATTGTACATTGTCAAGTTCTTTTTTTTTTGGAAAGTGACTCTTGCAACAGCAATGTGCATAATGCATCAAACTTGACAACTTCAGGATTTCCTTGCGTCATAAGTCTCCAAGTACTAGCAAAATTCTGGTAACAATTTGGCAAGGCATCAAGAACAGTCTGCACAAGGGAACTGTTTGAAATGACTTCATCTACAGAAATAAGTTGCTCATTGATATGCTTGACAATAGTAAGGAAATTGTCCATGTCATCTTCCTCATGCATAATCTGTGACTCCAGCTCTTTACGTAGCAATGCAATTTTTGTCTCATTGTGACTTGCATAAAGAAAAACTAGATATCTCAAGCTATGTTTTGCAAATTTTGATGAACAAATGTGAGGAGTAATAGTGCACTTCATAGACAATGCAATCAATGCATGAGCCTATGCATCTTTTACATCCCAACAAGCTTGCTCAGGCGTAGGCAAAACAGCTCTGGTAGCAGCAACGCTGCCACCAAAACCTGCAACATCGCCTACATCCACAGAACCAAGACGTACATCAATGCCATGCACAATGTTCCAAAAACCCTTTGACACAAGGACATGTTGCATCATGTAGGCCCACATAGGGTAATTGTCCCCATCCAACCTATCCTCAACAACAAATATCGTGAAAACATCTGTGTTGTTGTCAGCCATGGCGAATGTTGCACTTGATGTGAAAACTACCCAAAAAGAGGAGGAAGAGAGTGGGAACAACATGTGATATGTAGTACAAACCGCAGAATAATTTGTTGTGCAGAAAACGGGACTGAAAAAATTTCGTACAAAATGACAAAATAGCCTACGTAGAACCGCCTGAAGTGGAAACGGAGACCGAAATCAGCCCAAATCAAAAATTTGAGCACATCAGGCTGTGCAAGCTCTCCTAAAAAACAATTTTCCTATGAATTCTCACCAAAGCTCACAAATATCAGAGAAAGTGAGCAGGCATGTATTGGAGCTGCTGACGACTAAGCCCGAGAGGATGCAACCTGCTCTGATTCCAATTGTTGGAATTAGGGTTGCAAGAAACACACACATATTGGAGAAGAGGAAGGAATCTCAAGGCACACAACAGAGAGTATTACTTAGTGTGCAATGGAAATATAAGCTAGCCCAGAGTGATGGGCGTATATACAATGCACGGGGGGAAAAGCCTCCTAGTGAGGGAAAAAATGCCACGGTGGCCTTATATGGTAGCAGAGCTTATTTAAGTTGATGAAACACTTGAATATACATTTCTTAAGCCTCTTGACTAATTAATTAACCTTTAATACTCTTAGAGGAGTTTTGTCCATTCGGCCTTGTACTTTTTTCTTCTTCCCTTTAATTGTATGCAAATGTTACATTCCCTTGATTGCAATAACTTGATTTTTGCTCAACCACTCCATCCCTAAAATTCCTTATATAATTTTCTTTCATCTTGCGTACACAAAATTGAACAAGAACTAGAATGATCTTTTAAATTGTAATGAAGGTGTATGCCTTCCTTGTTTGTGAAAATAGTAGACCTACTAACCAATGATACTCTCAACTCCTTACCCATGGGCCAAGCCTTCAGTTGCACTCTCTTAGTGATAAAATTAGATTTGAACTTATCTTTAACAATCTTTTTTTCTTTTTGTGGTTCTTTGTTCCTTAAAAATCTTAATTTCTAAAATGGTCTTATTAACTCCAATTTTTGTTACAGAAATTTGTTACCAAAGCTCACTAGTCTGAGTAATTTCAAGGGAGGTTCTCTTGCTTTACCTTGTACTAAAACTTGTTCACCATTTGCGTTTTTAAAAAGAAATATTACCTTTCATGATGTGTGCAAAGTGGTTTAGTAAGTACATTTGTAAGCATGATTAGGGGAATCACAATCCATGGATTCTCTTGATGATTGTAGAGTGATCCCTTGAATCTGCTTATTCATTGTGTCCAGTGACATTATTGCCACCAAGCCTAGCTCAAGTTATGGTTCCTTGGATTGACATTTTTGTTGGTCTTGTGTTGTTCCATCTCCTATGCTACGACTATATACCCCCAACTTGACACATCATGATCACTTGTCAGCAGGACGGAGTCAATGGATCCAATCCCCTCTTCTAGTAGTACTTGAAAGGTTATGGAGGGCGGATTAGTGTGTCATTCATGGTGATGGCATGCTTGTAGAGGTTATTGTAAAGCTTGAGAGAGAGAGAGAGAGAGAGAGAGAGAGAGAGAGAGAGAGTATTTTAAAATAGAGTAAATGCAAAATAAAGTGATTATTGCACACCAAAAAAAAAAATACAAAGATCTACTTATATGCCAGGTAGTCCCATGGTCATTGCATGTTGCACATGCTACACACATACACAAGGTACTTTCTTACAAAGTAGAGCTTATTTCGATCCATTCACGACACCAAAGCAACTTGAGCGAGTGACAGCTCAGGACTTCATTATGAAAGAGCTCATGGCAAAAGAAAACACTAAAGCAAACATTATTAATGACAAATTAAGACTTTGCAAAGTTCTTGGAGAAAATATATTACTCCTCCATCAATGAAGGATTGAAAGGAGCCTTAAGCTTGCACAAAAATCTAAGAACGTGACCTCAAAAGGCTTGGAGACCGTTCTAGAGCTTAAAATGAAATATAGATATCCATTTAATTGCAACATGTTATTTCTTGGTATTTCCTGCTTGCTCTACATGTATGGCACTTCTCCTTGTTATTCTGAGGAAGTTTGGACCCCGAGGCATGTGGGAGGGTCCCCCTTTTTGTCATGGCATCGTGACAAGGGTCATAAAATTAAAATATAAAAGTGTTGGCATAGTCAGGAATAACATGTATGTGAGGGTTTCAAAGGCACTTACCTGAACACTCACCAAAGCCTAGCTAATCGTGCATGGTCATGAGAATGCCTTGTACATGTATATTTTGTCATCTTGTCCGATTGGTTGGGACATATCAACCACATTGAGCCCTGCCCACAAGATTTAGAGCTCTTCTATAAGTGGTGCCAATAGATAGACGTCCATGTTATTTGCTTTGTACTTTCTTGGGACGATCACTGTGACAACAACAGATGGCCCTTCTTGATAGCTAGCCATGGAATATTATAATTAACTAAGTAAATAGGCCACGTGCTCCATGACAAACTCCGTAATCCAAATGGGTTTACTTCGGCCATTGCTAGACCAAAGCGGATACATCGAGGCTCATCCTTAAATGTAATACATCGAGGCTCATCCTTAAATGTAGGCCAACTTTCCTCTATGTGCTTCCATGCACGAGAGTCAGCAGGTACCCGCATCACATCATCTGTTAATCTAATATTTGAGTGCCATGTCATCAAAGCGGCTATAGACTTGCACTTGAATATGCTCTTTATTTTAGGAATGATAGGAAAGTGTCGAAGGACCTTTGCAGGGATAAATTTTCCTTATGTGTCCTCTCTATACATGTTTAATCCACAATTGGGACACTGTTCCAAATTTTCATACTCATTGCGAAAGAGTATACAATCATTAGGGCATACATGTATTTTGTGATAATCCAAGCCCAAGTCAATAAGAAGCTTTTTAGCGGTTGGACAGGTACGGGGCATGTGATTGCCTTTCGGCAAGATTTTTTTGTTGAGCAACAAGTGAACACAACGATCATATTATTAAATTGTAATTAGCACTTTGGTATGCTTTTTGTTACATCACTAAGTGAACACAACGATCATATTATTAAATTGTAATTAGCACTTTGGTATGCTTAGGATACAATGTATTTACCTGAAAAGCTCTGTGACGGAGGCGTTAGACCACCCGACATACTGCAAATTAAGCATTTCCAAAGTGGTATAGAGAAGTTACGTTTTTGCACCATTGTAAAGCGACATACATGCAAGAGTTTGCATCATCTCGTCCTCTTTATCATTGCTATGATCTGTAAATATGGATGGGATGACTGAGGTTGGTTCGCAGTACCGACATTCAATGATGGCATCCATGTCAAAGAACGCATCTAACATCTGCTTCATCTCTACTTCAAGAAATGTGGAATCAGGTATTAATTGAGTGGACTCAATCGATGGATGTTTGTTTGGAAATCGTCTTCTATGGGGTGAAGTTGAAGCAATACCTACTTGCAGAGGTTGATCTACTGTCTCCGGACCATGAGATTGATAACGCAGGTCTTGTAGTTGCTCTATGGGAAAGAGACCGTTATTGTGTATGTGCTGGTCGCACATACGAAAAATGTGTTGGTCGCACATTTTTCGTTTTTGAAAGATCTGATGCTTGCAATGGGCACAAGAACATTCCATCCTATTGTCCATACTGTATCTACCAATGATGCACCAAATAATTAAATCACTCTTGTTATAAGTACACACCACTAACTACATGACAACTTCACATTCTCTAGCCATGCCTGATCCCTGCACACCTCGGTCTAGAGGTGCACGGAGATCGGAACCAGAGGATAATAATCTTGTCTTTATTGGTCAATGACTATATATGAGGGTTTTTGAAGTCCGTGTGCGCTATTGAAGTTTGATTGCGTTATTTTACTTCGTTTGTCAAAGTTCGTTTGCGTTTTTAAAGTGCACAAGTCATTTATGAAGACTTTTGCGTTTTTGAAGTCGTTTGCGTTTTTCTACTATTTGTCGCTAGCTCTAACAACCTCACATTCTCTAGCCATACCTGATCTCTGCACACCTCGATCTAGAGGTGCACAAAGATCAGGACGATAGGGTAATAATCTCGTTTTTATTGGTCAATGATTATATATTAGGGTTTTTGAAGTCTGTGTGCGCTATTGAAGTCCGATTGTGTTACTCTACTTCGTTTATCAAAGTTCGTTTGCGTTTTTGAAGTACACAAGTCATTTTTGAAGACTTTTGCATTTTTAAAATTCGTTTGCGGTTTTTCTACTATTTGTCGCTAGCTCTAACAACTTCACATTCTCTATCCATGCTCGATCCCCGCACGCCTCGGTCTAAAGGTGCACGAAGATCAGGACCACACAATAATAATCTTGTCTTTTTTGGTCAATGACTATATATTAGGGATTTTGAAGTTTGTGTACGCTATTGAAGTCGGATTGCATCATTTTTTAAGACTTTAAAGTTTCTGAAGTCTGTTAGCGATTTTTTTACTGTTTGCTGCTAGCTCTAACAACCTCACATTCTCTAACCCATGCGTGATTCCCATACACCTCGGTATAAAGGTGCACGGAGATCAGGACCACATGGTAATAATCTCGTCTTTATTGGTCAATGACTATATATTAGGGTTTTTAAAGTCTGTGTGCGCTATTGAAGTCTTATTGCGTTATTTTACTTCGTTTGTCGAAGTCCGTTTGCATTTTCGAAGGACACAAGTCACTTCTTAAGACTGTTGCGTTTCTGTAGTCCGTTTGTGGTTTTCCTACCATTTTTTGCTAGCTCTAACAATTTCACATTCTCTAGCCATGTCCGAACTCTGCACACCTCGGTCTAGAGGTACACGGAGATCAGGACCACCGGATAATAATCTCATCTTTATTGGTCAATGCTTATATATTAGGGTTTGACATAAGTTTGTTTTTGAAATCTTTTTGCGTTTTTGTAGTCAGTGTGTGCTATTGAAGTCCAATTGCGGTTAGTTTACTTCGTTTGTTGAAGTTTTTTTGTGGCTAAACACTGAGCGGTTAACACTAAACGGCTAGCCCTAAGCGTGCAATCTTCAAACGGTTTAAATACGGAGTAGTCTTTCTTAAGTGGTAAGCGACTAAATACCTAAGCGGTTACCTATAAGCGACAAACCCTAATAAACCGTTTGAATATCGATTTAACCTACACGACTAGGTCTAAGTCGTCAAGTGATTAAATAACGAAACTAGCCAGCTGCGTTTAAGACTAAGTGAATTCGGTTAAACATTCAATACGTAAATAACTACACGTTCTAATTAAGCAGCTAACTTTCATCGATCTAATTGCGGATCAGTCATAAACGATGAAAGCACTTATCACTTAAACGATTAGTGTTAAAGGACTAGAATAAAAGAAAAGATTGTAATTTGAATCAACCTTGGCAAATGTTTTTGACGTGCTTCATTAAGGAGCATAATCTACTTTGATAGGTTTGAAGTTTGAATTGAAAGCTTTAAAGATTTAAAAAAAGGAAGAGATGACATGCACGTGGAGGAGAGAGAGAGGGAGACAGAGAGATGCCCCGAGTATGTGTCAGTAATTTTGTGAGGGAAGTCCAATGAGATGCCGGATCCCAGAGGTACAGGTGGCATTGAGTTGCTCAAGGACCAAGGAGCATGGGGTGCCTTCTGTGATGATTTTGGAGGACTGGCATGTGCTCTCTCTCTCTCTCTCTCTCTCTCTCTCTCACACACACACACACACACAAGTGTGTGTATCTTGTTCGTCTTGCTTGGCGATGATCAGTCCCTTCCTTGTACGTAGTAGGAAACTATGTGTGTGTGTGTGTGTGTGTGAGAGAGAGAGAGAGAGAGGTTTCCCGTCTCATTTGATCGCACATGATGGAATCATCTCATTTGCGAGCCCTGCCTCACGACAGTATGTGGCACTGCTTCGTCTACATGGCTGGCCTAGTTTGTGCCGTGCGCAGTAAAGCTTTACATCAGCAAAAGCTAGCACAAAGGAGTTTTCAATAAAATAAGATGTGTTGTTAATTGTTTCAAAAGAGGGGAGCTCTCAAGAAGCTCCAAAAGCTGTCACATTACAGCAAACTGTCATATGAGAGAGAGAGAGAGAGAGAGAGAGAGGCAAACTATGAGGAGCTTCATGTTGCGAATAAAAAAGATTGTAGATGAAACCTTTCAATGCCATCTATTTTCATTTGGAAGATATCAATGTGATCTTGGCGATACAAGATGCTTAACTTCTCATGCATGGGTGCTCCTAAATTGAGTTACTACACATTCAAGTTTTGCTTTTGTAGCATTCTTTAGTTGTATCTTAACTTATGTAGCATAATTTTCTGCAACCACTATGCCGCCTCATATCTAGTTTGAGCCGTTTCTCATAATAAATTTATGAATAGTTGCAAAAACGCATCGAGCAAATAGAGGCACATGGTGCTTGTCACAGTAGTTTCATGGATTGTTGCAAAAAATCATTGATCAAATAGAGGCACATGGTGCTTGAGTCGTCAATTATATTACCCCCTTAATGCTTTTATATGATAGCACAGAGGGGCGGTGAAAATGCGAACTAGTCCATCTTCACTGGATTCAAAGTGAGGACTACTCTCCAATGCAATCACTTGTGCTTGCAGCTTGAATGCTTGTGGGATTATGCAAAAAGTTGACATGGGCGAGCATCATGCAATCTTGTGTAGTTGTCAAAACACAATAAGTCATTCATGAGTTTTGGCCCCAAAATGTCATAGATTGCTTGGAATGCACTTATTCATTGCACGGAACGTTTAAGACATGCAAAATAAATAAATTCTAGGTTGCTTCCATCAAATCTAGACTCCGGCCTCTCTCTTAATCCAATCACTTAATGCATGTGGGGTGAGGACTATTTTCAATAATGCAAAGTGAGGACTTCTCTCCAAATGCCATCATCTGTGTTTTCATCTTGAGGCATATGCGATTGCACTAGAAATTAACATTGCAAACACATACTCTCATGTGAGTTTGATAGTGCACAACACATCATCGATAGCTTTTGGTACGAGACATCCTCCCTTTGATTGTGCTTATTGCAAGGTATGTTCTATATGGGTAAAACAAATAAGGCCATGTGCTATTTTATTCCAATGCCTTTCTCTAAATATGATCACCTTGGCAAGGTATGTTCCACACTGGCAACGCATATAAAGTATATGCTTTTTTCTTCTACTGCAAAAGTGAGGCTTCTCTGCAAATGTTACAATTTTAAGGTTTGGATATTATGCAAGCAATTCACATGGGTGAAAACATTCAATCATCTCTTTTGGCTAAGATTGAATTAAGGTTATCTTCACCCCATTAATCATTAAACTAGAGTGTTTCATTAGCCGCATTTGTATTGAATCGTAGTGAGGGTTGTCACCTTAAGGTAATAGGATCTGTGGAAAACAAAGCACAAACTCTCTCTCTCTCTCTCTCTCTCTCTCTCTCTCTCTCTCTCAAGCTTTTCTCTTCTATGTTCTTGTTTTCTTGTGTTTACAATGCCACGATCTTGATGTCTCAATTTTGATATGTTTAAATATGTCCTTAGCTATTAAATTGTATTAATCCTTTGATTCAATCTCGCTTTATTTTGTGCATTCTTGTTATTTGTGTAAGCATGGTTGCACCATTAGAAGATTCAACAAGTGTATATATTCTTGGAGAGAGAGAGAGAGAGAGAGAGAGAGAGAGAGAGAGAGAGAGAGCTTGTTACCTTTCATCAAAGCAAGTTTTTTTGTTTCTTAATTGGTACTGTCTCAAGTGCGTTACGATTGTGATGCAACAATTTTGAGTCATGTACCTCGCAAAAGAACCGTAAGAAGGGTTAGAATTTATATAAAGTAATACGGATCGCTTAAAATATGTTCATTTTTAAATGTTGTCCCCTTTTTATGTTTTGAAGAAAAAGAAAACATGCAAGTCTGCTTACATGGGGGAGTTTGCAGAGTCCTCCCCAATTTTAATAATACAAGGGAACGTGCCATTCCCACGACAGCGTGCAATTTCCAGTCTCAGTAATGAGTAAAGAATATAAAGTATTTACATACCTTCTGTTTCTACATTCATCTGTCGATTGTCCTAACCAACACAATGATGTCAGCTAAAGCTTCCTTTCCAAACTGTCTCCTTGTCTTTGTTGCTTCCATGGATCACACCATCTATCTCACAAAAAGTCTGCACGTCTTTGCCTCTGTTAAAAATAGCAAGAAAGATAAAGAGTCTGCCACAGCCATGTTGAGGATATCCTGCAATCAACACATTCCAAGAGCTAACATTCCAGAAAAAGAACTTCTCATGCTTTCAAGCGGATACTAGATTTGGTATATGAACTTCAAAAATGTGTTCCCCCAAAATTAGTGAAGCTCTATTTGTCCTATTGGATTGGTTCTTGCAGCTCATCGCTTTTGACGCTCTGTCTGTCTATGCTATCAATCACAGTATCACTAATCACATATTTTTGCACAGCCAACAATCTTGTTGTTGTGAATTCTCCCACATGTAAGTGTATTGCATTAAGCCATAAAGTCTTCATGGTGTAATCATAGGAGATTGCGGTAGGAAAAAGTTCTTCCCTTCACATCTGGTTAAAACCACCCAGAGCTTCCTTGTCCTAGCCATGTTGGACATATCCTGCAGTCAATACATTTCGAGTGATAAAAGTCCCGAGAGAATCAACCAAAGCGCCACCAAGCATGTCATTTTGCATATGGAAACATGCCTTCCCTTTGCATCGAATGTGCATCTTTGCCACAATCGTGTTGGGCATATCAGCCATGACATTCAGGGCAAGAAGCCCATTGAGAGAAAACTTGTGCTTTTGTGAGCTTCGTAAATCTATGTCTTTTATAAGTAGCGCGTTGTTGAGGAGCTTACTATTTATCCTCCTGATCTAGTACAAATCCTTCCTCTGAGCTCTCGCATTTCCTGCAATCAACACACTCCAACAAATGACACAAGAAACAATTTTGATGAAATGCCCTTGTGTTACATCAAAGAAAAGTTTAGAGCTTTCTTACTAAGATCAAGCTAGGCATCAAACTTCTATATGAGCACTCCAAGAGTTGTTGCCTAGTGAGAAACCATCAAGACGAAAGTATAGGTGACCCAATTTGGAGAGATATACTTGCTTTGCATCTGTTGAAAACAACCTAGAGCTTTTTGGCCCTACTCTTGTCGTGTGTATCCCGCTATCAGTGCATTCGAAGAGGCGAAATTTCGGACAGGAAGCTCGTAAAGCATTTTTTGTGATTTCTCAAGCACATCACATTTGGCATACATATCGACCAAGATAGTGGCAAGCATGACATCCTTTTTCACGAGCCTCTGACTAACAATATAATTGTGAATTTTTGTACCCATATTAGCATCTTGCATAGAGCCACATGCCTTCAAGATGCATGCGTAGGTGATTGCATTTGGAGAGAGGACCCCGCTTCACATCTGCTAGAGCATTTTGGCCCTGCCCCTATGGGTCAAATCTTGCAATTAGTGCATTCCAAGAGTCCACACTCCAGACAGGAAGCTCTTCGAGCACTTGTGTAGAGCCACATGCCTTCAAGATGTAAGCATAGCCTTCAAGACCAAAGTATAACTAACTAAATTTGGAGAGATACAGTTGCTTTGCATCCACTAAAAACATCCAAGAGATTTCTACCCCTGCTCTTGTTACGCACATCCCACAAATCAGTGCATTCCAAGAAACGACATTCTGGACAGGAAGCTCCTCAAGCACTTTTTGTGCTTTCTCAAAAGCACCACATTTGGCATACATCCAAGATAGTTCCAAGCACAATATCTTTTTACAACATCCTTCAACTAACAATATAATTGTGAATTTTTGTGCCCATATTAGCATCTTGCGTAGAGCCATATGCCTTCAAGATGCATGCATAGGTCATTGCATCTAGAGAGAGGCGCTTTCTCCAGTAGGGCAAATCCTGCAATAATGCATTCCAAGAGTCCACACTCTAGATAGGAAGCTGAAAATAGCCTAGAGATTTTTGGTCGTGCTCCTGTGGTGCATATCTCACAACCAGTGGATTCCAAGAGATGCCATTCCCATCATTCAATGTATCTGACATGCAACATTACGGGTAAAATGGTCATCAAGAACATGCCAAGGTTGTATAGAAGCACTCCAAGAGACTTCGTATGTTGAGAAACCCTTACTTTTCATGTGGTTAAAAAATAGCCGAGATCTACCTTGCCACAACCATGTCAATCAACATGCTCTAGAAGGTGACAATTCATAGAAAAAGCTCATCTAGAACTTTTTGTAGTTGTGTGAGGGCACCACATTCAACATACATATTGATCGAATCACCGTTAAGCATGACATTCCCCTCCAATGGCCGTGACTAGCAATTACATCATGGATTCTCAAACCCATGTGAAGATCTTGCGTAAGGTGACCAACTTTCAAGGTGCAAGCATGGGTGAATGCAGTTGGAATTGATTTGTGTTGCGAGTATTGCTTCTTCCCTAGAGTTGTTAGTGGATTTTCTGGCTCTTTATGGATATTTGTTGGCACCACAATTGGTATACATATCGACCAACGTACACACTCACCAGTATGATCCTAAATATGCCACTTTCTAATGCGAAGCAACATATCTCATTGTTGACTTGGTACAAATCCTTCTTTTGAGCACCTGCTTCTAGTTCAAATGCATGAAGACCATGATGAGGACTCAAGCACGCGTATGTGATTGCACCTCTCTTTGCATCCAGCCAAGACCTTTCTGGCCCTGCTCCTGTTGCGCCTATCCCTGCAATCAATGCACCCCAAGAGACGGCATTCGGGATAAGAAGCTCCTCAAGAACGTTTTGTGCTTTTTGAAGTGCACCACGTCTAGCATACATATCAACCAAGGCATTTCCAAGCACTTTTTTTTTTGCAATAGCCCTTCACTAACAATATCAAAGTGAATTTTTAAACTCATATCAGCATCTTGTGTAGAGCCACATGCCTTCAAGATGCATGCATAGGTGATTGCATCTGGACAGAGGCCCTCACTTTGTATCCGCTAAAAAAAGCCTAGAGCTTTCTGTCCCTACTTCTGTTGTGTGTATCCCGCAATCAATTGACGTTGTTCCAAACAGTAAGCTCCTCAAGCAAATTTTGTGCTTGCTCAAGTGTCCCACATTTGGCATACATATCGACTAAGGCAGTGCCAAGCACGCCATCTCTTTTCAAGGGCATCTTGCATAGAGCCACATGCTTGCAAGCTACACACATAGGTGATAGCGTCTAGAGAAAGGCCCTTGCTTCACACCTGCTAAAAACAGCCCAGAGATTTCTAGCTCGCCGGCCCTTGTTGGGCATATCTTGCAGTAAGTGCGTTCCAAAAGATGACATCCTACATAGGAGCACCACATTTGGCATACATATCGACCAAGGCATTGCCAAGCACGTTATTTTTTTGCAACAACCCTTGACTAACAACATCATAGTGAATTTTTATGCCCATATCAACATCTTGCGTACGGGCACATGCCTTCAAGATGCACGCATATTTCATTGCATCTAGAGAGAGGGCCTCGCTTTGCATCCGCTGAAAACAATCGAGAGCTTTTTGGCCCTGCTCATGTTGCACGTATCTCGCAATCAATACACTCCAAGAGAAGGCATTCGGGATAGGAAGCTCCTCAGGCACGTTTTGTGCTTTTTGAAGTGCACCACATTTGACACATATCAACCAAGTCATTGCCAAGCACAAATTTTTTTGCAACAACCCTTGACTAACAATATCAGAGTGAATTTTTAAGCTCATATCATCATCTTGCATAGAGCCACATGCCTTCAAGATGCATGCGTAGGTGATTGCATCTGGACAGAGGCCCTCACTTTGCATCCGTTGAAAACAGTCAAGAGCTTTTTGGCCCTGCTCTTGTTGCGCCTATCCCGCAGTCAATGCATTCCAAGAGATGGCATTCAGGATAGAAAACTCCTCGAGCACATTTTGTGCTTTCTCAAGTACACCACATTTGTCATACATATCGACGAAGGCATTGCCAAGCATGACAATTTTTTGCAACATACCTTGACTAACAATATCAAAGTGAATTTTTAAGCTCATATCAACATCTTGCGTAGAGCCACGTGCCTTCAAGATGCACGCGTAGGTGATTACATCTCGATAGAGGCCCTCACTTTGCATCCTCCTGAAAACAGCCCAGAGCTTTCCGTCTCTACTCCTGTTGTGTGTATCCCGCAATCGATTGACGTCGTTTCAAACAGTAAGCTCCTCAAGCACCTGCTGAAAATAGCCTAGAGCTTCCTGGCCTGGCCCTTGTCGAGTATATCCAGCAGTTAGTGTGTTCCCAAAGACGACATCCTGCACCACATTTGGCATACATATCGACCAAGGCATTGCCAAGCACAACAGTTTTTTGCAGCAGCCCCTAACCAACAATATCAAAGTGAATTTTTAAGCCCATATCGGCATCTTGCGTATAGACACATGCCTTCAAGATGCACACGTATGTGATTGCATCTAGAGAGAGGACCTCACTTCGCATCCGCTGAAAACAGTCGAGAGATTTTTGGCCATGCTCCTAATGCGCGTATCACACAATCAATGCACTCGAAGAGATGGCATTCGGGACAAGAAGCTCCTCATGCACGATTTGTGCTTTCTGAAGTGCACCACATTTGTCATACATATTGACCAAGGCATTGCCAAGCATGACAATTTTTTGCGATAGCCCTTGACTAACAATATCAGAGTGAATTTTTAAGCCCATATCGACATCTTGCGTACAGACACATGCCTTCAAGATGCACGTGTATGTGATTGCATCTAGAGAGATGCACTCGCTTTACATCCGCTAAAAATAGCCAAGAGCTTTTTGGCCCTGCTCCTATTGCGCATATTCTGCAATCAATGCACTCCAAGAGACGGCATTCGGGACAAGAAGCTCCTCGGGCACGATTTGTGCTTTTTGAATTGCACTACATTTGTCATACATATCGACCAAGGCATTGCCAAGCATGAAATTTTTTTGCGACAACCCTTGACTAACAATATCAGAGTGAATTTTCTTGCGTACAACCACATGCCTTCAAGATTCACGCGTAGGTGATATGGGTATAGGCCCTCACTTTGCATCCACTGAAACCAGAGCTTTCTGTCCCTACTCCCGTTGTGGGTATCCCCCAATCAGATGACGTCATTCCGAACAGTAAGCTCCTCAAGCACTTGCTAAAAACAACCCAGAGCTGCCTCGCCTGGCCCTTGTCGGGCATATCCTGCAATAAGTGCGTTCCGAAAGACGACATCCCATACCACATTTGGCATACATATCGACCAAGGCGTTGCCAAGCATTGCAGTTTTTTGCAACAACGCTATATCAGAGTGAATTTTTAAGCCCATTTCGACATCTTGCGTACCAACACATGCCTTCAAGATGCACGCATATGTGACTGCATCTGGAGAGAGGGCCTCACTTTACATCCATTGAAAACAGTCAGAGCTTTTTGGCCTTGCTCCTATTGCACGCATCTCGCAATCAATGCACTCCAAGAGACGGCATTCGCAGGAAGCTCCTCAGGCACGTTTTGTGCTTTTTGAAGTGCACCACATTTGGCATACATATCGACCAAGGCATTGCCAAGTACGACAATTTTTTGCAACAGCCCCTAACTAACAATATCAAACTAGAGTTTTAAGCTGATATCAGCAGCTTGTGTAGAGTCACATGCCTTCAAGATGCACACGTAGGTGATTGCATATAGACAGAGTCCCTCACTTTGCATCCGCTGAAAACAGGCTAGAGCTTTTCGTCCTACTCTTGTTGTGCATACCCTGCAATCAGTTGACGTGGTTCTTAAATGTAAGCTCCTCAAGCACCTGCTAAAAACAATTGAAATTTTCCTGACCCGGCCCTTGTCAGGCATATCTTGCAATCAATGCGTTCCAAAAGATGACATCCCCCACCACATTTGGCATACATATCGACCAAGACATTGTCAAGCACGACAATTATTTGCAACAGCCCCTAACTAACAATATCATCATGAATTTTTAAGCCTATATTGGCATCTTGGAGGTCTGTTGACATTTTTGCCCAAAATTTGAGAAAAGACCAGGAGTGGAAGTGCACAAAGGGTTAGCAGAGGGGAGGTGTTTCTCACAAAATTATTGTAGTAGATTGCACAGACGCGATGGCCTGCATCATTAGAGGCAAATCAATAGATCAGAGTGGGCATGTGTGGTAGATGACTCAGATCGTGTGGGTGTGACTGCTATGGAGAGAGAGAGAGAGAGAGAGAGAGAGAGAGAGAGAGAGAGAGATTGCACAGATGCAATGGCGTGCATCATTAGAGGCGAATCAATAGAGAAGAGTGGGCGTGTGTGGTGGACGGCTCAGATCGTGTGGGTGTGACTGCTATGGAGAGAGAGAGAGAGAGAGAGAGAGAGAGAGAGAGAGAGAGACGCTATTTTTAATGAGGCTATGTGGACGATTGAGAGGGCAAGAATTCAAACGCGCTTTCTACGCTAACGAAGTAATAAAGAATTGATTATGTTCATCACCATTGATTGATCGATCGCGATCGCAAACCATATTTAGATATTTAGATCTTGAGTAGGTCCCCATAACGTTGTTTTTCATTAGTTTGTATAAGAATCACAAAAGATGCTTTTTTGGGGGGCTCAAAAGGAAAAGGGCAAGGCTCTTGGGATAGTTTCCTGCGACGTTAAAACTCTCTTCTTCTTCTTGTTTTCTCTTGGGGATGCCATGCGTCGAGAGCACCAGTTGGAAGGGAGAGAGAGAAGGAGATGCCATGTGTAGGCGAAGGAACGGAAACATATAATTTTTTTTGGTGCTGAGAGCAGGCGTGAGGTGCGCGTTGCACTGCAGATTCCAGCTCGCTCCTCCGTTGAGAGAGAGAGAGAGAGAGACAGAGAGAGAGACTACTCCTCCTCAATCCTCTACTCTCCAGCACCATGTCCACCTCACTCTGCATCGTTCTCTCTGAGTTGTGTGCTGATCTCAGACAGCACACAAGCATGCCGTCACAACACACTCTCTCTCCCTCTCTCTCTCTCTCTCTCTCTCTCTCTGTGATGTTTGAGCATATAGCTCCTACCTCCTCACCGCTGAAGGCCATGCACATCCCATGCTTTCTGTCCATAGTAGGAAACTTGATTATCGCCAGGGAGTGTCTGTCTCGATTATCACACTCACGCTGCAGGGAATGCGGAGATGCACCCCAAGAGAGGTACGGGAGTCGAACGGCCGACAACTCAACTATGGGGGATGGGCTGCGCCTGCACAAAGTCATCTCAAAGCAGAGAGGGGCGATTGGGGCACAGGCTTGGCAGATGAATGGTGCGCGCAGGGAGTTGGGGGTGATGCTGTCGTGCCCTGCATGTTGGCAAGAGGGATCGGTCTGCGTGGGAACAACAGCGACGGGGGACTTTGCCTTTGAGATTGGGCGAACGGAGCGGATCTTTAGGATTAATTAATTAATGGAATGTAAGATACACCCAGTAGTAGTGTTGCATGTCCCTCAAATCATTTTTTTGGAGATTATTGATGGAAGAAGGTGTTGAAATAAGTTGTTTGGTGACCAAAGGCAAGGGTAGAAGATAAGCAAATAGATTAAAATCCAAGCAATAAACATGGTTATTTGAAAGTTTAGTTTTTGTAGGATAGGACATGCTTCTTCAAAAACCCTGTCATTGTGTACTAATTTTTTACTTTGGTTGTAACCCCATCTGGAAAGATTAACTACAGAATCAATGATACCTCGGGAAGCTTTGACCGGTGAGCTGTTGATTGCTTCCAATTTTTATAGGACTTTGATGAAAGTGGCTTAGTAGCGGGTTTTGTAGCCATAGTTCTGTGAGGTATACAACATCTATGTTACTACATCTCTAAACCAGTCAAAAAATTTCACTAGCTTGGGAACATACATTAGAACAAACACAATGATCATGTAACAATTTACACCCTACCTCATATACTAGGATATATTATTAAGACTTTGATTAAATTAGTTTATTTGATGTTGAACGCATAGAAATACTTTCTGGGTAAATTTTTGCACTCAAATGAAACTAGGTCATTACCAATGTATTGTCATAAGTTAGGAACATTGTGGTCTCTCACTCATCAAACATTGTCCCAACATAATCTTGAGTAGCACTGTTACTAGTTCAAATCTTTGGCCAAGTTGGACTTAGTCACATCCTTTCCTAAATGTAAATTGATGTAGACATTATATTTGCCGGCATCACCTTGTTCAAATACATTTTACTTGATTGCCTATTTTTGTGCTTTGATTCAAGTCTTCCTACTCGTCTCTTACTATGTTGCTCATAAGCTAACAAGGAAGTATCATTATGTAGGTCTTGGGATGGAATGTAAAGTCTAATAGTAGCTTACATTCCATTCTGGTATAAGGTTCTTAGCTATGGTTTATACGATTGACACTCCTAAAACTTGTGAGTTTAAGGATGCTTGGCTAACAATTTTTGTTATTGGTACATGACCTGTTGGCACTAACAAGAAGTTTATTTGACATCTATTAGATCACTTGGTAAAGGACTTACTATTCTCAATGTAGCCCTTTTGGGGTAGATACTTGGAAAGGTTTCGATATTTGGTAAAGCTCCAAAGATAGTGTCTCACCCTTGTGGGATAGTAAGGAAGTCTATGCTCCTTGATCTTGAAATTGGTCTTTCTGAGTTTGAGAGTTTCAAAGGTTGATGGCTTGGTATGGACCTTTGAGACATGATCTCACCTTTGGCTCCTAAGTTTTGTAAAGTGTGGGTGGTTGTAAACGTAACAAACACAACGGCTAACAATGTATTATTGTCAGATCAAAGGCTTTGGCTGTTGGAGTGCTAGTGTTTTAGCCTCTCAATATTTGTACCTTTTGGTTTTGGTGACGAGGTAGGCTAATGTGTACTCTAGGTAGACGATTTCTACACATAGCCATGGTATCTATCTAATTGGCTAGTTTTTTAAGGTTGTAAGAGCCTCTAATTCTACTATTCCTCTGATTGATTTATCTAGGCGCCTTAAAAATATCTCTAGACAAGTACTCTCTACAAAAAGACTACTGGGATGTAAGCTACCTATGATAATGAAAAACGAGAAAAGTTGTTTAGGAAAATGGCATTAGACAGGATTCATATGATTTCAAAACCCTATAGGAGTAGGCCTTTTATACCTTGGAATTGTAAAGAACTCTAATGAACATACTGCTTTGTGTACTTCCAAATACTTTCTCTAACACAAGGGTTGAGCCCATCTCCGAAGCCAAATATCACTACTCAAATATATCCTAATATTAAATAATATCTTCTGATATCTCAGATGGCTCTCAATTTATTTTCCATTCACTCAATTAGGTTTGAATACTTGTAACTATTGGAAAATAAGCTATGAATGGTGTTAAAGCCATTGTGGATGTAGTCAAACAAATGATTGGGATCACTAGATGTCATAGCAAAGAATTAAAAAGGCTCCATGTGAGTAGAGAGAGTATTATTTGGTCCAACCATGCAGTATGGTATGCTCTGAACCACTTGGATGTACTATTTCCTAATAAAATAGGGCTTCATGTGAGTATAGTATTATTTGGTCTAGCCATGCAATATGGTATGCTTTGAACCACGTGGATGTACTTTTTCCTAATAAAACCATTTGAGTTCTACCTCTCCCTATTTTGCACTTGGCTTGGTGGCCAAGCACAACCAGTTGTGATTGCTCAAATTGATTTTATGCACTTTAGGAGTACAATGTTTGAAGCACTAAACAAACTCAAAATGGAAGAGCCAAGCACCTTTTTCACATCTTATGGCAACTTCAAAGGAGCAAAGGTGATAGAAGGATTACTGAATCCTTGCCTACCTAGAAGATGATGCTACCCTAGCTCTAAAAAGACCCAACTCCTTGAATTCTCCTAATAGTTCCTTTACCTCTTTTTTTTTCTTTTTTTTTTTTTTTGCTGCACATTCTTCCACCTCAATTGTGGCTCATGGGAAATCAAAGAGTTATACTAGTGATAGAGGTAAATGTTTACCTATAAAACGTCTACTTGACATGTAATGTAACATGCGGAGGGTGCTCGAGGGATGGTGATTGATATTTGTGGAAGAAGAAGGCTACCCAATTGAACATAATTAAAGGGAATTTTTTTTTGTACATTGCTTATCTACTAGTAATTTGCTAAAATTATTTCCATCTACATCTATTTTTCCTAAAGCTTGAAGATGATTTTGGTCACGTCGACTTTTTGATGATGTTTACTTTGGTCGGAAATATCAAGATCCCATTAAACACTTGGGAATATGACATAGCCTATTTGCTTATGCAATATTTGCTCTAGATTCTGGAGAGATTCACTCTATATGAAAAAGGAAATGCCACGTGCGAGAAAATATCATACCCTTGACTTATTATATAAGATTTGGGCTCATGTGACCTTACATAGAAAGAATAATAAAAAAGAAGATCTTTTGCATTACAAAATTTCAATTTTTTTCCACAATGTCATGGTTGCAACAAGAAACAAGACATGCTATTTGAAAATCATGTACTAGACAAAAACTCCTTTTGGAGAAACAACATGGACCCGATATAAAGAGGTGTTACTACATATTGCATCTGTACAACTATTGGACCACAAATTGGGGGACATGGATCTTGATCACTTGGGCAACTTTTGTACATGGATAGGGAGGAATCTCAAAGCTCGAGCGAGATTCTCCGAGCAATCCATAAAACGAGCGAGATAGGGCAAGGCACATATACAAAACAAAAACCAAACATGATTTCTTAGGTGACTTCAAGCACAACAACAAAAAAATTAATTGAAGATTGAACCTATTTTTTCTGGTAAATCAACCAAAAAAATTTGACCGACAAAACCCTTTGAACAAGGTTTGGGTAGAGTGTTTTCTTTGATGGGCTAGAACACTTGGAACCATTATAATGACATGTTGATATTCGTCTCCAATTTCAGCCCCCCAATCAAAGGATTAAACCACAAGCTTCACTATCTAGCTGTATATCCTCCTTTTACTCTCGCTGCAGCTGCTGCTCTATGAAAATCACGTTAGGAATTCTGATCTCATGCAAATTATCTCACACAAGCTTTCCCTGATGCAGCAGGCCATGATTCCCCTCATGCAGCAAGCCTTCCCTCACACAAGACATGCTTTCCTCTCACTGGACTACCCGTTCGCGTCTCGTGAAAGCAAGACCACAGCCCAGCACCTGCTTAAAGGTGAATGCGTAGGTGATGCATATGGAGACAGGCCAAAAAACGCAAAGGGCCAGCACCTGCTTAAAGAATCCACAGTTATTGTTGAAAAGAACCCATAAGTATACACAAGGCCTCTCTAACCGTAACATCCTCTCCTGAAGAGACTGCGCACAACATGTGAACCTCATTATTGGACGGGTGCAAAAGAGCCTGGCTTGCCAAGGCGCAACAGAAAACGTGCTGGCTAGAGAGAGAGAGAGAGAGGTCAAGTTTGCATGCATACCTTCCATGCAACTCACAGACGTTTGGCAAATCTGCATGGCGCGGGGGGGGGGGGGAGAGAGAGAGAGAGAGAGAGAGAGAGAGAGAGAGAGAGAGAGAGAGGTCAAGTTTGCATGCATACCTTCCATGCAACTCACAGACGTTTGGCAAATCTGCATGGCGCGGGGGGGGGAGAGAGAGAGAGAGAGAGAGAGAGAGAGAGAGAGAGAGAGAGAGAGAGAGAGAGGACTCATGTTGTACATCTCATTTCGCTCATTTTCTTTTCAAAAATGATTGAATACCCTCTACTCGCTCATATTCTCAAGAATCTTTCCTCCGAACCCCACGCTCTCCTCTTGCTTTGGACTATCACCCTCACCGCCTCACCCTATTTCCCCTCTCCTTCATCGCCTCTGCCCTCAGCTTGTTGTACCTCTTCCCCATCCCCTCTACACTCTCCCCCATTGCCACCTTGCGGCTTGGTTTGCAGCAACAATGATTTGCAAAAATGATCAAAATCGTTTGTTGCGTTCGCAAAAACACCAGAACTGGCATGCATTTGATTGGCGCAAATAGCTTTTGATCATCTCTCTCTCTCTCTCTCTCTGTCTCTCTCTCTCTCTCTCTCTCTCTCTCTCTCTCTCTCTGTGTGTGTGTGTGTGTGTGTGTGTGTGTGTGTGTGTGTGTGTGTGTGTGTGTGTGTGTGTGTGTGTGTGTGTGTGCGCGTGCGCGTGCGCGTGCGCGTATGTGTATACCCATTAATGCGTGTGCACGCACACATGCCAAAGGAAATATGTTGATCTTTGTTTCCGTCAGCCACTCAATCAAGATCTCGCCTTCTACACGCAGCCTCAAAATGCCTCGCCACCTTCTCTGCCGACTCAAGATCCTGCATAAGCAACGTCCATTGCAAGCGAGGCCCTCCTGCCGTCTTCTTTTCACTTTCTTCTACTGGTCAAATTTACCCATGAAAACTGAGACCAGTTCTTTCTTCCAACGTTCCACCCTAGGTTGAATCTCTTTATATTTTTATCTAAAACTACAATTCCTGCAACTAGGTCCCTATTTAAGAAGAATCTGTTTTCATTCGCCTCTTCATTTTATTTTTAAAAATCGTGGGTCCTATCTGCCGTCGGATGGGCAAAACCAATCTGGTCGCCCACAATTAATAGGGACCATTGATCCCACCTGGCAAAAGGGGTGTCACGAGGCTACGCAGGTTCTCTTATTATATCAATAACAGACCCCATTCCTCCGAATTTCACCCACCATTTCGTTTACATTTCAAAAAGTCTGAAGTTGGCATCGATCTCGGAACCGTAACTAGAAAACCAACATGTCGAGCTGCGCAAACCATCTCTCTATAAACATTAAAAAAAATCTCCTCTGTGCGTACCAACTCCGATGCACTGAGCCTACCATTTGAGATCCCTGTTGCTTCCTTGTGCAACCCCGAACTGGATTTCCCCTGCCTGTGCGACCCCTGCTGCCCTTTCCCCCCTCCTCGTGCGACACCTTCTGGTTGTGCTTACTCTCCTCTCGTAATTTCAATTGATTTCCTTTATTTTTCGATTATACTTCTGCTGGTAGCACATACTCTCTCAGTTTTTTGAAAAAAAAACCCTCTGAAAGAGCGCGCACCGGTGCGCACTCTTTCAGAGGGTTTTTTTTTCAAAAAACTGAGAGAGAGAGAGAGAGAGAGAGAGAGAGAGAGAGAGAGAGAGAGAGAGAGAGAGAGAGAGAGAGAGAGAGAGAGAGAGAGAGAGAGAGAGAGAGAGAGAGAGAGAGAGAGCTCCTGGGCACTAACAGCAGTCACATGCGTAACAGCAACAGCCACCATGGGGAAAACACGTGGTATGGGAGCTATTCGCAAACTGGGCAGACAAGGCATATAAAAAAAGAAATCTTGGAAACGAGTGAAGAAGCCCTTCGCAGGCTCCTCCCACGCCAAGGGCATCGTTCTTGAGAAGATTGGTATTGAAGACAAGCAGTCCAGCTCTGCCATTCGAAAATGTGCCAGGGTACAGCTTATCAAGAATAAAAAGAAGATTGCGGCCTTTGTTCCATATGATGGTTGCTTGAACTACATTGAAGAAAACGATGAAGTGTTGATTGATGGGTTCGTTCGTAAGGGACATGCTGTTGGTGATATTCATGGAGTGCGGTTCAAGGTTGTGAAGGTATCGGGAGTGTCTCTCCTTGCCCTTTTCAAGGAAAAGAAGGAGAAGCCAAGGTCTTAAGATTTGAGAAGATATGTGAAAGTCCTGCAGGATTTGTACCTTATTGATTAGCTTCCTGGGAACGGCCAGGGGAGATCATCACGAAAATTTTGTTAATCTCATGAGATGAGCAAGCTGCTATTTTTCGATGCATGCATTTCCTTCTTTTGAACCATGGGATGGAGAATCATTGTGTCAATGAAGATAAAGATACTTTGTTTGTCCTCAATAAAGAGAGAGAGAGAGAGAGAGAGAGAGAGAGAGAATGAGAGAGAAAGGAGATTCCTGCTTTGGCATGAGCCTTAGGCTAGCATCAGCTCCTCCTGAACAACAGAGATTGATGTTGGGCGAGCAATTGTATCCACTTGTAGATCAATTCGAACATGGTCACACAGGAAAAGTTAAGGGCATGTTACTGGAGATGGATCAGCCAGAAGTTTTACATTGAATTGAATCTTTAGAGGCACTAAAAGCCAAAGTGGTAGAGGCGATGGAGGTACTACAAATGGTCCGAGCTGGTACTGGGCCAAGTAATGTAATCGACCTGTCAAGCTTATCTTTGAATGAACCTCTTGTGAGCTAATAGAGCTTCAATATAGTGACTTTGGAGAAGTGGGTCTGGTTAAGAGGGTCACTTTTTTGTGTAGTCCGCTCATTTGGAGCGGTTTTAGTTGGTCTTTTTGTGAGACTTATTTTAGTACTTGATCTAGTAGTTTTCTGAATGGTATGTGAGGAGAATGATACTTGAAGAGGAGAAATTTTGTGCATTATTTTTAGAGAGAGAGAGAGAGAGAGAGAGAGAGGGAGGGGAGAAGTGACGGTTTTAATGTGTGTGCTATTGCAGCCATCCCATCTCGTCGGCATTTCCTCTCTCGCCGACAAGCTGTGTAAAGTTGCCTCACCATCACCTCTACCTCTCTCTTACGGTCCATGTAGGTGTTTTTCAGTACAGTCCGTCCAATGCTCGGTTGTATCATGCAGCCTTGTTGCTATAGTATGGGGTATTGCACGTGCAAGAGCCAGCTTCGATCGCTCAACCCCAGCCAATCCCAATCCATCTTCTTGTCATCGATCGCGATCCTTCATCTTGCCATCGCGAGAGGGATCTTGCCCCTGGTCTAGTGTGTGATTGCTCTGCGTTTTGCATGAGTTGATGAATAGATGAGCAAGAAAGTGCCCAAAGCTGAACTCAAAACCACTCCCGGTAGCCTGACCCCAAGCCCGAGCCCAGAGGTGGCAAACCTCGGAGACCGGAGCCTTGATGCCCTCAAAAGAGCATGGGGCTACATCAACTCTCACAAGCTCCAGAGTAGTACTGAGAAATTGCAGATCTTATGTGATCCTCCCCTTAAGAAGGCACTTGGACGAGACAGTGTTAAGGTGTCAGAAGTGCTCAATTACTTGAGTCCCCACTTGTCAACAGATTTTTCTGTTGATGCTATTAGGCTGTTGGCGATGCAGATGGCAGAGGGCAAAGAAATAGAACGAGTAAATGTCAAAGTGGACATGTGCGTAGAAAAGCTTACGATGGTTATAATCCTGAAATAATTAAGCCAGCCGCTTCAATGCAGCTAGTTGCTTGTGCTTTTAGCAAAGTGTGTATATCATTACTTTCAAGCATGACCTGTCAAGTAAACTTTGATATTTTGGAATTTAGGAGGTAGTATATCCATTGAAAAATCTTTTTGTTGTAGTGCATCCATATATAGCAAAAAATAAATATTCTGTTGATGATAAAATTTACTATATTGCATACAAACACTTGCTCGGGTTTGTCTTTGCTCAGAAAAACTCGCTCGGTGCGTGGTAAGACTCATCGATAGGTGGTTTGTAATCTTTTGTGACTATCATCCAATTTGAAAACTATGTTTGACTAGTATCATAAAAACAAGGACTAGCCTCACTAGAGTGGAGAGTGAGCTACACTATTCAACTAATCCATGTAGTCACTTAATGGTCAAAGGATAACTTCCATCGTTTTCTAATTGGATGACCGTATAAGTGTTAATGAAAGAGATCCATCGAGATTGTTGGTACATATTGTGACAGATTGAGAGTAGTCATGGTCAAATAGAGCGCAATAAAAAGTTTCCAAAGATGATATATCGAGAGATTTTTTCAACTTGAGAGGATCACAAAATGTGGGTACTAAGAGAAAGAGAGAAATATCAAAGATCACCCCAAAGCCCTCAACTATTTAAAAATAGAGGGGCTTTCAAATTGTTCAAAGAAAATTGTACAAAGGGTGTCAAACAATGAGATTTCATTCTATTTAGTATAGGGTAGAAGGTTATCTAGTCCTTTAAGGAAGAGAAAACCCTAGCACCAAGGAAGGAGGGTGTCCTCACATGCATCTATACAAACAAGCAAAACATATTGTCAGGCTTGGATGTGTTTTATAGGTGTCAACAGACCCTTACCACTTGTCATCCATGTCTTTAAGAAAATTACAAGATTTTACTATTGTACAAATAATTAAAAGAATGGTTGATGACATAGGTAGGCATCATTTAAGCAATGGATTGTTGTAGTTGGAGTCTTATCATACATAGAGCAAACTTTACTGAGCGAATGGAAAAATTGATCAAGGCCACACACACACACACACACACACATATACATAGAGAGAGAGAGAGAGAGAGAGAGAGAGAGAGAGAGAGAGAGAGAGAGAGAGCTATGTGCGGTGTAGGAAAGCATACATTTTCAAAGAAAAACAAGGACACCAAAGGACATCTTAAATGAACAATGAGTAGTAATAACTTTGTTGAGTATGATAACTATGATGCATTAAAAAAAGATTTGTGTGAATGTGGTTTAAGAGGGGGACGAGATGATGAAAATGGAAAGGGGAAGACTAGAGGGATTTTGGAAAAAAAGAGCTGGAGGAGGTGGAGAGAAAGGGCTATCTGACATCATGTTGTTTTTTGGCAGCAAATGAAGGAATCACAACCGAGGCTGGCATCTGTAGGTGCTTGTGCATACAGGGTCATATCTCATCACGGGCTCCATCTTCAGGTGCTTGTGCAAACAGGGTAATGCCTCGTCATGGGTTGCAAGTGCAATGATGGAGGAGCTATTGGTGAGCAAGGGCTATGTGAGGGAGATCGGATCCTCTGGCTACTTATCTACCCAACTCACTCCAGAATTTGGTCATTGAGATTGGGTATTAGCATTCAAAAATCATTGGGTTGTCACCATGATTTTTACATATCCACATAATGTTCATCGATCAGTGATTAGAGATTAGGCCTTTGTATATATCTTCCTTTCACTTAACTGATTTTGGTTACTCTCTTTATTCTGAGCTACTACAATTTCCCACATCTAGGGACTTGGCATCTTCTCGGCACTACTTACAAGTCTTCTCGACAACGTTAAAAACCCACTTTTTATTTTCTTTCTTTGCATTGTGCAAAGAGATGAGTATGCTACTGACCCTGACTATAGAGACATAATGTCCATCCTTGCTTTGGGGAAGAAAGAGGAACCATTCACCTTGTAGGATGGATATCTTCTCCAAGGCAATAGGCTATGTGTTACCCACTCCCTTCGTGAGAAAGTCATGTATGAATCCCATGCTTCTCCCTATGCGAGGCATAAAGGCATTCAAACTACTCTCCGAGGAGTAGAGACGTATTTCTATTGGCCTACCATAAAAGTGGACATACAAGAATATGTTTTCAAAATGTGTGGTATGCCAAAAGACCAACTATGATAGAGGGAAGCAACCTGGATTACTCCAGCCATTGCCTATCCCAAAATCACCATGGGAGAGTATATCCATGGACTTTATCTTTGGATTACCCAAATCTATCCATGGGAATACGGGAGTATAGACAACAATCAATAGGTTTAGCAAGCAAGAATACTTTATTCCTGTCAAAAAGACTATTAAGGCACACCAAATGGCAACACTCTTCATATCACAGATTTTCAACCACCATGGATTGCCAACATCCATCATGTCAAATAGAGATCCTAGAATGACTAGTAATTTCTGGAAAGCTCTCTTTGAAAATCGAGGAACAAGATTGAATTTCTGGAAAGATCTCTTTGAAAATCTAGGAACAAGATTGAATTTCTCTTCGGTCTATCACCCACAAACGGATGGCCAAAGTGAGATAGCCAATCATACGATACTCGATCTACTAAAGACTAATGTTACCAAAGTAGATCAACGCTCACAATGGGAAAAGTACTTACCTCTTGTAGAGTATGCCTACGATAATAATGTACATACTTCTAGGGAAAAGCACCTTTTGAAATAATTGAGGGAAGACCTAAAAGTCCCTTGCTACTTAAAGTACATGGGAAGATCTTCGTTGCCGATGAGTATAGCCGTGACCTACAAGAATATTTTCAAAAGATTAAGGAGGCTATATCCATCTCTCAACAAAGGCAAAAATCTGATGTTGACAAGCACAGAAGGGCCTTTACGTTCAAACAAAATGATTGGGTCTTACTTAAGTTTCACAAGGCTCGATTGAGGCAAACGACTGGAAAAAATTCTACGGGTCATCAAAAGTATTATGCTAAGCTAGCAAAAAGATACTGTGGTCCTTTCCAAATCCACAACAGTTGAGGACCGGATTTATGTGGAGCCGGTCCCCCTTCCAATAGGCATTTGTATTATAGTTTCTCTCATCAAAAGAGACTTGTTACAATACAATCTTTGTGTTCCTTGTGACCTAGTTGATGCAATGAAGATGGAAAGCTTCATGCATTACGAGCATTACATAAACTTTGTGGAAAGTATTAACTATCCCAAGCCTCAGTTCCAAGACCTCAAAAACCTTCGAAGGTGGAGAGAGCTAGCAGGGAATGAGGGTAGGGAAGAGGAATAAGAAACATTTCATAGGAGAAAGAATTAGTTCCTCGCTTATCATCACTCTTCTTGCTAGCATACATAATAGCATAGTAATGAAGATGGAAAGCTTAAGCATTGAAGCATGGATCTTGGTTGGATTTGCATTCAGTAGATAGCCAAGAGTGTTGGATAGGCTCTCAACCTCTCTACTTGCTTGGAGAAGGAGAGGGAGCTCTTGCACTTTGCACTTCACACAATGAGAGTGTGTGTGAGTGTGTGTGGGAGAGTATACCCCTCGAGCAGGCCCCCTACTTGCTTTGGTCGACCCCCCGCTTGTAGCTCATGCTTGAAGCTCATTGGACCCCTCTAGGCCTAGCCAATCACAAGCAAGAATCATACCAAGCAACAAGGGTAGCGTTGGGACAAGTTTCCCCCTTTCCCCTTGTCTTGATAAATGCTAAAACAATTAATCAAATTAACTAATTTATCATTGGACCCTTGGGTGGCCAACCAATAGGCTTTAGGCACACCATGAGAGTAACCTAGCTAGGGGCTTGACATGTGTCCTACTTGCCTCTTGGGCAAGGGGTGCCCTTTGGGAGAGAGAGTGGTCAAGCAACCACTCCCCCCTTCTTGCATGGCCCGCCCCCTCCTTGTAGGGATTCACTTTGACTTTTGTGCCACCTCAAGCCCCTCAACCTTGGGCCTAGTTCTCACCACAAACTTGGCCCTTAAGCCCCTCAAGCTTGGGTCGGGTTCTCACCTCAAGTACAACCCTAGCATCTCAAGCATGACAAGCATCTCAAGCATGACAAGCACCTCAAGCATCTCAATCATCAAGCACTTCAAGAATCTCAAGCATCTCAGTCATCAGGCATGATAAGCACCTCAAGCTTGGGTCGGGTTCCCACCTCAAGCACAACCCTAGCTTACTTAAGGTCAAAGGACTTCTAACACTAACTATTGGAGGTCTTCAAAGAAGCTAACCCTAAGGTCTTTATGCTTCGTTGGTTAGCCTTGCTCTTTGATAGACCATCTCTCATTTGGGCCCCTTTACCATTGCCTCGTGTTGAGATAGATCTATAAGCACATGTCTATATCCTAACCCTTGTTCCCATTTATTCTCCCACATGATCAGTTCAATATGAGAAAATCATTTGGGTTGATTAGTTAATAGATTTTATGACATGGTAAATGCTGCACCTGATGTGAAAACTGCCCGAAAAGAGGAGATATGAAGCAAGAACAACACCTGCTATATAGCACATATCATAGAAGACTGTAAGGGACCTGCTATGCAAAAAATGGCACTGATAGAAATTCTGCACAAAATGACAAAATAGCATGTGCAGTACTACTGCCTATAGTGGAAACAAAGGCCGAAATGAGCCCAAATACAAAATCTGAGCAAACTAAGCTCTGCGAATGGTATTGAATTTTTTGTTAACCTATGAATGCTTACCAAAGCTCACTGAAATCGGGAAAAGTGAGCAGGCGTGTGCTAGAGCTGCTGGCAACTAAGCTCAGGAGGACGCAACCTGCTTTGATACCAATTGTGCTAACCCTCACCTCTCTAACTTCACTAACCCCTAACCACTAACCCTCATCCCTACCCACTAGCCCCTCCCCCCTCTCTACCTTCCCTTGCCCCTACCTAACTACACTCGCCCCTACCCACCACCCCTCGCCCCTTTCTACCCTCACTTGCCCCTATCCACTAGCACTCTCCCCTACCTACATCCCCTTGCGCCTACCCACCACTAGCACTTGGCCCTACCTATGCCCCTTCAACCTTACCCACTAGCACTTGCTCCTCTCTACCCTCCCTTGCCCCTACCTAGGCCCCCTTTCCCCTACCCATTAGCACTCACCCCTCTCTACCCTAACTCGCCCATACCTACCTGTCTCTCACCTTGCGTACCCCCTCCTCCTCTCTGTCCTATGTGCCCCTATCTATGCACTCCATCCTTCTGCGTTTTCCTTCAATTAAGGACCTACCTGAACACCCTCGTCCTACTCCCCTCTTAGCTCTCCTCTGAGCTATTGAAAAAGCAGATATAGCACTAGCGCCAGAAGGTACCTACATGCTCGTTCCTAGTAGACATTGCAACACCAATAAATCTACTTCCTTTCAATATGGACACTCACGCATTATGATATATCATCTGCTCCCATCATGTTCTGCAAGGTTATGTATGTATTCTTTTGTGGGATTGCGCCTAGAATGTAAACTCTTGTGGTACAAAACAATATTCAGATGGGTGAGTGTACTTTTCTTGCATCCATCACAAAGTGGTTATCGAGACTATATGGCAGGTAGTAGTCGGCAAATACGACTGGAAGTTTGTGCAAAAAGCCTATGTGTAGGGAAAGACAAAGTAGTTCTTCAGAGGAAGTGGAGTCTGATCACAGCAGCCATGGAGTTACTGAGATGACTTCTAGTGAAGCCGGTGACGAGAGTTATAGAGTACCCTCTCACATGGTGGATCCGGATTCCAGCTCACAATCAGAATCAAGGCCTTCTACCAGCCCAGAGGCGGATCCCAAAAACATCAGAAAGGGGGCACAAAATGTGTTACGTCATGCAATCAGCAGACCTTCTAAGTCCAAAATTCAATCACCTTTCACATTAAACTTTCACCTACAGCTATATCATCGTTGTCTGAAGGATATCTTTTCTCAGGATCAATTGCAACAACTAGGTCTGAGTGCATTAGCCACTATAGAACTACCCACCGATGTGCTTGGAGATATGGTACACGAGCTTTTGAACTGTTTTTCCAAAGTGTGGGGCCACAACCTTACCCCTAACAGGATTGATCATGCATTGGGAATGCCTGTGAGGTCCCCTCCCTGTCTCACCATGACGGAACTGGAGGACACCTGACGGTCGCTAGATCCTATGCGGAAGCAAACAAAAATTGGCTAAGAAGAAAAAGAAGACCAGTGGATGGTCTCTTGTCACTTAGTGAGTTGAGTCCAAGCCACCAGTGAAAAGGAGTCTAGCTCCGCCCCACAGGGGAAGAGTAATTTCGTACTATCGGCCCTATTCTCATCTTCCAGGAGGAGAAGTGACCTTGGTGCCTTTTTCCCCATAAATTTCAGAGGCACGTACATCGAGTTCCTTCCGATCTGGCGTAATGAGCTATCTAATGACGTACTCTATTGTGCAGGGTAGAGAGTTCCTGACTAATTGGGACAACCCATCTCGTAGGCTTTGGCAACCTGAGCCAAGCCCCCACTTTCCACCCCGCACTCACACAAAGTCTTTGTGTGGCCTAATTACTAACACATTGTTGTTCAACACTTAGGGTTCTTTTGTTTATATTTCCTCAACAGAAGTTCGTTAACACAACCCTTCAAACATTGTCAAAACGGCACCAAAATATATCTTTCCTAGGAAAAAGTACTCAACAAACAATACTTCATTAAAAATTCCAATGTCCTGGAGTCGTGAGGACCTCCAGCAAGTGTTAACTCCACCCGTTGTCAATTGGCCGCCCATACAACCAGTCCATGATTCCACCCAATTCATGGAGTAACTCTCCGGGTAAAAATCATGTATCCACTGTATAGAAAGCAGGCCATGGCAATATCCAACACGTAGAAAGCAAGTCGTGGATTTAGCTCCTGCGATAACTTCGTGAGCTACCACCCTGTGATCAATAGGGGGTTCATACTAAATCGACATTGGAATAATGAATGCAATTTGTTTGAGATAGTTTCCCCTAGCAACCATTCTTTCCTACTTCCAAACAATCTTTCGATAAAACATTTCTTTCCTATATAATTTAAACTTAAACTTAAATAAAACCTTTCAAAATACCAATATCGTTGTCTCAGTTGGATTTTCAACATAGTTCAGGGAGTTTAAAAATTTCTAAAATTATCGTAATGTAATGCTTATGTAAATTACAAAAATTAAATTCATCCTACCTCATGAATTTCCTCTTCGATGCCTCGTGAGATGGCTGGATTTTCCTCTCTCATCGGTGCTTTACCGTTGTTTTCCATGTTGCTAGTTCCTCCCTCACGGTCGTTAGCACCACCAAAACGTGTCCTCTTGGAAGCCATATCTCACTACTAGGATTAGTTATATCGGAGAAAGAAGAGATTAGGCGTAATTCCCACAACAACCAATGAGAAAACTTGACAAGGAATAACCTTATTCTTACACATAATGCTAAATTAAATGACAAGCCTTCACAACTGCAAGTATGCAAGCTAACTCAAGGATGCAACGAGATGAATATGCCTTAAGTACTCATAAACTCATCCTAAGATTATCATAACCAAAACTTCCCTCGTATGCAACATGAGATCAAGAGTAATGTACTAATTAGATGCATCATTATAACCTACAATGGTAGACTATAACCATGCAAATACCCAATATAATAGATGATTAATTTCCACAAAATCATACACAATTTGCTAATGCAACACAATACCCTAGTTGTATATCTTTCTTTGTATGCAAGAAGTCTCATAATCATGTCCTAATTTCATGGGCAAATCAAGGGTTTAATTCCTTGATTAATCCTCAATTTGGATGCACAAAAAGTCTCCTTGATTAATCCTTGATTAAACAGATACAACTACCTGCCATAAATAGCAACTTCCGACATCCGGACCCTATTTTTAAGAAAATATGGGTCGGTGTACAGTTTGACGAGCCGGTCGACCCTAGACCATGTCGGGGGTCAAAAAATTTCTATTTCTGGAATATTTTCACAAAAATTGAATTGACCAGAATTAAAAGTTCTACAAGGGTCACAACATACAAATGATATCTGATCACTGAAACCTGCAAAAAATAGGATCTTTTGCCAAACTGATAATCAGACTTAAAATTTTACATAGGTAACCCTCTTCTAAGGCAGGTGGAGACTATGCGCTCCTTGCCGCACTGTCGAAGCAAGGGACTTGCCAATACACCGTGTGCGAGCCACAAACGGCTCCAAGCACACAACAAGCCTAAACTAGCAAGCTCAAGGAAGCAAAGGGTGTGTCACTCACCGCTCTACGCTCGCCTTCGTGGTGGATTCCTCGCCGCGATGAAGAAGAAGCTGCAGTCGTGCCGCGCTCAACCGCTTCGCCGCCGTCGTGCCTTCGTAATGCTCGATCGCACACACACTCTCCCTCTCTCTCTCTCTCTCTCTCTCTCTCTCTCTCTCTCTCTCTCTCTCTCTCTCACACACACACACAAGGAGGTGAAGAAGAAGAAGATGGAGATGGAGCAAGAGCACTCTTCTATTGCACAAATGAGAGAATGAGTTAAAATTAGGTTTAGTTGGCTTTTATAGGAGCTCACCCCATTCACACTTGGGCGCCCATGCTTAACCAACTAATCCCTTGAATGTCCCAGTTAGAGTGCGCCTGTCATCGACGATCACTCTTACCCTTTCCCTATTGGTCCGACAAGCCCGGTACCTGACTCTAAATAATACAACGTTTATAGATCATAGGATGTCCGTGTGCCGTGAGGGTTAACATGCCCCCCTTCCTGATGTAGATTCCGTCCTCGGAAGCTATTGAGTTGAAGCTGGTTCGTCGAGGTGGAAGAGCATTTGAGATGAATGTCCTTAGCCTTCTTCAGTCACTGCAAAATCAAACAACATTGGCACAGTAATTGCATTCTCTTAAAAAGAATATGCAGTTTGAGGTAGACAAATTGATTGGTAAAAGAATTTCAAACAATTTGCTAGCAATGAACATTAAATTGCAATGTAATCAAATGCATAAACAGATGTAAAGGTAGAAAATTAAACAAGTCTGGGGTCGCTAATTTGACGGTCGAAGGGCACTAGAGATCGAATATTAATACCATGGGTAAGCTTCTTAATTTTCTGTGGTCAATTAAGTTGTTTAATCGCGAGAGCCAAGTATTGATGTTCGAGGGCTGACTAGAGGCTATATCTAGAAAACCTTGTAGTTAAGCTACCATAAAAGGAATTTCTCATGAAATCATCGCCTGGCTGATTACTTTTTCTTTGACCCCCCAAAGTCTTTTCACAGTGATTCAATTATGATGTGTGTGCTTATTTTGTATGCCTTGGGTTTTTTGCTTTTCAAGGAAAAGCGCCCACACTGGGAACCTCTAGGGCTCTAGTACCATAGGCGATACATGTGAGTGAAGTACCAATTCAAGCTGAGATTTCTCTTCCAGCGTAAGATTTTACATTGTGGCACTTTGATTTTTTGTTTGTTCATTTTCAACATTTTAATTTTGTAACTTTGGGGGGTCATATAACACTGTTACCCTCCCCAGGCTCATCACATTAGTAAACTCCCTTTATAATACTTAAGCTAAAGGTCACTAGGGTTAAGCCCACTAGAAAGCCCTAGTACATTTCATACAATGCTGCCTAAATCGGATTAAGAACCTAAGTAACCATTTCTTATTAGGAAGGCATTCCCCATGGTATTAAGAGAAGATTTCTAATACCTAGCTTGGTCAAACTAGCTTAGTCGGACTGCTTGATTTTTACACCTAGACAAGTGATTATGACAAAACATTACATTGAATTAAATGTTTGATACTAAGCCAATGCGGTGAATAGTATGCTACCAATCACAATCAAAGCAGACAAACATGGATGCAAAAAAGATAAAGGGCAATGCTAATGGACAAGAAACACCTGTTTGTGTCGATGGTCGCGCTTGATTTGAAGTGTGAACGAGAGAAAGGTTCCATGAAGGTCCAAATCCTATCAATAGCAACACGCTCCTGTACACACTATGAAACACAAACAATACCTCTAGGAGGCACATCAGTGGGAAAAGAGAACTTCGCTAATCTCTCAACTCTAAAACAGAAACACTCCTATCGTACTAATCGTACCTACCCTCCATCACTCAAGTGATGAGGATCAAAGGTGTTTTATGGCATAGGTTTCTGTTTCACTGTACCAGATGTGACATGTGTAGGTCTGAGTCAATGTTTTGACTTTTATGTGCATACTCGTTTGCTAATTGCTCTTGCTCTTTTTTTTTTTTTGAGTATAAAGCTTTATATGTACATTCCCTAAGATTGGGAGATATAGAGGTCAGGGAAAAAGGTTGAGAGGGAAGCAAGTGAATGATGACTGTCAGCAAACACTCCCCCCTTCCTTGGGTAGATCATACCGTTTGAAATGAGCTTGCCACCCTTTGAAACCAATTGTTCCAGCTGGTAATGGGTGAGGATTTTTGCCAGTAGTTTTCTATTACCCTAGGTGCCTCGTCAAGTTGCAAGGGTGGTAAGGTACTCTCCCAGGATCGAACTTGAAGTGGTTCATCAGGTGATTCTTGAACACTCTGAGGTGTGGATTCTTTTGTAGCTTCATGGAGGTCCACTACTATAGATGGAGGCTGTGTAGAAGCTTTTACCTCTATGGATGTATTACATGAGTAGCTAGAAGCTTCATGGGACTCACCCCTTCCTGAGCTAGGTGGAACAAATCGTTCTTTCTTTGGTACCCAAACTAGCTCGGGAGCGGGTGTGTAGCATTCTGTGATTTTTTTCTTTCCACGATCATTGATTCGTTTTGGAGATACGGGATTGGGCTCACTTGGGTCAGGTGATAGGTAAGAGCACAATCTACGTTTTGGCACCCAGATTTGATCATTTCCTTGATAGTAGCCTTGGGCTTCCAATAGTCGTTTAGGGATCCATCGCAACATTTTCTTACTTTTCTTGGAGCGAGTGGTACGTTTCTTACAAGGCTTCTGTTTTGTAGCACTAGCTATGGTCACTAAAGAAGCTTTAGGGACCCACTTGTATGTTTTCTTCGTTACATTAGGATGAGTCTTGTCGGAAGCGATATGCATTGCTTGTAGCATATTTAAGGGTATAGGCATTTCATCCCCCTCAGGTGTTACCCAGGTCGTCCCCCTATTTCCCCAAGTGTCTATGGTTGATGCTAGGTGGACCCAGTCTACATTGTCTGATTCCGTCATACCCGGTAACACATCCATGTAAGGAGAATCTTTGCCAATGTCTGTATCCTTCTTACAAGTGTAACAATATTGTAGTGGGGCCGAGTGAACTGTGGTGTCAGAGCGATGATCAATAATGGTTTTACTCCCTAAGGGGTGTACCTTACCGGTCACCAAATCCACTCTAAGGACAGAATCTTGGAATTGCAAATAGACATGATTTTTAGACCAATCATGAACCATTTGTGCTTCCCTCATGAATGGTCGTCCTAAAATCATTTCATATGACATAAGGTGTTTAGAGAAATCCATTACAATGAACGTATGTCGTACCTTGTGTCCTAGAACTTTGATCTTAAGATCCTTGAGCATCCCCATAGGTTTGGCTATGGTACCATTTGCCATCTTTACCACAATGTTAGTAACACTGAGGCGGGGTTTTCCCATGGATTCCCAACAATCTTTTGTAACGATGCTAACTCCCGCACCACCATCAAGAATTCCCTTTATAGTTAATCCCTTGGTAGTGATGGGTAGGGTCGCATTAGACTCGTCGCCTTCAAAATACTGTCCTAATTCGTTAATGGGTACCTCGATCGCAGACTCGTGTCCATCTAAGTCAAGTGATTGCACATGACTTTCCTCATCAATCATAATCGAGTCAGGCCTATTTGGTTGTGCAAACTGCGGTAATCCCGTTCGTAGCTCTCCGTTAAGGAATGCTCGAAGTGCAAGGAATAACTCAGGATCTCCATACAGCTTTGCTATGATCGTGGTTCGGACCTCAGAAGACATGAAGTCCACTAGTTTGGCAACATTCATTGGCGTTTTGTAGGGTGTAGGTCCTTGACTAGGAACTGGTGAGGATGGAATCTCATATTCCTCAATGGGATCAGGTATTCCTTCGTTAAACATCCTTTCCAACAAGAAAGGTGTATGCTCACTTTCTGATGTCCCGTCCTCACTCCCTTCTTGGATGATACTAGATATGGCTAACGGTCTATGGTTCATGTGGGGTGGATGAACTTGCGTGGGAAACACTGTGTCATGAATTTTGACATGCATGGGTTCTGGTTCTAGTTTTCCTTTGAGTCTCCTCCACTAAACCTCTTAGATGTTTCACCTGCTTAATCTCGTCTACTGGGTTTGGGTACGTCCCAATCTTCTTTTTACGATTCTTCCCTTTTTGCCCCTGCGGTTTATCTTGGGGGTCTTGGATTGGATTTGGAAACACTTGTGGTGTTTTTAGAGGCTCTTTATGATTTTCTCTTATTCGGTTTTCATTTGGTTCCATGTTACGGTTTTCTTTGTCGGTATTTCCCTTTGTGGTATTGGTTCTAGTCTCCATTGTCTCGATTGAATCTGAATCATCCTCGAGGTCATTCATATACACGGGGTCATCTCCTGTTCCTATGTTTGTTTTGGAACTTGGCTTTGAACTTTCCGTATTCTGTGACTTCTTCCTTCGTGTCTTCTTTTTCTTTGCTTGGATAACTGACGCGGTATCTCTCTCTTCGAGGATATGTCCTGGCCCTTGAAGCATGGACCGTGTAATCGCATAAGCGGGTGCGACGGGTGGTATTGGCGATGTCACACTAGCAATTTCGACCAAATTCAGGGGTGTGATTTTAGGCGCATTTGGGTTATAGGGGCATTGGGAAATCAAGTGATCTATGCCACAACGATTACATGTGAGTATTGGCATTGCATACGTGCTCCCTTGATTCATTTGCATCTGTGCAGCATTCTTTTGCAGCCTAATAGGGCACTCCGCTGCTCGATGTGGTCCACCACACTCGTAGCATTGAAGAGGTGGCCTCCTAGCCTGGGTGTTGATATTTTGACCTCTGGATGCGAGAGCAGCAGCTTGATAAACCGGCTTGACTTGTCCCCAACAATCTTCCATGTAGTATATAGGACATTCTTCCAATGTATCAAGTCCGTAGGCAATACTAGTGTCTATTTCCTCCTCACAGCCATCTGCATAAGCATTTGATGGCTCGCAACCCACTTGGTTCATAGGGGCGACTCTTGGATGCGGGGGCTGCGGTCCTAGCACAGGAGGTGGTAGCGGTGTAGCTTGTAAAACATTTTGAGATCTAGGGACCATGTGTTGCGGTAGTTGCTCAACAGGTGGAGTAGGCATCAATACAGGAGCTCGAGGCGCATCTGCCAGGCTACAGGTGGTCTATTTGCCATCATACGTTTGATCATTAAACAATCCTTAGCTTGGTGACCATACCTACCACATGCGTTGCAAGTTCCATTAAATTTTACTCTAAACGTAGGGCACTCACTAGTGCTATGTGGACCTAAGCAAATGGAACACCATTGTTGCTCCCTTCTTGGATACATGTGACTATTTTGAGGGGGTCGATTATCCTTAAGAGACTCTTGGATTGCCTTGGTGAGGTCTGTCAAGAATGTCTCAAATACCTTTGGCTCATTGGCAATGGGCTTTGCAGTCATGGGTTCATACTCAATGGCTTGTGAGCTAGTGGATCTCGTGTCAGTAGACACCCTCATGCCTGCTATCATCAAGTTGTCCTCTAATTGGATTGCATTGGCAGTGACATCTTCCCAGGTTGTGATACCTCTAATCACTAGTCCATTATAGATTCCTTCATTCCTCAACCCTCGAATGAATCGATCAAGCAGTTGGTTATTGTTGAAGCGCTCATTTACAGGGCAGCGAGAGTTTAAGTGCTTTAGACGACTAATGAAGTCCCTTACTGACTCTCCTTCCTTACGTTCGGCCTTCTGTAGCTGAGATGCTACACCCCAAAGCACACCTTCTCGTATGTACTCCTTTAGAAACAACCTTCGAAGGGTAGGGTAGATTGTTTTCTCGTCCACCCTTAGGGTCCTATACGAATCTCCAGCCTTCCCACTTAATGTCAAGCTTAAGGCATTGCACTTATGTAGTTCGTTGCGTTCCCCTAAGGAATCACATACTTGTTCAAACACTTCAATGTGTTTCCTAGCATCTTCGTCCCCATTGAATTTTTGCGTGAGTTTGGCAATTTGTACTGCCTTACTTCTAGGCTCTCTATCAGATGCATGACGCATATTTTCCGCGATAGATCGACCTATGGTTTGAGCAAACGCTGCCAAGTCACCTATGTGAGGAGGTAGGGCCGGTGGAGGTACTCTTGGAATCATATGTGGGAGAGGAACGGGTACCAGTCTTGGCATATGTGTGGATGATGCAGGATATGGAACATAACAGGGCATAGGTCCACTCGGATAAGAGCTAGGGAGCGGAACTCGAGGAGCATAAGCAAGTGGTACAATTGGAGGTGTGGGGGCCATGTGTGCATAAGGGGCTAGAGGCACATACGGTCGAGGCCCCATATTAGGTACTACGACACTAGGTAGTGGCACTGCGCTAACCGTAGATGTCATCGGTACATTCTCTGTCAGGCTTATCCTTGGAGTGAGCACTGTGTTTTCCTTGATAGAGGGTTGAGCCAAGTTAGGGAAGATAAAGTTTTCGCTCGGAGGCTCAGATTGCATAGAGACCCCAGGTGAAATGATGTAAGATGGGTCCATGGGGCTCATTAGAGGAGTCTCCATTTGTGATAGAGTAGGCTGTTGAGCCTTGCTCGTATCCAGAAATCTCATGGGGCCATTTGAGAGTATATTTACCCCTCGGTTTTGCCTTTCTGATTGAATAATGCCATGGATAACATTACAGATCATTTTCTGTTGATCTTCGATGCTCGTGGCACTAGAGGTGGATTGTACAATCTCTATCCATCCTACATGGTAGGCGTGGCCAGAGTGTAGATCCGTCAACACCTCAGTGTGGAGGTCGTATGTGCAATGATCATTAATGAACAATCCTTCTAGAGTCGACGTGTTAACGGTTTCTTGTGAGGTAGAAGCAATGTTGCTCCCCGTGGTTTTACTTGTCACCAACGGTACTCTAGAGGGAACTTCTGAAGGAGGCAGCTCAACAGGGCATTCTTGGTAAGAAGTTGGCAGGATATCCACATGGACACTCTTTGGGGGTGTGGGGTCCACGTGCGATGTGAAAGGAGAGTCCACTTCCCCACCCCCTTCGTGTGCTTCATTTGCATCAGGTTCCGAGCGAGTAGCTCTACCTAATGTTTCCATGAAACGGCTAAACATACTAGTACTAGGCTGTGGAGCTTCGGGAGGTGCATGGCCTTCTCTCTCAGTGTTTTGGGTAGGGTATGCTTCCATGATTTCTGAGTCGGAGGAGGAATCACTAGCGGCTATTTTAGGGTCTTGGGTGGTGCTACCTTGTGTCCCCGATGAGGGTCTAGAGCCTATCGTGGATGGGTAATGGGTGTCCGTATGAACAGAGGCACCCTCAATATGCTCGTGTTCTAGCACCCGCCCAGAGCGTAAGTGCATGTGCTTTTGATATCCTAAGGTGTCAAAAAGCTGCTCCAGGAGGCCTTGTGACTAGTTTTTAGCGTGTTTTTTGTTTGTTTTTTTGCTAGATTTTTTAGAGCGTGTCGTGGAATGGTCCGTGTGATAGCTCGAAACGAGCGTATCGGTCAGAGGGTCGTGCCGTGCTTTACAGCCCTCCGTTTGGTCACTCTATGCCCTCAGAATCCCTAAAACTGTCAATTTCCAGTAGGGAACTAGGCCCAAACTAGAAAGTCTAAGGGTGCAAGTGGGAAGAGAAAGGAGGAGAGTGGAGGACTTGTCCCACATGCTCTCATTCCCTCTTGAGGGAGTAGGGTATATATATAAGAGTGAGTTTAGTATATATCATAAGACTGAGGACTGGGGCCTGGGCTTGGGCTTGGGCTTGGGCTTGGGGAAACGATCCCGATCTATCTTTTATACAAACCAACCCGTCCGTTTTAAGAGTCACGTTTTTTATTTTTGAAAAAAACGCAGAAATACAGAAATTGAAAATGCAGAAAATTGAAAAAACGCAGAAATGCAGAAAATTGCAGAAATTGAAAACGCCGAACTTGAAAATGCAGAAATTGAAAAAACGCAGACAATAGCAGAAATTGAAACTTGACAGCAAATGCAGAAAACGCAAAAAAACAGAAATCTCCACACACTCCTTCCCTGCCTTTCCTGTGATAGAAATTGCACCACAAGGAAGCGTAAAGTGCTAACCGAGCTTAGTGTAGGGCATATCCCCGGCAACGGCGCCAAAAATGTGCGCTCCTTGCCGCACTGTCGAAGCAAGGGACTTGCCAATACACCGTGTGCGAGCCACAAACGGCTCCAAGCACACAACAAGCCTAAACTAGCAAGCTCAAGGAAGCAAAGGGTGTGTCACTCACCGCTCTACGCTCGCCTTCGTGGTGGATTCCTCGCCGCGATGAAGAAGAAGCTGCAGTCGTGCCGCGCTCAACCGCTTCGCCGCCGTCGTGCCTTCATAATGCTCGATCGCACACACACTCTCCCTCTCTCTCTCTCTCTCTCTCTCTCTCTCTCTCTCTCTCTCTCTCTCTCTCTCTCTCTCTCTCTCTCACACACACACACACACACACACACACACAAGGAGGTGAAGAAGAAGAAGATGGAGATGGAGCAAGAGCACTCTTCTATTGCACAAATGAGAGAATGAGTTAAAATTAGGTTTAGTTGGCTTTTATAGGAGCTCACCCCATTCACACTTGGGCGCCCATGCTTAACCAACTAATCCCTTGAATGTCCCAGTTAGAGTGCGCCTGTCATCGACGATCACTCTTACCCTTTCCCTATTGGTCCGACAAGCCCGGTACCTGACTCTAAATAATACAACGTTTATAGATCATAGGATGTCCGTGTGCCGTGAGGGTTAACAGAGACCTTACATTCTACCCAACGTGAAAGAATTGAGATGCCCTCATCTCAAGGGTAAGTTCTAGGTAATCCTTTTGAAGTGTTAGTTGATCTTCCCACGTTGTGTCTTCTTCTGGAAAATCCTTCCACTTGACTAGATGTTCGATTATGTTCCTATTCCTTAGTTTTCTTTCCCGCGTTTCAATGATGTAATCAAGTTGTAGCTCGAGAACACCTTGAGTAGAAATAACAACTTGTTCTACATCGACAAGATGATCGGGATTGGGAATATAGGGTTTAAGCAAACTCACGTGAAAAACGTCATGAACTTTAAGGTTTGAGGGTAACTGCAACTTGTAAGCTTGGTCACTTACAACCTTTATAATCTGATAAGGTCCACAGTATCTTGGGCTAAGCTTCTTGAATTTTTCCAAGGATAGATTACTCCTCTTGGGTTTGACAATGAGAAATACTTTATCCCCTAACTTAAAAGTTCTTTCAGATCTTTTCTTGCCTGCATAATGCTTCTGTCTTTCTTGCGTTGCTTGAATATCCTTGCGAATTTCTCTAGTCTGTGCTTCCATGTCTTCTAACATTTTCTTTGAGGCCTCCACTTTAATAGTTGGATAAAAAAGTTCATTGGAGCTATACACTCTTGTCCATAGAGTGCCTTGAATGGTGACATTCCTATCTATGATCAAAAGAATTATAAGCATATTCTACTTAAGGAAGATATTGAATCCATTTCCTTGGCTCTGTGAAAAGTAAGCTCTAAGAATATCTTCGATTACTTCGTTCACCCTAAAATTCTGCCTGTCGATCTGAGGATGATATGTTGTACTAAAGCATAGTTGAGTTCCAATAGCTTGAAAAAGAGAAGTCCCAAACTTTAAAGTAAACTTCACATCTCTATCACTGACGATTCTTCTTGGTAAACCGTGAAGTCTAAAGATTTCCTTGATGAAAAACCTACTAATGTCAAAAGCACTACAGGTCGTCTTGATAGGTATCAAGTGAGCCACCTTAGTGAGCATATCGACAACCACAAATACAGAATCGTAACCTCTGACAAAAGGTAATCCAATGACAAAATCCATACTGATACACTCCCATTTCATTTCAGGTATATCAAGAGGTTTGAGTTCCCCGGGAAGCTTGATTCTTTTGGCTTTAATTCGCTGACAAGATAAACACTGCTTTACGTAACGAAGAACGTCACCTTTGATTGTTGGCCAAAAATAACTTCTTTTGACTGCAATCAAGGTTTTTGCATACCCTAGGTGTCTAGAAGTCAGGCTATCATGAGCCTCAAATAAAATTTCTTTCTTTAGTGTTGGATCCTTAGGTATATAAAGTCTTTGACCAAGATAAAGAAATTCCCCTTGAAGACAATAGTCTTTAGCCGGTCTAGAAGTTACTTTAGGTCCTTCGCCTTGTTGAATCTATGTTAACAGTCGCTGATACTCTGGGTCATTTGAAGAATCTTCTCTGATCCTTTCCAGAATAGGATTATTGGGTATAGAGATAGCATTCAGGAAAGACTTACGACTGAGTCCATCTGCAACTACATTGTCCTTCCTAGGTCGGTACTTGATATCAAAATCGTACTCTTGAAGAAGTTCAGTCCACCTCCTCTATCTCATGTTGAGGTTGGGTTGCGTAAAGATCCACTTTAACCTCTTGTGGTCGGTAACTAGCTGAAATTTGCGACTCAAAAGATAATGTCTCCATGGCTTCAATGCATGGATAACAGCAAGAAGTTCTAGATCGTGAATCACATAGTCCTTCTCATGATCTCTGAGCTTGCGAGAGGTAAAAGCTACTGGTCTCCCTTCTTGAGTAAGAACTCCTCTTAAGGCAAGACTGCTGGCGTCGGTCACAAATTCAAAATCATTACTAAAATTGGAAGCTTTAGAATAGGAGAAGACACCAAATATCTCTTTAACTCATCAAAACTAGCTTCATTCTCTGCTTTCCAATCGATTTGCATTCCTTTCTTCAGAAGTCATGTCAAAGGTGCTACAATAAGAGCATAATCTTGGAGAAAAATCCTGTACCACCCTGTAATTCCAAGAAATGCCAATCCATTATATCCTTGATCTTCTCTGGATCTACTGAAATTCCATCAGCGGATATAATGAAACCTAAATAACTAACTTGGGGAGTACAGAAAGTACACTTTCTTTCCTTAGCATAAAGCTAATGCTGACGTAGAATTTCCAACACTTTCCTGACATGTCCTTCATGCTCTGCTTCGTCTTTAGAGTAAACCAAAATATCATCAAAAAATACTAGCACAAAGTCATCCAAGTAAGGTCTAAAGATATCCTGCATTAATCAATTGAAGCTTGCAGGTGCATTAGTAAGACCAAAGGACATAACTGTGAACTCATAATGCCCATACCTAATATTAAAAGTTGTCTTCGGTATGTCTGATTCTTTGATTCTGATCTGATAATATCCTGACCGAAGATCAATCTTTGAAAAGATCCTGGATCCATGGAGTCTATCCAACAATTTGTCAATTCTCAAAATTGGATACTTGTTCTTGACAATCACTTGGTTAAGTCCATGATAATCTATGCATAGTTGCAAAGATCCATCCCTCTTCTTTTGAAAAAGAATTGGTGCACTCCAAGGAGAAGTACTAGGTCTAATGAGCCCTTGCCCAATCAATTGCCTAAGATGTTCTTTAAGTTCTATAGCTTTGGGTAACGACATTTTGTATGGTTTCATTGAAACAGGTTCACATCCTGGTATAGTTTCTATCTCATGGTCTACTTCACGATACGGTGGTAGATTGGTCAAGTATTTTGGGAAAACATTGGCATATTCCTTCAACCATTCTGGGTGAAAGTTTGAATCTGATTGACCCACCTTGTTAAGCTTCACAACGTAAATCTGTTGTACCTTCTTAAGTCCCTTTAGAAGTATGCTGGCTTTAACTAAATGAGCCTTGGGTATCCCATTTTTCCCTTGAACTAGAACTTCATTCCCAAGTTATCTGTGAATGTAAAGTTTCCTTGAGCACAATGAATATGGGCTTGGTTCTTTTTCAACCAGTCCATTCCTAAAATTCCATCATAAATTCCTAAAGGTAAAGTATGAAACTGCACAGAAGTAGCATAACCCCCTAATTCAAAATCTATCAAGCCTACGGAATGTTGAGATAACACTTCCTTCCCATTAGCTAGTTCTACTACTAGTCTATTTGCAAGATACTAGTTTAGCTTTAACTTTATCATGCATCTAAGAGATAGAAATGAATGCGTACTTCCACAGTCTATGAGGAATTCAACTTTATCACCTTGGCCCATTCTAGGAGCTTGAATTACGGAGAACTGCTGACGAGCACCAGGATTATCTATGGCAGCATGTAGCACTACCCTTGCATTTGCTTCATCACCTACAGTCAGTTGTCCAATTGCAGCATTAGCCCCAGCAACTGCACCACGTCCTCGTCCTCTGCCTCCTCTTCCTCGACCTCCACGATTGTTTGGTTGACCTCTTCCGTTGGCATTGAGAGGTATTGCATTTGCACCGGATGCACGAGTCTTCTTTGGACATCTATTCCTGTAATGGCCGTACTCTTGGCAGTCATAACATCGCACATTGGGAAATTCGGTAGCTACTGAAGTAGCTACCACAGGACAATCCTGTAAGAAAGGTTTGTCAGTCTGTTATCCTAGTTATTTGGTCTGGCCCTCTTCACTAAGTAATTTCTTCTGCCCTGAGCAACTTTCATGATTTTCGCAGCTAACGGCTTGGCTCTTAACAAAGCATCTTGCAATGTTGTTGGTCTAAGAGCTTCCAATCTACTATTCAATGGTTCAATGAGGCCTTCACAGAACCTGGCCACTTGTTGTTACAAGGTCATCTTGGGTGCATATCTCTTCAAAGTCACGAACTTGGAGTAATATCCCTCTATGGTCAAGGATAGTTGCTTGAGTGAGAAAAACTCGTTCATTTTGATGGCCCTATGAGCTGGCGATAAGTAGCGTTTGGTCACTGCAGTCTTAATCTCTTCCCATGACTGAGAAGATTCAAGAATGTCAGAGTCTCAGCAATGTTGTTTCCACCATATTTTGGCATCTCCGGTAAGTTGGAACATAGCAGGCATAGTTTGATTTTGCGGATGAGTTCCCGCAGCTTCAAAATAATCCTCCATTGATTTGATCCACACCTCTGCATCTCGTTCCACGTTGACCCCTTCACCTTTGAAGTTGGGGGGTTCCGCTTGCTTTAGAAAAAAAAAAATTCTCTTGAACCGCGATATAAAGAGCAGAAGCAGGTACCTACATGATTTCATAAGATCGATAGACTGACAAATTTAAAGACTTATCACACGACTAAGATTTAACTTCAGAATAGATACAAGATCAAGATACTCAATTCAAAAGACTTGGTTCTTTATTCATAAAGTGAATATTTACAAGGATAGCCTTACAAAAGAGGCTTAGGACATCTCATCCTAACTTATTGTAAATTTTTGCGGCCTCTAAGAATCATATAGCTGGCTGACTTGAAATATGGTGATACAAACAATGGGTGTTTGTAGTCACTTTTCTACAATCTTCTAACTGATTGGTATAATAGTTCTTATACTAATTGAAAATCGGAAAGTAAATTACAAGATCCAAATTCTTAGGGGTATTTTGAGAAAAAGTTATGATCCTTGGATATGGAATTATCTCCACCACTTTATCCCATACCCATTCATTCAGGGGTTTCCCCGTGCCTCCTGGATAAGTGGGAACAATGATACTTGAGTTTGTACCCAAGAAGTAGTACAACTGAACCACTCTCAGTTCCTCTGCCCAGCGTAGTTTCTTTAAATCCATGGTAAGACATCCCAGCTTCCAAGCATTGATGTAATAAGTCCCACCTTCATTCCTCCATTCGAGCTCCCAGCCTTTATCTATCCGAGTCAAATGAGGAGTGTGAGCGTTCATCAGTAGCTCCATCGCGCTCCATTGGAAAAGATAGTTTGGAGAACGACAAGCACTTTCATAAATAAGCTCGAAGACTTGGAACTGCGATATTCAACCACAGAATCTTCCTGAAATATCGACGCATAAGCCTTGGATTAGCTAACCAATTTTTCTTGTTTTTTAAAATTCTCAGATAGTACAAATTTTTTCCAAACTAGCCTAGGCTCTGAACCCTAGGCTCTGATACCAGCTGTGAGGTCCCCTCCCCGTCTCACCATGATGGAACTGGAGGACACCTGACGGTCGCTAGATCCTATGCGGAAGCAAACAAAAATTGGCTAAGAAGAAAAAGAAGACCAGTGGATGGTCTCTCATCACTTAGTGAGTTGAGTCCAAGCCACTAGTGAAAAGGAGTCTAGCTCGCCCCACAGAGGAAGCGTAATTTCGTACTATCGGCCCTATTCTCATCTTCCAGGAGGAGAAGTAACCTCAATGCCTTTTTCCTCATAATTTTCAGAGGCACGTACACCGAGTTCCTTTCGCTCTAGCGTAATGAGCTATCTAATGACGTACTCTATTGCACAGGGCCGAGAGTTTCTGACTAATCGGGACCACCCGTCTTGTAGCCTTTGGCAACCTGAGCCAAGCCCCCACTTTCCACCCCGCACTCACACAAAGTCTTTGTGTGGCTTAATTACTAGCACATTGTTGTTCAACACTTAGGGTTCTCTTTTTTATATTTCCTCGACACAAGTTCGCTAAGACAGCCCTTCAAACAATGTCAATTCGGCACCAAAACATATCTTTCCTAGGAAAAAGTACTCAACAAACAATACTTCATTAAAAATTCTAGTGCCCAGGAGTCATGAGGAACTCCAGCGAGTGTTAACTCCACTCGTTGTCAACTGGCTGCCCATACAATCAGTCCATGATTCCACCCAATTCATGGAGTGACTCTCCGAGTAAAAATCATGTATCCACCACATAGAAAGCAAGCCAGGGACATATCCACCACATAGAAAGCAAGTCCTGGATTTAGCTCCTGCGATAACTTCGTGAGCTACCGCCCTATGATTAGTAGGGGGTTCAAACTAAATCGATATTGGAATAATGATGAAATTTGTTTCCCCTAACAATCATTCTTTCCTACCAAACAGTCTTTCCATAAAAAAATTCTTTCATATATAATTTTAACTTAAACTTAAATAAAACCTTTAAAAATACCAATGCCGTTGTCTCAGTTAGATTTCCAACATAGTTCGGGGAGTTTAAACATTCTGAAAGTTATCGTAATGCAATGCTTATGTAAAATACAAAAATTAAATTCATCCTACCTCATTTCCTCTTCGATACCTCGTAAGATGGTCGGATTTTCCTCTCTCATCGGTGCTTTACTGTTGTTTGCCATGTTGCTAGTTCTTGCCTCGCGGTCGTTAGCACTACCAAAACGTGTCCTCTTGGGAGCCATATCTCACTACCAGGATTAGTTCTCTCGGAGAAAGAAGAGACTATGCATAATTCCCACATCAACCAATGAGAAAACTTGACAAGGAATAACTTTATTCTTACACATAAAGCTAGATTAAATGACAAGCCTTCACAACTGCAAGTATTCAAGCTAACTCAAGGACGCAACGAGATGAATATGCCTTAATTACTCGCAAACTCATCCTAAGATTATCATAACCAAAACTTCCCTCGTATGCAACAGGAGATCAAGATTAATGTACTAATTAGATGCATCATTATAATCTACAATGGTAGACTATAACCATGCAAATATCCAATATAATAGATGATTAATTTTCACAAAATCATACACAATTTGCTAATGCAACACAATACCCTAGTTGTACATCTTTCTTTGTATGCAAGAAGTCTCATAATCATGTCCTAATTTCATGGGCAAATCAAGGGTTTAGTTCCTTGATTAATCCTCAATTTGGGTGCACAAAAAGTCTCACCATATCTTAGAGAATCATAGGTGAAGAGCTTTACAACATAACTATGCACAACATACATAACTGGCAATGATGATTATATGCATAAACTCATGCTTAATTAAAGGAAAATTAACTATATTTAAGAAGCAAGGTGCTCCTTAACCCAACAATGGAAATACAATCAATGGATGGAAACCATTGACAATACCCCACATATAATAGAGAATATATTATTTAATGATGTAGCCAGCTAGCATAATTGAGCTCAACATAGGAATCCTCTAGAGAAAAGAGTCTATGGAGCAATGGGATTAACATAAATATAATTAAATTACCCTTAATTAAGACCTTCTTTGTGTGTTATGTGATGTATTAAGGCTTCACAAAAGATTGATCTGGCAATAGCACTTCCTTGCACTATCTTAGGAATTGTGTGTAAAGTTGGGTGGGAATGCTCCTTATATAGGCTTCTGGGGTTGCTTGATGGCCAAGGCTTGCCCATACCTCCCTTGCTCGCCCCCTCTTTCCAAAAGAAGAAGTAGAGGTGTCACAAGACTCCCACTAACCACTAGAGCTGTCCTCTTTTACCTAATTAAGTGATACACCTCTCTAGTCCATACTTAGCCTCCATGCCACACTCCCATACTTGACCCAACACTTGGCACAAGACTACCTATACACATGACCCATGGCCATACATGATGGGACTACACTATGATCACCCAGACTATGTGCATAATAAAGAGTTGTGGAATGTCTTTAATTATTACTTTTTACTTAGAGATGCTAGAGAATCAAACAAAAGTTTGCCTAGAATGTTTTCCCACTGTGAAGGACTCTACTATCTAATTGACACAATACCTTGTGATTTCACCAAATTCTTTACACGTCTTTGCAGTCCAGGCTAAGAGGCTTTGAGCCCAGGTGCAGTGCGTACAGTCTAGCTTTTAGTGCTTTGTGGCTTCTATGTTGGCTTGGATTATTAATATACATATAATCCATGTGGATGTGGATGTCGAGATGCAGAGTATGCACTCCAAAGAAAAAGGGAAATGAATTGCCCATACAACAAGTCTACTTGAGAAGAAAATAAAGAAAAGGACTAAAGTGGTGAAGGACACAACAGAATCCCTATTATCCTTGCCAATATCAAAAAGTTAGCAGCTTCGAGTGAAGCACCCTATCCGATGCTCATCATCTACTCTTGCTACTTGTTCTGTGGATACTTCAAGTGTCGTAGTGGCAACAACTCTTTCTCTTGGGTGACAGGACCGCAATGCTCTACTCAGTCTTCTTCTATACATATATTGACTTCTCGATTCTCTTTGCAGCATAGTGTTATTCTCATCCAGACGATGAGTTGTTTTGTGGCGGGCAACCTGTATAGCAGGGCTACAGTGTTGCAGGCACTATAGCCCTGCTATACAGGTTTCCTAGTGCCTGCTATACAGTTGTTTTGTGGCTACAACCTGTATAGCAGGCACTGGGAAAACAGCTAGTTGCAATTGGGTTGGGTTGAGTGCACACTGGACAGACTTTTGCCCGGACATTGACACGTGGCAGGCATACGGGTGGTGTTCTATCGGACGCGGGGCCAGACCACCACGACCACAGTTTTGAGATAGTCTTAGCTAGATTAGATATTTGTGAGCCGTTGGTGGCTCTTTATGGTTGTATATATCTGTAGCTCTTTGGGTTTTGATTATCCACTTTGTATGGTTTGATGTCTAGTCTTGAGTCATGAGTTCTAGAGTTCTGCACACCACTGACACTCTCCTTGCACATTGGAGCCTTGTCACCCCCATTGTACCTTGAGTCCTGAGCTTGGGGTTGTGTGTGCTTCCAGCCAAAGTTGTATCGTTCTTTGAGCTTGTTGAGTTCCATTGAGTTGAGTCTGCAGTTGTGTTTTGAGTCGTGTTGTGTCTTGAGTCATACTCCACTTCTATGTTAGATTCATGTTCCTATTAAGTATGGAGCCCGATTTAACCCTTGTAATTTTTTGTATTGAAAACGCACATCTGTAAGGCCCCCGTTATGAGGAGAAGCCATCGTGCGTGAAGAAAACTACTCGCCACAAACCAAAATTTTCTCGGCACAGGAATATTCCTTTTTGCCAAAATATTATGGCCGGACGGCGAATAGAAAGTGGTCGAAAAACAACTAGTGGTTTGGCCGGTTGGCCGGTGGCCGGTAGTCAATGGCCGATGGTTGAATTCAATGGCTGGTGGCCAATTTCAAAGGCGGAATTGTCTTCTCAAGGGCGCCCATACCTGGATGGATTTATGGGTCCGATTTGGACTTGTCAACACAAGGGCGGCTACACACGAGTGCCTCTCATGAGAGAGGACATCCCTTTTGGCCTATAAAAGGAGGCCTTTTCTACACACATTTTGAGTGTGAAGTTGGTGCAACAAGGTGGGTGTGAGGTGGTGAGAGTGAAGCAAGGTGGGAGCTCTATTAAGGGTATCATCCCTTTGTAACCTACTTCTTGTTTGAAGTAATAAAGCCATTGAGTGGCTGCTTTCCCATGGATGTAGTCCACATTGGGTGAACCACATATATCGTGTGTGCTCTCTCTCTCTCTCTCTCTCTCTCTCTCTCTCTCTCTCTCTCTGTACTCTATAATCTCTCATGTCTGGAAATTTCTTTCTCTCCATTAAGTAAGCTACTCAAATATCCATTTAGCTACGTCCTTTTTCCTAACAAGTCGTATCAAAGCAAGGTTTTCTCGTAGCTAAAGTATCTCAAGAAAAGGATTCCTTGAATTGAGTGGGAGTAATGATGGAGGAAGTGAAGCTCAAGATCGAGAAGTTCAACGGCAAGAACTACCAACAGTGGAAGATACAAATTTAGGACTATCTCTACCAGAAGGACATTTATTTTCCACTAGGCGATATTGCAAAGAAGCCCGCAACAATGGCGGATGAAGCAGGAATTGTCCTTGACCAAAATATTTTTGTCATAAAGAATAAATCCGATGTGTTTTTCATATTTCAAAGGTGGAAAGCCTTTGTGGAGAATGAAACAGGTACCAAGGTTAAATGCCTCAGATCCGACGATGGAGGCAAATATTGCAACCAAGCTTTTGAAAGATTTTGTGCTAGCAATGGCATTCGAAGGCAAAAGACAACCCCAAGCACACCTCAAAAAAATGGAATTTTGGAAAGGATGAACAGAACAATCATGGAGTGAGCAGCATGAAGCATGCGGCTACATGCAAGCCTACCGCTTGAGCTTTGGGTGGAAGCTATAACTACATTTCTATACTTAATCAACCGGTCACCCTCAACAGCATTGGATATGGGAGTTCCATAAGAGGCATGGATATGTAAACCAATGAATTATGCATTTCGCAAAGTGTTTGGGTGTGAGGCTTTCATGCACATAGATAGAAGCCTAAGGTCAAAGCTAGATGCAAGGTCCAAAAAGTGTTTCTTCATTGGCTATGGAGAAGTTGACTTTGGGTATCGCCTATGGAATCCTGAAGATGGTAAAATCTTTAAAAGTAGGGATGTAATTTTCAACGAACAAAATATACAAAGATTACTTGGAAAGAAAACAAACAAAAGATATAGGTGATGACTACATGGAGCTTGATGACAGTGAAGACTCAAGGAGTGCAAACGGTGACAATGTGCAACAACGTCAACCAAATGAGGAGCCTCAACCTATTCACCAAAGATCCACAAGGGCAAGTAGACCTCCACAAAGGTTTGTTCCTTCCTTCAACCATCTCTTGATCTCGGATTTTGGAGAGCCAGAATCATACGAAGAAGCTATGCATCACAAATCCAAAGAAGAATGGATGAAGAGCATGCAAGTGGAGATGGACTCACTACATCGCAACCAAACATGGGAGTTGGTTGAGTTGCCTTAAGGTAAGCGGACACTACACAACAAATGGGTGTATAAGCTGAAGGAAGAAGATGGGAAGACACGATACAAGTCCAGACTTGTTGTAAAAGGGTTTTCTCAAAAGAAAGGTATAGACTTCAATGAAATATTTTAATTTATTGTAAAAATGAACTCAATTAGGTTTGTCTTAAGCCTTGTGGCTTCTCATGATTTAAATCTTGAGAAAATGGATGTAAATACAGCATTCCCTCACGGTGACTTAGAGGAGAAAATTTACATGCTTCAACCAAATGGGTATGAAGTAAAAGGTAAGGAGAAAATGGTTTGCAAATTAAAGAAGAGCTTGTACGGTTTGAATCAAGCATCAAGACAATGGTACTTGAAGTTTGATCAATGGATGCTAGATCACATTACGTCTACACCAAGAATTTGAAAGATGGAAAGTTCATCATCCTAATGTTGTATGTTGATGACATGCTGATTGCAAGTGCTAACCTGCAGGACATCAAAGACCTAAAAGATGGGTTGTCTAAATCTTTTTCAATGAAAGATTTAGGTGTTGCAAAGAGGATACTTGGTGTGAAGATATCAAGGGATAGGATGAAAAAGACAATAGAGCTATCTCAAGAGGATTATACCAAGAAGGTACTAGAAAGGTTTGCAATGCAAAATACAAAAACGGTTTCTACACCTTTGGCTGGTCACTTTAAACTAACCAACGATATGTGTCCAAAGACACAAGAGGAGATAGACTATATGTCTAAAGTTCCATATGCTGCAGCGATAGATTCTCTTATGTATGCTATGGTCTGGACAAGGCCAAACATTGCACATGCAGTGGGAGTTGTAAGTAGGTTCATGGACAACCCAGGTAAAGAGCACTGGAAAGCTATGAAGTGGATACTTAGGTATCTAAAAGGGACAACAACAACGCTTTGTATTTTGGAGGTACTAATATTTTCTTGCAAGGGTATGCTAATGCAGATATGGCCGATGACAAAGATACTCAAAGGAGCACTATTGGCTATGTATTCACAGTTGGAGGCACAACAGTAAGTTGGGCTTTAAAGCTGCAGAAAGTGGTCTCACTTTCTACCACAGAAGCAGAGTATGTAGTAATGACAGAGGCAAGCAAAGAAATTATGTGGCTTCACGGACTCTTAGAACATCTTGAATTTAAACAACACAATTTTGTCTTGTATAAGGATAGCCAAAGTGCTATCCATCTTGCAAAGAATTCAGCCTTTCATTCAAGGACAAAGCACATTGAGGTGAGATATCACTTCATATGCACTCTTTTGGAAGGGGGACAACTAACATTGGGAAAGGTGCATGCAAGTGAAAATCCTACAGACATGTTTAGAAAGGTGGTCAACAAGGAGAAGTTGAGCTTTTTCTCATCTTCAATCGGCATTCAAGGATAAGAAGCCAGGATGGAAAGCAGTCATAGATTTGGTGTGGAGATTAGTCTCAAAGTGCAAAATTGTTAAGTATGGATCCTGATTTACCCCTTGTAAATTTTTACATTAAAAGTACACATTTGTAAGGCCCTAGATATTAGGAGAAGCCATCCCGCATGAAGAAAAATCACTCGCCGCAAAACTCAAATTTTCCCGGCACCGAAATATTATGGCCGTACGGCGGTCGAAAAGTGGTCGGAAAATGGCCGGTGGTTTGGTCGGTAGTCAATGGCCGGTGGTCAAAGGTCAATGGCCAGTGGTCGGTGGCAAAATTCAATGGCCAGTGGCCGATTTCAATGGTGGACTTGTCTTCTGAAGGGCGGCCACACATGGGCGGATTTACGGGTCAGATTTGGACTTGTCAACACAAGGGCGGCTACACTGGACTGCCTCTCATGAGAGAGAAGCACACAATTTTTGAAACTCCATTATCATGTCTACACACATTTTGAGTGTGAAGTTGATGCAACAAGGTGGGTGTGAGGTGGTGAGAGTGCAGCAAGGCAGGAGCTCTATTAAGGATATAATCCCTTTGTAACCTACTTCTTGTTTGAAGTACTAAAGCCATTGAGTGGTTTCTTTCCCGTGGATGTAGCCCACATTGGGTGAACCACGTATATCATGTGTGCGCTCTCTCTCTACTCTATAATCTCTTGTGTGTGAAAAATTCTCTCTCTCCATTAAGTAAGGTACTCAAATATCTATCTAGCTACATCTTATTTCCTAACAACTAGTATCAGAGTAAGGTTTGCTTGTAGGTAAAGTATCTCAAGGAAATGATTCCTTGAACTGAGTGGGAGTAATGGCCACAAAAGGGCAACTCAAGATCGAGAAGTTCAACAACAAGAACTACCAATATTGGAAGATGCAGATTGAAGACTATCTCTACCAGAAGGACCTTTATTTGCCACTAGGCGGTCTTGGAAAGAAGCCTGTAAAAATGGCAGAGGAAGCATGGATTGTCCTTGATCGAAAGGCATTAGGAACAATCTGGCTAAGGTTGGCGTCAATGGTGGCCTTCAACGTTTCAGAGATGAAGACCTCAAAGGACTTGATGAAGTCACTTGACGGCCTCTATGAGAAACCATCGATATCCAATAAGGTATTTCTTGTGAAGCACTTGTTCAATCTCAAGATGGTAGAGAATGGTTCAGTTGCAGAACACCTAAATGACTTTAACACTAACATAAGTCAACTTCGATCGGTAAAAATCAATTTTGATGACAAAGTGCGAGCTCTACTTATACTATTGTCTCTACCGGATAGTTGGGACAACCTTGTAATGGCTATAAGTAACTCTATCTCTGGCACAAATACTCTTAAGTTTGATAACATTGTGGCTCTTCTCTAAGCGAGGAAATGCAAAGGAGAAGCATAGGTGAATCATCAAGTGCTGCACTACCAGTGGAAACAAGAGGAAGGCCTAAGGAGAGGTTCAAAAACCAAAATGTTCATGATCTCTCAAGGCAAAGCAAGTCACACACAAAGTCAGTTCTTGAATGTTGGAACTACGGCAAGAAGGGTCATGTCAAGAAGGATTGTTGGCCAAGAAGAAGAAGAAGGACAATGTGGCAGGTAAAGTAGAGCAAGACACTTTAATTCTCTCGTTAGTCAATGTGTCTAATTCCTAGATAGTAGATTCCGGGGCTTCATTCCATGTGACACCACACAAGAAGCATTTCCAAGATTACACCAAAGGTAATTTTGGGTATGTATACTTGGGAGATGATGAAGCTTGTAAAACTATCAACAAAGGTACAATTTGTGCCAAAACTGCTAACGAAAATGAATGGAAGCTTGAAGATGTTAGGCATGTTCCTTCTCTTTGCAAGAATTTAATCTCTACAAGACATTTGTACGATGAAGGTCACAACATTGCATTCGAAAACAAACAGTAGAAGATCTCAAAGGGATCTTTGGTGGTTGCCAAAGGAGAAAAGGTTGGTACACTTTACTTGTGTACTGTTAGCACACAATTTCCAACGTTGTGCAATAGTTACAGAAGTCTACAGTGCAGTGTGGCACTACCGGCTTGGGCATATGAGTGCCAAAGGAATGGAAATCCTTCAATCAAAGAAGCTTCTACTAGGTTTGAAAGAAGTGGACTTAGAATTTGTGAAGGTTGTGTTTACGATAAACAAAAGAGGGTAAAATTTCAAAAATCAGGAAATGAAAGAGAAAATAACAAACTTCAGTTGGTTCATTCTAATGTTTGGGGTCCTGCAAGTACACCATCACTTGGTGGCTCATTGTACTATGTAACATTCATAGATGATGCAGCTAGAAAAACATGGGTTTATGTCATGAAGAATAAATCCAATGTGTTTTCCATATTTCAAATGTGGAAAGTCTTTGTGGAGAATGAAGCAGGTACCAAGGTTAAATGCCTCAGATTCGACAATGGAGGCAAATATTGCAGCCAAGCTTTTGTGCTAGCAATGGCATTAGAAAAGGTAAAAGACAACCCAAAGGACACCTCAACAAAAGGGGCTTTCAAAAGGAATGAACGGAACAATCATGGAGCGAACACAAAGCTACATACAAGCCTACCGCTTGAGCTTTGGGCGAGAGCTATAAGTACATCTATGTACTTAATCAACCGGTCACCCTCAACAGCATTGGATGGGGGAGTTCTAAAAGAGGCATGGATAGATAAGCCAGTGAATTATGCATTCCTCAAAGTGTTTGGGTGTAAAGCTTTCATGCACATAGATAGAAGCCTAAAGTCAAAGTTAGATGCAAAGTCTAAAAAGTGTTTCTTCATTGGCTACAAGTGCATGAATGTGCTATGCATCATTTGGAAAGGGGAAAGAGAGCATACTATGCATTTGAGGACATGTGTAATTCAGGAAATTCGCATGCTTCAACCAAAGGGGTATAAAGTAAAAGATAAGGAGAAAATGGTTTGCAGATTAAAAAAGAGCTTGTATGGTTTGAAGAAAGCATCAAGACAATGCTGCTTGAAGTTGGATCGATGGATGTCGGATCATGGATTCAAAAGATACAACTCAGATCATTGCATCTACACGAAGAATTTGGGAGATGGAAAGTTCATCATCCTAATGTTGTATGTTGATGACATGCTTATTGCAAGTGCTAAAATGCAAGACATCAAAGACCTAACATAGCAGCTATCTAAATATTTTCCAATGAAAGATTTAGGTGTTGCAAAGAGGATACTTGGCATGAAGATATCAAGGGACAGGACGAAGAACACAATAAAGCTATCTCAAGAGGATTACATCAAGAAGGTACTAGAAAGGCTTGCAATGCAAAATGCAAAAACGGTGTCTACACCTTTAGCTGGTCACTTTAAACTAACCAAGGATCTGTGTCCAAAGACACATATGTGTCCAAGGATATGTGTTCAAAGACACAAGAGGAGATAGCCTATATGTCTAATGTTCCATATGCTACAAAGGTAGGTTCTCTTATGTATGCTATGCTCCGGACAAGGCCAGACATTGCACATGCAGTGGGAGTTGTAAGTAGGTTCATGGACAACCCATGTAAAGAGCACTAGCAAGCTGTGAAGTGGATACTTAGGTATGTAAAAGGGACAACAACAAAGGCTTTGTCTTTTGGAGGCTGATATTTTCTTGCAAATGTTGATGGAGATATTGCAGGTGACAAAGATACTCGAAGGAGTACTACTAGCTATGTCTTCAAAATTGGAGGCACAACAGTAAGTTGGGCTTCAAAGATGCAGAAAGTGGTCTCCCTTTCTACCACAGAAGCAGGGTATGTAGCAATGATAGAGGCAAGCAAAGAAGCAAAGAAATTCTACGGCTTCATAGATTCTTAGAAGAGCTTGCATTCAAACAAGACAATTGTGTCTTGTATAATGATAACGAAAGTGCTATCCATCTTGCAAAGAATTCAGCCTTTCATTCAAGGACAAAGCACATTGAGGTGAGATGTCACTTCATACGCGCTCTTTTGGAAGAGGGACAACTAACGCTAGTGAAGGTGCATACAAGTGAAAATCCTGCAAACATGTTTACAAAGGTGGTCAACAAGGAGAAGTTGAGCTTTTGCTCATCTTCAATCGGCATTCAAGGATAAGAAGCCAGGATGGAAAGCAGTCACAAGTTTGGTGTGGAGATCAGTCTCCAAGTGGGAGATTGTTAAGTATGGAGCCTAATTTATCTCTTGTAATTTTTTGTATTAAAAACACACATTTGTAAGTCCCCCTTATGAGGAGAAGACATCATGCATGAATAAAAATCACTCACCGAAAACCAAAATTTTCCCACTGCTAGAATATTTCTTTTCCGCCGGAATATTATGATCGGACACTGGCCAAAAAGTGGTCGAAAAAAAATCGATGGTCTGGCCGGTTGGCCAGTGGCCGGTAGTCAATGGCCAATGGTTGGTAGTCAATGGCTGGTGGCTGAATTCAAAGGCGTCCGGACTTGTCTTCTCAAGGGTGGCCACACATGGGTGGATTTACGGGTCCGATTTGGACTTGTCAACACAAGGGCGGCTACACATGACTGCCTCTCATGAGAGAGGACAGCTTTTTTTACCTATAAAAGGAGCCCTTTTCCACCCACATTTTGAGTGTGAAGTTGATGCAACAAGGTGGGTGTGAGGTGGTGAGAGTGAAGCAAGGCAGGAGCTCTATTGCTTCTAATACCTTAATCGAGTTATCATCTATCGACATTTTTAACAACTTCAATTTCCCCTTTTCCTGACTCCTATGCCAGTTTATTTTGAACTGGAGTGTTGTTGGTACCTTCTCAACCTCAACAACCTTTCTCCTTTGGTCAGAGTGTTTTGTTGTCTACTTCACCATTTGCCAACACGCAATACACTCATCTTTGGCACTTCCATTTCATCCTCTTTTGCGACTTGTTCCATTTTTGGGCCATTATTTTTAGTTTTGATGTTGACCTGATTAGTGTAACCTGCACTATGGGTCATTTTCACTAGGTGTTGGATTGACACTCATTCGGAGAGAGAGAGAGAGAGAGAGGGGGGGGGGGCTCTTGCATCTATCAGCATTGACCTTTTCTTTGGCTCTGCCCCCCTCCGGCACCGTCTCCTCGCAACTGCCTTGGCTTGCGGGACGCCATCATCACGGCACAACCCTTAACCCCCTTCACAAAGATGACACACAAATTCTTGGCTCTTGTCCTTCAGCTATCCCCCCTACATCGCCATACCCTCACCTCCTTTTCCCTGGCGGACCATGGGCATCCATTTGATCCCTCCCTATCGTGCCTTCTTCTACACCAATAGCGCCAACCTCCAAGCAACATGTTTTCCCTACGAGTGGTCAAAAGACTTGCAAGTGGGTCGGGAACAGGGAGAGAGAGAGAGCATTTGTTGGCACTGCCTGCTTGTTGGTAGTGATATATACATGGTGCCTACCAAATTATGTACACATTTTTAAGGCATTCTTTTAGGCTTTTTTAGGCCATTTTAAAGCTTACTAATAAAAATAGCGTATCTTTCCCTCTATCTCTCTCTCTCTCTCATCTCCATTGTCAAATCAGTCAAGAGATCGCTCGCTCTCTCTCTCTCTCTCTCTCTCTCTCTCTCTCTCTCTCTCTCTCTCTCTCTCTCTCTCTCTCTCTCTCTCTCTCTCTCTCTCTCTCTCTAACAGCAGGCAGTGTCGTAGTCTATGCGTTAGTGTCAGCTTGTTAACTTGCAGTATCAATAGGTTGCCTGCTGACAAAGGACATCGACCTTGTTTCTGTCTTTACCCTACCATTGACACATGAGTTTCTCTCTCTCCACGCAACATCCTCTCCCAAATCACCCCCGATATTTTGTCATAAATTCCCAAAATGCCCTTCAAATTTTCCAAAATTCACAAAACCCCTTGTTTTGAGATAAATTTTCTCCAAAGGCAAAAAAAAATTGTAGCTTTTCATAAGAAGAAGACTAATTGTCTATCAATACAAGATGCTAAAACTAGAATTTGAGTTGGTTATGAAGGCTTCATTAATTTTAGACATAATTGTCTTTTTTTTGTGAGGCAATTAAGCACTCAAAAGTACATCTCAATTGTCAAAAAGGAATAAAGGTCAGAAAATCTTAAACAATCCAATCAAAATAGATACAAGGGTATTTTGGGAATTTTTGAGATTTTAAGGATATTTTAAGAATTTTCACAAATTAAAGAGGTATTTTGGCATTACACTCCAACTTTAGCGCAAAAAGGTGAGATCATTGTCTAACCCACCATGTCCCCCTTGCACTTTCCTTTTGTGTTTCTTTAACACTAGTTCTGTATTCGGACACTCAAATGTCCTTAGACACTAAAGTGTCCTGTTTTTCTAGCAACTTGTCATAATTATTTGGTGAATGTAGAAAAAAAAAAATAGGGCACATTCATATTTTGGGTCAGCTATGAAATGCAGAACATAGCCAAATTTTACTTTTACCAAAATGAATAGCAAATTAAGATTATAACGATAAGTTTTAAGATGAAAAAATCATAGAAATTTAATGCAATTTTAACAAAATTTTCATAAATTGAACATAACTTCTCATCAAAATAAGAATTCGCATAGATTTCAAGGTGTATGGATAGGAAAAAACTTATTATAGCAAGAAATTGAGCTTCATAACCTAGTTATGGGACTAGATTTTTGTTATAATCAAAAGACCAAAATCTTGAAAATGCTGACAAAGAGGAAAATTTTGGTCTTCCAAGCCCTCTTTCATTAACATGATGAGGTTATGGGACAAAACCTAAGATGTATAATGTATCTATAGGTCAATACCCATCAACTAAGCATTTTTCAAGGATTCAAACTCATAGGCATCTTGTAATTTAAGCTCATTTGAAAAAAATTATAGTGCGTAATTTCTTGCAAAAACAACATTGCTATGAAAAACTAATGAAAGTGTGTATATAAATCCCCCAATTGTGTCCATATGAGGTATTTGTATACAAATAAGTGAGATGAATGAAAAAGTTCAAAAGTGGACAAGGCTTATTTTTTATAAATAAAAAATCATAATTACAACATGCGCAATTTTTTGGATATGCCATAAATCACCAAATGTGGCTTGCATAACCATTAAAAATTATCACCTTATGTAATGGAGTCATAGATCTAATATATATACATCATAAGACATTGTAAATTTAGATGAACTAAATGTTTTTTGTGATCGTTAATTGAATTTGTGAACGTTGCATATTTGACCCACTAGACTTTTTGTATTTAATTCTAGTCAGAAAAGATTTTTTTCTCACATGACAATTGTAAAAATATCAAACACATATATAAGTAGTTACCACAGATTATTGCATGCACCCTGCTCATTTTTTTCTTAGGCTAGAGTACGAGTTTTAATGAAACACTAAATGTTGTTTTGTGTAGGTTCTTTTCATGAGTGTAGTTACTATTGAGGTTATGATCAAAAGTGAGGGATTATAATTTCTATGAGTACTTTGAATAACAATTTATAAGTTTGCAAAAGCATTTCTTGAGATGTGCTCTAGATTTCATGTACCATTTTATTTAAATTTGCAAACAAAGGACACTAAAGTGTCCTTTTTGGTACCAAACTAATGTTAAACTTTTCACTTCTTCAAGCCCCAAGGCATCACCCAAGATACCCCTTAACACAAATGAAAAAAAGATTGTACCAACTACTCACTTTACATTTTTGTCTGAGTGCACATGCATGCTTTTTTTTTGTGGGGGGGGGACGCGGGTGGTGTGGGGGGCTAGCACACTTTTCACTCCTTCATAGGTTGTGTGCCTCTTCGTGCAAAAAGGTTCTGTTTTTATCCTTACCAATGTTCAAAATACACCTATTGTTACAAGAGCCCATTGATATGGAGTTGATCGATATTAAATACGCATCTAATGTTAACACCTATCACATTAACATCACTAATACATTTGAGAACTTCTAAAATGTGATGCACAAGAGCACAATACATGTGCACAAGAAAAATTATCAATACCTAAATCATGAGCAAAGGATTGCAAAACATGGTGATCATGCAGCCACACTAAGATCAAAGTTGCCCCAAACTTCTTTTTGGGACAAACATGAAGTGGAGTGAGGGAGCTCCCCTTGGAGCCTTGGCTATGGCTGTGCATCCATGTGCAATGCGCGCTAGCGGGAGATAGTGTTCGTGGTGCTTGAGCTGGCGGTGGCGTCAATGTGTGGTGTTGGTGCAACCCCATAGCGCCGTCCGACGACATCCAAGCCAATGATGATGTGGCAATGTGGTAGGCGATGTTCCCGCAGCCCAAAAGAGAGTACAAGTTTTTATTGAGGACAAGGGGGGTGTCCCCACATGCCGACAGAGGGGTGTGATCTAGTTTTGGATGATTGGATTTTGAGCATGACGAGGGCCACAATGTCACATCATCGGTCAGAGGTGAGAGACAAGTACAAGGACAGCACTCCAAAGTCGGCATGGTTGGATGCGGAGGAGTAAGCGAGGATTGCACGAGATACACAAGACAATCCTGAAAGATTTCAGAAGCAAAGAGATAAAGCCAAAGCACGTTCGGAGTCTATTGAAGCGTCATATCTTGGGAGAGAAGGCTACGACACACTTCGACATGAGTTTGTAAGTATTATAGGTATGCTTAAATTGTCAAAAATATATATATTATTTGAAGACTTATCGAATGATTAAACCATAATTTTGCAAAGAGTTATCGTGTAGCACCCTCCAACACGCGGAGAGGAGAAGTACTGGTACAAACATGGACTTGTGGCCCTTTTGATCCAGCTGCAAGAGGAGGGAGAAGCCGTCGACTGGGAAGCATTACCATGAGGGTGACATCCTCCATATATGTTTTTTTTGTAGCTATGGTCTTCTTGATACAATTATACTTCTTCATTGTATACATGTATAGTTTCACGCTTATGTTTATGGTTTTGCATTCCATTTACGATTGGATTTTTGCTTTTAAAACTAGCTTTGAGTCGTTGATATCCGCATTGGTTTTTGCATGGCGTGTTGTAGTGAAATCACCGTTCACTCGAAGAGAGAGAGAGAGAGAGAGAGAGAGAGAGAGAGAGAGAGAGAGAGAGGGCTCTGTGTAGGGAGAGCTGCTCCCTTTCCCCTTAATGTGGCGCACCCACAACACCCACCCTTCACACCTTCGTCGCCTCCCTCGTCCTACTCCTCTAGCTCCACCTGCCTGCTTTCATCAGCTCCTCTTCTCTCCACTAAGAAATTGACCTACAATGTAAGGCTCTCTCACACATCTTTGCCACCTAAGGTTAGGCTCATGGACGAGAGAGAGAGAGAGAGAGAGAGAGAGAGAGAGAGAGAGAGAGAGAGGTTTCCCTATCCTTACACTACTGCTACCCTCCCTTAAATACACCCCTTTGTTCTCAACCAACCTCTAGAGAAGAAGACTAATCACGCACATGTTTATGGAAGAGAGAAGCTGGTGAGCAAGAGCTAGAGGTACAACGCATGTCAATTAGGGGGAACGAGGGTTTTGGAAGGATCATGCAACGCACTAAAAGGGTTCGCACACATGGGCGTTGAAATTGGCTTTTGGCTTTCGTTGTAAGCTATTGCTAATGCATTTTGCCACACAAGATCTCCAAAAGCAGAGGACACGCTCTCAGATCAAGTGAGTGGGCAAGAAACAGTAAAGATGTTGCGGCTAACTATGTGACGAATCCTACTAACATATCAAGTGAGTGGGCAAGAGACAGTAAAGATGTTGCGGCTAACTATGTGACGAATCCTACTAACATGGGATAGCTGGTGAGGGAGGATTTTACCTGCCAACTCAACATTTCTAATACACTGTATCAAAAGTTTCCACCATGTGCACACCCCTTTGTGAGAGAGAGAGAGAGAGAGAGAGAGAGAGAGACGACACCTCATTTTCTCTTCGAATCGAAGGACAGAGAGTGGGCATCACAAAAGACTTATTAACTTGCCAAAATTGACCACTCAGCTTAAAACAATAAACCAGATTCCAAGGTTTCAATTGACACGTCGGCGACTTGTCGAGAGAATCCCAGCCATTGAGAGCTGGCGCGCAGAGAGAGAGAGAGAGAGAGAGAGAGAGAGGGGGGGGGCTGGCATCGATGTGAGTCTAGATATCTGTACAACGGGTGTAGAGTTGAAATGTCGGCATGTGAGATTAGAGTAAGACGTCTACACGAAGCTAAGCTAAGCTTAACACATTACTATTACTATTATGCTGACCCAAAATTTACTTGCACCGACTAATCAATTTTTTGCAAAATGAGTTACCAAAAGAGAAGAGAAAGCAAAAGCAGTTGTCAAGAGAGAAGGGAAGCCATATCTTTCCACAGTGAGACGCTTCACGTCCATACACAATTCTTTACAACAAGTTGGCGACTCCCTAGGATAAAAAAAATGAGATGGGGACAGAGCCCCACCAGCTTCACACTCTTAGCAAGAGAGTAATCAAATGGAACCAAACCCGGCCAAGCTAGGATCGACAAAAAATGTCAGCACAGCTTGCATCAGAAGGCTTCCACTGCTACAGAAGCTAGGCATTTATTTCCAATCATATTGAGCTGTTTTATTTGTAGAGGGATGTAGATCTGAGCCAAAAACAAAGCTAATATCCCAAAGAATGCTTGGCAATATTACAATAGACTAGCTCCTGTCTACCCGCCCGCCCCCCCCCACCCCCCCAACCACATGCCATCTCCACTACCTCCATAGACTAATCTCTCACAGCTTCATTGTATTCGTTAAGTAGGAACTTTCAATACTTATGCACAACATGATTCCATTTGCATCTCTTGCTTTCCCTTCCTCCATTATCCAAGGTCAGCATGCGTACAAGACCAATGTAGAGAAAAACTACTTTCGCCACATCAGACATTGGATAGAGTAAGATAGGGCCGGAAAGGTGAAAAGAAACCACCTTTGCAATGCAACCCACTTCACTGGTATTCCTATGGGTGGGCTTAGGAAGGCACAAAAGTACCAATGTAGCCAAATCCCATTATGAAGAAAGCCGCAGCTTGGAGAAACAGATAAATGTAAAAGTGGTTATGCCCAAAATTGAAGTCATAAACAGCACAGAAGAAGATATAAAGACCAGCCATCAGCTCCAGCACATGTAGCCTGCAAAAAACAGAAGCTGAGGTTAGAAGATGGCAACTGCAAGACAAACCACCACAAATTGGTGGAAGAGATTGCTTCATGAATAGATATGGGAGTGCAACTTGTTGTCTAGAGACGCCAAACAAGCACAAAGAGGAATATAGCATCGCACAAAAACAGGGCAGGTTAAATCTTTGGGGAATAACCAGCAAGCAGACATGATGGACAGACAAGGATGCAACCATCTGAACTGTAATGCATCCGCGATCAGTAAAATACTCAGTTGCCTGATTTTTAGCAATGATCATCATATATGTGAGATAAGCAAGGACAAAATACCTCTCTCCAAACTTCATCCTAGTTCTCCTGCCAAGCTTCACAAGCCTGCTCTTGAGAGCATCCCCAAGTTTTTCAGTAACAATCCACTCGTTGACCCGTCCAAGATCAAAAAGTCCTATAAACGTTGCCTTTGTCCGATGCAGTGACATAACATTCTCGAACAGTATCCAGAACACAATTAAGTGAAGTGACCTGGCAGGTTATAAAGTCAGAGCCCATACACACACACACACACACACACACACACACACAGCTTAAACGAAGAGCAGATGAGCCTCACAACAGTTCTGCCACGTGCATGGAATCAGTGGATGCCAAAAGGAGCTTGCAAACATGGGAAAACAGAAAATGAAAGGGGCAATTCAGCGCTCAGTACATATCTTTCACCTGAGTGTGCAGGCAGCATTGAGGATTGTGATGACAGAAGGCATGTAGATGGCCCCCCACTTAGGCAAGTGCACCTCAGGGACTAGCACAGTGGTAGGGATGACAAGGCAGTAGAACACGAACGTGACGATGTGGGCAACGATCTTCCTTACGAAAAAGAATGCATAGAGAATGTGCAACCTTTTCCACAATCCAACTTTCTGCACGGGCAGCATCTCAAAATCAAATCATTGTAGACAAGACTTTCATGTACTGCATTGAAGTAGGTCAACTAGCACATTCAGCACATTCTGCAGAAGCCTGAGAGCTGCAGTAAGCATTTTGATGCGGACAATTTTTTGCTTCGACCCATCGTCAAGTAGAAACTGTGACTATGAAGGCGAGCTTACCTTATTCTTCAAAATGTCAGGTAGAATTTTTCGAAAAAGACTAGCAGGTCCACAAGACCATCTATGCTGTTGATAGCGGAAGGCCTTGAAGGTGCTGGGAAGCTCATTTTTGACCTGCACGAACAGGAAAATCAAGGAGGATGAAAAACAAGCTTTAATTGTGAGCTTTGGAGTGGGAAGTTCGATTCTGCAACTAATGAACTTTACCCCAAGCTCGTTCAGGTACACAAACTTCCAGCCCTTGAGGCTGGCCCGCACCGCCAGATCCATGTCCTCCACTGTAGTTCTGTCCTTCCAGCCTCCTGCCTCATTGATTGCACTTATCCTCCACACACCCGCGGTACCTGCCGTCAATAATACGAGAGCATGACACTCACTCGCAGCAACAACTAGTTAATTGCGGTGATCGAGCACATTAAGGCAGCTTACCATTGAATCCAAAGAAGGCATGGGTGGTTGAGCCCACTTCCTGCTCCACCGAGAAGTGATAGTGCAGGGACATCTCCTGCATCCGTGTCATCAAGCACTCGTCCGAATTTACTGCCACACAATACAAAAAGCTCTTGTCAATCGCCATCGTTTTCAGAAACAGAGCAGTCGAATTGAATGTACGTAATTAATGACAGAAGGCATGTACATGGTCTCAACTTTCACGCCATTGGCAAACCTTGCCACCGACAGCATGAAGCCACGTGTGAGGACACAAGTGGCGGACAGAGAAGTTACGACAGCCCGTCACTTTTTTGGGTCCCGCTAAAAACCTTTCCCTTGGACGCAGTCCTCTTGTTTTCAAAGTTCAATGCACAATTATTATTGCATAGCGAGCAAGCCACCCTTGATGTCTGTCCCCCACTACCAACCCAAATTTCGGCCCTCAAAATCTCTATGCGCATTGCGACTGCTTCCAAGAATGTTACATTCTGGTTTCACGCGCGGGGTTGGTCCACCACGTCCCATCATCCATGCATGCACATTGCGCACCCGACTTTGTAGCCCAACTTTACTTTCCTCTACTCTATATTCTTCGCCCTAGCCTCCTCTACTTCTTTTCTAAGGCAAGCGCAGGAGTAAAGTGGAAAAGAGCCTCCACGTTTAGGCTTACTATCACAATGAAGCTGAAGATGAAAGCAACTCCTTACCGAAAGCCGATAAAGTTGAGACTTTCAACAAGCTAAGTATTACTTGGATGATCGACTCTGGTATCTACCCTTCTGCATGCAAGCATGGCTTTGATCTCAAACCATCAAAGGAGCAACGTGCGGCGAACAACGAGATTAGATCAGATCGATCTCACAATCATGACTATAACAAATTAAAAGAAAGGGAAAACTGAAACTCTCGATTGACGGCATTGATATGAAACAGTTCAAGCAACGCACTTCGCTACAAACCTCATCTAGTTTAATTTGTTAATTCTTTTACAGCTGGATGAAGGGGAGAGAGCGCCTTAAGTTGTTAGGTCAATGAAATAATAAAGTACTCGTTTTGATGGTTAGCAAGATAACTCACCGAACTTCCACCTGGCTTGCACCAGAGCAATCTCAGGATTGTACATGAGGAAGGGAACAGTTCTCCACAGATACTCCGGGTCGGGCTGAAAGTCCGCATCGAATATTGCGACGTAGTCACATTCCTTAACATAGCTTCGCCTCATGCCCTCTTTCAACGCACCTGCTTTGTAGCCATTTCTGTTGTCTCTCACCTCATACTTGATGTTGATCCCCTTACTTGCCCACCTTTGGCATTCCATTTGCACCATTTCCTAAAAAATGTCGCATGCCCAATACCTATGGTTAGCAGCAGTGGCAAACAAAGCGCAAGTGACAATCGCACGCAAATTAATGACGACAATGCCATGTTGGAAATGTATCGTGAGAAGTTAACAGGAATGGTTGTAAATTAAATGTGACGGCGAGAGACAGAGAGACCCATGATCCATCCACATTTCTTCAGTGCTAACCTTAATTGAGTTGTCGGTGGAATCATCCAAGACCTGCACGATAATCCTGTCGGAGGGCCATGACAGCCCACAAGCAGCACCAATGGAGAGCTGGTACACCTGCACAGAACACCCACATTGTGGGGAATGACTAAATCAGGATTCAGAAGTGAACACGCACGTACTGAGCCCTGTGCTCTAAAAGAAGCTGGCGCACTTTCACCACCGTCAAAAAAAGCACTAATCCCCCTTCCCTTCCCAAAGCTGTAGCATCGCAGAAGAGGCGAGTGAATACCTCTCTCTCGTTGAACATTGGGATCTGCACCAACACCTTGGGATAGGAGGAGTTTGCAAGCTCCACATCATCCTTGATGGACTCAAACTTGTAGCGCTTCTCCGGCTTCCTCCGAAGCAGTTTCACCGTCACTATCACTAAACACATGTACACTCTCTCCACGAACATCATTATCACCATCAGCAGGCAAATGTTCACCATCAGCTGCAGCAGCGGCGCAATAATGGGCGCCCGGATCTGAAACCAAAAGTCCACCAGCTGCCCGATCATGCTGCTCTCTGCATCTGTCTGTCCGCTCTGCGTGATGAGATTTTCCGAAGTGCGCCCCATTCTGATGTTGCTGTGCTCAAACTAAATAAGTCTGTTCCGTAAGGAGCCCTTCCTGCCTACCACTGCTGATGGTCCAGGCTCCTCACTAAATCATCAGATGTAGAAGAACGAACATCCACCAATGCAGTACTGTGATGCTTGCTTCAGCATCAACATGAATCCTCACGGCTTCCGGGGAGGTGATGATTGCAGCACTGAGATTCCTTCGAGCAAAGTTCAATGCAATATTACTGCTCAATCAAGAGAATGTAGCATCGATCAAGAGAATGTAGCATTGACCAAAAGAATGCCCGAATGTACTTGAGAGGGGTGCAGCGATCCTCCTCCCTCCTGCTTAAGAATGTGAATGTATTGGCACTTGCAGCTTAGGCTCAATGAAGACGCATCTGGGTTAACTAAAGCACAGTCAATTACGTGCAGCAAGTTACTTGCTGATCTGCCTAAGCTGCAAGGGCCAACACAAGGGAGGGGGTAAGGTAAGAGGGAGGTGAAGGGAGTGGCGCTTGAGGGCAAATGCAGCTTGAAGACGGAAGTGTTTAAAGGCTTCCTATTTAGAGTATCACCTTAAGCATCTTCTTTTCTCACACTCACTAATGTAATAAGTCCCTTTCATTAGCCCGCCTGTCTACACTACACTTTCACCTCTGTTGCCGCTGCCATGTCTTCTCTTCTCTCTCTCTCTCTCTCTTTTTCTCTCTCTCTCTCTCTCTCTCTCTCTCTCAATGCAAGCAAAGGCCACGCCTCTCTCGCTCTCTGCCTGGCTGCCTCTCTCGCTCTCTCTCTCCCCCCCCTCCCCCGTCACACGCGCACCACCAACTCCTCTCCTCCTTTTTCTCTCTCCACATAAATTAATGTCCTCTTTCTCCAACCATTCACTGTTAGCGGGAAAATGAATTCTACCGGCTTGCCTAAGGGTCCCCCAGCTTCCGCTGGCGGTTGCCAAAGCTCATGCTTGAAAGGTGCTAATCACCGGGAGTTATTACAACTAATAAGGTCATGGACGATGCACACAGCAGTTGAGAAAGATGACAGGTGTAGAGAGAGGAGAGCAGACAGACAATGACAAGGAAATATGAGCTATAGTTGGAGACACAGGAATTTTAAGGGCCGTGTGTGTATGTGCGCGTAGAGAGAGAAAGAGAGAGAGTGTGTGCCTACGTCCACACTATATACCTTTGGGGCCCATTATTGTGCAAGCTGTAGCTGTAGGACGTGATTGCACAGAAGCAATAAGAAAAGGAGTGGTGCTTGGTCACAGACTTCACAGCCTCCAGGACTCGACGAGGAAGACTACAGTCTTGGAGGGAGAGAGAGAGAGAGAGAGAGAGAGAGAGATTAAAACAGCCAATGTGAGAGAATAATAACTTGGAAATTTAGCCGGAGGAGAGAAGTAGTTTCCATTGTCGACTGGACTGGTCGAGAGTCGAGTGTATTGTTTAAGTAGGAAGAGAGAGAGCGAGATACTTGGAGGCCTTTGCAAGTTTGCAGGTGAAAGGGCGGGCCCTTGGTAGATTACATGCCGCATTATTTATTTTGGTATTTTCGAAAAATACAGCTCACCCGTTATATTTTTCTTTGCTCGACTAGGAGGCCACCCCGCCACTCATGACTCCTTCGCATCCCTCAACCTTGCCTCAAACTTCAAAGTTCAACCCCCGGACCAGCTCGAGCCTCGCTCCCGAGTCCCCCTCTCTCTCTATCTCTGTGCGTGTGACAGCTCTACTCTTTGACGGTTCTCCCCTAGCCTAAAAATTTAATTTTATCCCACCCACGGAAATCTATTTTCCTTTCCCCTGTTCTCCTTCGTTCGACCGACCGACCTTCAAAAGAGCATGTGCCTCTGGAGTTTGTTGAGAGAGAGAGAGAGAGAGAGAGAGAGACGAGAGCGCGCGCTCATAGGCTATCGATCGTGAACTTGTAAATTTTGAGATTGAAGCACAACCGCAGAACACTCCCGAACAAAAAACTCTAAAAACTTATAAAATCTCTGATATTTCTTTCGTGCATCTCGAGAGGAGGGGGGTACCTACACACAGCTTTTTTTAACCGAGGGAGCGGATAAGCTGAAAATTTTTCTACCGTTGAGTACGAGCATTCTACTTCTCGAAACGATGGGAGCTGTGCGCATTTATTGCGGATCACCGACCACCCAATGAAAACTCACCAGTATCGATTTGGTATAGTTAAAATCTGCACCAAAAATGTGTAAGAGCCGAGTCGCACCTTGGGCTTGCAAGGGTCGTGGGGAAAATGGAGATAGCTTGTCGCCCTTGTGGGAAAGAAAGTGGGATGGACATATTTCAATCAAAAAAAGCAGAGACATGGTTGAAATGTCATTGGCTGAAGCATGACACAAAAGCGCTATTGCAATCTTCACCGGGATGATAGCGTACTCCCTTCAAAAATGACGGGGTTAGTAGAATGCTTGCAAGGTTACTAGAAACACTCATCGTTGCTAAAAAAGGTGAATCCGAGAAGTGTGTGCCCCTGCTAGACTTGGGTGCGACTCGGCCCTAAGAGCAGAGTCGCACCCAGGGGCAGTGAGGGGAGTGGGGGGAGGAAGGAGTCCAAGATTAGAAAATGCGGTTTTCTCTGCCTGATTGTAGAAGCCCCCCTAATGCTGCAATAACCCTTTGAAAAATGAAGGGGTTAAGCTATAGTTCCGGTAAACAACGAAGGAGTCCACTCTCTGGATCTCACCCAATGAGCAACCTTGCTTTTTCCCATATTCTCGCCTTTTTCATAGCTTTCTCTACGCGAAACTGCAGCTGCAAAGGTGAGATAATTTCCTCTTGCCCCTACTGCACCCTGGTGCGACTCGGTCCTAACCTTCTTTAGTTTGGCAAATATCCACCGAGGCGATTGCGTGGCTATACAGCTCTGACTCATTGTTGTTAGCGTGGCACTCGTCCCTTTTTTTTTTAAGAGAGATGTTGAATTTTGAAAAAAGGAAAGAATGTACAGCTCTGCCTAAGGAGGATAGGCCTCGACCATAAGTGGCACAGGGTCGATTAAAGGGAACAAGGCCCCTGTTCAATCCGTTGTTCATGGAATCCGGCGCAATAAGAAATTAGGATTCCATCGTGTAGCGGATGCCGCTTGAACCCCCAACCTCCCTCTCCACAGCGCGGTGCTCTATCCAACTCACCTAGCGCATATCGCTGCAGGCAAAGCAGCCCAGTATTTATAAATCTCTACCCCCTCCTGCTGCGGAGATCTGACGTCTCCCATTCCCCCCGCCCTGCCGATCAAACGCTCCCCATTAATCCCTCATGGGTGACCTCGTGTCACTTAGACACGAGGGAGGATAGGGGCCATCCTTGAGCTTCATTTTTTTTCTTTTTGGGAAACCAAAAGGTAGTGAGGTCGAGGTACGTAGGACTGTGACTTCTAGTGCATGCAACCTTTACCACTTTGGACGGCTTTTCTCCTTTGTATCGTTTTGGGGCCCTCAAGGAAGTGTCATGGCCCTTCAAGATGCTTCAATTAACGATAGGAAATCTTGACCCCTCCCACTCATTGTATGTGCAAATTTGTGTACCGTATATTCAAGGTCCCATGTTTAGAGAAATGCAAGGTAATACCATACAAGCAATGGTTACATAAAATGCAGGCCCTTTTTCATGTGCCAATGTTCTTTAAGCAAGGCCCAGTGTAAGCAATGAAATGTAAGTGAATCCGATGACTGGAAGCCAAAGTCAAGAGCATGTAAGCTCTCAAGCACATTTAATGGCCAGATCTTGTCAAATACCACCTTCAATCCCCCTGAACCTACATCAATACAAAGAGGTAATAAGCCCTGAGCATCAGCCAAATCTTAATCAAGGTCATTTCTCTATCATTTCCACTGTTTGGCACAACATTGACAACAATCAAAAAGCAATCTTTGATAATTATGGGAATGACAACCAACTGTCTCCTAAGGATTGTTAGGGCCCTACTCTAAATATGAATGTTGGAGGTTTAGATGCTTCAGGAGGGGGAAACTAGGAAAATATAAGGAGACTTTTAATCCAAAAAAGGATGTTGGGGGGACTAATGCAGAAGATGGTTAAGCAATGGTGGGTGCTTTTGAGTTGGAAAATTGGTTCCGACACTTGTAAAAAAAAGTGTAGTGTAGTTATTGGGCTTTCCCATGGCATAAGACCACCTATTGAAGTCCATAAGCAATGGATCACTCAAGAATGGGAGTCTAGAAACTTATTCCCTTATCAAGTTCAATACTTGCCAAAGAATTATTACATGTTCATTTTTTATGATGCAACTAGTGCTCTTCAGATAATTAATAGAGGGCAATGGCTCATAAAAATTACTCCAATGTCTATGTTTAAATGGCATAGAGGTTTTGACCCTAAAGGTAAGAAACCATCAAAAGTTCCTGTATGGGGTGATTTTCCATACTTTCCCATAGAATTTTATCCCTGGCTTAACAAGTGGGTGCTAAGGTAGGCAAGGTCTTAGGGCAAAAACCAAAAAATGGAATCAAAAGTTCTTGTATGGGTGGATTTTCCATACTTTCCCACAAAAATTTATCCGTGGCTAAAACAAGTGGGTGCTCAGGTAGGCAAGGTCTTAGGGCAAAAACCAACAATGGAATCAACCCCAAATGGGCTCCTCAATTGCTTATTGAAGTTGACACAAACTCTTCACTTAAAGAATCTATTCCTTTAAAAGCACACCTGGGATAGGTACTTCATAGCTAGAAATTTACTTATAGAAATTTTCCCAATGCTTGTTTCCACTGCTTAAAATAGGGTCATTTCATTAAATATTTTCTTGAACTACTAATTAAACAAAAATAGAAAAACACTCAGGGATTTCAGGAGGTGAACAGAAGAGGTAATAACAGGAATAGACCACTTGCAAAAATTGGTGGGAGCAAATTTGTCAAAAAAAATTGGAGCTTTGTTGGATGGTCTGTCTAATCCTTCAGTATTGGAGGGGGCAAATGTAGGGGATGATAGGGCTTCTACCTGTAATGGAAATGTCCTATGAACTTTGAGAGTAGCGGAAATTAGAGAAAGCACTTTTGTGGAATTACTTTGTGAGCATAGAGAGTGAACTTAATTGATGGTAGCAACATGAACATAGTATTTAGTTAACTTGGCATGAACAATACTTTTGCAAGAGAGATAATTTAGAGAACATGACAATAGTTGAGGACCGGATTTATGTGGAGTCGATCCCCCCTCCAATAGGCATTTGTATATAGTTTCTCCCATCAAGAGAGACTTGGTACAATACGATATTTGTGTTCCTTGTGACATAGGTGATGCTACGAAGATGGGAAGCTTCATGCATCACAAGCATAACATGAACTTTGCAAAAAGCATTTACTATCCCAAGCCTCAGTCCCAAGGCCTCAAACACCTTCGAAGGTGGAGAGAGCTAGCGGGGAATGAGGGTAGGGAAGAGGAAGAAGAAACATTTAGAAAGAATTAGTTCCTCACTTATCATCACTCTTCTTGCTAGCATACATAATAGCATAGTAATGAAGATGGAGAAGATGGCAAGCTTGAGCATTGAAGCATGGCTCTGGGTTGGATTTGCACTCCATAGCCAAGAGTGTTGGTGTAGGCTCTCAACTTCTCTACTAGCTTGGAGAAGGAGATGGAGCTCTTGCACTTTGCACTTCACACCATGAGAGTGTGTGTGAGTGTGTGTGGGAGAGTATACCCCCCAAGCTAGCCCACTTCTTGCTTTGGTCGACCCCCCCTTGTAGCTCAAGCTTGAAGCTCATTGGACCCCTACAAGACTGGGTGCAGGATGCATTACAAGCAATAAGAGTAGTCTTGGGACAAGTGTCCCCTTTTCCCCTTTGAGAGAGAGGACTTGATAAATGCAAAAACAATTAATTAAATCTACTAAATTATCATTGGACCCCTTGGGAGACTAACAATAGGCTTTAGGCACATCATGAGGGCAACATGAGGAGGAACTTGACAAGTGTCCTATATGTTTTGTTTGTCCAAGCTTGCCTTGTGTGAGGGTGTGTGTGTTCTCTCTCTAGCCCCCCTCTTGTACGGCTCTCCCCCTCCTTGTAGGGATAGTTGTTGACTTTTGCACACCTTACCCTCAAGCACCTTAGTCAGCAAGCATGATAAAGCACTTGAAGCTTGGGTAGTGCTCCCACTGTCATAATAATCAATATCTAATTGTCCTAAATGATTTTCTCATATTAAACTGATCATTTAATGTGGGGAAGTGCCAGGGGAGAAAAAGCTAGAATATTGGTTAAGCTAGCAGACCGGCCACAATAGGGATCCAAAGGAGGGAAAATAGGGATCCAAAGGGGGGGCCATCTGCAAAAGAGCCATGTGCAACAATGGGCTAAAAAGACCCTAAGGTTCAGCCCATTAAGACTTCCAAAATGCTAAGGTTCCAAAATTCAAAGGTTGTGTCCAAAGGTCAACCCTAGGGGAAATTGGATGTTTTGTGTGTAACTAAAAAGTCTTTGCATATCCCTACATGGGAGGGGGCGAGCCCTTCTTCTAGGGGATGAGAGAGAAAGTCACACACACACACACACACACACACACACACACACACACACACACACAGGCTCCCTTTACACAAAGGGAATTAGGGACACATGTCACCTCCCTAGCCTAGATGCCCACAAGGTGTGCCCAATTCCTATTGGATGGCCTTGGAGGTGGACCAATGAGAATTAGGCTAGAGTAAATCTAGTTTAATTAATTTAAAAACACTTAATAAAAGAACCAATGAGAATTAAGTCTCCCAGAAGACTATTGGACAGTCTCCCAAGGGGTCCAATGAGCATTCAGGAGCCCAATGGCTTGCCTGATTCCTATTGGCCAGGAGGCAAAGGGGTCCAATGAGAGTTTAGTTTAATTATTAAATTACCTAAAGCTCTCACAAAAGGGGAAAGGGGGACACATGTCAGAAGGCTATCACTTATGCTGCTTAATAGCCATTGGCTTGACTTGGGGAGGTTCAATGGGGAGCCTGCAAGAGCAATTAGCAAGAGGGCTCGCCCAAGAAGAGAGGGGGTGATTTTTTCAAGGCATTAATCACACACACCACTCACACAATATCATGTGTGAAGAAAGAGAAGACTATCACTCTTCCCAAGCTTTAATGGAGAGCTCGTCACTACTCCACTCCAAGCTTGTGAGATAGAAGCCTACATCGACACACTCTTGGCTTGTGGATGCAAATCCAACCAAGAGCCAAGCTTCAATGCATGCTTATCTCCTCTCAAAGCTAATTACTAAGCTAAATTTATGCTAATATGAGTGATTTATGTGAGGAGATGTACATCTTTCCTCGTAAGATACTCCTTCTTCCTCTCAATCTACTCTCATACCCTGCTAGCTCTCACTCACCATCTTCGAGGAGTGTGTGTGGGGTCTTGGGAGAACGGGATAATTAAAGTTGTGTTTACTAAGTGTTTTGCTTAGTGCATGAAGCTTTCATCTTCATTGCACTAGCTAGTCTTGAAGGAACACAAAGAATTGTATTGTACAATGTCTCTCTTGATGGGAGAAACCATAATACAAAGCCTTTTGGAGGGGGGACCGGCTCCATGCAAATCCTGTCCTCAACTGTTGTCAATAGCTTAATTTCTCTCTCTTTTGAAAGTATTATTGATGCTATCTAACTAGGTGTTATGCTTTTTGTTGCTCTCTCCACCCAAGCACTCTTGTAATTCTCATTAGGAATCTATTCTAATGAAATGCCCACTATGTTCATGCTAATTTCCGCTACACATAAGTTTTTAGACCATTAAATGTTACACCCACGAGCACCTCAATCTCCCTAGTCGACAAGCACGACAAGCACCTCAAGCATCTTAGTCATCAAGCATGACAAGCATCTCAAGCACCTTAGTCATCAAGCATGACAAGCACCTTAGTCATCAAACACGACAAGCACCTCAAGCTTCTTGGGCTAGGTTCCCACCTCAAGCTCAGCCCTAGCTTCTTGTTTACCTAAGGTCAAAGGAATTTTAACACTAACCTTTGGGGGTCTTTAATGAAGCTAACCTTATGGTCTTTAAGCTCCATTAGCTAACCTTGCTCTTTGACAGAGCATCTCTCATTTGGGTCCCTTTACCATTGGCTTCGTGTCGAGATAGACCCGAAAGCACATGTCTATATTCTAACCCTTGTTCCCATCTATTCTCCCACATTAAATGATCAATTTAATATGAGAAAATCATTTGGGTTGGTTAGATATTAGATTTTTATGACACTACCTCTCAAATTGTGGAAGAAGTATAGAAGGGGAATGAAGGCAATCAAGATAAAGACCATGACCATACTGCTAATAATAATAAAGCTCTCATCCCATTTGATAGTCCTTAAGAGGGATTTCCTTTGATTCTAAAGAGTCAGAGGAAGAGGGCAACTATGTGACATCAACCCAACTTAACAGTCAAACCAATAGACTTGAAGATTCCAAAGAGAAGGAAATGAGAGGTGAAGAAGACTTCAGTAATGAGTTGGAAGAGCAAGACAAGGAAGAAATCTCCAAAATTTCTCAATATCCCCTCAATTCAATTGACATCATGACCTAGGCAGAGGAGGAGTCTCTATCCCAAAAACAAGGAAACAAAGCCAAGAGGAAGAAGGAAAAATCCTTTGATCATAGTAGAGCTTTTGTTTCATTAGTCAAACCTTCCAAAAAGTCTAAAAATGAATCACAAAGTTACTAGTTTGTCCCTTGATTGTAAAGGGCTTATAGACCCTATCAGGGCTGTTTTGCATTAAGAGATGGTTTTTTGGTCTTCAGCTTCCTTTTGACTTTATGTGCTTGTAGGAAGTTAAGACAACACGGAATGCCTTAAGGTATAATCTACACATATAATTTCTAATGCTAGCTTTGTTTCAAAGGCTTCTCCTCTTGTTTGCAAGTTCTGGAAAGCTTGGAATAGTGAAAAAAGTGAATGGGTGCCTCCTAGAAACTTACTGTTTTCTTGGAATTTTGGTCTTCAGGATTCTAGTAATGGTCTTACAGATTTAAGTGTTTATGGGCTTATCCTCTCTCAATCAAGCAAAGTTGCCTCATGGGGCTGATACTTCACTAGGGAATTTGGACTGGTAGAGAAGCTAAACATATAAAGGTTTCAAATGGGATATATTGTAGGTGTAAGCTCCATTAGGAATCCATTCACAACATCTTTGTCAGTTGTATGGGTTGACTCGCACAATTTCTACTACTCAACTCACTCTTAGCTTCATCTATGTAATGAGGGAAATTAAGTCTCATGTAAAGAAAGCTTCACATTGTGATGTTAGTGAAATGCAAAAGTCTTTGAGATGGTAGAGATGGAGGGTTGTACTTCTTGTCTTATATGTCCCTTTTAGGCTAAGGCTGATCCATAATTATTTGTCCGTCTTTAACATACAATTGTAGAGTTATCCCCTTGTGCTTTGATCGCAACCACTCTTCCTTTTCTTGCTACAATCTAAGCTTGCATTAAGTGGCATAGGCTATACTTGTCCTATGATGAAATCGAGTTACTGAGAAGCGTAGCTCAATTGGTGAAGCCTTCGTGATGTACTCATGACGTTGAAGATTTGAGGCTCATGACCTGAGTTCACTTGGGTGTATCATCCACTCCATTGGGGAGACTATTCCCACGGTGTGGCCCCTCAAGGTGTTGTGTGTTATATCAAGCCTGGTTGTAAATACACAGATGTATAAACAGTCACCCTACTACCTTCCCCATGCTCATGGTTTTTTTGTTAAAAGAAACAAAGTTCCCAACTCATGAACTTGAATATGTGCTCCACTAATAAGTGAGTATGATGTGTCCAAACTCAACAAAAACTACATTCCGCATGGGAGCACTTTTGCATGATCCCCGTGCAATGTTCTCTCTAGCATCATATCATTGTGTAGGTTGATATCTTTATTCATCTTGCATTGATCATTTAGCTACCTTTTCCTCACTCGAACCAACTTTGCAAAAAATGACAACTCGGTGTGAGGAACGAAAACACTACCAAGCACAACAAGATAGTTTAGAGCACAGTAGTCTTGTACTCCATACTAATATAGGGTATACAGACTGCACATAATATAATGAATGCACAAAACACCAATTTAATCCCCTCATATTCCTAGTAACAATAAAGCACACAAGTTGAATTGAAGTCTAGGGCAGCATTACCTTCCTCATGCAAGTAGGAGATCCAACATAAGCCCACCTTCTCCACTGCAAAAGTAGAAGGACTACAAGGTTTACAAGGGTAGGATGCCACATGTTCCATTGGTGGGTCCAAAAACCCATGCCTTCCTCTTCCTCCAATCTGTGGGCGCCCCCCCTTTTTTTGAATTGTCCCTCAGATTCAGTCTGATTTAGAATCTAGGTTGGGTGCCCATTGACCCTGCCCTCCCCATTTGGCCATGGCTTTTGCTTTCCTTTTCCTATCCTCCATCTCCTGATTGTCTCGATACTTAAATATTATTTGCATCAAATCTTGTTTGTGGTTAGGATGAAGCCCATCTGCAACTTCTCGGTCATATGGTTCCCCTTTTTCAATATCCATCCTTTCTTTGAATTCGATGGTTGATTTGTTGGGTCGCGTGGATACACACACTTCTGTGGCTTGTAATTTTCAAACACGTGGAGCCTTTCCTTGAATTTGATGGTTGATTTGTTGGGCCACATGGATACTGGGGCTTGCAAATTTCCAAACAAGTGGAGCCTTTGGCGTCTGTGTCTTCCCCCCACTGTGTACTCCACTAAAACTAGATCCGTTCTTAACCTAGCTTTAGCTAGTTAGGTGCACCAATAAGCTTGCGATCCATGTGCCACGGGCTAGCCGGTTGTCTTCTACCCTTGCTTTCAGTAGCCTTTCAACTTAGTCATTGCACATCCAACTCCATGCGAACTGTTTCCTACTTTTTGAGCGGTAGCCTCTAGGCTATGATGTGGAACTGGAGCAGGTTGTTGTAGTGGCCTACCAGTTTGTTTTGATGTTGAGCCCATGTAGTAAACATTTCTTTAAATATGTCCCGTTCTAGACTGGTTTGCAGCATTCGATCCATGGCCTTGTGACTTTCCTCCATCTGATCACTCCACTTGATGAGCTATTGAACTTGTGCTACATAATCCTCAATGTTTTCTAGCTCTATTACTCCTAGGTAAAGCATTTGGTAGAACTTGGGTAGAGCCTTAGAGAGTGGTGCTATGGCATATAGCAGTGCCAATTGTCTGCAAGCTTTTGTATGCAGGTATCCAGGAAATGCACCTACTCTTCAGTCAGTTTCTTGATCAGCTTGACTACTAGGGGCTTTTTCTCAAACCAGACATTCACCTGAGCTCTCTTGATTTGATCAATTGTTGTCTTTGGTTGTTCTGAACATCCTGGGTTCCCTCGTGAGATGTTGTTGTCGAGTAGATACATTGCTCTTGCTAGCAAAGTGAGAATTAGGCCAACAAACAAGATGTCAACCAAGGACGAAGCTTGACACGTAGGCACATGGAAACAAATAGATGGATGTCAATCACCTACTCGACCTTCTAGAGACAATCACTACCAAGGGAAATCAACTCAAAGAAAACTATGTGTACGCAATCGCTACCTTACCTACAACACTTATGCTCATCGGAACACGACCTAACGTTGTCGAATCGTCACAAAAACTCAAGGAGTATCCCCTACATACTTAGAGGACACTACCCTAATTTTTCTAACCCGATCTACTACCATCAAACACTTTGTGCAGAAAACGCATATGAAGATAGGCAGGAAATAACAGGTCATCGATTCTCAACATACTTACGCCTAAAGTGTATTTAAACTTGTTGTGAACGCAATGACATAAAGCAATCACAAGACGGATACACGGTTAGACAGAAAACTCACTTCAAAATTCGTAGGAGAGCTCTTCGTGAGGAGACCAGAATCGTGCAAGCTTGGTGTTGAAGCGTAACTCTCACCGTTGCTAACACGATGGTGTAGTTGCCTCCACAATGTAGCTTCCGTAGTATGCATAGAGAAGAGAAGAAGACCTCACTCCCTCTCCGAAACAAGCACACTGTCATGGTACACTTAGTAGAGCTCCAAAGATGATTAATAAAAAGTCTGCTTAAGGGTTACAAAAGTTGGCTTATATACCTCATCCTTGGAGGTATTAACTTATCAAAATTAACTCCTACCTTAGCCTCGGAGGTATTGATTAAGCAAAATTAACTCCTTCTTTCTACCATGGGTTCTGTTTATCAGCATATTTAATAAGTTACAATCTGGAAACTCGATTGAGTTTCAAAAAATAATCATAATTGAGTCTGCCAAATTAAATAATACAAGAATGGGATTTCCAGTTGTGGAGTGTCTTCCGTTCAACACTTCCCCCCTTCGAGTTCATGTCATCCTCGACATGATCTTTCCATGTGTCGAGGCCTTGTGTTTGATTGTAGCAGTCTTCTGTTGTCTCCATTAATGGAAACCTAGTGGCTTTAATAGCTTTAGATAAGAATCATATATGATGTTGCCCATGGTGATTGTAGGGCCAAATATTCTGCTATTGTATGTGAAGAAGCCGATGTAGGAGGCTTCCTCAAACTCCTGCATGTGGTATCTTGGCAAGAACATTAATATTTGATAAAATAAGTGTAGCACCTCCGGGGATGACTGCTTTGACAGATCATAGGTCATTTTGGTGACAATGTCGCCCGTTGATAATACTATTGAGTCTGTTGCTTTGGACGGCGTGAACACCTCAAGGCAAGCCATAAGAGTCTTGCATATCTTCCTCATCATCACACATGCCAGGTAAGGAGAGCCAGGGAAAATCTTAATGGTGCCATTTAGGGTTTTCACCATCTCCCTCCTTAGGTGGTGGCATTGATGGATAATTCAACCAGGTTGGATGCCTTTTCAAGAGCCTAGCGTGGTTTGCCCATGAGCAAACACGAGGTACTGGACAAAATAAATTGTCGTCCCTTTTGTTTTTGGGGGCATCCATGAGTAGACATTATATGCGTATGATGTCTGAAGTATGAATCTGGCAGTCAAATTGAACTTTTGACTTTATACCCATAGTTTCATGTTGTGTACACCAAGAATCATTTCATTTGGACATATATATTGAGTACTGAGAGAATTTTACTCTTTTTGGGAAGTTCCTTGGTAAAAAGTGGTGATTTTGTGTAAGTTTGAGCTCTAAACTTTGCTGTGAGCACATGTGCATATTGTACACATCAAGTGGCACCTGGGTAGAAACAAAACTTCATTATGACCTCATAGACATCATACATGTATGATGTCTTAGAGGCCGTATTTTGGGTCAAAAGACACATTTGGGTCACCATTGTGATTTAGAGCAGTTAAGAAGAAAATAGGAAAAATTCTGTTGAATTTGAAGCAATTTGAGGCTTGGAAAGACCAAGAGATGGATCTAAGCAAAGTGAATGCTTGATTTGATCATATCTAGCACAAAAGGTATTGGAATTGAATTTTCAAATGTGCAGTGAGTTGCTTGTGTGGTGGAGGACCTCTGGAAAGAGTTTCACCTCATTTGGACTAGCTAGACGGACATCATACGCGTATGATGTCTCAAGGGCATTTTTTGGTGACCAAAGCTGACATCAGAGTTTACCATGGTGCTTAACACCCCAAAGCAAGCTTAAGGACCAGGTTTCACCCAATTTGGAACCTCCTGGAGAAGCTAGCAACAACCAAGGCCTACATAGGAGAGATTGACCTACCTACATGTGTTAGAACTTCAAAGTAAGACTAGATTTGAACAAAGCATATCAAAGAGAGTACAAAGATTCAAGTTTGAGCTGATTCTAAGCATTTAGACATCATATGTGTATGATGTCTAAAGGCCCACCAATCTACACTATAGAGCACTTAAGTGAGAATCACTAGTTTCACAAAGAATTGCGGAGTCAAAGTTTTGTACATATAGCTATAACCAAGGATCCTGCAAGTTGGTGATCACTTGGAAGTGGAAAGTACTTTAAAAGTTGAGGAAGTAGTTGGAAAGAAAATGAAAGCAAAGAACAACTGCAAACAGACCTCTAAGGTAAGAGGTTTGGATTGATAGTTGTGTCATATCAGTGGATGGCTAACCAACAACTCTAACAACTTGGAGGTTTCCAACAGCAAGGTCCCATGGGGGGTAGCACCTCTCAAAAACCCTTAAAAAATGCCAAAATACACAACAATCTTCCTAAAGGGAACAAATGCCCATGGAGCCTTGATGTATGTTGATGTTCAAGGACGTCAATGCATCTGTATTAAGAACAACCAGCAAGGGGATTGGTAGTAATCATGGTAACCGACGATGGTGATAGGCTTTGCGATGAGGAGGGAAACCGCTATCTCATTGTCAAAGACCTAGAAAATTACAACTGGTATGGAGACAACGTAGCAAAAGGGAAGATGGTTATGCAAATCTGAGAAATACCTCGTAAACTCATTCTTTCCGGAGCCTTCTACATTCATGACAAGAGAGTAGAGAGAATGGCTACAATTCAGGAAAATATTGGGATTTACAAGCACGAGGGGACGAGTCACTTCTTACTACTGATGCATGAAACCCGATGTGAATGAATTATTCATAGACAAAGTCCTGTACTTGTTTTTGTACGATTTGATAGCTGGAAACGATATTATTTTTTGTCTATAAGTACGGATAAGAATACAAGCCAATTCACCTAGAAGGTGTAGGGATAGTGATAATGCTAGAACTGATGGCACAGGCTTTGGAAGAGAAGCAAAAGCCCATAGAAACCCCCAACAAGTCTATGAATCCCTTCTTACATGATTACGACACCACATCACAATCAAATAAACAACCATTGCCCAACCCTCAGAACTCACAAACATTGCCACTATCATTTCAAGCATGGCTCGAGCAGTTTTTGCGACACCAGACATGAACATGAAATGGGTGGATATCATGCCATGTTAGGGCTAGAAGAACCACCAAAACCACCACTCCATCAACAATACTAGGATGAGAGTAGAACGAGAATGCCAAATCCAACTAGCACTGAAACACCACATCGAAAATGAGAACAGGAAGAAAGGAGCCAAGTAGAGGAGCAACCACTTGCTAGACCAATCAGATTTATGCATTAGGAGCATCCCTAGGGTGGAGCGAAGACCACAAAGTCAACACTAAAGAGTGAGGCAGTTGTAAATCAAGAGAGACTTATTGAAGAAGTGCTCAGAAACATAACCTGTTTGTTAAGCCATAGGTTAAGCAACCCAAGTGGTCTGCCATTGAGAAAAAATGGACGAATCATGCAACTGAACAATGTTACTACAACAAGGGATATGTAAGAGAGAGACAATATGCCCCACCAGCCCAAGTAGTACGGCCTCAAGTACCACCAATTCCCAAGTACCCAACTGGGAATTTTCCAGGACCACTAGGGGTTGAATGGACACAACAAATTTTCAGGCAACATCCACCTTTGCCAAGAGCGATACCAGTGGACATTAGGTACGCACCCACTATAGAGGAATCAGAGGAACAAGCCTTAGCACATGGGCTTGTGTATTACGAGGAGCCAAGTGAATACATGGCTTGTTCAACATACTATCCACCTGAAGAGCCAAAAGCACCGAAGCCCTAGTCTATATTATCTTGGTCTGATGCTTCAATCACTTCCTGATCGTGGGATCTAGTGTAATAGTTTTTGAATTTTGCTTCATTTACTCGTTTAGGAAGTTCGAGTCTCTGAAGATCCCTGATCCTGACTGGTGAACCATTCTCATACAATTTGAACAACTCATAGGGTCCAACCCATCTCATGGTGACATTTTTCTTCTTTCCATTCATTTTCCCAAGGAACCACAACATTAGATCACCTTCCTTGGACCTTCCCTTCTTTAACATTTTATCATGGTAAGCTTTCATTCGCTTTTAGCTACTTCTTGTTCCCATAGAGCCCTTTGATGCTGCTTGTCTAGCTTCTCTAGCTCCAGTCGATTGCTCTAAATATTTACTTTTGGATTGAGTTGATGTTGGACTGAGGTACATAGTGCTAAGATGGTGAACTCAAATGGCACAATGGTCTCTTGACCAAATGCCAAAGAAAAGGGTGTCTGCTTGGTTGTGACTTTGGATGTCACCTTGTATGCCCGTAATGATGAGTGTAAATGCATATCCCAAGATCCTTGCACCGTTTGCGTCGTTTTGATCAATATGCCCTTTAATGTTTTGTTGGTGCTTTTTGCTTAACCATTGCATCTTGGGTAGTAGGTGGTCCCTTTTCAATGTTTGGTGCACAACACCTTTGTTAATGCCTCTACTATTTCATTCAAAATGGGGTACCCTGGTCACTAACTAACTCCAGTAAGCAGTCATACCTAGTAATAATGTGTTCGTTAAGAAAAATGGTCGTCTTTTTGGCTGTGATATTTGTGAGAGCTTTAGACTCAACCCACTTGGTGACATAGTCAGTTTGCTGCCACTATGTACTTGTGTTTCCCCATGTTTTTGAAGGGTCCCATGAAATATATACCCCATTTCATGAAAGGTGCAAGAGGCTGAACGGGTTGTAATGGCCCCTTGTTACTGGGGAGTTGTCTCTCCATTCATTGACATGCATCACATCATCTGGCCATTCTTAAGAATCTTTGAATAAGGACTTCCAACAATACCCAGCTTGCAATAGTTTTTGGGTTGTCACCTTCCCTGAATGTTCCCTCTTGCCTTCCCTTCATGAGAGTCTTCTAATAGCTCCACTCTTTCTGCCACTAGTATGCATCTCCTCAGGACTCCATCCTTCCCCAGTTGTTGATACATGATCCTTCTACCCAAGTGAAGTTTTTGGCTTTCATAATCAAAGCACATTTTGTTGGGCACAACGGTTAGGGTGGGTGATGATGTGAAGGAGCCATGGAACCTGTTCGATGTGGAGCAAAGAAAGGACAAGAGAGAGAGAGAGAGAGAGAGAGAGAGAGAGAGAGAGAGAGAGAGAGAGAGAGAGAGAGAGAGAAGCAAAAATTGACACGTTATATTGATTAAATCATAGCCTTACATATAGGTAAAAATTTCCATGCACACTGAGTGTGTTAACTGCATGCTTTAGGAGATATTCCCAAGTGCACAACTTTAGACCACACTTGGGCTTGGAACCCGGCTTGGAACCCAACAAATCCCCCCCCCCCCCCCCCTTTTTACAACAACATAGGTTTGTGTGTGCACTTCCCTCAGACAACTATCAAAGCAAGACAACAAGAACTCAGAAGCAAACATAAATGGGTGGTCTTACCACTAATGTGAGGTGGCAATGCCTATAACCCGTTCAATTTATTGAAAAATGACTAACATAAAAAAGCAACATAAAGGCAAACTGAAAACTACAAGACATCACTATCTATGAGAAGCATCGGTGCTTCATCATGATCACCATCAACCATGTTGAACTGTCTTTTGTTCTTCTTAAATCACTTACCAAAGGACAATTGGTCTTTCCACAATGAGTACAAGGGTTTTTGCTAAAACAATCCTTGGTTTGATGATTGTTGCGACCACAAATCGCATAAGGTCTAGTGCTGGTAGTAGGTCTGGTTGAAGTTGCAGTTGAAGTGAAACTACAGGCTACATATGTAGTGGGAATTATGGCAGAACCGACACATGGTACTCGTTTCTTTTCTTTTGACATGTGGTACTTGTTTCTCTTCTTTCTGCAATGAATCAACAATACCGTCCATCTGGCACATGGGCTTCAACATAAATTAACTGAGTGTGGATGCTTTTCAATCTGTTATCTAAAGCTGTAATGATTTTTTCATCATGCATGGAAAGAGAATATAGCTCCATTTTAAGGCTCATTTTGAAGTACTTGACTTTAGGACCAAAAACTTTCTATAATTCCATCCAAGCACCATTTGAAGATTGCATGTCATCCAAATAATGGATAAACTCATCTTCAAGAGATGTGAGAACAATACCTAACGCTTGCTTGTCCTTGCGTTGTTGCTTGGCAAATAACGTTCTCGTAACTTGCGGGCTTCTGTCGCACGTATTGAAGCAAGGGACTTGCCTAACAATTGTGTGCGAGCCACAAATGGCTCCAAGCACGCAACTAGCCTAAACTAGTAAGCTCAAAGATGACAATGGTGTGTCACTCACCACTCTATGCTTGCTGTCGTGGAGGATTTCTCGTTGTGAAGAAGAGGGAGCCGCCGTTGCACCGCACTCAACCACCGTCGTGCCGCCGCAATGCTCGATGTCTCTCTCTCTCTCTCTCTCTCTCTCTCTCTCTCTCTCTCTCAAGCACACACACACACTAGCACACAAAGGAGACGGAGAAGGAGAGGGAGCAAGAGCACTCTTCATGCATTGCACAAATGAGAGAATGACCTATTCTAGGTTTAGATTGACTTTTATATGGGCTTGCCCATTCACATTTGGACGCCCACACTTAGCCAATCTTACCCAAACATTATAGGTTCCAGTTTTAGAGTGCACCTCTCATTGGTGATCACTCTTAACCATTCCTACCTGGCCGACAAGCCCGACCAATAACATAATACATACTAGCGGGTCCGACAAGCCCGGCCCATGGCTACATAAAAGGTGGTCGCTTGGTGGTAACATGGCCCCCTTCCTGATATAGATTCCACCCTCAGAAGCTAGTGAGAGAAAACCCGTTTTGTCCATGTTGTAGAGCATCTGGATTTGAATCTGCAAGGCAAAGTCCCTATTTTATGCAAGCGGAATTATATCGCAATAAATCATGAGAGGAATGTAAAGTACATGTGGAAATGAGTAAATGTAAGATTTATGAAATGCTAGACTGCCATTAAGGATAAATAAATTGCACTTTGATGAAATTGATTAATCAAGAGTTTTGGGCTTATGGGTGAGTTTATCAATTAGTTAGCTATGACTAAGGTTAAAACAACTACTCTAGTACTAGCTAAGCTAAGAAGATTATCTAAATGCAAGATTCCCTAATTGTGCTTTTCAGCTTTGATTAGCCAACTACTCTCATAACTCCAAACAAAAGCTTGAAATTTTAAATGTATGCTCGATGGAAGTCTTTTAAATATCATTTTTTTTCTTTTTTCTTTTACTTTGGTTCACAATCATTTGACATGTGTACTTATTTTGTATGTCCGGGGCTTTTTGCTTCTCAAGGAAAAGTGCCACACTGGGAACCTCTAGGGATCTAGTACCATAGACAATACATGTGAGTGAAGTACCAAATCAAGCCAAGATTTCTCTTCCAACGTAAGATTTTTCATTTGTGGCACTTATGTTTTTTGCTTCCATTTCCTTGTATTCTCACTAATGTCTTTTGTTGTTTAAGTGAGCAAGCTTCTCTATGCTTAAAACATTCCTAAGGTCTCAAACACTCATATAATTTCATCAACTAGGACTAGTGGTCAAGTAAATGAGTTAACCTAAAGTCACGGTCTTCTAATCTCAAGGCTCATCTATAAGATTAAACTCTAGTTCAATCAACTTAATCAAAGACAAATTTATACATCTATAATGGCAGATACAAACATAACTATTGCACTCAAACAAACTATGAAAAACCACAATTAGCAATTATACATATCCACTAGCATGAATACCTGCACGTATGGAGTTGCTCATTTCGTCGAAGCAGATGTCCTCAACCATGTGGATGGAAATCATATAAGTCCCACATAACAATATCAAACAACAAGGCACTATACCTCTAGGAGGCATGTCAATGTGAAAAAATTAAAACTCCTAGAAAACAAACTCAAAACATGATTCAGACCCCTAACCTACCTATCTGTCATCCCTTTTAAAATCAAGGAAAGAGGATATTATAAAAACCATGTGGCATCCCTAAGGCTAGGCCTCTATCCTCATCATCTAGATAAAAGAAATCATTTTCCACGAGGCCATAGTCTTCCTCGGTCTCTATTATTTCTTCTTCATCATCCTCTTGCACAAGCGTGTTAATCAAGAACCTCGCTATGCGTGGATACTCATCTTGTGCAAAAGAATAAGCATGTGCCACTGGAGAAAAATTTGCTACTGGGTAGGGATCACTAGTTATCCATAGACATATCGGCCATTCTAACTCCTCAAAATTTCTCTCACGTGCAAGTCTCTCTACCAAATCCCATTCACAAGAAAGTACAGGGTAGCAGATGTGAAACACTTGAGAAAAATAAAAAGGGTACCTTTCATAAAAAATAGAAGTACATGCCTCTGGTGAAATAGCCATCTCTGAGAATACAAATAGATTTGGTTAGGTCTTTAAAACATAAGAGTTGTTTTTCTGTGCTTCTTGATGTGACATGGTGAATTTGGACTTATGTGTAGGATCTAATAGGGTGCTCTCTCGTTGCTAGTCGCTCTTGCTCTTTTACTATTTGTTTTTTTGTTTTTTTTTGCTAGAAATCGTATAAGGGTATGTATATACAATCTCTCAATTGCAGAGTTCAGATGTTAGGGAAGAAAATTTAAGAGGATGGGGATCCAAAATATTGACATGAGTGAGGACTCCCCCTTCCTTGGATAGGTCATACTGTTTGAAATGTACTCGTCTCCCTTTGAAACCAATTGTTCCAGTTGGTAATAGGTGAGTATTTTTGTCGGCAGTTTTCTATTACCTTAGGTGCCTCATCAAGTTGCAAGGGTGGTAAGATACTCTCCCAAGATCGAACTTGAAGTGGTTCATCAGGTGATTGTTGAACACTGGGAGGTGTGGATTCCTTTGTAGCTTCATGGAGGTCCACTATTGTAGGTGGAGGTTGTGGAGAAGCTTTTACCTCTATGGATGCATTACATGAGGATCTAGAAGCTTCATGGGACTTGCCCCTTCTTGAGCTAGGTGGAATAATTTGGTTTTGCCTTGGAACCCAAACTAGCTCTGGAATAGGTGTGTAGCATTTTGTGATCTTTCCCTTTCCACGGTTTGCCTTTGGCTTTGGAGTTACACTGATTGATTCACATGGTTTTGTAGGTGATAGGGAAAGACATATTTTACATTTAGGTACCCAAATTTGATCATTTCCATCATAGTAGCCTTGGGATTCTAATAGTCGTTTTGGAATCCATCGTGATTTGGTCTTGACTCTCCTAGAGCACGCTCTTGGTTTTCCATGAGAAGTTTTTCTTGAAATGGATGGATAGGTTGAGGTATCTGGAAGTAAGGCCTTTGGGACCCATTGATATGTACTCTTAGGTCGTGCAGGTTGAGTACTTGCAATATTACTGCTTGCTGCAACTACAAGAGTTGAAGTGCTAGGTTCATCGGCAACCGACAAGGACGAGTTAACCACTTTGGTTTGTGAATCTTGGCTATCTTGCAACTTCGCTAGAGTCTGCAACGTAGGTGACTTCGCTTCAATGATAGGGGCAAGAGTCGGTGGTCGCTTCGTGACACTACTAGTACCGCAATCAATAGTGCATTTGGTTGCCAACATCCACGTGTGTCCAAGGTATATGTTGCCCTCCATAGTTCCAATAGGCATGACCAAAAAGTCTTGATCTACAATCCCATTGTCATAACTGACAGAAGTGTGCCAGATACCAAAAATTGTGGTTTTTTTCTTGTTGACACCCTTGACTTGGATAATACTCTCAGATAGAGATGTCTTTCCTAACTGACACCACACCCCATATGATAGCATATTATACTTAACACCCGTGTCCAATAAGACGTTATATAGTACTTTTCCATAGGTGCTGTTTAGCTTAATAGGGTATCGTAGAGGTGTGTTAGAGTCCAACCAATCCTCGTCGATTTCAACGTGGAATGCATGTGTAACTCCAAGGTTAGCATCTCGTTGGTGTCTTATGCGTTGTTGTTGCTCCTTAGCCTCAGCTTGATCTTGTATCTTCTTCAATTTTGTTTGTGCCTTGCCTGCCTTTTTTTAATGGATGGCACGGAGTTCCTCTTGGCTTAAAGGATCATAGTATCTTTTAAATTTTCTCCCATTGAGGAATCCAATGGTTTTCAAATCCATCAAGAGTCTCCATACGAATGGTTCCTTGTGGGGTGATTTCACATACTCTATATGGTCCTTCTCTCACATATTTCAACTTTTTCTTTTCGTTACGCACTCCATACATAAGGACTTTATCACCAACATTGATATTCTTGTTCTGTGGATGACTGTCAAACCATTTCTTCCTCCTATCTTTCTCCACAAGTGCGTTTTGCACAGCCAATTGCCTTTCTTCATCTAACCTTTCAAGGATATATAAGCACTCAACTAAAGGGTTACCATCCCAACCTTCTTGTGAAGCTACACGCAGACTAGGAATTACAAACTCCCATGGCATAACTGCTTCTTGGCCATATACCATTTTGAATGGTGTACAATTAATAGCCACTTTGTAAGAAGTACGATAAACCCATAGGGCTGAAGTCGACTTCAAATCCCAATCTGTGCGATGAGCTTCCACCATTTTGGTCAAGATAGAGATTAAGGTCTTATTGGTGCTCTCAGCTTGGCCATTTGCTTGTGGATAATAAGGTATGGACTTATGGTGAGCTATCATGAAGTTGGTAGTGAGTTCTTTTATCACTCCATTTATAAAATGAGTGCCATTGTCATTCACAATCTCAAAGGGACAACCAAATCTTGTAATAATGTTAGCAAAGAGAAACTTGACAATTGACCTTGCATCAGCCTTACGTGTCAGCCTGGCTTCCGCTCACTTTGTCACATAGTCAATGGCAACGATAATATACCGAGATTGAGTGCTACGAGCTGCCGGACTAATTGGGCCTACAAAGTCTAACCCCCATTTTTCATGGTTGAGTCACTTTAACAGGATGTAAGGGCATCTTATCCTTTCATTGTGTGATCTTGTAATGTTGGCATTCATCACATCCTTTTGCAAAAAGTGATGCATCTTTAAATAAGGTAGGCCACCGATAGCCTGATTGCAACACCTTTCTAGCTCTTAATTCCCCTGAGAAATGTCCTTCGGCTATACCCATGTGGGCTTCTTGCAGTATGTATAAATACTCATCCTCATGGGCACAACGTCTAAGAATATCATCCTTCCCTATCCTGTAGAGAGTTCCAACAATGAGAGAATAAGGTTCACATTCTTTTAACAGTTTTTGAGCTATGTCCTTACGAAGCTCTTTGGGTGGAAAACCATTAACTACAAAAGTTCACAATCTTCTCACTCCATTCAGGTATGGTTTCGACTAAGAATAGAGAAGTATCGGGCAATTCATCATTGACTCCAGTAGGGGCTTCACCATTGGGTATGCGAGACAAATGATCCGCCATGACATGTATTTTACCAGGTCTCACCACAACGGTAAAATCAAACTCAAGAAGAATTAACAACCATCGTGTAAGTCTTCCCGTGGAACAAGGTTTATTTACTAGATACAACAAGGCTTAATGATCTACATAGAAAACAAAATTGTTGGCAAGAAGGTAGTAGTGAAATTTCCTCATTGCGTAAATCATAGCTAAACCTTCTCGCTCCATAGTGGTGTAGTTTCTCTCGACATCATTCAATTAACGACTTGCAAAGCTAATGGGGTAGTCCAATTTATGTTCTCCTGGTTGAGCTAGAACACACCGAATAGCAAAGTTTGATGCATCAATATATGCACATGGAAAATTATATTCCAATCGGGTACTCATAAAATGGAAGCACTTGTCAAGGTCTTTTTCAACGACTCGTAAGCATGGTCACACTCCGTGGTCCAGTGGAACTCAATAAGAAGCTTGTATAAAGGACGAGCTATCTCGGCAAAGTTTAAATAAACCGTCGGTAATAACCAACATGGCCCATGAACCTTTGAACTCCTTTATAGTTTGCAGGTGGTGGCAATTCAACAATGGCTTTAATTTTTCTCTCATCTGTGGAAATCTCATTTTTGGACACTGTATGCCCTAAAATACTCCATGTTTAACCCAAAATTGGCATTTGAAAGGGTTTAAGGAGATGCGATACAATTTGCACTTCTCAAACACTTTTCGTAAGCATGATAGATGTTCTTTCCAAGAGGAATAAACACAAAGGTCATCTAAGAAAGGTTCGCAAAACTCCCTTAAATATTCTCTAAAAGAAGTGTTTATTAATATTTGAAAGGTAGCAGGGGCATTGGTTATGCCAAAACCGATAACATGAAATGCGAACACTCCAAATTCGGTTATAAAAACTGTTTTAGCTTGGTCTTCTAGCACAATTGTGATTTGATTGTATCCAAAGTATCCATCTAAAAAGATATAAGCTTCCTTTCCTGCAACTCTTTCAAGCCCATGTTCTGAATATGGCAATGGGTAATCGTCCCTCCTAGTGGCGGCATTGACCTTCTTGAGATCCACGCACACTCTAAGTTTCCCATTCTTTTTTGGTATAGTCACTATTGGAGACACCCATTCTGAGTGCTCAATAGGGTATATGAATCCGCATTTCACAAGCTTTTCAATCTCTTCTTGAACGGTCTTTGCAGATTTAGGATTCATTGGGTAGGGTCGTTGCTGAACTGGTTTAGCCATGCTATTCATGGGGATTGTGTGTTGCACCACGGAAGGTGGAAGACCTTTCATATCATGATATTTCCAAGCAAATATATCCCTAAATTCCTTGAGAAGTTCTTTAAGTACACACTCCCAGTCTTTGTCAGTCTTGGGCAATGACAACATGTTTGGACTCTTCTCCTGGGTCTGCTAACTCTGTTTCCTTAACTATCGCGGGACCATCATAAACTCCATTTCTTCCATCGATAGGTTTTCTTTGAGCCTTTGTACACACAACTTTACGTTCCTCTGTGGTTTAGGATTTGAAATGTTCAGGTGCACGGTGTAAGTCTGTGGAGTTCTGTTGTTCTGTGGACTGTGATTTCACTTTCGATTCCTTTTATTGTTGAGCCAACTCTCGATTTTTTCGTCTCCTTATAGTACCACTCAACTTTGGCTTCTTTGTAGCCTCTACTTGTGTCATGTCAATGGGTTGTGGACTACACCACATAATGCTTTGAAGGTATTCACCCCAGTTATCTACCAACTTCCGATGAGCATCACATGCCCCTATATACTTAAGCCATTCTACGGTAGATTTATTTTCCTTTATTCTAACACGCACATTTGCTCAATATTGTCGCCTCTTATATCTCTTACTCTTCTTATCTAATTTTTAATTACGACCGATCTCTAGTGAAGAGATTAGCCGTAATTTTTTATTACGGCCGATCTCTAGTGAAGAGTCACTAGATGAATCGCTACTTGTGTCTTCTGCTTCCTTGGATAGATTGTCATCCAGGGTACCACTGGGCCTTGAATGGTTTGTCCCCACGTTTGCACTAAGATTTATCTCAAATTCTTCATCCTCAAAGTCAATTTCAATTGATGATTTTGACCCCAAATCGTGTGGACTATAGTCTTGTGAGATGCTACTGGTTCCAATGCCAGTCAGACCTTCCTTGTAGGTCATCAAAAGCTATATGCATTGCTTCTAGCATATTTAAGGGTACAAGTGGTGGCATTTCATCCCCCGCAGGTGTTACCCAGGTCGTCCCCCTATTTCTCCAAGTGTCTATGGTTGCTTCTAGGTGTATCCAATCCACATTGTCCGACTCAGCCATCCCAGGTAGTACATCCATATAAGGAGAATCTTCCCCAACATCAGTGTCCGCTTTACACGTGTAACAATACTGCAATGGGGCCGAGTGAACTATGGTGTCAGATCTATAATCAATTATAAACCTGTTTCCTAGAGGATGTGCTCAATCAGTTACAAAATCCACTCAAATGACAGAATCTTGGAACTTAAAGTAGACATGGTTTTTAGACCAGTCATGTACCATTTTTGCTTCCCTCATGAAAGGACGTCCTAAGATCATCTCAGATGTCATAGTTGATTGGAGAAATCCATAACAATGAAGGTAATTCTTATTTTATGTCCAAAGACCTTGATCTTGAGATCTTTTCCATCCCAATAGGTTTAACAATAGACCTATTGGCCATCTTTACTACTATGGTTGTGGTTCCAAGGTGAGATCTTCCCATAGTTTCCCAACAATTTTTAGTCACAATGCTAACCCCAACGTCACCATCAAGGATTCCCTTCATAGTTAATCCCTTGGTAGTGATTGGTATGGTTGCATTGGATTCATCTTCCTCAAAGTATTCTCCCAACTTGTTAACATGCATTTCTACAATAGGGTTCTCATCTAGGTTGGGTTGTGGATCTAAGTGTTCCTCCTCTATTGGCATCTCCCTAACTCCATCCATATGTGCAAATTGTGTTAGCCCGACCTTCAGTTCTCCATTGAAGAAACCTTGAAGAGCTAAGAATAGCTCAGGGTCTCCATATAGTTTGGACATGATGGTGGTTCTAACCTCTGAAGCCATGAAATCCATCAATTAGGCAATATTTAACGGCACCTTTTGGGCTTCAATCCCTTGACGTGGGGAAGATGGGATCTCCATTTCTTTGATAGGGTCAGGTAGTCCCTTTGTAAATATTTTTTCCAACAAGAAGTGAGTACGCCCACTTTCCCATGACTTTAAGTCACTTTCTTCTTGGATGACACTAGGTATGGTGAGGGGTGTATGGACTTTCTGAGGTTGTTGTTGCATAGGGAACATTGTCTCTGTAATCTAGATCTGCCTAGGTATTGGCTTTAGATCCCTTTGGGTATCTTCTACCAAACTCCTTAATTGCTTGACCCGCTCGATCTCCTCTATAGGGTTTGGATAAGTTCCTATCTTCTTCTTGGATCTGGCCATTGTGGCTCATGACGATCTTCCTTGTAGGTTTCTTTCTTAGTGGTTGTTTTGGTCTCCGTGGTTTCACGTGAATCAGAATCCTCTTCAACATTGTTCATATATACGGGGTCGTCACCAGTCCCTATGTTGGTCTTTGAATTGGGGTCTGACTTCGCTGCTTTTTGCGATCTCTTCCTTCGTGTTTTCTTCTTCTTCTGAGATTGGGCAATTGATGCCATGTCTCTTTCCTCAGGAATATAATTTTGTTTTTGGAGCATCGATCATGTGAGTACGTTTACTGATACCATAGGCGTACTTTGTGATGGCTCCTTGGTAACCTCAATCAAGTTTAATGGCGTGATCTTTGGCGCATTTGGATTATTCGAACATTGGGCAATCAAATGATCTCTGCCACATTGATTACACATGAGTATCGGCAATGTAGACGTGCTCACTTGATTGGTTTGCATTAGTGTTGCGTTCTTTTGTAGCCTACTAGGACACTCGGCCACATGATGTGGACCTCCACACTCATAGCATTGAAGAGGTGGTCTCTTAGCAGTGTAATTGATATTTTGGCCTATTGCAGTAAGAGTAGCTACTTTATAGACAAGTTTGACTTGTCCCCAATAGTCCTCCATGTAGTATTGTGGACTTTCTTCAAGCGTATCTATCCCATAGGCAATAGTAGGGTCTATATCTTCCTCACAGCCTTCCAAACAAGCAATAGATGACTCACAACTTACTTGATTCACAGAAGTGATTATCGGATGTGGTGGTTGCGGTCCTAGCACTGGAGGTGGTAAAGGTGTTGTTTGAACAACATTTTGGGCCATAGGGACCATGCGTTGTGACGTTTGTTCAAGAGGTGGAGCCGACATCAATGCAGGCACTCGAGGTGTGTCTGTCCATGCTAAGGTTGGTCTATTGGCCATCGCGCGCTTAAATACTATGCAATCCTTAGCTTGATGACCATACCTCCCACAGGCATTGCAATTCCCATTGAATTTTACACTAAAAGTAGGGCATTCACTGGTACTATGAGGACCATAGCATATTGAGCACCATTGTTGTTCCCTTCTTGGATACATATGATTGTTTTGCGGAGCACGATTGTCTCTAAGACTCTCTTGAATGGCCTTGGTGAGATTTATTAAAGTCATCTCAGATATCTTTGGCTCCTTAGCAATAGGCTTTAGGGTCATTGACTGATGCCACAATGCTTGCGAGCTAGTAGATTTAGGCTCAACAGACACTCTTTCTCCTTGAATCATTAAATTATCCTCCAATTGGATCGCATTGGTGGTGACTACTTCCCAAGTGGTGATACCTCTAATGACTAGGCCATTGTAGATATCCTCGTGTCATAATCCCCTAATGAATCTTTGAAGAGCTGAGAGGCTACACCCCAAAGCACTCCCTCTCGTATGTATTCTTTCAAGAACAGTCTCCTAAGAGTAGGGTAAACCATTTTTTCTTCCACCCTTAGGGTTCTATACCAATCCCTTGCCTTCCCACTTAAGGTTAGACTTAAAGAATTACTCTTATGCAGGTCATTGTTTTCTCCTAGAGAATCGCATATTTGTTCAAACACTTCGATATGCTTTCTCACATCCCCATCTCCACTAAATTTTTGTGTGAGCTTGGCTATTTGTATTGCCTTACTTCTAGGTTCTCTATCAGGCGTGTTACGCATATTCTCAGCAATAGATCGATCGATAGCTTGAGCAAATGTTGCCAGGTCACCTAAGTGAGCAGGCACCGTGGGTGAAGGCGCTCCAGAGACTACATGTGGAGTAGGTATTGGCATTGGGCCTGGCGCATAGGAAGCCCTTGGGTTCCATGTTTGGTACGGTGTTGTGCCATGTGGCGGCCCAAAGTTCATATGTGTGTCCCTAGGCATAGCAGGCATCGGATGTGACATGCTAATGCTAGCCAGTATGGTCCCATGGAAATAAGAGCTTGGATGTTGTGGTTATGGAGCATAAGTTGTTGAAACAATGGGAGGGATAGGAGGTACATGAGCATGAGGACCCATAGGTGTATACGATTGATACACACTTGTAGGGGTTGTTGTTGGCGTTGTGCTACCATGTAGCGATGCTTTACTAACAAATGAGTTCCATGGTGTGTTTCTTGGCATGCCCATCATTGGGGTAGGCATGATAGCCATGGTGTCATCAAGGGAAAGATGAGCTAGACTTGGAAAAGTAAAGCTATCACTTGTGGGCCCAGATTGCACTGAGACCCCTGGCAAAACAACATATGGAGGATCCATTGGACTTACCGAGGGAGTCTCCATTTGTGATAAGGTTGGTTGTTTAACCTTCCCTGTATCCAATAATCTCATGAGACCCTTTGAAGGCATGTGGATCCCCTTGTTCTGTCTCTCTAGCTCAATAACCCTATGGATGACCTCACAAACTCTTTGTTGTTGATCCTCCACACTAATAGCACCCATTGTGGATTGTAGAACATCTAACCAACCCATGTGATAGGTGTGGCCTGTGTATAGGTCAGTTAGAGTTTTCGTTTGTAGTTCGTACTCCCAGTTCTCATTTAGGAACGCTCCATCTAGGATTGAGGTGCTAGGGGTGTCCTTTGAACTAGATGCAATGTGGCTCTCTATGGGTTGACCCTTAGTGGTCGCTATTTCAGGAGCACTCGATTGCTCTCCTAGCAATGATATTGACATAGGGGCTTTCACTTTTAACTCTCTTCGTTTCTCCGCCTTGCGTAAGCTCAGCACATTCTGAAATTTTATAAGACTAACAAGCACAAGGCCCATATTTATCTGGATCCTTGCTAGGAATATGTTGTCAGGGTAGATGACCATACTGTCGAGTTTGAAGAGGAGGTCAGAGAAAACAAGCAAGATACCTTCTACATGGACCGAAACGGGGTGCAATACCTCAGAATACAAAATCCTAACATTATAGACAGATGGGGATTAGAAGTTGACACTGTGATTCCAAACATGGCCATGAAGTCTGAATGTATAACTAAATTCCACACGCAATTTGAGGGGTTTGGGATGACTTTAGAAGAAAAAGCTTTGCCTTGGTTCTAGACCATACCTCCTGGATCAATAACTGATCTATCAACCTTGGCTATGAGATTTGTTGCCGCTTGCTCAAAAATGGGAATCAAACATAGCATCTTGGCACAAATCTACAACTTCAAACAGAAACAAGGAGAAATTATAAGAGATTGTGTGAGTCATGAGGCAATACATCGATATATTCCCAGAGTTGGAAATACCAAATGAGGAGAGGCTTGTCTCGTTATTCCTAGAGGGATTGCTCAACAAGGATTTACATGCTATTTTGTATAGTAAGAAACATACGACCTGAGAAGCATGCAACATGGATGCGATTGAATTGGGTGACAATTGCTAGATTTTCAATGAAGAAAGCTTTGTTAAGGATGGGCAAAGCGAGCGGACCACACCTACCATGCCAACACAACTAGGACCAACTGTGGTAGCTCCTCTCAATGCTTTGGAGGACATGCTTAAGTGCATGAATGACATGATGACCAATATGCAAAAAATGCCAATGAGAGGGCCGCGACAGGGTCCACCAAAGGGGCGATCTATGGGACAACACAGACCATTGAAATGGTGTGCCGTTGAAGGGAAACATACAAATCACAAAACGAATGAGTGCTATTATAAGCCTAAATATGATAGAAATATCCAATATCTACCAATGAGACAACAAGAACAATCCATGTATAGGTATCTACCAAACATGGCACCAATTCAGAAACCACAATGGCTATGGAGAGACGACAACCTGTATTAGGCTAGTAGCCACCACTACTAGGGAACAATGATCTACGAATCAAGTACATGTTGTCTGAAGGGCAAGTGGAGTAACAAGCTCTAGTAAGTGAATTCTGCAACTGTGCAAATAGAGGATGAGTGGTACACTCAGTCAACTCCCATCATAGTAGAACAACTTTATTAGGCACCTTCAAATGCAACACTGATTTACTTCATTGCAAACCAGGGGGCTAGACCACCCATGAAGAAACCAATGCCTAAACCAAAAACCGAGAATTTCCATAATTGTAGATCAAATGACCACTATAAAAATAAGTGTCTTGAGCCAAATAAGAATGCTAGACCAATTGAGGCATATTGCTTGCAGTGTGGTTGCAAGGGTGGGCATTTTTTAGACGATTGTCCAAGGAGTCCAGCTAACAAAGGGAAGACATCCATAAATGTAGTTCAAGTAGCTCATTAGAAGGGGAACCCACAATTCCGATCTTGGTAGCTACTAGGGATTAGGCTGAGGGGAAAAAAAAATGCAAGCAGGTTAGACGCAGCCAACAAACTTTCGAAAGACTCCAAAAAAGAACGACGCAAACGATATGATCTTAGAAGACAAAATCAACGAAGGGAGATTGAAGAGAAAGTTCAAAAGAAGATAGAGAAAATGATGCAGACATTGTCATCAAAATTTAAAGAATTGCAACCAAGATCGACGAGATCCATATTAGTGGACAAAATATACGAACCAATCAACGTAGCCTTGGAAGCTTTCCAAGCGGGATTGAAAGCGGATCAGGCATGAGAAACAAAATGGAAGAACTACCCAATACCAAACATGGAAGCCGCCAAAATTGAAGCTTACAAAAACTTAGTGTAAATCATGCATTCTATGCTGGAAAAACAAAAGCCTCGGCTAGAATTCATATGAAAACCAACAGAAATTGAGACCAGATCGAACAAAGAAAAAATACAAAATGATAAGGAGTTGAGGAAAACTCTAGCTGACATTGATACACCTAAACTAATAGTTCCAAATAGTGAGGAGGGGCTACATGGAATTCCCTTAGTTGAAGAAGATGGCCAAACCACCTCTATGAACGTGTCAGGGAAATGAAAGACGAGAGCTTGACTCTAAAATCGGCTCCTATTGAAGAAGTGAGGCTAGATCAACCACCCATGGAATTAGATGAACAATATTTGATGGAGATTGGGAATCAAAGCAGTCAATCTTATCAAAAGCTTGAATGCTACAGACACTACCTTCATACCTAGGTGTAACTTACCATGGAAAAGATGGGCTTAAAGGGGGTAACCCAAGAAAACCTAGAAGAATTACAAGAAGAGGAATTGCAGGCTAAAATTGTCAAGTTTGTGCCCATGAACAAAGTTGGGGATTATTGTGATAGAAAAGAAGGAAACATGACCCTTTCAGAACAGTGATGTAGCAACCATGGCTGTTTTTGACAGTGAGACAAGCATTGCCATAGCAACAAAATCTGTTTGGGAAGCCTGTGGAAAACCAACAATTAGACAAACACGCATGAAATTGCAATTGGCAGATGGGCATATTGAGAAACCAATGGGCTTACTGGAAAATGTGATAGTCAACTCGTGTGAAATTGACTACCAGCACACTTTTGCCATTGTAGATTTTGGGAAAAATGTGATAATAAGCTCTTGTGGAATCAACACACTTTTTCCATTGTAGATTTTGAGAAAAAAATCAATTATGAAATCATCCTGGGAAGATCTTTCATGAGAAAAATAGAATTGATCTAGGATTGGGGAAATGGCTATCTTTACATACAACAAGTTGGATCAATTACGCGGGTAAACTTGAAGAATCATTTGTATAAGGATCTTTTGAGGAGACCAATCTAGGAGTTAGATTCAAAGACCTCTACAGAAACTAAATTGCCATCATGGATATGTAAAGGCACTCTAATTTGGATCTGTGGAGCTTCTGAGTGTGGTAGTTTACAAAGAGAAGATTGCATATTAAACCAAGAGGTAAACAATGTTGAATATGTACCTGAACCCTTTCTTGAACATCTATTTGAACCATTTAAGTGGACTCCAATTCTGGCTACTATGGATGTATTCGTTAACAAATCTACATCCACCCACTTTTGTGACGAGGAGGGCTACAACATAGTTTCTATTTAGGCTATTGAACTGATCGAGGAGCAGTATGTCTTCTTTGATCATTATTATGATGCCATGGATGAATTAGAGGAGTAGACAATCACAACGGAGAAAATGAACTCTAAAAAAGAACATGTAAGGGCCAAACTGCTACTTTGGGGAGGAGAATAAAAGTTTTTTTGAGTTCTTAAATTAGCATGTAGACGTCAACAAAGGTATCATAGAAAACGAGATAATAAAATGAAAAGGAAGCAGTCAAAACCATCTATAGAGAGCAAAAATCAGTTCTTGATGATGATAGATACACATGATTGCATCAAGGATGAAATACCGGGAAGATATCCAACCATGAAAAACACGGATTGGTGGACCAAAACAAAACAAAAATCGGGCAAGCTTGACAAGACGAAGGGTAAAGAACCTCCAGTGACTAAAACCGAGTGCAAAGTGAAGTGTAAAGAGTTAAAATGGACCTTAAAAGAGGTAAGGACTACTAAAGTGGAGTCAAATGATAACAAACCAGGGCAATCAGTGTTCCTTTGTACTACAAAAAAATACACTTTGCAAGATCAAAAAAATATAGTAGAGCAACCATTGCACCAGCCAAAACAACCAAGAAAATCCTATGAGGGATCCAAATATGCCAAACAAATTAACCTCGTATAGCCGGGAGAAGATTCAAAGCCAGCATACATAGCTACAAATTTGTCTCTAGAGGAGGAACAAATTCTCATTTGGAGAGATGCCTTCACTTGGTCTTGCAAAGATCTCAAGGGAGTGGATCCTTAAATATGGCAACATACTATCCCTATGTGAGATGACGCTAAGCCAAGTAGACAATGACCATACACCTACAATGAGACCTTTGATGAGAAGATCACGGAAGAGATCAAGAAGCTCAAGGAAGTTGAATTCATCTATGAAATAAAACACATTGATTGGGTATCATCTATTGTTGTCCTGCCAAAAAAGAATGGCAAACTCAAAGTGTATGTGAATCTCAAGAAGGTGAGTATATCTACCATACAAGATAACTACCCTCTTCCTATCACAGATCATGTTTTATAATAAGTAGCTAGGAAAGAGGCTTATAGCTTCTTGGGTGAACTCTCTGGTTACAATCATTTAGCCATAGATCCCAAAAATCAACACAAAATGGCTTTTTCTACAAAAGGAAGTTTCTGCTTACAAAGTCATGCCTTCTTCTGAACTGACCAATGCACCAGCAACATTCCAATGACTAATGAGCCATGCATTTAAGGAATATTTTCAAAATTTCCAAGAAGTTTACATGGATAATCTTGTTGTGCATTCTACAAAAAGAGAGCCCTTTGCACTTATGTTCTATCTTTGAGAAACGTCGTCTATATAGGATTTGTTTAAATCCGGAGAAATGCATATTTATGTTTAGACATGGCAAAATTCTCGGAAATATTGTATCAAAAATGGTATTGACACAGATATGAAAAAAGTAGCAATAATTGCGGAGATGTCTAGACCTACAAATATCAAGGAAGTTTAGGCATTTATGGGGAATTGTGGCTAATAGCGTAGATGCATCTACATGTATGTAGTCATTGCAAAACCCATTTATGCTGGACTATTGCCGACTCAACTTGTATCGTGTTTTCCGGATTTTTGCATGTCCTTCCTGGCCCAAACCATTGTCCTCTTTGTTTTTGTGAAGGCCCAGTAGTACCTCTTATTTTTTGAATTTCTATAGTACTCTCTTCATGTTGAGATGGTCTTTTTTGAAGGTACCTCGTTATCTGGGCCACCTTTTTCTTCAATGCCTACTAGATTTCTATTGGTGGTTTCATTTTGTCACTTGTTTTTGTCTGTTCTTTGGTTTTGGATCTAGTCACTACTACCACCTCATGTGCCAATAAATTTATGATGGGATTCTTAGGTTACTGAGGGGCTAGTGGCTCCATGTTTTCTCTAGCAAAGTGGCCTACTTTTCCACACTTCCAACAATTAAATTTTTTGAGGTGTGGTCTCGGCATAGTTTTTGCATGTTGTCTCGGTGCTTGCTGCCTTGTTGCTAGTGCAACTAACCTTACTAATGGGGTCAAGAGCATGATCGGGCATTCCTCCCATTCACCTCTGCTCTCATAGTAGTCGCACTTCATGCACTCATTGATTGTATGATTGCTCTCCCAAGAATGCATACACCATGCTTCCCCCTTCTTTGGCATCTTGCTTCATACTCCCAATATCTCCTCTACCCTCTTTCTAAGCCTTTTGAGTTCCACCTCCTAGCCCTTTGTCTTGAAATGTTGGCTAGCCGATTCATCATCTGAATTGCTAGTACCCTCCAAGCTGCTAGAGTCACTTGAAATGGTATCCTTTTTCTGCTTCTTTGCCCCTTTTGCCTCCATCTTCATAGCTCTTAGAACTAACTCTTTAAAAGTGTACATAGGGTTGGTGATCTTTGACTTTTCCACCTCTTTCGATGACATCCCATTGAGAAACCAAGCCCTAAGATGCTTGTGCCCTAGTACTGAAGATAATTGTCTAGCCAAATTGTTAATTTCTTTCACAAACTGTGTGACACGTGTATTCTTATGTTTGATTCTTCCTAACTGACTAAGAAACTCTTCATCAGCCTTCTCATCCTTGAAACATTGAACACATGCTTTGGAAAATGATTTAAACATCGACAACTACTCTGATGGGTAGTTGAAGTACCATGTTTGGGTTTTTCCCCTTAATTTTTGAAGGAAGCACAACCTCCAATCCGCTTTGGGTAATTCTCTTAGGACTACCCAACTCTAAAATGCTTGTCTGTATTTTCTTCCTTTGAACTCAAGCATTTCAGCCAAAGATCCTTAGTCACTTGCCTAGCTAAATTTGTGTATGGTGCTTCTTGTTGTCTAGGGGTTTGTGCTCAAATGTTTTCATTAGCAACCTCTAGTTCAGAATGTTCATCATGATCCATGGTGACCCTATCCAATTCTCCTGTTTCCTCTGTTGATTTTCTCTTTGGTCTACCTTGCCTCTTTCTTTGGTATAGGTTACTGGTTCTTGCCCTCTCTTTTGTGTCATCTTCCATAGTTGGTGCTCTTTTTTAGAGCTTCCCCAACATGATCGCCAATGTTGTCTTTAAGACATGTTAGTCTATTGGAACAAGCTTTACTACACTGGATTAGCTAGCTCTGGCTATAGTGCTAGGGCTATGCCAGTACTTGATACACACTACAAAGACATGACACTCGTACCATACACAAAAGAGAAGCGACATTGATGTATTTTGCATGAATGCTGCATACAAAGAATGATGGACATAGCCTAAATACATGTAACAATGGTAGCTACTCACCACTATGCTTCCTCCAAGCATACCCCCAATACACGGACTTCACTCACCCCCCCTTCCCCCCTATTTTACCCATCTTTGTCCTTTTATCCTCTGTGGTGGTTTGCTTCCTTCTTGATTCTTGGTTTTAACTGCCCGCAGTTATTGGTTAGCTATTTTGGGTTCCCATGTCTAACAAGGTTGTATCCTTTGGAGTTGATCACCAACTCTAGGTTTTACATGATAAAGCATTCTCCACTCCGATCCTCAATGAAACCTAGGTATTTCTAGTCAACCTTTCTCGTATCGTTGTTGAGGAATGTAAACTTAAAGTTCTTAAAGGTGGGATTTTTCTTGATAAGGTGATCCTATTAAGGCACCATTCAATCTCAACTTTCAAGAACATTCCAAATGTGTCTCTAATGTAGAACAAAGGGTATTATGGAATTTTCCCAAACTACTATCTTAAATCAATTTGGAATGTGTTCATGTCTTATTTCAAATGTGCTTGTAAATTCATGGGCCCTAAAGCTTCCTAGGAATTGAGCATCATGTGGTTTGACCGTGCAGTGTGGTACATCCTTAACCAGTTGGAACTCCTCCTTCTAAGATAAACCATTGGATTTCATCTTTCACTCTTTTGTTCATGGCTTGTGGGACAAGCCCGTGCCTTGGTGGTCACACAGATTGCCTAAAATCATTTCAGAAGCTTGATGCTATATACCCTTAATGAGCTAAAATCAGAGCAGCCTGCACTTTCTAAAACACTTATAATAACTACAAAGGAGTCAAAATTGTTGCTAGTAATCTTGAAACCTTGTATCAAAGAAGAGGACACACCCTCTTTAAAAAGGCCTAACTCTCATCCAACAACTCTTGACTTCATTTTCAACCCTAGTGTCCTCTTCTAGTAGGAATAGAGGAAAATTTTGGAGATTCACTAGAGGAAGAGGGAGGAATCCTCCAGTTAAAAACCTTATTGACCTATGACTTGAACATGATAGCAAGTACTATTTGGGCCATGTGGGAGAAGGGTTATATTTAAAGATGGACACAACAACATATGGTTTTTGTTCAATGTTGTTGTTAGAACAATCTTTTAGATTGATTTCCTTCTAAAAGTATCTTTCAATAATGTTTTGATACATATTTTGGTTAGTAACCATGATCTCCTAAAAAAATTCATGATTGGATGGTCTTATCATAATCCTATTAAAACCTAAATTTAGAGCATTGAATTTCTTAGGAAAGATATGATTCCTAATTACACTTGTATAAAGTATGTTAAGTTTTATAGAATGTTCAAAGAATGTTTGACAACTTCAATGAACATGTTTGCACTTGTGACTTAAAGATTTCAAATAATACAAAGGAAATAAAATTTATTCATAAATGTTTAAATCATATTCCCATTTACCTTGGGAATCTACATCTTGCTCTTGTAGCCTTTGTTGGATGTTTGACCATTTGGTCCACTTACTCTGATTGGAGTCTTTAGTCTTGTTGGACTTGGCTAATTGTGTGGAGAAAAGCTTCCTTAACAAAAATTGCATTGCTAACTCCACATTGACTTTTCGTCAATATCACTTGGGTTGATCCAAAGATGAGTAGATTTCTTTGAAATCTTTCACTGACATGGTTTATTGTTGGACTTGATAAGGCTTCCAAAGCCCTACTATCATGTGTAAGAAGCTTGGTTGATTGGCTACCCATGATAGACTCATGAGTACATAATTTTTGGAGTTAGGATTGCAGGAATCCACACACAACTTGGAGATGGAGAAGGAGTTCAAGACACACAACATAGAATGTATCACTAAATGTGCAAATACAAGATAAGATAGCCCTAGTGAGGGAAAAAAGTGCCTTGTCCGTCCTAAGTGTGTTCACGCACATCACTACCATATACATGGTAACAAACCCCCTTGGGAGAGGGTCACTGCGATGGACGTCTGTAGCATAGCCATCTGACACTAACATTATGTCAATACTCAGGGAAGTGACTCAGATGGGGCACGGAGACTCTTTGAGGTTGTCAATATCAAGAAGTGAACCTAACAAGAAAACACACCAACTCAACAAGAAAATCACCACTCAATGATCAGGGAAATTTGCCTATGTCCTTTCTCACAACTCTAGGTCATCACACCATTTCGGCACTCAAATGGACTCAAAATGCAATGAAACTTTAGGAGGAGGTCAAAGACACCTAGGGGCACTATCCTACCAAGTCTGGTCACAATCCAACAAGGTACCAAAATCACAATCCATCATGAAAAAGGTCCTAAAAATTACAATAGATCAATTCTAAAAGGTCGGCCTATGGTTTAGGAACACTCTCCTATGGTTAAAATGTCAAAAAATAGTGATTTAAGCACTTAAATATTCAATTAATGCTCAAACCATAGCAAAAGTGACAATGCTTGTACTTGAATGAAAGAGCAAAGACAAAGGAGCACAATGCAAGTTTTGAAATTTAAATCGGATTACCCAATCATTAGTTGCAATGATTACAAGTTGGAGCTTTGTAGTCACTTGAGCGTACGTACAACAGAGCTCTTTTCTCCCCAAAGATAAGCCTCCTTTCATAATAAAGCTATTGACCTTTATACCTAGGGCTTTTTAAATGGCCAGTGGTTGGGTCACATAGACGTTTACAATTATCATGACAAAATTACAACCCAGGGAATCGACCTACTACTTTGGAATCAAGATTTACATAGAGTAGCTCAAAAAAATAATAGAGTACAAATGTGGTGTCTGGCCAGGTGGATGCTGGTTCAATCAATTCGCTAGCATTCTCCCCTTCCTAGCTCATGTCGTCCCTTGACACGACCAGGTGCAGTCTTGTCAGCAGGGTTGTCTTCAGCTGTGTCTTCAAGGTTGATCTTTAGCTTTGTATGCTTTGTGGTTGGTGACGCTCCCCCCTTCCCTGAGTGCTTCATATCTCATGTGGTGTGGTTGATACATGTATTGGACTTCAATTATCAAGGCAATGTTGCATCTTGTTGCTCATTCTTCTTTTTGGTGCCACTTTTAGCCATGAGAATTTTTTTTGATGTATCTGCCTTTGTCGACTGACAATTCTTCACTAGCTTCAGCATTGTTGAGCTTTTATGTTTTGTTGTGAGAGATCTCTTGCTGAAGTTGTCATTGTTTGTCCGTTGTCTTCGCATGTAATTCTTAATTTTGCCCGTGTTTGATGAAGCTTGGTTGTTGTCCTTGAATGTAATATTTTCTCTTAATAAGTATGTTGGGATCTGCAGCTCTTGCTCCAATGAGTTGATGATCGCTATGGGTAGCCATTTCCTTACTGTTGATGTAGAAGGAATATATACAAGAAGATGATGATGGGTGTTTCTAGATTAGGGTCTAGAACCTGGATGACCAAAGAAAAAAAACCCGGTGGGAAAAACGTGCCTTTGGTATACGCTCTTATTGGAGTTGAGCAATTTCCACTCGAAGTATCTATCATGCAAGGTGAGTGCTTGGGAGAAACAAAGGAAGAGTAAGTGCCAATTATGGGACACTCTATATGCATACAAGAATTTGTCAAACAAAAGCATGCAGTGTGAAAGAGGGATTTGATGGATGCTTCCATAAACAATTGTAGCACATATAACATCAAAGGATGTCATAATAGCTTCCATGTTTCCAAGAAGGTATTCTGATGTAGAAGGTTCTCCACTCATACCTCATTGTGCTCAGTACGTGAGTGTCTTTTGGACTTCCTTCTTCACTTCACCAAATTTAATATACATAGACTTTGACTCTTATGCTCACCTATACCAGCATGAGCGACACAACGTAATGAGAAGTACCACCCGATGACCTTTGTTTGTTGAAGTTGAAGATGTGCTTGATGTATCCAAACTGGGTCTTTGACTTTGATGTGCTCTTTGGATACCAACACTTGGTTGATTTTATTCAGATTCTTTTGGATGTTTTTTTGTGATGGAAATTTTGGTTGATATACTTTTTGCTATAGTCTCCATTGCATTCTTGATGTAGAGGCTTCCTTGGAAGCTGGGTAGAAGCTCGTTGAAGGTAAAGTCGTCTTGCGAGGTCGGTCGACTTTAGCGGTTGCTTTGGATTTACCTTTCTCCATAATGGTTGGTTATTTCTTCCCTGCATGGATTTGAGAGGCTTCATGGGCTCTTATTGTTGTCATTGTCGAAGCTTTTGGTTGTTGTCAAAAGAAGATGTTCCTCCAGCATTTTGTCAGGACTAGACTCTCCTTGATGTGATGGGAGTCGATTATGTAGAAAGTATCCTTGTACTTCCTAATACTCAACTTAAGTACGACTTTTGCCACACCAAAGCCAGGAATCGTCATTTTGAACTTGTGTACACTATCTCCTCTAGCTCAATGATTGGTGGCTTTCCCATCATTATCCATGTTTAGCAAGACATTAGATTCTTTGTCGCTTCTAGATCTATCATAGCTGAATATGTGATTTTAGTCTTGTTTCTCTGCATATGCTAAATTTGATCTTCATAGGAGACACTTGATCTTTTGTTGTATCCTTGTCCTTCTCTTGATCTTGCGTTTGTTGAACATCTGACGTTGAACTTGGAACCTTGGCTCCTTCATTTTCTTTCATTTGTGCTCTTTTTGGAGTTGGCTTCTTTGAAACAACTTTTCTTGATTCTTTAGGTATGCCAATGATGACATATTCGTGTGGTTGCTCTGCGTCCTTCGTTTGCACTTTGGCACAGTGATCCATGATGTAGCTATCTGTCTCACCTTTTATGCTTTCATACTCACAAACCTCATTAGCTTTCTTCTACACCTTTATTGTAAATAAGGGACTTATGTCATAGCCACATGAAAGTTTATTCTCAGCACTGTTTCGTAAATTGTCGCTCCTCGAATCATGGTATTCATTAGCTTCAGAGAGGTTTTCAATTTCTTGGCCTGTCTAAACCATTAGAAAGGGTCTTATATCATAGCCATTTTTGTCGCACAATGTGGTGTTGTTCACCTCATTTACGCAGACATCATTAGCTTCAAAGAGGTTTTCACTTTCTTGGACTGTCGAAACCCATAGAAGGGTCTTATATCGTAGCCATTTTTGTCCACAATGTGGTGTTGTTCACCTCATTTACGTAGACATCAAGAGTCGCCAGTATTTGATCCCATCCAAAGGGTTCAAACAACTCCTCTAAAAATGGTTCCTTCATGTAGTTGTCTTCTACTGGGTGCTCCAAGATGCAATCTTCCTTTTTAAGACTCCCGCATTCTGATGCCCCACACATCCAAATGTGAGCATCCTTCACTATCCAAGCAGGTAATTGCGTTCCATCATCCGTAGTGACAGAAAAGTCTTCTATTCGAGTTTGGTTTACATCCTTGTAACTATGATCCTCGGAGTTAACCTTGGTTGTGACACCCTTATACCGCAAGTAGAGGTGGTCATAGCCCCAAGCTTGAACCATTTTGAGTTGATGTATAAAGGGTCACTTCAAATAAATTCAAAATTGTTTCCTTGTCCAAAATCTACTACCACAAAGGTATGTTCATATTCTATCCTGCATGAGGATACTATTACTTGTTCCAGCATTCCCAAGGGTCTTTCCACACACCCGTCGGCTAATTACACTTTCATGCACAAGTTTTTGAGAGCTGGTCTTCCCCATTTTTCTTGAGTTCCTTTTGTAGCAATGGCTACTTCAACCCCACTATCAAGTATGGCTATCGTTTTTACTCCTTTGTATTCTAGTTGTAAGGTGGGGTTTCCTTCCTCACCTTCACAGTAATCACCCACCTTATTCACTGGTACAGACTTTGTTTGTGGTTTCTTAGGCGAAGTTTCATCCATGTTGTCATTTGCGAGTTGGTGTGTGAAGGGATTTTCAACCTCATCTTTTTCAGGTGTTTGCCCATTTGGCCCTATAGATGCGGTCTAATTTTCACCAACTCCAAGAGAGAAAGTGTGCATTGTATAGGAGAAGACATCAATTCATGCAAGCTTTGGTATCCATCATTCTTGGTGTGGCTTTTCACTGAGAAGGTACCACCTTAACCTCAGATTTTGTTTTGAGTTCTCCTATGAAAGATGGAAAAGTGTGTAGAGAGTGTGGTTTGCTCTCTTCAAATGCTACATACCGGACAACCCCATATAGAGATTGTATATCTCCTTGGAAAAAATCATGTTTCATGTTGATCTCATGGATAGGTGATGATTGTAAGGTAGCACTACTGTCTTTTTGGTTTCTTAACGATTCCCATAAGGATTGTGACCATGGCTCGTCCACTTTAGGAATCAACTACATCTCTAAAGATCTTCCTTCATCTATTGTGTTTGCCACTACCTTCGTGGTCATTGGTTCTTCCTTGTTTGCTATTTTGGGTTTGATTTTGTTGTCTGGATTCTGAGCACAATTTATGAGCATTTGATCTTTTTCACATCTATCACAAAATCCTTGAATCATATGCTTTTCACCTATGTTTGTTTCTCCTTTTTTTCCTATGTCTTCTTTTACCAGTTCATGCGTTACATGCTTATGAATTTTTGGACCTCCAGGCTCCGTCAGGGCTTGAGCAGTTCCTAGGAGTCTTTTGTACACCTCCATTCTTTTGGTTTCATCTTCGGGATGCAGATAGGTCAGTAGTCTTTGTTCTAAAGTTTGGTTGTCATTGAACCTTGCAGCATGTGCTTGCAATATTGCATCTAAGTGCTCGTTCACTTTCTTGACCAAGACCAAACCACTTGAGTCAGTCTTCGACTCTTCCACTCCCTTTGCATTTTTCTTACTTTCTTGCTCATGTTTAAGTAGTTCTTTGATTTGGTTTAGTTCAGTTTCCAAAGTAAATTTCTCATGCAACCTCTTTGCTTTCATTTTATCTCGTTTGGCTTTCCAAGATTTTCTTCCAACTCTCACCGATATGTTCTCGATTTTTGTTTGAGACGGCAATGTGTTTTCCTCCTCAATGGTTGCCTTTTTGGCGGCTTCTTGTGCTTGAGCTCGAGTCATTAAGGAATTGTGGGTTCTACCTTGGATCCACTTGAAGAAGGCATACACTCCTACCATGTCCATTGTTGCTTTCCCCTTCTTATTTGGGTGTTCATGAAAGCCATGAACAAAGTGTGAAACAATGCATTCTAGACAATATTAAAATACCTTCCCGTTATTTTACCCCACGAGGACAATCTATTGGCGAATGATTACCTCCACACTCATAGCATGGTCCTACTTGCTGCATAGCTGGTGGTATGGCCAATCATTGTTCTTGCCTGGCAAGAATGGTTTTTGAACCATACTCTTGATTGGCTATGAACATGAGCATATTCTCATCCATGGAGTAGTGATTTCTCGTGGGTTGTGGCACATGTACTGGCTGAGTGTAGTTGACTACTACTCTACCATCATTCAAAAGAGGTGGTTGTTGCCCTAGCATTCCTTGCGGTTTAGGCTGAGTGTTACACCATTGGGTGGGATGATCCCCTCCACAAGTCTCACATCTCCTACATTTATGTTTTGTTTGTAGCCTTGGTTTATTCTTCTAATCACCTCCTTGACCACTTGATCCACGCTCGGTTTTGTAGGAGTTTGAACATGTAGCTTGGTTGTGGTTTCACTCTTTGAAGAAGAGACACTACTACTCGCATTGTCTACATCATACGTCACCTCTCTGTAGGCCTTGCAATCGTCAACTAGATATAGAGCTTCTCTAGTGACTTGCTTGAATGTCATGCATCCTTTGAGATGTAGGTTCTTTTTGAGATTTTCGTTCTTTAAGACCTCAATGAAGAGAACTAATAATCACTCAACTTGTGGTAACTCTTGTGTAGGAAATCTCTCTATGTATTGTTTGAAGCGAACCAAAGCTTCCTTCAATCTCTCATTCTTTTTCTATTTGAAAATGTAGATCTGTGACACCGTGTTGTGCTTGATTCCCCTTGTTGATAACTCCTCTACAAATTTGTGTAACAATTGTGGTATGTTTGGAAAATCATCTCTATTCAATGGTTGGAACCAAGTCAAAGACGTTCCTTCCAATGTCAACCCAAATCCTTCATACAATGGATAGAAATCCGCAATTTGTTCAGCTCTCAAGACTTGTTTGAAGAGTGAGACATGAGCATATAGATCCCTTGACCCATCGTACTTTGTTTTGACACATAGGGCCATTTGATATGGTATTAATCATTGTGGTTTAGTCAGCAATCAACCAATTTGTGGTCTCATGGAAAGATGTCTCTCGCTCTCTCCTCTCGTCGTGGAGAAAATCCAGGTGGTGTCTGTTGCATGATCTGACATTGTTTTTGGCTGAAAGTATGTAGATATTGGAGTACCCTTGTATGTGTATTGCTCTAAGTTAATTGGATTGACAAGTTTGTACTCAAGTCCATGCTTATCTACCATCAAAACTTGCACTCCATGGGCATTTGTATATGTGAATGCATAGAGGTTCTTATGGGTGGTCAACTCTCTAGCATTGGGTTCTACACACTTGTAGAAGATATATGGATCTCTGTTTGTGAATCTATATAAGCCCTCATGAGCATAATTTGTTAGAATTCTCATGGATTTGTGGTTTTGATGAATCTCATGTTCGGTTTGTTGATCAGAGGATGCCTCTCCTTTAGGTATTCTCCCAATCCCACTGTTGTAGGCATTGCAACGTTTCTTGCATTTTTCATGTCTCTAAGTGGAGTAGAAAATCTTGGTGGTGGATGATTTGTTATATTTGAGGCTCACTTAAAACTCTCAAGACAATCTCTAACAAGCCAACTTTGGCTTAGTGCAACTTTTATTTCCTTTTACCCCCTCGTCAAGTCTTTCAAAAGTCAGGTCTTTGTGGTTATTTGGTCTTTGGAAATTGGTATTGGGGTATCCTAAAAGTTTGGACTCAATTTGGAGTTGTCTATCAAGTTAGATCAATTCTGGTGAACTGCACTTGAAATAGCACTCAAAACAGTCTTAGCACTAGGACACAAAAACTTTGGCTTATATCTTGGTCTCGGGAAGGTATTTTTAGCTCAAACTTGAGATTTGGGATGTCCTCAAGTATGTCTATAAGATCATCAAGTCATATCCCCACTATGAAGAGGTACATGGATCGTGATCCATGAGCCCCCGTCAAAATTTTGCCTCCAAATTTTGATAATATATAGACAAGGTCATATACGGGCTCTATACCAGTTTTCACCAAATTCTGAGGTTGGGGGACATGGATCACGATCCATGTTCAACCACATCTGGACTTGGTCTCTTGGCAGCTTGTTACTCTCTATGTCCCCACAAACTAAATCTCAAATCTTTTTGGGTTCAAACTTGTTTTGATAGGTCAAATCATCAACACTAGGTCTGCACTACAGTTTTTAGTCTGTCACCTGTTTTGCTCCCTTTTGACCAAAATTTGTTGATTTTCCCAAAATTGGACTTGGGGATATGTTTTCTTTTGTATGCACTACTGATTTGGAAAATTTTAGGTCAAGCTGTCACTATGGGTCATGGATCGCGATCCATGTTTGGAGCCCGATTGAATTTTCTTGGTATCATCAGAATCAACATGACTAGTAGGTCCTATGGCATTAAATTTTTTTGAAACTTAGGTCAATTCTTCTACTTTGTCAAAGTACTTGGTTTTGGGCTTTTGGCTTGATTTTTGATATCTAAATTCAGTTTTGAAAAGATCATTAGACTCCTTGTGATGTGCTCTAGCTATGGTACAAGTTTGGTCTGTAGAGGGGGACATGGATTGTAATCCATGTACCCTTGTGTTAGATTGCACTGAAACTTGCCACACACCTTGCCCTTGATCCACTGATCCCTGCTATATGGTTTTTGTGTCAAGCAAAAGTCAATCCACATATTTGTTTTAGGGTTTTCACCTTGAACTATTTTTTGCCCTTTTTACCCAATTCTTGAAGTTTTTTGCAAATGGTTCTTTTGGGAAAAGAGTTTGTCTATGTCTCAACTACCTACTACCAAAATCTCGGTCAAAAATCTTGATGGGGTCATGGATTGCGATCCATGTTCCATTAGATCTCGACACCAAATTTGGCTTGCTCCACATACTTGGACTTTTCTGACACCCCACATCTTATTCCTACCCATTGAATCGAGTAGCCCAAAATACCCTCGGATCAAAATTTTTAGAAAACTGACACCTGAGGACCTTTCTACCCAAAGTTGTCCATAGTGGTTAGTGAGTTGGAGTGTCCGTCGAACAATTTGATCGAATTTCCCCCAGAATTTTTTGGTCGCTCCATTGACCTTCAAGATTTGGTGATTGAATGCGGACACCAATCTTGACATTCTTGCTTATTTATTTATTTATTTTTGACTTTCACCAGCTTTTATTAGCAAAATTAAACAAAATTATCCAAAGCTACTCAAAAAAAGTTTCATTCCTCGCTCAAAAATATGAAAACACTTCTAATTTTATTACTTGGCCATATTTTTTGTGGATTGCCCCCTTTTTTATCACTTTTTGGCCATAAAACATGCAAGAAGAGCAAAAATTTGCAATTTTTTTTTTGTGTGGTGGTTTTTGGTAGTATTTACACTATTGACAAGCACACCTAGGAATTACCATATTACATATCCCTATTCGAATGTTTTTAAGAGCATTTTACTTTTAAGAAACAAGAATCCGCACGTTAACATTCAAATACTTCAAAACGTTTCCCTTATTCAAATTTACTTTTAGGTATCCGGGTCCACATCGAGAATGCCTTTCCCCCTCCTTACAGGAGTCTTACAGGATTACAGAGTACGGATTGGGTGGTGCAGTGCATGGGTGACAAAATCGTGTCGATGCATGGCCGAGATTGGCCCTATCATGCTACTGATGTCAATGCATGTAAAAACACTATGTGGTGCAATAGGTGGGTCTTAAGTATTGTACTCAAGGGTTGCCGATGACTGTCTCTTAACTCTCTTGAAGAGAAAATCCTATAGCAGTTGAGCTCGTTCTTTAATAGTGCTATACACACTTTTTTCAACCATTGTACTGGGAGTGGTTGGCTTTGCTAGTGCTAGTGGAGTCTTGGGTACCCATTGAGATATCACTTCCCTTTGATGTGCCTTGAGTTGTAGCTTGCAAACAGTCGATGTCTCGGGCTTAGCTGTAGATTCCTGCTTAGGTTTCCAGATCCATTTTGTCGTGTGTGATTGTGGTTTCCATTGTTGATGTGGAGAGGATGGTACTATAGTAGGCTGCTTCTTAGTGCGGAGTAGTTTTTTAGGCACCCAGATTTGTTTAGGATTGGTAGCGAGTTGGGTCTTGGGTACCCAATATTTTCTGGTTCCTTGCATGCCTGTTTTGTGCGAATGAATTTGGTAATGCGTTGTGGGTACTGGTCTTAAGTTTTCCCTTGTTAATTGGTGGCATCAGAGATTTGAGAGTGGCTTTTCACTCTTCTCGACTATAAGCAAACAATACTCTTAGTTTGCCACCCTTGAGGGTTAATTTGGGAACCTTGTCATCCCTGTCTTGAACAACTTTGTAGGTGTGCATCCAAGGAACTCCTAGTATGATATCTTCATTCATATTCTCGTTTGGAATACATATAAAAGTATGTGGGCATAGAAATCCATGGACAAAAATGTTGAGATTGATTAGACCCAATGTTGGTGTTAGCTCTTTATGGCAGTCTTTGACTTGTGCTCAGCAATGTTCGAGCAGTTGGGTTGCTGCTTTTTTGACATTGTGTAGTTGATCACATTGAGCCGTGTGCCTGTATCATCTAGTGCTTTGACTTTGAACCCATCCTGCAGGGTCACTGCTGTTATGCGCATGTCCAATCCATCCTGCCACTCGTCATTTGTTTCTACTTCATCATCTGCTAGGGGTTGAATATGAAGGGTATTGGGGGTAGAACTTGGGGGATCGATTGCCTTGCTGATTTTCTCTTCAAAACTCGAATGAGCTCTTCTTCTTGGGTGTCTTCAATCACCTGCTTCCTTTTAAGATTTCGTTTCTTCGCTACATGCATTCTTTGCAAAAGGTCATTAGTCAAGGGCAGATGGTATTTGCAAAGTTGACATCCACTTAACCAATTTTCCATGATTTTTCCATCTAATGTAGCTAGTTTGATGGCACCACTTAGTGAAACATCCTCAATGACAAAAGGACCGTGCCCCTTTTGCTTGAATTTGGGTATATGTTGTTTCAAGGAGTAAACTAGAACCAAAGCCCCTTGTTTGGAAAATTTTGACAACAAATGTGAGTCAAAAATTATTTTTGTTTTCATTTTTGTGCATATATATGGGCAATGGCTGCCAGTCTCTGTTCATCTAGTCCTTCTAAGTCCTCAAGTCACTCTAGCAACTTGTGCCCTACTCGTGCCCTTTCCATTCCAGCTCATCTGCAACTCTGAGAGTGGGTAATAAGAATTCTATTGGTAGTATTGCGTCTACTCTATAGACCAAGTTAAAAGGAGTCGTGTTCAAGGTTGTTTTGAATGAAACTTGATACACCCACAAGGCCGGATGAAGGTGGATTTCCCAGTCAGTTATACCTGAACTAACAATCTTTGTTAGCACAAAGTTCAAGATCTTGTTGGTGTGCTCAGCTTGACCATTAGCCTGAGGATGATAGGATGAGGATTTTTCATGGATTACCATAAACTCGTTTAGAAAGTGTTCTATCACCTCGTTGAGGAAAAGCGATCCGTGATCACTTATTAGCTCAATAGAAAGTCCATATCTAGTGAATATGCATTCATACAGGAATCCAGCTGTGTTTCTAGCATCGTTCTTCTTAGTGGCTCTTGCCTCAGTCCATTTGGTTAAGTAATCCATGGACACAATAATATACTATGCCTGAGTTTTGTATGTCGATGGTTGTTTTGGGCCCACAAAGTCTATACCTCACTTAGAAAATGCACAAGCTCCCATCATAGGTCACAATTGCATACTATCAATTCTTGTTGGCATCTTTACTCGCTGACATGAATCACATCGTCGAACAAATTTTTTGGCATCAACAAACAAAGTTGGCCACCAGATGCTTACCATCAATATAGCCTTGGCTACAATTTCATGAGAGAAATGGACTCCTACGAGACCCTCATGCACTTGTTCAAGGATAGTAAGATATTCCTCTTCATTGGCACACAGCCTAAGCTGTTGGTCTGTTCCTTGTTGATATAGTTGATTTCCAATCATTGCATAATTGGTCGCTTCAGTCTCTATTGATCTTCGTCATCATTTACTCATATCTTTAGGGAATGTTCTGTTGGTCAGATATTCCACAATATACCACTCCAATGTGGTGTTACTGAAGTCTAGAATAAGGTGGCATGGGGTATGGTAGGCTTTCCCTTACATTGAGAGCAACTATCCACATAATTACGAACGTCTTTCTTCATGGTAGGCCAATAAATCCCTAGCCAAGTTAATTGTCGTATGGTTTGGTCTGTTGCAAAATGGAGTCCTTCACCATAGTATGATCTTGAATTAAGTAGATTTCTTATTTCTTTGGGTTGATGCACAAAAGAAAAATTATATCCTTATTCTTACGATATAGTCTTCTAGCTAGCAACTAATATAGAGCCGATTGCTCCATCAATTGTGGTGTAATAGGAAGTGATATTTGGGAATCTACTTGCGCTATGTTCATTAGGGACACTAGATCTTCCGACCATCTAGGAATCATTTCCACAGAGAACCGATAAGCATCTGGTAAATCATCGTTTACCCCTTTGGTGTTTCCCCTGAGGTGATCCTTGACAAATGATCTAGTCTTTGGTGCATGGTGCCTTTTTTGACTACCATTGTAAAGTCAAATTCAAGTAGGATGATGAACCAACTTACTATTCTTCTTGTATTGCACGGCTTGTTCACCAAATAGAGTAAGGCTTGATGATCCACAACGAATACAAACTTGTTAGGTAACAAGTAATGTCGAAATTTCTTGACTACGTACACCATTCCAAGACCTTTCCTTTCAATGGTAGTGTAATTTATTTCTGCTAGATTTAGCTATCTATTGGCATATGAGATAGGAAAATCCATAGTCCCCTCGCCTAGCTGAGCTAATATGCAACCAATAGAAAAATTTGAAACATCTACATGCACATGGAACATTTTGTTCTAGTCGGAGCTTTCAATATTGGCATTGTGGTCAAAGCTTGTTTAAGCTTCTAAAATGACACCTCGCATTTGTATGTCCATTCAAAATGAGTGATAAGGCTATAAATGGGTTTAGCTATGACTGCGAACATGTAGATGAATCTACGATAATAGCCACAATGTCCCATAAATGCCTGAACTTCCTTGATGTTTGTCAGTCTAGTTATCTCAGCGATCATTGCCACCTTCTCCATGTCTGTGGAAATACTATTTTTTGATACAATATGTCCAAGAATTTTGCCATGTCTAACCATAAATATGCATTTTTTCAAGATTTAAACAAATCCTATATAGACAACATTTCTCAAAGACACACCGTAAGTGTTTGACATGGCTCTCTCCTTTTGTAGAGTACACACAAAGATCATCCACATAAACTTCTAAGAAATTACATAGATATTCCTTAAAAGCATGGCTCGTTAGCCGTTGGAATGTTGTTGGTGCATTGGTCAGACCAAAGGGCATGACCCTATAAAAAAAAATCCCCCATTCCATAGCAAAATCTTTTTATACTGATCTTTTGGATCTATGGCCAATTGATTATAACAAGAGAATCCATCCAAGAAACTATAAGCCTCCTTCCAGCTACCTGTTCTAGAACATGATCCGTGATAGGAAGAGGATAGTTATCTCGTATAGTAGTTGCATTCACCTTCTTAAGGTTAATATACACTCTGAGTTTGCCATTCTTTTTTGACACTACCACAAGGGGTGATACCCAATCACTGTGTTCTATTTCATACATGAACTCAGCTTCATTGAGCTTCTTGATCTCTTCCTTGATCTTTTTAGCAAAGGTCTCATTGTAGGTGTATGGTCGTTGTCTGCTTGGCTTAGTGTCATCTCTCATAGGGATAGTATGTTGACATGTTTCATAATCCACTTCCTTGAGATCTTTATAGGACCAGGCAAAAACATCTCTATACTTCTTTAATGTTGGAATGAGAATCTCTTCCTCCTCTTGCGATAGATCTGTCACTATGTATGTTGGTTTTGACTCTTCTCCCCACTTTTCAAGGTCAATTCGTTTGGCGTTCTCAGGTCCCTCATGGGATTTTCCTAGTTCTTTTGGTTGTCGCAAGGTTTGCTCTACAATGATTCATTGATCTTGCAAAGTCTATTTTTTGTAATGAGTTGGAACACTGGTTGCTCCTGCTTCATTGTTTTTTGATCCAACTCCGTGGTTCATACTTCTTTCAAGGTCCGTTTTAACCCATTATATTTTGCTTTGCATTCATTTTTTGTCATTGCAGGTTCTTTCCCTTTAGTCCTATCATGCTTACCCAATTTTTGATTTGTTTTGGTTCGCCGATATGAGTTTTTCATGTCTGGATATCATCCTGTTATCTTGGGGGTCTTTAGTGCAGTCCAATGCATTCACTTTCATCAAGAATTGAGTTTTGTTTTCCCTTACTAGTTCATTTGTTTTATTTTCTCATTATTGTCCTGTTTTCTTTGATATCTTTGTTGAGATATACGATGTTGGTTTGGGAATTCAAAAAACTTTTCTTCTGCTCCTCTAAGTAGAAGCTTTTCTCTTATGTGCTCTTTTTTAGAGTCCGGTTCCTCTATTGTAAGTGTTTCTTCTCCCAACTCATCCATGGCATCATAGTAATGTTCAGAGAAGACATGTTTCTCCTCGATCGTTTCAATAAATACCATCTGGATAGAAACTATGTCATAGCCTTCCTCATCACAAAAGTGTGTGGGGGTGGCTTTACTAACACGCACATCCATAGTGGCCAAAATTTGAGTCCACTCAAAGGGTTCAGCCAGATGTTTATGAAAAGGTTCAGGTATGTATTTCGCATTGTTTACTTCTCTGTCCACCAATATGCATTTTTCTCGTTGTAAATTGCCTGATTCAGAAGCCCCACACATCCAAATTGGAGTGTCTTTTTGTATCCACAATGGAAGTTTAGTTTCACTTGAGGTTTCGAAGTCTAATTCATTTATAGGTGTTCTCAAGATATCCTTGTAGAAATAGTCCTTCAAATTTACCTGAGTACCACCTTGTTTCAGGTAAAGATAATAATTTTTCCACTCTTAGATCAATAGTATTTGTCTCATGAATAGTCTTCCTAGGATGATTTCATAATTGAATTTGTTTCCAAAATCTACAATGGAAAAAGTGTATTGGTTTGAGTTCTCCCTAGGCTACATCGTTTGATCACGGAGATCAACCGCCACTTCCGGGGACGTAGGACATACACTAGTAGAAGAGGTTGCGGTGAGGCTCTTCTTTATCAGGGGGATCTAGAAGCAAAATTTGAAAATTTTGATCACACCATCATGTTCAAGAGGGTTATTTTACTCTTAGAGGCATGTCAAAGTGCATTTGGGGAGGTCCAAAAATAATCTGAGAGATAAAACACGACATGATAGGGGTTTGAGGTAACAAATTTAGGGTTTAAGAGGATTAATTCATTCTCACTTTGGTCTAGGAGGTTTTGGGAGAAAGAGAAGAATAGACTCTTACACTTTCTTCACCCAAGTATGCACACATTGGCACCCCATTTCTTGCTTGGTTTAGTTCTACATGCTCCCTGCATGCGAGGGAACATAGGGAGGTAAATATGTTTTACTCCCTCATAGGTACCAAGCCAAGATGGCTACAACTTTGTATTTTCTTTGGCCATGATTGATTTTTGGTTTCTTGTGTGGTTGAGGCTCTAATCTTGCACTACTGTGGGTTGGACCGTTCACAAGACCTCCATAAATATTTCTTTAAATGGTTTTTGTACCAAAACTTTGAAGAAATTTTTACAAAATCCCTCACACTTTCCAATGCACTAACTTTAAGTGTCAAACTTAACAGCATGCCCAAATGATGAGTATAAGAATATAAGCTAGTAGTGTGGAGCGTCCTAGAGGTAGAGCACCAACTACAAATGCTCCCTCAAGGCATGAATCAAAAGGGGAATCCCCCACTTCCAAAGCCCAATCAAATGTGGAGCCTTATAAGCTCTACACAAGTAAATTCCAGTGGATTGGAAGGTTACTTAAGCTTTCACCTTGGGGCTTGGATTACCAAAGACCTTATAAGCTACTGGATAATAAGGGAAACACCATTGTCACATACCTCAAGAGCATGCCTCATCCAGTCACTCTATCTTTGGATTTGATCACACAAGAATTGAGTTTGAGGCTAGGAATCAGACTCTTACCCATCTAACTCATAGCCAAGAGTCACACGAGGTGAATTTCAAAGAGCATGCCACCAAAAAATATACATGGAAGGACAAGCTTAGATTTCAAGAAGTGGAACTCCCAATGTAGCCCCATAAGCAGCACTTCCATATGGCATACCTAGATAGATTCACCAATCCAAAATCTTAGGTAGGCAATGAATACATAGCCTTGCACTTAGACCAAAAGGCTTTGAACTTTGACATGGGGATGATGCTCGACCACAATTTGCAAAGAGCTGTTCACAACATAGTGGTCACAGGGAAGAGTAAAGACAAAAGCAAAAAGAAATCATTCCTTGGTTGATCTTTACCTCTCACCAAAATTTCTTACACTGCTCTAAATGAGGAAGGTTCCTTGTCACCTCTTATTGTGCCACCCACTCAATCTACAAGGAGAAAACATTAGAAGATTAGTGTAGCCACAAGTGGGGTTAATCTTAATAGAAATACCAAACCTCAAAAGGGGCCATATTTGGAGGTGTAGAAAGAAAAAAAGGCCAAGCCTTGGAAGACCTAAATGGAGTGTAGCTTTGGCAGCCATTGGGGAAATGTACAAAGAAGGGTTTGGTGAATGATGCTCAAAGAGGGAGATGAGGAAACCCCCCAATTCATTATCCTCTATGAACTCTCAAACTCGGGGGGTTCACTATGTGTAAAACTACCATATCACGTGCGTTCAAGACATGTTTGTAAAACCCCTTATCTGTGAATTTTGTTAAGAATATAATGTACCCTTTTCTTTTAAAATCTGTAAGTTTTTCTCAAATTTGAAAAAATATGCCCTTTTGTATATATATTTTTGTAAGTTTCAATAACTTTAAATACCCTTCTGTTGAACTCATGTGATAGGTTACATTTTTATTAGTGACCTACCCGGGCTCTCAAAGATCCTCTCTTCGAGAAGACCAAGAGGAGATAGTGAACCAAACCAAAATGCAACCCAAGGTGGCACCACCAATGTGCCTAAACTACAAGTGGAAGAATCCCACTAACAAACCCTCATAAACTATCAAGGCGAGGAGCTCTATGCATTAAAAGTTCCAAGGCACCTTCCCCAACATTGGATAAAGAAAAAGATAAAGTGTCTTCTAGTTTAGAGAAGAATTCGGATTCTATCCCTGAGATAACTACAGCCTATGTAAAAACTACACCCCTCTCTGGACTTCTAACACTCATGTCCAAATATGGTCAATAAAAGGAGGAAGAGTCTAATGAAGAGGGCACCAATGGCAAGGAAGAGGACAAGGACAAATGTCCTCCAAGGCTTGAAAACAAGACAAATGGGCTGGTGTTAGCTGCTCAGCTAGCAAAAGCATCAAAAGGACATCATCATTATTTTTTATTCCCGCTTATTGTGTCAAAAGCTCATTTATTAATGAGAAATCCTGTAAAAGTCCAAATCTATTGTATCACAATTGATTGTCAAAGAGTGATAGGGGCAAAGGGGCTTCCAAAGTTGTAATTAATTGCAATTTCTAAGCCTTATTACTGAGCCAAATTAGCTAGGGTTCCATTCTTTAAACCTTGGCCAAGGTACAAAAGCCAATTTTTGTAACTCTTGACCTAAGTTTTGGATAATGAAAGTGAGCATACGCTGCAGTACAATACTATTAGTTCTCTACTTTTTCAATCATTTGTGTCTCTCTTGTGCAATGTTGCATTGTGATTCTGAGGATACCAACATGCTCGCAGGTGCAAGATCTTCCCTTTTACGTAAGTTTCTCACGATGAAGTTATGTTTTTAGTCGTGTCTGTCTATGATTTGTTTTCATTCCTTACGCATCATACACACATCCAAACTGGTTTTTGAAGTTTTGTCTTTAGTCATGTCTGTCTACGAGATGTTTTCATCCCTTACACATCATACACACATCCAAACTGGTTTTTGACCATAGGAATAGATAGAGCACATCCTAAGGAAGCTATAGAGTGCTTCAGAGTCCAAAATCGACCAACCCAAAATAGGTTGTTTATCTTTGGTGTGATTTTGCCTATGTGTCAGAAAAGACTTTTGAGTACATGAGGATGTTGAGGATACTCTACACATTCTAGATAGCAAGTTTTGTTGCACTTGGAGCACTATAACTATACAAAATCATCGTGTTAGGCTTGCGGTAAGAAAGTTAGCTTTTGGTGTTTGACACACATTTGAAACTGATTTACGTAAAAGCACACAAGACTTTGGATTTTTTGAGAGATTAGCTATCTCTCATAGCCTCCATGCACTAATCGGGTCAGCTATGTCCCACATATTGACATTTTGTGTCTATGGTTCTCTTTTGCTAGCATCGATATGGTGAGGCTTGGCAGCTGGCCGACATTTTGGCACCGTTATCGAGGACGAGGCAACCTAGACTAGAGAAAAACCCAAAGAATTCACTAAAATTTCCATTGCTTCCTCTAGTTTCTACTAGAATAAAACACCCTTTCACTTTATCTTTGGTGAGATGTTCCTGAGAGTAGAGATACTCGTCGATAAGGACCTTGGTAGCATTGGTTTAGTGGGTTCATACTAGGTGCGGTGTCCTTGAGGCTAGGAAGTAGTCAAGAAGGGTAGCACCTAGGTAGAAATTAGAGAATTGGTACAAAAAGTTGTTTTTTTAAACATTCAACACTCTTTTTTCAAGTTCTATAGGAGTAGGGTAAGTAGAAAACAATCAAGACTGCATCTGATTTGAGGTACACTGAAAAAAAATCAAAAAAATTATCAAACTTATCCAACCAGAGGCTGAATTTTGCAAAATTTTCAATTCACAGGGTTTCATTGGAACAATATACAGCTCTTGAGCAAGTTTGAACAAGTTTGGAGTTGTGCAAGGGTACACAACACCAAGAAAAGTTGAAAACCGTTACATTGTGACAAAAAGGAGGGGCAAAACACTAGTAAATAGTTCAAACTTTGTGAAACTCATTGGACAAGCTTATAATCACAGAAAAAAACCCTACCAAGTCACATTGGGAAAAAATATCTTGAAATAGGGAAAAATTTATCTTTTGCATGCCAACGATAAATTTTTTACCAGAAGGGTAAGTTTGTTGATTTGACACTAGGATTGTCTTTACCAGGATATGAGGACCCCATCCAAGTGATCAAAGTTAGATTCACTCTCATATTAAGTTGTAGCCATCTTTGGTGCACCAAAGATAGCCTGCACAAAATTACAGAGTTGTTAAAAGTGATTGGTTGAAGGAATTGTTAGATAATAAATGATTCCAGATTAACAATTGTGGAATCACATATGATTTTTAGTCTTGATGTGTAGGAAATCACGTCTTGGAAGAAAAAAAGGACTAGACGCGAAACGAAATGCATTTTTCCAGGTTGGACGTATCTGTTCGATATAAGTTGTTTGAGTCCATATATGAACTTAAGATCTGGTAGAGTATTAGGAGATTTGGGCACATTGGGGGAAAAAAGGAGTAGAGCATCCACGGAAGAGAGCGCAAACCATGGAGACATTTACAGACTATAGCAGAAGAGGTGCCAGACACTTACTTCGACTCAAGCTCCGATATGTCTTCTTTTTTGACTCAATCAGGAACTGGGACCTCACTCAAGTTCAAGCATATTCTGACCTTCTTTGAGACTAACAAGTACAAAGCCTTGATTTATTTGGATCCTAACAAGGAATTTTTTGTAAGGGTAGATGACAATACCTTCAAGTTTGAAGAGGAGGTTAGGGCGAACAAACAAGACACCTTCTATATGGATCAAAATGGGGTGCAATACCTCAAGATACAAGATCCTGATTTGGTAGACAAATGGGGGTTGGAAGTTGATAATTTAATTCCAAACAAGGCTATGAAGGTAGGATCGCTCGTGCTAGAGTTAGAAGGGTATGATTCGATAGACACTAGACCTCTAAAGCGCATACCCACTGACAACCCTAGGCTTGGAGTCTATTGTTGGGAAGCCAACAATGTCATGGACTTGATCAACACTACTCATGCCAAACCAGGACAGTTGACACCCTTGAAAATCGTGTATATTTTCAAGATCAAGGAAAAGGGCTTAGCAAAACTTCCTATCCACCTCTTTAGGGATTGTTAAAACAACAATTTTGTTATGATGACTGCAAAGGAGATTGAACATACCAAATACCAGGGACATCCAATCCAAGAAGTCATTACGGGGACAATACCTCAAACCGAACAAAACATGGCCTAAATGATAGAGCCTATGATAGCATGGTCAATCAGAGAGGAAGCAGAGTCAGAGGCAGTCACCTGAATGATGGAAACAGGGGTAGAGATGTAGAAACAACATTTAACAGGGGAAAAATGAGTGACACTAGGACAAGAAGAGGTCCACATGAGTCACACCTCCCAAACAACTCGTTTGAAGGCCTAATGGGAGAAACACCAGCCATGAGAGCAGGTACGGAACACAACCGTAGAGTCAGACAGTAGATACCCAAAAATGGATCAAAAGTACAGTAGATCAGGGGATCTGTACGGCCACTTAGCAAGATTTAGAAAAGTTCTAAGGGTTGAATACATAACAAACTTTCACACATAGTTTGAGGGGTTTGGAATGACCTTAGAAGAAAAAGCTTTAACTTGGTTCTAGACCATACCTCCTGGATCAATAATTGCTCTACCAAATTTGGCAATGAGATTTGTTGTTGCTTACTCAAAAAGGGAATCAAACAGCAACAAAAACATGGAGAAACTATCAGGGATAGTGTGAGTCGGATGAGGTAATATATCGACAGGTGTTCGGAGTTGGAAATCCCAACCGAGGAGAGGCTTCTCACTATTTTTAGAGGGATTACTAAACAAGCAATTGAATACTATTTTGTATAGCAAAAAACACATGACATGAGTAGCATGCAGCCTAGATGTGATTGACTTGGCAGATGAATACAAGGTTTTCAACGAGGAAAGCATTATGAAGGATGCACATAGTGAGAGAACCACACCTACTGTGCCAACACAAGTGGGACCAACTATGATAGCTCCTGCCATTGCGATAGAAGACACGCTTAAGCACATGAATGACATGATGGCTAACATGCAAAGGATGCCTATGAGAAGGCCAAAACAGGGTCCACCTCAGGGATAACCTATCGAAAAACACAGATCGTTGAAATAGTGTGCCATTGAAGGAAAATGGACAAACCATGAGACAAATGAGTGCTATTATAAGTTCAAATACGATGGAAACATCCAGTCTATGCCAATGAGGCATCAAGGACCAATCATGTATAGATATTCGACGAATGTGGCACCAGTTCAGAGACCACCGACGACTATGGAGAGACCACAACTTGTATTAGTGCAACAACCACCACTTCCAAGGGGTACTACTGTACCGGTCAAGCACATGCATCCAAAAGAGCAAGTGAGTGAGCAAGCTATAGTACTAATCATGCCATATGATGAAGCGATTTCTACAACAATGGGAGTAGAGGGAAATGGTACACTCAGTCGACACCTCTCATGGTAGAGCCATTGTATCAAGCACCTCCGGATACAACACCTGTTTACTTCATTGCAAACTAAGGAGCTAGACCATCTATGATCAAACCAATGCCAAAACCAAAAACCAAAAATTTCCATAACTACAGAGCATATGACCATTGGAAAAATGATTGTCACGAACTAGATAAGAATGCGATATCTATAGAGGCATATTATGGAGGGTGTGGTCGCAAGGGCGGTGATTTTCTAGAAGACGACCCTAGGAATCCAATAAACAAAGGAAAAATTGACTTAATCATAGTTCAAGTTGTGTCAAGAAGCTCCTGAGAAGGGGAACCCACAATTCCAATTTGGGTAGTGACTAAGGCACAAGAAAGGGGAATTAAAAAAAAATTCAAGTGGATCGGACATACCCATCAAATCGTCCAAAGATTTCTAGGAAAAAATGACGCAAATGATAAAAACTCAGGAGACAGAAACTACGAAAGGAGGTTGAAGAGAAAGTGCAAAATAAGGTAGAGGAAAAGATGCAGCCGTTGTCATCAGATTTCAAAGAACCACAACCAAGATCAATAGGATCGGCAAAACAAGCACTTAAACACACTAGGTGACCTAGAGCTAGAAACGCTCATGGCGTCGCACACACAGACACACACACTCAAACATATTACATTGAACATGTACATGATGCTAAGAGCATGATAAAGAAACACATGAAGTTTCATCAGCAATGCTTACCCGTACAAAGAGTAGTGAGTGTGCAAGCGTAGGCGTACTCTTTACTACGTGTGGATTGGTTTCCTAACCTCACTCTTATCTTATTGCACACATAGCGAGAACCACAAACATAATTGTCAATCCATGGGACGAAGCTAACTCGACTAGTGCATGGAGGCTACAAGAGGGTGTCAATCTCTTGGAAAACAATAGACAACTCGCATGTAACTCAAGCCACACTCTAATGACCTAAGTCATCAAAAGCTAGTCACTAATCGGCAAGCAAACCATCATCAAACAACATCCAAATGCTATGAAACTTTTAAGAAAAGTATATAAGGCCTAAGCACATATGCTTATGGTCTTAAATCTCACTTTCAATGAGTGGCAAAAAATGCGATTATTAACAGTTAGTGAGATTTTGACCTAGTTGTTTCTGACCCCGAATGCATCTAAATGCTTAGCAATGATGCCCCAATACTCCGCCTATACTTACTTTGTGATTTCTTAGCTTAAATTCCTACTTACGATGAAATTAGGCAGCGGGTCGGCAACATCAAATGCTACGATTTATCACAATATGTTTACGTCAATGCGTCGAGCTCTTACATGTGGTTGTAATGCAAAAGACGACACTGCAATGTGATAACCGACAAAGGAGATAGAAGCAGGAGAAGGAGAGAAGAGAGCACCCTAAGCTCATGCTGTATATTTTTTATCCCAAAATCTTAATAATAAATTTACAAAATTGGCTTTTATACCTTAGCCAAGGTTTCTTAGGTAAAAAACTAATTATCTAGGAGTTAAAAACTAATCATCTGGGAGCTCTAACCAAGGATTAACTGATACAATCTAGAAGCTTATAGCTCTGGCTCATAGATTACAATATCCACTCATTCAATAGGAGTTACAATATTCCCGATTTAGCAAAAGAATAAGTGTCTTTACAATGGATCTCGCGAAAAATGTTACAAGAGTTATCTTGCCGCTAACACTACGTGAGCTCTAAAGTAAAAAGAGATCTCCTAATAATTACAAATTTTGGCTTATATAGCTAAGGTAGAAACTTGGGTTTTTGGCTAGAAAGGGATAGTTGCTTAAAAAATGTGATGGGTTCTGGCATCTAGCCGCTTCATTAAGTACAAAATGGTTTGGAAATAATCAGACTCTTTCGAGTTCATGATTGAGAATTCCGGCTTAGGCGGAAAATAAATGAATAAGGAAAAACGGTTTTGCAGGCCCGTCCGGATTGGCATGATTGGGCTCCTTGCTTCAACAATTGCAAAATGATCCACCCTTTCATAACAAACACACGATATCAAACACAATAGTCAGAGGAGATCTTGGCTAAGTCCACCTGGAGAGCACAAGTATCACTAGGGCCATACCAAAATATCCATGAGAGACTTTGCAAGTGTAGGAGACACACTCCGTAGGAGAACTTGCCCCTTGCAACAATCACTGAATACCAAGATATAAGGAATAGTTGAGATAATGCATCGCCATGAATGAATATCAATGTAGAAGTCATAGCCTTGGAGTCGACCATCTTGCCATAAGCTGCAAGTGTAGGTAGACATGATGCAAGTGCACAACGAGAGAGGTTAAGACCAAGATGGAGAGAGATGCCACACCAAAACACGAATCATCCATGATGTCTTCACCAAATCAAGGTTGCATAGGTACATCCAAACTAAACAGGTAGATGCCATAACCCCAAGTAAAAGAAAAATAGAATCTCCATCAAAGAGAGGCAAGGCTAGGGAGCCATTGAGAACCAATATGTAGGAGAATACCAAGAAGGAATCCCCATTCAAAAGATACACAACTCAAAAAGAACATGTCCAAAAGAAGTATCTTATGTGCCAAAAGTAGTCACAGGCCCATCGTACAAAAATCAATAAAGGAGTCGGAGAAGTCAAGCCCAAGGAGAAGTAGCAGTCGAGGAAGAGGGAGCAAGGATCACCGAGGGAAAAGTAGTGGTGGTAGGTAAATCGTGCCACACCCACAAGGTGAGTGCCTAAAGCAACACCCTATCTTGAGAGAACATCTACAAGAGGCCCCTAATGCTAAAATGAAACTCCAAAAATTTCATGCATCAAGTCAAAGAAGAAGCAAAGGTCAAAGGAGGTTGGAAAGCCCCCAAGGAAGCACCCAAAGCCAATGCAAAAGAGGGGAAGTGACCAAAAACCCACCAAGGATGTCACGAAGTCACAGAAAAGGAAAAATTTCCCAATTGTACACACTAGAACACATCAATGGAGGGCTGCCAAGATGGAAAGACATCAATGGTAGCAACAACAAGTATAGTTATTGGTGAGAGGTAATGGAGCAAAGGGAAAGTGGGATGCCCATCTAAAATCTGCAAGTACTAAATCCATAGCTGATGTTGAGGTCACAAATGAAATAGATGGAGAATGGTCACCGAAGCTGAGCAGGTAATCCAACAAGGAAGGGGGGGGGGGGGGGGGGGAGACTCCAATCCGCAAGTACAAGCCTTTGGTAGCTTGCTCATCATAGAAGCGCTACCAAGGTCTATGGGGGTTGCTAATTACAAATGCTAGAACAAATCATAGAAAAAAAATTTTGTCTCGGTCTTTTAATACAAAACATGGATAGCATTTGAATTGACATACCTCTAAAGTGGAGATTCAAAAACATTGGGAATCTATAATAGTTTTAATGATAGCAGAGGTAAGTAGACATTTGAAATGCTAGCTAGGATTTGAAAATATTGATGGTGAGGCTAGCAACAAGGGCACTATGTTGGGGGTGGTTTGGGGGGGGGGGGGGGGGGGGGGGATAAGGAGGATCTTTGCAATAACAGATGCCAGTAGTAAATGTTATTCTGAATGATCGATTGTGATGAAAGCATATCCAAAGATCCTCCCAACAAGGATGATGGTAGATCTTGGAGATCATGCCTAGTGCTCATATAACGTGCTAGAGTGTCTAGTGAAAGGAGAGAGGAAAGAGACAACGGCATATGAGAGAATGAGAGAGAGAGAGAGAGAGAGAGAGAGAGAGAGAGAGAGAGAGAGAGAGAGAGAGAGAGAGAGAGAGAGAGAGAGAGAGAGAGAGAGAGAGAGAGAGACATGGACCAAAGTTAACAAGCCCAATATCTCCAGATGGAAAACTATGCGAATGATAAGAAACAAAGGATAGAGAGCCCCTGAAGCCACATACTCAGTGAGCCAAGGTAAGGTCAGGCAAATATCTTTGTCAAAGACCATGCTCAAGAAATAACCTTCATCCTAAAAATAGCTTTAAACAGGAGATTGAATCTATAGTGAACAAATAGGTGTACTAGAGATTCTTCATGACCTTTACACCTGGGGCAAATTCCATCTGCAATACCTAACTTCTTGGCCTTTGAACATGTCCAAACCCCTTGATGGAGGATAATCCACATTAGGCAGCTATGCTTAATGGCAAGAGGCTATGTCCATACGCACTTGAATCTGTACTCCCATTGCTCAGCTTTCCAAGATATGCCCCACTTGAGATTGAGCTTTCTAACTAGGCTTGGATCCATGATGTTAATAGAAGCTTTATAGCGATAAATGTGATTACAGACTTGTGAGAGAGATGTATGGTTTCCTCTTGCACATTTTTGCAGCTATTATTGGAATCTTTGACTCCTCTCAGTAACCAAAACTACACATCCTTGAGAGATATTGAACTTTTTGATGAGACCATCTTCCATAAGAAATTCATCATCTTTATATAAATATCCTTCCAACACCTGATGCCTTCTTTAAAACATTTGTGAGCTCTACTAGACAGTTCCCAACCCTCTTAAAGGCCAAACCATCCAAATATAATGGAATCTTGAAATGAGACGTTCCAAGCTTTTGGAGGAGACCAGCTGGAATTTTGAAAGTTCCAAGCGTTCCACAACCTACGTACAAGATCAGGCCCTCTAGGGGTGAAGTTAGCACTTGAAATTTAAACCTCTTGAAGTGAGAGCCCTGACCATGCTCTGTATCCCTTCAAATAGAATTGGTTGCTCCTTCTTTTTATCAACATAGTCGAGAAGTCAGAGGAGGAGGATGCTCTCATAATCAATTTTCTAGCTAGCTTATAAGAAAGGTATTGCAGGTTGAGAATACCCAAACCTCCTTCCTACTGCAGAAAGTCTGCCAAGAAACTTTTGGAATTTTATTCACCTCCTCTGATCCACCCCAAAGAAATCTTCTTGCTGAAGAGAAAACCTTGTTTAGTTGATACAGGGAAGGAGACTACCAAGACAAGAAGAAAACCAAAGTAGACAGTAAGTGACGATTCAAAACAAAAACTCTAGAAGGTAAGTTGGGTAAATGATTCTGCCACAGAAAGAGCTTCTTCCTCAATATTTCTGAGTACCCTACTCCATCTATGGTTGAAAGATACATTAAAGCCCATCGGAATTCCCAATAGCCTGAAGATTTTTCCTCAGCTTCAATCACTTTGTAACCATCCCAAGCAATGACTACTGCACATGGACCTTTAGAAATCCTGTAACCTACTTTAAAGTGATTGATAATAGAAACACTCGCCGGACAATAAGTGTTAAGGCAAGTCCAAAAGTTCTCAACAAACTGACTACAAATCATTCTTTACTATTGCAATCAACAAATTGTTGCAAACATAACTGTTCCATTGAGTTAGGGATGTCTATACATTTAAGCTATCCTTGCTGCATTGCATCTTTAACGAGCCCTCCCAAGACATTAGAAGAGATATCCTAAACCAAAGGAGACAAGGGACAACCCTCTCTAATGGGTTTGTGAAGAGGGATAGCTTCAGTAAGAGTGCCATCTAGAGAAATTTTGGTTGTTGCCATTCCCAAAGAGTATATGAACAAATTTGATGAAGAATCAGCCTAGCTTTGTAAATTCTATCATAAGCCTTATCACCAATCTCAGAGGGGGAGCTAAGAGAAACTATTGGGAATTTAAAGCCTGGTAAATCTCATGGGATTGAAGGTGTTCCTAATGAATTTATTGTTTATACTAAGATTTTTTGACATTTTACCTTTTACTGCTTTGACAAGAAGCCTTGGCTTTCGGAGCTCTTTCCTCTTCCATTAATGCTGGTGTTGTTAAACTCATACACAAGAAGGGATCAAGGGATGACCTATGTAATTGGAGACCTGTCACATCTTTGACTTCTATCTATAAGATCTTCTACCTCTCTTTAGCTAGAAGGCTCAACCCTCTCATGGACCAATTTACTTTGAAAGAACAGAAGGGGTTTAAGGGGAGATTCATTCTTGATTCCATAATTGCACTTTGGGAAGGGGTTTAAGGGGAGATTCATTCTTTGAAAGAACAGAAGGGGTTTAAGGGGAGATTCATTCTTGATTCCATAATTGCACTTTGGGAAGGAATGGAGTATGCAGAGGAAACAAATAAGGAGTTTATTTTTTTCAAAATTGATTTCGATAAGGCTTATGACATAATTGAATGGGAATTTATTTTACAAAGCTTATATGACACGGGTCTAGGCTTTACAAAGCTTTTGTAAGTCCAATAGTGAAGCCACATGCTTAGGCACTGTTATTTACCTAACTTGAGCAATTTTAGGTCTGGCACTTGTGATATCCTTATTTCTTAGGGGGAGAGGAGATAAAATATTGGAAAAGTAAGCCCTGGTAATTTCAACATTCTCCTTGTGGGAAGAGGCATGAGTTCCATCTTCCTTGCTCAAGTAAGAGATGGATTTTTTGAATTTTTATTCTTACCAATAGAAGCGCAGAGATTGATTAAGGAAGACAAAAATACATCTGCATAACCTAGGCAAGGAGAGAGAATATACAAGAGCATGAGGTCGAAGTTACATAGAGACATAATAAAACATACGTTTCATATATGAGGTTACATTGAGACAAACTAGCTAGGCTGAACATCTGGTGAGACAACCCCCATCTTAAAACCCCATAGACAGAGCATCAAATCTGTTATGCAGATTTATCATTAGCTTGTGGGCTTCGACCATCCTCTTGCAGAGAGATCACGTCGACATGATCCAAAGACAACCATTGCTTAATCCTCCGCGATTTAGAAGGGCCAAGAGACCCTTGGGCCTTTACATTTCAAGATAGAATCCTCATCGATTAGATCTTCTGAGGTGGAATCTTAGCGCCAGTCACCCTTGAAGAGCAGGTTAACAAGTTACTGGCTAGATAAGGGATGAAATTTATTGTACTGCATAGCAGGTTCAATTTTAAGCACTTTTGCCCTTCTTGTGGGTACCCACGTGTATATCGTTTTGTCTCAAAGACCGAGTTCTCCGGAGCAAAATATCGCTTCCTCCTCTCTCTCTCTCTCAATAAAATCCTAGGTTTAGTGTAATCCCACTTACAAATTTTGAGATTTACCTCCAAATTTTTAATTTGAAGGCTGGCCACCCACACCCTTTTTTTTTACCAAAATAATCTGGTTGAATTAAAGTAAGAAGCTAAAAAGAAATTACATCAGACTACCCAAGGAGTAGGTTACTGAAAAGTGTTGAGTAGCATTGACGGCTACGGTCCACCTTAAAGAGTACGGCATGCGTTATTTGACACAAGAAAGGAACGCATGTACGGATAGAGGTCCCTCACACATGCACACCACCGACAGCCTCTACAAGTTGTATAGCCACAGCCCACGCTCAGCCGGACACCGATCGGCCTCGGTTCAATACGTTATTACCCCAAACAATGAGCAGCGAGTCACAGTTTGCTTATTGTAGCCACACGCAAAGCTTAAAATCTGGGACTCTGGAGGCGGTTCCCCCCCCCCCCCCCCCCCCCCCCCCTCGGGCCCGGTGAAGATCGTGGAAAATTGTCACATGTAGCCTTATAATACGTTTCAACCAGCTACATCGCATGCTGATGGTATGTCTGTCTCTTTGGCCGTCGCTACCGAACAAGGCCATGCCGGTTTTTATACATTATTACTGAATCATAGGCTTAACTCATTTGAATGAAAGCTCGTTTTGAGCTTTCAAAGGTTGTGCTCGCGTCGTGCTTGCAACAACCATCTATCTTTTCTCATCAACCTCTCCTCTTCTCAATTTTTATTGACCTTTTGTTTGTTTGTTGGCGCTTGGACCAGCCCTCCTTTTGAATCGTGGCAAACTTGCAATTTGCAAGGTCGTGTGTTTGTTAGCATGTCCCTTTTCTTGGAACTCTCGCGCCTATCAACCTTTGCCTAGCCTAGAGCTAATCAAGATTCCTTTCTTGTAAGCTCGCCATCGGAGTCACTCTTCTTTGTTTCAATTTTCTTTAAAAGTCTTTTATACATTATTATTACTAATACAACGACGCCGCCTTCGGTGGCGGCACTACCTCCGACAGTGTTATGTGGATTCCCCCCCCCCTCCCCTCTCTCTCTCTCTCTCTCTCTCTCTCTCTCTCTCTCTCTCTTGCTTTGTCTCTCCCTCTGTTTCGCTATCTCTTGCCTCAAAATGTCTTCTCTCTCTATAGTACCGACCCACCCACTCTTTCAATGTGTGTGTGTGTGCACGCGCGCACTTCGACCTGCACACCACTCAACACACGACTCTCTCTCTCTCTCTCTCTCTCTCTCTCTCTCTCTCTCTCTCTCCAAGCTTGAGGAAGCGTAGCTCACACAGAACTGCCATGGAAAATGCAACTCACTTAGTCGAATGGAAGATTGTTGGACTCGTGGAGGCCATGACTTGTGAGTAGTAGAGTTAGGGTCATAGGGAGCCGGAGTATGTCTTGGAATCATTGTCATGAGGTGTCATTGAACATGGAACTGGAAGTTAAAAATTGGATCCTCTCTCTCTCTCTACATTGTAGAGAGAATAGTCACCTACAAAGAGGGATTACTTGGCACCAAGCAGCAACCCAATGCACTATGTGTGTGTGTGTGTGTGTGTGTGCATGTGTGTGTGTGAGTTTGGCGTTTCCACACCCCTTGTCATGCGCACATAGGCATGGATAACAAGATTTTGAACACTGCAAGCGTTTCACCCTTCCTTGCTTTGCCCACTCAGAAAATCTCCTTCACCACCTTGCAACCCCTTCACCACCTGCACGATGCCCCCCCCCTCCCTCTCCTCTGTCACACAAACGAAGGCCGCTATCCCTTGGTGCTTTGTGCTCTCTGCATCGACCCAATCTGCACACCCTCAACCGGTATTTTTGAAATTGAAAATGGCATGATATTCAATTGACACACATTTTTCCCGAACACGATCAGTGTGTGTTCTTCTTCTTCTCTCTCTGTGTGTGTGTGTGTGTGTGTGTGTGGTTCATGCACCTTGGCTAGTTGTCGCTGATTCATTGGCCTACCCTGGTTCACCATGCCATAGCTGGCGCCCCCACAACCTGCTACGACATTGTGATGGTTGACCTTAGGAGCCCGGCCATGATACTTAAGTGCCTATTTTCAACCAATTCGAGCCGTGGGTGAAGATACTTAAGTGCCTATTTTCAAAGGCTAAGAGGAGTAGCAACTAAGGTTTTGAATTGCCAAAGCATACACTAAGTAAACACATAAGTTTAATTAACATGGCTGACAATAACCAAGAGAGTAGAATTAACCAAGAGAGTAGAATGAACATTGATAACTTTAATTTTGCACATGAAAGTGCTAATAGTGATGTCCCCATGTTTGTTAATTATCTTGTCACTAGGTTGCAACAAGCTATGGGAAACCCCGCTTTGCAAGCCGAAGTTACTTAACAACTTCCTGCTTATGGGATTTCCTTTCCTCTCCAAGAGGAGAGAGAGCTTAGGAGGCCTCCTGATGAGACCCCCAAAAGAAGACTCTCTCCCATACGAAAGGAGGAATCCAAAGATCAAGAAAGTAATGAATCCCTAAATTCCTTTGAAGATGTGGCTCCACGAAGAAGGCGGACTAAACGATCGCCAACTCCTCCCAAGAGGAAACGGTTATCCCACAGTCCTCGTCCTCGTCACTCCAAAAGGGAAGAGGGGAAACCAAGGAAGAAAAGGGTAAGAAAGAGGTCACCCTCTTCTCCTTCTTCTTCACCTTCCTCCTCTACCGATGAAAGCTATGGCTATTCTCCGAAAGAATACAAGAGGGGAGGACATCACAAATCTTACCTTGCATGGCGAAGGTCACAAAAGCTAAAGAAGTTCAAAGAGGGAGGAAAAAGTATCTCTTTTCTCACCTATGATGGCACCTTTGGTGCTACCGACAAAGTATTGGCGGCCTTTGGAGACGAGGGCTTCATGGAGTCCTCCAAGCTATGCCATGTAGCTATGCACTTCCAACATTCGGCTCGTCAATGGTGGGCTAGCCTTCATGGCAACGACGAAGCCCCAAAGACATGGAAAACTCTACGAGTTTCCATTATGAAGCAATTCCTTGCAAGCGATGCAAAGGACAAAGTGCTCACCGAATGGCGGAGTTTGAGGATTCTCTCTCATGAGTCTATCCACAAATATGTGAACAAGTTTTGGGATTTACATCTCAAGGCTACTGTCTTTCAAAAGATAGACTTTGCTGAGAAAAAGCAACAATTTTGTGCGGGATCACCTGAAGAGATGGCCGAGTATGTCAACTCTCAACGGCATGATTCTATCAGCGAAGTAATCCACCATACTATGGTTGCTTCACGCATCAATTTCCAACAAGGGGTTAGACGGAATGTCAAGCCCATGGAAAATAAAGACAAAAGTGATGCAAAGGGAAAAATTAATGCCCAAAATTCTTCCCAAGGCCATTCCAACAACAACAACAACAACTCGTCCAAGGAGAAAGGAGTTTACAAAGGTAAAAATAAACTCTCTCCTGAAGAGCTTGAAACTTTTCGCAAGGATCACAAATGTTTTAAGTGTGGGGAGCAAGGACATGGTTATCATTCTTGCCCCAAAATAAATGCTCGCAATGAGACTCCTAGAGCTTGCACTATCAAAGCTCCAAAAGAGGATGCTCATTGCAAAGGATCACCTCTCTCCTATGCTTGGGGAAAGGTAAGGGAGCATGATGCCTCATCTTGTTTGACCCTGGTTCTACTCACAACTTCATATCAATGAAGTTGACCACCAAGTTGGGCATTCAAGCTTTTGAGATGGGAGATGGTGCAATTGCCGATGCCGCTTTCAAGGGACAACAAGCCTCCATTACTCCCTTGATTGGGAAGTTGAGGCTTCATGTCCAAAGCTATGTCGACAAAGAAGACTTCTTTATCTCTCCTCTCCAACATGAGGATGCTATCCTAGGGGTATTTTCAACCATAACAAAAAATTGCTTGAAACACATGAACACTTTGGACTTAGATCTAAGCAGATACACCTATGCATGCCTGGAATAATTATCAATGTGTTGGGATTAAAGCCCAATTGGCCTCTTATACGGATATGGCCGCCCGCCCGCCTAACTCACTTATCACTAAATCCTTTTATATACTCACATATACTTTTGTGGATAATAAAGGTTTTGGGAGATAACCCTTCAAACGATTCTGTGCGTATTGTGTAAGCTCTCTGCGTATCTGTGTGTGTGTGTGTGTGTGTGTGTGTGTGTGTGTGTGTGTGTGTGTGTGTGTGTGTGTGTGTGTGTGTGTGTGTGTGTGAGTCGATCTACACTCCGCTCCACGACTTCAATTGGTATCAGAGCGAGGTGCAATGCGTTTTGCATAATCGTGCGTGCGCATTTTTCAGGCAGATTTTGGATCCGAAGCTTGGAAATTCACATTCGGCATTCCAGGAGTGTTTCCACTAGGCGACCTGGGGTTTTACCCCCCTTTCGAAGCCGTTTATGCCCTCAGAATTTCGTTCTGAGCACTACATCAGAAGAAAAGTTTCAGCCGCAAAGAAACCCGTCTTGTGTAGATTGGCAAGCAGGAGGTGGTCGGCATCAATATCGGCATCGACATACATCACTCATTCGTCTTCAAAGCATTATCTATAGACCAGGTACACATATATATCATCAGATATATATATTGCAGTCTGCATTTCTACTTCTTGTGCTTGCCAGGTTCCAGGGGAGGTGTGGCCATACGACGGCTTGACACCACTGGCATGTATTGCAGATTGATGTACTGTGATTGTGGGTCTGCTAGTTGTGAGTCACGCTAGCAGACAGACAGCCGCAGTGGTCATAGGACAGTGATTGGTCTATTGTAGGATGTATGCTAGTTCTGGGAAGTTTGCTAAGCCATCTGTGAGGGTCGTGTGTGAGGTTTTTTGAAGCCAAGCACTGGGGGCTGTGTTACCCAGTGTGAGGTGGATTAGGTTGCTGGAGTTCCCCTCTACACGCATCCTCTTCGGCGACTTTTATCCCATAGGATGTATGACTTTGTGTAGACACTGGATTGCATCTTATGCGTCAAGCCGTTGAGACATTGTTCAGGGTTCAGTCTTGAGACAGATACAGGTTCTGTGATCGCCCAGACAGGAGACAGTGTTACAGGACAACATATTACAGAGATTTTTAGATTTGTCATTGGTCAGCTATTTATGATTGTTTTTGAGCTATCTTTTGGTTCCCAGAGCTCAGTTTATAGGCGAGACTCTGTCAAAATTTTTCAAAATACTGACAGTTCTTGAGGAGAGGTATTCAGCTTGTTGTTTACAGCTTGTTTATTGTGTACAAATGCCAGTTTACATGGGAAACTCTGTTGGATTTTTCCCAGGAGTAAACAGTTTGGCATATATGGCATCTTCTCAAAGTGAGACTCTTTACAACATAAAGAAGCTAAATGGCACAAACTTTCCATTCTGGAAGAAGCAGATTTGGTAGGTTTTGGTGCAGAAAAAATAAGTGAAGCCACTGAAGCTCAAAGGGGAGAGACTAGAAGGTATGGCTGAAGATGAGTGGGAAGAGCTTGACGAGTTAGCTTGTTCCACAATCATGCTGACACTGGCAAAAAATGTTTACTTCAACGTAGCAGAAGAGACTACAACGTATGGCGTATGGCAAAAGCTATGTGGTATGTACGAGAAACAAAGTGCTGCTTCTCACATTTACTGGCTCAAGAAATTGGTGGATTTGAAGATGAAGGAAGGGACAGCCATGTCAAATCATCTCAATGAATTTCACACAATTTTCAGCCAGTTAACAGCACAGGAGATAGTCTTTCCAGATTCAGTGAAGGCTATGTTTCTCTTAATCACTTTGCCAAACAGTTGGGATACTTTTCGCACAACGTTAAGTAATTCTGTCGCGCCAGAAGGTCTTACAAGTGCCAATGTAGAAGGCAGCTTGCTCACAGAGGAAGTGAACAGGAAGAACATTGACAAAGGCAAAGGCAATAGTGCTTTGGTCGTTCGAGGGAGACAACAGTCTAAAGAGAAGAAGGCTCAAAACCGAAGTAAGTCTCGTGACTCGAAGTCAAAGAATGACATAGAATGCTACCATTGTGGCAAGAAGGGTCACATGAAGAGATACTGTACGAAGTGGAAACAAGAAAAAGGCAAAACAAAGAGTTCTGAGCAAGATGAAAAGAAGAGTTCAGTGAAGATTGAAGAGGTGAATGTCACAGGATCTGGTTCAGACAGTGATTCTGGTATAGCAGCTGGTGACATCTTCTTCACAAGCAATCTTGATTCTGTTTTCTTGACTGCAGAGGATGGAAATGCTATGAGTGATTGGATTATTGACTCAGGGACATCTTTACATGTTTCTCCGCACAAAGAGTGGTTTACATCATATGTGGCTACTAAAGATTATGTCAGACTTGGAAATGAGCAGGTTTGTGACATGCTTGGAGTGGGAGATGTGCAGTTGAAGTTTGAAAATGGCTCCTCTTTATGGCTCAAGAATGTCAGACATGTTCCAGCAATCCGAAAGAGCTTGATCAGTACAGGGAAGTTGGACGATGCGGGTTATGTGACAGTTTTTGGGAACAGCGCTTGGAAGATCTCCAAAGGTTTGATGACTGTAGCACATGGCAGCAAGTCAGGAACTCTGTACACTTTACATGTTTCAGAGGTTAAAAACCATGTAATTAATGTGATTGAGCAGCCAAGTGTGTCACTGTGGCATTGTAGGCTGGGACATATGTCAAAAAGAGGAATGGAAATACTTTCTTGTTATGGTTATTTGCTTGGCTTTTCATTTCAAGATTTCGAGTTTTATTAGCATTGTGTTTATGGTAAGCACACACAGGAACCGCACAGATCAAAGAGGAATTGTAGGGACGAACGGTTAGCTCTTGTGCATAGTGATCTATGCGGACCAATGCCTAGTTTGTCACTAGGGGGAGCAACGTACTTTTGTACATTCATAGATGACTATTCTCGCAAAGTATGGGTTTACTTCTTGAAGCACAAGGATGAGGTGCTCAAGGTCTTTAAGACATTCTTGCAGCTTGTGGAGAATCAGAGTGGTCAGAAGTGAAGTGCTTGAGAACTGACAATGGTGGAGAGTACCTTTCCAAAGCTTCTCAAGACTTTTGTGAAGCAAAAGGGATAAAGCGGGAACTTATTGCACCATACAATCCTTCAAAAAATGGATTTGCAGAACGTATGAATAGGACCATACAAGAGAAGGTCAGAAGCATGTTGTGAAATGTTGAGTTGCCTGATGGATTTTGGGCGGAAGGAGTGGGGGCTACAACAGTCCATTTGATCAACAGGTCTCCTAGTAGGGTTCTGGATAAGAGTGCAGTGGCCGAGATGCTATGGACAGGCAAGGCACCTTCGTATAAGCATCTCAGAGTCTTTGGTTGTGAAGCTTATAGCCATATTCGTATAAGTTAGAACCAAAGAGCAAGAAGTGTATATTTCTTGGCTACAAAGAATCGGGCGAGATGGGTTACCGGCTTTGGGATCCTGAGTCGAGAAAAGTCATTCGTAGCAATGATGTGCATTTCAATGAAGCCAAGTTTCACGCTAAGCCAGAGAAGACAGAGGAGATCAGAAGAGTTGTCTTCAGGGAAGATGGACCTAGTGCTAGCACATCAAGACAACATGGTCAGGCTCAAAAACAACCTATAGAGGCTAGAGGGGCAGAATCAATTGTTGTGAGACGTTCTGAGCGTGTCTCCAAACCACATGATCATTATGTGCCATCTCTAAATTATGTCATGCTCACAGATTGCTGAGAACCATCTTGTTACAAGGAAGCATTACAAGTGGTTGACTCGAAAAATGGCAGTTAGCCATGCAGTCAGAGATGACAGCTCTGCATAAAAACCAGACATGGAAGCTAGTTAAATTACCAAAGGGCAAAGTCAGAGGAGACACTGACTCAGATTATGCAGGAGACTTGGATAAGAGGAGATCTACATCAGGCTATGTCTTTACATTGGCTGGAGGTGCCATATCATGGCGATCTCGATTACAAGATTGTATTACGTAGTCTACTACAGAAGCTGAGTATGTTGCACCAAATGAGGCATGCAAAGAAGCTATTTGGCTTGGTAGATTGGTAGCAGACTTGGGAATCAAAGTAGATATGCCAGAGTTATATTGTGATAGTCAAAGTGCTATACAATTGGCAAAGAATCCAGTGTTCCATTCGAAGACTAAGCATATTGATGTGAAATGTCACTTCATTAGGGAAGTACTTGAAGACAAGCAGATACAACTGCTGAAGATCCACACCAAGGACAATCCTGCTGATCTACTCACAAAGGGACTTCCAGGAGAGGGCTTTGTGCATTGTCGTGAGTTATTGGCATTGGATAGATGGCAGCCATGTAAATCTTTGTACATTTATGTTCATAGATTTACAGTTACTTAAAGTGCCACATTGGACTTTAAGTGGGAGGTTGTTGGGATTAAAGCCCAAGTGGCCTCTTATACGGATATGGCCACCCACCCACCTAACTCACTTATCACTAACTCTTTGTATATACTCACATATACTTTTGTGGATAATAAAAGTTTTGGGAGATAACCCTTCAAACGATTCTCTGCGTACTGTGTAAGCTCTTTGTGTATCTCTGTGTGTGTGTGTGTGAGAGTCGATCTACGCTCCGCTCGGCGACTTCACAATGAAAGTCACGAAGTAAAGGTAATTACCCAAGGATGGATTTTGCATAGGCCCACAAACATCACTAAGCACAAGTTGTAACCTGTATGTAGCCCTTACAAACCATACTTTGGAAACTTTGAACACTGCATCTTACCCAAAATCTAGCCTTTATAAACATGCTTAGAAGGTGCTTCAAGTGGTGGCAAAGAAGTAACCATATCAGATATCTTTGGGGCTATATCTATCATCCACAAATTTGATAACAAGTCCAAGTCATGCAAGTGAAGATACAAACAAAAGGTTATTTTTTATCCTTGGTACATAGAGTGCATCAACAAGCATGAAAGGACTCCCATTTGCATTAGCTAGCACAATCTTTCCAACTCCCTTGACCGTATAAGAGGCATTGTTGGCACAAGTGACCATAGTCCCATGAGGATGGCATCGAGAGAGGCAAACAAGTCACCATGCAAAGTAATGTGCTTTGTAGCACCACTATCAAAGTACCAAACATGTGACTCTATAGCAGCTGACATACATGCATCATGAAAAGAAGGATCATACGTACACTCTACACTAAATGGCCACTCTGCATGTACATCAACATCACAATCTCCATTTACAAAAAAATCCTATAATAGTTTGACTAGTAGATCCATACTCTTACTCCTTGGCTTCTTTTTCCTTCAACTTAGGACAATGCTTTATCAAGTGATCATTAGCTTTGCAATAATGGAAATGCATCCTCTTCTTGCCTTTTCCACCAGAATCCTAGATGAGTTGCCACCAGCAGAAGCACTAGACATAGATAATGTGCTACTCACATAAGAACCATGAGAAATAGTTACATGTTATTACCACCTTCTCTATGAGCATCAACAAAAGCTTGTTCAACTGCATGTTTCTTAGCCTTGATCTTTCTTGAAAGTGAATCTTGTAATAGCAATGTGCATAATGCATCAAACTTGATAGCTTGAGGATTTCTTTGGGTCATAAGTTACCAAAAGTTTGTGGTAAGAGTCTAGCAATGCATTGAGAACAATTTGTACAAGTGAACTGTAAAAAAAAACTTCACCCATAGAAATGATTTGCTCATTGATATCCTTGATGCCAACAAGAAAAGTGTCCATGTCATCTTCCTCTTGCATAATCTAATTCGACTCCATCTCTTTAGGTAGAAATGCAACTTTAGCCTCATAACAACTTGCATAAAGACTATCCAGAGTATCCCAAGCTTGTATTTCTCGTTTTGTTGAGTGAATGTGAGGAGTAATAGTGATCTTCACAAATAATGAAATCAATGCATGAGCCTACGCATATCTAATATCCTAATGAGATTGCTCAGATGTAGGAAAAACAACTCTAGCAAACAATAGATCTGCTAGAACCTGGGTCGAGGCCGCTCACCGATGTCGATGATGTGGTGTCGGTGTCAAAGCCAGATTTCTGTGTGTGTGTGTGTGTGTGTGTGTGCCTGAGAGTGGTGACGATGTTGCCTTCCGCCACCGGAAAGAAGCCTAAAAAAACCGAGACGAACGCCCTGGGAGATGTTGCAAAACCCTGCTCTCTCTCTCTCTCTCTCTCTCTCTCTCTCTCGCACACACACACACACACTCGCTTGGTCTCTCTCTCTCTCTCTCTCGCTCGCTTTCTTTCTATCTCTCAAGCTTTCTTGCTCACTCTCTTTTTTGAGAAAATCTCTCTCTCTCTCAGCTTTGCCACAACTTTGCTCTCTATCTCTCAGCTGATGTCTCAAGCTCGCTCACACGCTTGGCGTGTGTGAGGGTCGAGGAGTCGGGGGGGGTGGTCGAGGGTTCCGTGGGATCAAGCCCTTGCACACAAGGATGTAAGGCTCAATTTTTCCAAAAAAATTTGATTTTAGTTGCTCCCTCTTGGGAGTGACTAGTGCCAAGACCGGGCAGTGAGTGTGTGTGTGTGTGTGTGTGTGTGTGTGAGAGGAGAGAGAGAGAGAGAGAGAGAGAGAGCAAAAGCAAGGAGTTCAGAGCTACTCCCGGCTTCTTTTTGTGTTGCCCAACTCTACTGCGCTCCCACGATTGGGCTCGATTCCCTGCTCGCTGTTTTGCTCGATGTGCTAAGCCTTTTTCCGACTTCTTCTCGGTGCTGCCTCGATTCTCTGCCTCTGCTCGGCTTGCTGCTTGTGCTCGGTACTGACTGCCTTCGTTGCTCACGGGCCTGGCTGCCATGGAGTGCCTGTTGCACCCCTCGATTTGCCTTGCTGCCCGACTACCCTGCCTTTGAATTGCTTGCTATTAGCTTTCCTTTGCTCGACACTTGCTCTGCTTCCCATGCCCAAACCCGATTTGCTCAACTGTCTGCTCGAGCCTTTTGGATTCGATTCTCCCTTACAATGCTTTGACTAGCACTGTCGGTTCCTGCAGAGCTACCAAGCTCACAATTCCAAGATTTTCTTTGGGCTTGCTGCACGCGCGGGCAGCCTGAGCTTGGGTGCCCTGCGCTCTGATACCAATTGATGGATGCTATGGAGTGCAAGGGAAGTGAAGTAGAGAAGGGAAGGGGATGGAGTAAGGACCCTGTGTTTGGTGGAGCATAAGAGACTCTCTCCTCCTTATTTGCTTTATGAACAAACAAATGAGTAGGCCCGGCCACCCAATGAATTGAGTTTTTTTTGTTCTGGCGTCGTGTCTTCCTGAGTTCTTGCCCAACTTCTAAAGCACCGCACCACCCAGTGTTGACTCACATTAGATAGCTACAACTCATTATTCAAACGGTGTAGCTAGTTTCAATGAAGAAAACCAATGTTCTCATGAATTGAGTTTTTAATTCTGGCTTCATGTCTTCTTCAGTTGCCTTCTCATATTCTGACAACCAACCGCACGTAAACATCTGATGTGTGCCCTTGGTGATTGTTGCGATAGATGTATTTGGTCATGAGAAGCTCATCGTGTGGAGATCACACAAAATCACTTTTGTGGGAAGGAGTGTTTTGCTTGCGCTGTAATTGAAGCAGCTTCTGCTTTCATGTGTGATCTTTCATTTGATGACCTTGATATCACCTTTGTCTTGCTTTACTATCTCTGTGCAATCAACCAGCTACCATTCTCTACTACCCTCTAATAGTTTGCCATGTCAACAACATATTATTCAACTGCCATTACCATCTGATAACAAAAATTTCACATTGCCATCAATGAAACTAGACATTTTGTTTAGCATATCAAGAAAAGCTGTGACGATAACAATGTAGCACATAACATATGGCATTGTAGAAAACACGTAACTATCATTCAACAAAAATAGTGTTTCTAATTATTTAATGCTTGTAGCAAAAATAGTTTGCTGGTTTTTTGGATGCTAGAGAAATTCCTTTGGTCCATGCTTAGTTATCAATGCATCCTTTTTTCATGTCATAAATGTAATATCTTTGTGCTTAAGTATTAAAGGGTTCATTTTGCATGTCATAAATGTACTTCTCAAAGGAATTACTAGTAGTTGTATACATCCTTTGTAGGCCATTAATTTATGCTAATTTTTCTCAAACTTTAGTCGAATAGGTGCTTTGGAGTGAAGTGGTTTACCCTTGTGCCTTCAAAATGCAGCCATACATGTTGCTTTAAAAGTACAACCAGTAAAATGTTCTACATACATGTAAGGAGCTCTACTGAGACTTTGACGGCTTTGCTGCAATTATTAGCATGTATTTTTTTGAATTTTGAAACTTTTTTTTTGAGGTTGTATTGCTTGTAGTGATAGGTTAGTGGAAGGAGTCGGTCTAGCACGGTGTTATCACGTTTCTAGTGAAGACCTTCATTTTGTTGGCCATTGATGATTTTGCATCCCCTAGCCACTCAATCTACAACACATTGACTACCTTATCTAATGATTTTAAGTGTCTTTAGGATGTTGAACACCCATTCCACATGAGGTAGCTGTGTCTTCATTTAAGTAATCTTGCTGATAATCCAATTTCCTAAATTACGCCTCTCCATTTCTCAAACTACACGAAGTTAGACTCTGTAAGTTGTTTATCTCTTGAAGCAAAAGAGTGACGTTTTCACTTTCGTTCAAAAGTTCCTAGCATTGGTCAAGAACCAATCGGGCAGAAAGCTTAAAGCTTTACACAGTGACAATGGAGACAAGTACATCTCCTCCGAGTTCAAGGACTTTTAGAGTAAAAGAGGCATTTGAAGACAATTTACCACGCTTACACACCCACCCAAAACGATGTGGCTGAAAGGATGAATAGAGCCATTCGGGAACAAGTCACTTCTATGTTGTCTACGGCCAACTTACCTCACGAATTTTGGGGAGAAGCTGTTACAACGGCTTCTTACTTGATCAATCGGTCACCTAGGACACCACTAAAGTACAAGGCTCCGCAGGAGATGTGGATACACAACTCATAAGTGATATTCAACGAGTCTAAGATACATAAAAAGCCAGTGAAAGACATTGAGTATTGCAGAGTACGGTTTAAGGATGTTTCCCTACCACCAATTATACAGAATGTTGGATGTGCTAGTGATGCACCTTCCACAAGTACACACACACACACACACACACACACACACACACACACACAAAGAGAGAAAAATCCGACAATCAGGCACTTCGGAGATCTACTTGTACATCTCATGCACTTGAGCATTTTGAGCCGGGATTGAACTACTTGCTAGTCACTAATTACGATGAACCCACTTGCTACAAAGAGGCCATTCAAATGGCTGATAGCATGAAGTGGGAAGAGGCTATGCAATGTGAGTATAACCCGATTTTAGCCAATGGAACTTGGGATTTGACAGAGTTACCTACGGGTAAACAGGCATTGCCATGCACATGGGTGTACAAGAAGAAGTATATCACAAATGATCTGGAATATAAGCATAAGGCAAGATTGGTTGCAAAAGGGTTCAAGCAAAAGAAAGGCGTGGATTTTGATGAAATCTTTTCTTCAATGGTCAAAATGACTACGTTGCATCTTGTGCTTGGTCTAGTAGCCATCAAGGACTTGAAATTGGTCCAAATGGATGTGAAGACATCATTTCTTCATGGGGATCTTGAAGAGGATGTTTACATGAAACAACCAGAAGGTTTTGTGATAAAGCCTAAGAAGCCAACACGGGTAGAACTGGTGTGTAGACTCAAGAAATCTTTGTATGGATTAAAGCAAGGCTTAAGGCAATGATAAATCAAGTTTGATAAGTACATTCATTCCGAAGGTTACATATAGAGCCAAGAGGATCACTGCTTGCACACAAAGAGGTTCAACGATGGTTCCCTCATCATTCTGATTTTGTACGTGGATGATATGCTCATAGCTGGAAAGTCAAAAGATGAGATTGCAATTCTCAAGGATGCCTTAAGCAAGCAGTTTGCTATGAAAGATTTGGGTGATGCACATCACCTTCTTGGTATGCGTGTCAAGAGAGATCACAAACATGGTATACTTGAACTTTTGCAGGAAGAGTATATTCACAAGGTCTTGCAACGTTTTAATATGCAAAGGGGGATAGCATTGAGTACCCCAATGGCAGCATACAAAAAACTTAGCAAGCATGATTGTCCCAAATCGGATGCAAAAAAGGCAGAGATGGAAAAGGTGCCATATTCTTTGGCAGTTGGCAGTCTTATGGTTGCCATGGTTAGCACACGGCTAGACACTGCATATGCAGTGGGAGTGGTCAGTAGGTTTATGGCAAATCCAAGTATAAAGCATTGGGAAGTAGTGAAGCACATCTTGAGATACATCAAGGGCTCAGCTAGCAAGTGCGTATGCTTTGGGAACAGTGATGCATCCATAGTTGCATACACTGATTCGGATTATGCGGGTTGTGTGGACACTAGGCAATCCTCATTAGGATACATATTCTTGTTTGCTGGAGCGACAGTTTCTTGGAGATCATGTATCCAGAGTTGCACTTCGTCTTCCACCAGTGAGGCAGAGTATGTTGCAATTTCTAGTTCCAGTAAGGAAGCTATGTGGTTATCTCGTCTAGTGGGAGATTTTGGTATACACCAAACTCTAGTGCTACATTGTGACAGTCAGAGTGAGATTGTGTTAGCAAAGAACCCTGTGTTTCACTCCATGTCAAAACATAGAGAGGTAAGGTATCATGTGGTACGGGATATTTTAGCTAACAAATGCATTGAGTTAGTCAAAGTTCACATGGCTGAAAACCCAGCGGATACTCTAACCAAGAGCTTGGCCGCTATTCACACATTGCATAGAGATGATGGACGTAGGGTGAAGCTAGGGTCATGCTTCACGTTTTGTACATTTGTACATTTAACCACTTGGGCCACGTTGGCCTTCAAGTGGGAGATTGCTGGGTTTCAGGCTTGTGGCTGGGTTGTGGTCAGGCGCTCGCCCACCTACTCATTTTTTTGTTCATAAACAAAATAAGGAGGAGAGAGAGTCAATAACTCTTTTACACTCTACCAAACACAGGGTCTACTCTTCATCCCCTTCCCTTCTCTATTTCACTTCCCCCTGACTCCATAGCATCCATCAATTAGAACTAACTGCCCCGTTTGAATAATTAGTTATAGCTATCAAATGTGAGTCAAAACTGGGTGCTTTAGAAGTTGGGCAAGAATTGAGGGTGGATCAATCGATAGATTGAACGCAATCATAGAGGTCAATAAACATCAGGCAAGGGGCACAAGAGGGCTGGAAAAAAACCTGGGAGGCAGATTGACGGTTGAGAACCTGTATGATCATTTTGACCTTGATCAAAACTTCAAAAATCTAGTTTTCCCATTTCCATTATTGTGATGACTATGTTTAGAAGGATGATCACATGTATATATGCACATAGTTCCATTTCATGCAATGTGTTTGCTTGACTAGGGCCTTGATCCCTAGTGACAACTATCTATGTTTTTGTGAATGCTCGTTGTGTAGAAGAGAAGAAAATTGACGAGGAAGATTGTTTTGGTTTGAAGATTGAAATAGATCAAGCCATGCTAAATTATCAAAGCGACGATCCAACATAACACTAGAATACAAGCCATTGGCACATAGCCAATTTATTGGGGGACTACCATTGAATCTTCTCTCAGAGACTAGAAAGAAGTAGATGGTATAACTTGGATCATTCAAGTCACTCTGCTGTTACTTTCTATAGATTTGGAGAGGATGCCTCAAATCACATTTGAACTAGATTGGAAGAATCTTGGATTTTTCAAGAAGTAGCATTCAATGTGCTAGGGATTTTTGCGGATGTTTTTCCCACTTGCAGAGATAGTGGTACCCAATTCCCTTAAAGAGGCATCGTAGAAAACTTTGAATAATGGAAATTTTTGTCCTCTAAGTAGGCGTAGTCAATAGTTTGCAGTGCTACTTGTGCTAATGAGAGATATGCCCGCCTTCTAGTGATAAATTGTGAGTCATGAGTGTGTGTGTGGGATTGCTTATGGATTGCAAGGAAGAGGCAACATGAGTATATCCAAGCATAGAGCTTGTTGATCAAAAAATGTGGTAGCATAGCTAGGTGGTTGACAAGTGTAAGCCTGGGGAGTCAAAATGTCTTTGGACAATAGGGCTCCTCTTGTGGGTTCTCAACAATGATATCTATTGCAAATAGTTTTAGCCTTGGGATTGTAGCCCAAAGCACCTACTCAAATCAGTTCAAAGTTTCTATTGATCCTATTCAAACTAGTTCAAAGATATTACGAAGCATCAAAAGCACACGCCATCTATGATAAGCTTGAAGACCATCAAATACTATTGGCATCTCTACAGTAGTACTAAAAATAACCAAAGAGACATCATAGTTTTTAGCATTGTGACAAGGTAGCCCAAAGCACCCATTCAAACTACTTCAAAGTTTCTATAAACCCAATTCACAACAAATAATAGACAACCATAACATAGTAAAAAAGCTGAAAGCCATCATTTAGTTAATAGCATGGGCATGATGTTTACAAATGAAATACACAAATGTGTCCTTCAATGGCAACACAAAATCTATAATAAAACTAATGAAGTCCAAAAAGCTTCACAAGAGTTCATTGGCTTTAAAATACATGCCCTCGGCACCATCTCATTGATCATTTGTTGGTATATCACTCCTTCGATGTGCTAGGATGGGAACTCGCACCTTGCTTAGAAGCCATCTGCACACAAGATTGAAAGTTCTCACAAGCTGGAAAATTCACTCTCCATAAGAATATAGCAGACACTTGTAAATTTATCTCTGACCCCACAGTAACATAAAAAAGCAATACTAGCCTTTATATAGGTGCAAAAAACAATGTTAACAATAGGACCACCCCTCACATGCAATTGTACAAGAAGCCATCAATCTCACTCGTGGCAAAATAGACCATGTTAGGCCATGTAGCAGCCATAAACTATGTTGCAAGGGCTTCATCAACTAGAAACAAGCCTCTTTAGAGAAGACAGGTCAACCACATGGCGTATAGCATAAACATAGACCTCCAATTGTCATAATGGTTCCCTTCGCATCCCCCCCCCCCCCCCCCCCCCCCCCCCCCCATAGTTATGATGCTAGCCTTTGTCTCTCATGCACAATTATTCACCAGCCTTGATCTTGCATGCACAGTTATGCATTGGAATTCATCTTGCACGTAATCCTTTGCAAGCGTTGGGTTGACCTACAAAACAAAAAGGATCTTTTCTTTACAAAACATAAAATATGGGGGCACCATGACATGTGTCTGCAATCCATGCACTCCTCATCAATGGCTCACAATTTGCATAAAATCTCCACCTTCTCCCTATGGCCTTCTACAAGCAAAAAATTCTACCCTTTTCAATGTAAAGATATGTTCTAAAACAAGACCACCCATAAAGCACTCAAAGAGAAAAGATGCTCAAAGATTTGAGAGGGTAAGAAACATTTGGCAGCACCAAGGTGGCTCTTTGTGCATCACGATCTACATGCCCCTCCCTCATGAACTATAGCCTCAAAGGAGGGATCATGTGGAGGATCCCATCATGCACTGTATGTGGGGGTCAGATGTATGCATCACAGTGCGGATGGTGCAAGGGCATCCCCCTGGTGGGGGATCTTGATTGTTCTGGCACAAAGTGCTTGTCTCCCCCTTAGTTTGGTGTACCTTTTTTGTCTCTGAGAGGTGGCCTTCCCTCCCTCCTTCCCTTGGAGGAGAAATTTTCAACCTTGAGATTCTTTTGGTGGTTGCTTAGCATTGGTCTGAATAACTTGTGATAGGGAATTCTCAGCCCGGTGCAAGCATCGAGTAATGGCTTGAGCTTTTCTCCCATTATAGCCTATTTTAGCTTTCATGGTGGATGTTGTTTGATACATGATGGATGTGGGTAGCTTGTTTCTTCCCAATGCTCAGCTGGTGCATTCCTCTAGTTCATGTATGCTCTACTGTTGAAAAAAGAGCTTGCATTCAATTAGCTACAATAAGTTACAATGGTGTACTTTGATTGTAGTGCTCAGGTAGGACGTGTTTCAAAGATTGTTCTCCTTTTTTCTCTGAGAAAATTTAGCTCTCCTCTATGCAATATAGCCACATGGCCCTCCATGTTCACCTTAAACCATTCCACATCAAATATATCCACTTCAAATCCTTCTTGTAATCCACTCACAAAATTTTAAGTAACTCTCCAAAATACAAGATTCTTGCCACCATTAGATCCACTTTTGATGATGGTTGTTGACTAGACTAGTCAAATTTTCCATTGACTCCACAATCAAACGTGCATCACTTGTGTCAACCTACCCCACCTTGAAGTGGAAACCTTTACACCAAGATATTTTATATGACTTTTACTACACAAAATTGAGTGTCAGCCAATAAAACCATGCCAAACAAGCATAAGGATCAGAGATTATAGATTTACTTGAGGGCTACAACCTCTTTAAAATTCCTACTCCTCATTTGTCACTTGTTTACCTTATTTTTGTGCCCTGACCATAGCATTGTGTAGCCATCCCATTCTAAAGGCATGTCGTGCAAATTGTCACTCTTGCTTTGGATCCTTCTATTATGCACCAAGCCACTTCTGCATCATTGGATTGTGAAGCATACAAAATCAATTGACTTTTGCCTCTTGGTTATTCTCTTCTACATGCATCACCTGCCAAAGCATGTCATTCCATAATCAATGTAGATGGTAGGAACAAATTCTAATTAAGCAGTTGGATTGGTAATTCTTAGGGATAGTGTCTGCGGTAACTAGCACAATGCACGATAGTCAAAAGTCCAGTCGAATGACTATAAAGCTATAAATAGGGCTCCATTTTGAGGGAATCCTTGACCTAGCCATTGATTTGTATCTGCATCTATTTTCAAATCCCAATTTGTCTTGACTAAGTGCTTTATGCTCTATATCTTGTAACTCCAATTAAACTCTGAGAAAATTTGACTCAATGTGCTGTACTAGTTTACTCTAAATACATTCTAGTTCCTGTGTTCATTCTTATTTCCACTTTAATATGTATTTTAGTTCCAGTCTTACTTTCCATTCCACTCTTGCCTGATCTGAAGTTCTAAGTTGATATGGACTAACTCTAACTAGCTTGGAATAGATGTAAGTGTTTAGCTCATTCCATTTTGGTGATCACGGTGGCTTGATCTAAGTTGCTCTTGACAGAAATATTATCTCCCAATTGGTATTAAAGTTCTCAAAAATCACTCATGTTGCCCAGACCAGTTTCACATGGCAGAAGGCCAGCTACCAGATTCATGGATGATTTGGACTGTGTCAGCCCAATCTAGAACGAGTCAGATCAAGGCTTTGAGACTGAGAGAGAACCTAGGAATGAGACATACATTCCTCTAGGACAAAGCATAGCGGACCAATACGCATGTACTAGTATTGGTAGGGGTAGATACTAGGGGGTACTAGCGGAGGCAGGGACAGAGGTGAGTTTACAAAAAAAAAGCTTAAAATGTTACATGTGTGAGAAATATGGTCACTTTGCAGCTTAGTGCACGAATGCCAGCAAGCCAAAGGTACCTGAACAGAAGGCACTAGAACTAGTGTCATTCATAACCGTGACAAAAAATAAGGGATTTGTCATTGAAGAAATCCCAAATGAAACTTAGAAAGAGTAAATTGTTGAAACCAAGTAGTGGGATCAACAGAGAGCAATCTGGAATGCAAAAGGCAAAGAGAAGATAGTGGATGAATGGTAAGAGCAGTGAGAGCTGATAGATAAAATTACAAAAACTCTAGCAAAAAAGATGCCAGAACAACCAGTGTGTTTTGAGGCTGGAACAATTCAAAAACTCTTGCCCTAGTCCTTAGGGGCACAGGAGGAGCACCAAGGGGAGAAGTCAGTATGTGGACTAAATGAGTCCATGATAGTTGCAGTTCAAAGTCTGGTTGAAGAGGTACGACAAGTCAGATTAGACTTGACCAAATTTGGAGCCACTAAACTGACGAAGGACCAATCAAAGTGTCCATCATAGGGTCAACCAGCAAACAACCAGACAAGGAAAGACAATCGAGTAGAACTCTGAAGATAGCCAAAAGTAGAAAAATTCCAATTTAGATCGTAGCTCTGGTAATGAACACAATGAAAGCAATGGTTTGTGAAAAATTGGAATTAGATGACATCAGATGCACATTACCAAAGGTTGCAAAATTCATCATGCAAAAAAGAAAAGCAGAGGCTGAAGCAAGAGCACTGGACCTGAAAGCCATCAAAGATGATGAGGTTCTAGTTATTTAGGTTGATTATAAGTTGAGAAAGCAGTGGGAACCATTATCTGGTGTGATATTGGATGGGGGAGCTTGTGCCAATATCCTCAAAGAGCATTTAAGGCAAAAATGGAGGACTATTGATTTGAAGCCAGCACCATTCAAAGTGAGAATGATTGACCATTGGGTGGTTCAGGTTACTGGACTGATCAAGAACATGCATATCAGAGTCGATAAAGAGAATTTCAAGACTAGCTTCCTGGTGTTGGATATACAAGGAGCATATGGGATGCTTCTAGGCAAACCATGGCTTGGAACTGCTGGTCTTCGAACTGTAGTACACGACTGTGTCAACCAGACACTGACAATTTAGGGACCCAACATGAGAATTTAGATAAATATTGATAACACTAGAAGCTGGAAGAAAGCTTTGAGACCAAAAGAGTTGTGCAAGAAATATGGAACAAAGAAGATTGAGATAATGCTTGCTTCAATGAACATCTTTCCATTAATAGAGATAGATTTGATGATATGCTAATGGACAAAGAACAAGCTAAAAGATAGAATAAGTAGTACCCAAAGCAATTCACTAAGTTGAATGATGGGGAAAGATGAGTTTAGTTAGCTGGACAACCACCAGAGCAGCAAAGGAGAGATAAGTTTGACTTCAAACCAACAAAGAAAACCACTCAGGCAAACTCAGATCAGGGGAACCCAACAATTGATGAGATAAAAATTGAGAATGATTTATTGGAGTTGAGCAAACCATATATGTTGGTGGTATTAGGACTAAAAAGGAAGTTGATTCACTGGCTAATGAAAAGGGAGGCGGACCAAATTGGTTTCTAGATGATCAAGAAGTCAACGAATGGGATCTTGGCTCAGAGGAGAACCCTCAAATGATTAAAAGTAATCAGCATCTAAAGACAGAGGTCAAGGAGAAAGCAAAGTCACTATTCCAAAAATACAAAGATGTATGTGCCTAGGAACACACAGATTTGAAAGGAATAGATCTATAGGTGAGTGAACATCAAATACCACTAAAACTAGATGCCAAGCTAGTAAGGCTTTAGAGATATAGGATGAACCCGAACTATGCCAAGAAAGTTAAGGAGGAGATAGACAATCTTCTCAAGGCAGGGTTCATAATGGAGGTGGCAAGTAGGGACTGACTATTTCCAATAGTGGTAGCCCTATCTGGTTACAAGGAGCTGACTACACAACAAGCTTTAGTTGTTTACAAGCCTTCAAGTGAAACCCAAGGGAAGGTTAAAGGCAGTCAGATATAATCTAGCTCAGATTCACAGTCCGATGCAAAATCGCATTGTTCTACTACTATGTTTGCATTAAACAAGAAGCTTCAAATTTAGGACTTCCTCCATGATGACATAGCATACACCAATTTTGAGTGATCTCATATACTATTTGTGGGAGCCAGTCATATGATTCATGATTGGAAGTCACTCAAGTATCATAATCGGAATATTTCCCAACCTCCACCTCATGCCAGCTGTGTTCAGTTTCTGGACAGAGTGCTTGAATGGTTCCTGACCATTCATATGTTATGGTCAATTCTCATATAAAGGAGAAATCTACAACAAATCTAAAGAGCCTTGGCCTACAACTGGAAATGCTTTTGGGAGAGAAACCAACTTATAAATGTATAAAGGATATTCACATATAGATTAAAGATATGCCGGTTCAACTACAGATTGTTAGAAAATTTTTGAATCATAAACTTAACCTGCTTTTGGAAGGTAATGCTACAAATAGGAGAGGACCTAGAGGAACATGAAAGGAATCTCAAAAGTCTTTATCACCTAGTCCACATTTCCAAGAAAATGATGCATAGGAGAATCAAATTGTGATGAGTTTTATTTAATTCATTCTAGATTCTCCAACCTTGATGTAAACTTACCTTCTAAGGAAATTAAGCTTCCCAGATTCTTTCCTGCTCTTTACCCAACCTATTCTAAACCATTAGATTAGTAGACATACATCAGAATAGTGGATGGTATGAAAGAGTTACTTCAGAATGGACAACTTTAATGAAGCTATGAAGAAAGACAAAGTCCATGATCTGTAGAAATATTTGGAGAACTTTAAGTTACAAAGGGACCGATTTTGAATTCACATTTGTTACTAGCTAATAAAGATCACTAATCAACTCCTCCAACTCACTACGGAAGTCTCCAAGATCCATGAAAAGGAGTTTGCCAATCCAACAGCCTCTAAACCTCAATTGAGGGAGGTGATTGAGGTCATGTTTGAAGCCAAAATCAAATGTAACCAAAGGGCTAGATTCACATGGCTTCCTATTGTCACAAGTTAACCAGAGCTAGACTTACTAGAGGAAGAAAGACCCTGTATGATCCTGACACAAAAACTTGGAACGCCCTTACATTGTACGAGTTTGAAATGAAGATGACATGCAAGGATCAACTTGAGTAGGAGGCCCTCTACCAGTTGATTTAGAAGGAAAATCAAGGAGGTCCCAATGTGCCACCAAGAGTCCTTTACCGACCACTCAAGAAGAAGGTTCATGATAAACAAAAGAAGGTTCAATGGATTGAAACTATTTGTTCAGGGTATATGCCAAGACATAATCCCCTATTTTAAATTCTTTTGAGCATGCATGCTTGTTGAAGAACTCCTTTTGGCTCCTTTTTTTAGCATAGATAGATGCTATCGCTTGAAGGTGTAGCTCATCTAGCCTTTTCAATTCATCTATCCTTGATGACAATTCATGATCGGTCCATTCTAGTTCTTAGGTACTTGCGCACAGTTGGGATTAAGAATTCAATCAGGAGAATGGCATTAAGACCAAACACCATATTGTAGGGTGTCATTCCAATGGATGTCTTATAGGCCACTCTATATGCCCACAAGGCCAAATGTAACTTCTGGTCCCAATCTGTTTGTGATTTCGTCACAATTTTTGTCAATGTTGTGCAAAGTGTTTTATTAGTGGCTTCTGCCTGACTATTGGCTTGTGGATGATATGGGACATACTTCTTATGAATAATCATTCATCAAGAATATTTTTAATAACCTCATTTAGTAAGTGTGTGCCTCTATCACTGTCAATTTCTATTGGTGATCCATATCTTACAAAGACATTTTCATATAGAAATTGTGCAGTTGTTCTGGCATCTGCTGTTTGGGTGGCTTTTGCTTCAACCCACTTTGTGAGATAGTCTGTGGCAACAACAATGATATATTGGGCATGAGATTTGTAAGTGGGTGATGAGATTGGTCCCACAAAGCCTAAACCCCACTTAAAAAATGCTATTGCTCCCATCATTGGCCGTAATGGTATCTCATCTCTTTTTAAGGGTACTTCGGTACGTTGGCAATCATCGCATCCTTCAACATATTCATCCGCATCCATTTGCAATGTAGGCCACCATATTCCAGTAGTTAAGACAATTTAAGTTGTCTTATCTCCCGAGGAATGGCCTTTGCTAAGTCCTCCATGTGCTTGCTCTAAGATAGTCATTTTTGATAGCATGTATCCTGGTTTGGTTATCCTTTCCTCTCTTGTAGGGTTGATTCTCAATGAGTGTGAAGTCGCGCGCTTCCAACACAATGGCTTGTTGTTTGGATCTTGTGATATTTTTGGGGAATGTCCTCGTTGTTAGATAATCAACTATACATTGACTCCATTGTGGTTTGAATGCAATATGAAACAATGTGGCATGGTCCACTGACAGGTTTCTCCTGCATGTAGCACAATTTAGAACATAACTATGTACATCTGCATGCATATCATGTCAATATACCCTAGTTGCTTCAAGTGCTGGTGTGATTTCTTTTGAGAGCAATGGAAAACTATGTCTTGTACATGGGCTTCCATGAGATAGCACTCATATTCTTTCAGATTGATGCATAGCCGTAGTATTCCTTCGGAGCCTAGATAGTACATTCGCCCACCTATTAGCTGAAAGTTTTTTGCTTGCATGATTGTTTGTTGCTTATGTGTCTATTTCGTTTTATTAGATTCTTCAATGTAGATCAAAAGATTGACTACCTCTTGAGACCATTTTGGAACCATCTTGATGTTGAACATGCAAGTGAAAGGTATATCATAATCCACTCCTTCAGGTGATTTGCCATTGACTAGCCTAGAGAGATGATCTGCTCTAAAGATGTGTTTTTCCTTTTTTTACCACAATCGTGAAATCAAACCCAAGCAATATGATGAACCAATGAATGATTTTCCCTATATTGCAAGGTTTTTTCACTAGATACAAGAGGGCTGGTGATTTGTGAAGAAGACAAATTTGTTGTGGCCAAAAGATAATGCCAATTTTTTTTCCAGCATATATCATCCCTAGCCCTTGTTGTTCCACGGTAGTATAATTCTTTTTCGCATTGTTTAGATGTCGGCTAGCATAGCAAATTGTGTAATCCATTGTTCCTTATCCTGATTGAGCTAAGATATAGCCTATAGAAAATGCTGAGGCGTCAATGTGAACATGGAATATTTTATCCCAATTTGATGCCTTTAGTATTGGGTCTCATATAATTGATTCCTTGAGTTTAGCGAGTGACTCCTTGCACTCCTTTGTCCAATCAAAGACAAAGGGTTGCACAATGATTGCATACATATATATGAACCGTCAATAGTATGCACAATGTCCCATGAAAGATTGTACATGCTTGGCATTAGTTGGTCTTTGCAGTTCCACAATCACCTTGATCTTATCAAGATCCATAGAGATACCATTCTCAAAGACAATGTGTCCTAAGATTGTGCCCTGTCTTACTGTGAAGACACATTTTTCTGGGCTTAGGCAGATTCTAAAAGTTTTTCATTTCTTGAATACCTTTTTAAGATGCTCAATGTGCTCATCCCTAAGGAGAAAGTGAAAGGTCGTCCATGTATATTTCCAAGTATATTTGCAATTATTCTTTGAAAGCGTGCATCGTTAGAGTTTGGAATGTAACTGGCACATTGATCAAGCCAAAAGGCATTACCCTATAAGCATAGATTCCCCATTCCGTGGCGAATTCTATTTTGTATTGGTCTCCCATTGCAATAGCCAATTGGTTGTATCCTGAGAACCCATCCGAGAAAGAGTAGGCTTGTTTGCCTGCCACTCGTGCTAGTATATGTTTTGTGATTTGCAAGGGATAGTTATCCCTTTAGGTTGTGGAAGAGATTCACACATACGTGTAGTTTTCCATTTTTCTTGGGGACAACCACAATCAATCACACCCAACCAATGTGTTCAATCTCGTAGATGAATTCCGACTCTTTGAGCTTATCAATTTTTTCTTTAATTTGTTTGGCAAATGTGTCATTATAGGTATGGGGATGTTGTCTGCAGGGTTTAGCATTAGGCGTCAAGGGAATCGTGTGTTGAAATATTGATGTATCCACCCCCTTGAGGTCCTTGTATGACCATGCAAAACCATCTCTATACTCTTTGAGGAGTTGTATGAGACGCTCCTCTTCTTCTGCGCTCAAATCCATTGCTATGTAGACCTGTTATGTAGCATCTCTAGGTTATGCTAGGTTTATTCACTTTGCATTTTTTGGGCCATCATAGGATTCATTTCCTATTTTCTCCTTGATTGGCTGAGTCGTCAATATTTTTCTTTCATGGATGGTGAATTTTTGAAAGTGGGAGGGGACATTCATATTTTCCATCTCAGTGCTCCGTGCTTCCTCACTTTCTATCTTTGTTGTCCATATTTCTTTCAAGGTTCTTTTGAGCTCTTGGTATTTCTTTTTACGCTGAACCTCGATCCATTTTGGCTCTCCAAACTCATCCATCCCTGGTTCTTTTGGTTTCTTTTGTTTTGTTTCTTTTTCAGCCTTTTGAGCTTGCTTTCTCAAGATCTTAGCACTCTCTTTTGTTCTTGTGTCTCGTGTTTTCATGAACTGACCCAAGATTTTGTCTTTTATGCAATCTTCTGTCTTCACAAGCATCAGAAATTGTGTTTTCCCTTTTACTCTTGGCATTGTATTTTCTGTAGCCATGTTTAAGGCTCCCTTCTTTGTGTAGCATTGTTGTCTTCTAGGTTTTTGATTTGGAAACTCATAAAACCTGAGATATGTTAAGGTTTCTTGTTGGTTGCTCATGTTGTCAGAGCATTCATCATCTGCGTCATTCTCATACTTGAATTGCTTTGAAGAGTCGTAAAACAATTCTTTCTTCCCGTCCTCATTCTAATTTTCTAATTTGGGCTCGTTCGGGGTTTAGTTTGCTTTTTCTTCCTCAACTACATTGACCATGTAATATGAGATCACATCATAGCCATCCTTGTTGCAAAACTTGGTTGTGGAGCCATCAGCCATACGGTGCACACATCCAAAGTTTCCAAAATATGCTCCCAACGTAAAGGCTCTAACTCTTCTTTTGGGAAGGGCTCTAGGATGTAATCTTTGTCTTCTAAACCCCTTTCTAAAATGCACTCTTCTCTCTTTAAACTTCCACATTTTGAAGCCCCGCACATCCATAGTTGCTTGCACTTACCTTACCAAGTTGGAAGTTCAAATCCTCCTAATGTGACTTGATCAAACTCCTCAACTGGTGTTATGGTCACATCCTTGTAACTATGGTCTTTTATGTTTATTCTAGTTGTTGTTTCCATGTTTCTCAGGTAGATATAGTCATACCCCCGATCCTGGACCATGTTTAGCTATCCCATGAATGGTCTTCCCAATATGATATTGTAGTTGTTCTTCTTGCCGAAATTGACAATAGAAAATGTATTGTTCATATTCAATTTTGCAAGAGGTAACAATTACTTTCTCTAGGAGCCCTAGAGGTTTCTCCATATACCCATTTACAAGATGAGTGATTCCACACTTTGGGAAATATGCATTTACCCTAATGATTTTGTTGTGAGGACAATCTCTCATCAAGTGGTCTTTGCCACACTTATAGCACAGTCCCTTGGGTTGCTAAGGTACTCCTTGAGCAACCCTATGTTGATAAGTAGGTCTTTTTCTTGCTAATCCACCATTTGATACAATAAACAATGTACATTTGTCCAAGTTGTATCTACCTTCTCTTGTAGCATGCACAACAGCAGTTGGTGGTCCAATTGATCCAACCATGCTCCATGGTTCCGAAACTTTTGGTTCTTCAGGTGGATAATATCCTGCTTTTGGCATATAACCACTAGGCTCTTCATAATATGCTGGGATTGGCACTAATGATTGCTCCTCAGGTTCTTCTACTATTGGAGCATATCTGACTCCTACTGGTCTCGTCTCTGGCAGTGGGGGTTGTTGTCCCAAGATAGGCTCTGGTCTTTCAACTCTTAATGGTCTTGGAAGGATCCTTGCTGTATATTTGACATTGGTGGAGCTTATGTTGGTGCTACTTGGGTTTGTGGGGCATATTGGCATTCCTTTACATATTCATTGTTGTAATAACACTCCTTGGTTGCGTGATTTGTCCATTTTTGCTCTACTGCACACCACTTTTGATGCTTCGCCTGCTGTTCGCCTACGGTTTAGCAAATGGATTAATCCTCTTGATTACCTCTTCAATGAGCTGCTCTTGGTGTATTGGGGACTCATATTTCTATACTGAATTGACGAATTTGGATCCACTATGTTGTGATGAGGTGTCATTGTCTAAATCCTTGTATTCTCCTTCCTTGTAGACAACACATTTTGATTTTTGTGAGCTTTGGCAAGTATCAATAGGTCGACAAATACTTTGAACAAGCTCGTAGAGCTTGATCTGCTCGGATTTTTGATTAGGGCTCAATTCGGCCTCCATTTCCACTACAGACAGTACTGCATGGTCTATTTTGTCATTTTGTGCAATTTTTTTGTCAGTGTCGTTTTTTGCATAACAGGTCCCTTACAATCTTCTACGGTTTGTGCTATATAGCACGTGTTGTTCCCTCTTTGTTTCTCCTCTTTTCGAGCAATTTTCACATCAGGTGCAGCATTTGCCATGGCTGACAACAACACAAATGTGTTCAAGATGTTTGCTGCTGAGGATAGGTTGGATGGGGACAATTACCCTATGTGGGCTTACATGATGCAACATGTCCTTGTGTCAAAGGGTAAACAGAGAGCCCCTTTCATCAACTCATTCAATGTACGGTATTTCTTCATGTGAAGGTCTTTCTTAAGATATGAGTTCCTCAGTCCTTGGATAACTATGAGCATTAACCTTGCGTACGCAATTCTTCTACTGCACAAAAATTCACGTATCTCTTCAACCTTAAGGATGCTTTTCGTATGGACTCTCCTTCCTTCTGCTTGAATTTGTGGATTTGTGAGACGGTGTTGTGGGCTTTCCCTCTTTGAGAGAATTCCTTGATAAACTTGTCAAACACCTCGTCCATTGACTTGAAATCTCTACGTTAAATGGAATAAAACCAAGTGGCGGCATCCTTCTCAAGAGTTAGTCCAAATCTTGCAAAATGCATGGGAAAGTCTAGGACTTTCTCTACTCTAATGACATGTACAAATGTTGCCACGTGATCCCTCAGATCCCTATTTTTGGAATATTTCTTGTTAACCCATTTTTGGACTTGAGATGGTTTGATCCTACGGTGATCCATTAATCTAAGCATAAGATCCCCCATTCCTCCTCTATGAGCCCTTTCTGGCCTAGGATATGGTACATGTTCCTCAGCCTAGGGGTGCTCCTAATCCATAATTCTTGGTTGATTTAACTAGTGGTCATTCGTTTGCTCGGACCCTTTCTTCTCATTCTCGATGTGGTGCTTCAATCCTGGTAGGATTTGATGTTCTTGTTCTACTCTCATCTTGGTATTGCTGATGGAGTGGTGGTATTGGTGGTGCTTCTAGTCCTGACATGGCTTGATATCCACCTCCTCTTGTGTTCAATTCTGGTGTTGCAAACTGCTCGAGCCATGCTTTAAATGATAGTGATGAGGTTTGTGAGTTCTGAAAGTTGGGCAATGGTTGTCTATTTGATTACAATGTGGTGTAGCAATGATCTGAGAAGGGAGTTGTAGATTTTCTAGGGGTCTGATTCCTGCTGATTCCTTACCTCTAGGGCTTCCCAATGACACCCTATATGACTCAATTTTTTGTCTCTCTCCAAAGTTTCAAGTTTGACTTGGTCAATTACTGCAAAATCTGCTTTATCTTATAGTTGATGACTCAAAATTTATCCAAATTTTCTAGATATGCTCTACTAGAGTGTTTGAAAGTGCACAAGCAAGAATTCCTCAAATCACACACTCCGTTTTCAAGTTATGCATACTTCTTGCATTTTCAATCATTTTTGCAATCAAAAGTCACAATTTGACATTCAAAAACAACTTTGGCTTATTGAAGCAACACCAAAATTTAATGTTAACCTAACTACTACTCCTACACTAATCTAAACAACAAAACAACAAAATATAAAACAAAATGAAGTGATACCGGGGTAGATGATAGCGGAATTTTTCAATTTTGTCTCTCCTTACCACAACTGTCTACCAAACACAATTTACAGAAGACTCAAGGCACGGACTCAATGCACAATGCACTAAAACCAACAACTAAGTTTGTCCTAACCTACAAGGCAACCAAAAGAGAACGCATGGCTCTTTAGTCTACCAAAGAAATCAGAAAGCCTCACTGACTCTCCTACCTAAAGGTAAATGTAAAGAACTGTAACACTTGGGCTTTGGGTAAAGAAGAACCTCAACGTGACCTCCTCCACTATTGTAAGTCACATCCCTGGCAACGATGCCAATGTTGCCAGATTGTTGCGATCGGATCCGATGCAGCCTAGCGAGAACTCAAACTAGCATAAATAGTTAATCCGGGGATGTAGCCAACTCAACTAGTGCATGGAAATGTTGAATGCAATGCCCAAATGGTAAAGCATCATTGAGGAGAAAGGTTTCCCTCTCAAGCAAAGAAGCAACCAAGTGGAAAATGCTTAAATCTCCCGTGCGGTCTAACTAACATGCAAATGATTGTATAGGGGTCAAATGAACTCCAAATGACATGAAACTTGAGATTGGGGGTCTTTAGGCAATAGGCAATAGGTTCCCAACACCAAAACCTGCAAAAGTCATAGTCGAGTAGATGAGAAACCACAATTGATGCCACCTCTCAACTTCACTGAAAGTGACAAATGAGGGGTCGTTTGGCTCCTCCTAAGGCTTACTTACCTTTTCCCATGCTTTAGTTTCACTTAAAACACCATTAACAACACAAAACGAGCACTTAAACACACTAGGTGACCTAGAGCTAAAATCGCTCATTGTGTCGCACATAGACACTCAAACATATTGAACATGTACATGATGCCAAGATCATGAGGAAGAAACACATGAAGTTTCATTAGCAAAGCTTACAGGTACAAGGAGTAGTGAGTGCAGAAGCGAAGGCATACTCTTCACTACGTAAGCTCCAAAGTAAAAACCGCTCTATATTAATTACAAATTTTGGGTTATATACCTAAGATGGAAAAATTGTGCTTTTTGGCAAGAAAGGATAAATATTTCAAAAATGCGATGGGATCTAGCATCTAGCCTCTTCATTAAGTACAAAAATGGTTCAAAAATAATCAAACTCTTTGGAGTTCAAGATTTACAAGGCTTGCTTAGGCAAAAAAATAAATAAGTGAGAGAAAAGTGGTTTTGCTATCCCATCCGGATAGGTGTGATTGGGCTCCTTTGCTTCAACACTCCCCCCTCCTTGCTTCTTATCGTCCCTGACAAGACTGCAATCTTTGAGCAGGGGCTTTCTTTGATTTTGCTCATTGACATATTGCTGGAATGCCAGCATCATTCCAACAATAGATTCTGGTTAAGGGGTTTTTGCGTTCATGTAGGGTGTACGCCACAAACCATAATCTGAGATCTTTGTAGATGGGCATGAACATTGTGGAGTCCATCTCAAAGTAGCCCGTATAGAATGCCTCCTCAAAGGTCTGCATGTAGTGGTTGGGCAAGAAAGCTAGAACAAAGCAAAAAATTGGACAGTGAAGCTATTCTACACAAAGCAAAAAAGGGAAAGTGGCCTGTAGAGGCTTTTTTTCCCTTCCCTATGGTTGATCTCCTCTAGCTAGACACTTAACTCTTTTATAGCAGCTTCTTCTTCTAATATTTTCCTGATGGCTTTGCAGATGGATCAAGGGAAGGAGAGATGCATGAAATCATGTCACAAGTAGAGGATTCCATCTCAATGGGCACAAATGTGGAGATGACGAGGGCAAGGGGCTCATAATTTTTTGCGACATTTGTACCTCTATTTTGCCTCTACAGTCCACTAGACTTACTTAGTTATCAAATTGAAGTGAAAGATGAAGGGGGGGGGTGGAGAGAGAGAGAGAGAGAGAGAGAGAGAGAGAGAGAGAGAGAGAGAGAGAGAGAGAGAGAGAGAGAGAGAGAGAGAGAGAGAGAGAGAGAGAGAGAGAGAGAGAGAGAGAGAGAGGGAGAGAGATAGAGAACGTTAGAAGAGAATATCCTTAGTGATCAAATTGAAGTGCTTAAAGCTTTAAATTTCAATAATTTTAAGAGATTTGCAGGGGAAATCATAATGGATATTTATTTGCCATGGGAAAGTGCCAGATCTCTTACTATTTTGCCTGAAGATGGAAGTATGTTTGTTGATATCAATCTAGAGATTTCTAACACCATTCTCTTTTGCAAATTGAAGTAAGCATTGTGATTTCTTTATGGCGGGGAGAGCCGATAAAGCCACAAGGCTATGCTGACGAGGACTTCAGTACCATGAAGCTGTCGACATTTAGTAGCATGAAAGAAAGAAGGATAGAACATTTGATGAGGATTCTAAATCAACACCTCCATTTTGACAGGCAAACCTGATACACAAGGCTAGACAAAAACGTAGCCTCAACATTACACAAGTTTGTATCGCAACACAGGCATGTGCCTGTTGATCTAGCCAAATGGGGCTTCGACCCGATCGTAGTGGCAGCCAAGAAAAAGAAATGGGCCAAACAATCCGACATCCCACACCTCAAGGGAGCCGAATTTTTGATGAAGATTGTGGCATGTTTAGTCGGGAGAACATAATTCACTAGAAGATGCACCAAACTTAAATGAATAGGCTAAAAGAGTACAACAACCCAAAGCAAAGAAGGTGGCAACACCTTCTACATATTCAAGGACCACAAGACCCAAGAAAACGAGAGACTAACGAAAAAAATATAGAGCTTCAATAGTTGGATCCCACCACTCAAGAAAGAAAGCCACTAGTGGCATACACCTGGAGAGTGGAGCAAAGAGAGCAAAAAGCTAAAGATGATCAAGAGAAGAAGCAAAAAGCTAAAGAAGAAATAAAACAAAAACAAAGGGAAACTACTTAGTGAAGAAGAGATGAAAAAAAGATTAGAAAAGAAGCGCAGGACCAAATCTTATTAGACATGATGAGGGCCAAAATTAAAGAACAAACTGATTAGACATAAAAAAGACCCGCAGAAGGAGCATAAGGGGAGGAGCCTAAAAGAATGAAGACTCAAAATCAGCCTGAAGAAAGTGCCTCCGCCAGAGAATTATGGACAAAAAGAAGATTAGATCACCAACAAGCCGTTGGGACCACTCAGAAGAAGAAACCTTTGATCAAGACAATGTCATAGAAATGACGGACCATATCTACCATCAAGAGGAGTAGGCAAGGCAAGGACAACAACATGAAACTCAACAACAAGAAGAACCAAAGATACCAGGCCCTGTGCCTACAAATTTGATTCACATGGAGTCCCCACCCACTAATGAAGGCCTTCAACAAGAGTAGACAATCCAAGTCCACACAAAAAGCACAAAGGTAGAGATCCGATACGGACCTCTCACAGAGGAAGAGCAAGCCAAAAAGACAATCCAAGATTTTTTAGACGCCGAATATAGTCTAGAAGAGGCCCAAGTTGCAATGGACCTACCAATGTCCTTCCTAAAGGAATGCAGCCTAAAGTAAAAAACACCCGAGTAGGCTATAGGTAAAGATGATCAGTTAGAGGGCTTGCAAAAAATGCACGAAAATACCATGATGACTAATCAAGAATAGGAAATAATGTATCAAGTCTCTCTTGATGGGAGAATCCATAATACAAAAGCCTATTGGAGGGGGGACCGGATCCACATAAATCCTGTCCTCAACTGTTGTCAAGTTATCTAACTCTCTCTCTTGCAAAAGTATTTTCCATGCCAAGTTAATGAAGTATAATGGTTATGTTGCTATTGCTAATTAAGTTCACCCTCAGTTTCTCAAAGTAGTCTCACAAAATTGTTCACTTTATTTCTCTTAATTTTGCTATTCTCAAAGTTTATAGGCCATTTCCATTACATCGGTATCAGAGCTCTTGGTTTCTCTTTTCTTGCTTAAGAAGAGAGGTCCTTAGGTTGTCCATGAAAGGTTGGACCTGTTCATTGCAATAACATAAGTGAGACATGGATCTATTACCTTTGTTGAGAAGGACTTAGTTTGAGGTAGATCGTTGGGAACTATAGTCTTAATAATGGAGTCTCTCAGGGCTTTCCTTTGGCTTAACCATTATTGAGCTACGAGCAACCTCAATAGGATCCATAATCAACCGAGCAATGTTAGACCCTCTCCACTAGTCTTTGCAATCAACACTGTCTAAACCACAAGTGTGGCTACTTGAGAACTAATTTTCAAAGGTAAAGAAGAGTAGCAGCTAAGATTTTTGAGGGTATCAAAGCACAAAGTAAATCTATACAGAAGTTTAATTAACATGGCTGACAATAACCAAGAGAGTAGAATGAACATTGATAACTTTAAATTTGCACATGAAGGAGATAATGACGATACCCCCATGTTTGTTAATTACCTTGTTACTAGGTTGCAACAAGCTATGGGAAACCCTTCTTTGCAAGCCAAAGTTACCCAACAACTTTGAAGTGAGAGTCAAAACTCAATCACTATCAATGTGGGAATCACACTTGACCATTAAAGCATCGTACAGTAGATTGCAAATACATAGAGACTATGGCAAGAATATTGGAGGAAATTTGACAAAGTTCCCCTTGTTAATTGTAAGATATCTTGCATACTCTCAGCCATAAACAAATGGCAACACAAAAAATGCATAATAGCAATAGTGAAGCCAACTCAACTATGTGCATAATAAGATAACAAATTTCTCATCCACAATCTATCATACATCAAATCAAAGTGACTAACAACTCTCCAAACACAATGAAGAGGAGCAAGAAAAACTGTTGGGTTGAACAAAGCGTGTAAACCTATCAAAGATGAAACCTTCTTAAATCACAAATCCACATGAGGTATACGTCAACCACCAAGAGTATAGCAACAAATCTCACTTTGGTATGAGTCACTCTCCGAGAAACTCCACCTCGTTGTAACTTGTACACATATGAACCTATGAAATCCAAACTATAACAAGTTTTTTTGTATCCACATATGTTATACATGACAATAATTTGCACAAATTTGTGCATAAATCTTTTCAAAAATCTCACACAGTTTCAATGTACACAAAACATGTAAGGGCCTCCTTCTAGCCCTTACTCTTACGGTAAGGTATTTCTACTTTAAACACATTTGGAAGACAAGGAACAATCGGATCTTTGAGAACTTCTTGGAGGCAGCTAAGCTCGCCAAGATAGTCCAAGAAAGCAAGGTAATGATCATTGCCATTGGAAAGCAAAGGAACTCAGAGGAGTGGAACATGACCCTATGGGCCGCATTAATGGATGCGAAAAGGTGAATGTGTGGGCTCATACATGGTCAAGGGGTGACTCCCTCATCAGCCGATGTATCTAGGATCCGTTGAAGTGGTCATGGCTCATCACGAGCATGGCAGGGATGTAATTTTTTTGGATCTATTAATATAATCAACTCACCATTTTTTCACCCAAAAAAAAGATGCAAGCATAGGTGATAGCTTGTGTAGACAATCCTACTTTGCTATTGAAAGAATTTTGGCGTCTCACTTTTGGACATATCCCACAATAAGCATGCTACAAGAGAATATCACAAGCATGAAAGTCATTAGGAAAAATTTGTGACTTCCTCAATTTAGACTGAACCAAATTATACTTTTACACAGTCCCTAATTTGAGGAAGAAGTCGTACGGTTGTCTGTTTGTTGTTGTATGGAGACATACACATACATAAAGCCATGTGTTTAGTAGCTATAGTTTTCAAATCCTTAACTATAATTAAACGGTTGAATTTGAACATGGGTTTTCCATTTCAAAGGTTTTTTCTAATCACATTGAGCTCTCCCTCATAGAATTTGCAGACACAACCTTTTTTGCATGGTGCCACTCCCATCTGATATTAGCCATGGCTCGGTTGTTGTCACGACAGGTCATCACAAGTTGATAGACCTAGGGGATAGGTTTTCTAAGATAATATGGGGTATCAAGTTTTAACCCTCTAGGATTAATGGAATTTTTGACTTGCTTGCTTCTACTCCCGCACCTTTGCTCGCTACCCCCTTCCCTCCCTCGCGCTGCCCAAGCTCCCCCCCCCCCCCCCTCTCCACTCCTTAGCCCCCTTTCCTCAAACCTCACCCCACGCTCTTGTTTTGGCGTATGATGCTTGTGGGTTACCCTCAACACACGTGTCTTTCATCGATGTCTTTGTCGTGCTCTCTTAAGAAGCATACACAAAATGGTGGCCCCTGTTCCATCGAGTGGAACTCAACAAAATCCCCCTTGTCCAACATTGCGGATCCAACCCTTCAACTTTGTCTTTTGCTAGAAGAGCAAGTGAGCTTGACGGCTGGGGTGGAACAACTTCAAGCCACCTCAATCATTTGCAAGATTGTTACCCAACAAAGGTGAGGTTTAGGACTTGATTGAGGCCTGAATCCTCAAGATCATCGATGTGCAGATGCTTCAAAGAGGCTACTACCAGATAGATCTTGAGTCTCCAAGGATGGTAGCCAAAGTGATCTCAATGAGCTCGCTAGAAATTTAGGCGGCTCGAGCTTACTTCAGATAGGGGCACCACGGCTTCGACTTGACTACTACAGATGTGCTTGAGGAGGAGGTAGATCTTCCCATCTCAGTTTTCTTTGAGGATTGAGGCATGAGTATCTTCCCTTGCTTTCTTGGATTGGCTTCATGTTTATGGTCTTGGAGACCCCGCACACTTCAACTTCATTTGTGGCCAAGGCCATAGGGTTACCCACTATGTGACTTCTTGTTCGGGACATGCATACACTCTCAAAAGTCGTTGTGATGCCTTGGGGGAGTGGTAGTTGGGGATCAGCCAAAGTGTGGAGTATTCAGGCCTCCCAAACCAGTGCATCATTTATAGAAAAAACGGGCCATCTTGTGAGGGTCTATCCACACAAGAGATCTCAGTCAGCTCCATGACCAAGGTCCCTAGCGGTCATCTCCATGACCAAAGGTCCCTAGGGTAAGCCCTTCAATGAGTTTTGAGGTCCCCCCAACAGGGGCTTCAAAGACGCTGAGAGGTCTAGCCTCAACAACAGTAGATGACAAGACTGCAGAGGGATGGTACCAGGTTCTATGCCACTATCAACAAGACCAGGCTCCTCACCATGGAGGCCGCTCCAATATTCCTCGATAGGAGTGGGTTCATACGAGAAACTGCTTCGGACATTTCTAGCAAGAGACCACCTTAGACCACTCCCCTTCTATCTCTTTGTGAAAAAGGATCCACCCAATCCCTGCCACCCAATCACTTCGCTGGCTTCAAACTATGCCCTTGAGTTATCTCGTTACACAAGGGACCTTTGGATCATGGATTTGGTGCAAAACTTGTGGTTGTTGGCCAAGTTCACAATGACATTGCTCGATGGCATAGGTTGTAGACACATATTGTTCCCTTTTTTACAGATGTGCAACTTCCTCCTTGCTATGTATATACTCATGAGAACTCTTGGGTAGAGGATGTGTCTCAAAGAACTACACGGGTCTCTTGGGCATGGGTGGGACATGTGATGGAGACTCGCTTATCTTGAGGTTGATCAGATGCGGATTTCTCTCCATCCAAACCGGCCTCAAAGATTGCTCACCTAGTTGCTACAATAGCATCAGTCTTCTCTCATTGACCCCATGAGGATTGTCTCATGGAATGTCTAGGGCCTTGGAGGGCCACAATTTGTGTGGCATTAGAGCCCTGGTGGGTGGACCTATTGATATGCTTACGCTTCAAGAGCATCAACTTTGTGAGAGCCATATCCGATGTTGTGGTCAAATTATTCATGGCTGCTATGAGACTTTTTGGTCAGCTGCTTTTGGGCCTAGAGGCATTCAAGGAGGTGTATGTGTAACTATTGCAGGCTCATGGCAGCAGGCCATAGTAGATAGAGGTATCATTATGTCAGGTAGGGCTTAGTGGGCACTATGCAGGTTCAAGGTATACTTATGGGATTCTTGAACATTTATACACCCAAGCATGCAAGTATATGGGCTCTAAGTTGCATTGTATACTATACGGGGTATGTATAATATGATTTAATTGGGTGTATTATACAACACCATCAATTAAATGACTGTATAATAAGGGTGCCACATTAGCAAAATTACCATATTGATTGATTTCTTAGTAGTTTGATCGAAACATATTTTGATCAATTTATATTTTGGTCAGATTACATTGTTTTATATATGCATGAATCGTGGGCCTGTCTTCATTGGGCTTCTTTGTTTCACAAGTTGCCTTAGGTTCAACCTAGAGGTGAACTCTTAAACCCAAAACTAAAAGAAAAAATATTATTTGATTGAGCTTTTGGATAGAAATCAAGCTTATTTTAGTTAAAATAAAAAACAAAAATTGAGTTTAAATTTGATATTTAGATACATTGGTTAATATGTTTTCTTTAGAGTAAAATCTTTCTGCTTCAATTTACTTAACTTCTTCAGAATGTCTTCAGGTGTTTTATCCTCTCTAAACCTTAATAAAAATCTCTACTTCAGATCATTATAATCAGCACAAAGCTGCCATGCCACATTGTAAGAACCAATCCATGGCCTTACCCTATAGTGCTTCTACAAAATGCTCTTTCTACACTACATCCGGATGTAACACCTCATATCCACTTGCAGACCACCTTGTTTGAAACTGACCAATGTGGTTTTTATTATCTTGGGACTTTTTCCCATTGAACTTTGCCGCATCCACTTTGGGACTTGGTGCAGCCATTGGAGGTATCAAAAGTGTTATGAGTACTCTTACCGAGAGTGGATTGAAAGGTAAAGTACTTGTCCCTGATGTTACAAATTGCAATAGTCTTCTTCCACTTAAGATTGTTTGAGTTAGGAGTACATTAACCAATTGTCCCAAAAGTGGGTTTGCTATGGGAGGAGTTGTTTGTTGGCCTCCTTGGTTTGCAAGTGGGGTCTCATGCAGCCCGTGTTTAGGTTCTTGTAGTTCATTCCCCACCCCAACATTTTCTACTCTTGCAGCAAGCCCCCTTATAGGTTCTTCTTGGTCATCACTACCCGATTCTTCTTCCTGTCTTCCCCTTGCATAAAACTCTCTCCTCAGTATAAACCTTGTGCCATATGAGTGTTGTGGTAAATTGGACCCTTGCATTGACCTACTCATGCATTGTTTCTTCTCTTCCATCTTAATTAATGTACCGATACTATCCTTTTATACAGTCTGTAACATGAACGCAAATTTCATGCCCCAAAAGGTAAAAATGATGTAACTACCTTGTCAACAATTGCAACTTTGATTTTCCCTGCTAGGTTTGGGAAGAACTCCTCCAAGAACTTTGTTGCATATTCCTCAGACTCTTCCTACGTCATCAAACTATAGGTCCAAAACAGAAGTACGACTACAAGAAGGCTGCAAACTGCTCGTTGGTTACATCCAAAAATTGTTACATGCCATAAGACAAAGCGGGTATTTCAAACTACCTAAGCATTAGGCACTTGTGTAAACATGCCCTTAAGGTTTTAAAGCTAGGACCTTAGATAAAGTCCAAAAAGATAAGTACCTTGACATATCAGGCCCTAACACCTAGTAGGGAAAGTTTGTCTCTCTATGGAAAGCACTACAACATCTTGGCCATGTCGTGGAGAATATGTCAATCCCATTATCAAGAAATATCGAGTATCGAGTCTATGTCCCTGTAAATCCTATCACAAGGATCTCCAACAAGATATATCATAAGGCTCATGGCTGGCTCAAAACATCTTGTTGTCTTATCTTGTCAATATCTACATCCACAATCATCAACATAAGCAATGTGTGCTCCAGTCTACGTAACTGCACTATCCTAGGATGTACTTGTGTGTCCAAAAAACCATCGGGATGTGCTCTATCTACAACATCGTATGGGCTAATTGGCATGTGGCCTTGACCTCATCAATGAAGAACTCACTCAAACCAAGTTGATGTATCTGAACCTTGACTACCTGTCGTATCGAAGGGTCAATGTCATCCGACAAGGTGCCTTTGGTGTAGGAATGTCCATCAAGGTCAACAAACCAAGGCATGACTCATCTATAACCTAAGAAATGTAGCACAAGCTTAGTATGGTGCTTTTTGTTGGTCGTGGCAACTCTATTCTCATGTGGTACCTACATGATGTAGGCTCGGTGGTGATCTATGGCTTGCCATCGTATCTGATGCATGTGATCTAGCAAGCTCCATGTCTAGCATGCTCGCGATCTGTGGTCTGGTCTCTACAACTTAGTCGTAGTAGGCTATGATGTGGCTGTATCTATGCATGATGGTAACTCTGGCGGTGCATTGGTAAGGCTCTGGCTCCTGTGCTCCATGTTTTCCTTTGCGTCTGCCATGATCTCAGCAAAGGCCTATCTCCTAGATGGTCTGGATGATGTGAATCTTGGAGGTGATCTAAGTCATTCTGGCTATGTAGAAGGTAAGGTCATTGGGTCTACTATAGGCTCAACAACACTAGTCCGAGAAGGAAAATAGCATAGTCCACACAACAATGTATAGGTAGCCTCGTCGTAAACGCTCCTATGGGTATCTCGTAAGGAACCTAGTGGGGTAGTACTTGCTGTCTCATAGGGAGGGTACTCTCCAAATCTAACTTTCTTCCTCATGTACATCCATCGATCCTTATTAGCATACAATGGTCTAGTCTCAAGCAGGTACAAAGATACAGTATCTGGTAGCTCAAAAGGTGTTTGGGTGATCCTCACAAAGGGCTAACATGACACACTGTGGAATCTCCTTTGTCATGTGCCTATAACATGTACCAAAACCATAAAGAAGGTGATCTAGCAAGGTCGGGTGTGCTCAAGCCCCAAGCATCCGAAAACTATGTGTCTGGTGGTCTGTGGGCTAAAGATGGATATACCTTGACAGGGTGTCTACATGTGTGTATATAGGCAATTTGTCTAACTCACCATGAACCCACAATAGTCTATCAAATAGAGCCTCAAAATAGTCTTTTGACTAGCAAAGAGCACCATACTAAGAAAATTCTATCTATCAATAACTAGTTCTGTGAAGATAAAGAACATATGTGTCCCTTGCATCATTTGGTGTTACAGTTCATGATGACAATAAAGTGGAAGTATGTCTGTGAGTGATGTGCCCGGAATACAAACTTTTTAAGAATGGTATCCATCTTTGAGAGAATATTTCTGCATTTACAAATTTGTTGTCCTTGAGGATTGTGCAAGAAAAGGAACATGAGGAAGAGTTATCTACATAGGGTAGAAATAATTTTAAACAAGTCCTCTTCAACAAAAGAATAAGAGGAAGAACACGATACAAGTCATGGAGGTGGTTGAGGAAGAGTCAACCAACAAGTGCATCAATACAATAATTTCTAGAGACTAAACATAAGCGGTTGAGGAAATTTTTGAGGCAAGGAGAGTTCAAGAGGCCCTTGAAATGTGCACCATAGCAATATAGGTCAATATGGAAATCTTATATGTTAGGGTTATGGGAGACATGATCACTTTGAACATGATTGTCTAGATAGTGTAAGGGTGTGCAATATAGTTTGCACCTTCATATGGAGCCTTTCCCTAGACACTTATGCATACCTAGCCATATCCCAAATGGTTCCCATACATGTATACATGGCATGTGGACCTTTCTAGCATGTTTATATTTGCATATGTAGCCAAGAGATAGGTCAAAACAGCCCCTAAACTCAACCCCTAAAAAAGTGCATATGGGCTCTCTACTTGGTTCCACCCATTTGGTCTGATCCTTGAGCTCTCTCAACACCTCATCTATGATGTAATCAAAAGTGCTAGCCTATGGATATATAAGAGGCACTCATTTAGTCATTCTCATTTTTAATAATCAAGCTCTACTATGTCAATTTCACCCATGAATGGTTCTTGTGTGTATCCACCATTGCTTCATAGATAGGAGGTAGCAAAATAATCATGTAACCACGAGCAAGAACTTGAATGAGCCTTGCAGAATATGTTAAATACTATGTCTGTCAATGTGGCAAAGTATGGTGATAATGTCTAATATGTGGATTCAAGTGCATCAAGTCACATGACAAGTTATGATGAGTGGTTCAAGAAAATGTAGGCTTAAGAATTTGGTTTCTATTGGGAAGATGGTTTGAGTAGGGTTTGCAACTGCGGTTTAATTTGGATGATCTATTTGTCAAAGAGCATAAGAAGAATGGAAGGTTGGTTGCGCAAGGAAAGAAAGTGGATATAATATTTATGCTAGATGTAAATGTGTCCAAGAGGTGAATGCTGCCATGTTTGCACAAGGTGCATGAGTTGTTGCAAATTTTGAGTTTTGGCACAAACGTGTTGACCATGTAAACCTGCAAAGGCTAAAGGTGATGCAGACTAAAGAGATGGTTATAGGATTTGTTAGGAAATAGGGCGTAGCTAAATAGATATTTAAGATGATTACTTAATGGAGAGAGAGACAAATTTACACACGCAAGAGATTAGAGAGAGAGAGAGAGAGAGAGAGAGAGAGAGAGAGAGAGAGAGAGAGAGAGAGAGAGAGAGAGAGAGAGAGAGAGAGAATGTGGGCTACATCCATGGGAAAGCAATGACTCAATGGCTTTAGTAATTCAAACAAGAACTAGGTTACAAAGGGATTATACCCTAATAGAGGTTCCACCTTGCTTCACTATCACCACCTCACACCCACCTTGCTGCATCAACTTCACACTCTAAATGTGTGTAGAAATGGCCTCCTTTTATAGGCCAAAAGGGATGCCCTCTCTCATGAGAGGTAGCCATGTGTAGCCGCCCTTGTGTAGATAAGTCCAAATGGACTCTACAATTTCTGCATGTGTGGCCGCCCTTGAGAAGACAAGTTCGCCTTTGAAATCATCCATCTGCCAACAGACATTGACTTCCGACCACCGGCCATCGGCCATTGGAAATTGACTACCGGCCAAACGATCAGCCGTTTTTTGACCACTTTTCGGTCTCCGTCTGGCCATACTAATTCTTGCAAAAAGGAATATTTTGGTTAAGTGATTTTGCTTCATGCACGATGGCTTCTCCTCATAATGGGGGCCTTACAAATGTGCATTTTTAATATAAAAAATTACAAGGGGTAAATCAGGCTCCATACTTAACAATCTTCCACTTGGAGACTGATCTCCACACCGAAACCTGTAACTGCTTTTCATCCTGGCTTCTTATCCTCGAATGCTGATTGAAGATGAGCAGAAGCTCCACTTCTCCTTGTTGACCACCTTTGTAAACGTGTCTGCAAGATTTTCACTTGTATGCATCTTTCCTAGCTTTAGCTGTCCCTCTTCCAAAAGAGTGCGTATGAAGTGATATCTCACCTCAATGTGCTTTGTCCTTGAATGAAAGGCTGAGTTCTTTGCAAGATGGATAGCACTTTGGCTATCACTGTACAAGACACAATTGTCTTGTATGAATCCAAGATCTTCTAAGAATCTATAAATCCATAGAATTTCTTTGCTTGCCTTTGTCATTGCTACATACCTTGCTTCCGTTGTAGAAAGTGAGACCACTTTCTAAAGCTTTAAAGCCCAACTTATTGTTGTGCCTCCAACCGTGAAGACATAGCCAGTAATGCTCCTTCAAGTATCTTTGTCACCTGCCATATTTGCATTAGCATATCCTTGAAGAAAAATATCAGTTTCTCCAAAATACAAAGCATTTGTTGTTGTCCCTTTTAGATACCTAAGTATCCACTTCACAGCTTGCCTAGGTTTTCCATAAACATGCTTACAATTCCCACTTCATGTGCAATGTCTGGCTATGTCCAGACCATAGCATACATAGTACATAGTACAATGAGCCACCAAGGGATGGTGTACTTGCAGGACCCCAAACATCAGAATGAACCAGTTCAAGTTTTGTTTCGTAAATGAGATAACTCCCACAACACTTTGTGATAAGGGTGCTTATGACATAAAGACCTTCAAGATGGTAAATTCTATCTTGGAACTAGAAGAGAGGACTGAGACAAAAGTAACTAACAAAATAATTGATTGTGAACAAATAGTTGAAAAGGTTTTTGCTGGAGATCTTAGTGACAAAGACAAGGACGAGTTTCATGATTCATGGGAAGATGACTTAGGAAATGATGCTAAAGATGAACTCTTGAGTGGCTCACAAAATAGGGATGCAACAAAACATGATGAGCCAATCTTCTACGAGTTTCCTAACCAAAAAATGAGGAGATAAAAGAGATATCAGATGAGACAAGCAACAAAACAACAAAATCAAATTGGAAAACCAATGCCTTCATTAATGACCAAACCGTAGTATCTCACGCTCGTGGGAGTAGATGACTGTGTCTGAGACAAAATCACCAAAAACCCTTTGAAATTAACGACTTTTCAAGCAAATCCAAAAAGAGAAACAAAAAGAAACCCAAGGACACAACCAAAACATCAACAAAAATATCAAAAATTGGACAAAAACATGAATACCAAAAGCTAAAACAGACACTGAAAGAAGTTGGGACAACTGAGATGGAAAGTGAAGAGGAGTCCAACACAAAGATATTTAGCACACCCTCTCATTAAAAAGAGTATACCATCTAGGACAGATGGATCGTAAGTCAGCAACCAATGAGGGAACTTAAAGAACTAGGTATGTCATATGATAGGCTTGAGATGCAAAGAAAACTAACGTAGCTGAACCGAGGGAAGAACCAAGACTAGATTACATAGCCATGAATCTCACAGAAGAGGAAGAGTAGCTTTTGATAGCTACTCTCAAACAATATAGAGATGTGTTTGCTTGGTGAGACAAAGATCTCAAGCATATGTCAACATATGATTGTGAATGCATGAATGTGGTGCGTGTGCACAGAGAGAGAGAGAGAGAGAGAGAGAGAGAGAGAGAGAGAGAGAGAGAGAGAGAGAGAGAGAGAGAGAGAGAGAGAGAGAGAGAGAGAGAGAGAGAGAGCACATGATGTGGGTGGAGCAGCCTCTAAAAGTAACTCAAGTGAGTGAGGTGCTCCTTATTCTTATGTATAGAAAGAATAAGAAAGTGTGTATACATAGTGGGCGAGAGGCCGGACACCGAACGTCCAGCCCTGGACAAAGGTGTAGCGCCTTTACCCCAACAATCCCCCACTTAAATGTGATGTTCCAATAAGTGAGACCTACTCGTTAAACTAGTAGTATGTACAAGAAACTAGGTGAGAGTCTCTCTCAACCTATGCCCACTGGCTCACTCTGTCAATCTAAACGTAGTTGTATTGGCTCTGGTGGTAGGCTAGTGTGCGTACCCATGCTAGAGATTGCATGTAAATCTGGCAGACTACTTTGTATGGTCTACAAAGTTCCACGAAGCATCATGCTAGTGTCAGTCACTGTACAACTGACTATCCCTACTGCAAATGATCCCACCGCAGACAGCTGCTAGATCGGGCCTCGACACTACCAAGTCAAACATGAGACGCTTAAATGCTAAAAAAATTTGTTCAAATGTGGTTGTACTCGCCTCCCCTGCACTATATGCAATCACCACATCATCATGACTACCCATCACGTATGGATGTGTCAACACCAACACTGGGGAATCTACATCCCTCTCACCCATAGGCAAAACTGTGCATTCGGGTATCTACTCATTAGCCTCTAACATGAGAATACATGTGACATTTAATGGCCTATAGTAACTTGTGTGTAGCGGAAAATAGCATAAACATAGTGAGCATGTCATTAGAATAATTTTCTAATGAGCATAGCAAGAGTGCTTGGATGGAAAGAGCAACAAAAAGCATAACACCTAGCTAGATAGGCATGAACAATACTTCAAAAGAGAGAGAAATTAAGCTATTGACAACAGTTGAGGACGGGGATTTACATGGAGCCGGTCCCCCCTCCAAAAGGTATTATAGGTTTCCCCCATCAAAGGAGACATTTTACAATACAATACTTTGTGTTCCTTTAATAACTTGCTGGTGCAATGAAGATGGAAGCTTCAAGCACCATGCGTAAACTTATAAAACACAACATCAATTCCCTCACGGTCTCAGACCCAAGACCTCACACACCTTTGAAGATGGTGAGAGCTAGCGGGGTATGAGAGTATATTGAGAGGGAGAAGGAGTAGTCTTACGAAAAAGAAGTATATCTCCTCACATAATCACTCATAAAATCTTCGCATAGCTTATTAGTTAGCATGGTAGAGGAGATGAGCATGCAATGAAGCTTGTCTCTTGGTTTGATTTGCATCACAAAGCCAAGAGTTGTTTGTGTAGGCCTCCCTTCTCACAAGCTTGGAGTAGATGATGAGATTTCCATTAAATCTTGAGAAGATGAGAGAGTCTTCTTTGCTTCACACATGAGATTGTGTGAGCGTGTGTGTGATAATGCCTTCCAAAATCAGGCCCCTCTTTCTCTTGGTCGACCCCGCCTGAATTTTACTCATGCTGGCACCCCATTGGACCCTGCAAAGCTTAGCCAATGATAATTGAGAAGCATAAGTGATAACCTATTGACATGTGTCCCCCTTTCCCCTTTTGTGAGAGCTTTAGGTATTTAATTAATGCAATTAAACTCTCATTGGACCCCTTTGTCTTCTGGCCAATAGGAATCAGGCAAACCATTGGGTTGCTGAATGCTCATTGGACCCCTTGGGAGACTGTCCAATAGTCTTCTAGAGAGCTTAATTTCTATTGGTTCTTTTATCAAGTGTTTTAAAATGAATCAAACTAAATGTACTCTAGCCTATTTCTCATTGGTCCACCTCTATGGCCATCCAATAGGATTTGAGTGCACCTTGGGGGCAACTGGGCTAGGGAGCTGACATGTGTTCCTTATTCCCTTTGTGTAAAGGGAGCTTGTGTGTGTGTGTGTGTGTGTGTGTGTGTGTGTGTGTGTGTTTCTCTATCATCCCCTACTAAAAAGGCTCGCCCCCTACTCTTTAGAAGTCTTTGAAGACTTTGTGTACACTACCAAGCATCCAATTTTCCTAAGCAATGACCATTGGACTTAACCTTTGAATTTTGGAACCTTAGCATTTTGGAAGTCTTAATGGGCTGAAACTTAGGTCTTTGAAGCTCATTACTTGCACTTTGATCTTCTGCAGATGGTCCCCCTTTGGATCCCTATTTTCCCTCCTTTGGATCCCTACTGTGACCAGTCTGCCATGCTTACCAATAATCTAGCCTTTTCTCCCTTGGTACTTTCCCATATTAAATGAGCAGTTTAACATGAGAAAATCATTTAGGAGAATTAGATATTAGTTATTATGACATTACCTCTCTCTTGAAATCATAGTCGTCCTTGACTATGGGGTAGTGAAGATAAAGCCTATTCATTTGTCCTTTTTCTAGCAGGTAGAGGATCCCTATCTTACCCTATGACATCGTTCCAGAATGGATGACTAATCCATTTGGCACTTGAGAGCCTAAGCTGCCACAAGCATGTCTCTACATTAGTCCTATCAATCTTCTATAGTAGAGTGACAAGCTCTACTTGGTGTTTGGAAGACGTCGTCTCCACAAACTTGATCCTAAGCCTTGATACTACTTAACATTGTGCACAATAAAGAAAAAGAGAGTCTTATAAGACAAAAACTTTGTTCATTTCAAACATTTGTACATTTGCTTACTCTAGGGAAGCATTGTAAGCATTGACAAGGTTTAAGTTATCCTTTAATTGTATGCCTTGCATCCATCAAGCATCTTCAAAAGGTTAGTTCTTAAACTTAATAAGACATCGTTGGCGGATAATCTTACCGCCTCTTAATACCTTGTCTTCATGTCGGAGAATGGAACTCGGGCTGCAACACCTCTTCTTGGTCCTTGATCTCCGGTGGGTTTTCAATAGTTGGTTCTTGAGGTGGCTCTCCTTTGTAAGGCTTTAGTAGGCTCACATGGAAAGCATTGTGTATGAGCCAATGATTGGGCAACTTAAGTAGATAGGCCATCTCATTGATTGGTCTAAGAATTTGGAAGGGACCATAGTACCTTTTTGTTAACTTAGCATAGTACTTTTGGTGTCCCGTAGGATTCTTGCCCGTCGTGTGCCTTAATCGAGCCTTGGGAGATTTAAGCAAGACCCAATCATTTTCTTTAAAGGCTTGGGCTCTTCTGTGCTTATCAGCCAACAACCCTTTGCCTTTGCTGTGAGATAGAGATAACATCCTTAATCTTTTGGGAAAAGATTCTTGTAGGTCTCGGCTATACTCATCTGCAACGAAGATCTTCCCGTGCACCTTAAGTAGCAGAGGACTTTTTGATCTTCCCTCAATTACCTCGAAGGGTGCTTTTCCCATGGAGGTATGTACAGTATTATTGTAGGAATACTCCATCAAGGGTAAGTACTACTCCCATTGGGACCTTTGATCTACTTCCATTACGAAGGATTTTAGTAGATCAAGAATTGTTAGGTTATCTATTTCACTTTGGCCATCTGTTTGCGGGTGATAGGCCAAAGAGAAGTTTAGCCTTGTCCCTAAATTCTCAAAGAGACCCTTCCAAGACTTACTGGTCATTCTAGGATCTCTACCTGACACTATGGACATCGGCAAGCCATGTTACTTGAAGATTTGTGATATGAAGAGGGTTGCCATTTGATGGGCTTTGATAGTTTTTTTGACGGGTATAAAATGAGCTTGTTTGCTAAACTTGTCTACTATAGTCCATATTCTCGTATTCCCATGGATAGACTTGGGCAATCCAACGATAAAATACAAGGATATGCTCTCCCATGATGAATTAGGGATGGGCAAAGGTTGAAGCAATCCACGCTGCTTCCCTCTATCAACCTTCATCTTATGGCATATGTGGGATGCATGTCTAACCTCACCATCCTATCTTATTGCAGTATTAGCGAGAACCACGATTAATTTGTCAAACCATGGGACGAAGCTGACTCGACTAGTGCATAGAGGCTACAAGAGGTTGTCAATCTCTTGGAAAACATCTAACAACTCGCATCTAACTCAAGCTACACTCAAGTGACTGAAATCACCAAAAGCCAATCACTCTGGCAGGCAAATCACATCCGTTACAGCATCAAATGACATCCAAACGTAACGAAACTTCTAGGATAAGTTTATAAGACCTAAGCACACATGCCTATGGTCTCAAACCCCACTTTAGGTCAAGTTCCAAAATCGCGATTATTAACAGCAGTGGATCTTTGACCTAGTCGTTTTTGACCAGAATGCATCTAAATGCTTAGCAATGATGCCCCAATACCCCGCCTATGCTTAGTTTTCGATTTAAAAGTGTAAATTCCTAGTTATGATGAAATTAGGCCGCGGGTCGGCGACGCCAAAAGCTACGAAATACTGTGAATGGCTTACGTCAATGCGTAGAGCTCTTACCTGCGGTTGCAATGCAACAAATGCATTCGCAATGTGACAACCGGAGAGGGAGTAGGAAGCGCGAGAAGGAGAGAAGTGAGCGTTGTTAGCTCACGATGTGTATTTCTTATCCAAAAACTTGTAAAAAACTTACAAAAATTGTCTTTTATACCTTAGCCAAGGTTTTTGAGTGGTCAAAACTAATAATATGGAGTTCTACCAAAGCTAGGAATTGACTGGCTGATACAATCTGGAAGCTTGTAGCCCCGGATCATTAATTACAAAGTTTACCAAGAAAATAGGAGTTACAATATTCCCAATTTATCAAAATAATAATTGTTTTACAAGGAGAACTCCGAAAAATGGTGTCCATGCTAGCTTGCTGCTACATCTCCCCCCTTCTCGCCTGTGTCGTCCCTTGACACAGCTTTATGGGCTAAAGTAGTCTTCGGTTCGACGGTGGGCTAGACGGCTTTTCAGTGCTTCCAGTGCCTTTTGATATCTGATTCTGCGTTCTTTGTCAGGCACTTGCAAAAATTGCATGGTGACTTGGTTTTTCAGTTCCACCGCCGAGTAGCCTACAAATCTGGATGTGAGGTTGCTTATCACCGACGCAAATATTTTCGTTCGCCACGTGAAGAATCCAGTGTAGAATGCTTCTTCAAAGGCTAGCATATTATGCGATGGCAGGAACATGCATCTGGCATAGAATCCGTAAAGGATTTCTTCTGAAGGTTGCGCACTCAGATTGTAGCATAAGCCTTTGATCCCTTCTAATAATGAGAGCCATGGGGCTCCTGTATGCTTAGGCTCATTGAAAACCTGTATGCATGTGAGTAGCATCCTGGAGATCTTATATAGCATTGCACAGGAGAGATCTGGCAGACTCTTGAAGAATGTCATAGTGCCCGTTAGGGTTTTCACCATGTGTTCTTTCGTCACTTGGCCTCTCTTTGGAGCTGGCAGCCTGGGGAAATTGAGCTATGTTGGCCTTTTCTTCTGCAGTGCTTCATGCGCTTGCCATGTCCTTACTCTGGGTACATGACAGAACGTTGGATCTTTCTGTAAGGCTGCAGGTGCTCTTGTGAACAGAATCAGGTACCTCGGATTTTTGTTCAGCCAGCTTAACCTCCACTTCGGGTGGTCTTTATCTGCGCCATCTTCTTGCATATCCTTGTACAGCCTTTCTTTTACCTGTAAGAGTTCTACCTTGATGAGAGGGTATGGTAGGGATAGCTAGTGCCATTGAGCGTTGATTTGATTGGGAGTGAGTTGAGTGACATTGACAGAGTGTAAAACTCTCAACTCCCAATCCATAGCGGCCTTCCACTACTCATCCACCTCTAAGGTGATATTTTTCTTCAGTGCATCTTCTTCAGCTTTTGACAACTGGACCATTGGCACTGCATCTTCGTCAGTAATGTGGACCTGAAAGTCTTCATCACCACTCAGCTCTGTTGTAGAATGCGTCTCAAATTCAGCAAACGAAATCGAGGGAATGTCAATTCGGGGCAACTCTGAAGTGCCTGCCTCTTCTTGTGTGTCGGGCTTTCCATCTCTGAGGAGTTGATTCATATGCTTCAGTTCTGCAATCTCCTTTAGGAGCTCCTCCTCTCTTTGGACTAGCATCAGTGCCAGGTCTCTGCGCTGTGACTGTTCAAGCTTCAATTCCAGTTCAAAAATCTGTGTTTTTCTTTTCAAGTGCCTTGTACACTTCATCTGTTCCCTTGATCATGCCATTTTTTTGCGGCAAATCAGTTCTAAATCTCTATTTTTCTTTTCAAGTGCCTTGTATACTTCATCTGTTCCCTTGATCACCACAAGGGATTTTCTCTGATTTGTCGCAAGAAAATGGCCTGATCATTGATTCTTTGTTTGGAATATTGTAGAGAAGCGTTGGCTACATCTAACTGCACTTGAATTTTCTGAGCTGACAGAGAGGTGATGAGAAGTTCATTCGTCACTTCTGTCAGCTGCTCGTCTTTCACCTTGCAGGCATCGGATAAATTAGTGAGGAGGTCACCTAACTCCTCCATTTCTTTTTGTTGTTTGTCCTTGGCTATCTGATGTTGTTCCGCTTCTATCTTTAGCTCTTGCACTTGTCTTTGGAGATCAGTGATAGTAATCATCCTGTCGTCGAGCTCTCCTTGAAGAGCATCGATGACCATTTCTAGTTCCTTGGCCTTTGTGCTGCATGATCTGCCTTGCATACTCATTTACTTGTAAGATAACTGCGTCATTGGACTGTCACTCCTCGTGTCTTGCTAGTTGGAATGTGCCTGCAGCCTCCTGTGTTGCTTCTTGTCGTGTTGTAAGTGATGGTGGCATTGTAGAGGTGGATGGTTGTTCTTCTCTTTGGCCATCCTAAGGCTTGGATGCCTCGGTAGTTTCTGGTTGAGTGGAGATTGGTGTGGCCTCAACCCTTACCGTCTCTTCAAGTGTCGGCCTTTTTGCCTTCTCCAACTCGGGCTCTTTTGCATGTGTAGTGGTACGCTCTCTTTCTGTATCTACCTCCTTATTAGTTTCTTGTGTCGTCTTTTGAGCTTCTGTTGGCTTGCTCCGGTTCTAGCAGCTTCTTTTTCCTCATGTCGTTCGGTGTGGTCAGCTTTTTGTGCATCTTCTGTTTGGTGGGTGAATTCAAAATCTTTTGCTTTTTCGGTCTTGACTTCTTCATTGGTATCTTGGCGTGGAGGTGATGGCGGTGGGCTTGGCATGGGTTGGTCCTGTTGTTCTGGCAAACGGTGAGGTGGGCCGGGGAGATGCCTAGCTTTGGTCTTGAGTAGCTGCTTCCTCAGCTTTCTTTGTCACTTCTTCGGCCTCTTTCAGCTTTAAGGCTTCGGCCTCTTGGTACATTCTTTCTAAATAATCTTTTGGATCCTCGGCCTCTTTTCTTGTATGATGCTTTGTTCGAAGTCCTTTCATGCGTGTGGGTGCCCACTTTTCTGGGTCATTTCCTTGTGCTTGCCTACTGCCCTGGTAAGCTTGTTTTTCTCTTTCAAATCGGGCTTGTTTTTGAGCTGGCTCCTCTTGGTGGGCAGCCACAACTTTCCTCTTCATCTCTTCCCTTCTAGCTGTCTTTTCTTCGTTGTTAGAGCTTTCACTGCTATGCCGCTCTGATGAGCTGTCATCTGATTCATCATCTGATTTAAAAGATCTTTTACCCGATCTTGTAGCTCTTGGAGAGGGTTGTGTTGCCAAGATCCATGTATTCTGATTAGGGGCAGGCGATAGGTTATCAGCCATGCCGATGCCATGATAGGCTATTCTTGTCAACACTTCTGGCACACCCAAGTATGTTATTTTACCCTCCTTCTTGGTGGCCTTCAATGTGGTAAAGACATACTGCGTGTGGTCTACAGGCTGCCTTGTTGTTGACTTCAGAACTTGAGTAAAGGTGGTGGCCACTGCATGATTTGGTGTCGTGTACCTTGGTGGCCTTTTTGTCAGGAAATGGAAGTGTTGATGGTACAGACGGGCTGGCTCTTCCACCTGTTTGTGGATGAGATTGGTGAATGTAGCCACAGCTATTTTATTGATAAAGGTGCCTGCGGTCTTCCTGTCTCTTGCCCGCATGGTCATCCCTTCAGTGGGCACTCTGAGTGCCTCTGCCACTATTTCTTTTGTAATTACTACCTCGACCTTGTTTCCTTGGGTGTCTAATATCTGGGCGGTTCCGTCTTCTTTGATTGTGGATAGAAGCTCGTAAGCTTTCTGAAAGTCCACTCCGCAAGTCTCTTGTTCGTAGAAATGTCTAAGCCCCAACCTACGGTTAGCCTCTTTGGTTTCTGGCTTTGCACCTACATCATAGACCTCTTTAGGCAGGAGCTGCAACTCCATCGGATGCCCTTCTTCACTCTTGAATCTGCCAGTGAAGATCGTGGTGTGGTGTTCTTCCAGCTGTTCTTTAGAAAGATAGGATGCTTTTGCCACCTTGACTGACTCGGGGTTCAGTTGATACGCAGGCAGTTCTTGTAGTTTCTCTTTTTGGTTTAGCTTCTTCTTGGCCTTCTCCGCGGTTTGCATTGCTCCTGTTTAGTAAATAGAGTGCAAATTTAGCAGATTTGTCGAGTTTTTCTCTCGAATGTCCTTTAGACTAAAATGTTGATAATTTGGTCCAAATTGATTCAAATCAATTTTTGAACAAGCAAAGATGCATAAAATCATGCAAGGAACAAATCTGTATGGTCAAAACAAAAATTTGCAACCAAAGTAAATAATCGCGATTATTTACAGCTAAGGAAAATTTTCAACTTTTTGCAAACTTGGCCTTATAGGCTTGAAGTATATGCCAATTACATGCTCTGAGGAAAATATGGGCTCATTTGGATGCACAGGGTGAAAATGGTACCAGAATTTGGTTTTAGGTCTCTGAAACAGTAGATATAAAGGAAATTTGAGATTGTGAAATCCAAATTGACTCAAAATTGGCTAGTGGGCTTATCACAACATGTACTTTGGATGTATGATGACAAAATATCCAAATTCCCCAATTTTGATCAAAAAGTAAATAATCGCGATTAAACTTTTCTTTCAAAATTGACATTTTTTTGGCACAAATTGGTTCTATGCATGGTATAGACCTTGGGTATGAGATATGAGGTGATTTGGATCAAGAAAAATTGTTCATAACCCAGATTTTGGCTTGAAAAGACTTCTTTGCGTTTTTTGGCAATTTTACAAGTAATGGGTGGTCATTTTGGCTCATACTTGGTTTTTGGCATGTAATAGGTGTGTACACATGATAGCTGAGGTGATTTGACAATTTCCAAGCAAAAATCATGCAAAAGTAAATAATCGCGATTATTTACAACAGTGACAAAAACTTTGTCAATCTCACAAATTTTGACATAGACATGTTTCATACACCTAATACACGTCCTAAATTGAATTTGGTTAAGTTTGGTCATGCCCGCATCACTTTGTGCTCTGTCGACTTTGAAATCACCGTTTTTTGTGATTACTCTGTCTGTTGGGTTGGTCGGTCAACTTTGAGGCTTTGGACTTGTCCGTAACATAGTTGTAAAGCTACCTGTCCAATTCTGGCTCATTTGGAGTCAGTTTGGCCTCGTATGTCGAATTTGATGCTTTGTAACGTTGGAGCCGTTTTTTGATTTTTGAGGGCTTTGCTTGATGGATTTCACGAAACCAATCATATACATTGTATATGGACCTCATTAGCAAGCGATCTGTGGAGTAAGGTGGAATTCTGGCATTTGCCACAAACCTAACTTTTCTATTGGGGACCCCCTTGACCCCAGTTGAATGGTCATCTGATGGTATAGAAAGGTTCTATTACGTTACGGCATGCTATGGTTCAAATCCCGTCCGATTTGGTCAAGCTGGCAGGCCGCTAAGGTCAGTTTTAGGTCGTAGGGTTTTGTGCACTGCTCGGTTTCTAGGGGTTTTTCTAAGGCTTTAGACTAGCTACCGGCCGTACAAAATGGATCATTATCGAGTAAAGAACTCACCCCTCATGTCTCGTATGAGACGGCGTTGAAAAAGGTCAACGTGGGCTCCGGAAATGTCGTGCGAAAGAAGCCGAAAACTATCTCTGCAAAGGCTCCAAGTGGAAATGAGGTGGTTTTAGCCTACCCTGGATATCTATACCTACACTTCCCAAACCAAATTTCCCCAGATTCCCCAGTTAGTCCTACTAGGCCGTGAAATCTATGTTAAACTTAAAAATTTCCCTGATCTGATTCCTGCAGCTCATTTTGCAAGAATTTTGCAAAAGTAGGCCTGGTCGCCTAATTTAGGCTTCCCGCTTCTGTCTTCTGATTTTATTGAAATTTTTTGTGCTTATCCGCCTTGTCCTTCTAGTCACCATCGTGTCTTCAATTTTTTCATCTGAGCTTTCTTGCTATTTATTATTAATTTTGATCTATTTATTTGAAAACATCAAAGAAAATAGCAAAATTCTCTAAAAGAAGTAAAGTAAAAATCCAATAATTAAGAAAATCCCTTGAAAAACACAGCTTTATTGTTTTTAATTGGATTTCTCCATTTTTAAGCCTCCTTATCAACAAAAATGATGAAAAATACCCAAAAAGGACTATTTTTAATGATTTTTTGATAGTATATACACTATTTACACTCATTGGGAAGATATTATCAATGAATTTCACTTGTTGATGAATTATAGGACATTATTAGGTAGTTTTTGCAAAAATCACACGTTAACATGGAGCTTTTTCTCCCTCTTCAAACATTGCCCTTAGTTATTTAATACTTAGTGCCCTTCACTTAGTGCCCTTCCACCCCTCCTAGATGGCGTACTCCGGGACGACTGCGTGCATGGGTTGAACAATTGTGTCTATGCATAGCCGTGATTGGCTCTACCATGATATGAAGATCAATGCAATTCAAACCAATATTGCTGTGCAAGAAGTGGGTCTTGAGTAAATAATTCAAGGGTTTTCGATGTCGAGGTTTGCTACTGATGTCTTCCAAAGGAAAAATCTTGTAGCCTTTGTGCTCTCTGTTTGATAGTACCATCAGGGTGTTTTAGCTCACTGATTGCTTGAGCTGGTGGTAGCATGTTAGACTGTTGTTGACCTTTTTCTCGCCATTGATAGCTCGATCGGCTTGGTGCTGCATGGTGTGTTGGAGTCTGTTGAGACTTAACTCGCCACTGCTTGATTGATTTCACGGTGTGTGGAGAAGATAAGTGCTCCTTTTTGTTTCAAACCTTGTTCATGTTAGGTTCCTTGCTCGTAGATGCTCGATTCTGTGTTCGAATCCTTGGAATCGTCTCATGTTTCTTCGGTGAAGTTTTAGGCACCCAAATCTGAATTGGTTTATCCTTAAGTTGTGCCTTTGGTACCCAAATTTTCCTGACTCCTTGCATGCTACTTGTAGCATTTGATTTTCGTGGAGATGGATAAGATTCGATTCATGAATTGGTCTTCTGATTGCATCTTTTCCATTCCTCCTTGCTCGGTGCAATTGGAACAATGAGTTGCCCTCCTTTAGGTGATAGCTTTAGCGGATTCGTGTCCCAATGTGGTACTGCTTTGTATGTACGCATTCAAGGAATGCCAAGACTCATCATCTCATTCATGTGTTCATCTGGCAAGCATACAAACTGATGCGAACATGAACATCCATGTACTACCACGTTTAAGTTGACTACTCCCAATGTTGGAGTTGGATTCTTGGTGCATCCTTTGATTGTCGTTATTCCTGCGTTCAATGCTTGACTTGTTGCCTTCTTGTATGTGGAATAACTGACTGCATTCACTCTAGCTCCTCTGTCTACCAAAGCATTGGTGCTATGATTGTTGAGCTGTACTTTGATGTGCAGATCCATTCCATCTAACCAGTCTTCGTCATCTGTTGAAACTGTGTCTTTAGGTAATTCCCATTGTCGATCATCTATTTCCAAAGTGTTGATGGGAATCTATATTTGTTAATTCTTGAGAGCAGCTTTACGCTCGAGTACCCGAAGTCTAGCTTCCTCTTGGGCTTCATCAATAACCTACTGTCGCTTCATCTTCCTTTGTTTGGCTGCATGCATTCTCTCTAGCAATTCATTGGTTAGTGGAAAATTGTATTTCTTTAAATGACATCCACTAATCCAATTAGCCATTGGTTCACCATCTAGGATGGACATTTTTACTGCTCCACTTGGAGATACATCTTCAATGATAAATGGTCCATTTTTCTTTTTATTAAACTTGGGAATGTATTGCTTAAGGGAATAGATTAGAACTAAGTCCCCTTTTTTGAAGATTTTGGTGATTAAGTGGGAATCAAAAAATTGTTTTTGTTTCCGCTTTTGTGCATAGATATGAGCTACAGCAGTTAGCCTTTGCTCATCTAGCTTTTCCAAATCTTCAAGTCTTTCTGACAATTCATGTCCTGTCCACTCAAGAGTCTGTGCTACCCTTAATGTCGGCAATAGAAATTCTATTGACAATATGGCATCAAGACCATAAACAAGGTTAAAGTGTGTAGCATTTAGAGCTGTTTTGAACGAAACTCGATAAGCCCATAGAGCAGCATGGAGATTCATTTCCCAGTCTTCCCTTCCTGAACTAACCACTTTGGTCAGTACTGAGCTAAGAATTTTATTTTTATGCTCAGCTTATCCGTTTGCTTGTGGGTGATATGGAGCTGATTTGTTATGGATAACCATAAACTCATTAAGCAAATACTCTATTACCTCGTTGAGGAAATGAGTTCTCCGATCACTGACAATCTCTATTGGTAGTCCATATCTCGTGAATACATACTCATATAAGAATGCAAAAGTGTTTCTGGCATCATTCTTTTGAGTCGCTTTACTCGTTTTCATTTGCACAAAGATGCAAATGTTGATCTTTACCTCTCCGATACAATTGGTTCCCAATAAGAGCATAGTCTCTTGCTTCAGTTTCAATTGCTCTTTGACGACGTTTACTCATATCCTCAGGAAATGTTCGGCTCGATAAGTAAGTAACAAGATAATTACTCCACTTAGGACATGTGACATTTGAAACAATATTACATGAGGAATGGGTGGTTGTTTTTGGCATTGAGGGCAATATTTTACAAAAGATCTAACATCTCTCCTCATAGTCGGCCAAAATACTCCAAGTCTTAAGATGCGTTGCATAGTTTGGTCTTCTGCGAAGTGAAGTCCTACTATGGTAACATGTGCTTGACTTAAGTATTGTTTCTTTTCTTCAGGGTTAATGCAAAAAAGCAATATCCCGTCTTGATTTCTCTTATATAGCCTTCGAGCTAATAATTGATACATAGCCGATTGCTCGATTAAATCAATTGTGATAGGAAGTGGTGAATCCACTTGAGCTATGGTCATCATGACACAATGTTTTTCGACCATCTAGGTATCATTTCCATGGAGAACAAATAGGCATCTGGTAGATCATTGTCTACCCCTTTAGGTGATTCCATGGAAACAATCCTTGACAAATGATCTGCTCATTGATGTGTAGTGCCCTTTTTTTCAACCGTAGTGAAATCAAATTCGAGACATTGCTGATTTCACTCGTTCTAAAACATGCTCAGTTATCGAAAGAGAAAAGTTGTCTCTAATGGTAGTTGCATTCACTTTTTTGAGATTAACACACACTCGTAATTTCCCATTCTTCTTAGGTACTACCACAATTGGAGACACCCAATCTGTGTGTTCAATTTTATAAATGTATTCACCTTCCTTCAGTTTTTCAATGTCTTCTTTGATTTTTCTGGCAAATGTTTATAAGTGTATGGTCTCTATCTACTTGGTTTTGCATCATCTCTCATGGGTATAGTATGTTGACAGATTTTTGGATCAACACCCTTGAGATCCTTGTAAGACCAAGCGAAGATATCCCAGTATTCCTTTAACAAGCTCAACAAAAGCTTTTTTTCTTCTTCTATTAGGTCATTTGAAATGTAAACCAGTCTAGGATCTCCTCCTGGTTCAACCAAGTCTACCCTTTTGGCATTTTCAGGTCCTTCGTAAGACTCGCCTTGTTTTCGTAGTTCCCTAATAGGTTGTTCAATTATGATTTTCTGATCTTGGAGAGTATACTTTTTGTAATGGGATGGAACATGCATTACATCCTTACCATCCCCTTGCGTGGTTTCCATTTCGGTTGTGTATATATCCTTTAGAGCTTTTTTCAACTCTTGATATTTCTTTTTCTGCTCGACTCTGGTCATGAGTGGGTTTTTATCCTGATGTTCTTTGTGAGTACCCTTCCTTGATTTTCTTGATGTCTGAGACATTTCTGAGTTTTTGTTTGAAGGATATCTGTCCGTTATTTTGTCCTTGACACAATCATTAGCATCTATCTGCATCAGGAATTGTGTTTTACTGGAGACTGATGACATAGGTCGTGTTTTCACAATTTTGGTGTCTCTCTTTCTTCTATACCATTTTTGTCTTCTTGATTTCTGGTTTGAAAAGTCAAAAAACTTTTCCTCCCCTCCCTTTAAGAGTAAGTGAGCTCTCATATGCTCTTTTTCCGACCCCGAATCTTCTGAGGTAGCTGAGTGTTCATCTAACTCATCAGTTGCATCGCAATAGAGGTCAGAAAAGACTTGTTGAGCTTTCATCAAGTCCTTTGTTTCCTCATCTTTGTTTTCAATGTTAAGGACTGTCATCATTTGGATGGGAATTATGTCGTAGCCATCCTCATTGAAAAATTGAGTAGGCATAGACGTATTCACACATACAGCCATTGTTGCTAAAATTTGAGTCCACTCGAATGGTTCAAATAATGCTCTGGAAAGGGTTCAGGTATGTAGGCTTCGTCTGTACAGTCCCTTTCTAGGGCACATTCCTCTCGTCTCAAACTTCCATTTTCTGAAGCTCCGCACATCCAAATAGGAGTGTCTTTGTTTAACCAAGATGGGAGTTTAGTTTCAGCCGAAGAGACCAAATCAAACTCTTGGAGGGGTGTTTTCAAGACATCTCTATAGGTGTGATATTTTAGGTTGACTCTTGTTATAGATTCCACCTGCTTCAAGTACAGATAGTCGTTTTTCCAATCTTGGTTAAGCTGTATCAATCGCATGAAAGGTCTTCCCAATATGATTTCATAGTTGAGTTTTTTTCCAAAGTCTACTATGGCAAAAGTGTGTTGATATTCAATTCCATAGGAGTTGACTATCACTTTTTCTAGTAGGCCTAGTGGTCTCTCAATGTGTCCGTAAGACAACTGTAATTTCATTCGCGTTTGTCTAATGGCTGGCTGTCCCCAAGATTCCCATACTGCTTTAGTGGCTATGGCTATGCCAACCCCACTATCCAATATTGCCATGGTTTCAATGTCATTATATTTCACAAGGAGGGTAGTGTTTCCTTCTTCCCCTTCATAATATTCTTCGACCATGTTCATAGGAACTGATCGAATCTCTTTGTTTTCCATTTCATTTTTCAATTTTCCCAAATTCTTAGACATTAACCCCTTTATCCCCACCTTCTCTAGGGTTTTGTGTAAACCGTTCCATAAGTGTGGCCTGAGTTTCAACAGTTCTCCCAAAGTAAGGGTGCATTGGATGGGTGTAGACATGATTGAATGAATGTTGTCTACTTCTAAGGTCTGTTTGGCTCGTTTTACTCGAGTGGTCTTGCAAATGATGGATTCATCTTCGTTATCTCCCAAGTTAGAAGGTAATGTTTTTAATGTTAATGGTTTAGATATTCCTAAAGCCTCCGATCCGCAATCCCCGTACAAGGATTGTAAATCCATGTTCATATCCGATGGTAGGTTATCCAACCAGACTTCCTCTATAGGAGCTAACTTTAAAGTTAGGCTCCCATCATTGATCTCTCTTACCTTTTCCCATAAGTGTCCTAGCCAGTCTTCCTCTACGAATGGAATTTTATCTAAGGCATCTTCGCTGTCCGGCACTATGAGCTCTGGTTCATTTGTTTCAGGGTGGGATTTTGCCACCACATCGGATTTTGCTTTCGTTTCTTCTATCGCAAGCTCTTCCGGTTTTGCAATATTTTCAAGCTTAGGTTTTTGTTTATCCAGCATTTCTTGCGTGATTCTTACCAAGTTTTGATAAGCCTCCAGCTTTGCTGCTTCCATGTCTAGAGATGGATAGTTTTTCCATTTGTTTTCCATGTTTTGGCCTGCTTTAAGTCCTGTTTGGTAAGCTTCCAAGGCAGCATTAATAAGCTCAAAAATTTTATCCGATCCTCCAGATTTCACGGTTGTTTCCTTAAATTCACTGCCAGTTTCTTTCAACTTGTCCTGGGCTAGCATTTTTGCTTTCTCTTCGTCTTCAACTCGTTGTTTTTGTTTTCTCATCTCATATCTTTTCCTTCTGCTTCTTTTGATTCTTTGAGAAGAAAATTTCGTGTTCTTCAAATCATCAAAGGAATTTTGTTTCTTTTTCTTTGCCTGGGCTCTAGTGATTACTTTGATCGGAACAATCGGTTCACTCTCTGATGAGCTACTAGGCATCACTTGGACTACATTTACTACAGTTTTTCCCTTGTTCAAAGGATTCTTAGGACAATCTTTCGGAAAGTGTATCCCTTTATGCAACATTGTATGCAATAGGCTTCAATTGGTTTGAGATTTTTGTCAGGATCTGGACATTGGTTCTTCCAATGGTCATCAGCACCACAGTTATGACAGTTTCCTATTCTGGGCTTCATCATGGGTCTTCTCGTGGGAGGTCTGACACCTTGATTAGCTACATAATACATTGGTGCAAGCTCTGGTGGAGCAGAAGTCATGGTTTCTTCCATTGGTGGTGGATGTGGACTATACCAATATCCCTCTACCATTACTGTAGATGGACTAGGCTCTGCATAGGGTGTAACAGGCACTAATGCTTGTTCATCTATGACTCCTTCTGAGTGCATGTACTTTATAGGCACCGCATTATGTCGTGGATATGGAGGTTGTTGTCCGAACACAGGTTGAGGTCTTTTCATACTCATTGGTGGTCTTTGAGCTTGGGCCATATTAGGCTGATATCTGTACATGGATTATCCCTGGGGCCTCATGGGCACGTATTGAACATTCCCATCATACTTTGGTCTGAAGTAGCACTCGTGGGTCTCATGGTTGGTCCATTTACCCTCGATTGCACACCATTTTTGTGGCATGATTGGTTGTCCCTTTGGAGGTATCCCTTGTCTTGGTCCTCTCATAGGTACTTTTTGCATATTGTTCATCATGTCATTCATCCTTTTTAGCATATCTTCAATGGCTGAGAGTGGTGCCGCAACAACCGTTCCCACTTGTGCTGGGTTTGTGGATGCTGTCTTCTCGCTTTGGTTATCCTTAGGGACATCCTCTTCATTGAAGATCTCACAATTGTCTCCTAGGTCAATAGAATTAGACACACACACTTCTAGGGTTGTATGATTTTTACTATAGAGTATAGCATGAAGTTCTTTGTCTAGCAGTCCCTCCAGAAACAAGGATACAAGTCATTCTTTTGCAGATATCTCCATCTCTCAGCATCTAGAAACGTATTGTTTCATTCGAGTTGCACAATCCCTAACAGAGTCACCATGTTTCTGTTTAAAGCTGTAGATTTGAGCTACCATATTATGTTTAATCCCCGTTTTAGAACAAGAAGCTACAAATCCTTAAGCTAATGTTTTCAAGTCCATGATTGACCTTGGTGGAATGTTTTGGAACCATGTCAAAGCTTTTCCTTCTAATGTCATTCCAAACCCCTCGAATTGACTATGGAAATCGAATATACGCGTTGCTCTTAGCACTTGCTTAAAGCTTGCTAAGTGGTCATAGGAATCCCCTGATCCACTGTATTTTTTGATCCATTTTTGAAAATCAGCTGGTCTAACATGTCTATTTGGTTCAACTCCAGGTCTTCTAGGAGTTGGTTCTGTTCCGAGTGCTTCAAACCAGTCTGTCGGAAATAGTGACTCATGTAGCCGTTTACTAGCCTTAGTGTCACCCATTTTTCTACGTGATGAGGTGGTTTTTGGTTTCTTCACATTACTCTCAGATGATCTCTCACGATGTTCGTCTCTTGGAGTGGTTTCTGGTCCTTGACCCAATATCCAATCCCGTATGGAATACCCCTGGTAATTGGTTTGTTCTACCTCCTCAGGAGTCATTATAACAAAGTTTTTGTTATAACAATCCCTAAACAGATAAGTTGGTAGATCCGCAGATCCCTTATCTTTGATCTCGAAGATACAGATGATCTTCATGGCCGTTAATTGTCCTGGTCTAGCATGAGAAGTCCACAAAAGATCTTTTATGTTTCTATCTTCCCAACAATAGACTCCGATTCTAGGATTATCCATACTAAGCCGTTTCAAAAGCTTCAAATCTACTTGATCATATCCCTCGAATTCCAAGGTTGGTGGTCCTTCTTTTGCTGACATATCTGAGATTATAGTGTTTACTTCTAACCCCCATTTGTCTACCACATCAGGATTTTCAACTTGTACATATTGAGTTCCGTTTCGATCCATGTACATTTTTTCTTGTTTGTCTGTCCTAACCTCTTCTTCGAACTCAATACCATGGTCATCAACGCGAATAGCATACTCTTCGTTAGGATCCAAGTAAACTTGGGCTCCATGACGGTTAGTCTTGTAAAAAGAGAGTATATGCTTATAGCGCATTGTCGTTCCGGTTTCCGAGTGAGTCGAGTAAGAAGACATTTTGGATGTTGAATCTGAAAAAGTGTTCGAGACTTCTTCAGGAGTTGTGTGCAAGGAATTGCCTTGATTTACGCTTTCTTCAGTGGATACTCTACTAGTGGTTTCTCCGAATAGGCCTTGATTTCCTAGTACATGACCAGATCTAAGGTTCATATAGACTTATGAAGCCCTGGATAGAGTACTCACCTTGGATTGACTTGTCGTCAATTTCCACTCGATTTAGTTGCAACTTTCTGTCAAGCCACTGATGCCTCGTCTGCAACTTGATTCTTGTACAAAATTAATCAAATTAACTATTTTTCTATAAGGACAATAGAGCTCTTGAGAACTCTCGTGATTGGTCTCTGTATATCACTTCAATTCGTGCTATGGAAGTCAAAATTTTGACTTTTAGATTCAGCTTTAGCAAAATCAAAGGTCTAACCTGCAACCTGTGAACTCAGTGTATCTGTACCAATTTTGATCCGATTGAACCCAAAATTGCCCTATGGCCTTATTTTATGCTGATCTAACACTATATAAGCCCAAAAGTCAAAATTGAAGTCGGATAGCAGAAGTAAATAATCGCGATTATTTATTTTTGTCAAGTTTTTGTACTTTCTTGATAGGTTTGGTAAGTATACAACTTGTTAAATCCCATGGACAAGTTTCAACAAGTTTGGACAAAATTTGATCAAGGTTACCCACTGTTCTGTGTCCGGAGATTGTGATTTCGAGAACCTGGCTTAAGTCTCACTTTTGTGGTCCAAATTTCACCAAAATTGATTTGTGGGGTCTACTTGATGTGCTTGACCTTGTGGTCTACTCAAATTTGCAAAATCACCCAATTTTGAAGCAAAAGTAAATAATCACGATTATTTACTCCAGCTACAATTTTGCAAGTTTTTGTCCCAACTTTGACACAGATCTGTCAAGCACCTTAAGTTAAGGTCACTAGCCAATTTTAATCAAGTTTGGACAATTTTTGGTCAAATGGTCATCAATTATCGGTCTGCAAACTAACTTTGCAATTTTTGTCACAATTTTCAATCCAATGATCCAAATCTTACCAAATTTGGTTTGTGGGCTTATTACAACATGTAAAGCTAGTGGTATGCCAACTTGGTCAAAACAGTTCAAAAACAGGGCAGATATAAATAATCGCGATTATTTACTTTGTCAAAATTTTGTAAGTTTTTGGTCAACTAAGCATGTACACATGTTTATCACATCAAAATAAGCCTATGGAACAAGTTTCAACAAGTCTGGATAAAATTTTACCCAAATAACAAGCAAGATTCAAAAAGCCAGTACAAACTTTAGTTTTTACCCAGTTTTTCGTCAGTTTAGTGATCCAAATCTTTTGGGCCTTTACAAAAGTTGTTTGTACACATGCAATGAGTCAATGGTATGAACCTTGGCCAATTTAGAGCAAAAAGTTAATAATCGCAAGTATGAACTTGAGGCTTGAAATGAGCACTTTTTTGCAATTTTCTCAAGGACAGTCTTTTTATAATGTTTTTAAAGCCTATAAATCAAGTCAAAACTTAGTTTGGCCTAAAATATCAAGAAAAAGTAAATAATCTGAGTTTTGGTCAACTTCTTGAAATTTTTACTTCAAAGTGTCTTTGAGCTTACCCATTGGTTTGGACAACTCTTAGGCTTACTGTCCAGTCGGATTGAATGAATTTTCAAGCTATTTCTAGCCATAGACCTGAAATTATGCAACTTGAAATAACAATTCACACTTGATTCCTTCAGAGAGAGCAATTTTCTGAAATCCACCTTGGATCCTACTTACCCTACTTCTAGTTTCTCATGCAATGGGGTTGTGGAAAGTGTCCATAAACACTCGATTTCTTGTGTTTTTTATGTTTTCTTGAGCATTGATCTTAAGACTTGTCTCGCCTTTCAATCATTCTCCAAATCCTAATCTAAATCTACAATCCTACAATCCTAAAGGCACTCAGCAAGTACGATTACTTCCAAGCTACCTCTACACAGCAAAAGACGACAATCTTAGCTATGCGGTTTCTAAAAAAGAGTTTTGAACTCTAGGCGAACCTAGAGGAAGTTAAAGGACAATTACACAAGACGATCGTGTTTTTCCCTAGTTTAGGTCTCTTCGATCCCCGCAGTGGTGCCAAATGTGGGACGCATGTCTAACCTCACTATCCTATCTTATTGCAGTATTAGCGAGAACCATGATTAATTTGTCAAACCATGGGACGAAGCTGACTCGACTAGTGCATAGAGGCTACAAGAGGTTGTCAATCTCTTGAAAAACATCTAATAACTCGCATCTAACTCAAGCTACACTCAAGTGACTGAAATCACCAAAAGCCAATCGCTCATCGGCAAGCAAATCACATCCGTTTGAGCATCAAATGACATCTAAACGTAACGAAACTTTTAGGACAAGTTTATAAGACCTAAGAACACATGCCTATGGCCTCAAACCCCACTTTAGGTCAAGTTCCAAAATCGCGATTATTAACAGCAGTGGATTTTTGACCTGGTCGTTTTTTACTCAAAATGCATCTAAATGCTTAGCAACGATGCCCCAATACCCCGCCTATGCTTAGTTTTCGATTTAAAAGTGTAATTTCCTAGTTATGATGAAATTAGGTCATGGGTTGGCGACGCCAAAAGCTACAAAATATTGTGAATGGCTTACGTCAATGTGTAGAGCTCTTACCTATGGTTGCAATGCAACAAACGCATTGGCAATGAATTGGAGAGGGAGTAGGAAGCACGAGAAGGAGAGAAGTGAGTGCCGTTAGCTCACGTTGTGTATTTCTTATCCAAAAACTTGTAAAAAACTTACAAAAATTGGCTTTTATATCTTAGCCAAGGTTTTTGAGTGGTCAAACCTAATAATCTGGAGTTCTACCAAAACTTGGAATTGACTAGCTGATACAATCTAGAAGCTTGTAGCTCCGGCTCATTAATTACAAAGTTTACCAAGAAAATAGGAGTTACAATATTCTCGTTTATCAAAATAATAATTGTTCTACAAGGAGAACTCCGGAAAATATTGCCGCATTAGCTTGCTACTAACATCTTACCACACATTTGGAAGCATACTCTTGTTTGTTTGCTTTCATGGTAGGCCAACAGAAATATGTTGCAATCCTTTCACAGTAGACTGAATCCCTCTATGCCCCGCATAAGGAGGTGCATGAGATTCATACATTACTTTCTCACGTAGTGAGTTAGTAATGCATAGTCTATTGCCATGGACAAGATAACCATCTTGTAAATAAATGGTTCCTCTCTCTTCCCCAGTGCAAGGTCTGAAATCACATCTCTTAAATCGGGATCATTAACGTACTCATCTATCATAGAAGATAGATCATTGTGAGTTGCTATGGAAACCGCATTCACTCTTGGCTATCTTGAGAGTGCATCGGCTACTTGATTATGCTTGGTAGCAATGTGAGAAATATGAAAATGAAATTGCGAAAGAAAATTTGTCCACCTCATTTGTTTGTCGGAGAGCTTGGTCTGTGTCATGAAGTACTTAAGGCTTTGGTGATCCGTCCGCACAATGAAAGGATTCCCCTGTAAGTAGTGCTTCCACGAGTCTAAGGCATGTAGAACTGCGAGGAGTTCATTTTCATATATGCCTAGAGCTTGCTCAAAAGGGTCGAGCCTTTGACTTTCATAGGCTATGGTGTGCCATTCTTGGAGCAAAATAGCTCCAAGGTAATCAGCACAGACGTCACATTGTACCTCAAATGGATTTGAGAGATCTGGAAGTGTAAGCACAGGTTGAGAGATAAGCTTTTCTTTAAGATTTTGTAAAGCATTTTTCTCCTTGGCAGACCATGTATACCTTACGTTTTTCTTTGTTAGGTCATGTAATGGTCCCATGATTTGTGAGAACTTTTCTATGAGGCGTCTATAGTATGCATACATACCTATAAGGCTTCTTAGTTCATGAAGATTCCTTGGAGTTAGGCCATCCTTTTACTACCTCTAGCTTTGATGGATCCATTTGGATGCCATCTTGAGTGATAATATGACCTAAATATTGAATCTCTTGTAAGAAAAACTCACTTTTCTTTCAATTAATGTAAAGTTTAATCTCTCGTAAGACTTGAAATATTACCTGGAGGTGTTGCTTGTGTTCATCTAATGAACTAGAGTAGATGATAATATCATCAAAGAACACTCCAGTAAAGGTTAAATGAGGCCTGAATAGCTTCTCCATCAAGCGATAAAATGTGGCTGGTGCATTGGTCAAACCAAAAGGCATGACAATGTATTCGTAAAGACCAAACCTAGTGCGAAATGCGGTCTTTACTCAACTATTCTTATTTGATGGTAGCCACTGTTTAGGTCAATCCTACTAAAGTAGGTCGACCCTTGCAGCTTATTAAATAGGTATTCTACTCGTGGAACAAGAAACCTATTTTTGATAGTGATCCTATTTAGTGCTCTATAGTCGGCACACATACGATATGTGTCGTCCTGCTTTTGCACTAATAACACAGGTGAACAAATTGGAGATGAGCCAGGCCTAACCATATCCTTCTCAACTAACTCATGCACTTGCTGCATAATCTCCTCTTGTTGAGCTTGAGAAACTCTATAAGAAGGTTTATTAGGCCGTGAACTTCTTGGAAGAAGTTCAATTGCATGGTCATCATTGCCTCGTTTAGGAGGTAGTTCACAAGGGATGTCATCAATTAAAAAATCTTGAAATTCCTTGAGAAAATTGGATACCTCTAATTCCTTGTGATTATTTATATTTTCTTTTGCTAAAGCATTAGGTTCATTTTGAGAATATTTAACAAAAATCATGTACATGGAAATAGAGCTCTTTATTGACTTATTGAAAGCTTTCCTATCTACAATGGGTATGGTGTTACCCAACACCTTAGCATCTATGTACATATATTTTTCCCTGAACCTAAAGTAGATTTTCCTTTCAGAGAATTTAACCTTGGCAGCCATGCAATCAAACCATGGTGCCCCTAGGATTACATCCTCGTGCTTGAGAGGAGAAATAAAAAAGTCCTCTTTGTCCACATAGATTTGGACATGGAGCCTCAATTTCCCAATTAAGGGAGTGACTGAAGCTTCTTGCCCCTTGAAAGCACCATCAGTGGGTAGGACATCTCCCATCTCATAGGCTTGGATGCCTATCTTGGTGGCCAACTCTGTGGATATGAAATTGTGAGTAGAACCAGGGTCAAAGAGAATAAAAGAATCATGTTCTCTTACCTTTCCCCAAGCATGGCATAGAGGAGGTCCTTTGTGGTGAGGTTCCTCTTCTTGAATTTCAACCAAGGTAGCTCTAGGAGGTTCGTTTCTTGTATCCTTGTGGGGGCAAGCACGATAGGCATGCCCTTGCTCCCCGCACTTGAAACAACTGTTATCTTTATGATAATGCTCAAGCTCTTCAGGAGAGAGTTTATTTTTTCCTTTATAAACTCCCTTCTCCTTAGCTTTGTTGTTGTTGGCGTTGCCTTTAGGAGACTTTTGGACATTTTCCTTCCCCTTAGGCTCATTGTTACGGTCCTTGTTCTCCGTGGGCTTAAGATTTCTCTTAGCCTTGTTTGTAAATTGATTTGAGAAGCTACCATGGTATGGTGTATGACCATAGATATGGTGCATGGCCTTTGGAAGTTGACATACTCCGCCATATCTTCAGTTAAGCCCGCACAAAATTGTTGTGTTTGCTCTCCAAAATCCATCTTTTTGAAGACAGTGTCTTTGAGATGTAAGTCCCAAAACTTTTCTACATATTTGTGAATAGATTCGTAAGGAGAGAGCTTCAAGCTTCGCCATTTGGTGAGTACTTTGTCTTTGGCATCGGTAGTCCAAAACTACTTCATGATGGGAGCTCTTAAAGCTTTCCATGTTTGTGGAGCTTCACCATTTGCCCGTAGGCTAGCCCGTAGGCTAGACCACCATTATTTGGGACTTTTGAAAATGCATAGCTACATGGCGTAGCTTAGAGGACTCCGTGAAGCTCTCATCTCAAAATGCCGCATCAAATTGCTGGATGAAGGCCAAGACTTTGTCCATAGCACCAAAAGTGCCATCGTAGGTAAGGAAAGAGATGTTCTTTCCTCCCTCTTTGAACTTCTTAAGCTTGAAGGACCTCTTCCACACGGCATAGGATTTCCTATGGCCTCTTCTTTTTGTGGTTCAAAAGTTGCACCATCACTTTCTTCAGAGGAGGAATAATTTGAGGAAGATGGAGAAGAGGGTGACCTCTTTCTCGCCTTTTTCTTGCTTTGGTCTTCCTTGTTTGCACCATCACTTTTTTCTTAAGAGGAAGAAGATGGAAGAGGGTGACCTCTTTCTTGCCTTTTTCTTCTCTTGTTTTTTGTTATCCCTCTTTGAATTATGGTGTGGAGAAGTGTGCGATGGTCTTCTCTGTTTAGGGGGTGTTGGAGAGCATTTTGCCCGCCATCTTCGTGGAGCCATCTCCACCGAGGTGGTAGGAGACTCACTTCTTTCTCGTTCTTTTGGTGAAGGCTCTTGAGTTCTCCTTTAGAAAGGAGATGCATCATCAAGTAGTAAATTTTTGAGCCCTTCGTACGGATCCTCTTCCTCTTCCCGAATCGGAGAGAGGCCTCTTTTGGAAGTCTCACAAGAAGGCTTCCTAGGTACTCTCTCTTCATGGTGGGGAGTTTGGAGAATCCCATGAGCACGAAGGTGGCATTGCACTTCAATTTGGAGGGATGGATTGCCCATGGCTTGTTGAAGCCTAGTAAAAAGGTAGTTAACAAGCATAGGGGCATCATTAGTAGCCTGCTCATTAGCAAAATCAAAGCTATCAACATTGATATCACTCTCTTTACTATTTTCAGCCATTCTAACAATTTTTAGGTGTAAACTATTTAGGTGTACTTTAGCACTTCAAGCCCTAGTTGCTACTCCTCTTTACCCCTTTAGAAAAGCACTCAAGATCCTGTACCCATGGCTCGAATATCATTAATTGCAAGGAATAGAAGAGAGGTCTTTCAACACATAAACAATATCGGCTCCTGTCAAGCTTCTAATAGCTCAATAGTGGTTAAGCCGTAGGCAAGCCCCATAGGACTCCACTATTAAGACCATAGCTCTTGACAGTGATGCCTCGTTATCTGCACAAAGCAAGTGCACTACAAGGCTGAAAAATCCCTATTCTACTTACTCAATTGCAATTAATAATACCAACCATTTATAGTTAGCTTGAGGACCTCCCTTCTTGAGCAAGAAAAGAGAAACCTTGTGCTTTGATACCAATGTAACATTTAATGGCCTATAGTAGCTTGTGTGTAGTGGAAAATAGCATAAACATAGTGAGCATTTCATTAGAATAGATTCCTAATGAGCATAGCAAGAGTGCTTGGATGGAGAGAGCAACAAAAAGCATAACACCTAGGTAGATAGGCATGAACAATACTTCAAAAGAGAGAGAAATCAAGCTATTGACAACAGTTGAGGACGGGGATTTACATGGAGCCGGTCCCCCCTCCAAAAGGCTTTGTATTATAGGTTTCCCCCATCAAAGGAGACATTTTACAATACAATACTTTGTGTTCCTTTAATAGCTTTTTGGTGAAATTAAGATGAAAGATTCAATCACCATGCACACACTTATAAAACACAACATCAATTCCCTCATGGTCTCAGACCCAAGACCTCACACACCTTTGAAGATGGTGAGAGCTAGCAGGGTATGAGAGTAGATTGAGAGGAAGAAGGAGTAGTCTTACGAGAAATAAGTATATCTCCTCACATAATCACTCATAAAAGATTAGCATAGATTATTAATTATCATAATAGAGGAGATGAGCATGCAATGAACTTGTCTCTTGGTTAAATTTACATCACAAAGCCAAGAGTTGTTGGTGTAGGCCTCCCTTCTCACAAGCTTGGAGTAGATGATGAGCTTTCCATTAAAGCTTGAGAAGAAGAGAGAGTCTTCTTTGCTTCACACATGAGATTTTGTGAGTGTGTGTGTGATAATGCCTTCCAAAATCAGCTCCCTCTCTCTCTTGGTCGACCCTCTTGGATTTTACTCATGCTGGCACCCCATTGGACCTTGCAAAGCTTAGCCAATGATAATTGAGAAGCATAAGTGATAGACTTTTGACATGTGTCTCCCTTTCCCCTTTTGTGAAATCTTTAGGTATTTAATTAATGCAATTAAACTCTCATTGGACCCCTTTGTCTTTTGGCCAATAGGAACCAGGCAAGCCATTGGGCTGCTGAATGCTCATTGGACCCCTTGGGATCTTGTCCAATAGTCTTCTAGAGAGCTTAATTTCTATTGGTTCTTTTATCAAGTGTTTTAAAATGAATTAAACTAAAAATCTAGCCTAATTCTCATTGGTCCACCTCTATGGCCATTCAATAGGATTTGAGTGCACCTTGGGGGCAACTGGGCTAGGGAGCTGACATGTGTCCCTTATTCCCTTTCTGTAAAAAGAGTTGTGTGTGTGTGTGTGTGTGTGTGTGTTTGTGTGTTTCTCTATCATCCCCTACTAAAAGAGCTTGCCCCCTCCTCTTTAGGAGTCTTTGAAGACTTTGTGTACACTACCAAGCATCCAATTTTCCTTAGCAATGACCATTGGACTTAACCTTTGAATTTTGGAACCTTAGCATTTTGGAAGTCTTAATGGGGTGAACCTTTGGTCTTTGAAGCCCATTGCTTGCACATTGCTCTTCTGCAGATGGTCCCCCTTTGGATCCCTACTGTTACCACTCTACTATCCTTACCAATAATCTAGTTTTTTCTCCCTTGATACTTCCCCATATTAAATGATCAATTTAACATGAGAAAAGCATTTAGGATAATTTGATATTAGTTATTATGACATATCAAAGAGATATCTGCCAGCTCTACCAGTGCCTGTAGGGAGTAGATGTGCTCTACCTCTACCTACACAAAGTCTGACAACAGTTGTTGTGTTTCACTAGAGCTCTGCCGCTCTATCTTTGTCTCTATAGAGTCTACTCGCACGTCCTGCACAACCAAATGCTCTGTTTCCTTAGCTTGATGGAGATCACTAGAGAAAGAGACATGTCTTGTCTCTCGCTCAAAGCATGTCGGCAACAAAACCGAGACTATGCCATCTCGAACCTTGGACACATGTATAGGATATACCAGGCTACTACAGGCTCGTCTGGCAATCACTAGTGAACCACAATGCATCTGTAAAGATTTATCTCTAAGCCGTACCAGACAACCAAAAGCTATCAATTGTCTCACTGAGATCAAGCTCTATCTTAGCTGAGGAACATAGAACACATGTTGTAGCATGTATGACACACCACTTGGCAAAGACAAACAAACATCTCCGGAACCCTCTATGTCAAACGCCAAACCATTGGCCAAGTGAGCACAACCAAGTCTCCCACTAGAAAAAGTGCTAAACTAGTCACGATACGGTGTGACATGGAAAGCAACATTGTTGTCTAGTAACCACTATGGAGAAAGTGTGATATCCATAGACAAATCTGCAAGAGAGAGGTACACTGAAGGCAAGCGTGACATTACCGTCACTGGCATAGACTGCCACTGGAACTACCTCTCTAACTGGGTCAAATCCATATCTGCATCTCGCATACATTGATGTTGCTGTCTCATACGTCTAAAACAAAGATGCCTAATGCGCCCTGTGTGACCATAATGCCAACAACGCAAGTATCGGCAAGATCGAGACCTCCGTCTCTGATGAGCCGTCATTGTAGACTCAGTTGTGTCACACATCATGTCAATGCATACACGTCAAAAGTGGGAGATCACTTGACCATTTCTCTACTTAAGCATAAACCAACCAGTAGATCAATAGTGAAAACCCGTAACCTGCATGCTGTAGTCTCATGCTCGAAATATGCGTCGATGTGAGAACATGAAGCAAAATCAAAGGAAACTTGTAACCACTACGAGCATACCATAAATTCACTCCTACGAGAATGGATACGAGAACATTAAACCTGTGTCCAAGTATGAAAGTGAGAGTAAATACTCAATCACTGTCAAAGTGGGAATATATCGACCACAATACAAGATGGCATAGCACTGCAAACTTTTATGGCAAGAAGACGAGGAAAAATGAACAGAGTTTCCTTTGCAAAATGAGCCAAAACTCAACGCAAACCACAAGCCAAGAAATTGTAGATAATTGCCAGAGTGGGAGTCAACTCGACCACTAAACCATCAGAGAGTAAACTGCAAATGCGCTTAAACCATGGCAAGAATCTAGGAAAAACCCGACAGAGTTTCCGCTGAATACAAAGCAAAAAATCAAGTACAATCTCTACCATAAACCATAACACTACTCAATGCCAATGAGTAGAAATGCCAAAATGGCTTCACACTCTCACATACAATAGCAGTCCGCACTCAACATACATCAATGGAGTGACCCCACATAAGAAAGTGCCAAAAGAGTTGCAATCCAAAAACTTGATCAATGCAAAAATAATGCTCTCAAGAGAGATCACCGGCACTTGAAAGTGCTCACCAAAATACATGTACAATGGGCATCAACCATGTGCCATCACCATATGCAAACCATCTGCAAAGACCATGAATCCAAGCACAAATTTTCTACCAAAGTATCCTGTGAAAACCTGTGAAAGAAGCTCCACTTGTGTGCTCCAAAAACCGTGCCTCTGAAGAGACCGCTACAATGGTGTGTAAACGCCTCCGTAACTCTTTGCCCAAAACTACCAGAAACCCTCAAACCACAAGCTCTACACAAGCTGAAATTGCATCTTCAATGAATTTATTCACCTAACTTTGAGCACCTGCCGTGCTTCCAAAAGTGCATCAAATTTGCACCCTATGAAAAAACAAAAAGCCTGCAATTTTTGTATACAATTAGTCTGAGCTGAATATCAACATAAAGGTGAGGAATTTGCAAAAAGTTTATTTTGCGAAGCTGTAGACCACATCAAAATGGATGGGCACATTGAGAAAAATTCTTAGATCTACATTCTATAAGGAGAAAAACGAATCTAAAAACAGTGCTGCTACGCACAGTTTTTAGGGTAGCACCTTCACTTACAGACAATCTTCCACACTCCTTTCTGATCTTCCACAAGAGCATACATCACTCTCAATTGACCTCACAAGCTCCCATTGCATTCTCACAAAGCTTTCAAGCTTTCTTAATCTCTCCACTACCAAGAGCGAGTGAGTTATCGCCTCGAAGCTCTCGAAGCCGTCGTGCTCTTTGCAATCACCATGCGCTCTGATACCAATTGTGAATGTGCGAATGCAGTGTGTGTGCGGAGAGAGAGAAGGAAGAGAGAGAGAGAGAGAGAGAGAGAGAGAGAGAGAGAGAGAGAGAGAGAGAGAGAGAGAGAGAGAGAGAGAGAGAGAGAGAGAGAGAGAGAGAGAGAGAGAGAGAGAGAGAGAGAACACAGGATGTGGGTGGAGAAGCCTTTGGAAGTAGCTAAAGTGAGTGAGGTGCTCCTTAGTCTTATGTATGGAAAGAATAAGGAAGTGTGTATACACAGTGGGTGGGAGGCCGGACACTGGATGTTTGGCCCTAGGCAAAGACGTAGCGCCTTTATCCCAAGAATGATACCCCATAAAAGTGATGCTCAGCCGCACACACGTCTCTATGCTTAAGAAAATCAAAGAGGAGATAGACAAGCTTAAGGAAGAAGAGTTTATCTACTAGATTGAGCACATAGAGTGGGTGTTGCCAATCATGGTAGTGCCCAAAAGAAAAAGGTAAGTTGCAAGTGTGTCTGAATCTTAAGCAGGTAAATGTTGCCAGATAAGAGACAACTATCCCTTATCCATTATAAATCATGTGATTGAGAGAGTTGCAAGTAAGGAAGCTTACAAATTTTTTGATGCCTTTTTGGGCTATAATCAGGTCATGAAGATAAAACCAAAGGATCAGCACAAAACGGCCTTTCCAACAAAATGGACCGCATTTGCTTATAGGGTGATTCCATTTGGTTTAACCAATGCAATTGCCGCATTTCTGAGACTGATGAGTCACGCATTCAAGGAATATCTAAGACAATTCTTAGAAATCTATATGGATGTCTTGTGTGTGCATTCTCTAGTGAGAAAAAAACATGTTGAGCACTTGAAGATCTTTGAGAAGTGCAAACTTCTTGTATTTTCTTAAACCTTGAAAAATGTATCTTCATGGTAAAATAAGGTAGGATTTTAGGACACATTGTGCCTAAAAATGGCATTTCCCAACATCTTGAGAAGATACAAGTTATATTATCTCTTCCATGATCCACAAAAGCTAGAAAGATTTAAGCCTTTATAGGCCATTGCAGCTACTACAAAAGGTTTTTCTATATGTATGCAACCATTGGTTGATGGGAATGGGATCACTCTAGCTAAGGTGGGTGATAGAGAAACACAGTGCAAGTGTGTCAGAGCAAGATTATCATTCAAGTGAATTAGGTTCCAAGATAATTAGCTTGGACTCATGAACATAATCTTGAGTATTGATTTAGCTTAGCATAGGCTCATCATAGATAAGCATGTAGTGAAAACTTGAGCTGTGTTATTTATTCATGAAAGTGAGCTTTAAGTAGCTCTACAACTTGACTCCTTTACATGTGGGACTATGCCACCTTTTCCCTCATCCACTCAGAGTCTAGGACAAAACCCACACTCTACAATCCTCCCCTTGGGATTTGGACTAGGACAAAATACTAAAGATGCAATATCCACTAAGGATGATAAGTTGGTATCCACACAGGATGGTAAAATCCAGATAGGATGACAAAATCCATACAAGATGATAACTTTATCCACATAGGAAAAGAAAAGTCCTCCCCTACAAGTAGAGAGGCTGCAATCTTCAAAGTATGTCATCATAGAAGACAAGACTGTTCTCACCTTTGTCTTCTTCTTCATTCTCCACCATATGAGTTGATCATCTGATATGTCTTTTCCCTTTGTAGCTTTTGCTGCTGCTGCTACTACTACTACTTTATCCACTACTATTGCCTCCATTTGAGTAGAATCAAGAAGGAGGATGTCCCTTCTTACCGCGTTTTTTGCAAGGTTTTTTGTGTAGAATTATTTCACTGCGTATCCCATTCTTCCACATTCATAACACTTTCTTCCAATTGATGATGTCGATGGTGAATATCTTCCCCTTGAGGATGACGTGACAAAAGCCCTTCATGATGATGTTAATGAGTCTTTTTTCTTTCTTTCTTCTTCTTCTTGAATTGAGTTGACGACATCTTGAAAAGGTGGAGCCGGTTCATTTTCTTCAAGAATGGTGACTAAGCGGTCATAAGAGGGTGGGAGTGCACTCAAAAGAATGACCACTTTGTCATTTTTGGTACTTTGTGTTGTGTTCGTGTAGTGCGTGTACGGAGTGTGTGCAAGAGAGGGGAAGAAGAGAATGGGGAAGGGGATGATACACAGACAGCCTGTGTTGGGTTAGTGGAGAAGAAAGAGAAGAGTCAACTCTATCTCTTTTTCTCCCTATATTGATTAGGTGAAAGTATGAACAGGGGCGGTTTCCCACCGCCACCTAGCCTACACCCCAACAACCTCCCACTTGAAGGTCACGGTGGCCAATAGTGGCATTAGTATAGTTAGTCTATACAAAATTGATGAAGCATTGCCGAGGCTTCATCCTACACCCATAAGTTCTATACAATGTGTAAATCGCTCCGAGGCTAGGCTCTTTGTGAGAGCATCTGCGGGGTTGTCGTCAGTGTGAACCTTGACAAGCTCGATACTCTTGCCAACCAATGCATCTCGTATGACATGGTATCTGACCTCTATGTGTTTCGACTTTGAGTGAAACAGTGGATTCTTTGCCAAAGCAATGGCACTCTGATTATCACAATGTAGTACTGGAACCTCGTGAATGCCCAAATCTCCCACTAGATGAGCCAACCATATGGCTTCCTTGCTGGCGTCAGACACAACAACATATTCTTCCTTAGTGGTAGATGAAGACGTGCAATCTTGGAGACACGATCTCCAAGAGATAGCTACTCCAACAAGCATGAACACATAGCTAGATGTGGATCTTCTACAATCCACGCAACCCGCATAATCCGCATCCGTGTAACCTACAATAGATGCATTACTGTTTCCAAAGCATAAACACTTGCTAGCTGTACCTTTCAAATATCTGAGGATTTTCTTCACTGCTTCCCAATGCTTCTTGCCAGGGTTCTCCATGTACCTACTAACCACTCCCACTGCATGTGCAATGTCTGGTCTTGTGGCAACCATAGCGTACATCAAACTGGCAACTGCTGAAGAATATGGTACTTTCGCCATTTCCTCTTTCTTAGCCACTGTCTTGGGAGAGTCTTCCTTGTTAATTTTGGAGTATTCTTGCATTGGGGTACTCAATGACTTCCCCCCCCTGCATACTAAAACGTTGCAAGACTTTGTGAATGTACTTTTCTTGAGATAATTCAAGAATTCCACGTTGCCTGTCTCTCTTGATGTGCATACCAAGAAAGTGATTGGCATCTCCCAAATCCTTCATGGAAAACTGAGTGTTTAGTATATTTTTCAACTGATTGATCTCATCAATTGATTTGCCTGCGATAAGCATATCATCTACATACAAGATCAAGATGATTAAAGAACCATCATTCAATCTTTTTGTGTATAACCAGTGATCCTCTTGACTTCTTATGTAACCCTGAGACTGCATGAATTTGTCAAATTTTTGATACCATTGCCTTGAACCTTGCTTGAGGCCATAGAGTGCTTTTTTAATTCTACAAACCAATTCTGTCCTCATTGGTTTTTGGGTTTCACATACAAATCCCTCTGGTTGTTTCATGTAGACATCTTCATCTAGATCCCCGTGAAGAAATGTTGTGTTCACATCCATTTGGACAAGTTCCATGTCCTGGATAGCAACCAAGCCAAGCATGGTGCGAAGTGTAGTCATCTTGACTACTGGAGAGAAAATCTCATCAAAATCCACACCTTTTTGCTGCTTGAAACCCTTGGCAACTAGACGAGCCTTGTATCTAGGCTCGGGATCTTCCGCTGTATACTTCTTCTTGTATACCCACTTGCAAGGTAAAGCATTTTTGCCTTTTGGTAATTCAACCAAATCCCATGTCTCATTAGCCACAATCGAATTGTATTCTGATTGCATAGCCTGCTCTCACTTAACGCTATCATCCATTTGTACAACTTCTTTGTAGCAGGTTGGCTCTCCACTGTCAGTGACCAAAATGTGGTGTATACCCAGCTCAAATCGTTCGGGCGCACGTGATACTCTTTTAGAGCATCTCAGTGCCTGACTGCTGGACTCTGCTCTCTTCGGAGCAATAGTAGTATTTTGCAATTTAGGAGTAGGTGCAACACTACTGACCTGAGTTGGTTCGGAGGCTACATCCTCAAAACGAACACGTCTGTACTCAACATCTTTGATGGGCTTCTTGTGCATTTTTGATTCATTGAAAATCACATGTGAGCTACGAATGACTTTGTTTCATTCTGGGTGCCAGAGACGATATCCCATCTCTCCGTTTGCACCATAGCCAATAAAAATGCATTTGTGTGATCTGGGATCTAACTTTCGACGAAGTTCTTTGGGCACATGTGCATATGCCTCACATACAAATACACGTAAATGCTCATAGCTTGGCCTTTTGCCAGTCCATAATTCCTCTAGAATTTTGAAATTCAAAGGAGAACTAGGTGACCTGTTGATGATGTGCACTGCTATCAGAACAGCTTCCCCCCAAAACTCTGGAGTAAGCTTCGCCATAGACATCATAGAGACAACTCGCTCTTGAATCGTACGATTCATTCTTTCAGCTATCCCATTTTGTGCAGGTGTGTATGCAGCAATAAACTGCCGTCGAATTCCTCTTCTATTGCAAAAATCCTTGAACTCTGTGGAGACATATTCTCCACCATTGTCCGTGCGAAAAGCTTTGAGCTTTCTTCCTGATTGGTTCTCAACCATGGCGAGGAATTTTTGGAATGTCTAAAAGACTTCTTCCTTACGCTTAAGGAGATACACCCACACCTTTCTGGTAGAATCATCTATGAACGTGAGAAAGTAGTTCGCCCCCCCTAGAGTTTTATGTGGCATTGGACTACACAAATCACTGTGCACCAAGTCTAGAGGTTTGCCTAGTTTCTTATTCAATGGCGAAGATGTCAATCTAGTCTGTTTGCCATATAGACAATGCTCACACAATGGAAAGTCCGTGTAATCTAACACAGGTAAGTAGCCAAAACGCTGAAGTGTTTTCATTCCCTTTTGGCTAATATGCCCTAGCCGGCTATGCCACAACTCAGGAGACGGCAGCTCGGCAACATAGATAGAGTGTTCGTCGACACTCGAAACAAACAAAGAGTACAGGGATCCATTTTTATTACCTTTCATCATGATAAGGTTGTTCTTGCGGATCATCCAAGAACGATTACCAAAAACTGTAGTGTAGCCAAGATCATCCAATTTCCCTATAGAAAGCAAGCTTTTCGTAAGCTTGGGCACATGTCTGACATTCTGCAGCACAAAAGTAGTTCCATTATGCATCTGAAGTTTCACATCACCAATGCCAATAATGTCAAGCTCATAGGAATCACCAAGCTTGACTATTCCATGCATGGATGCATAAGAGGAAAACCACTCTCTATGAGGTGTGACATGAAAACTTGCACCAGAATCAAGGATCCAATTCTGTGCATAACCCTCATCCTGTGCAACCAAAGCATCTAGAGTGAGATTTGAAGTGAAAATGAGAACATCTGAGGCATCTGCTGTCACCTCGGGATGAATCTCTGTGGGCATAATGAGCATCACTGGAGGAGGAACATCCTCTACTGCAGCGGTGGGTATGGGAGACTCAACAATATTGAGCTCCTCAATCTTTACTATACTTTTGCCTTTGCCAGAATTATCCTTTTGCATGTTTTTCTGATCTCTTAGGAAACTACGACAATCCTTTTTGTAATGATCCTTCTTGTGGCAATAGTAACACTTGACATTTCTAGCATTGCGGTCTCTACTTTGGTTCCTGTGTCTGCTAGGACTATGAGGATTTCGCTCTCTACTTTTGCTTTTGTATTTGTTCCTGTCACAGCCTCTTGCCTTTGTTGAACTGCCAGCCATATATGCATCTCCATGGCTAGCATTATCGAGAGATTTACGACGAATCTCTTAAGTGAGCTACGCATCTGTGAAAGCATTGAACTCTAACTTGCCATTTGGAGCTGAATTGCTAATGGCTGTGCAAAAGATATCCCATGAACTGGGTAGAGAGCATAATAAGAAGATAGACTTGAGTTCATCGTCAAACTCCTTAAAGCCCTGAGATGTCAGCTGACTGAACAAGGAGTTGAACTCATTTAAGTGACCAGAAACTGTGCTACCTTCTTTCATGTTGAGCTTCATAAGATTTTTCATGAGAAAAACTTTGTTGGATGCACTTTTGCTCTCCCATGCTGAACATAAGCTATCCCAAAGTTCCTTGGTTGTTTTCTTCCCTATGATAGTGAAGAAGACTGACTCGGCTAGATGTAGACGTATCGTAGCCATGGCTTTTGCATCCAAAATCTCCCATTGAGCTTGTGTATAATCATCATCCTCTGCACGCTCTTTCAATGGTTCTGAGAGGCCTTTGTTTATCAAAACATCTTTCATGCGCTCTTTCCACATGGTGAAGTTGCTGCCATCGAACTTCTGAATGAAATACTCCTCCTTTTCTGAAGAAGAAGCCATCACTGACAAGAGGGTTTGAGAGGTGCCAAACTATGGCGATAAGCTGTAGAAATTTGGGCAGAGTAACCTTTGTATCGGGAGTAAAATCTCAACCGAAATAGACTCAAAAGTGCCAACAATGAAAGTCACGACTCGCGGGAAGGAAATTCGGAAGAGTCTCCTTTGTATGAGGAGTCAAAACTCAACTCAAAATGCATATAAATGTGCCAACTGCACTACCTAGGCATCTGCTGCACAAAACCACTTCTATGTGAGTGCCAACTCGGCGTCAAAAGCATAAATAAATGTCCAGATACATATCCTATGGCGAGGGTACCGTAAAAGGGGAACTCCAACTACCTGTATCACCAAAGGTGTCTCAACATTCGAGCACACCCCAGCTCAAAGAAAACCTCACGCTATCGACCCTCCAAAGGCTAATGTAGAAAAAAATGGACTAGCCACAATCTCAGAAAGGCTTCTTCCGGTCCGAGACACAAATGGACTAGCCACAGTGTTAGAAACGGCTGGGAAAATCTGCCAAAATAGCCAAAAATGGCTCCACAAGTAGTACAGTGGGCAATGTTCGCAACTCAACGTACATGAGTAAAACCGCGCTCAAACAGGCGCCAAGAACTGCTGCATGCAGTGAAAGTGATCCTTGCGGGGATATCTACTCTCAAAAGAGCTCAGTAGCACTAGGTGTGCTCACAAAGAAATGCATCTGTCAATGCATGTGTCCGCAGAGAATCTGCTATCGAAATGACTGCCAAATCGCCTGTGAAAGCGCTGTGTTTGGTAACCTGGAGAATCTGTGAGTGAATGGGCTGAAAAACCCCTCTGTAACCTGTAACCTGCGTGTCGGTGTCGCTATGTGCCGATTTCTGCCGCCAGGCAGAAAAATAGCCGCCAAAGGTGTCGTATCCGTAAACTGTGTCGTACAGTGCGATCGGTGCGCTCGATGCCGCTGTCGGGTGTCACTCCTCTATGACACAGGTACCTCACCCGCGCATGTCGCAAGCACGGTCGTCGATCGCGGGAACGCGCTCGTCTGGGGAAACGCCCGGTGTCTGGGTCGGATGTCAGAGATCCGCCGCAATGAGCAGTGTCGAGCCGGTGCGCATGAGTGGTGTCGATGTCGATGTCGCCTTCCACCGTCGGGCTGAAGTGGCTAGCCGAGTAGCCGTAAAACGCCAATGCTCGAAGCCAATATCGAGCGGTCAATGCTGAGTCGAATCGGTATCGGTCGCAGATCTCGCTCGATCTGTCAAGATCTCTCTCAAGCTTGTCAGACTCGGTGTGCGGACGTCGGGTGACGATGTCGAAGAAGTCGATGTCAAAATCGGAGAATCGTTGATGTCGATGATGAGACCCTGGTCTAAGTCTGTCACTCACTCACTCGCTCTTTGTGTTGCTTGGGCTCGCTCGCAAGCTCGGTGTCAAGCTCGCCTTTTTGTTTTTGTTCGAGAAAAAGTATCTTCCAATCTCTTAATCAAGCTGGCTTTCTCTCTCTCACAACTGTAAATTTCTGAGAAACTTTCTTTTCACGAGCTCGAGGAGAGGATTAGGGGGTCGGAGCATCAAAATGGGCTCTATCGAGGGCTTTGTGTGGGAATGATTCCTTGCACACAAAGAGGTTTTTAAGGCTCAAAGAAAAATTCGATTTTTTATTTTTACTGCTGAGTCTGCTTGTGCCAGCGCTGACGAGCAAGCACACACAGTGAGCACTGCTCACGGCATTGACAAAATTGGCCATATGGTACTCGGCTGCACCTCCACCTCGCCCTCGTATGCTGGACCTTCTGCAGATTTCATGATCCTGCTCGACTGCCTTCGATGCCAAACTTGCCTTGGCTTTTTCATCGCCTGCTCGATGACCTGCTCTCCGGTCAATTTCCGCCTTCAAACTCCAAGCCAAGCTCCCAATGTCTACTCGATTGTACTCGGCTGCATTCGAGTGCTATTGAGCTGCTTATTGACTCTCTTGCAAGCCCCCTTCTTTGATTCAATGCCTTCAATCTCCTACTAGTGCTCGTCTGCTTGGCAACACCAGACTTCAAGCTGAACAACCTGCAGATCTCGAATTCCCTGCTTATTGACTCTCTTGCAAGCCCCCTTCTTTGATTCAATGCCTTCAATCTCCTACTAGTGCTCGTCTGCTTGGCAACACCAGACTTCAAGCTGAACAACCTGCAGATCTCGAATTCCCTGCTGAGATTCTTTGCTTCTGTTTGGCTTGCTGCTTGTGCTCAGTACTGACTACCTTTGTTGCTCACGGGCCTGCTGTCATGAACTGCCTGTTGCACCCCTCGATTTGCCTTGCTGTCCGACTACCCTGCCTTTGAATTGCTTGCTATTAGCTTTCCTTTGCTCGACCCTTGCTCTGCTTCCCATGCCCAAACCTGATTCTGCTCAACTGTCTGCTCTAGACTTGCTTGGATTCGATTCTCCCTTGCAATGCTTTGACCAGCACTGTCGGTTCCTGCAGAGCTACCAAGCTCACAATTCCAAGATTTTCTTTGGGCTTGCTGCACGCGCGGGTAGCCGGAGCTTGGGTGCCCTGTGCTGTGATACCAATTGTTGTGTTCGTGTAGTGCGTGTACGGAGTGTGTGCAAGAGAGGGGAAGAAGAGAATGGGGAAGAGGATGATACACAGACAGCCTGTGTTGGGTTAGTGGAGAAGAAAGAGAAGAGTCAACTCTATCTCTTTTTCTCCCTATATTGATTTGGTGAGAGTATGAACAGGGGCGGTTTCCCACGGCCACCTGGCCTACACCCCAACACTTTGCACTGGATGTAAGTGAGATGTGTGAAAATGCTCTTAAGCCTAATTACTAGGCTAGCAATGTCCTCCCCTTCAACCATAGTGAGCTTGTAAAGTGGTCTTTTGAGACTAACTGCTTTTAGACCTAGCTCCAAAATTTCTTTCTAGGACATGCCAAGCTTCATGTGCATGCTTACATTCGTCTATGAAATGCACATAGTTGTCATGTAAGGAGGTGATGATAACTCCTAATGCGTGTTCGTCTTTGGCCAAATTTTGTGCACTCATTATGCGTGTAGATGCCCTAGTGTGCACTCCATCGATTTTGGCTTGTTACTCTAGGGATGTGCTAACATTTTTTCATGAGGTATCCCCTTAACTTTGTTTTCCAAATGTGAAACCCTTCCCCTTTATACTTTTCTATTCCATTCTCTCCCATTGTGCTAATAGAGGGGTCTTAGCTTCTTAGGAGACTCTTCTAGCCAGTGTCTACCTCTTTACACGAGCACAAGTATCCGTCAAGAAATTGAATTTTTTAAAATATTATTGTGCTTGGATGGATTCATTGTATTGCAAGTTAGGAGAGAGAGAGAAAAAAAAAATCCTTGATTTTGTGAAGTACCTCTTCACGAATGTGAAGTCAACCTTCAAAAAATTAAAAAATTAAAAATTGCCTTCTTTGATTGGTGAAGAAGATTTGAAGCTCAAAGTTGCCTTGAAATGATCGATGCTTGGAAGCCTTTGATGTTAGAAGATCTTTAGGGTCTCGATGGATCTCAATGCTTTTGGCCATGCTGTAGCTGTGTGGGGGTATGCCCTTACAGGAGTAATCTCAAGGCTAGAAGCTTTTGGGCACTCATGGGAACTTCAACTTAATAGAATAATTTTCTTATATGAAAAGAAATTCCAAAAATAAAAAACAATTACCAAAGTCTGTAATCAAATTTCTTCTCATGGCCACATGGGCCTTGACTTGAGAGCGTGGGTAGGTGAAGGACCCCGCATGGGCTCGGGGAGTCGGTGTTGTAATCAAGGGCACAAGCATTGGGTCTGCAAGCAAGTTTGAGTAATAGGCTATGAGGCTATGAGTTGCGCAGGCAGAGCCGCATATGATGAGCATGCAGAAAAAGATGGCCACGTGGGTTGTGGCTCGGGAATGTTCAAGGGACTCCGCCAATATATTGCAAAAAAATCACAGGGCTGTGCCAATATTGCAGAAATAGGCTTTGAGTAGGGCCCCGCTCTGAGGATGAGGCTGCTTAGGAGGGTCGAGGGCGAGTGCACAAAATACCCGAGTGACGAGTTCTATGACGAGCAATGAGCATAGCTTGGCGTGAGCACTGCTATTGGAATGCAACAATCTTGGGCTCAATGAATAGCTCCGACTAGTCCTTTCTCCACACACAACTAATTGTAGAGATTTAGGCAAGGAGAATCAAATTATTATTGATGCAAAAAGGTGAAAGCTAAGAAAAAATGATCCAAAAATTGCACTAAATGCAATGCAGTAAGAACCTAATGACGATCACTAATCAAGTATCAACCCCTCTACTAGCCAAGAGAGTAGTGGCTCAAGGGGAAGAACCCAAGAACATGCTCACATTAACCAGAGAAGCACTAATCTTCATTAGGCATGCTAAACTAAGGATCTAATGAGATTGGGAGATAATCCAAACTAAAAAAAATGCATAGCAATGAGCCTAGCTAGCACACCATAGCTCTGATACCACTTGATGGGAATGGGATTGTGCTAGATAAGATGGGTGATAGAGAAACATAGTGCAAGTGTGTGAGTGTGTGTAAGCAAGATTATCAACTCAAGTGAATTAGGTTCCAAGATAGATTAGCTTGGACTCATAAACACAATATTGAGTATTGACTTAGCTTAGCACAGGCTCACCATAGACAAGCATGTAGTGCAAACTTGAACTGTGTTATTTATTCATGAAAATGTGCTTTAAGTAGCTCTACAACTTGACTCCTTTACATGTGGGACTATGCCACCTTTTCCCTCACTCACTCAGAGTCTAGGACAAAACTCACATTTTACATTGCTAAACCTCTCTACGTTCTCATTACAAAATTCAAGTGGATTGAAGAATGCGGCAAAGCGTTCTAACAATTGAAACAGAGATTGATTTTTTCTCCAATTTTGAAAGCTCCTGAGTGGAACAAGATCTTTCATGTCCACATGGATACATTGGCTTATGTAATCGGATGAATCTTAGCACAACCTGAAGAGAACACTATGGATTTTTAATATATTACTCTAGTAGATAGTGAGGAGCAAAATTACACAACCACAAAAAGAGAGGGATTGGGAATGATCTATGCCATCAAAACGTTTAGACACTATCTTCTTGCAAACAAATTTGTATTCTTTGTGGATCACCAGACATGCACTATTGTCTTAGCAAAGAAACCATGCAATCATTGAGTAAACATGCTCACTTGTGCTTATAATAGGATGGCTATATAAGTAGAAAAAGGATGGAATACTTAGGCTATGCATAGAGCCATTGGAGAAATAACTGTACTTGGCAAGCTAGCACACAAACGATGGGGATTCACAATGCAAACATTACATAGATTGATGAGACATGGGGAGTATTGGCCTAGCATGCAGCAAAGTGTCCATGACTATGTTATTTCATGTGATACTCGTGCAATTCAAAAGCCAACTAAACATGATACACTCTTCAAAATAGTGGAAGCATCCAAGTGGGGAAAATACATCATGGATTATCTCAAAAAAGGAGTCTTGTCAGTAGACATGAGAAGATCTAGACTTAATTGAATCTAGAGAGAAGTGAAAAACTACATAATCATTTAAAATCACCTTTATCAATGAGGGATTGATAACACCTTGCAAATTTGTGCCACAAAAAATGAGTACTTATCGATTTTGGAGCAAGCACATGCTAGGCCAGTAGGCATCACTTCTTGCAGGGATCTGGTGGCCAACTATGTACATGGATGTGGAGCAATAAATAAAACAATGTAATGATTGCCAACGTACAACAGTACCTATGCAACATGATGAAATGCCATTAAGAAAAATTATGGGTACAAGGGCTTTTGCCCAATGTGGGATAGACTTTGTTGGACCATCTCACCACTGGCCTATTGAAGGCATTCTCAATACATCATAGTAGCCCCAAATTATTTAACCAAATGGGTAGAGGCAAAAGGAATGCAAAATAATGATGCCAGGATGACAACACAGTTCTTGTATGAGAACATTTTCACTTGATATGGACTTTTGATAGAGATAGTAAGTGATCAAGGGACTCAGTTCATAAACAATATGGTCGACTATCTATTGCAAGTATTTATGGTGCTTCATTCAAATTTAGTACCATATCACCCTTAAGAAAAAGAGGCAAGTTGAGAGCATAAACATAATTCTATGCACCGTGCTCACCAAAATTGTAAACGAATAAAGAGCTGATTGGGACTAGAAACTAAACTCAGCTCTATGCACGTATAGGGTAGCATACAGAATGACACTAAATACGACACCCTTCAATTTTGTGTTTGGTATCAATGCCTTGTTTTCTGGAAGGGGAGATGGAAAGAAAGGTTGCTTGTTCCCATTCCCAATTTTGCTTGCACCTCTGCTTGTCAACCTTTCACCATCCCTTCCAATTACCAGATACTCACACACACCTAGACTATGACATCACACACACACACACACACACACACACACACACACACACACACACACACACACACACACACACACACACACACACACACACACACACACACACAAGAGAACAAATTGACAAGGGAAGAGTGTAAGAGGGGTGTAAGAGATTTAGACATAATCATGGAGTACACAAAGAAACACAGCATAGAATAAGAGAGAGGAGAGGGGAAAATTTGAGCATCTACACAAGAAAGGCCTAAAGATTCAACCCCCAACTCCATGGCACCTCTTGTGGAGTTTGGCAATTGATATTTAATTTATTATTGGTGCAAAAAATTGGAGGTCCCTCTTTTACACTTTACTTATGAGTAGTACACACTAGTTATTGCATGACCCTCTTAGGGTGAGTTCTGACTGTCATCCTGACTACTATTTACAAAGCATCCATAGTGGCTTATTCATAATAGATATAAGATAATGTGCTAGAATAAAATGATTGAGAGAATTATTATCTGCTGGCGGCTCCTCGTCAACTCCCAAAATTCCAATCTACAAATCATCATGCACTCACTATTAGTAAAATTTAAATAGACAGCACATATTTAACCATTAAGCTAGCTTTCCCAATTGCAGGAGGGTGCCCAATCTTGTAACATCCCTCCCAGCAGGGATAGCAAATTTCGTCAGTTGCTCACTAAAGAATCAACTAGGACCGTGAGTGATGGAAAGTGTGGAGAAGGTCTGGGAAGTTGCAAAAACAAATTCAGGCATCCATTTGGCATTCTCTCGAGGGTGGCCTTTGAAGGTCAAAAGATAGCATTTATAAACCATGCTAGTGTGTGTGGTGGTGGTGGTCTTGTGATCAACTATTTGTGCAGGGATAAGTTGTTCTTCCTGGTCCACAAGTGAAGGTGGATCTTCATAAATGTGATGTGTAAGACTAATATGGAAAGAATTGTGAATGTGCCAATGTGAAGGTAGGTCTAAACAAAAGGAGACATCATTGATCACATTAGAAATTTTGAATGGGCCGTAAAAACGAGGGGCACGTTTAACAAAAACATTAGTATCGACACTTTTGATCCTTTGATTTTCAATGCAAAGCATAACATATTCACCTTCTTTGAATTGGTTTACCTTGCGGTGCTTGTTAGCATGCTTAGTGTAGAGTTCTTGTGAGTTCTTAATGGCAGAATGCACACTTGCCTTAATATCATGAAAATTAGCAGTAAAATCATCAACGGGCAGGCACAATATTGGAAAGACGTGAAGCAGGAGTAGGCAGAGAATGACTATACACAATTTCATGGAGATTTACCTATGGCAATGTGAATGGTGTTGTTATATGCAAAGTGTAGAATATGGAGGTAATCATCCCATTTCTTGGGTTGAGAAGAAACATAAGCTTTTAACAAGTCAATGACAGTACAATTAGTGACTTCGATTTGACCATTAGACTCAGGATGGAATGCAAAAGTAAAATCAAGTATTGTTTCAAGATTTTCAAAAAAAGTAGTTCAAAAAGCACTACAAATTTTGGAATCTCGATCAGATATTATGACTTTAGGCAAACCATGATGTGGAAAGACAAATTTAAGAATAGAAGTGCAGCTTGATGTACTGTGAGTGTTTTCTTACAAGGAATGAAGTATGTTTGCTTAGAAAAACGGTCAATGACAGTCTAAATCATATCATGCTTGTGAATAGTGAGTGGAAATATAGTGACAAAATCCATTGAAATATGTTCCCAAGGTTTTTTAAGAATAGGGAGAGGGTGTAAAAGTCCCAATTTCTTACTTGTTATTGCTTTGACCTTTTGACAAATCAAACAAGTTGAAACATATTGTTTAACATCAATTTTCATAGTAGGCCAATAGAAATCACGACATAAGTTTGAAAAGTAGCAGCAAATCCTCTATGTCAAGCATAGGGTGGTTTGCGCAACTCTTCAATGATCAATTTACAAAAAGGTTTAGTTACACACAATTTTTGTTTGAAATAAAGAAAGCTTTCTTGAATAGTGTATTCCAAAAATGTGCACACATAATTCTCAATCATATGCAACCATGTGGTTTTGAAATCATCATCTTGTGCATAAGTGACATGCATTGAATCAAATGAAGTACCCGTAATGGTTGATAGATTATTAAGAGGATCAAAGATGCCATCCAAAATCAGATATGGCAAAATCAAACTGAGTTGGGATAAATTGGAAATTTGAGAAAGCTTAGAAAAAAACTTGCCCAAATTGGAAATGATTTCACCAGTGTATTAGGATAGGCTATATGAACATGTCCATCAAGTTTCATCTCAAAAGTCTACGAAACATGGAACGCAATCCATGTATCCTTTTTAGCTTTTCCAGGCAAAACCATCCATCAAGTCCTAATTGACAAGAAAAGCCTAACCTTAAAGTTTCAAATCATTCGGATGTCAAAACCCTAGTCAAAGTGCCAAATTTCTCTAAGTTTGCAAAAAAATTTCCCAAAGGTGGCATAAATTTATAAGAAATGATTCAAATTCAAAAAGATTTGTACCATAGCATCCCCATACCATGCTACATCAAATGGTGCCATCAAATCTTCAAAATGTGTTCTAACATGGACGACGATCCATGTACCTCATAGCCAAACATGACCTGTAACCACATGATCTAGTGCTTGTAGTTTTCCTAGATGCATTGGTGAAGTTTGGTCACGTTTTGGACTTTTTTTAATCAAGTTATCCTCATTTTTTAGTCTATGGTCAAGTTCGTATTTTTTTGACTTCCTAAATGAATTTTTGATCAAATTCAGGAGCTAACCACCTCGTTTTCTAATGCCAAAATGCATGTATTTCTGTGTTGGTGGATACATGCTCTTCAAGTGCCTTGACATACCCCACAACTTCTCTCTTTTCTATTTGTATCTCTTCTTGTAGCTTGCGTTGACTTTCTATTAAACTCTCAAACTGCTATTGTAGCCTTTTATTTTCTTCTTTCACTACTTGAGCCTCTGCTTGAGCATATTGGCCATCCAACTCTCGTAGGCTTGATGTTTCTCTTTGATAGTGAAATTGAAACTTTATGGCATCTGGATGCTACTCCAAATTGAATTCTCTCATAAGCCTATTACCATCCTCGATTATCGCTCTAGAGTGCAGTGATGTTGGGCCTCGTTTTTGAGTGTTTTGTTGTTGCAAAGTCCCAGTCTTCTAAAATTTATTTTTGTGTTCCTTTTTACCTTGGTCTTTCTTTTTTGGTAGGTTGTGATTGATCTTCTTAGCCTCCTTGTTTGCTTGATTCCCGTTAGTGGTCTCCTTCTTTTCTTGGTCAGACTGATTTTCTTCAAGGTGATTTGGTTCTAAATAATCCTTTTCTTGGTTTGCATCTCTCTTTTCATATTCTCCTTTGTTTTGTTTAGTAGGTGGAGGTGTTGTTGGCCTCGAAGAAAGAAGGTGCAACACGGTCTCCGTGTAGGTTTCTTGATAATCTCCAACCGTCTCCTCCCATGGTGGTTCTTCAATTGTTTTTTCATTGCCCTTGGGGGAGTCCCGAGGAGATTCTAAAACATCAATCTTTGGTTACTTTGACTCCTTCCTTGGCTCTTTACTCCACTTTTCTCTTGAGTACTGTGTGGATGTGCTACCGCATGGTGTTCATGAGATCTACTTCTTCTACTGCTTTTCTCCTCTTATAATGCTTGATATTCTCACGCCGTTCAGTTTTCCTTTGCTCAAGCAATTTGTAGAGATCTTTCTCATCTTCATCATCTCCTTCCAAAACCTATTCATCCCAACCTTGGTCTTCTCCTTTGTAATATTTTTTCTTCATTCTTCTCTCAAGCTTTGAGATTTTTCCATAGCTCTTTGTGTTTGTGTGATGGGTATCTGCTTCGTTGGTCTATGCTTGACTCTCACTAGAGGAATGGTGATATCTTCCTCATCATCTTCTTCTTCCTCTATAGCCATATGGAATTTGGACGACATATCTCTATTTTTTGGTTTTATCTCACCAATTAGCTCATGAATGTCAAATTTTGTGGCTTCACTATCTGTCACCTTTGCTTTAGAACTCTAACCTCTTGTTCTTCTTTTGGTTGAAGTCAATGAATATCCTCCTAATGCTCTAATAGAGTGTATGTCTTTGTGAAGTAGATCGAGTTGAGATTTTGCAGGTGGTAGTTGGTCAACCATGCCCAAAGCTTGGTAAGTAATCAATGTTAGAACACAAACTGCATTCATTTATTTCTCATTACGGTCATTGCTCTTCAAGTTGTCTTCTATCAAGTTCTCCAAAATATGGTTTTTGAGGTAACATCAGATTAACCTTTTCTCTGACAGCCCCATAGCCATGACAACTGCAATGTAGAGATTTCGCTCTATACATCGTAAGGGCTTTTGGACCTTCAAATACTGAGAGATTAGCTACAATGGCAGCTCTGTTTTGGTGTAGATGAGGTCCTTATATGTAAACTTGTGGCCTTGCTGCTTGATGAATTCACTATCATTGTCAATTGCCTTTGTTTTTATGAGAAGGTTGTGGCTGCCTGCTGGTATGTGGAGGGCTTGGTTGATGAGATCACCAATGACTCTCACTTTCACTATAGCCCCATCTTTGTATGTTAGGGTGGCTTCTCCATTGTACTATATAGAACTCATCAATTCATGCACTCTCTAAAAATTTGCTCCCGAAGGAGGTAGCCAAGGCATCTCGATCCTTCTATGACCTCCATCTTCTAGTGTAGAGTCCACAATTCCATGGAAAGATAGTGTTCTTTACTTTAGTTCTGTCGATCGCTTGGAAATTTTCAATGAAAACATTGGACGGTATCTTTGCTAGTTCTTCTTTTGAAACATGCGCTTTTGTGACATCCCCAACCCGCCGACACCAAAAGTGGGATGGGGTCCTTGACAAGTCTCTAGGCCTAATAAAAATTAGAGTCTCTAAACTTAGGAAAAATCCAAGAAATAGATCTTTACCATTAACAATGGCTTGGGTCTATAGCTCTAGAAGAAGGCTTAGTCCTGTTTCACAGTGGAAACGGGACAATAATTAAAATCTCTAAAATTGTTTTGGCCCTATAGCTTCAACAATTTGGGCTAAGGTATTTTCAGCCAATTCTTTTTTTCCCCTATCAAATGTGAGGGCACAACCATTGGTGAGCTCCTCTTCCAATTGAAGAAGTTTACTAAATGCTTTTAGTGCATGGGAATGGATAGTTACCTGATTAATTAGGTCCACCCATCCAAGATTGACAACCTTAGTCAATCCCCACTTACCACCCCGCACTCACACATGATTCTTTTGCTTTCTAATTACTACCACATTCTTATCACAATTAAAATAATGATTCCTTTTATCTTCCATAATAGTAATTCATTAAAACAACCCTTGAAAGCAGTATTGAAACATTCTTTTACAAACAAACATCTTTAGACTTAAGACAAGGTACTGCCGATCTAAAGTATCTCTAACCAATATTGGGTTGTCTCAAGAACACCTACACAGGGGTAAAAAAACGACACCCATTCTTTATTCATAAAAATCAGGGTGAAAAAAGACATCACCCAAAGTCCAAGCACCCATACGCCAACCAGTTGCCCATACAACCGAGCGATTCTCCTAGGATAAAAACAATATCCTAATTAGTATCCAAACATACACATGTACGGGGTAAAGACTCATCCATGGCTGACTTGCCATCCATGGCTGACTTGCCATCATTACTCATCACCTAGAGTAAAAATATTCCAAGGGATCAGAGGTGTCTTGAGATAAGTTGTCTTAAGGATGATCAATCATTCTTTCCTAGGTCAACCAATCTTAACCCAAACAATTGTTTCCTAATTATAAACAATGCTCATTGGTTTCTTAGAATTTACCTTCCGTTTTCGGCCAATTATTCCTTTTCTGATTGTTACTCACTCCTTACGTATGCAATGATAACTTATAAAAGAAAAAATATTTAAAGACTTAATTGAATAAATGGAAACCCACTTGGGATTGATCAGCTATCTACTGCTACGTTGGCGCCTGAAGACTCTCCTCCATAGGCCTACTACTATGCCCAACCTCATGGTTATGGGATGCCCTAGCCCTCTTATGAGTTATATCGTCCTCATCGGACTCAGAATTTCTCCGGGTCCTCTTTGGAGCCATAGTGGGAGCCTTATAAAAGGATACTTAATCGATTAAGGAATTAATGGAATAATCTCTCTTATTTCTTTTACCTAAAAATAGGGATTTTTAGACTAATTAGTAAATATCTTTGATAAATATCTCGGTGAGATATTTTTCCCTTAACTTCCTAGTAATATTATTGTTCTTTCATGATTATCCTATAATTGTCGAAGCTATTTTACTAATTTTCTTATTTAATTTCTCTTCAAAAATATCCTAATTTGGCTTTAGTAATTTATGAATTACTTATTTGCTTGTGGCATATTTATCCTAGGTGGATTTTGATATATTATAACCTTGGTAATTATCTTCCTAACTTATAAAAAGTGATTTATTAATTTTTGCTCTCATTTTATAGTCAGAACTAGACAATATTAGCTAAGGTAATTAGCTAAATTGATTATCAATACTTGAGATAATTATCCCAATTTTATAATACTATTTTACATCTTTGATCATTACTGTGTAATTATATAAAATTTATTAGCTAATTTATTTTCTTAATTTATAGTAAAAATTATACAACTTTAGCCTAATTAATTAGCTAAACTAATTTTTTGTGTATAGTCTAATTATCCCAGCTTTCTCACAATGATTTCTAGCTCTCATAATTAATGTATAATTATCTAAATGATTTAGCTAATTTCCCCCTTGAATTTATGCTTAAAAGCAGACAATTTTAGCGTAATTCATTAGTTAAACTATTTTTTGTGCATAGCCTAATTATCTCGACTTTCTAATAGTTATTTCTAGCTCTGATAATTATTGTATAATTATGTAAGTGATTTAGCTAATTTCCCCCTTTGATGTATGCTTAAAAACAAACAACTTTAGCCTGATTAATTAGCCAAACTAATTTTTTGTGTATGGACTAGTTATTCTAGATTTCTAACAATGATTTCTAGCTCTAATAATTATTGTTTAATTATCTAAGTGATTTAGCTAATTTCTCCCTTTAATTTATGCTTAAAAACAAATAATTTTAGCTTAATTAATTAGATAAACTAATCTTCTGTGCATTGCCTAACTAGCTTGGCTTATTAATAGTGATTTCTAGCTCTAAAACTTACTGCATAATTATCTTAGGAATTTAGCTACTTTCCCCCTTCAATTTATGCTTAGAAATAGATAATTTTAGCCTAATTAATTAGACAAAATAATTTTTTGTGCATGTATTAATTATCTCAGCCTTCTAATAGTGATTTCTAGCTCTCATAATTAATGTTTAATTATCTAAATTATTTAGCTAATTTACCTCTTTAATTTATGCTCTAAACTAATTTTATGTGCAAGGCCTATATGGCTTCCTAACAACTATTTCTAGCTCTAATAATTATTGTATATTTATCTAGATGATTTAGCTAATTTTCCCATTAAATTTATGCTTAAAAATAGATAATTTTACCCTAATTAATTAGATAGACTAATTTTTTTGTGCATGGCCCAATTATCTTGGCTTTCTAACAAGGTTTTCTAGCTTTGATGATTACTATATAATTATCTAAGTGTGTTAACTAATTTTTCCTTTATTTTATGATTAAAATATGTTAATTTTTGCTTAGTTAATTGGGTAGATTACTCAAAAAATTAAGATCTAATTTTCTTGGTATCTAATAGTATAATTAAGCTCTAAAAATTATAATATGGGTATTTTGGCTTAAAAACTATTTTTCTTCAGAAATCAATCTAGAATTTATTATTTTCAGCTTAATATGCAATTATTAATTAATTAGATTACTGATCAATCTTAAGAAATTATTGATCAGCAGTCTAATGATAATTTAGAGAGTAATTGATAATAGAGAATTCTTAATCTCCTTAATTAATAGTTTAATTAGGAGAAATTAATCAAAACTTAAGCTATTTTTCTAATTAACCAATATTAGCCTAATTACCTCGATTAATTACAAAGAGGTTTTTCTCTCTAAGTAATTTTTGAGAGGTGTTCTCTTATACACAAGAGAAATCTACCAGGACTCCGAGTCTGAGTTCAATTAAGAAGAGGGGGGAGCTTTTTATAGCTTTTTAGGGCTCATAGGCTGTTTCTGGCAGTTCCTTGCACTTCAAGGCAGCCCCAAGCTTCCTTCTAGTGTCACCAGCTGCTAAATCAAGCCTAGATAGGGTTATTACTGCTCCACACAGACCCCAGATACACCAAATAGATTTTGCTATTTTTTTGACCTATTACATGCTTAATTTTTTAAATATCTACAAATATCTAAAGAGTTCCATGATAAAAGTCTTTCACAGTAATGATTACCAAGACCTTACAATTTTTTTATTTAATTCAATCAACAATATAAACTTCTAGTGGCCATAACTATGTCAGTTTTTATCGGAATTCAGTTCTGAAAATTTCTAACCATAGTAAAGTCATGATTACGGTTCCAAAAATACCAATATTTTCCATGGTCGGATAATTCTACCTTGATTTTTCAATAATTATATCAGTTTGATTAAGCTTTATACAATCTTTCAGGTTTTAGAAACTGGAAACCTTACAATCACCCCAACTTAAGGAATTGAGATGTTCTCATCTCAACCGAAATTGGGAAAATCTTTGAAAAGTGATACTTCGTCCTCCCATGTGGCGTCTTCAGTGGAATAGTCCTTCCATTTTACTAGATGCTCTCTGATTACTCTGTTTTGCAGACTTCTTTTCCTAGTATTGAGAATACAATCTTGTTGGAGTTCAAGAATTCCTTGTTTCTGCATCACAATCTGTTCGTCGTATAGAGTGTTATTGGGGTTTGGGATATACGGTTTTAGAAGACTAATATGGAATACATTATGAACCTTGAGGTGTTCAGGCAGCTTTAGTTTTTAAGCTTGATCATTGATTACCTTTATCACTTCATAAGATCCATAATATCTAGGGCTAAGTTTTTTGAATTTTCCCAAAGATAGATTGCTTCTCTTTGGCCGGACTCAAAGGAATACTTTATCCCCTTGTTTGAAAAATCTATTAGAACATTTTTGATCAGCATAATGTTTTTAGCGGTCCTTAGCAACTTGAATGTCCTGTCGTATGACCCTAGTTTGGGCGTCCATCTCTTCCAGCATTTGTTTTGAAGCTTCTACTCTTGTAGCTTGAATGTCCTGTCGTACGACCCTAGTTTGGGCGTCCATCTCTTCCAGCATTTGTTTTGAAGCTTCTACTCTTGTAGTGGGGTCAAAAAAGTTTAGGGGTGATATACATTCATGCCCATAAAGTGTTAAGTATGGAGCCTGATTTACCCTTGTAATTTTCTCTGTTAAAAGCGCACATTTGTAAGGCCCCCATTATGAGGAGAAGCCATCGTGCGTGAAGGAAAATCACTCACCGGAAACCAAAATTTTCACGGACAAGAATCAGGGGCAACTTTAAAGGCCGAAATATTCTTTTTCGCCGGAATATTATGGCCGGACGGTGGCCGGAAAGTGGTCGGAAAACAACCGGTCGGTTGGCCGGTGGTCGGAAGTCAATGGCCGGTGGCCGAATTCAAAAGCGGACTTGTCTTCTCAAGGGCAGCCACACATGGGCGGATTGGAGGGTCTGATTTGGACTTATTCACACAAGGGCGGCTACACATGGCTGTCTCTCATAAGAGAGGGCAGCCCTTTTGGCCTATAAAAGGAGGCCATTTCTACATACATTTCATAGTGTGAAGTTGATGCAACAAGGTGAGTGTGAGGTGGTGAGAGTGAAGCAAGGCGGCAGCTCCATTAAGGGTATAATCCCTTTTGTAAACTACTTCTTGTTTTGAAGTACTAAAGCCATTGAGTGGCTGCGTTCTCGTGGACGTAGCCCACATTGGGTGAACCACGTATATCGTGTGTACTCTCTCTCTCTCTCTCTCTCTCTCTACTCTATAATCTCGTGTATATAAATCTGTCTCTCTCCATTAAGTAATCTACTCAATTATCTATTTAGCTACATCTTATTTCCTAACAACTGGTATCAGAGCAAGGTTTGCTCGTAGCTAAATTATCTCAAGGAAAGGATTCCTTGAATTGAGTGGGAGTAATGGCGGAGGAAGGGAAGCTCAAGATTGAGAAGTTCAACGGCAAAAACTACCAACATTGGAAGATGCAGATTGAAGACTATCTCTACCAGAAGGACCTCTATTTGCCACTAGGCGGTCTTGCGAAGAAGCCCGCAACAATGGCAGATGAAGCATGGATTGTCCTTGATCGAAAGGCACTGGGAACAATCCGGTTAAGCTTGGCGTCAATGGTGGCCTTCAATGTTTTGGAGATGAAGACCACGGAGGACTTGATGAAGTCACTTGACGACTTCTACGAGAAACCATCGGCATCCAATAAGGTATTTCTTATGAAGCGCTTGTTCAATCTAAAGATGGCAGAGAATGGTTCAGTTGCAGAACACCTAAATGACTTTAACACAAACATAAGTCAACTTCGATCAATGAAAATCAATTTCGATGATGAAGTCCGAGCTCTCCTTATACTATCATCTCTACCGGATAGTTGGGACAGCCTTGTGATGGCTGTAAGTAATTCTATCTCTGGCACAAATACTCTTAAGTTTGATGATGTTGTGGGTGTTCTCCTAAGCGAGGAAATGCGAAGGAGAAACACAGGAGAATCATCAAGTGCTGCACTATCAGTGGAAACAAGAGGAAGCCTTAAGGAGAGGTTCAAAAACCAAAAGGGTCGTGATCGCTCAAGGCGGAGCAAGTCACGCACAAAGTCAGTTCTTGAATGTTGGAACTGTGGCAAGAAGGGACCCGTCAAGAAGGATTGTTGGTCCAAGAAGAAGAAGGAGACAGAGTCTCAAGACAGCAAGCCCACATCGAAGGCCAATGTGGCAAGTAAAGTAGAACAAGATGCTCTAATTCTCTCATTAGACAATGTGTCTAATTCGTGGATAGTAGATTCCGGGGCTTCATTCCATGCGACACCACACAAGCAACATTTCCAAGACTACACCAAAGGTAATTTTGGGTATGTATACTTGGGAGATGATGAAGCTTGTGAGATTGTCGGCAAAGGTACAGTTTTTGTCAAAACTGCTAACGGAAATGAATGGAAGCTTAAAGATGTTAGGCATGTTTCTTCTCTTCGCAAAAATTTGATCTCTACAGGACAATTGGACGATGAAGGTCACAACATTGCATTCGGAAACAAACGGTGGAAGATCTCAAAGGGATCTTTGGTGGTTGCCAAGGGTGAAAAAGTCCGTACACTTTACTTGTGTACTGTTAGCACGCAACCTTCAGCTTGTGCAACAACTACAGAAGTTGACAGTGCGGTGTGGCACTACCGACTTGGGCATATGAGTGCCAAAGGAATGCAAATCCTTCAAACAAAGAAGCTTCTACCAGGTTCGAAAGAAGTGGACTTAGAGTTCTGTGAAGATTGTGTTTATGGTAAACAAAAGAGGGTAAAATTTCAAAAATCAGGAAATGAAACAAAAAATAAAAAACTTGAGTTGGTTCATTCTGATGTTTGGGGTCCTGCAAGTACACCATCACTTGGTGGCTCATTGTACTATGTAACATTCATAGACGATGTGACTACAAAAACATGGGTTTATGTCATGAAGAATAAATCCGATGTATTTTCCATATTTCAAAGGTGGAAAGCCTTTTATGGAGAATGAAATAGGTACCAAGGTTAAATGCATCAGATCCGACAATGGAGGCGAATATTGCAGCCAAGCTTTTAAAAGGTTTTGTGCTACCAATGGCATTCGGAGGCAAAGGACAACCCCAAGGACACCTCAACAAAATGGGATTTTGAAAAGGATGAACATGACAATCATGGAACGAGCACGAAGCATGCGGCTACATGCAGGCCTACCGCTTGAGCTTTGGGTGGAAGCTGTAAGTACGTCTGTGTACTTAATCAATTGGTCACCCTCAACGGCATTGGATGGGGGAGTTCCAGAAGAGGCATGGAGAGGTAAACCGGTGAATTATACATTTCTCAAAGTGTTTGGGTGTGAGGCTTTCATGCACATAGATAGAAGCCTAAGATCAAAGTTAGATGCAAAGTCCAAAAAGTGTTTCTTCATTGGCTATGGAGAAGGAGACTTTGGGTATCGCCTATGGAATCCTGAAGATGGTAAAATCTTAAGGAGTAGGGATGTAATTTTTAACGAACAAAATATGTACAAAGATTACTTGGAAAGAAAACAAACAAAAGAAACAGGTGATGAGTACATGGAGCTTGAGGACGGTGAAGACTCAAGGACTGCAAACGGTGACAATGTGCAACAACGTCAACCAAATGAGGAGCCTCAACCTATTCCCCGAAGATCTACAAGAGCAAGTAGACCTCCAAAAAGGTTTGTTCCTTCCTTCAACCATGTCTTGATCTCAGATTCTGGAGAGCCGGAATCATATGAAGAAGCTATGCAACATGAATCCAAAGAAGAATGGACGAAGAGCATGCAAGTGGAGATGGACTCACTACATCGCAACCAAACATGGGAGTTGGTTGAGATGCCTAAAGGTAAGCGGGCACTTCAAAACAAATGGGTGTACAAGCTAAAGGAAGAAGAAGGTGGGAAGAAAAGGCTTGTCTTAAGCCTTGTGGCTGCTCATGATCTAAATCTCGAGCAAATGGATGTAAATACGGCATTCCCTCACGGTGACTTAGAGGACGAAATCTACATGCTTCAACCAAAGGGGTATGAAGTAAAAGGTAAGGAGAAAATGGTTTGCAGATTAAAGAAGAGCTTGTATGGTTTAAAGCAAGCATCAAGACAATGGTACTTGAATTTTGATCGATGGATGTTGGATCATGGATTCACAAGGTGCAACTCGGATCACTGCGTCTACACGGAGAATTTGGGAGATGGGAAATTCATCATCCTAATGTTGTATGTTGATGACATGTTGATTGCAAGTGCTAACATGCAGGACATCAAAGACCTAAAAAAGGAGTTGTCCAAATCTTTTTCAATGAAAGATTTAGGTGCTGCAAAGAGGATACTTGGTATGAAAATATCAAGGGACAGGACGAAGAAGACAATAAAGCTATCTCAAGAAGATTACATCAAGAAGGTACTAGAAAGGTTTGCAATGCAAAATGCAAAACCAGTTTCTACACCTTTGGCTGGTCATTTTAAACTAACGAAGGATATGTGTCAAAAAACACAAGAGGAGATAGACTATATGTCTAAAGTTCGATATGCTGCACCGGTAGGTTCTCTAATGTATGCTATGGTCTGGACAAGGCCAGACATTGCACATGCAGTGGGAGTTGTGAGTAGGTTCATGGACAACCCAGGTAAAGAGCATTGGCAAGCTGTGAAGTGGATACTTAGGTATCTAAAAGGGACAACAACAAATGCTTTGTATTTTGGAGGAACTGATATTTTTCTAGAAGGGTATGCTAATGCAGATATGGCAGGTGACAAAGATACTCGAAGGAGCACTACTGGCTATGTGTTCACGGTTGGAGGCACAACAGTAAGCTGGGCTTCAAAGCTACAGAAAGTGGTTTCACTTTCTACCATGGAAGCAGAGTATGTAGCAATGACGGAGGGAAGCAAAGAAATTCTGTGGCTTCACAGATTCTTAGAAGAGCTTGGATTCATACAAGACAATTGTGTCTTGTACAGTGATAGCCAAAGCGCTATCCATCTTGCGAAGAACTCAGCCTTTCATTCAAGGACAAAGCACATTGAGGTGAAATATCACTTCATACGTACTCTTTTGGAAGAGGGACAACTAAAGCTAGGAAAGGTGCATACAAGTGAAAATCCTGCAGACATGTTTACAAAGGTGGTCAACAAGGAGAAGTTGAGCTTTTGCTCATCTTCAATCGGCATTCAAGGATAAGAAGCCAGAATGGAAAGCAGTCACAGGTTTGGTTTGGAGATCAGTCTCCAAGTGGGAGATTGTTAAGTATGGAGCCTTATTTACCCTTGTAATTTTCTGTGGTAAAAGCGCATATTTGTAAGGCCCCCATTATGAGGAGAAGCCATCGTGCGTGAAGGAAAATCACTTACCCGAAACCAAAATTTTCACAGACAAGAATCAGGGGCAACTTTAAAGGCCGGAATATTCTTTTTCGTCGAAATATTATGGCCGGATGGCAACCAGAGTGGTCGGAAAACAACCGGTCGGTTGGCCAGTGGTTGGAAGTCAATGGCCGGTGGCCGGTGGTCGGAAGTGAATGGCCGGTGGCCGGTGGTCGGAAGTCAATGGCCGGTGGCCGGTGGCCGAATTCAAAAGAGGACTTGTCTTCTCAAGGGCGGCCACACATGGGCGGATTGGAGGGTCCGATTTGGACTTATTCGCACAAGGGCGGCTACACATGGCTGTCTCTCATAAGAGAGGGCAGCTCTTTTGGCCTATAAAAGGAGGCCATTTCTACACACATTTCATAGTGTGTAGTTGATGCAACAAGGTGAGTGTGAGGTGGTGAGAGTGAAGCAAGGCGAGAGCTCCATTAAGGGTATAATCCCTTTGTAAACTACTTCTTGTTTTGAAGTACTAAAGCCATTGAGTGGCTGCTTTCCTAAGTTTGATGATATTGTGGGTGTTCTCCTAAGCGAGGAAATGCGAAGGAGAAGCACAGGAGAATCATCAAGTGCTGCACTATCAGTGGAAACAAGAGGAAGGCTTAAGGAGACGTTCAAAAATTAAAAGGGTCGTGATCGTTCAAGGTGGAGCAAGTCACGCACAAAGTCGGTTCTTGAATGTTGGAACTGCCGCAAGAAGGGCCACGTCAAGAAGGATTGCTGGTCCAAGAAGAAGAAGGAGACAGAGTCTCAAGACAACAAGCCAACATCGGAGGCCAATGTGGCAAGTAAAGTAGAACAAGATGCTCTAATTCTCTCATTAGACAATGTGTCTAATTCCTGGATAGTAGATTCTGGGGCTTCATTCCATGCGACACCACACAAGCAACATTTCCAAGACTACACCAAAGGTAATTTTGGGTATGTATACTTGGGAGATGATGAAGCTTGTGAGATTGTCGGCAAAGGTACAGTTTCTGTCAAAACTGCTAACGGAAATAAATGGAAGCTTAAAGATGTTAGCCATGTTCCTTCCCTTCGCAAAAATTTGATCTCTACAGGACAATTAGACAATGAAGGTCACAACATTGCATTCGGAAACAAACGGTGGAAGATCTCAAAGGGATCTTTGGTGGTTGCCAAGGGTGAAAAAGTCCGTACACTTTACTTGTGTACTGTTAGCACACAACCTTCAGCTTGTGCAGCAACTACAGAAGTTGACAGTGCGGTGTGGCACTACCAACTTGGGCATATGAGTGCCAAAGGAATGCAAATCCTTCAAACAAAGAAGCTTCTACCAGGTTCGAAAGAAGTGGACTTAGAGTTCTGTGAAGATTGTGTTTATGGTAAACAAAAGAGGGTAAAATTTCAAAAATCAGGAAATGAAACAAAAAATAAAAAACTTGAGTTGGTTCATTCTGATGTTTGGGGTCCTGCAAGTACACCATCACTTGGTGGCTCATTGTACTATGTAACATTCATAGATGATGCGACTACAAAAACATGGGTTTATGTCATGAACAATAAATCCGATGTATTTTCCATATTTCAAAGGTGGAAAGTCTTTGTGGAGAATGAAACAGGTACCAAGGTTAAATGCATCAGATCCGACAATGGAGGCGAATATTGGAGCCAAGCTTTTGAAAGCTTTTGTGCTAGCAATGGCATTCGGAGGCAAAGGACAACCCCAAGGACACCTCAACAAAATGGGATTTCCGAAAGGATGAATAGGACAATCATGGAGCGAGCACAAAGCATGCGGCTACATGCAGGCCTACCGCTTGAGCTTTGGGCGGAAGCTGTAAGTACGTCTATGTACTTAATCAATCGGTCACCCTTAACGGCATTGGATGGGGGAGTTCTAGAAGAGGCATGGACAGGTAAACCGGTGAATTATGCATTTCTCAAAGTGTTTGGGTGTGAGGCTTTCATGCACATAGATAGAAGCCTAAGATCAAATTTAGATGCAAAGTCCAAAAAGTGTTTCTTCATTGGCTATGGAGAAGGAGACTTTGGGTATCGCCTATGGAATGCTGAAGATGGTAAAATATTAAGGAGTAGGGATGTAATTTTTAACGAACAAAATATGTACAAAGATTACTTGGAAAGAAAACAAACAAAAGAAATAGGTGATGAGTACATGGAGCTTGAGGACGATGAAGACTCAAGGACTGCAAACGGTGACAATGTGCAACAACGTCAACCAAATGAGGAGCCTCAACCTATTCCCCGAAGATCTACAAGAGCAAGTAGACCTCCAAAAAGGTTTGTTCCTTCCTTCAACCATGTCTTGATCTCAGATTCTGGAGAGCCGGAATCATATGAAGAAGCTATGCAACATGAATCCAAAGAAGAATGGACGAAGAGCATGCAAGTGGAGATGGACTCACTACATCGCAACCAAACATGGGAGTTGGTTGAGTTGCCTAAAGGTAAGCGGGCACTTCAAAACAAATGGGTGTACAAGCTAAAGGAAGAAGAAGGTGGGAAGAAAAGGCTTGTCTTAAGCCTTGTGGCTGCTCATGATCTAAATCTCGAGCAAATGGATGTAAATACGGCATTCCCTCACGATGACTTAGAGGACGAAATCTACATGCTTCAACCAAAGGGGTATGAAGTAAAAGGTAAGGAGAAAATGGTTTGCAGATTAAAGAAGAGCTTGTATGGTTTAAAGCAAGCATCAAGACAATGGTACTTGAAGTTTGATCGATGGATGTTGGATCATGGATTCACAAGATGCAACTTGGATCACTGCGTCTACACGGAGAATTTGGGAGATGGGAAATTCATCATCCTAATGTTGTATGTTGATGACATGTTGATTGCAAGTGCTAACATGCAGGACATCAAAGACCTAAAAGAGGAGTTGTCCAAATCCTTTTCAATGAAAGATTTAGGTGCTGCAAAGAGGATACTTGGTATGAAAATATCAAGGGACAGGACGAAGAAGACAATAAAGCTATCTCAAGAAGATTACATCAAGAAGGTACTAGAAAGGTTTGCAATGCAAAATGCAAAACCAGTTTCTACACCTTTGGCTGGTCAGTTTAAACTACTAATGTATGCTATGGTCTGGACAAGGCCAGACATTGCACATGCAGTGGGAGTTGTGAGTAGGTTCATGGACAACCCAGGTAAAGAGCATTGGCAAGCTGTGAAGTGGATACTTAGGTATCTAAAAGGGACAACAACAAATGCTTTGTATTTTGGAGGAATTGATATTTTTCTAGAAGGGTATGCTGATGCAGATATGGCAGGTGACAAAGATACTCGAAGGAGCACTACTGGCTATGTGTTCACGGTTGGAGGCACAGCAATAAGCTGGGCTTCAAAGCTGCAGAAAGTGGTTTCACTTTCTACCACGGAAGCAGAGTATGTAGCAATGACGGAGGCAAGCAAAGAAATTCTGTGGCTTCACAGATTCTTAGAAGAGCTTGGATTCATACAAGACAATTGTGTCTTGTACAGTGATAGCCAAAGCGCTATCCATCTTGCGAAGAACTCAGCCTTTCATTCAAGGACAAAGCACATTGAGGTGAGATATCACTTCATACGCACTCTTTTGGAAGAGGGACAACTAAAGCTAGGAAAGGTGCATACAAGTGAAAATCCTGCAGACATGTTTACAAAGGTGGTCAACAAGGAGAAGGTGAGCTTTTGCTCATCTTCAATCGGCATTCAAGGATAAGAAGCCAGAATGGAAAGCAGTCACAGGTTTGGTTTGGAGATCAGTCTCCAAGTGGGAGATTGTTAAGTATGGAGCCTTATTTACCCTTGTAATTTTCTGTGGTAAAAGCGCACATTTGTAAGGCCCCCATTATGAGGAGAAGCCATCGTGCGTGAAGGAAAATCACTCACCGGAAACCAAAATTTTCACGGACAAGAATCAGGGGCAGCTTTTTTTTCGCCGAAATATTATGGCCGGACGGCGACCGGAAAGTGGTCGGAAAACAACCGGTCGGTTGGTCGGTGACCGGTAGTCAATGGCCGATGGCCGGTGGTTGGAAGTCAATGGCCGGTGGTAGGAAGTCAATGGCCGGTGGCCGGTGGTCGGAAGTCAATGGCCGGTGGCCGGTGGCCGAATTCAAAAGCGGACTTGTCTTCTCAAGGGCGGCCACACATGGGTGGATTGGAGGGTCCGATTTGGACTTATTCGCATAAGGGCGGCTACACATGGCTGTCTCTCATAAGAGAGGGCAGCCCTTTTGGCCTATAAAAGGAGGCCATTTCTACACACATTTCATCGTGTGAAGTTGATACAACAAGGTGAGTGTGAGGTGGTGAGAGTGAAGCAAGGCAGGAGCTCCATTAAGGGTATAATCCCTTCGTAAACTACTTCTTGTTTTGAAGTACTAAAGCCATTGAGTGGCTGCTTTCCCGTGGACGTAGCCCACATTGGGTGAACCACGTATATCGTGTGTACTCTCTCTCTCTCTCTCTCTCTCTCTCTCTCTCTCTCTCTCTCTCTCTCTCTCTCTCTCTCTCTCTCTACTCTATAATCTCGTGTATATAAATCTGTCTCTCTCCATTAAGTAATCTACTCAATTATCTATTTAGCTACGTCTTATTTCCTATCATAAAATGCATTAAAAGGTGACGTCCCAATGCTTTTATGGAATGAAGAATTATAGGCGAATTCCACCAAAGGAAGAAATTGTCCATTTGTGGGGTTCTATACTACAGTAAGCTCTAAGGATGTCTTCAATAACCTGATTCACTCTTTCTTTCTGACCGTCATTCTGAGGGTGATAGGTTGAACTCAAACATAGCTGGGTACCTAAGGCTTCAAATAAAGCTTTCCAAAATTTTGAAGTAAACTTTGCATCTCTGTCCACTGACTATTCTTTTTGGAAGTCCGTGTAATCTAAAGATCTCCTTGACAAAAAGACGGCTTATGTCTGATGCAGTGTAAGTTGTTTTCACAGGCATCAAATGAGACACCTTGGTCAACATGTCCACTACTATCATATTGGAATCGTAACCTCCTTGAATGGTAGGATGCCCTGTAAACGAAGTCCATGTTAATGAGTTCCCACTTCATTTGAGGAATGTCAAGGGGTTGAAGTTTCCCTGGCATATTATCCATTCAGCCTTAATCCTTTGACACGAAAGGCATTGTTTGATGTAGCAAAGTATATCTCCTTTCATACCTGGCCAAAAATAGCTTTTCCTTATGGCATTAAGGGTCTTTGCCTAGCCAGGATGTCTGGCTATACTTGATCGTTGTGTCCTTCATAAAGGATTAATTCCTTCAAGGTTGAACTCCTAGGAATGTAAAGTCAGTGCTTGTAAAATAGAGAAGCCCATCCTTAAGTGAATAGTCCTTGATTTAGTCCTTCACTTTCTCCTTTAGGTCTTTTTTTAATTGATAACCTGTAGGAATTGTAAATAAACCTCATCTTCCAGGGAGGCTTCCTTAACCTTCTCTAGAATTGGGTTATTGACTGTGGAAATGGTCCCAAGAAAAACCTTGTGGCTAAGGGAATCAACAACCACATTCTCCTTTCCTGGTTTATACTTTATTTCAAAATCATACTCTTGTAAGAGTTCAATCTATCTTCGTTGCCTCATGTTGAGTGTTTCTTGAGAGAAAATCCACTTCAAACTTTGATGATCGGTCATTAACTGGAACTTCCCCCCTAGAGGATAGTGCCTCTAGAGTTTGAGAGCATGGATGACGGCTAGGAGTTCCAGATAATGAGTTGGATAATTCAGCTCGTGGATTCTCAATTGCCAAGAGGTGAAGATGGCTGGTCGGCCTTCTTGGTTTAAGACTCCACCTATAGCAAGGCCTCTTGTGTCGGTTACTACTTCAAACTTTTGAGTGAAATCGAGAAGTTTAAGTACAGGGGCTGATGTGAGATATTGTTTTAATTTGAGGAAGTAGTCCTCCTGCTCTTTTTGCCATGTAAGATTGGTTGTCTTCTTAAGTAGCTGAGTCAAAGACGCGGTGATGACTGCAGAATCTTTGCCATCCTATAATGCCTACGAATCCCCAAATCTCACTAACAGACTTGGGTTGTGACCAATCTATTATTTCTTTAATCTTTGCGGGGTCTACAGAGATTCCTTCCGAGGTAGCTAACTTCAGGAGTAAAGAACACACATTTTCTCATCTTAGCATACAACTGATGTTGGCATAGAAGAAGAAGCACTTTATGTACATGGCCCTCATGCTCTTTTTCATCTTTGGAGTATACCAATATATCATCGAAAAATACCAATACAAAATCATCCAGATATTCTCTGAATATATCTTGTAGGAGTCGATTAAAAGTAGCCGGAGCATTTGTAAAACCAAAAAGGCATCACTATGAACTCATAATGCCCATATTGGGTGTTGAATGCGGTCTTATAAATATCTGCTTCTTTAATCCGGATTTGATGGTAGCCTGACTTGAGATCAATTTTTGTGAATACTTTGGCCCCATGTAATCTATCAAGTAATTCGTTGAAGCGAGGAATAGGATACTTATTCTTTACAGATACCTAGTTAAGTCCCCCATAATCAATGCAGAGACGTAGAGATCCATCCTTCTTCTTTTGGAATAGAATAGATGCTCCCTAGGGTGAAATGCTTGGTCACATGAATCCTTGTTCAATAAGTTGACGAAGCTGTTCTTTCAATTCAATAGCTTCAGGGAGTGACATTTTGTAGGATCTCTTTGAAATTGGTTAAGTGATTTATGAACGATAGGTTCCCTTGTGCACAATGAATGTGGGCTTGATTTTTGATCAACCAATCCATTCCTAGAATACCGTCATAGATTCCTATTAGTAGAGTCTGAAAGTAAGATGAAGTAAGGGTTCCTCCTAATTAAAATTCTACTTCCATAGCTATAAATTGAGATAGAACCTCTTTCCCATTTGCTAGTTCCACTACTAATTTCTTGGTTGGGTATTGGTTTAATTTGAGCTTCCTTAAGCATTTAGGGGAGAGAAAAGAGTGTGTACTACCACAATCTATAAGTAATTCAAATTGTTCACCTTGTTTATTTGTAGTAGTTCTGTATATTGTTGCCGAGCTCCAGGGTTATCAATGGTGGCAAAAAAGAGTAGCTCTTTCATCTTCTTTATTCATCAAGGTTGGTTCTTCCACTACAGCATAGGCTCTAGCTCCTCTACCTCTTCCTCTACCTTGTCCTCTATTTCTTCCTTCTCTTTGATTATTTCCTTGGCTTGTCTGAGACTGAGGAATGGTCCCAACAGCCACTCTGGGGTTTTGTTCCTCAAGACATCTCCTCCTGTAGTGCCCCATTCGATTGCATTCATAACATTTGAAATTTGGAAAAGTTTGTTCTATATTTGCTGCAGTTGTTACTGCCCTTCGTTGATTTCCTTGGTTGAAATTTTCCCTCGCCCTTCCTTGTTGTTGTACTTATGATAGTTCCTTGCAGGGGGTTTCCTTCAGCCGCAAGAGGTTTAGCTCTGAGAAGGGCATCTTGAATCGATGTGGGTCTCATAGCTTCTAAGCATGTACTTAAAGGTTTGTTAAGGCCATAGCAGAAGTGAGAAATCTATTGTTTCGTTGTCATCGGTGGTACATAGCGTCGTAGGGACACATATTTGGTGTAGTATTCCTTTAAAGTAAGCCCTAACTGTCGAAGGGCAAAAAAATTGTTCATTCTTATAGCTTGATGTTTCGGAGGAAGATATCTCTCTTTTACTGCCTATTTTATTTTCTCCCAAGACGGACGAATGGAAGGATTATCCCTACAATGCTGTTTCCACCAGATTTAGTCTCTCCAGTGAGTCGAAACATTCCCAACATTGCTTGATTTTCTAAAGCAGTTCCTGCCGCCATGAAATAGTCGTCCATGGCGTCAAGCCAAGTTTCAACATCTCGTTCTAAGTTAGGTCCCTCTCCCTTGAAGGTCGAGAGTTGGACCTGTTTTAATAATAGTTTCTTCTCTTGGGTGAGAGTGTAAAGGCTTTTTGCATTGCCCTGAGATTTTAATTATTGAAATTCTTTTAGTGCTAAGTAATTTATTTTTTCATGAAAATTTCCAATCTATGTATATACTTTTGAACTTAAGTGGAAACAAAAATCCAACAATCACCATAATTATTACATTGAATTACATAAAACATGACATCTTATACTATGTACAAGATGGTAACACTCATATACAAAAATCTTTTGAACTACTGGTGGGTCAGACAGGGGATCGAAAAATATGACATCTTTTGGTGCTCTAAACTTAGGGCCTACCCTCATGGGTCTGATCCTACCTGGGTATATAACTTTAGCTATCTGATCAAATACCCACTGGTTTTGAGACACCTCTATTCTATCTATAGTAATGGTTTGATCCTGATCTTCATTCCCGCTGAAAAAGTAGACTTGGATGGTTCAAAGTGTTTTGGCCCATTTGAGTCTCTTCAAGTTTAATGCCAGGCCCTCTATCTGTCCCGCATCAATAAGGAAAATTCCACCAAACTTTGGCCAACTGATTCCCCAAGTAGGAGGAGGAGAAAAAATCTCGTCTAGTAATTGCATGATGCTCTTGTGAAATAGAAATTTTGTGGATTTGCAAGTAGCCTCGAACATGACATTGAAGATTATAAACTTTAGGTAGGCCCGATGGACATTTTCTTGTATTGATAGGGAAATTCTCATTTCAAAATAAACTACAATTATAATTTCCACATTACTTATTAAACCCTCATGTTGTTAACCTTTCCCCCTAGGTTCAGGACCTTACTAACTCATGCTTTGATACCACTTCTCACATCCCTAACCCGCCGACACCAAAGTGGGATGGGGTCCTTGATAGGTCTTTAGGCCTAATAAAAATCAGAGTCTCTAAACCTAGTAAAAATACAATGAATAGACCTTTACCATTAACAATGGCTTGGGTCTATAGCCCTGGAAGAAGATCTAGTCATATCTCACAGTGGAAATGGGACAATAATTAAAATTTCTAAAACTATTTCGGCCCTATAACTTCAACAATTTGGGCTAAGGTATTTTCAACCAACGCTTTTTTCCCCTAACAAATGTGAGGGCACAGCCATTGGTGAACTCCTCTTCCGATTGGAGAAGTTTACTAAATGCTTTTAGTGTGCGGGAATGGATAGTTACTTGACTAATCAGGTCCACCCGTCCATGATTGACAATCTTAGTCAATCTCCACTTACCACCCCGCATTAACACATGATTCTTTCGCTTTCTAATTACTACCACGTTCTTATCACAATTCAAATAATGATTCCTTTTATCCTCCATAACAGTAATTCATTAAAGCAACCCTTGAAAGCACTATTGAAACATTCTTTTACATACAAACATCTCTAGGCTTAAGACAAGGTACTGCCAATCTAAAGTTTCTCTGACCAATACTGTCTTGTCTCAAGAACACCTACACAGGGGTGAGAAAATGACACCCATTCCTTATTCATAAAAACCGGGGTGGAAAAAGACATCACCCAAAGTCCGGGCGCCCATATGCCAACCAGTTGCCCATACAACCGAGCGGTTCTCCTAGGATAAAAACGATAGCCTAAGTAGTATCCACAAACATACACATGTATGGAGTAAAGACTCCATGTACACGGAGGTAACCGACTCATCCATGGCTGACTCGCCATCATTACTCGTCACCTAGAGTAAAAATATTCCCAGGAATCAGAGGTATCTTGAGACAAGCTTTCTTAAGGACGATCAATCATTCTTTCCTAAGTCAACGAGTCTTAGCCCAAACAATTCTTTCCTAATTACAAACAATACTCATTGGTTTCTTGGAAGTTTCTTTCCGTTTTTGGACAATTATTCCTTTTCTGATTCTTACTCACTCCTTACGTATGCAACGTTAACTTACAAAAGAACTTAAACTATTCAAAGAATTAATTGAATAAATGGAAATCCACCTCGCACTGATCAACCATCTACTGCTGTGTTGGTGCCTGAAGACTCTCCTTCGTAGGCCTACTAGGCCCAACCTCTCATGGTCATGGGATTCCCTAGCCCTCTTGTGAGTTGTATCATCCTCATCTAATAAACGTATGGGTGAGATATTTTTTCCTTACTTTCCTAGTAGTATTATTGTGCTTCCATAATTATCCTATAATTATCGGAGCTATTTTACTAATTTTCTTATTTAATTTCTCTTTAAAAATCCATAATTTGGCTTTAGTGATTTATGAATTACTTGTCTTCTTGTGCGATGTTTATCTGAGGTGGATTTTGATGTATCATAACTCTCATAATTATCTTGCTAACTTATAAATTTATTTAATAATTTTTTATTTAATTTAAAGTCTAAATTAGACAATATTAGCTAAGATAACTAGCTAAACTAATTATCTATACTTAAAAAAATTATTTAAACTTCTTAATGCTATTTTCCATCTTTGGTAACTACTATGTAGTTATATAAATTAATTAGCTAATTTACCTTCTTAATTTATAGTCAAAATTAAATAATTTTAACCTAATTAATTAGCTAAACTAATTTTCTATGTTTTGCCTAATTTTTTAAACTTTCTCACAATGATTTCTAGCTCTGATAATTATTTTATAATTATCTAAGTGATTTAGCTAATTTTTCTCTTCAATTTATGCTTAAAAACAAACAATTTTAGCCTAATTAATTAGATAAAGTAATTTTCTATGCATGATTTAATTCTCTCAAATTTTTAAGAGTGATTTATGGGTTTGATAATTATTGTATAATTATGTAAGTGACTTAGCTAATTTTCTCCTTTAATTTATTCTTGAGAACAAACAATTTTAACCTAGTTAATTAGCTAAACTAATTTTCTATGCATGGCATAATTATCTCAGGTTCTTATTAGTGATTTCTAGCTCTGACAATGATTGTATAATTTTCTCCTTCAATTTAGCTAATTTTTCCCTTCAATTTATGCTTAGAAACAAACAATTTTAGCCTAATTAATTAGCTAAACTAATTTTTGTGCATCGCCTAATTATCTCGACTTCTTAATAGTGCTTTCTAGCTCTGATAATTATTGTATAATTTTATAAGTGATTTTGCTAATTTCCACCTTCAATTTATGCTCACAAACAGACAATTTCAGCCTAATTAATTAGCTAAACTAATTTTTTGTGCATGACTTAGTTATCCCTGCTTTCTAATAGTGATTTCTAGCTCTGGTAATTACTATATAATTATCTAAATGATTTAGCTAATTTCCCTCTTTGATTTATGCTTAAAAACAAACAATTTTAGCCTAATTAATTAGATTAACTAATTTTTTGTGCATGACTTAATTATTTGGGTCTCCTAACAATGATTTCTAGCTTTGATAATTATTGTATAATTATCTAAATTATTTAGCTAATTTCTCTCTTTAATTTATCCTTAAATATAGATAATTTTAGCCTAATTGATTAGATCAACTAATTTTTTATAAATGACCTAATTTTTCCAACTTTTTAACAGTATTTTCTAGCTCTTATAATTATTGTATAATTATCTAAATGATTCAGCTAATTTTTCTCTTTAATTTATGCTTAAAAGCAAACAATTTTAGTATAATTAATTAGATAAACTAATTTTTTGTGCATGGTCTAATTATCCTGGCTTTCTTACAGTGATTTCTAGTTCTGATAGTTATTGTATAATTATCTAAATGAATTAGCTAATTTCTCTCTTCAATTTATGCTTATACAAAGATAATTTTACCAAAATTAATTAGATAAACTAAATTTTTGTGCATGACCTAATTATCTTGGCTTTCTAACAATATTTCTAGCTTTGATAATTACTATATAATTATCAAAATGATTTAGCTAATTTTCATCTTTAATTTATGCTTAAAAACAGACAATTTTAGACTAATTAATTAGATAAACTAATTTGTTGTGCATGGCCTAATTATCTTGGATTTCTAACAATATTTCTAGCTTTGATAATTATTGTATAATTATCTAGATGATTTAACTAATTTTTATCTTTGATTTATGCTTAAAAACATATAATTTTAACTTAATTAATTAGATAAACTAATTTTTTGTGCATGGCCTAATTATCTTGGCTTCCTAACAAGGTTTCCTAGCTCTAATAGTTATTGTGTAATTATCTTAGTGTGTTAACTAATTTTTCCTTCATTTTATGATTAAAAATAGTTAATTTCTACCTAATTAATTAGGTAGATTACTCAAAAAATTAAGATCTAATTTCCTTGGCTTCTAGATAGTATAACCAAGCTCTGAAAATTAGACTATAATTATTTAGGCTTTTAAAAAAAAAATCTTCATAAATTAACCATTTTCAATTTAATATGCATTAATTAATTAATTAGACTACTGATCAAGCTTAAGCAATTAGTGATCAATAGTCTAATGATATTTAGAGCATAATTAATAATAAGAAATGCTTAATATCCTTAATTAATAGGTTAATTAGGAGAAATTAATCAAAACTTAAGCTATTTTTCTAATTAACCAAAATTAAACTAATTACCTCGATTAATTACACAGAGCTTTTGCTCTGTAAGTAATTTTTGAGAGGTGTTCTCCTATACGGAAGAGAAATCTGCCAAGACTCTGAGTCTGAGTTCAATTGTGAAGAGGGGGGGGCTTTTTATAGCTTTTTAGGGCTCATAGGCTGTTTTCGGCAATTCCTTGCACTTCAAGGCAGCCCCCAGCTTCCCCCTAGCACCACCTGCTGTTAAAACAAGCCTGGGCAGGTTCATTACTGCTCCACACAGCCCCTCATTCATAAGTGGCATAGGCCTCACTCGAGGGATCTACGGTGGATATTGAATCCACCGTTGATCCCATTTCTGCATGGCAAAAAGGAAACGTCCCCACACTCCCCCTCTTGGGACTCAACCTCACCACCTCCAGCTTGAGACTCGTGCTCACTATCCAGCCCCGCCTGTCGCGCTTGCTTGAAAAGGTGGTGAGTGCACTACTATAAAAGTCTGCCCCCCCTCATGCGTGGATCCGACGGCCTAAAGCCCGCCGAGCACGTTCCCCGCCGTTGATCCCTCGACTAACACCCCGTGTCACTTATAAACGAGGCACACAACCCCCAGATGCACCAAATCTATGCTGCTAATTTTTTGACCTATTACAAGCTTAATTTATAAAATATCTGTAAATATATGTAAATATCTAGAGAGTTCCACGATAAAAGTCTTTCACAATAATGATTGCCAAGACCTTGAAATTTAATTAATTAATTAAGTCAACAATATAAACTTCCATGCCCATAACTATGTCAGTTTTTATCGGAATTCAGTTCTTAAAATTTCTAACCATACTAAAGTCATGATTACGGTTCCAAAAATACCAATATTTGCCACGGTCAGGCAATTCTACCTTGCTTTTCCAATAATCGTATTAGTTTGATTAAGCTTTATACAATCTTTAAGGTTTCAGAAACTGTAAACCTTACAGCTTTCTCGTTTTAGGAGATATCAACCACTTGATAGGACAACAAAGATTGGAAGAGGAGCTAGAGGAGCAAAGCTAAGTGACTCTTACGATGTCATGAAGCATACCCTCTCCAAGATCCTGCCAATTCAAGATACCACGGCTCTAGCTTCTACCTCACAAGCTCCAACTACTACTGTCCTTGAGGAGCTGAATGCAATGAAAGATGAGCTATCCCAAGAAAATCATGATAGACAGATTATGATGGCTAGTCATATGGGTATTCAAGATTAGAAGGATCAAGAGATCCAACATCTGAAAGAACAATTAGCTAAAGAACAGGCCAACCTAGCTACCCAAGCCAAGAGGAATGCTCAGGAGCTAAAGAGTAAAGATTTGGCAATCAATTCCCTACAAGAAAAAGAATTTTTTCTAGTCCAACACACACTAGCAATAGAGATAGTGACCACAAGGATAGACCCACCCCTAATAGGTCTACCAAATACATCTACTGAGGGTGGGCTACATGATCTCAATGACATAGAGGATCTTTCGGATGCATGCAAAGAGGTGGTGGATAGTAGAAGTTCAATATCTCTCTCACAAAGAATATATGTAGTATGAATTGAAGGTATTGGAGTTAGTGACCTTGCTAATGATAAAACTTGATGAATTTGTACAGAATTTCGGCCACATAATTAATTTTATACCTTTTGTGAAGCAAGAGGCACTCCTCTCATTAAGCAAGAGGCACTCTTGTGGAAAAAGAATCCCCTGTGAGCATTAGAGCCAAACAAGAAGGGGGATAAAAAAGTCGTACCAGTGTCAATAGATCAAGTGCTGAACATCTTGAAATATCAACCCCTATGGCATAAGAAGTGGTATGAGAAGCGACCACAAGACAAAACTACGTACAAAAATGTGCCTCATTATCTCAGATCAACCCCACCAATTTCAAGAAGGCGATCCTTGAAAAGCTACTAGAATTGGCAGATCAAAAGACCATCCGTGCTCAAAAATCTAGTCTTATCAAATCCCATCAACAATTTCCCGCCAACAAAATCACATATGGTACATACTTTAGAGGCGGTGATCACCTAGATGCGCAATGTCCCCGACCTTTCATGCCAAATTCTAGTGAAGATAGCCAAGATGATAATCACCTACTTCACCGCGATTGAGGACATACAAGCATCAGAGCACCCATCGCAAGTGTTCCTTGAAGGAACAAAGGGCATATCATGGAACATGGAGACAAAAGTCCCCAACCACAATATCATTATGGGGATGTACGCAAGAGTCATATTCCTACCCTCACACTATTTGGAAAACGTTTGAGGAGGCGTTCATGATAAGCTTTTTTGAGATGGACACAGCCAAAGTGCATATTTCTTATCAAAGTGCCACCTTGACATATTTCTTATCAAAGTGCAATTATGAACAATCCTTTTAAAGATCTGGCAATCCAAGAAGATATAGTGGCAAGGGTAGAGAAATTCAAAACCATCACGAAGGCCCTCGAAAAATGCACCTTCTACTACGAAAGACAAAGTGCAGCTCAACCTAAAGACAAGTGCTTATCAAGCCGAAGACAAAGCTTGCATGAGGAAGAGGGGAATGTTAGCAGCTAGGCCAAACATGCACCCTCCTAATCGGTCCCCCTTGTCATAAAGCCGCCAATTCTGTAGTCCCATTATTATTTTTTCCAGAAAGCTTTGTAAATATGAGGAACTCTGAATTTTAGCTGAGAGATCTCTGAGCCAATTTTTGTAAAATCTGAGTTGTAAAGTCTAATTTTGAGTTTGAGCCTGCCGGACACTGGCCAAAAAGAAGCCCTAGGTATAAAGCCTAATTTTGTAAGCTTGAACACTTATCATCATCATTATCAAAGGTTTGGGAGAGTTTTGAAGTGCATGACTGAGAGAGTGGCTACTCTCATGCGACTTGTAATACATTTTTGTCATAAAATCTAATAACTAACCAACCCAAATGATTTTCTCATATTAAACTGATCATTTAATGTGGGAGAATAAACAGGAACAAGGGTTAGAATATAGACATGTGCTAATGGATCTATCTCAACACGGGGCCAAGATTAAAGGGGTCCACAGTGAGAGATGGTCCGTCAAAGAGAAAGGCTAGCTAATGGAGCTTAAATAAGTTAGGGGTAGCTTCATTAAAAACCTCCAATGGTTAGTGTAAAATTCCTTTGACCTTAGGCAAGCTAGGGATGTTCTTGAGGTGGGAGCCCGGCCCCCAAGCTTGAGGTGCTTGTCGTGCTAGCTGACTAAGGTGCTTGAGGTGCTTAATGATTGACTAAGGTGCTCCATGACTAAGGTGCTTCAGGGGTTAAGGCATTCAAAAATTCAAAGCACATCCCTGCTCATGAGGGGGCAAGCCCTCTTTGTAGGAGCTAGAGAGAGAACACACACACACACCCTCAAACAAGGCAAGCTTGGTATAAAGAAAGCAACTAGGACACTTGTCAAGATCCTCTTCATGTTTCCCTTGTAGTGTGCCTAAATCCTATTGGTTGGTCTCCCAAGGGGGTCCAATGATAATTTAGTTAATTTTAATTAATTGTTTATGCATTTATCAAGTCCTCTCTCTCAATGGGAAAAGGGGGACACTTGTCCCAAGGCTATAATGCTTGCTTGTTACGCACTCTGCATGTGATTGGCCATGCTTGCAGGGGTCCAATGAGACTTCCATCTTGAGGTAGAAGAGGGGGTCGACCAAAGCAAGGAGGGGGCTAGCTTGGGGGGTATACTCTCCCCCCCCCCCCCCCCCCCCCAAACACACACACACACGCTCATTGTGTGAAGTGCAAAGTGCAAGAGCTCCATCTCCTTCTCCAAGCTTGTAGAGAGGTTGAGAGCCTACACCAACACTCTTGGATATGGAATGAAAACCAACTACTAATGCTTAAGCTTGCCATCTTCTCCATCTTCATTACTATGCTATTATGTGTGCTAAGCAAAGAGTGATGATAAGTAAGGAACTATTTTTTTCTCCTATAAATGTTTCTTCTTCCTCTTCCAGATCCTCATTCCCCGCTAGCTCTCTCCACCTTTGAAGGTGTTTGAGGCCTTGGGACTAAGGCCGGGGATGGTTAATGATTTTTTGAAAGTCCATGTTATGCTCGTGATGCTTGATTCTTACAATCTTCATTGCATCACCTAGGTGACAAGGAACACTAAGATTGTATTGTATCAAGTCTCTCTTGATGGGAGAATCTATAATAAAATGGCCTATTGGAGGGGGGACCGGCTCCACATAAATCCGGTCCTAATCTGTTGTCAAGTTCTCTAAACTCTCTCTCTCTTGCAAAAGTATTGTTCAAGCCAAGTTAATTAAGTACTATGGCTATGTTGCTACTTCTAATTAAGTTCACCCTCTATGTTTTCAAAGTAGTCTACAAAAATGCTCACTCTAATTCTGCTATTCTCAAAGTTCATATTCCATTTCCATTACATTTTTCTTGAGCTCTGATAATCCAAATTTGTTTATGACAATTGCATGGTGTTCCTTGTCTTGTGATCTCTAATTTAAGTCTAACCACTCTCAATTTTGCTATGGTTCGTGATGACATGTCTGTGAGCTAAATATGCTCTTTTGAGTGCATTAATGGTTGTTTTTTGTTTGAGCATAGGAAAGTGTGATCATGATGGATTGTGATTTTGGTACTTTGTCAGATTTCAATCAGATTTGGTAGGATAGTGCCACTAGGATTCTTAGACCTCCCTCCAAAATTTTGTTACAATTGGACTTTGTTTGAGTGCGAAAATGGCATGCCGATTGAGAGTGATGAGATAGGACATAGGCAGATTTCCTAAATGGAGAGTGATAGATCTACTAGTGCTAGAGATAGCTTTGTTTTGTAGGTTTAATTCTTGAGGTTGACACCCTCAAAGAGTCTCTGTGCCCTATCTGAGTCGCTTTTCTGAGTATTGACAATATGTTAGTGCTAGACAGCTATGTTGCACACGTCCCATCGTGGAGACCCGCTAACATCTACTATTGCTAGTGGCTATCTATGCTCTACTATTGTCAGGTGATTGTGAGAGCATAATTATTTGATCTATTGGCCATACAATTTCAATCAAGGCGAGTGGCTGAGATAATGCCAAGTGGCCACTTCCAAGCTCTAGAATGGTAAAAACAATATTAGGCTCACCAAGTTAACGAAAGTCACATGCCCCCACCCCTCTCCCCTACAGTTGCAGCTTCTCCATTTCTTACCCCCCCTTTGCCTTCCCATATTGTCCTCTTGTAGCCTCCCATGCGGAATGGAGATGGTTTGTAGTGTTGCTTTTGGATACTCCACATCAACACCCTCATCATGGTCAACGGCTTACCCTGTCTTCACCATTAGTGATATGAGACATTTGCAAATGACGATGCGGAAGTCTAGAGCAATGGAGAGATTACGAGAGAGAGAGAGAGAGAGAGAGAGAGAGAGAGAGAGAGAGAGAGAGAGAGAGAGAGAGAGAGAGAGAGAGAGAGAGAGAGAGAGAGAGAGAGAGAGAGAGAGAGAGAGAGAATTAAGCAAAGAAGAAAAAAGACTGTATATTAAAGAGGATAAAAGTAAAACATACCTTTTGACATCTGAAGGGTTCTCCATTGTACATGGGTTGAAACTTTCTGTGCATTTACTATGAAAGGCAGTGCCAACAAAGGATTGAGATTCCAAGGAAGGTAGTTAACCTAAACCTCAAAGGCTTACCTTAGACTCGATGGATCGCGATTTGAGACTACCAACAACTTTCTAGCATAGCTCAATAAAGAGAAGGCCGATAGAGCCGACTCATGGAAAGCTACCAATTTATGGAGCCTTACCTCTGGCATTCACAAAGGTGTGGGTATTTGATGTATAAGGATGGATGTTTTTCTCAAAGAAGGGTATTTTTGCTAGAACCCCCTCAGACACCAATTAGGAAAATATATAAAGAATGCTTTTCTTGTCTTTTGGATACTTTCCATGTGCTTGAAATAGCAAGAAAAGTATAAACTTTGGTGGTAAAATGCAAGCATTGACAAAGGTGTGGGTATTTGACTGTAACATTTGCAAGCAGAGTTTGTAACTTACAGCTTACTAATAGCACTAGCCACTACAGTGATTTAAGCACATTTTGACTTATGTGCCATCTCAACTCTAAACTCTCCTACCATTGAAAATTTATAATGAAAATTTATAATGAAAATTTGGAAATTGTTCATTTGGAGACTTGTCATGTGGCGAGCGAGACTTTATTGAGTGAATTAAAATCCGAGTGAATGAATGAAGATGGAGGCTGATGCATGCATTGATATTAACATGTTTTACAATTTCTTATATCATATTAGTTTATTTAGATCTAGGGTTTTGACATGATAATCATACTTTAATATGCACAAACAACTTTAATGGCATCATGTGTGTGGATATTCACCATGCCATCTAGACCCTTAACAAAATTCGATAAAAGTGAAGAATCTTTGTCTAACCAACTTGATCAAAATACTCTCTCTATGCAATCAGCTAAAAGAACATAAATTATAACATTCTTATCACCAATGTTGCAAACAAAGATACAATGTTAAAAATCAAATTTGTAGATAGAGAAATACTATCTAAATGCATGATCTTGTTTCTCCAATCCATAAGCAACCTTAATCAACTTTTTTTCTTTTAACAATAAAAGCCAAAACATATTTATATCCATATCAGCCTCATTTTGGGCTATCATGTTCATCTTCTCATTATATTTCCAAGAGCCTGGACCCCATTTCAAGGCTAGCACTTGTTCCATCCATACATCCCTAAGGTTAGGATCAACAATATTCCAAATTGACAAACAAATACAAAGTTGAATTCAATAGACACCAAACATAAATATCCAATCCAAAAAGTATAGAGCTTGTATTGGGCCTTATTGACTCTATCCATGTACCTTCTAGAGAGGTCATTTTTAACCTTATCCTCTTTCTTTTTGAGCTTTTCATTAGAAAGGATAGCCTAAGTGGATGCATCCATGTGTGGAACTCTTTTTTCTTCTAGTTCATGGCAAGCACCAAAATATCTTGGATATTAAATCATAGGGATATAATTTCTTAAACCAGAGCATACATAAGCAAGAAAGCTACATTATAAAGCAACTTTCCCAAACAGCATCTAGTCAATGGCTACCATGGCTCAGTCCCTTTATATGACTCTTTCCTAACCATTGTATCTCTTTTCTAGTTTTTTTAAAGTCTTTCTAGATATGCTTTGTGGTCCACATCACAAATGTTAGAACAATTTACCATCTCATCTTGCAAATGTGTTGTAACAAGTGCATGGGTATCCATACTAAAAAGAAGTTGAAAACCAAAGGAAAAAAACCATTTTAATACACATATCATGATCCAAGCAAACAAATACAAAACCATGTCAAGCTTTCAAATTCACTGGTTGTAATCCTAAAAGCAGGGCAATCTCTAAGACCTTTGAAGGATCAATGACTATGCATAGAAATTTGCATTGCTTCTTTTTCATTGTTGAGAAGCACTCTCTAATGGTAGTAGTCCAAGAAACAGTTATGTGGACCAGGTTGCCTTCTCGTACACATAGCATCATATTTGACATGGATCTCAAATCTAATCTCTCTACAAATTGCTTTTCAAACTCCTTATTTATTTCTTTACAATGGCCATCCTACTCATTTTTGGGGGATTTTATATTTGCGAGCTTTCATTTTTTAGCTTTTGCAATTGAAATTTTATTTTCGAGCTTTTTAATGTTTGCAATACATTAGCGATATCTTAAAAATATCATTGTGGTATGAGAAAAGTCTACATTGGATTGTTCATTCCTTCAATTATTAAACAATTAAACGTAACGTGCATACATGTCTATGCTTGAGGGAATCTAAGCCTAAGCACTCTCTTATTAGACTAAAATGTAACTTTAAATAAAGGACCATTTGTAATTAGCTTTGAGTAAATAACTGACTATGAAGAATACAAAAAAAGAAGCGTGGTGTCAAAGTAACCTACCAAGTGAACTCAAGTAGTGAACTTAAGTAGGCCCAAAACCAAACTAGATTAGAAGAGGTAGGTGACATGCATATCATACCACATAGTAGACTTTGAATCACATAACCTAGTCACATGATTACCAAAATGCCATGTCCACATCATGTCACCACCATGTACATGAACACACAAATCAAAAAATCAAAATCCAATGTCTAGAGAGAGTAATCTAGAAAATCAACTCAAGGAGCCTCAAAACCAAATTACATTCCAAGTGGTAGTGTGACATGCATTTCGTACTATCATAATAAACCTCCAATCACATTATCTTGTCACACAATCTATTTTTAAAAAAATCACGAGAGTCTCCTTTGTACGGTGACCACTTTTTCAAAACAAACTATCCACCCCACCTTAGGCTCCCACATGGGATTTATCTCATTTAGGACCCTAGTACTACAATCATAGAAATTTTCTCCGATGAACTACATCCTTAATTTCCTAGAGAAGGATGGGGTTCATTGACGTTGTGTCTACAAAGATGAAAGGCTTACATTCTGACAACATGTCATGAAGGAAATTTACGAGGACACTATCCAAGCAGAATCACCAGTATGCAATTTTGTCGATGGGACTATGATGGGATTCTTTGTCTCAAGGTTCCAAGAAAGTGGCCAAGTAGTGTGATGCTTGTCAAATATTAGGTAGGCCTACAACTGAGGATCTTGTCAATAGCTCTCTCTCTCTCTCTCTCTCTCTCTCTCTCTCTCTCTCTCTCTCTCTCTAAAGTTCATGTGTTGAATGTACACATAAAGTTGCTATATTATTTCTCTTCTTCCATGCTTGTTTTCTCAATATTACATTCGTGCAAGTAGATGTGTGTATGTACACTACTCATACACATTCACACTCATTTATTTTACTTACTACTTTCTCTCTCTTTCCATGGAGAGAACATCACACATTTAAAGAATGAAGGATTTTGAGTGAATGGGGTATGTGTGAGACAACCAAAAGCTTTCAAACGTTAATCTAGATTGTATTTTGGGTTATGAACTAAGAAGAGATCATCAAAAAAATTTCGCCTGGAAACCCACAAAAAGCCCGTCGGGCAATTTACTTTTCCTTGTGGGCCTGCCGACAAAACCCAATAGACCAGTAGGGCCACAAAATAATATATATAGGGTCCCGATCGTGCCAACTGGGTGTTATTCCTTGATCCATCTTGTGTGTGTGTGTGTGTGTGTGTGTGTGTGTGTGTGTGTGTGTGTGTGTGTGTGTGTGTGTGTGTGTGTGTGTGTGTGTGTGTGTGTGTGTGTGTGTGAGTGAGAGAGAGAGAGAGAGAGAGAGAGAGAGGACCGCCTTTGCGAGTACATCGAAAGGAGAGATGGGGTCGTGTGAGAGCTCTGCATCCCAAGTGGAGTACCTGACCACACGACCCAAGTATGTGTTGTGTGGCAACATACCTTTTGTTGTATTGCACGATAGTCATAAGATACCTTACCACACAATGTGAGTGTGTGCGTAAGCTGTTCTACAAAACAATGCTTACCATGGGGGCATCACCTCGGTGACGCGGGGAATATGGCGTCCTTGTGGTAAGTATTGGTGCACTATGTATAATATCTACTATGAATCATTGTATATGATCAAAACACATTGAATACAAGCTCTGTCGTAATGGTTTTTGACACAATCTTCATTCCACTCTCAATCTATATTGGATATGTGAAGTTGTTATCTGGTTCCCCGCGGGATTCACCATGGAAAACTTATTGCACCACGTAAGTGCACAAGAGGGGTTTTTTTTAACAAGATATATAAGCGTATAAGTTAGGGACAGATCCCCAATAATTTATCTCCCCAACTTAAAAATAAGGGAGGGGGTATCATATTTATGGGGACGGGGGGGGGACCATACCTGGGTTGATTACTTGTAACGATTGGTCACTGGTGTGCACTAGAACTTGGATGAATTTAGGGGAAGTTTTTTATCAGCTCACTCATCAAATTTTTCATCACGCCGGTCATAGATAATTGATGATTTGGAATAGGTCAAGGGTTAATTTACACCAGCTTTGGATAGGTCAGAATTGGACGAGTAGCCAGAGTGCAGGCTAATTGGGCACATAGTTTGAAAGTCAAACTAAGACACATTCAGGGTACATCTAATTATCAACAAAAGTGGTTCCTTGGTACATTGCCATTCACTATGCTACACAGTCTTTGACTAGTTGTACTCAGTATGTGAGACCTAAATTTTATATGTAAGAGTGTGATAGTTTTCTTCATTGTTTGTCGTATAAGTATAGAAAGGGGGGTCATATTCCCTAATATGAATCGTATATAGGGGTTTTATCAAAGTTGTCCGCTCACAGGTGGCGTCCCGTTTTGTATATAGAATGATAGTTTTCTTCATTGTTTGTCGTATAAGTATAGAAAGGGGGGTCATATTCCCTAATATGAATCGTATATAGGGGTTTTATCAAAGTTGTCCGCTCGCAGGTGGCGTCCCGTTTTGTATATAGAATGAATCCCCTAAGTCTAGTTCTAAGTTTGAGTGTTGTGGGTCTTCTTGTAATTCAACTTCCACATCTATTATCAGATTCTCTTCTATTTTGTCTATAGTGCATTGAGATACACCGACATTGAACTCTTCTTTGTCTTCTTTTTGACAATCATACAACTAGGTTGGCATTTCCTCCTCGTAGCCAACACTTTTGATGTGATGCAATATCTTTTTGTTGCAAAACATATACACTAATTTTTTTGCTCTGTCTGCAAATAATCTGCTACGAATAGTGCTATGGACATCCTTGTACATACTTCAGTTTCTCTCTGAACTTGAGTTTGTTGCACATTGTGCTAGTACTTTCATTGCAAGGGGATGTATGGTCGAGTAATGCTCTCCACCATTCATCATCCACCACTTTCATGAAGGTTTCTCTTTTACCATTGACTATATAAAATCATTTGCAAAAGGACATTCTTTTAATCTAAATGCATGCATTTCTTTGATACAATCAATCTGGTCTTGAACATTGGAGTAGAACGTGTCGACCACATGATAGAAATAAATGACCACCTCTGTATTGGACTTCAAATCTAAATTCCAATACTTCGGATCGAGCATGTAAGCCACGCTATGCAGTGGACTATGAGCGCTATTCCATCTTACATGAAAATACTTGGTCAAAATTATTCATTGTTTGCCAAAGAATGGTAGTCACCACTCCTTCTCTACTACAGACTCTTTTAGCTCTTCAAGATTTTCAAGACTCTGTTGGACTGGCCACCATGTCATCCATACTTTGCTAATAGTTGGCACCTTCTGATCAAGGTTGCGAATTGCAAACATAATGGGCATCATTACATGGTATGCATCCATTACACTCCTCCTCCAAGCACCTTGTTTATAAAGCCACGTAGACATGTAATTTTCTCTCACTTTCTCTTTCTCCTCAGGTTGCCATTCGTCAAAGGCCGTGTGATTGAAAGTGTCAATCACAACGCACTTATCACGGAGAAGTGATTCCAATGTATAAAAATGCGTGCAAAACCAAGTTTCAGCAAGTAAGGAGTTTCAACATCACTGACATGCATGTTCTAAACAAATCGGGCACTCTTTGTCGTTTCAACGTAAATTTCACAACTTGACATGTTGTGTCAATTATTTTGGAGAACCATGTGGTTTCTTCACTAGTGTTCCAATCCTCTAGCACTAAGTTTAAGCTATGTGTATTACAACCATTGGCAAAAATGTGTGGAAAGCACTTCTTTATTAATTTGCTAGTATTTTTATAGTTCTTTGCATTGTCCATGACTACTTGAACGACATGTTAGGCTCCAATTTTTTAAATTACATTAATCAAAACCTCAAAAATGTATTTGCCATTTTTAATTGCACCGAAACTGTCAATCGCCTTTATGAAAGTTTCTCCCCTTGGACAAACCAGCATCACATTGATCAGTAATCTTTTTTGAACATTTGACCAGCCATCACCACTCACAATTGTGCATCCTCAAAGCAAAATATTCCCAAGTATTATTTTGGCAACACGCTCTTTGTTTTAGATGTAACATTTGTCCAAAAGAACATTTTGTAACGTGTGATAAGAAGGAGCCAAAAATCTTGCGCCAAACTCGCCATTTTCTTCCAAGCGGCCTTCCAATGATTGCTATTCACCATGACCAGAGCACTTCCAGTGAAGAAAATCGCTTTGACGAGTGCAGTTTGTGCTTCTTCTAGAGACTGCATCCCAAATCTTTGATGGAATGATTTTTGATGCATTTGACCAAGTCCACCTTCATTGTGACGCTTAAAAGAAACACTGCTTGACATTTTCTCTCCTTGCGCAGGTTGTTCTCCAAGGCTAGTTGGTGTCACCACGGGATCAACAGAGTTGGTATTTGGCTCTGACTGCTCTTGACTTCCATCCATAACAGAGTTATATATCTGATGTCTCTTGCCACCCTTTTTGGTGAGCTCTTCTCTCAAACTCTTTACAGTTGCTTGTGCATGAAAATGTTCACATTTCCTACAATTCTTTTTAATGATGCTCAAAAAATGGTCCCTAATATGTGGTGCACCACATAATTATGTTGTGAAGCAAAATTTACATTGTCACTCCATATATCGACCACATATGTTGTGAGCATAATCCCACTCTTTGCCAAGGGATTTTTTATTCTTTGGCTTTTTCGTACCACTTGTACCAACATTTTGCTCCATTGCTTTTAACTTAAAACTGAAGGCATAAGAACTAAATGTTCAGTTTTTAAAACATTTTTCTTCTTTATATATATATATATATATAAACCAATCACTAAGAAAATAATCAAATCTACACAATATGATATTTACAATGCACTCTAGTCAATCACATATATTGTGAGCAAACATACACATTGCAATGCACTCTCTACATGATATTATAATTACAACAATGTTATGAATTTCTCAATGAAATTATTATTATGATGGTTATTTATACATCCTCTTCAATTTGAAAACAATAAGACACATCTAATTTCAATGCTATAAAGAATAACCAACTTCTACATTCAAACGATGTCAATTATTTGCAAAATACACATGAAAGCAATAATATGTACGATTGGGCATGTCATGTACTAACAATCTTTCATGATACATAATGCACTCTCTATATAAACCAATGCATGAAACAACACAAAGAAATCTTCAATACAATCACACAATTGAGGACTACTTGTACCTAGTCAAGGATTGTAGCCCCCTTATGCATCCAATTCATTATGTAAAAGCTATTCTCACCCAATTAAGGATTATAGATCTTATATTGTGCAGTGACAATGTATATGAACTCAAATCTATGATGGTGAAAAATGCAAGACTTCAAGGATCTTTATATACCCAGTACACTAGTATAAGACATCCGACCCTTGACTATCGACTCGTCATTTACATATGCTCATCTTAAACCAACTTCAATCCTCATATGGACCAATGGATTTGTTGCAATGAGTATGACTCTGAAAATTCTCAATTGTTTTGGTTTTGTACCTCTATGTTCGGTGAAGGATTTAAATATTTTTAGAAGTGGTTACCGAATTAAGAATCACATTCGACCCAAAAAAGGACCCGTGACTCTATAACCTTAGGTCAATTCACAAGGAGATAACTATACCCGGCGCACGAATACACTCCCATGGATTTTCCTACCACGGTAAGCAGGAGGTTTACTTTATATAATTATGCCCACCGGATTTTTTTATTTTACCGACTGACCGGTCCTATGGGTTTTTGCAGGTCATCAAGGTCACGTTAACAATTAACATGATCACGTCTTTTTCTTGTGTAATTACTAGAGTTATTAACGTAATCACACGATCATGATCACATCAATGAAATCCCTGTGTCTAATGGATTACCATGGAACCGCATTACCTCACTTTTTTCTCTTGCTACTTTCCTGGGATCTGCTTTTCAGAATGATTATTGTATGCTGTCTGTTCTCACCATCTAGCCAATATTGTGTGTTGGAATTCTCTCTATATTCACTATGAGAGATCGTGGATTTTACCGCGGGCCATTACCGCAAAACAAGAGAGAGGAATTCAAAATGAGGAGAGAGAATCCTTTTGATGCTCAAGAGGCACTTTACCGCAAATATTACCGCGTAAATTTCCGCGATTATTTCCGCTCACATTACCGCTAAGACAGGCTGGACCCCCTTCCCCCTCCCTCTCCCGCGGGTTCCATTTAAATCCAATACAACTCCTACACTCTCCAGAATGCTTGCTCACTTCACTTAATCTCTCTTTCACTCTAAAAATTCTATACATAAATCATTGAACTCACAACAAAACCATTACAAATACTATTCATAAGCACATAATGAAACATTTACAAATTAATCATATACTACACCAAGTGAAAGAATGGAGAGCTTTATTAATTCTCATCTTGTATAAGATCTCTACAAGCACTAGGATCCATATTTAGACCCAGAGTATTCAAATTAATAAACAAATTTAGAGATTCTTCCTCCTCTCCATCACCTCCTGTAGAATCATCATCGCTTTCTCCCTCTTCCTCCTCCTCAAGATGACTATTTGCAAGGCTTGGTTGACCTTCTTCAACTTCTACTACATCTTCCTCTGCATCTTGTGGTGATGGTATGATGGGATCAATTACTGTCTCAATGTCCGTCTCTGCAAAGATAGATCTACCCCGCGGCGTGACTGGAATGACATACCAAAGTCTTCTTTGATATATACATGGCACATAAAAGACCTGTACGTCACACACTAAGAATAAGCTGATATACATAACTTAAATTTTTAATTTAAGTTAATTGCACATAGCCTAAATTACCTGCTCGCAACTACTAGGATACACCAAGTTGTCAGTTTCTCCCCGATGGAATTGGGTGGAATCCACCATAATGAGCCCATTTTCATGTCTTTTGACCTCACCCGCAAACCATCGACACTCAAAGAGGAATTTGTGAAAAGATCTGAAATCCACTTTGATTATTCTCTCTATAGTACCACAATATCTGACCTCATCTGTTGTTGTGTCAAAGTTTCCCATCACGCCACAATCATTAGTGGTCCAACGCTCATCTATCTTGCGGGTGCGAAAATGTCGGCCTTCGGACCAAATGGAGTTGAAAATGAGACCCTACAATCACAATGCATAAGAGGTCACATTGCATTTCATTAAGTGATTTGCATACATGCATACATAACATATACACGCTCACCTTGTGCAAGCATCCTCGCACATACTCCCATTCTTTAGGGCTTATTTGTTCTCCTTGTGCTTTGGCATTGGTCATGGAATTATGGATCCACTCTACTTGAATCAAGTCAGGATATTTTGCAAGCTCTTTAGGAAAAGGAGGTGCACGTCTACCTCCATGGGACCTCTTCCATGCATCTCTATCCATTTCTCTAGCTGCGCGGGCTTCCAAGTACATATTGACCCATTTGATCATGATAGTGGCATTGAGTAAAGAGTAGTTGTTGACTATGGCATGAAACTCTCTATCCATGACCAAGAGTGAGCCTTTTCCACTGGGAATGGATGAGTGCTTCCTAGGATCCTCTTCTTCACTCCACAGACGAGGCAACGATGGATCCACTGTGATGAGATACTGTGAGACATACACAAATGCCTCTTGCACCACCCAACCTTCTGCCATGCTCGCCTGAAAACATTAAAACCACATATTTTTATTAGTAACTCCATAGCGTATAAATGCTATCTATATTGTATTTATTTTACATACCTCCGGTTGTGACCTCAATCTAACAAAATCCTTTGAAGTCTTCAAGAATCTCTCCAAGAAGAACATCCATCTAGAGTGAACCACCCCACAAATGGCAATCTCCTCAACAAGGTGAAGCAATAGGTGTATTTGGCTAACAAGGATTGTACGTGGGAATGCATCCTCAATAGCACACACTGCCTCTACTGCTAGCTGATGGGCTACTGGTATGGCTTCTACTTCTATCTCCTTGGAGCTCACAAATCTACAGGGCAAACGTTATATAGTAGATGAAAAAAAATTCCAAAGTTCATGCATGCACAACATGATATAGTACTTGAAAAAAATCCATTACCTCACAATCTCACCCACTTTGAATATTGCAGCCTTCACCTTAGTTTCCCCATAACCACTAATAGTTATGGGAAGTACAAACTACAAGCAATAAAACATCTTATTGAATGTCAACCTATATATAAGGACACATAGACACCACAAACTGTTCTACTCTTACCTAAAGGATTTTATGACAATCATGGGATTTCAATCCATACAATTGAGTGGAGCCACCCTTTTTGGTTTTTGTGAAAGCACCTTTGAGTGACCGCATATATCCCGTTGGAGTTCTGATGGATGCAATAACTTGCTTTGTCCGCTCTTGGTCTGCCTTTGACATTATCCACGGTGCTTTTGGGAGAATCATCTTTCCCCGCTCCCCCATGCGGGGCGTGGCTGAAGGGGGGAGACGTCTAATGGCTCTTAAATCTTCCCTAGCACCCAATGAATCCTTCTTGCCAATTATGTGATCCCATATAGCTTGCCCAACATTTTTGAATACATGCATAGGGTCCAATAAGTGCTGAATTTTCAACGAAGCCCAATAGGGGAGCGACAAGAAGATTGAGTACCTCGACATACCCTTTGGCAACCCATTGGGAGGCGGTGAGGTACCATGATGCTCCTCCCAATGCTTCGCCCAATCAGCCATGTTCCAATGGAACGGCTGCACTCCATTGATAGGGGGAGCATATCTACGATGTGAAGAAGGTAGGAAAGCGATGGTTGTTGGGATAGATCACCTTCCCAAGAAGAGGAGGTCTCTCTGTCACAAGGGAAGGGCCACAAGTGGGACACGCACTATGTCCAGATGTTGCCAATCCTGCCAAGAGGTAAACAAACGTTACACATGAAACGATAAACCTAAAGCAAAGAGTACAATTAACATGGGCATACTTACCAGATACCTCTCCAAATCCTGGGTAATCATGCATGGTCCACATGAGGATGCACTTGATGACGGCTTTGCGGTCTCGTGGTGGCCATGAAATGTCAATGACATCTATGCCTCTCCATAGTTCTTGAAGCTCATCAATAAGAGGCTGCAGATATACATCCATGTTTTTTACCTTGTGCTTTCCTGGAATGAGAAGTGATAGTAAAATGTTTCCCTTTTTTGTTTCCTCCCAAGGCGGAATATTGTAGTTTACAACAACCACCGGCCAAGTGCTCCATGAAGTAGAGCGGTGCCCAAATGGATTCACTCCATCACTAGCTAACCCAATCCTCAAGTGACGAGGCTCATCCCTGAACTCTGGCCATGTGTCCTCTATGTGCTTCCACGCTGGTGAGTCAGCTGGCACTCTCATAATACCATCTGTGGAGCGATTTTTTGCATGCCAACTAAAAAGCTCGCTCGTACCCTTAGATCTAAACATGTGTTGGATGCGAGGGATGAGTGGAAAATGCCTCAAAACTTTACGTGGAATTCTGTTGCTCTGCATTCCTTCTTTGAACCTAGGCTCCCCGCACGATGGACATGTGTCACAATCGGCATGCTCATTACGAAAGAGCACACAATCGGTCACGCAAGCATAATGCGATCATAATCCATCCCTAATGCAGTCACCACTTCGCGGGATTTTTGTCTATTCTCTGGCATGTGATTGCCAGCTGGCAGCATCTTTCCTAGCAATCTATCACAAGAAGAAAGTACATTAGAAGCTAATTTATGCACTCCACAAGCATCCTTCATAATCTGTATACATACCTCAAAAGTGCGTCGACATTAGCATTGCTCCATCCAAACATCGCCTGAAGGTTGAGGAGTTCAAGAGATGCCCTTAAATTGGAGTAAGAGTATCTATCATATAGTGCGGTGTGTGCCGAATCGAGTAGCTCACTCCTCGTTCGCTCGGAAGCTTCTTCGCATGCACACTCTGGTTCATGCTCCTCCTCTCGTGCAAAGAGATCCTCAACCATTCTATGCAAATGGTCATCTTCTACATCCACGTAAGGAGATGGGATGTGGTCACTCGGATAAGAGGGAGCAGCAGTACTTGGCTGATTTGATGTGCTTCCTCCCTCTCTAATGGATTCTTGGCGCATGCGCTCTTCCACCCTCCTTTCCCCTCCTCCACCAACCACACGCCAATGAGGGGTGACGTCAATAGCCGCTACAATTCACGGATCGTTTGTTTCCATCCGTGCACGCTTGCGAGGATCGTCCCATAGTCCATAATCTTCTACATGGCTCAAGCATATCCGTCGAAGTCGAGCAATGGCGCATTTGCACCGCACGCATGGGCATGGTAATCGCTCGGCCAACCACCGTGATCTATCCGGTTCAGTGGACGGGCCAAAATCATCCCAAGCAACCTACATTAATAAATTACATACACTAATTACCATCAAATTACCAAAGAATGTTAATAAAATATCAGTAAAAAGTAAAAATTAAACTTTTAGGTAAAAATGTCATTTTCAAAGTACTAGGAATACTTTCATTTTATATATTTTTTATAAAAAAACATAGTACCAATAGATTTTAAGGATCAATAGTAATAATGTCAGAACGTGGCCATCTGTTTATATGGCCCGAATTTGCGCCGCGGTAATAGGTGCGGTAATCAGTGCGGTAAGACACGCGGTAATGCTCGCGGTAATAGGAGCGGAAAAACAAATTTCAAATTTTTTGATAAATAGGGGCATCCGCGTGCCCCGCGAAGTTCAAAGCCCTAAAATTCGAATTTCATCGTCTTTTCCACAGAAGCCGAGAGCGCGAACCTCACAACCTTGAGCTCTACCTCCATCTCTACTCTTCTACTCTCCACCATCTCTACTCTTCCACTCTCCTACCCTCTCCCAACAAGCACTTCAATTCCATGTAAGTTTTGTTGTTATGTTTTTTGAGTTTTTCACATGCATACACACACATGCATACACTCATACACACGCATGCACACACATGCATACACACACACTAATTACACACACTAATTAGTGCACGTATACGTTCTTTACACACTAACACATGCATACACTCATACACACGTATGCACACACATGCATACACACACACTAATTAGTGCACGTGTACGTTCTTTACACACTAATTACACACACTAATTAGTGCATGTGTTCTTTACACACACTAATTAGTGTAAGGAAAGACACACCAAAACTTAAATTTGTTAATTATTAGTTACTTGCAAAATCTAAACTTGTTAGATTTATCAAATTTGTTAAATTTATTACTTGCATAACCTAATATGTTAAATTTGGGATTGGCCATGCACACACTAATTAGTGTGTGCATTGGCCAATGTGATTGGTCAATATACACACTAATTAGTGTGTGATTAGTGTGTGCATTGGTCAATGGGATTGGCCAATTCACACACTAATTAGTATGTGTTAACACACACTAATTTGTGTGTGATTAGTGTGTGCATTGGCCAATGTGATTGGTCAATGCACACACTAATTAGTTTGTGATTAGTGTGTGCATTGGCCAATGTGATTGGTCAATGCACACATTAATTAGTTTGGGATTAGTGTGTGCATTCGTCAATTGGATTGGCCAATACACACATTATTTAGTGTGTGATTAGTGTGTGTACAAGCCAATTGGATTGGCCAATATACACTCTATTTAGTGTGTGATTAGTGTGTGCATTGACCGATGGAATTGGCCAATGCACACACTAATTAGTGTGTGATTAGTCCAATTACACAAGCCAATGCACACACTAATTAGTGTGTGCACAATCTAATGCACACACTAATTAGTGTGTGCACAAGCCAATGCACACACTAATTAGTGTATGTTAACACACACTAATTAGTGTGTGCACAAGCCAATTACACAAGCCAGTGCACACACTGATTAGTGTATGTTAACACACACTAATTAGTGTGTGCACAAGCCAATTACACAAGCCAATGCACACACTAATTAGTGTATGTTAACACACACTAATTAGTGTATGTTAACACACACTAATTAGTGTGTGCACAAGCCAATGCCCACACTAATTAGTGTATGTTAAAACACACTAATTAGTGTGTGCACAAGCCAATGCACACACTAATTAGTGTGTGCACAAGCCAATTACACAAGCCAATGCACACACTAATTAGTGTATATATGTTAACACACACTAATTAGTGTGTGCATAATTCAATGCACACACTAATTAGTGTGTGCACAAGCCAATTACACAAGCCAATGCACACACTAATTAGTGTGTGCACAAGCCAATTAAACAAGCCAACATTAAAACACACACTAATTATGTTAAATTAAACAACAATCAACACAAAAACAGAAATATACCTCCATGATTAAGTCGTAGGTGACGTATTAGGCCCCAATGACCGTCCAAGTGATCACGCAATCGGTCACACTAATCATAAACACAATAATCTCTTATTAGTCAATACACACACTAATATCTTATTAGCACTCAAGGCTTTGCAAGACTCTTTTATAGGTTGTAGACACACATTGGATTCTTTCCACATTGGATTCTTTCAACATTGGATACTATAGAGAATCCAATGTTAAAAAATCCAATGTTTGAAAAAAATCAATGTGTAAATTTTTAATTATATATTCAAATTTTATATCCTAGTTTAATCTTTGTCGTAATAAATGCAGACCATGTCTTCTTCTTCCACACCACGCTTTCGCAGCATTGAAGATTTCATGGCAGACGGGATGTCATATCTGGACGCTCTCTCTGCCTATCATTCACAGCCGTCGCCTCAGCAGTCATCATCAAGGTTCGGCTAGTTTCGGGACGCTCTAGGTGGGTCCACTGCCATACCTGTGACCGATCCAGATGTGGAGAGGGCATTGCGTCTTCGGGCTGAGTGGTTAGGTTCACAGAAGACCCTTACGCAGCGCTATTCACCGGTGCAGCTAGCAGCTTTTGGATTATCAGAGGTCTCTACTCCGACTGGTGGCACTCCATACCTGCAGAGTTTTCCATCTACAGCTCTAGGTTCAACTTTTCCTTCACAGGGTCCAATGCCCCAGGGTCCAACGCCATTGGGTCCGACGCCACGGGCGTCCACCTATCCATCACCTATCCAACCTTCTGCCCCAAATTCACGTCGGCGCTCTTCTGGCAGTCAGCGTAAGGGCAGCTCGCGCGCTAGCGCTGGTCGATCTCGACGAGGGAGCGGAGCTAGTTTTTGTTTTGGGGGGGGGGGGGGGGGGAGTACTACAGATTCTCCTCCACAATCACCGCTCCCTGCTCAAGCAGAAGATGAGGACCATGACATGCCTTCACCAGATGCTCGCGGGTTATACTACCAGGTTCATAGAGGAGGTATGGTGGATCTCAGGACAGCGCAGGGCAGGAGATTCCGCACACACGTCAACCAATTAATCCACTCCACATATATCAATTGTTTTCTCAAATTTAATCAACAAGATCCCTACAACCTCACATATATAGCGACAACCATGCACATGCGTTTCCCCAACCCTGAGGGGCAACAATTCTCAAGGCAATGGTTGCAAGAGCATGTCAAAACATTTCTGAAGAACAAAAAATCTAGTGTGAGGAGAGCGGCAAAGAAGACAATGGAGTCTCCAAAGCGTAGCTATCGGCCAGGAAATGTCCATGATGTGGAGTGGGAGACCGCTATGGGCGAGAAAGAGGACGAAAGGGCAACGGGTGCGAGGATGTATACGCATCAAGTTGAGGCCAAATCCCATCAAACTCCTACGCATTATGGTTCGGGAGGAAAAACGGCTTGGAAAGACAAATATGTAAGTAAAAATATTAGTTTTATTGTAAAAAATCTAATGTTTTGTTAAGTATGGAGCCTAATTTACCTTGTAATCTTCTGTGGTAAAAGCGCACATTTGTAAGGCCCCCATTATGAGGAGAACCATCGTGCGTGAAGGAATATCACTCACCGGAAACCAAAATTTTCATGGACAAGAATCAGGGGCAACTTTAGGGGCCTCGGGAGCGGAGGCCCCCGAGACTTTTTTTTCACCAGAATATTATGGCCGAACGGCGGCCGGAAAGTGGTCGGAAAACAACCGGTCGCTTGGCCGGTAGTCAATGGCCGACGGCCGGTGGTCGGAAGTCAATGGCCGGTGGCCGGTGGTCGGAAGTCAATGGCCGGTGGCCAGTGGCCGAATTCAATGGCTGGTGGCCGAATTCAAAAGCGGACTTGTCTTCTCAAGGGCGGCCACACATGGGCAGATTGGAGGGTCCAATTTGGACTTATTCGCACAAGGGCGGTTACACATGGCTTTCTCTCATAAGAAAGGACAGCCCTTTTGGCCTATAAAAGGAGGCCATTTCTACACACATTTCATAGTGTGAAGTTGATGCAACAAGGTGAGTGTGAGGTGGTGAGAGTGAAGCAAGGCGGGAGCTCTATCAAGGATTTAATCCCTTTGTAAACTACTTCTTCTTTTGAAGTGCTAAAGCCATTGAGTGGCTGCTTTCCCGTGGACGTAGCCCACATTGGGTGAACCACGTATATCGTGTGTACTCTCTCTCTCTCTCTCTCTCTCTCTCTCTCTCTCTCTCTCTCTCTCTCTCTCTCTCTCTCTCTCTCTCTCTACTCTATAATCTCTTATGTGTGAAATCTATCTCTCTCCATTAAGTAATCTACTCAAAAATCTATTTAGCTACGTCTTATTTTCTAACATGTTTTTTATTTAATTAATTGGTTGCTATTTTTTGTCAGTATAACATTACCATGAGTCGCCCGACCAGAGATGTGCAGAGATATAGAGAGAACCATACCGAGTATCAAACTTGGTGTTGGTTGTTTGAAAATCAAATGATCTCTCGAGAGGAGTTCGAAAATGCGTGCAGAAGTCTGCAACATGTAAGTTTAATCTTATCTAAATAATCAAATTGTTGATTTTATATCAAATATTAAATAACAAAGTGTTAATTGTTTCTTTTTTATGGTTTTGCAGAGTCAAGGAGTTCCACGTGAAATGCCGCCAACTCCTCCATGAGCATCCTCTATTTTGTATACGCGGGCCCCGTTTGCCCTATCCCACATGACCATACTCTATTTTGTACACACGGGCTTTTTTTGCCCTTTATGTAAATGCAATACCTATCATTTTTTGGCTCAATACCTCCCCCAATTGTAATTCCACTTATGTAAATGAAATTATCAATCTTTTTTTGGCTCAATGTATTGTCCAATTGTGATATTTTGTTGTAATTAATAATAATTTTGTAAAATAACTAAAATAAATAAAAAAATAGATGACCTTTTGGATGGTCCTGCAAAGGACAATCCAAACGGTCATCTGTTTTTTTATAATAAATCCCACCGTGGTAATGCTCGCGATAATTCAGTCGCGGTAAAGTTTGCGGGTATCTGTGCAGCAAAAGGCGCGGTAATGTTCGCGAAAATATTGCCACAGCCATTACCGCGGAAGTTACCGCTAGATCATTACCGCAAACTTTGCCGCAGTATTTTCCGCGTACGAGAATTTTTATATTTCAAGTTTGTTTGTTTTTTTGCGATAATGTGAGCAATAATACCGCGCATATGTTATAGTGATTGACATCCAAGTGCCTTACATATCAAAAATCTAGGTTATGTATATATTATTGTTATAAATATGGTATAATATAATTATATGTATAATATATATGAGCTATTATCCTAAAAGTCTTCAATGTTACAGGGTCACTGCCCTTTTTACACGAGTGAAAAAAGATACAATAGTGCATTCTTTTATGATCATTTGGATAGACAACTCAGCTTAAGCTATCTAGCTAGTGAAGGTAAATCTAAAATAACTTGCCACTATTGTGAGAAAACTATGAGACAATTTTCACTTGCTCAAATTTTTTCACATGCATAATCTATTATGTGATGCCAAAGGATGCCACGATGACACGTTTTGTGATCTATCTTGGGGAGCATGGCCATAATTTTCAAGGAGGATAGCCCTTGAAAAGCTGCATAGTTGGTCATCTCTTGTGTATGAGCTGTGAAATTACTTCTCCACCTATCAAAGTATTTTTTGAATCCCCTCTAGTTATAGATGTATGTTTTTTGGATCATATCTTGCCATATGTTCAAGGTCAAAGTTAGGACTGTTTTGAAACTCATACATATTTTTTGGTGTGTATCATGATAGTAATGTCTATTTTTTCAGTTGACCTTTTTGTGTTGCTAGAAAAGGCTCCAAATTTAAAGTCAAAAAGCTCGCAAGAATGGTTTTCATTGCAAAAGCTCAAAATTAGAAGGTCGCAAAAAAAAGGCTTCAAATTTAAAGTTAAAAAGCTCGTAAAAATGGTTTTCATTGCAAAAGCTCGCAAAAAAAACACTCTCATTTTTTATGTCATCTAGATATTTGAATAAAGAATCATGCACAATATTGACATCAAACACAAAAACAAACAAGCACACTAGCCTTAAGACATACTTGTAAAAAAAGTCTCCTTCTTTTGACATGTCCATATGGAGACAATATATGTCCGTTTCTCTTGCGTGTAGCCCTCTTGAGAAAATGCATGTTTCAAGCCACATACATCATCTCGAAGACCCCTTACATGAACATATAGAATGAGTCTACAAATAGGTACTAAAAGACAGGACAAGAAAATTGCCTATGTATTCTAGTATTTTGAAGAATATCTTCTCCTGTCTACATGAAAAGTTTGTCTTTTGTACTCACATTGATTGCATGCCTGACCTCGGGCCTTGCAACATATGCAACCATTGCCATAGAAATATTAGGTTCATTAGGGAGGACTAAGTCTACGTCATGCAAGGATTCACGTGCTACATCTTCTTGGCTCTCCATCTCATCCTCTACAAAGGGTAATTTCCTACTCTGTAGAGGAAATATTGGATGGAGAAATTGAGCTAATAATATCAATAGTTTCTACCTTGACAGAGGTATCTCACTTAATTTGCTTCATCTCTATTGCTAGTTGACCTTTCTCTAATAGGGCTGTAGCAAATAAAGAGAACTTAGCCTTAATTCTCAGTATTGACAAGCATTTAAGATAAATTGAATAAGTTAAACTCCACAAATTGACTCAAAATTAATTGCTTAAGAGTGCCCGAGTCGACACGAGTAGTTAGTGCCCGAGTCGACACGGCACTAATATCCTTTATAAGACTTAAAAATCTAAAACGTTTTCTATGCTTGAAATTGACCATGTCAACAAGGGCACTTTTCAAAAAGAGACGTGGGGAGGCCAAGACCTTTCAATGTTGCGAAATATGTTGTATCCCAACACACTAAAAAACCTCTACTAGGATTAACATCAAAGGGTAGCATGGAGCATGGGAAAGGTAATCTACTTTATAAAACTAAAAAATCTAAGACTTTTTTATGCTTGGAATTGATCGTGTCAACATGGGAAATTTTGAAGATAAGTGGAGAGATCATAGACTTTTAATCTTGTCAAACATGTTCTAACTTGATGCACTAATATACCTCCACCTCAAATCATAGCATGGAGTATGGGAAAGGTAATCTACTTCATAAAATGTGTGAAATATATCAAGAAATTTGTGAACAATGTGTGAAGTGTGCCGAGAAATTTGTGAACGGCTCCTCTATCAAAGCTTGAAAGTGTCTATGTAGACACCGGCAATTTTGATCAGTGAATTGATGAATTAATCCATTAAATAATCATGATAGACTTAATAGAGAAAAAATGGCCCTCTATCAAAGCTTGAAAGTGTCTATGTCAACGCGGGCAATTTTGATCAGAGAATTAATGGGTTAATCCATCAGATAATCATGATAGAGTTAATAGAGCAAAGCTTAAAAGAGTCCACAGTAATTACAAGCATCGCTCAAAATTCAACAGCATTCCTTTGGCTAACATCTAGAACAAGCTTTGTCGATCAACTTACACAACAATATTGATAGAAATAAATCTCTTATTTATCGTCTTAAAGTTCCCGTGTCGACATAGTTTATTATAGGTGATGCAAATATGACCATGGCTCCAAATTGTTCTTCAATATGCTGAATCGTTCAGGCAAAGACATTTGCGCTAAGATTGTTTGTGAAACTGACCTTGTCGCCACAGTAGGTTTCATAACATACATTTGCGCATAGCATATATACAATAAATAAAAAATAAAATAATTCAAAAAGCTCTTTGAAACAGCTCGTGTCTACACAGTTTACTACCTGAAGGACGAGGCATAACATATATAAAGTAAATACAAAAAGAAAATAATTTAAAATAGCCCGTGTCGACACGGGCTATTATATCTGAAGGACGAGGCATAACATATATAAAATAAATATAAAAATTAAATAATTTAAAAGGCTCCTTGAAAGAGCCCATAAGATACATACAATAAATACAAAAATAAAATAATTTACAAGTCTCCCTGAAGCAGCCCGCGTCGACACGGTTTACTACTGAAAAGGACTAGGGGCTGCCTTGTCTTCTTTGCATAGGTGTGTTGCTGCTGCACCATTGCAGGAGGAGTTGCGAGAGCTCGAATAGCCCACGTTGACACGGTTTATTGATAGAAAGAACTAGGGGCTGCTTTAATTTGTCTTCTTCGCAGAAGGACTTGAGAGAGCTTAAACAGCCCGCGTCGACATGGTTTAAGGACTAGGGGCTGCTTTGTCTTCTACGCATAGGTGTTGTTGTAGCTGCACCATTGCAGAAGGAGTTGAGACAGTTGTAAAAAATGCTTCTGCTTCGAGCTGCAAAAAAATGTGAGCTTGCTGCTCTGGCTAGTTGGCTTGTGTTTAGTGCAAGTTACCTCGCTTTTGTTTAATGCAGGTTGACTGGTTGCGTAAAGGATACTAGAGATTGGTATGATGCAGGTTAGCTGGTTGCATAAAGGATACCAGAGCTTTGCAACAGCCGTCCCATCACACCCTGAACTCTGGTGCATGCTCCTACTCAAAGGCTAGCTCTTGTAATAGCTAACAATGGCTCCCTTGTGACTCTGTGTGTGTGTGTGTGTGTGTGTGTGTGTGTGTGTGTGTGTGTGTGTGTGTGAGAGAGAGAGAGAGAGAGAGAGAGAGAGAGAAAGAAGTTTCAAACTACACCTCTAGATCGCAGATCAGTGAAGAGGAAGAGAGGAGAGAGATTCAAACTAACATTATGTAGAGAGAGAGAGAGAGAGAGAGAGAGAGAGAGAGAGAGAGAGAGAGATTCCCAAGCGCGAAGTAATTTGCGCACGACGATTGAACGTGGTGATGGTTGTAGAAGAGCTAGAAAGCACGACCGCTGAAAGACAGGAGAACTGTGAGCTTGTCGGCCCTCCATAAGAACAACAGGTCGAGGACTCTCAGGAAGATGACATTCCAATGTTTGACGATCATGTTGTTGCGGCCCCTATTGCAAACGACCCTTTTGTGAGCATAGAACCAAAAAAAGGCCAATTGGGATCTACGTAGGGACCTTGCCAAGAAATTGGAAAATCTTGAAAGGTGCACACAGAGAGCATTGACTGAACCATGGCAAGAACAATAAAAGTGCAAGCACAAATGGAGGAAAGAGATTGACCATGCTGGATAATAATGAGTACGAGGCTTGGAAACTTATAGCACAAAGAGGGGAGATAGCCTAGCAAGAGGAAGCTGAAGGGTTGCTTACAGATTCATTTAATCTATGGTGGGTTGGGCTGCAAAGTTGTGAACAACCCGGTCTTTTGAGTCACGGTTGTGTAGCATACATACTCAGGTTTTTCACATCAAGAAAGCATGACATTGTTGTGTCCATCTCTGTAATGGTCATATTGGAGGTCTATTAATGTCCACCTTTGTAAATAGTCATACTGGATGTCTCCCATGTCATGCTAGAATAGTCATGATCCTCTGATGGGGCCTCCATCAATGCCGTGGTGGCCCTGATAGACGTGGGTGTCTAGCTCTCCCAAGCTTGATGGCTCTGTGAGTCAATATACCTCTGGTATAGGTAGACTCTAAAGTTTGAAATGAAGCTTGTTCATCTAACTGCCGACTCTCTACTCCAAAGAAGTGAGTGATCTCCCTCTATGAATGTTACCCACTGTCTAATCTCCTCAAGAGACTCTCCCTTTGTCTATGCACCTTTAGCAAAAACAACTTTAGGCATCTTTAATGGTGATATCTCATGACTCTAACCATTGGTCCAAAGCCCTCTTTAAATAGAGAGTGAAGGCGGTCTCGTATCTCATAGTATACCGAACAATAAAATATGTGATGTAACTCTATCTCTGACTATATATGACACAACTGGCAAATCTTGGCCTCTGTTGGTATTCTCTTAATCTACTAGTCTCAATCTATAGTTGATGTGATGATGTGTGCATCTGACCAATAGCACATTGCATCTCATGGGACAAATGCCAGTGTCCATAAAGGCAGGTCTGATCACATATCCATCCTCTGTTAGCTAGAGAAGATGATTTTTTTGAAAGCCATCTTTGTACCAAGCACTCTTGTTGGCTTTGTCCAAGTCCTCTTTTTATCTACCTGAATAAAATCTGTTTTGATGAGGCAGGTAATCTTGGTCCATGTGAGGGACAAGGAGGGTGCATCCAGTGAGTACGTACTAGAAGGGGTTTAGTACGTCCATACTAAATCCATGTAGGTAAAACAATGATGTCATTTGTGCATACCAAAGATGTGTCTCCCTGTGAGGCAAGCTATCAAGAAGAATCCAAAGCTAGGTAAGCATATCTATTTTTTGGGAGATCCTAGATACTGAGACGGATTTGGTAAGTGCCTTTATGGTCGGGGAGTAGCAAGCTCTGCACAAATAATCTTGTGTGGTACAAAACCCTTGGCCCTAGTCATCCGAGAAATCATAGAGACCATAGGCCTCTCAATACATCTCCATCCATCAGTATTGCCAACTTGGTTATGATGGTCTGCTGAGAAGCGAGTTTGGGAGGAGATGACACATGTCCCCAAGTCCACCAACTTTAAAGAATGTATTTGCTACTATGTGATCATCACATGTTTTGGAAGAACTACTTTTTTTGTCATTTTGACTGATAGATGAATGGGTCCAAGAAATTAGTCTCATCTTGTTTTTAACAAATCCATGTAAATACTCTTTGGTCATATCCTTTCTTTGGAAAAACTTGCTCGACTTTGTGTTCGCTTGGACATTTTTTCTCGGAAGGTGCAATTCCTCCTCTATTATCCTACTCTTATTTGCTTAAGTCTAGTTAGAATCAGCTCATATTATACCTATACTATCATAATTTATCTACATTAGACCCATAGTAATGATGGACTCATTGCTTGATTCCACAAACTCTTGTGTATGACCTATTGAGCACACACAGAAGCTAATGGCGTCAACGAGAGACATAGCTAGGAGGGTGAGAGAGAGAGAGAGCACACAAGAGACATGACAGGATAAGGGGATAAACAATGAGTGGATAGAAAAATGAAAAGACAGATTGATTAGGGTTTCTCAAATGCCTTCTAAAGGCTCTACAACACGTAGCTCACACCATGGGCATCCAAGTTGGGCTAGCCCCAACAATTTGCCCCTTTAGTCAAACTTGACATCATCATCATGATACGCCCCCTTGAACTAAGTTCTTCACTCTCATGACACAACAAGTTTTTGGTATACTTGCCAACCGTGAGCTTTAGGTTTTCTCACAACCTGGTGCTACTAACGAGCTACCAACACAAGGGGTTTTTGGTTTACGCCTAAACCTCGTGTTTATGTTTACCCGTTAACCTCATGAGATGTGGCATACACAAAATAGGGCTTTCACTGGGAAGGTCTTACCAACGAGCTCATATCACTTGTCAAGCAGTGTCTAATCCCATCATACGTTGACACCATTTTTGACAAAAACATCGGTGTAAACATCATAAAAGAGAATGTGGGGATTTGTGCCCAATTCAGTTGGCATACATGGCAATTTGGTCGTAGTCATATTAAACTTTGAGACACCAGACTTCTTATGAAGTTGACTGGTGCATGAACAAGCTCTTAGTAGGAGCCTAAACTAGTGTAATAACGATACGTCTCTTTTTAATGCCTCTATATAAATTTAAAACAAAAACTCGATAAAAATAAAAATAAAAAATTGCTACCGCTTGTAGCAACATCATGAATGACGTGTATCTATATTGTCAACACTTACGTCAACTGCTATGTGTGCTTGCAAATACACTGCAAATTTGCCATGCATCTCAAGATGTCGCTTGAGCAAAGATTTTTGCTACTCGCGGCCTCCTTGCCAACCAACTTTGCCTGCTCAATCTGCATATCGGAAATTCTTCTCCACCATAGGCTTGTGCCCGCTTTCTCTCTCTTGCCATTCTATAGCCTCATCTATTTTCAATTTTCAATCTATTTTTGCTCTTTGGGTTGCACATAGGGTCACGACTACCCTCACTTTCTTAGATGTTTGACAAAGTTGATTGCTTTGCGGGACTGATTTATTCTGGTCAATTGTCTCTGTTTGGCAAGGGTGCCCCCTAGCTGGTGTCCAATCTCCAATCCGCCCTTGGTCCACCCCTTTGATAATTTGCCCAGTCTAGCACACAAATGTGTGCAGTATGGAGACATTGAAAGAGAATCTGAATGGTGCTCTAGCTTGCAACACTAGTAGAATCCTTGATGCTAACCTATGAGCGCTCCCAATTACTTTGAATCGAGGTTCTGCTCTTGCTAATGCTAGTAGAATCCTTGATTTCGTTGGTGCACCCGATTCTCTGCTGCATAGAATCCTTGCAAGCTTCCAAGTTGGAGAACCTACACATGCAAGTTGGGAGACAAGAAGCCGATTCCGGGTCCTAAAGCTCTCATACCATCTATTGAGCATGCACGGAAGCCGATGGAGTCACAAAGAGACATAGCTAGGAAGGGGAGAGAGAGTAATGAGAGACATGAGAGGATAAGAGGATAAACAATCAGTGGATAGAAAAATGAACAGAGAGATTGAATAGGGTTTTTCAAATGCCTTTTAAAGGCTCTAGAACACGTAATTCACACCATGGGCATCCAAGTTTGTTGGGCTGACCCCAACATGACCATATGATCAAATCCTTGTCATGCAATCTAGATGCTTGCAAAATTAACTCATCCTGTTCAAATTTCTAGTTTAACTAAAGGGATGGAAGTGCATGCAAAAAATTGATGTAAGCTAAACCTATGATTAAGTGAAAATTGCATCAATGGATGATATTGACGTGGATGTCATTTAGGCTTTACTTAATCACATTTTTGCTTGCAAAAGGGAGTGTAAATTGGTGTAATTACTAATTATCACTGAAACAACCTTATGGTCAACTTAATTTCTATGAGACTTAGGCTTAGGTAAGTTCGACTTAACTAAATAGTGGTGAAGATGGCCCCAGAAAGTCTTAGGGAGCCTAATTCACCCCTTGTAATTTTTAGTTTTAAAATTGCACATTTGTAAGGCTCCCATTATGAGGAGAAACCATTGTGGGTAAAGAAAACACTCGCCAAAAAACCCTAGATTCACATCGTTGCCGGAATATTCCCTTTTTTGCAATAATATTATGGCCGACGACGGTCAAAAAGTGATCAAAAAATGGTTGATCAGTTGGCCAATGGCCAAAAGTCAATGGCCAATTGGTGGAAGTCAATGGCCGGTGGGTGGAAGTTTTTGGCCGATGGCCGAATTCAATGGCCAGTGGCCCAATCTCTAGGCGAACTTGTCTTCTCAAGGACGGCCACACATGGGCACATTAGAGAGTCGAACTTGGACTTGTCAGCATAAGGGCAGCTACACATGGCTGCCTCTCATGAGAGAGGGTAGACCTTTTCGCCTATAAAAGGAGGCCTCTTCTACACACAAAATTGCATTGTGAAGTTGATGAAGCAAGGTGCATGTGAGGTGGTGAGAGTGAAGCAAGGCGAGATTTCCATTAAGGGTATAATCTCTTTGTAACCTACTTCTAGTTTGAAGTACTAAAGTCATTGAGTGGCTTTTTCATGGACGTAGCCCACATTGGGTGAACCACGTATATCGTGCTCTCTCTCTCTCTCTCTCTCTCTCTCTCTCTCTCTCTCTCTCTCTCTCTCCCCTCTATAATCTCTCGTGTGTTAAAATTATCTCTCTCCATTAAGTAAACTACTCTAATATCTACTTAGCTACTCTAATATCTACTTAGCTACGTCCTATTTCCTAACAACTGGTATTAGAGAAATGTTTTCTCGTTAGCTAAAGTATCTCAAGGAAAGGCTTCATTTAATTGAGTGGGAGTAATGGCAGAGGAAGGTAAGCTCAAGATCAAGAAGTTCAATGAGAAAACTACTAATATTGGAAGATGCAAATTGAAGACTATCTCTACCAGAAGGACCTTTATTTTTCACCAGGCGGTCTTGCAAAGAAGCCCGCAACAATGGCAAATGAAGTATGGAATGTCCTTGACTAAAAGGCATTAGGAACAATCTAGCTAAGCTTGGCATTAACGGTGGCCTTCAACGTTCTGGAGATGAAGATGACGGAGGACTTGATGAAGTCACCCGACCGCCTCTACGAGAAACCATCGACATACAATAAGGTCAATTTTGACGATGAAGTGCGAACCCTCCTTTTACTATAATCTCTATCAAATAGTTGGGACAGCCTTGTGATGAGTGTAAGTAACTTTGTCTCTGACACAAAGCCTCTTAAGTTTGATGATGTTGTGGGTGTTCTCCTAAGCAAGGCAATGTGAAGGAGAAGCACATGTGAATCATCAAGTGTTGCACTATCAGCAAAAACGAGGGGAAGATCAAAGGAGAGGTTCAAAAATCAAAAGGATCATGATCGCTCAAGGTAGAGCAAGTCACACACAAAGTCAGTTCTTGAATGTTAAAAGTGCGGCAAGAAGGGCCATTTCAAGAAGGAGTGTTGGTCCAAGAAGAAGAAGGAGTCGGAGTCTCAAGACAGCAAGCCAACATTGAAGGCCAATCCGACAATTAAAGTAGAGTAAGATCCTCTAATTCTCTCATTAGACAACGTGTCTAATTCTTGGATAGTAGATTCTAGGGCTTCATTTCATGCAACACCGCACAAGCAACATTTCCAAGATTACACCAAAGGTAATTTTGGGTATGTATACTTGGGAGATTATGAAGCTTGTTAAATTGTCGGCAAAGGTATATTTTGTGTCAAAACTACTAATGGAATTGAATGAAACTTAAAGATGCTAGGCATGTTCCTTCTCTTCGCAAAAATTTGATCTCTGCAAGACAATTAGACGATAAAGGTCACAACATTGCATTTGAAAACAAATGGTGGAAGATCTCAAAGGGATCTTTGGTGGTTTCCAAAGGAGAAAAGGTTGGTACACTTTACTTGTGTACTATCAGCACACAATCTTCAACTAGTGCAATAGCTACAAAAGTTGACAGTGCGGTGTGGCACTATTGGCTTGGGCATATGAGTGCCAAAGGAATGTAAATCCTTCAATCAAAGAAACTTCTACCAGGTTTGAAAGAAGTGGACTTAGAGTTTTGTGAAGAATGTGTTTATGGTAAACAAAAGAGGGTAAAATTTCAAAAAGTAAAAAATGAAAGAAAAAATAAAACACTTAAATTGGTTCATTCTGATGTTTGGGGTCCTTCAAGTACACCATCCCTTGGTGGCTCATTGTACTATGTAACATTCATAGACGATGCAACTAGGAAAACATGGGTTTATGTAATAACGAATAAACTTGATGTGTTTTCCATATTGCAAAGGTGGAAAGACTTTGTGGAGAATGAAGTAGGTACTTAGCTTAAATGCCTCAGATCCAACAATGGAGACAAATGTTGCAGCCAAATTTTTAAAATATTTTGTGCTAGCAATGGCATTCAGAGGAAAAGGACAACCCCATGGATACCTCAACAAAATGAAATTTTGTAAATAATGAACAGAACAATCATGGAGCGAGCACAAAGCATGCGGCTACATGTGGGCCTACCGCTTGAGCTTTGGGCAAAAGTAGTACGTACGTCTGTGTACTTGATCAATTAGTCACCCTCAACGACATTGGATGGGGGGGTTCCAGAAGATACATGGACAGGTAAACTGGTGAATTATGCATTCTCAAAGTGTTTGGGTGTGAGGATTTTATGTACATAGATAGAATTCTAAGGTCAACGCTAGATGCAAAGTCCAAAAATTGTTTCTTCATTGGCTATGAAGAAACTGACTTTAGGTATCGCCTATGGAATCCTGAAGATGGTAAAATCTTTAGAAGTAGGGATGTAATTTTCAAGAAACAAAATATGTACAAAGACTATTTGGAAAGAAAACAAACAAAACATACATGAGATAAGTACATGGATCTTGAGGATGGTGAAGACTCAACGAGGGCAAGCGGTGACAACGTTCAACAACGTATACCAGATGAGTATCCTTAACCTATGTCCCAAAGATCTACAAGAGCAACTAGACCTCCAAAAAGATTAGTTCCTTTCTTCAACCATCTCTTGGTTTCAAATTTTGGAGAGTTGGAATCATACAAAGAGCTATGCAATACGAATTCAAAGAAGAATGGATGAAGAGAATGCAAGTGGAGATGGAATCATTACATTGCAACCAAACATGGGAGCTGAGCCTTAAGGTAAGCAGGCACTCCAAACAAATGGGTGTACAAGCTGAAGGAAGAAGAAGGTGCAAAGAAAAGGTACAAGTCCAAGCTTGTGGTGAAAGGGTTTTCTCAAAAGGGTATTAACTTGAATGAAATATTTTCTCCTCTTGTAAAACTAAACTCAATTGGGCTTATCCTAAACCTCGTGGCACTGCTCATAACTTAAATCTTGAGTAAATGGATGTAAACACGACATTTCCTTGGTGACTTAGAGGAGGAAGTTTACATGATTCAATCAAAGGGATATGAAGTAAAGGGCAAGGAGAAAATGGTTTACAGATTAAAGAAGAGCTTGTATGGTCTAAAGAAAGCATCAAGACATTGATACTTGAAGTTCATTTGATGGATGCTAGGTCATGGATTCAGAAAATGCAACTCAAATCACTGCTTCTACACAAATAATTTGGGAGATGGCAAGTTCATCCTCCTAGTGTTGTATGTTGATGACATGATGATTGGAAGTTCTAACATGCAGGATATCAAAGACGCATTGTATGTGAGCTAAATGCATTGATTTGGATGTTAAAATGGTTGTCTTTTGATGTTTTGACCATGGATAAGTGTTTCTATGCTTAAGGAGGACCTTTTCGAGTACTTCTGTTTCAGTTTTCTGCACATTTTTTGTGATGGATCATGATTTATTTACCTTCCCAAATGGTGACAAAACTTGGTAGGATTAAGACCTTAAGTGTTGTGAGACCTCTTCTTAAGTTTCGTTGCATTCCGGATTCGTTTTGATGCCAAAAAGGCATGATGACCTAGAGCAGTGAGATTGGACGCATACTTATTGTCTGACTAGGAAGTGGTTGATTTGCTTTTGTCATAAATGAGTAGCCCTCTGAGTTCATTTTGGTGAGATTGACACTCTCATTAAGTCTTTGTGCCCCATCTCGAGTTGCTTCCTTGCATATTGAGATTATGTTAGTACAAAAGAGCTATGCTGAAGTTGTCCATCGCGGCGACCTGTAAACATTGGTGCCGCTGCCGGGGAAACCGTTCCTTAGATGGTGAGTGACTCAGTGTACAAAAAAATCTCCCTTCAAAGCTTTTGACACCCATTCCGCTTACACATAAACAGTGAAGCAGCTAGACGTAAGTTTAGTGCTTGGTAGGGATTGGAGTCCAAGACTAGCCAGTGCTACTCCTTAAAAGCAAACAAATCTGTGAGTGAAGTACAAGATAGTATTTCGTTCTTTGATTTTCACATGCTTGGAAAGGGGCGGTTCCACCACACACTTTGTTGTTATTTTGGTATTGTTAAGTCTATTTATGTTTGTAGATTCATTTCAGTTTATAGGAGTAGGTTACGAAACAAATTACACCATCATTTGGGGCCAAAAGGATCGAGGAAAAAACTGTCAACAACCTTATTTTGGTGTTGAAGACCATAACTCTGAAAAGTTGAAGAAGTGATGGTCAGAGATTCAAAACTGGACCAGACCCAGCAAAACCTTCAAAAAGGGGATAAAAACACGTGTTGAACAAGACTATGCAAAAAATTTCCAAATTGTCTACCCACCATGGATTCCGATCCATGTACCTTTTTGGCAAATTGTGCTAAAACTATTTCCTTTGCTTAGAACAGGCTCTCAAACATCAGAACCTTGAGTTTGGTCAGAAATAGAGTGCTAGAAGATCATAAAAATCAAAAGATTGGGGTGAGCAGAGCAAAACCTTGGAAAAGGGGGAAAACAGGGAAAATTTGAACTTTTACTTGTCCAAATTCAAAAAGGGATGAGAATTGGGATCAATTAGAAGCAAGAAATCAACAGAACCAAATTTCATGTCCAGATGCTTCCCAACATGGATTGCGATCCATGTTCCAGGTAGACATTTGACAGTATGATTTGACCATTGTACTCCTGATTACTAGTTGAACAACTTTTCCAAAAGGATCCATAGATAAAAATTGAAAAAATATGATCAAAATACCAAAAAAAGAGTTTTTTGCAAAAAAACCGCAAAACGGACACAAAATTTTACTTTTCACTTGGAAAAAACTGATCAAATCCAAAAAGATTTGGGAAATAGCATCACCATACCTTGTGTGATCAACTCACAAAGTATCAGTCCAAAATCTTGCCAAACATGGATCCCGATCCATGTACCTTTTTGGAATTTTAAATTGATAATAGGCAAGCAGAAAAGTAATAACAATTGAAACACTTTCTCCCAAAGGACCCTTATCAGAAAAGTTCAAAAAGAGGACAAAAGGGGGCAAAAATTTGATCAAGAGGGAAACCATTGAAACAAACCCTAAAACTAACCTTTGGTTGACCTAAAAAACTCCAAAACATTGAAAAACCATATAGCCAGCATCACTAAGCCAAGGACTAGCTGTGGGCCAAGTTTTAGTGCATACTGACACCAAGGAACATGGATCACGATCCATGTTCCCCTGACACATTTTGACACCAAACTGGCACCATAGCTAGAAGGCATCACAGAGACTCTAGTGGTCCTTCTAGAGTTGAATTTGGATGCAAAAAACCATCCCAAAAGCCCTGGCAGAAGCTCAGGCAAAGCGACGGAATCAACCTAGCTTCCAATCCAGAGGTTCATTTCTAAAAATTTTGATACCATAAGACCTCTTAATCTTGCTCAACCTAATGGTATCAACAAAAGTTCATTTGGCTTTCCAACATGGATCGTGATCCATGTACCTCTGATTCAGAACAAAAACATAATTTTACCACACAAAGAGCTAGTCTACAGTATCCTGGTGGTTTTTTCAAAATTGAAATTGGACCTAAATTGTTGAGGTTGTGTGCTACTGAAAGACCTAGCTAAATTTTGTCGATTAAAAGCAAGAACTAACAAGAAGACTGTCAGCTCACAGCTATCAAGCAAATTTTTGACAGGGTGCAGGTACTATAGGATACTACCTAGCAAGCAAGATCAAATGGGAGATTCAAACTAGTTAATAAGGTAACTCAATTTGGATTTCGTATTACCAATCCTTCATGAATTTTCAATCAGAAAGATTATACCAGAATAAGAATCCCAGCATCTTTGATCAAGAGAGTAATCACTCGATGGAAGAAAGTGTGAAACAAAGATTTTCCCTGACACTTCGTTTGAGAGATCATACAGCCTCATGATTGAAGATTCTAGCAAGTCAAACCCTAAGGGAACATCTTCGATGGGTGCAGGTCCTTCTCAGTCTGCATCTGATGTAAAATTGTTGTATTTGAAGTTTCAATTTGAATATGTGCTTAAGGCCAACATCTATAAGGATGGAATGGACCGCTACTGTGTTAAGTTGGAAAAGAAGCCAAGCGAGTTTAGAGACCTTATAGATGTTGATTATGACGGGGATAGATATTTCGACCGAGAGGGAATGATGTACCTAGTGTTTCATAAACCTTTTATTGTGGATAAATGAGGAATGATTGGCACCAAGGACAAGGTAGAGAATGAGTTGGCCGATGAACCACCCAAAATGGAGAAACAAAACGCGGTACTCAGACGCACCAATGAGATAGAGTGCCTTAATACAGACAACACGTATGTGGGGCTTTATAAGTTCACTAACAGTCTATTACAGATGTGACAAGCCCCCCATCAAGGAATTGACTGACCGAAAAAACTTGTATGTTTACACGTACACGGAGGGGAGAAGTATTCAGGTGATCATATTAGACAAGTATGGACGAAAGTACTCTGCAATGGATCGTAAGGAGTTAGAGAGATATACATATTTTAGAGTACCACTCCACCAATACTATGTTAATCCGGAAGAAGTAAAACCCACAATTACTCACACCAGACCTGAGACTCTACATGTGAGCCCCTTAAGAACCAGGGAGGAGGAATCTTTTGTACATGAACGAGTCCCAAAAACAGGACCGTTAGGATCGACGGCGTCTAGGGCTTCCATGAACACACATAGGGAAGTACTGTTTCTGACATCACTTACGCCAATAGAATCCCTCCAACTATTACACAAGATCGATTTGATGAACGTAATGTGATAGGATACCACTGGTAGTACCAAGAGGAGATTACAAACCTAGAGAAGCCACACCAGGCAGACCGGGTGTTGTTAGAATGGTTGCAGATGCCAGACGTATGCGACCATCTCAGGTGGCAAAATGCGTACCCAAAAAGTATAATGGATCCAAAGATCCATGTGCCCATGTTTCAATCTTCAAACAAGTGTTGAGAGCGAAACAAGTAACTGATTTCCACACTGAATGTGGAGGTTTTGGGTTCACATTAGAAGGTGAAGGGGATCGGAGAGCACCGCAGACGGAGAGTGAGAGAGAGAAGAAGACACACGACACACAGATATGGGTGGGGAGACTCAAAGAGTGAGCAGCCCCCTATACACTTATGATATGTATAAGGTATACAAGTCAGTGGGCGCCCAATCTCTGGGCGGCCAGGCAAGGCATAGGCGCCTATACCCCAACAACCTCCCACTTAAAGGCGACTGTGCCTTTAAGCAAGGGAACCTAGTCTAAAGACTACAAAAGGTGAGAGAAAACCGCTCTCAACCGATGCCCACTGGTTGGCTATGATCGTGTGCATTCGGCTATCCTACTCCCGTGTAAGTCCATACACCACCAGACGTACCGCACACGTACTGCAAGTATGTACACAATACCTGCATATCTCCCTCGTGCACTATGCCATCATCAGTCAACAAACAACTGACAACCCCAACTGCAAATGCTCCAACTGCAGCTGCAATATCCGGTCTCAAGATTAGCATCTCATACATGAGACCACCAAATGCCGATGCAATGCTAGCGGGCCCTGCTAGCTCTACGGAGCATGCATCAACATATATATCCCTGGCAATAGGCATCTCTGACTGACAAGGCGTGTCAGCCACATGCATCTTTTGACTGCCCGCAAAAGACGCATCAACCTGCCGTGCAACCTCAGAGCAAACCAGCTGCTCTAGGTGTCTGCTGGAAGACATATCCTACACAACTATATCCCCATGCTCATTGTCGAGCATAGAAAGGAATGACTGCATAATCGGTGACATCTCAGCCTCCTCTGCAATCATCCACTGCAAACATGACCACTCAATCTGCTGTGACTCACTAGAGCTCTCATGCTCTAACTCCTTATGCATAGACTCTTGCACAACATCCTCCTATCGTGACTCACTAGAGCAAGACCGCTCTACCTGTCTATCCTACATAGAAGTCTCTCGCACAATTGACTCTCTGCTTTGCTCAGTCATTAGCAAAGCATGCATGTCTGACTCTGTCACCTCTCTGTGTGACTGCTCAAGTCGTGCCCCAACTGTGTGCACAACGAGCTCACTACTCTGCACTCCATGTAAAGCACGCTGCAACCCATGAGCAAAAGAGACTGTCCGGGTCTCTCGCTCTCTGCATGGCTATAACAAGATTGAGACTCGACCATCTCGCACCAGTACTACGTGCAATGGGTACCATGTGCCAACTCTAGCACCTCTCGCAATCACTAGCGAACCCAAATGCAACGCAAAAGATCGCTCAAGCAGCAATACCCGACATCCACTATCCCGTAACTGTCTGACTTAGATCAAATCTCGTCTCAGATCTGGCACATAACGCACATGACGCAGGGTAAATCTCATACCACTGGGCAAGGACAAACATACGTCTCCTGCACCCTCAATGTCATACACAACACCATCAGCAATGTGCACACAACCAAGTCTCCCACTAGAAAACGTGCTAAACCACTCACGATGCGACGTGACATGGAAAATACATCTGAATCTAGTAACCAATGTGAAGACAATGTGCAATCCGATATGCAATCCATAGACATAAGATCGTCTGAAGACAAGCTAGATGTAAATGTGACATCGCCGTCACAAGCATACTCAGTAACCACCGTACTGGTCTCACTAGCATCTGTCATGCCCAAAAATGCATCACGCATCTGTCGCCTCCGTTGTCTCAAATGCCTGAAACATCGACGCCTCATGTGCCCTCTATGTCCACAATGCCAACATGTCAAGTCTCTATGCTGTCGAGACTTGCGTGTGGGACCAATCTCTCCCATGGACATAGAAGTGGGACTAGACTCCCCTATAGACATGGATGTCGCATACATAGCATGTAAACTATGCCATAAAGCATGAGTTGTAGTCTCCCTCGAGACCTGCCAGTAAACAGACTCAACCAGATGCAAATGAATCATAGACATTGCTAACTCATCAAGATCCTGCCAATCATCATCACGCATAGACTTGGGCTTCGCCGATAAACCATGCAAAGGTTTATCATGCTCCAAATCCGCCAATGCAACAAGCATATGCTCCTTCCAAGCAACAAAATCTGCACCATCAAACCGTGTCAGACCATAACGCTAGAAGTCAAATGAAAAATCAGCCATAATGCTCGCAAAAGAGCAACCAACAATAAGTAGCAAATGTCAACCAAATCAGCCCTAAACTGACTCGAATCACATCAATAAAAGTATGCAAATATGGCTCAAAAGCTGATGCAAAATTGCACCAATAACCATGCAAAACCTTGCACAAAATCACAAGTCAATATGACTCGAATCCGTCTACCTAGCTCGTAGCCACACAAGCATACATCACAATATTCACTTCTGTGAGTGTGCCAAGATAATTTTACGCCTGTCAAACTGTGAGCTAATCACCAAGCCCACACTGTGCGGTATCGATGCATACACACGCCCACCTACAGAGAACACCGCACGCAAATGCTCAGTGCAACCCGCAATCTCCACCTAGATCGCATAAATGATGCGCATGAAACTCCTGGGAAAATTTCACCAGAGTTTCGACGCACAATGGCTATCAACACAAAATAACCATTGTCCTGCAAGCTCAATACAATGAGCAATCAATGCGCATCAAACTACACTCAACATACATGCATAAGCTCTGCAAACCTGTGTCCAACAAATGCTCACAAAGAGTACCACAGGTGACCATACATGTCATCCACAACCAACCTCTGCACTTGCTCACAAGATCTACTGCTCACCACATAAGCATACATAGAGCATTACCCGCTCAAAGACCATGTATGCAAGCCACAACACTGCAGAAGAACCACTTAAGTGCAACTGGCAACACCTGTGGGAGTACTAGACTCAACCTGTACCTGGGAGTCAAACCCAATCTTGTAACACCTGTAAATGTGCCTGCTACCTGCAGTGTGCACGGGTAAGCTGTCTGCAACAAAGAAAACAACAGAGCCCAAAACTGTCCTAAAAAACAGTCTCTGTGTTTTTAATTTCAGACCCACCTGCACTCCGAATCAGAAAACAATTCCTTCTACAAAGTCGTAGAGCTTGAAGCCAGCTCCGTTTTGAACCAAAAAGTTTTGGAATCAGAGCTTTGTAGCTCAAGTTATGAGAAAACAGTAGACTTCTGTCAAACTGTCAAAAACTGAACGACTTTCTTCTGTGCTTCTTTGAGCTCATAGAAAGGCTCAAACTCACTTCCTACCTCGATGCATGAGCTGAATGTATCAATATCACAATGCTTCCATGTCTATGAAAGCTCCAAGCTCCAATCTATTGCCGATGTAACCATTGCAAAGCTTGCCGAGAAGAGGGAAAATGTTGTACACAGTGGGCTGATCTGTAGAGGAATGTGAACTGATCTGTGAGCACTAGGAAGCTCCTGAGAGCTCTCCTACAAGCCTCTGTATGGCTATCCACAAGACTCCTCTATTTCTTTGCTCAGATCTGTGACCTCTCCGCCATAGCCGACGAGTTCATCGCGAAGCCGTCCATCTACGCTCTCAAACCTGTCGCTCTGATACCAATTGAAGGGGATCGGAGAGCACCACAGACGGAGAGTGAGAGAGAGAAGGAGACACACGACACACAGATATGGGTGGGGAGACTCAAAGAGTGAGCAGTCCCCTATACACTTATGCTATGTATAAGGTATACAAGTCAATGGGCGCCCAGACTCTGGGCGGCCGGGCAAGGCACAGGCGCCTATACCCCAACAGAAGGTAGTGCTTTGACTTGGTTCCAACATGAGATGGTAGAACCACCAGAACAAGAAGAGTTTTATAACTCCTCTAAGCATCTGGAGGTAAATAACGATGTAGATAATGAGTGTTCAGATAGCTCAAGCGAGCGTGGGGAGAAAACAGAGAATATCAGGTTTTATGATTTTGCCAATCAGCACTCTAGACGCAGGAACGCTATAGGAGAAAACGAGCAGGAAACAAAGCGAGAGAGAACCTGATGCCCAGGATCAAAGATAAAACTCACTATCTAATGCTTGTCAAAGCAGAGGATTGTGTAAAAGATCGAATATCAAGAAGATTCTCAACAGTTCAAAGGGAAAGAACGCGAGAGGAAATAAGACAAGTACGGAAAGCTAAAACAGAAACAAAATCACACAAATCTCAAAAATCATAAAAAGGAACAACAAAAGACCCAGAGTGGATCAAACTGGAGCGTAAACAGAAATACCAAGAACTAAAACGGTCTTTACGAGAGGTATGGACTACTAAGGGAGATAGTGATGGTAAGGGGGAGTCAGAAAAAGGAAACATGAATGTACCATCACACTATCGGAAATTCACCATCCAGGACAGAAAAATCATAATGAAACCACCAATCAGGGAAATAACAAACCAAAAATCTTACGATGGGCCAAAAAATGCAAAAAGGATAGACCTCGCTGAACCAGGTGAAGAGCCTCAGCCGGTCTATATCGCAACCGATTTAGAGCCTAAAGAAGAAGAACTGCTAACACAACTTCTCAAGAAGTATAAAGATGTGTTTACATGGTCCTACAAAGACCTCAAAGGAGTTGATCCATCCATATGCCAACATAAAATTCCTTTGAAATCAGATGCCAAACCTAGCTAACAGCGTCCTTATACATATAATGACACATTTGCTAAACGAATCGAAGAGGAGATTGACAACCTGATGGATTTTGAGTTCATCTATGAAATCGAACATACAGATTGGGTGTCACCCATTGTGGTTGTCCCCAAAAAGAACGGAAAACTGCGAGTGTGTGTAAACCTAAAAAAGGTAAATGCAGCCACCATAAGGGACAATTATCCCTTGCCGATCACAGAACATGTACTTGAGAGGGTGGCCGGGAAACGAGCTTATTCCTTTCTAGATGGGTTTTCAGGGTATAACCAACTGGCAATTGCAATAGAGGATCAACACAAAACAGTGTTTGCCACAGAATGGGGAATTTATGTGTATCGAGTTATGCCTTTTGGCTTAACTAATGCCCCAGCTACCTTTCAAAGGATAATGACGCACGCCTTCAAAGAATACCTAAGAATATTCTTAGAAATATACATGGACGATATTTGTGTACACTCTCTTCTACGAGAGGAACATATTGACCATTTGCAAAAGGTATTTGAAAAATGCATAACATATCGAATCTGTCTTAACCCAGAAAAGTGCATTTTTATGGTTAGGCAAGGCCCCATCTTAGGACACATTGTCTCAAGAAATGGCATAACCACAGACCTAGACAAAATCAAAGTCATAGTAGACCTGCCCAGGCCTACTAATGCGAAACAAGTGCAATCCTTCTTGGGACACTGCGGATATTATCGAAGATTCATGTATATGTATGCAGTCATCGCACAACCTCTGTATCGTTTGTTAGTCAGTTTCGACTGGACTGAGGAGTGTGAAACTTCATTCCAAAAGCTGAAGGAAAATCTTGTATCCGCACCTGTACTTAAAGCACCGGATTGGGAAAAGATATTCCATGTTCACATTGATGCATCTGCATATGCAATTGGGAGTATTTTGGCTCAACCTGGAGACGGAACAATGGATTTTCCAGTTTTTTATGCAAGCCAACAGTTAAATAGTGCGGAAAAGAACTACACAACCACCAAAAGAGAGCGGTTAGGAATGATTTATGCTGTAAAGAAATTTCGGCATTATTTGTTCGCAAACAAATTTGTGTTCTTCACATATCATCAAGCTCTTTTGTATCTGGTAAATAAACCATGCAATACCGGGAGAATTGTACGCTGGTTTATTATATTGCTAGAGTTTGATTTCACAATGGTAGTCAAAAAGGGTAAAACTCATCTACGGGTGGATCATCTTTCAAGGCTACACAACGGGGAAGCTCTTGAAGGAGTAGATGATGACATACCAGATGCTTATCTTTTCAATATTGAAATGATACCCAAATGGTCTCAGGAAAGTGTTAGCATTCTTTCTTATGGAGGATTTGATGACAAGGAAGACAGATCCAAACAACAAACAATTCGACAAACAAAATACTTCCAGATGATTGCAGGATGTCTGTATCATCTAGGCTCGAACCAAATTCTACAATTATGTGTAAATTCGAAGGAATTCGAGTGTTATCTTGAAGAAGCACATGTTCAGGATTGTGCATTTCATTGTTCAACAATTAAAACACACCAGAGACTGAAACAATTAAGGGTTTATTGGCCAACTATGTACGCGGACACACATGTTTATGTTAACAATTGTACTATATATAGTGCCAAACGACCAGTGAATCATGCGACATTGTTTCAGGTAAACATTGCACCTGCATGAAGTCAATATATCATTGATTTCTTAACCACAAGGACATTCCCTGAAAACATAACAAAAGCACGGAAAAGGGCTATAGAGCTGGAGGCTCGCGACTATAATTTAATTGGGAACCAACTCTATAAGCAAGGAAAGGACAATCAACTTAGAATCTGTGCAAGTGAAAATGAATACCTGCTGATTCTAGAACATGCACATGGTAGAATAAGTGGAGGCCATTTTTCAGGCGATAAGACGGCAAAAGTTTTCTTAACCGCACAGGAATATGGTGGCCTACATTGCATATCGATGCTGAAGAGTTTGTAAAGCATTGTGACGCTTGTCAACGCACCAAGGTGCCGATAAAGAGAGATGAGATGCCACTATGGCCAATGATGGGAGCAAGGGCATTTGCAAAATGGGGAATTGATTTTGTGGCACCTATTTCACCCCTTGCATATCGCACCCATACCCAATACATCATTGTGGCTACGGACTATCTCACAAAATGGACAAAAGCCAAGGCAACACAAAAAGTAGCTGCACGAACCACTGCACAATTTTTGTATGAGAATGTATTTGTACGATACGGATTACCAATAGAAATATTCAATGATCGAGGAACACATTTTCTTAATGAAGTCATTGAATATCTGCTAGAGGAATTCATGGTCATACATAGAAAATCTGCTCCATATCATCCACAGTCAAATGGACAAGCTGAGGCCACAAATAAAACAATATGCATGGTTCTCACTAAAATTGTATCAGGGTCAAGAACAGATTGGGATCAGCAGTTACACTCAACACTATGGGCATACAGGGTAGCTTACAAAACATCTATAGGAACGACACCGTACAACATGGTGTTTGGCCTAAATGCTATATTACCCATAGAGTTTTTAATCCCAACTCTACGAGTAGCGAAACTCTTAGAATGGACAGGGCATGAGCTCTCTTCAAGAATAGATGATCTTGAAAAGCTAGATGAAATTCGCTTGAGAGCTGTAGCTTCGATCTATGCTAAAAAGAGAAGACAAAAGGAGTTTTTTGACAAGCATGTGCGCACGAAAGAGTTCAAAACAGGTGATTATGTACTTGTTTATACCTTGAAGCAACATGCCAAGAAACTTAAAAAGCGAGGGATGGGACAAAGCGGGGTTGTCAAGCTTGCTACATTAGCAGGAGAAGAAATGCCAAATTGGATTAGTGGGTGTCGATTAAAGAAATATCATTTACCACTAACACAGGATATGCTTCAACAAATCCATCAAGAAAAACAACGGATGAAGGAGAAACAAAGGGTACGAGAAGAAGCCCAAGTAGAAGCAAAAGAACGCATTGCAAAAAGAAGGCTTCTACGACGACGACAACAATGTGGATCACCGTTGCGAATCAATGCCGTTCGACTAACGAATTTTGATAAAGACACAGTGGAGCCAATAATTGCAGTCAAGTTGGGAAGCAATCAAGTTGAATCGACGGCATTTCTTGATTCTGGAGCTCAAGAAAATTTGATCTTTTACAGATTATACAAACAGCTCAAGCCCACAGGTCAACTTCATCCTACTCCACAAGTGTTGGAAAGTAGTACATCACATTCACTGAAAACATTGGGCTGGACTATATTGCATGTACAAGTACATCAATATATTTACCCACGTTGAGGATAAAATCACACAACACCCCATGTTGTTGGGACAACCTTGGCAAAAAGAGTATAATGTGCAGATAGATTGGAATGCGAATGCAGTCAAGATTCAGCATGCACAAGAACAACAGGTGGTAGCCTTTGCTCAGCAATCCCGGAAGAATTGCCAGCAATGCAATCACTGGATAAAGAGCCAAAAGGAAGAGTGCCACTAAAGAACAACACGATATCCCTGGTAAACAAGTAGGTAACTGTCAACTTTTTGTTCACTACAAGTATAAAAAGTCACTGACCGCAGTGAAGAGATCGGAGTTAGCAACACGAGAAAAACAAGTATGGGTGCGGAAGGATAGAACTGACATGGCAGACAAACCACAATACAATAGAAGAATTCAACAGAAGCAGACAGTTCAACCAAAAACCAAGGGAATAAAAAAGATATGGATCCCAAAGAAAATACTCAGTAACAACTCAAATACGACTCACATCTGGATCCCGAAACCGAAGCAACAAGAACTCCCTTCAGTACAAGCAACATCGGAAGGCAGACAACTGCATATGAAACTGGCAAACCGACTTATGTGGGTGCCCATCAGCAGCAAAACAATGACAACCGCGTAAGTAGCCATAAACCTACAAAAAACTCCAAAGCAAAGCTACCAATGGAAAGCAAAAGAGACAAGGTCTACGGCCATTTCAGCCAAGCCAATTCTCTCCAAGGAGACGACTACGGCCATATCGACAGTAGCGGCAACACTCGCAAGACTGTTGCAAGAAAAACGATCAAACAAAGAGCGGTGGAGTACAAATTTTACTTGCAAAGAAACTCAGCCAACCAAGTCAACAACAAACAGGAAACCTCGATGGCGAATACCAATAAGCATATTGTTTATACCTTCCTCTTGCATAGCATTAATTTTTCCATGCATTGACCGAGTATGCATAATATAGGGCCACATTACACGGCCAAGCATTAGCACAATTTTTTCAACCCATGCACGGCACATACACCGAGGCGATACCTTGTTGTACGGGAGGACTCTGGCTAGGAGGGGGGGAGGCATTCTCAAATGCGGACCCAATGGCAAAAAGAGCAAAAAAGGACATGTTTTTCGACTATTTTTAAGGGTTTTTGTTTGATTGCGAAATTTTCTGGACTAACCCAAGTACATATGTCCTTACACATCAAGAATAGACAAGTATATGGGGCCAAACGCCAAATCAAGCCCCTAGGTGTGTGTATATAAGTAAAAAAACAAAAAATATGGGGATGATCAGTGACTATAGGACAACCTATGGTACAATGGGGGTGCAATTATGAGACTGGAGCGGAAAGCGTGTTTTGGCCAGATTTTGACCGAAACGTCAAAATTCTCGTAAACTGGGCAAATGGAGTCCAAATCAAGAAATTTTTGAGCCTAAACCGCATCTCGCAAGAATTTGGGAGCACATGTCAAATTTCATGAAAAGTGGTTCGGGGACCCCCATTATAAGAAATTTTCACTTCATTTTAAGCTCATTTCCACTATTGACTTTTGAGAGAGAGCTTCTGTCACCTAGAGCGAACGGAACTTCTAGCAGCTTCTACGACGTGCATGACTACCCGGCGGGCTCCAGACATGAGAGATAGGCTCACCACCTTGAGCTTTTTGCGCATGTTGGTCGTTTTGTCGCAAAAACTAGCGTAGGGTTCACACATAAAGCGAGCAGTAGAGACCTACAAGTAGAAGTGGCCACCTAACAGCTAACCCAAAAGCAATGAGACTTCATCGGCAGCTTACCCTAGCATAGGAGACCAGTCTTGGATGCCCAAAGGCAGTAGAAAACCATCGAGAAAAACCCTAATTCCTAGAGCCCTGCAAGCGTCCACCAAATGGGAAATCGGCGCGAATGCTACCAAAATTCATGGGTAGGAGCATCTCGACCAGCTCGACAAGTCTATGTAGCCCACATGACCAAAAGGTGACCCGAAGCGGCACTAAACTTCATAAACGGCATCACACACACAAAGCGTCAAATAGCTCTTGCGGCCAAACTGCATGTCCGTTTGCCACCAAACTTCACAAGCGGCTTTCCTAGACCATCAACAACCAAGTCCTATGGTAGTAGACCACCACAAGTCATCGACGACATGTAAACGCAACCATGGGTGCTTCTAGAGCGACAAATTGCCAAATGGAGCTCCGATGAAGCCAAAGTCGACAAAAACCATACGGCAAGGATCCCCAAGGGATCGGGAAGCTATGGAGACCAACATCAAGAAATTTCATCGTCGAAAAGCACTCCAAAAGTCAAAAAACGGCTCAGAGGCTCTGAAATCCACACAGGGAGTTTTTATCTATCAATTTGACTTTTTTGTTGAGCATTATGCTTAAAAGGGACTCAAGGGGACTAAGGGCAAGCACCAGTTAGCAGTCTCCACAATAATTTCATCAGGAGACCTCCTACGTGTAGGATGTCTCAAGGCCATTTCTAGGCACCAACCCCAACATCTCTCATCACACACATTTTCTGAATAGCCTTTACATGATGGCCACCAAGTTTCATCACATATGGACAAAAATTGATCTCATATGCACCAAAAAAACGCAAAGTTAGGGCATAGAGGCAATAATGGACCATAGACCTACCAAAACTTGTCCAAATCACATGAAACTTGCACAATACATTCATGGACACATTGCCAACCAATCTGTGTGGTCACATGCAAAAAATGTTGAAATAGACATCCTACGCGTAGGATGTCTAAATGACATTTTTGGCCCACAGATGATGTTTTTCAATTCTAGATCTCTTCATATCACCTTCAAAAGCTCATATATCAAGTTTCAATCCATTCTAATCATTTTTGACCCCCAACACCTCGAAGATACACTTTTTGATCCCAAAAACACTACACATGGTCTTACCAACATCAATTCTTGTCCAAATCAAAATCCAAGAGCAGGGCCATATTCCACAGGCCAAGAGCTACCCACTGAACAAATCTCAAGCTATTTTGATAAAATAGACATCCTACACGTAGGATGTCTCCAGCATGATTTTGACCTTCTGTGCAAGAAATGACATCATGAGAGCCATTACCATGGTGCAAGGAGCTCATATATCAAGTTTCAACCCATTTGAATATCATTTGCCACCTGTTGTGAACATCCTACCCAATTTGTGAGCCTAAAGCCTGAATCTGCCCAAAAATGCACATTTTGATACCCAAACCCAATTCCAATCACATAGACATGTTGAACAGACCAAGGGCCACCAGCCTGCCAAGTTTCAGAAAAAACTGATGAAAAAGACATCCTACGCATAGGATGTCTAAATGATAAATTTTGGCCATAATTATATTGTGAGCACATGCAGGGTATCCCAAGTTCCTTTTAAGTTTTATTTTCAATTTTCAAGTCATTTGGGTAGTTAAAACTCAGTTTTTCAGCTCATGTGGAGAAAACGCTAACTTTTGACTACTGAGTGCAACAGGATCTATGGCAGCCGCAGAATCACCGACAAAGAAGAAGAGGGTGACCATAAAAGATTACTTGGAAGAAGTAGAGCCATTTGTCATCCCAGAAGAAACTCTGAAGCTAACCAGCACGTGGATTCAGGAGGATTTGCTAGAGTCAAATGATCTGAAGATCTACCAAGGCGTGTTCAAAGATAATGAAGGAAATGTAATAGAGCTACCCATGCTACCTCGGGAGCTCAATGAGTTTGTCAGAAGCAAGATGGAAGAGTACCTGGAGAAGATAGATCTCCATAACTATTTTGAAGCTGTGCCAGCTGGAATTGACATAAAAAGAGCATGGGAGTTTGTGACTACAATCAAAGAAGATGGAGTGGCCAGAGTTACGGATCTGCAGGGCAAGCCGGACATTGTGATTGGAATCACAAAGAGAGTGGTGGCAGCCACACTATACCTCTCCAACAAAGGGGATAGTGTGACAAAGCGCCGAGATGAAGTCAAAGTGTACACAGAAAAGAAGAGAAACTACACCTTTGAAGACATTGCAAACCCTAAAGTGGAAATCATGAGCCAGCTTTACAACCAGTATTTCCACATGTGTACAAAGCGGCCACAGAAGTACCGAATGCTGCCTGGAGCAATTGCCACAACCTTCACCTGGGCAATGCAGGAGAGCAAGCCGAAGGTGATCAACTATGCTGCTTATATCCATGACAATCTGATGAAGATGGGCAACAAGAACCCAACCTACATTGTGTCGGGTGAGCTGATCACGAAAGTGGTTTATGGGGCATTGCACGCCAAGGTAGGATGGCATGACCCTCCATCACAGAATGACTGGCTAAGGCTCAAGGAAGATAAAGAGGATGAACCGCCCAAAGCACCCAGGGTAGCAACACGTTTGAAGCGCCGATTAGAGACCATGCAAGAGGAGCAGCCGGAGTTGAAGAAAGGAAAGAAAGAGAGTGTACAAGTGCCGATCAAAGAGACAAAATCACAGAAAGCGGCACGACTAGAGCGGCTACTGGAAAGCTTCAGAGCGAAAAGAGCCCTCAAGGGAGATTTGAGCGAATTATGGAAGCCGTCCCTGGAAGCCATGTCGGGGTCATTCCGAAGGGTGCACAGAGACAGATTTGAAGATTACATTAAGAATTTTGAGATCCTGGATGGTACGACAGAAAACATCCCTAACATCCCATTTACAAAGAAAAAGTGGATGAAGTACGACGGCAACTGCTAGAAGAGAGGAAGGCCAGGAAAGAGAGCGGAAGACCAAGGCGGACCGAGACTTCAAGAAGAAGCCACCAACTCCACCGTCAAGACCGCAGTCCAGCCCACTGCCATCACCACCTCCTCGTAGCCCTCCACAAACCCAACAAAAGGAGGAGAAACAAAAAGATTTTCATCACAAAAAGAGCCAAGAGCAAGAGCAGCAAGAAGAAGATGAACAGAAAGAGGAAAAGATAGATCCAGAGGAAAGAAGGTTTAACACATTTCGTGATCTACTAGCTGCGGGATATTCAAGAGAAGAGGCAGCCACAGTCGCATTTGACTTGGCAAGTCCAGGGCCCAAAGAACAGATGCAGAGCCTACGGTTAGTGGAACTAAAGAGATGGCCACTGATACAGTGGACCTGCAGCCACCCACCAATGATTGGGACGTGGTGATGAACAAGCTAACCGGGCTCAAGGCACAATCAATGGCCATGGAAAGTGAAATGGCTAATCTCAAAGCCAATGAAGTTCTGATCAAATCTGAAGTTGACTCTCTCCAAAAACAAAGCCAAGGGCATATAGAGAAGGAAGCAGAGCTGCAAGCTCGTCTAGCCATGGCACTGCAAAGATGCCAAGAGATGAAAAGAGAAAATCAGGCAAAATACTGCAAGGATCTGAAGATGAATACAGAAAACTCAGCAAGTCATAGACAAATGCAGAGAGGGAAAGGGACAACCTAACCCTACAACTTGCTGAAGAATCCAAGGAAGTGGAAGCCATGCGGAATGCCAAAGAGAAGGCAGAGATAGAGCAGGAAGCTAGCCAGGATGAGGTAATCGAGCTAAAAGACCAGATTAAAGTCAAAGATCAAACCATCCAACGGCTACAGGCATCTCCTGCTAGAGTCAGAGCTACTAGCTCGACTCACACCGCTTCAGAGAGTCGGCTTTATGAAGAACAAATGAAAGAGCTCCAAAAGGAGTTAACCTTAGAGAAAAAGCAGAGGCTGATGATGGCCGAGGGGTGAGTGTTCATGCAAACCCACATGGAAGAAGAGCACAAAGCAATGCATAATGAGCTAGAAACCATCAAGAGAAAGCTCGAAGAGGCAGAAAAAATGAATGCCGATCTAAACGACCTACTTGTGAATATGGGAGAACAAGCTGAAGCAGAAAAGAAGACCTTTCAGAAGCAAATAGAAGAGCTGAGAGGCCAGCGCAAACAAAAGAGCACTTTAGCACAGGGCTAGCAGCCATGGAAGGAATAAACTTAGAGAATGTGGCAAATCTTGTGGACACACCCATGCAAGAGGAAATCCTTGTAGGACCCTCTCAAGAGCCACAAGATCTGACACAAGAAGAAGAAGAGAAGCTTCAAAAGGCCATAGAAGCGGAAATCAGACACGGCCAAAGAAGCCTTGGAATGGGAGTAGAGGGTCTTTAAATCAATGACTATTCAGAAGATAGACGCCAGCAACCTTCGGCGTGAATGGCTATAGCCCTCTCTCCCATATCCTCTGCTAAAGTACGAAGCTACCACAATCAACAAAAGAATCAGAGAGGAGCCAACAGTGCCACTGTACAAAGCAAACATCTCCAAGCCTGAAGGGGTAAAGTTGATAGTCGACTCTCAACCCAGGTGGAGAAAGGCATGGCTGACAAGGTATCCACAGTATCTAATCCATCTGGTAGAGGCACCAAAAGTCATCAGAGATAACCTAAGTTTATGCCCTCTACCAAGGATGTGGACGTGGAAGGCCCATGAGCCATTGCAAAGAAGCCAACCTACTTGGCTAAATTACCCGAAGCTGCCAGGCTTGAAGGCAGGCGAGAGAATAAGTGTTCAATACATGGTGAAAACCCGAACGGGCACCATCAAATTGTTCACAGGCTCGCCTGACCTATCTTGCATTATGATGAGAAAGATTCGCAAAACACTTTTGGCAGGATTTGAGACATTCAAACCAGGCCAGGCACAACAGACAGTATCTTCTTCTTTCAAGATACATACAGATATGCATACGATCTGTCTGGTCAGCCTTCCAAGGAGGTGATACATGCATTGTATCAAAGGATCATGTTTTTGCCATCCTACCACCTACATGCCTTTGAAGAAGCTTTCTACACCGGCTTCTTCACAATCAGCACTGACATATTCGGCCCTACGCTACTAGCTCCACATGCAAGATATGAGTCACTGCTCAAGATGAGGGAAATCCTACGATGACGAAGCAGCTCAACAGCCATGTCGGGGACGACATGAACAAGGGGGGAATGTTAGAAGCTGGACACACCCTACGGAAAATGACTGCTCGGCGGATTATTATTTTTTGTAATTATTCATTTATTGAGAAAACCTGACATTTCACCTTTGTATATATTGGGGCTTACAGAAGTTTCCAGATTGTATCCCAGTTTTGACACTTAGATTGAGTAGATGGTTAAATTGGAACATTAGGGTTTGAGAATTGTAAGGTATTTATACCACTTTTTGACCTTAATGAAAAAAACCTTTTGTCATTTTAAAAAGTTTGAAGTCTGTGACTCGTGAGTGAGCGTACTGTGTACAAGAGAGAGTGGGAGCTTCATCTTGATGCTACGCGAGCACCGGTGGTCGGAATCGAGTGCGGAGAAGTGCAGCATGTTGCCGCGGACAAGAGCTACGCACCAATACCTACATTGCGCGCATATGGTCCGGTTTTGCGAGCTCCATCTATGAGCTTCATCTGGTGATTTGGTGAGCATACGTTGTTCAATTTTTCATTGCAGCATATCCATGTGTTCGCATTGAGTAGAGCTACACATTAGGCACTTTAGTTTTTGGAAACGACGACCTGCAAATTTTGGCCAGACATCCTACATGATTTTGCACCAGATATTTTGGGTTGGGGTTTTGGTTCATAGATCTTAGGGAGAGTGACCTATTGGTGTTAGTAGGGTCTCCTTCAAGTTCTATGGCGTTTCGAGATCGTTTGATGGGTATTTGGCTCTAGAAAGCGTTGTAGGGAATCTCCTCTTATGTACTCCTGAAGGTTGTAGCTTAGACATTGGGTAGAGACCTCTATAGGAAATAGTTAGAAGTCGGTCGACTGTAGGTTGACACCCTATGCTTGCTTCCACGCGCCTACGGGTCGAGCTTCGTCCTTAAATGACAAATCTTGTTAGGTGAGTTCTCGCTGTGTTGACGTCCGTCACGGCGTATCCGTCCAACAGTGCCCCATCCCGATTCACTTCCTTGCATATTGACATTATGTTAGTACAAAAGAGCTATGCTGCAATCGTTCGTCGCGGCGACCCGTAAACATAGTCACTTTAAACTAACCAAGGATATGTGTCCAAAGACACAAGAGGAGATAGACTATATGCCTAAAGTTCCTTATGCTACAACGGTAGGTTCTCTAATGTATGGTATGGTTTAGACAAGGCTGGACATTGCACATGCAGTGGGAGTTATGCTGATGCAAATATGGTAGGTGACAAAGATACTCAAAGGAGCACTATTGGCTATGTATTCACAATTAGATGCACAATAATAAGTTGGGCTTCAAAGCTGGAGAAAGTGGTCTCACTTTCTACCATGTAAGCAAAGTATGTAGCAATGACGAAGAAAAGAAAATAAATTTTGTGTCTTTACAGATTCTTGAAGGATCTTGGATACAATCAAGACAATTGTGTCTTGTACAGTGACAGTCAAAGCGCCATTCATCTTGCAAAGAATTCAGCCTTTCACTCAAGGACAAAGCACATCAAGGTGAGATATCACTTCATACATACTATTTTGGAAGAGGGACAACTAAAGCTAGGAAAGATGCACGCAAGTGAAAATCTTGCAAACATGTTTACAAAGGTGGTCAACAAAGAGAATTGAGCTTTTGCTCATCTTCAATTGGCATTCAAGGATAAGAAGCAAGGATGGAAAGCAACAATCATACGTTTGGTGTGGAGATCAGTCTCCAAGTGGAAAAGTATTAAGTATGGAGCTTGATTCATCCCTTGCAATTTTTAGTCTTAAAAATGTACATTTATAAGGCCCCCATTATGAGGAGAAGCCATTGTGCATAAGAAAAATCACTTGCCAAAAAACCAAAAATTCACACCTTCACCAAAATATTCTCTTTTTGTCGGAATATTATGGCCAGACAGCAGCCAAAAAATGATTGAAAATGGCCGATTTAGAAGTCGATGACCGGTGGCCGATGGGTCGAAGTCTTTGGCCAATAGCTGAATTCAATGGTCGATGGCCAATTTCTAGGTGGACTTGTCTTCTCAAGGGAAGCCACACATGGGCACATTGGAGAGTCCAACTTGGACTTGTTTACACAAGGGTGGCCACACATGGGCACATTGGAGAGTCCAACTTGGACTTGTCTACACAAGAGCGGCCACACATGGGCACATTGGGGAGTCCAACTTGGACTTGTCTACACAAGGGCAGCTACACACAGCTGCCTCTCATGAGAGAGGAAGCCCTTTTAGCCTATAAAAGGAGGCCTCTTCTACATACAAAATTTCATTGTGAAGTTGATGAAGCAAGGTGCATGTGAGGTGGTGAGAGTGAAGCAAGGCGGCAGTTCCATTAAGGGTATAATCCCTTTGTAACCTACTCTTAGTTTGAAGTACTAAAGCCATTGAGTGGCTGCTTTCCCATGGACATAGCCCACATTGGGTGAACCACATATATCGTGATCTCTCTCTCTCTCTCTCTCTCTCTCTCTCTCTCTCTCTCTCTCTCTCTCTCTCTATAATCTCTTGTGCATCAAAATTATCTGTGTCCATTAAGTAAACTATTCTAATATCTACTTAGCTATGTCCTATCTCCTAACCAAAAGGACCCATGTTAGCGATAATCACTTTGATGAGGCTAGCACTAGTCGGGAAGCTGATGAGGGAAAAATAATTTCAAGAGAGGATATGTCATCCAACTCGCTAGGCACCAGTTCTACAATAGATAAGGCTATAATAATTTAAGTGAGTATTGCATGCATTGCATAGATGATAGAGTAGGAAAGAAAAAGGGAAAACAATCTCATATGGGACCAAATCCATTGCAAACTACGATGTATTTATTCATTAAAAAAAATTTGTAGCAAAGGATTTTTTGAAAAATAGACTATTTGGTTGCACCAAAGGACTATTTGTCTAGAAGGAAAAATCTTGAAACTTCTTTATTCAAATTCCTGTACTGATATAGTCAAAACTCCCTTTGATATCCAAGGAGGAGGACTTACTGGAGTAAAGGATAAAGTAGTGCATATGGGTGCACATATCTTGCATGTTTGTGCCCAGATTGCAAGATAGATTGTGTGGGTTTATGCCCAAATTGCAAGACAATCTTGCAAGTTTGTGCTCATATTGTAAAAAAAATTGGTTGTATGGGCATCAAAGACACTGGGGTAATAATCTCTCACCAAGAGTAGTAAACTCTTGGGGTTCTTATATTTTAATGAAGAAGGATCATATGTTGTTTTTCTTCTAAGAAAGAATGTTCTGGTGCCGATTTGATAATGTTTGAAGGGTTGTTTTAAGTAATCTATGATAGGAATCATAAGAAAGGAACTTTGTGTTGTGAATAACCATGTGGTAGTAATTAGGAAACAAGATTAAAGTGTGAGTGTGGAGGTGGAAGTGGAGACTAGCTTAGGTTGCTCTCTTTTTTTTAGGAAAAGAAAAATTAGAATCTCGTTCGGCCAAGAGCCGAGAAAGTCTTAAATGTTTGTGCCTTTGAAAGTTATAAGATAAATGGCATTTGAGCTTCTCTCATTTGAGAGAAGCTCAAATGCCTCATTGTGCCAAGAGTCAAGAAAGTTTAAAATTTTTGTGCCTCTGGAAGCTATGAGGAAAAAGGCATTTGAGCTTCTCTATTTTGAGGGATGAGATCTAGGAACATCTAAATGTTTGTGCTAGTTCATGCTTCCCCTATGAGACATGGCTAGCAAATCAATCTAATTGTTTAGGCTTGAGATGCCTTGTGAGGAGAGCCTATCAATTGGAATAAAATCTACCTTGACTATGCTTTTTTCAACATAGGACCTAGTGGTGTGTCAAGTACCCCCAATTTCCGAGCTGTTACAATGACGGGTTGGGGACCTCATAGGATTTTAGGAGTTTTTTTTGCTTAATGAAATGTGTTTATAAATTCATGTATAGGGTAGCCTATCATGAAAACTAATCTCCTAGGAGGATCCCATTCTCGAATACCAAAAGTTCCAAGTATTCCAGTTGATGTATGTTATGGCTTGCAAGTGGCCTGATAATACATTTCAATGGGATGTAATATTCATGTTGATAAAGGCTTTTTCATCATCTTCCTCAAGTATTGATAGAGGCTACGAGATGGCTGGAGTGGTAACGAAAGAAATCCTATACATTTATGCTTCAAGGATAACATGCTTAAAGATAGATCTCAAGAAGCTACGTTGGGCACTCCTTGGGCGGAGGATTTGCGAGTGATTCAATTATACTATTTTATGACCACACCAAGACGAAGGATTAAAACTTCCTTATTGGTAAACAAGTAGTCACCCAAAATGAGTGGGTCTACAATAGAGTTATCAAAGTTGTTTCACTGCAATGGGTGAAGACTTTCCCACTTATCAACAAAATTTCCTTTAACCACAAGTAGACTTGTAATTTATGAACCTAAGAATGTAGTATATAATGTTGGAATTAGGGTTGCAGAGAAACACACACAGCTTGGAGAAGATGAAGGAAGCTCAAGGCACACAATAGAGAGTGTATTACTTAGTGTGCAATGGAAAGATAGATAGCCCTAGAGTGATGGGCGTATATACAATGCACAGGGGAAAAAACCTCCTAAAGAGGGAAAAAATGCCTCGGCGGTCCTAGTGTGTTCACACACATCACTACCACATGTATATGGTAACAAATCCCCCCTGGAGTGATGCGGTGAACGAGAGCTGGCACATGAGTAAAGGGAAGTGCCATGCCCTGAGGACAGGATCAGTCCACAAAGCAGAGTAAGCCCAAAGCTTTGCGGAAAGCTTCAAGCTTCTCACGAGACAATGCCTTTGTGAAAAGATCTGCAAGGTTGTCCTGTGTTGGCACATAAGCCAAGCTGATCTCTCCTGCTGAGATCCTCTCCCTGACATAGTGGTAATGCACCTCAATGTGCTTTGTGCGAGCATGAAAAACTGGGTTCCTCGCAACTGCCAATGCGCTCTGACTGTCAGTGTAGATAGTGTTGGCAGTGTCCTGTCCAACACCCAAATCAGCCATAAGGCGTCTGAGCCATACACACTCAACCGTAGCTGTGAAGACTACCCTGTACTCGGCCTCACAACTGGAAGTGGCCACAGTAGGTTGCTTCTTGCTCAACCATGATATACATGAACTGCCAAGCATGAAACAAAAACGACTTGTGGACACTCTCGTGTCAAAACAACCAGCCCAATCTGAGTCCGAAAAAGCATGTAAGTCTGGCGGCAATGATCCCCCCTTGAGATAAAACAAGCCAAGATGTAAAGTGCCACTAAGGTAGCGGAAAATCCTCTTGACAGCCTACCAATGCTTAGCCCCTGGGCTATGCATAAATCTGCTGACCTGTGAGACTGCAAACTAAATATCCGGCCTCGTGTTACATACATAAATGAGGCAGCCAACAGCAGTTTGGTAAAGAGTGACATCAGCAGGATCGCCAGCATCATGTAGACTCAACTTCAAACCTGTTTCCATGGGAGTGGCAATAGGTTTGCAATCATCAAGTCCAAACTTACATAGCAATGTCTCTATGTAACTTTTCTGACACAAGGCAATACCACCATCACACTGCTTAAACTGTATACCCAAGTAATGATGCAACAGCCCCAAATCTTTCATCTTGAAAGTAGCATTCAAATCAGCCTTAAATTCAGCAATATGTCTCTCATTTGGTCCAGTGATCAGCAGATCATCAACATACAGAACCACGATGAGAAATACATCACCCTCACGCTTTACATACAATGTGCTTTCTGTTGGACTGTTACGAAAGCCTTGTTTGACCAAATGAGTGTCAGCTTTCTCATACCAAGCACGAGGAGATTGCTTCAACGCATACAAAGCCTTGTTACATTTGCACACTTTGTCCTCTTGTCCTTTTATGACAAAACCGCGAGGCTACGTTACATAAACTTCCTCAAATATGTCACCATTCAAGAAAGAAGTAACAATGTCTCATTGATGTACATCCCAATCAAAATGAGCTGCCAATGCACATAGAAAACGCACAGTAGTCATACGACAAGTGGGAGCAAAAGTCTCTTCATAATCTATGCCTTTTTGTTGTGCATAACCCTTTGCAACAAGTCAAGCCTTATGGCGATCGATCTCACCATCTGGCTTGCGTTTCAATTTGTAAACCCACTTCGTACCAATGGCCTTTTTGCCAGGAGGCAAATCACATAAAGTCCATGTGTCATTTTCTATAAGTGCATCATATTCTGATTGCATGGCAGCCATCCAATTTTCTGAATTTTGTGCTTCATCAAAAGACAAAGGCTCCTCAACATCATGTAAACTAGACACAGCCAAAGCATAACAATCTGATGCATAAGATGCATGGCGAGAGCCTGAATGAGTACGACTAGACAAAGGTGCATCCAATTTACTGTCACGCAAAGTGTGCACCAGCCATTTTGGCATACCTCTAGCCTGCTCATTTTCAGCCCTTTCCTCATCAAGTACATCATGTATATCTGCATCAGTAATAGGCTGATCTAAAACATTTTCAGAAACCCCCATAGGCTGTACATTTGCCTCATTGGAACTTACATTCGTATTTCCACCACTGAAACGAGGCAACAAAGTGTCATAAATGTCCTGTGAGCTTACATTACTGTCTCTAGTACATGACAGCAAGGGCTGAACATAATCTTCCACAAACACTACATCCCGAGAAACCAGAATACGTTTTGTTTGCGGATGATACAACCTGTAACCTTTGATTTCAGCACTATAACCAACAAAAATACATTTTACAGCCTTATCATCCAATTTTCTGCGCTGCACTTGTGGCACCAAAGCATATGCCAAACAGCCAAAAACACGCATGTGCTCAATAGAAGGCTTTCTATCATGCCATGCTTCATATGGAGTAATAGACTGCAAAGCCTTTGTAGGACACCTGTTAAGTACATAAGTGGCACACATGATGGCCTCAAGCCAAAAAGAATGCGGTAAAGCTTGACTTTTGACCATACATCTTGCCGTTTCCGTCAGTGACCTGTTTTTCCTCTCAGCAACACCATTTTGTTGAGGCGTATAAGGCACTGTACATTGGTGTTTTATCCCACGACTAGCCAGAAATGCATTAAATTCATGAGACATATACTCCCCCCCTCGATCGGAACGGAGGGTGCCCATAGTACATTTCGAGACATTTTCAGCCATAGCCAGAAATTGTTTGAAGCACATAAAAACTTCGGACTTCGCTTTAAGCGGAAATACCCATGCATGCCTGGAGTAATCATCAATGAAAGTCACGACGTACAGGTAATTGCCCAAGGACGGAGTTTGCATGGGCCCACAAACATCACTATGCACAAGCTGCAACCTGTATGTGGCCCGAACTGAACCATCCTTTGGAAATTTAGAACGCTGCATCTTACCCAAAATACAGCCTTCACAAACATGTTTGACAGGTGCTTCAAGAGGTGGCAAAGAAGCAACCATATCAGATTTCTGCAAACGCAGCAAACTGGCAAAATTCAGATGACCAATACGTGCATGCCAAAGTTTTGCATCTGAAATAGCCCTTGAATCTGCAATAGCATTTGCAAAATTTTGTCCACACTTGTCATACAAAGTGAGCTTATACAGCCCACGGCACAAAAGCCCAAATGCAACAATTTCATCACCAAAACTAAGATCATGAACTCTACATCTGTCATCCACAAATTTGACTACAAGTCCAAGTCTAGCAAGTGCGGATACAGACAAGACATTCTTCTTGATCCCAGGTACATAAAGTGCATCAACAAGTGTGAAGGAACTACCATTAGCAGCAGTGAGCACAATCTTTCCAACTCCCTGAACTGGATAAGAGGCGTTGTTGGCACAAGTGATTGAATTCCCATGAGGGACAGACTCGAGAGAGGTAAACAATTCACGATGTGAGGTAATGTGCTTTGTAGCACCACTATCGAAATACCACACATGTGAATCTGCAGCAACTGACAAGCATGCATCATGGACAGCAGGATTGTAAGTGCACTCTACGCTAAAAGCCCATTCTGCATCAACATCATCAACACAGTCTCCTTTCACAGAAGACTCAACAATGGCTGCATTTGTAGTGGAACCAGCATTTGCAGTGGAACCACCCTCTTTCTTCTTAGCCTCTTTGGCCTTCAACTTAAGACACGACTTGATCAAGTGATCATTGACTTTACAATAATGGCAACGCATCTTCTTTTTGCCCTTATCACCAGAATTGCCAGACAAAGTGCTGCCAGCATAAGCATTAGGAACATAATTTTTGCCACTCGCAGCAGAACCATAAGAAGTGGCTGCATTACTGTTACCACCCTTTCTTTGAGAAGCAATAAAAGCCTGTTCAACTACACGTTGTCTAGTCCTGTTTTTTCTGGACAGTGACTCTTGCAACAGCAATGTGCATAATGCATCAAACTTGACAACTTCTGGATTTCCTTGGGTCATAAGTCTCCAAGTACTAGCAAAAGTCTGGTAGGAATCTGGTAAGGCATCAAGAACAGTCTGCCCAAGGGAACTGTCTGAAATGACTTCACCTACAGAAATAAGCTACTCATTGATAACCTTGACACTAGCAAGGAAAGTGTCCATATCATCTTCCTCATGCATAGTCTTCGACTCCAACTCTTTACACAGCAAAGAAATTTTAGCCTCATTGCGGCTTGCATAAAGACCTGCTAAAATATCCCAAGCCTGTTTTGCAGATTTTGCTGAACAGATGTGAGGAACAATGGTGCGCTTCACAGACAACGCGATCAATGCATGAGCCTGTGCATACTTAATATCCCAACGAGCTTGTTCTGTCGTAGGCAAAACAACTCTAACAGCTGCAATCCTTGCAGCAAGACCTGCAACATCCTCAACATCGCCTACATCCTCAGAACCAGGACGTACATCAATGCCCTGCACAATGTTCCAGACACCTTTTGACACAAGAACATGTTGCATCATATAAGCCCACATAGGGTAGTTGTCCCCATCCAACTTGTCCTCAGCAGCAAACATCTTGAACACATCTGTATTGTTGTTGTCAGCCATGCTAAATGCTGCACCTGATGTGAAAACTACCCGAAAATAGAAGAAATGGAGCGGGAACAACCTGTGCTATATAGCACAAACCGTAGAACACTATAAGACACCTGTTATGCAGAAAACGGCACTAACAGAAATTCTGCACAAAATGACGAAATAGCCTGTGCAGTACTGCCTGTAGTGGAAACGGAGGCCGAAATGAGCCCAAATCAAAATTCTGAGCAGACCAAGCTCTTCGAGTTCTCCCAAAATATTTGTCGACCTGCGAACGCTCGCCAAAGCTCACTAAAATCGGAGAAAGTGAGCAGGCGTGTGCTGGAGTAGCTGGCGACTAACCCCGGGAGGACGTGACCTGCTCTGATACAAATTGTTGGAATTAGGGTTGCAGAGAAACACACACAGCTTGGAGAAGAAGAAGGAAGCTCAAGGCACACAATAGAGAGTGTATTACTTAGTGTGCAATGGAAAGATAGATAGCCCTAGAGTGATGGGCGTATATACAATGCACGGGGAAAAAACCTCCTAAAGAGGGAAAAAATGCCCCGACGGTCCTAGTGTGTTCACACACATCACTACCACATGTATATGGTAACATATAAAGATTATCATATTGATGAGGTAGTGTATTGTAGAGTGGTGCTTAAAAATGAGTTTTGCATGTATTACTATGTACAGGGAGAGCCTGCTCATAGAATCCTATAGCTTGATATGACAAACAAACTCTTTTAAATACTTTACAACAATTATAAAAGATTTCTATTCTCTTCAATTCATGTCTTAAGTTTTTCCTCTTGAGTCATTCAAAGTTAAATTCCTTGAACATAATGTCTTTAGTCTTAAAAGAAAGCCATCGATAAGTGTATTATTATGTAGGTATCATCCATTGCCTTGTACACTAGTGTACATGAGAAAAAAAAACTCCTAAAACAAGGTTAACCTCCCGCATTCAAAGGCAAGCAAACCCATATTAAGTGCAATGCACAAGCTTGTATTGAGGCTATGGAAGACTTTCAAAGCTGTAGGGACCCAACTTGAAAATCAAACTATGATTGGAATGTTTTGCCTTGCTGGTGATGTGAAGATATGGTGGAAGTGGTATTGTAAGAACTTGGGCATCCTAGGATCTTCTTTGGCTTGGGAGGATATTTAAAGAGCAATTAAAAAAAGATATCCTCCACCAACTTGTCGGGCCATCAAGGTGAATGAGTTCTCTGTTTTAAAATACTGTCCTTATCCGTGGGGTAGTATTACTCCAAATTTGTAAGCCTACAAAGATATGTGTCCAAGATTTCCATTAAGCAGCAGGTAGCTACATTCTGTCAAGGATTAAATCAACCCTTGGATACTTGTCGTGAATCAATGAGACCCATATCACTCCAGGATTATCTCTTAAGGGCAACATCTTTGGCTAAAGAAATGGCCAAGAGTCAAGGGAGAGAAAAATTTAGGAATCTGACAGTCAGTCCTAAAAATTGGAATCCTAGACCTGCTAGTCAACCTCACCTCGTATTAGCAGCAACTACAATAACTCAACCTCATTATCTAGAAGTTTGTTGCTATGAGTGTAATGAGCTAGGTCACCACAGGAACTAGTGTCTTAGAAGGAATGTAGGAGCAATCGCAAATGCAATTCCTATAGCACCAAATGGTAGAGGTTAACATGTTTGTTGTAGAGGAAGGAATGCAGGAAGAGGAGTTGTGGCTTGAGCTCACATTGTTATTATGGCTGAACCAACTATAGAGAACCAAGCTGAAGAGAGAGCAACTTTGCATTCTTGGAAAATGTGAGTTGAACTGACGAGCTCGTTGCTGCTGTACTCTCCCGCTGCGCCATCGCCATCGCCTCCTCCCCCGCCCCCCCCCCTCCCTCCCTCCCTCACGTGCTGCCCGCTGTCCTCCTCGTGCTGCCCTCAGCCCCCGCTGCCCCCCGCCTGCTGTCCCTCCCGCCTTCCCTCTGCCCACGCTGCCCCCCCCCTCGCGCTGCCCTGTTCCAGCCTTTCTGCCCGCCCTCAGCCCCCTGCTACCGCCACCCGCCCTCAGCCTCATCCCATGCTGCCGCCTCACGCCCTCATCCCTTAGCCCAAACCCGCTTTATCCCCCCCCCCCCCCCCGTCTCGGCCCGTTCACCCATCAGTTTGGGTCCCCCGCCTCGGTTGCTCCCTGCAGTTTCGGCACTCTCGGCATCTGTTCCAACTCCTTGGAGCAGTGTTTGCGCGCCCTTCTGCAGCATCCTCCCGTCGTCCTCTTCTTACGCCACAGCAGTAGACACAGATGGAGGCTCCAGCTTCGCCACAGAGGGACTCGCCTGAAGCCCCCTCGCCCGACCCCGTTGAGCCCACCATTCGACTTGCTCTTTCGTCGACAGAGCAAGCGAGCCTTGCCGCAGAGGTAGAGCGCTTGCAGGCGACTTCGGTCATCTGCAAGGTTCTCGGCACTCGACCTAGCAGAGGAGAGCTGCGAGACCTTCTCCAGGCCCGCCTTCTCGCAGAGGTGGGCAAGATCTTGGATGTCCAGATTCTCGGACGGGGGTACTACCAGATTGAGTTCGAGACTTCCGAGATGGCCTCCAAGGTCATTGCTATGAGTCCACTGGCCATCCGAGCATCACGCACCCACTTTCGACAGTGGCGACATGGTTTTGACCCGACTTCGGATGTGCTAGTAGAGGAGGCAGACATCCCCATCTCAGTCTGCTTTCCGGGTTTACAGAGGGAGTACCTTCCACTTCTCTCCAGGATTGGCTCCGCCATCGGGACAGTCCTGGAGACACCTCGTACGGCAGCATTAGTAGCTACCAAGGCGGCTGGCATCCCTTCAGTTCGAGTTTTGGTCAGAGATACCCACACGCTCCCGAAGGTCATCCTTCTGCCTCGGGTGAGTGGGGGTTGGTTTCGACAGAGTGTGGAGTACTCGGGTCTCCAGAACCAGTGCTTCATTTGCAAACAGATGGGCCACCTAGCGAAGGCTTGTCCATGGAAGAGACCACGACCCGCACCCCAGCCTCAGCCCCAACATGCCAAGGCTAGGCCGCAGCCACAGCCAGCGACACAGAGCACAGATTCAACGCCGCCCTCCAAGCCTGGGGCTCCAGCGGAGGAGGGGTGGCAGCAGGCCCGTGGCCGTCGACGCCAGGGGCCACAGCGACAGCCTGGCACTCAGAGTGGCCCCCAGGTGCCTACTCAGCAACAGTGGGTTCCCACGGGGAACCGCTTTGGGCCTCTTGAGCAGGAGGAGCCTCCTTCGCCAGCCTCCACCTCCGCTTCACCCTCGCCACTCGCTCCGCCTTCCGATCTCCCCTCCTCCTCCTCATGCCCTCCCCCGCCCTCTGCTACCGCTCACCCCCCACCTCGCCCCCCCCCCATGTCTCTGCCGCCCCACCCCGCTTCTCCTCTCCCCCGCCCCCCCCCCCCAACCCCTTCTCCCCTCCTCCTGCTTCAGTACCTCAGTCGGCTCAAGAGACTGGACCCTCGCCGGCGGCTAGGAGATCTCTTGGCAGCGCCTTTGCCACGAGTCGCCTAGCGAGAGAGGGTCAGCCCTTCATGCGGCCCCCTCTACAGATTCAGACATCTTCTCTTGCAGCTATCCCGCGTGGTTTGACGAGAATTGACCTCCGACGCCGCTGGGATTTCTTCGATTACGGGTTTACTCGTTTTCTTGGCGACTCCGTAGCAGACCACGAGGCAGCCTGCTTCAGAGTCCACGCTTTGTTCCTCGCCGCTAGGGGGACAGAGGCTTTGGACTCAGCAGTTGGTTTCTCCTTCCCCCTTTGTGGCAAGACTGAGACAGAGTGGTCCCTCGACTCAGTGGTGGGATGGTTGCATACACAGGTTCTCGAGTTCTCTCACCACATGGGAAAACTTGGCGTTACAGATTTGCTGCAGACGTTGTGGCCACTGGCCAAGTTTGTGGTGACACCCCCAGACTCAGCAGGATGTAGACACATTGTGGTGTACTTTTTTGTTGATACGCAGTGTTTGCCTTGCTATGTATTCATTCATGAGGACTCCTGGACAGAGGAGGTTTCTTTACGCACGGCTCGCTCTGCTTGGGCTTGGTGGACCAGGCACTCACTGCAGTCTTGCCTATCTAGAGGACGCTCGGATGCGGATTACTCCCCATCCAAGCCTGCTTCGAAGATAGCTCGTCTTGCTACTGTGGCAGCATCTGTTCTCTCTCGCTCCCCATGAGGATCGTCTCGTGGAACGTGCAGGGACTAGGTGGGCCCCAGTTTCAGCGACAGCGGGGCCAATTGCGTCAGGAGCTTCAGCGTTGCCTTGTGGGAGGAGAGATTGATCTCCTTATGCTTCAGGAGCACCATTTGTCTGAGAGCCGCATTCGGCGATGTGGTCAGATTTTGTGTGGACGCTATGATACCTTTTGGTCAGCTGCTTTTGGACCTGGAGGCATCCAGGGTGGGGTATGTATGACTATTGCGGACTCACTACAGCAGGCCATTGTGGGCAGATGGATTATTGTACCAGGCAGGGCTCAGTGGATTACTATGCAGGTTCAGGGTAGCCTTGTGGGTTTCTTGAACATCTATGCGCCCAATGTGGCGAGTGCTCGTGCAGAGTTTTGGTCACAGATTGTTGAGTCTTTGCCACAGGTTGACCAGTGGTGTGTAGGAGGGGACTTCAACATGTTGGAGGACCCTTCTGATAGGATCGGAGGCAGCCATGCTACTGTGCATGGAGTCGAGTTAGCAGCTTGGGAGAGGTTTTGTATGACGCTGAGGGTCTCGGATACATGGCAGCATTCTGGCTTTGTGAGGCCTCCAGAGAGTCTTGCCTTCTCTAGATCGGACCGCAGAGTGGGAGGAGTGAGTCTATCGCACATAGATCGCTTCTACACTAGTGACCACTTCAGTGACTTGGGGGGATCAGTGGGCATCCTGGCAGGGACATCCTTCTCGGACCATGCACCAGTGATTCTCACAGTGGCAGATAGGCAGAGGAGTGGGAGCATGATGCTTCGCATCCCAGAGCGGGTCTTGTTGGACTCAGCACTCAGAGAGAGGGTTGAGGCTCTATGGACAGAGGGCATGGACAGCCAGGCTCCACCTGCAGACAGAGTGGCCTCAGGCCTAGCTCAGCTTAGCCACTTCTTTCTCCAAGAGTCTCTGGCTCGACGGGCTACAGCGAGAGAGGAGGAGCAGCGTCTCAGACGAGGCATTGCTTCACTACAGAGGATGCAGGAGCAGCATCCAGACAGTCCATGGTTGGAGGAGCAGTTACAGCAGGCTCGACAGGAGCTTGCTTGCACAGAGGAGAGGCGCCATGAGTTTGCCTTTCATCGACAGGCATCTCAGTGGACTCAGGTGGGTGACAGGGTGACAGGTGGTTTTTTTGAGACAGTGGGACCTCGGCACTTGCATGCCAAGGTCAATCAGTTTTTTTGAGACATTGGGACCTCGGCACTCGCATGCCAAGGTCAATCAGTTGAGGAGACCCGATGGTTCAGTTGTTTGTGAGCCTGAGGATATGCATGCAGTCGCTACTGAATTTTACCGTGAGCTACTGTCGGCTGAGCCCGAGTCAGACAGACAGGATGCATGCAGGGAGTAGGTTTGGGCACAGATGCCCTGTCTTGTGACTAAGGAGATGCGACAGAGGCTTGAGTTACCTCTTCAGCTTGAGGAGCTGCACACGGCTCTTAGGGCCCTCCCTCGTGGTAGCTGTCCAGGTGAGGATGGGCTGACTCCCAGCTTCTTCTTGGAGTACTGGGACCTGCTTGGCCCAGATCTTTGTAGTGCCTTTCAGTACATTCTGCACACAGGAGTGTTGCCGGATAGCATGAGTGAGGGCCTGATTTACCTCATTCCAAAGGAGGGTGGCTCCTTGGATGAGATTCGACAGTGGCGCCCCATCACCATTCTCAACTCAGCCTACAAAATTCTTGCCAAGGCTCTGAGTTTGAGGATTCAGCCACTTTTGGAGAGCCTTATACATGGGACTCAGACAGTTTTTGTCAAGGAACGCAGTATCCTTGACAACATCTTCACTTTTTGGGAGGCTTCTGCCCTTGCACGGCTCCGTGGGGAGGACCGTGTGATTCTTCTTCTCGATTTTGAGAAGGCATACGACAGAGTCGACTGGGACTTTCTAGAGGGCACGCTACGCAGGATGGGCTTCTCAGAGGCTTGGATCAGAGGGGTGTCAGCTTTGTACAGACAGGCTCACAGTCAGGTGCTTTTGGCAGGAGGTAGAGATGAGCGCTTCATGCTCACACGATCGGTCAGACAGGGTTGTCCTCTTGCCCCCTTTCTCTTTCTGTTCTATGAGGAGGCGATGAGCAGATTTTTGGTGTCACAGCAGGTTGGTTTGAGGGGCTTAGCACTCCCTCTACGGGGAGATGAGCTTCTGGACGCTGAGTTTGCCGACGACTCAGCCTTGTACTTAGAGGGCCAGGAGGCCAATTTACACAGATGTGGGCAGGCTTTGGAGACCTTCTGCTGTGCATCGGGCGCACTGATCAACTGGAGAAAGACAGTGGCTTTCTCGGTTGGTAGTGCTCCTGTGCCAGATTGGATGCCAGGAGAGGGTTTCAGGTGGATTCCTCCAGGGACTGCAGTTTGGTACTTGGGTTGTCAGGTTGGTTTGGATTTGTCCCCCGAGCAGCAGATTGCTCCTCTTCTGCTGTCCATCAGGAGAAAGCTGTTACATTGGAGCTCAGCCCGACTTTCGCTGGCTGGTAGAGTAGTAGTTGCCAACCAGGTGTTGTTGGCGACTATGTGGTACATCACTTCTTGCTGGATCTTCTCGAGTTCTTGCATCAGCCAGGTACAGAGGCTGATCAGGAACTTCCTTTGGTCAGGTCGCGACACTCAGATTGCCCGAGCCAAGGTGGCTTGGTCGGTCATCACACTTCCTTGTTCTCAGGGAGGGCTTGGGATCATTGATCCAGCACAGCCGAGCAGAGCCCTTCTTGGGAAGTTTGTCGTCAGAGGACTTCTTCCAGGCGAGGAGCCCTGGAAGGAGTTCTTGTTGCAGAGGCTTCGTGCCAGGGTGCCTCAGTCACGAGGCCCTTGGCAACCTTCGACCAGATGGATCTTTACAGAGTTGCGTCGAGTTGGTTTGAGCAGGAGACTGGAGGACCGATTCGCTGTGAGTCTGCTTCGTTCTTGGGAGATATTACGGCGTGGCCTAGAGCAGAGACAGCCGACGTGCACGGAAGAGCGCCTACGGCAGCCCCTCGTCTGGAACCCCATGGTTAGCACTCAGCGAGGCCACTTGGTTGGGAGTAGGCCTCATGTTTCTTGGGGTCCCATGGCAGCAGGTCCAGCACGCTCTCTAGGTGATTGGCTAGAGTTCACAGGTTTGTCAGAGGAGGTGCAGGTTGTCCAGCTACAGGGCATGAGAGGGGTTCAGAGCATGTGTCAGGACATCTCAGAGTCAGTTCCAGCTGACTGGCTCACGCCTCTCGAGCCAGTAGCACCCTGGTGGATGGGAGCCTTCACACGACTGGAGGTTCTCATTTCAGTCAGGGCTTGCTCAGAGACTGTCCCAGCCCCGTTCTTCGAGCTTCAGGGTGGGGGACGACTACAGAGAGTTGCAGTAGAGGCCCCGCAGGTAGCAGAGTGTTGTTTCCAGAGGATCCGAGTTGTGGGCATCTATGGGAGGACTTGCGTCATAGATCCTGACCCAGCAGCTCTTGAGATAGGACACTGGAGGCTATGGGCTTGGGAGTGTTGTCCACTGGCATGAGTACAATGGGATCCTGGTGAGTGGCTATGGAGGGACCCATTCTCTTCTGCAGACCGCCCAGGAGTCCCTTTCTTTCAGTACACTGTTTGGCTTGGACGTCATATACTTGCAGCACAGAGTGAGGCCCGCCCCGCTGTAGCACGTCATTGGCAGGAGGAGGGTCTCACAGTTGAGTTCTTGGCAGCTTTTTGGCAGAGGCTGTGGGACTCCGGACAGCCGAGGCGCGTCACCTTGTTCCAGTGGTTGGTTGCACACAGAGCCACAGCAGTAGGGAGCTGGCTTGTACATAGTGGTCTCTCGGCCGCATGTACAGCCTGTGACCAGTTGGTGGAGAGTCAGCGTCACTGTCTTTGGGACTGTCCCTCGGCCCAGCAGGTGTGGCTACGAGTTCTTCGGCTGATGCCTGCCCTCTCCACGGCTCAACAGTACACTTGGGGGGCAGCGGCTTGGTCCACCCTCACGGGCCCGGCACTTCAGTTTGAGCTATCTTCCACCAGCAGGATGATAGTGATACAGGGGGGTCGACCTACACTCCAGCCTGCTACAGACCTTACTCCACAGGAGTGGAGCAGTGAGAGAGCGGAGTGTTGGGAGCTCATCAGCGGCCTAGCTCTCTGGTTCATCTGGCGGGCCTGTTGTTTCCGCATCTTTGAGGCTCGCCTTGTACCACGAGCAGAGACTGTTCGTGACTTTTGGCTAGAGCTGATCCATACTCTCAGAGGACAGCTTGAGGTACTACAGGGCAGCTCCGACCGCATGCGGGAGCGCCGCGAGGCTTTTCTTCGACTCTGGCGCCCTGGGCCGTTCTACGCCATGGTCCAGGGGGTGCTCAGATGGCACTACTGTCCACCTGTGTGGCTTTTCCCTTCTCCCATCTCTTGATTTAGCCCCATTGTACATATGCTGTTTTTTCATTGGGAGTGTCTCCCCACCATGCTTGTTGTAGCCCTCTCTTGCAGAGGTGGATGTAGCCCTATGGGCAGTTTTCATTAACTAATAGAAGGATCTTTTCTCAAAAAAAAAAAAAACTTTGCATTCTTGACTCTCGAGAAAGGAATCTTAGAAACAGAAGCATCATTGAGCACTCAATCAAGTAGAAAGAGACGTTCTTGAAGAAGATGCAGCATGGAAAGACAAAACTTCTCTCCACAAAGATCATCCGGATTTGCCTTTGAGATGAGGACATCTCAGTTCTTCAAGTTGGGGAGAATGTAAGGTTTCCACCACCCTAGGAGAGGGGGTCTCCATGTAAATTATAATTATGAAGCCATTTTGCTCATAAATAGAAAATTCTATTTCTAATAGGTTTTTCACCTCTTGATGTATATATTTATGTAGGCCTTTAAAAAATGAAATTTCAACTTCTTTGTCACTTTTTTCCAGAAATAGTAAGTTTTGAGGTGCTTGCGCCTATCTAGACGCTACCGGCTTATCTAAATCTACCTTCTCCTAAATTTCCTTAAAAGCGGTTGTCTATTTCATTAATCACTAAATAGAGTAAGCATATGAATCTAATGCATTAGCTCGTCGTCCTCAAGCTCGTCTTTCAAAATCAATTTTCAAAATTGAATTCTCATAAGCTAAGATCACCCTAATCAATTAATCCTTATCCTAAACCTAATAAATTTAATTCATAATTCAAAGGTATGGATGCGTATGCATGTGTATGTGTATGCATGTCCATGGATGCCCATAGGATGACCCATAGCCATGGACCCATCTGTTTTGGAAAGAATGGCTCTAAGCAGGGGGTTACATGAGGTGTAGCACCCAAAGTTGGCATATGGAAGGCTTAGGGAATGGGCACTTTTAACCTTTCTTGGCAAGCAAGTGAATTTAGTACACCTCTACAACTGAGAATAGCAAGAGGGGGACACCCTATGAAGCTAGGATCTAGCTTGGAAGCAAGGGGGCAACTTAAGCACAGGCCCAACTTAGTGAAAAGCTATAAAAAGGACCCTTCTCTTACTCATTTTGGACACACTCCTGGGAGAAGAAGACATTGTTGTTGTTTCTAGTAACCTTGGTGACTTTGTCCTCAAAGCTTTGAGATATCAATCCAAAGCACAATTGTTAAAGAGAGATATTGTTTTTTTCTTGCTTAATCATGCTACCATCTCTCATCTCTTCTTCATTTGGGATCCTTTCCAGATGTTTCAATGATATCCTACTCTTAATTGCTTAAATTTACCTCAAATTAGCTCATATTATACCTATGCTATGATAATTTCTCTACATTACACACTATGGAGTAACGATGGACTCATTGCTCAATTCCACAACCTCTTGTGTATGACCATATGTTCAAATTCTCTTCATGCAAAATTAACTAATCCCGTTCAAATTTCTAGTTTAGCTAAATGGATGGAAGTGCATGCAAGAAATTGATGTAAGCTAAACATATGATTAAGTGTAAGTTGCACCAATGAATGATATTGATGTGAATGTCCTTTAGGCTTTACTTAATCACATTTTTGCCTGCAAAAGGGAGTGTAAATTGGTGTAGTTATCATTGCCACAACCTTATGGTCAAATTTATTTCTGTTAGAATTAGTCTTACATAAGTTCAACTTAACTAAGTAGTGGTGAATATGGCCCAAAAAGGACTCGTGTTAGCGAGACTCACTTTGATGAGGCATGCACTAGTCGGGAAGTTGATAAGGGAAAAAAGAATTGCAATGGAGGATGTGTTATTAAACTCGCCAGGCACCAATCTTGCAATAGATAATGCTAGAATAATTTAATTGAGTATTGCATGCATTGCATATATGATAGAGTAGGAAAGGAAAAGGGGAAAATTTCTCAAATGGGACCAAATCCATTGCAAACTATGACGTATGTATACATAGCTGGTTTTTTTGTAGGAAAAAATTGTTTGAAAAATAGGCTGTTTGGTTATAGGAAACAAATTTTTTCCTAGAAAGAAAACTCTCAAACCTTCTTCATTCAATGTCCTGTATTGATATATTCAAAACTCCCTTTCATATCTAGGAGAATGGCTTCGTGGAGTGAATGCTAAATCAATGCATATGGGTGCACATATCTTTCGGGTTTGTGCCCAGATTGCAAGATAGTTCTTATGGGTTTGTGCCTAGATTGTAGCCCAGATTGCAAGATAATTCACTTTCATGGGTAGAGCAAGACATCAAGGGTAATAAACTCTCACCAAGAGGAGTGACCTCTTAGGTTTTGGATATTTTAATGAAGAAGGATCGTATGTTGTTTTTCTTTGAGGAAAGAATGCTTTAGTGCTAGTTTGATAATGTTTGAAGGGTTGTTGTAAGGAATCTGTGATAGGAATCATAAGAAAGAAACTTTGTGTTATGAACAACCACGTGGTAGTAATGAGGAAACAAGATTAAAGTGTGGGTGGAAAGTGGAGACTGGCTCAGGTTGCCATGTCTATGGATGGGTGGTATTGATTAGTCAAAAAACTCTTCGCTCCCCTTTGTTTACGAAAAGTGAAATCAGAATCTCATTGGACCAAGAGTTGCTGAGAAAGTCTCAAATGTTTGTGCCTCTGAAAGCTATGAGGAAAAATGCATTTGAGCTTCTCTCTTTTGGAAGATGAGATCTAGGAACATTTACATGCTTGTGCTAGCTCATGCTTCCCCTGTGAGACAGGGCTAGGAAACCTATCTAATGACTTAGACTTGAGTTACCCTACTGTGATGAGAGCCTATCCAGTGGAATCAAATCTATCTTGACTATTTCAATGATTAGGGCCTAGTGACCTATGAGGTACCCCTAGTTGACGAGTGGTTTTGGTGATGGGGTGGGTACCTCACAACAAGGGAAAATTCCTATGGGTCTTAGATAAGGTAAGGAGCAAGATGCAAAGGTGGTTTGTACATAGCCTTTAATGGTCCTCTACTTAAGCTAGCCAAATACAATTGGAAAGAGTTATTGAAACCAGTGAAAAGGTTCTTGTGGAAGAATAATACTAAAGACTCAACTTGGCAGTGGGCAGGATGGGATTCAGTTGCAAGACCTCTTGAGCAAGCTGATATTGGGATGATTAACCTGTGTATTCATGTAGAGTCCTAGTGTGCCAAGTTTATGGTAGCAATCACAAAGCAAGACCATGCATCGACTATTATGACTAGGGCCATGATAGATAGTGCCAAACATGCTTGCAAAATGGATAGTGGCAAAGGGCTGGAGATTCATGACAAGCTGCTTACCTAGTGGCACAACATGCAAGCTAGTTTGGAAATCCAACAGAGTAATAGAGGCTTGGAATGGGGAGAGTCAATTAGTACTATATATCTCACTGGTCCCCATGGCTATCTACTAGGCGGTAAGCTTGCAATTTAATCCATTCTGGAGGGTGCCAGAAAGCTCAATAACAAAGGGCTTTGACACCTGAGCCAATATTAGGATAGTGGCCTCATAGTTTCAGCTCTCTGAGATTGAAGGTCTGCTAACCACTAGAGCTTTAGAACGTCTAGAGAGAGGTTGGTTGCCCCCCTGCAAATTCAAGATCGTGTGGAAGGCATGGCGGTGGTCCAAGAACATACATTTACTTAAATTTCAAACCAAAGATGTGTACAACACTCTAATGTTCTCAACAAATTGGTTCTCCCTCCTAAACAAGTAGTGGGGCAAGCAATGGCCGGAATCAAGATGGGTGGAGATCGCAAAGAACATCTCATCCCCTCATTTTTTGCTTGCAATGAAGGGTTTTCTCTGGAAGGTTCTTTGGGGGCCTTGCCTACGAGTGTGAAGATACAAGCCAGAGGTTTTGGTTCTAATACATGCTCACAATGAAGAACGGCTAGACATGACCTTCTTCACCTATTCAAGGAGTGGTTGGCAAGTAAGATTTGTAAATGGGTTCAAAAGATCGAGACGATAGGGTTCTTCAAGAACGACCTTTTCTTGGGTGGGATGGTTTTCAAGAGCCAAGCGCTACTTATCGGCACACAAATTGTTAGATTCTTCTACTTCAAATGCGCATGGAAGGCCATGACCTGAAGGCTATTTGAAAACACCCTAGAAATAGCAAAGCTCACTGAGATTTTACAAGAAAGCAAGGAAGCATTGGTCGCCACCATAGGGAAATGAATGAACTCTAAGGAGTGGAATAGGACAATTGTTGCCACAATATGTGGATAGATATTTGGGTCCTTGCTCTAGTAGAGGTCCTTTTCAAGATTTCGTGGGGTGGATCCCTTGTCAGTCGATGTATCTTTGGGTGATGGAGACATCATGGCTCATCTCGAGCATGATCAAAATTTGTAATTTGTTGGTTGAGCTAATATTATACACTCACAATTGTGAGTTTTGTTTTTTAAAAAAAGCTTCTAAGGTAAGTATTAATTTAAAGAATTTTGTTTTTTGCTGGACAATTGGATGCAATGTTCGGGAAAAGTGTGTCTCGGCTTAACCTTGAGTCAGTTAGAAATTCAAGACAACTAGATAAGAAGAGAGCGAAAAGGAAAAATGCCACCTAGATTTTGCAAGAGGTAAATACGCTAAAAATATGGTTTAATTTCCAAATTTTTTGCCTGAAGAATGGCTTAAATGGATTTGTGTATGTTGCGTTAAGGGTTTTTCTCGAACACTTATTGGACACATTTAGACCTCTGGATGAAGTTCCACTGAATAATAAAACTTTACATTTTTCAAAGACAAGTTAGGGTGGATAAGAAATCACATGGGAGTCACATGGACTTATTGAATCAAATCTAGTAAGGAGGAAAGTCATGGGCTTTAATGGATCAACCATCAAAGTTAGTGCAAGTGAAGAATAAAGCCCAATTAAATTTAGGACGACATGGGGGTCCAAAATAGGACCAAACAAGCAATACGGGTTTGGTTGTCCTAGGAAGTTAGGGGTCTAGGAAGAATCAAACTCTTTTGGAGAGTAGAAACGCCATCAAAAGACGAAGGTAAAATATTTTGATTGATTTGGCTAATTATCTAAGAAAGTTAACTCACGCTAGTAGTTATATTTATGAGTTTCTCCTTTTAATTTGCAGCTCTAAATTAAATATCTCAACCTCCACATCCACTTTAATTGATAACTAATGCAGTTTAGATTGAGTAGGTGGTCGAAACTTCTTATATTAGTTATTTTGCTCGATTAGTTACCTCTTTCCATGATAAGCTTTGACCTTTTGGATAAAAGTAGAATTTCTATTTACAAGCCCTACCCTAGTGTAGGTCAAAACATTCTCCGCTGGAGATTTGGAAATATATAAAGGCTAAAAGAGACTCCTATTTTACATGCCACTTTCCCCTTTTCAAAGCTATAGCCTGTCTCGAAATTGGATGGATCATGGGCATCTTTATGTAATCCCCTTCCATTTAAAGTACCCTATTTATTCCCCTCTTCTAACAAACCCTTCTAATGAAGGACTCCTGATTGATTCCTGAAGATTTTGACCTTCACCTGACAAAAAAGATGCCTTGAGAAATCAAAATATCCTACCATGGACATTGCTAAGCTTTACGACTTGATTGGGAACATTTAAAAGAGGATAAAAGGACACAATAATAGTCTATCTAGAACACAATGAGAATGAGAAAGTATATTGTATATTCCCATACTAGTCTTGCTTGGTTGGCCTTGTCGTAGTAGTTAATATGTAAATTATTAAAAAATCTTAACAAAAAAGTAAACCAAAATAAATATAATTTTTTTTATGAAACACATTGGTGAAATCAAAATAGTAGTCATGGTAGTTAATGTGTATATTATATAAAAAATCAAAACAAAAATATAAATCAAAATAAACATAAAAGATTCTATGAAACACATTGCAAAACCTCATTTTTTTTGTAAAGCGCGTATGCATCCTATTTATCAAAATAGAGAAGAGCATTAACCTTATGAGCAATGTCTTCCCTTGAGTAAAATTTTTAAGTAAACAGCTCGCTTTTGAGGAGCTACAAGAAAAGACCCATTGAGTGTTTTATACCAATAATTTTTAAAAAAAATATAAGAAAGTAGATGTGCACGAGATAAGTGAGTGCCATACAGAAGTATGGGGGAGAGTTGGCACAGTGTCTCTCCAAACTCTACTCGGGGGATTCACTCTATATACAAAACAAGACGCCACCTGCGAGCGGATAACTTTGATAAAACTCCTATATACGATTCATATTAGGGAATATGACCTCCCTTTCCACGTTTATACGATAGTCAATGAAGAAAACTATCATACCCCTATCTTACATATAAAATTTAGGTCTCACATAATTTAATTGAGTAAAACTAGTCAAAGAGTGTGTAGCATAGTGACCGATAATGTACTAAGGAACCACTTCTAATGATATGCCCTCAATGTGTCTTAGTTTGACTTTCAAACTATGTACCCAATCAGGCTGCACTCTGGCTACTCGTCCATTTTTTACCCATCCAAATTTGGTCTAAATCAACCCCTGACTTGCTCCAAATCAGTCCTTATCTATGAGACCGGCTTGATGCAAAATTTTATATGTGACCTGATAAAAAACTTCTCCTAAACTCATCCGAGTTCTAGTGCACATCGCTGACCAATTGTTACAAGTAATCAACCCGAGTGAGTCCTACCTCCCCCCCCCCCCCCCCGCAAATATGATACCCCCCTCCCTTTTTTTAAAGCTTGAGAGATAAATTATTGGGAGCCTGCCCCTAACTTATACGCTTATGTAACTTGTAAAAAAAAACCGCTCCCCTACACTTACGTGGTGCGGTAAGTTTATCATGGTGAATCTCCCGGGAAACTCTAGAAGAAACAAAAACCATGATTGTCTTGTCTCGTAGTCCATTTCCTACTACATAGTCATGGTATTCAATATTTAGACAATGGAACTCAAATTCTCGCTGGTAATTTGATGTTTGCACTGCATTCTCATCACTTTGTTGTAATTGTTACTCATTGAGCTGACATTCGCCATGACAAAAGAGGTGTGATTTGAGGAGGTCATCGCTAGACTTTGTTTCACTATAGTACAAGCATAGACGCTAAAACAACAAGCTATAGAATGAGAACAAAGAGGTTAGTTTGAAAATAAAGGAAATAGGTGTGTAAATAGATCAATCTCGTTGTGACTTTGTCCATTTATTCATAATCTCATATGCGAGTTTGTTGCAAAACCCACATGCATTCAAGATGCAAGCATAGGTGCCCGCTCCCCTACTATAGATGACGCCAGATCCGCTCTCCTTGGGAGAGTCAAATGAACGATATCCCTCTCTGAAGCCAACCTCCTGAGAAGGCGTTCACCGCGGATGAATGCTCCCTTGTGCTTCATGCTCTGGGCAAAGAAAGATCCCCTGGTTGGGATGGGTTGACTCCCCTTATGGGTCATGCAAGAACTAATGAGCTTCACTCATTTGCAAAAGTAAAGTGGTTGTAAAAAGAGGGGCCTCAAATTTTGGCACCTTAAACTCAAAATAATATATTAAATACCAACTCGACAAGAGAGGTGCCGTGGAGTTTAGGGCTAGATTTAGGTCTTTCTCTTGCAGATTCTCTTCTCTACTCTCTTATGCTATGGTTATTTGTTGTGTACTCTCTAATCTAGTCTCTTTCTCTTACACATCTCTTACACTCTCTTACAAGCTTATCTATGTCAATTCTATGTTTACTGTGTGTGTGTGTGTGTGTGTGTGTGTGTGTGTGTGTGTGTGTGTGTCATAGTCTAGGTGAGTGTGCTTGGAAATTGGAAGAAGAGGTGGACAGGTTGATGGTGATTGCTTGGAAGCTTGTGTTGAATATTTTAAGTGGTCGATCTCCCCCTCTTCTCCCAACAGTGGTATCAGAGCTTCAGGTTCGAGGATAAATCGGCACCAGATTTCAATTTTAAGAAGGAGTTCCTCTAACCGACAAAATCCCAATTGCAATTCATCGACCTTGGAATTCAAGGATTCAAGGACTCGTGGAGATTCGAAGTATAGTTGATCGAATTTGCAGAAGAAAACTCGCATGTTAATTGGTGGCTACCTCGTGATGTCGACCTACACGGAATTGCCCGCAGCTGCCGCCAATACGGACGCCTAGACCTACTGGGTAAACTTCGTCACTCCCTCGCGGTCCAAGGCCTACCCTGCACGGCACCTTGAACCTCCCTCTGTAGTCGCGCGCTGCCTGCAGCTTTCCAACTCGCCATGCAGGCTATTAAAAGCCTTTACACACCTCTTTTAAACCAAAAAGTTGAGGTTTAAAGTTTTTGGCCGGCCGCCCACTGCAACAATTTACAAGCTTTACACTTCTTACCTTCAAAGTCTTTTACAAAACCCTCACCTCGTGGGCTCCAATGCCTTTACAAGCAATGCTTTGACCACTTAAGCCACACCTTTTGCACTTCCCCACTGCAGACCTTCAATGCCTTGTTAAATCAAGCTCAAAGTTGAGGGCCATCCGTCCCACTCTTTGCCCTTTCAACACTCACAGTATAATTCCAAAAGGGCGACTTCTTCAATCAACATACAGCTACCAATCAAAATAACAGTTCGATGACCTTTGGCTTTTCCTTTCACGGAAGCCGGTTCTACTCATTCAAACTACGGTAAACCTTACTTTACGTTACCAACTGACTGCCATTAATTTTGGGACTAAGGGAGACTGGACGCTATAAAATTCAACTGGCTCGGTGACACACCGTCGGACCGTCTACTCTCTGGCAATTTCCTAGCGCATTGCCATTCCGGACAGGACGCCACCGCTATTTCTCAGCTAAGTACATTACATTTCTGTTAATTATTTTATTTTCTACATATTGCATATGTGAATATTACCAAATAGCCTTTTTCAGCATTACCATTTAAGTATTTCTTTTTAAAAAAATTTAAAAAAAGGCACGCAATCATGGCACACCTTCCTCGGGCATCCACGATTGTAGAGCAACTTCAAAATTTGTAGCACTCACTCACATATAAACGCATGCGAAGGCAAGAACTTGAAGATAAATTATTGCATTCTACACACACTGAATTTACACCGGCACCCAAGAAAAACAAAATTAGCAGAAAAGCCTTCACTTTCAAAGATTTTGGTGGCACTAAAGATGCTAGCACGGTTCTAGCATGGGTTAGTCAGCTAGATGACTATTTTCATGATGAAGACTTTCCTGAGCGTGAAATGGTAAAGTGTGCATCCAATCATCTCACTAATAGCGTTGTATTGTGGTGGAACGCCACCAAACAACATGGAAGAAGACCACGCACCTGGAATGCATTTAGAAGAGTGTTTTTACCCCAATTTTTGCCCATATAGTACAAAGCTAAGGCATGACTTCAATGGGATTTAATTCGACAGGGTAGAAATGAAGATATACAGGGTTACACTGACCGTTTTTGGAATTGTTTAATTCAATTGCGAGCTATTGAACATGTTAGTCGCAAGAATTGAAGCAAAAGTACATATCAGGCTTGGCACTACAAATTAGTGATGTGGTAGATATGTTCAAACTAGATTCTCTGTCAAAGGCCATTTATTTGGCTCTCAACGCAGAAAAGAAGAAAGGTGGACATTCCTCTCACACTGATCAACCTGCTAACACTAACCGCAACAAGAGACCTCCTTTCTCTCCTAATTTTGACAAAAGCAAACACCAAAGCCGTACCTTTTTCGAAAGACGAAGATTTGACAATCCTCCTACCACTGCTCAACCTCATACGAGCAATAACAACAACAACACTCAGCAACGAAGCAACCAGCATCCTTCCAACCAGCGTTTTCCTCCAAATCTAATGGTAACAAAAAGGTGAAGTGTTTTAAATGCTTTCAATATGTTCACTATGCAGATAAGTGCCCAAATGGTCATGCTAAGGGCAATGGTCAATCCAATGGCCATTCCAATGGAGTCAACAGAAATTCAAGTCAAAAACCCTTCAACAACAACCGCGCCAACGGAGCTACTCTTAACCTCATCGAAGATGCTATACCCGACGACAACGAAGTGGAAGTTAACTACGGTGAGGGATATGATCCTGATTATGATAACGATGACAACCCATCCTCAGGTACTCCTATATCTCCTCACACTTTGTTTAAAGTGCAAGGCACTGTTAAGGGTGAAAATGTCACCATCTTGCTAGATGATGGTAGTAGCCATGATTTCATTTCCACACGATTGGCACAACAACTATCACTCTCTGAAATTTCATCACCTCACAAGGTCAAAACTGTTTTTAATAATCAACATTTTAATTGTAAAACTCAAGTCAATGTTTAAGTTTGCATTGGTGAATTCACACAAACACGTACATTTTTGGTAGCACCATTGCATGGTCTTGACATGATTATGGGAATGCCATTTCGTCATGAATTTGACCCGTTGATTAATTATAAAACACGTACAATGTTTCTCACTCACAATAATAAAAATTTCTCCATCCAAGAAACACTGGCACATCAAAAATTTCCACTCCTCTTTCACACTCAAGCCAAACGAGCAATTCGAAGACAAGGGAAAACATACCTAGTCTTGGTAAATCAAATTTCTGCTCAAACGAAAACTTCACATAACTCCACCCATGATGAATTTCTCTCACAATTTAAAGATTGCTTCATGCATGATCTGCCACCTGGAATTCCACCATCACGCCTAGAAGACCACAAAATTGACATCATACCGGGTAGTGAACCTCCTTGTAGAGCACCTTATCGTGTAAATCCTACCGCACACAGGGAAATACAAACTCAAATCACTAATTTACTTGACCGAGGCCTAATCCGACCTAGTAGTTCACCATACGGAGCTCCAGTACTTCTTGTCAAGAAGAAAAATAGAACCTTTCGTATGTGTATCGACTACAGGGATTTAAACAAGATCACCATTAAGAATAGGTTTCCTATTCCTAGAGTGGATGATCTACTAGACAAACTGAAAGGGGCACACATCTTTAGAAAAATTGACCTTAAATCAAGATATCACCAAGTCAAAATGTTTGAACATGATGTCTACAAAACTGCTTTCAGAACACAAACTGGACACTATGAATTTCTTGTCATGCCATTTGGTTTGACAAATGTACCAGCTACATTCACACGCATGATGAATCGAATTTTCATTGACCATCAAGATTTTGTGATTGTGGTATTCAGTAAATCTGAAGAAGAGCATAAGCAACATTTAACCCGTGTATTTGATCTGCTTGCACAAAATCACTTGTATTTGAATCCTGAAAAGAGTTCATTTTTCCAATCTGAAATTGAATATTTGGGACACATTGTATCGAGTAAGGGAATACATGTCGATCCAAAGAAAATTGAAGCCATTCAATCATGGCCTAGACCCAAAAACTTGCATGAGCTACGATCTTTTATTGGTCTCTGTAGCTATTACAGGAAATTTGTTCGTAATTTTTCTTACAAATCACATTATTTGACTCTCTTATTGAAGAAAAACACGCCTTATGAATGGACTGATTTGCAAGAAAGCTCATTTAATGCACTTAAACATGATTTGACTAATGCACCTGTACTGCAATTGCCTGATTTTGAAAGACCATTCTTTGTGGTAGTCACTGATGCTAGTGGAAAAGGTATCGATGCAGTCCTCATGCAAGATAACCATCCAATTGCTTTCGAAAGTCATAAATTCAAACCGTCTGAAACAAAGTTCAGTACTTATGATAAAGAGTTGACTCTGCTGTGGTACATGCATTGAAAATTTGGAAACACTATGTAATGGGTACTGACTTGATCATTAAAATTGATCAACAAAGTATCAAATATTTACTCTCTCAGTCCTTAATAGATGATAGAAATATTAAGTGGACTGCTTTTATTCAAAGTTTTTAGCCCAACATTCAATACCAACCTGGTAAAGAAAACGTTGTAGCTGATGCTTTGAGTAGAAGACCCTCACTTAATCATCTATCAACCATTACGAGAACTTCATTTGACAATATGCCTGACACTTATGCACATGATGATGACTTCAAAACGACATGGTTGCACATGCTTGATAATTCTGTACACACATTTCTCGAATACACTAATTAAGAAAACTTCCTTTATTTCAAAATAAAATTGTGTGTGACTAAACCTTTCCATACATTAATTATTGAAGAATTGCACAAACCTCCTTACGCTGGACATAGAGGAATTGCTGCAACTTTTCAAAATTTATGTCGTGATTTCTATTGGCCTACTATGAGAATGGATGTTAAATAGTATGTGTCAACTTGTTTGATTTGTCAAAAAATCAAAGCACGGGTAAGAAACTGGGACTTTTACACCCTCTCCCCATTCTTGAAAGACCTTGGGAACATATTTCAATGGATTTTGTTATTGGTTTCCCACTCACAACGCACAAACATGACATGATATGGACTATTATTGATCGTTTCTCTAAACAAGCGTACTTTGTTCCGTGTAAGAAAACACTCACAGCACATCAAGATGCACTTTTGTTTCTTAAGACTGTTTTTCCACATCATGGTTTTCCTAAAGTGATTAATCTCTGATAGAGATTCAAAATTTTGTAGTGCTTTTTGGACTATTGTGTTTGAAAATCTTGGCACTACACTTGACTTCACTTCTGCATTTCATCCTGAATCTAATGGTCAAACCGAAGTCACCAACCGCACTATTATTGACTTGTTAAAGGCTTATATTTCTTCTCAACCTAAGAAATGGGATGATTACCTTCATATTTTGCAATTTGCTTACAACAACACCACTCACACTGCCACGGGTAAGTCTCCATTTCAAATTGTCTATGGTCACTCACTTCCTACTCCTGCTTCACGCCTTTCTAATGTTGTGCCTGCCCGCCGCCGTTGATGATTTCACTACTGACTTCCATGATATTTATGCAAGTGTGCACGCTGCCATTAAACACTCACAAGAACTTTACACCAAGCATGCTAACAAACACCGCAACGCACACCAATTTAAAGAAGGTGATCATGTTTTACTTCGCATCAAAAAACGCAGGTTCAAAAGCGTTGATACTAATGTCTTTGTTAAGCTTGCTCCTCGTTTTTATGGACCTTTCAAAATTTCAGCTGTCATTAATGATGTTTCTTTCCGTTTAGAACTACCTGCACATTGGCACATTCACAATGCCTTTCACGTTAGCCTTTTACGCCCACTCCGAGGACCCCTACCTACACACCACATTTATGAAGACCCATCTTCACTTGTAGACCAAGAAGAGCAACTCATCCCTGATAAAATAGTTGACCATGAGACCACCACTACACGCACTAGAATGGTTTATAACCGTTACCTTTTGACTTTCAAGGGCCACCCTAGAGAGGATGCCAAATGGATGCCTGGAAAGTTTTTTCGCTACTTTCCCGACCATCTCCACACTTTCCATCACTCACGGTGCAGTTGATTTCTCTATTGATCAACTGAGGATAGTTGCTATCCCTGATAGGAGGGATGTTACGAGACTAGGCACCCTCCTGTTGTAGTGGTTAGCTGCAATTGGGATAGCTGTGCGTAATGGTTAATTATGTGTTGTCTATTTATTTTACTAATTGAGTTGATGATGATTTTGTAGAGTGGAATGCGGGGAGTTGATGAAGAGGCGACGGCAATTACTCTTGGCCATTTTATATTACACAATATCTTAGAACATCATTTCAATAAGACACTATGGCTCTGTAAATAGTTGTAGTGGGAACTCCCCTTATGGGTCATGCAAGAACTAATGAGCTTCACTCATTTGCAAAAGTAAAGTGGTTGTAAAAAGAGGGGCCTCAATTTTTGTCACCTTAAACTCAAAATAATATATTAAATACCAACTCCACAAGAGAGGTGCCGTCGAGTTTGGGGCTAGATTTAGGCCTTTCTCTTGCAGATTCTCTTCTCTACTCTCTTATGCTATGGTTATTTGTTGTGTACTCTCTAATCTAGTCTCTTTCTCTTACACATCTCTTACACTTTCTTACAAGCTTGTCTATGTCAATTCTATGTTTACTGTGTGTGTGTGTGTGTGTGTGTGTGTGTGTGTGTGTGTGTGTGTGTGTGTGTGTGTGTGTGTGTGTGTGTGTGTGTGTGATAGTCTAGGTGAGTGTCTGTGCTTGGAAATTGGAAGAAGAGGTGGACATGTTGATGGTGATTGCTTGGAAGCTTGTGTTGAATATTTTAAGCGGTCGATCTCCCCCTCTTCTCCCAACACTATGACATGATAACATGGTCGTTAATTGAAGGTGTCATGAAGTCATTAGGCTTTGGGCCACGGATGTGCCGTCGTAGTCAGAACCCTTGGTGATGGTAGCCAATTGGAGCTCCTTTTCAATGAGAGAATTGTGTGTGCTTTTAAGGTCAAAAGATCCATAAAACAAGGATGCTCACTTGCACCTCTTATGTTCGCCATTGGATCCCACCCTCTGGTTACATTACTGGAAGATAGTGTTGTTAAAGGAGAGATTCAAGGATTGGCTCTGCCCGAATAACAACCAACTAATGGCAAAGATTTTTGCAGATGATTCCCAACTCTTTCTTAAAGCTTTCCCTGAGGTTATCATGAAAGCTCTTGAAATTGTGGAAACGTTTGCCTTAGCCTCATGGTCAAGGTGTAGTCTTGAAAAATCAAGATTGATCTCTCTTCGAGAATGACTCGTTTGATCTGTCTATGTGGACCAGGGAGATAGTGTCAAAAGAGAATATTTTCTGTCACCTAGGAGCCCCTCTAGGAGTGGAAGTTACTCACTAACATAGATTCTTGTGGGTTATGGAGAAAGTCAAGATTAAGATGCAAAGGTGGGAATTCGTGCTTCTCCCCTTCCCAAGCAGAGTGAAGGTTATCAATTCTTTCATGCTGCCCTATATAGCCTTCAATGGTTTGTTGCTTAAGCTAGCTAAATGCAACTGGAAAGAGTTCTTGAAACCAGTTAAGAGATTTCTATGGAAGAACGATACTAAAGACACAATACCCTGGCAGTGGGCAAAATGGGAGACAGTTGCAAGACCTGTGGAGCAAGGTGGATTGGGATCCTTAACCCCAACACTAACACGGTGTCTCAATGTGAAAAGTTTGTGGTAGCCCTTGCTAAGGAACAAAAAGCTTGGGCCATTATGGATAATGATATGATGAAAAACTTCAAAATACGCTCGCAAAGTGGACAATGGAAAGGGATCAAGGTGCACGAACACACTAAGGTAATTTTTCCTTGTTCTCTTTATACTATTGCACTTTGTTGAAATCGATTTCCTTTTGTGCTTACCTAAATTCATGCCTAAGGTCTCACATTTCCACAAGCAAGATTTTTTGCTTAAGAAGAAGACATAACTTCTTAAGTTTTTTTGTTTACTTCTAATTATGGTTCATTACTAACCATAAATAACCATGTTGCTAGCAACCAACCATGATGTTATTTCAAGTTCCGTTATCTCAAGTTTCTTAAATTACTAGACTAAATGGCATAGAGAGAGTAAGAAGCACTCTCTTTAACCATAGGTGACTAGAGATTATATTTACCTAAATAGTATGGATGATTGAATGGTGACTAATATCCGTAATGATCCCTTAATCTTTCGTAAAAACCTTTCTATTGAATTTTAAGTTACTTTTATTCTCTCACCTAAATTACTCTTATAAAGGTAAATGGCATAAATCAAAGGCAACTAAGTAATGGATTTTTTTGGAATTAACCTTATTTTCCAAAAGAGAAATTAGATTTTTTCCAAAAGAAATGCTCTTGATCTTGCATAAATTATGTGTGCAAAAGTTTGTAGTGGCATAATAAGTTAATATCTAATTTTCAAGAGGGACTTGAGTTTTTAAGATAAGTTTATCATAACCAAATGATTTTTCTTTGAGAAAGAAGATTCCCATTCCAAATAAGGTCATTCCCTCCCTTCCCTCTTGCCAATTGAAAAAACCCAAATCTTTAAGCCTCTGCTAGCTAGCTGTGTGATTAATCCTCTCCATGGAAGCAAGAGGTAAGCCTAAACCATATCTTCAGAAGGATTTGTTGATTATTTGTAATCCATTGCATGAACATTTTGCATGACACTAGTATGTCCACTCTTAGGAATTTCACAAATTACTCTTAGACTATTATTCATCGAAGGACTCTACTCTCTACATCTACCTTCTCTCTACTCTCTCTATCCCCTAATCTTGATTCTCTCTATTGCAACTCTTTATGTATTCTCGCTCTCTACCTAATCTACCTAATCTCTACCCCCACTATCTACTCTACATACACCTTTCAAAACCATAATCGCTTTCTAATCCTATCTATTCTCTATCTCTATCCTCTCTCTACTCTCTCGATCCCCTAATCTAAACTCTCTCCCCACGTAATCTTTGGATCTATACCCTCTATCTACTCTCTCTCCCTCTCTACACACTCTCTCTACACCCTCTATCCTTGCTTCTCTCTCTAATCTAACAATATCTCTCTACTCTCTCTCTCTCTCTCTCTCCCTCCACCCTCTATTCCTCTTTTACTCTATCTAATCTTTCTTTTCTTTTTCTTCTTCTTCTTCTTCTTCTTCTTCTTCTTCTTCTTCTTCTTCTTTCTCTCTCTCTCTCTCTCTCTCTCTCTCTCTCTCTCATTTAATCTACACTATTTTAACACTTCTCCTCCCTCTAATCTCTCTCTCCCATCTCTTTTCTTCCCTCTCTTTCTTTTCCTCTCTTTCACTCTCTAATTTCCCCTAAACTAAATTGAATATTTCTCTCCATAATCTCTCTCTAAACCCTTTTTTAATGTAGAATTTATCATACTCTATCACTTTTTCTATTTTTTTAATGTTTAATACCTTTTTTTTCTCTTTTTGTCTTTTTATTTTTCTTTTTCTAATTTAGCATATACATCTTTCACACATGAATTCACTGTAAGTTAACACTAATTTAACATTAAACATACAAGAAGTTTAATGTATAGGTGTGATGTTTATTTGACTTTTTCTCTCTACTTAAAAAAGTATTTAGCATTAATCATGAAATCATGCTTTAACATTAATTTAACATTAACCATTAAATCAACTATAATCTCTCTTTCTCCCTCTCTTTTATTATCTCTTTTCTCTCTCCCTAATTACACACCAAGCAAGTATCTATGAACTAATCACACATCTACAACAAATAATCAAACAAGCAAAGTGAAGTCAACCAAGCAAGCAAGAAGCACTTACACCAAACATGAAAGAGATACAAAATATTTGAATCTAACTTTTCTAATGTGTGTGTGTGTGTGTGTGTGTGTGTGTGTGTGTGTGTGTGTGTGTGTTTAATTAAGATAACGGGGATGGGGGGGGGGGGGGGAGATTGTGTAGAAGTTTACGTCTTGTGTTCATCTAGCGTTCAAGTCTTCTTGCGGTCCTCTTTATAGAGCCCTCTTGTGGTCCATCCTTGCCTCTCCAAGTGATGGAATGTTCCACCAAAGATTGATTGTGTGTGTATGTGTGTGTGTGTGTGTGTGTGTGTGTGTGTGTGTGTGTGTGTGTGTGTGTGTGTGTGTGTGTGTGAGAGAGAGAGAGAGAGAGAGAGAGGTGAGCTTTGAGAGTCAGAAGGAGAGAGAGAGAGAGGGGTGTGAGCTTTGAAAGGGAGAGAAAGAGAGAATATGGATGGAGTGCGATGTTGGTAGGAGAAAAAGAGCAAGGTATGCTACAAAAAAGTGACATACCGTGCTCTATTTCTTTTTTAAATTTGCATGGTAATATGCAAGGTAATATTCATGGTAGCATGACAATATTTAACTTACAAAAAAAAGCCTTCCCACTCCCCTCTCTCCCCTTTAACCACGCCATCTCTCTCTCTCTCTCTCTCTCTCTCTCTCTCTCTCTCTCTCTCTCTCTCTCTCTCTCTCTCTACAAAACGCGGTAAAAGGTTGTGGTAAACGTTTTGAAACAACCCATGAGGCCGTTCCGCCGATATTGAGGATCCCCTGGCTCATCCATGCGACATCTTCCTCCAATCTATGGTGCTGCTATGGACCAGTAGTACTCCCTTGCATTGTTACCAAAGCTTCTCTCTCACAACTTATGTATGACAACTTCTCTATCTCAGCGTGGAAGAAAGATGGCATGTCGCAGTGGCACCTTCGTGTCAACCCTAGCTGTGGTAACCTGTACCCCACAAAAATTTACATGCTTTGTCCTCCCCTTGCCAGTGTAGGGGATTCTCCATTTATTGCACATTACTACATAAGAGATCATACTATGGAAGTTAGGGCAGAGATTCCTTTTGAACTTTGGCATGATATGACAAATGGGTTCCCTCGAGGGGCTATGTTTGTTGCATTTGCATCTATTTTTTGGAGATAATCTTGGAAGTATGGAGAAAGGGGGCAAGCTGTGGGAGCTCTCCCCATGGCTGGCGCAGCTATGGGATGGGAATCCATTTTGCTATATGGATAGGGAACTGAGGATCTTGATCATCTTCTAGGACTCGCTTCCCGCAAAGATATACCACCTGGTTCTAATCCAAGGAAGGGTTATTATCTTGAGCTAGAGCAAGAACATGCTCATTGAATTGTTGCCTTTCATCCCAGTCAAGCTCATCAAGAAATGACTGTCCGTGGAAAATTAGATTATTCAACTTGCAGTAGGCCTAGAGATGGCATCATCTACAAAATGTCTAATGTTTTGGCTCCTATACAAAGTCTCTTAAACATGGTAGGCTCTCGGATAGCTTGCATTGAGTGGAAAGGGTTGTGAAACAAACTTAGTAATGAGCATGTTTGGTGGGATATCGTTGACAAAATTGTTGCAGCAGTCAATAAGCTTTACGAGACACGAATTATCAGCACCAAACCAATTCCTGCTTGGATGTCTTTCACTTCATCTGATTTGAACCTCACATTACGACAAGTTCTCCATAAGTGGAGAAGTCTTACTGCTTTGGATAATAAGTGGGTACTTCAAAGAGAGTCTTTTTACTAGATGACATGGAAGACCATCCCCACTAGATATAATAATGAAGTGCAGGGTGAGCAAATACAATTTCCATTCAGGGTACTGGCTTGGAGGGGCAAAATCCACTTGGCCATATTTGTGCACAAGGTTAGCGGCCTTGTGAAGGGATTGTATTTCCTGTGCCGTAACAAAGAGCATGAACAGTTGTTAAGAAAATTATGAGACCTAAATTCAAGTGGGAAAAGCCCGCGAAGTGCGCTCAACATTTACATCTTTATCTTTTGGCAGAGTCAAATTGTGAGCTGCTATCCAAGCAGATAAATTGCGAGCAGGCCGTTCGCATTTATTTTTCTCCCCATCCGTATTTACAAACCTTTACTCTATCAAGCTCTATTATCTGTGCATTGCGTTATTGGATTGTCAATCAATCACAATGGTCTGAAATTTGTATTCTATCATCTTTTTGAGTTTTTCTTTACAATTCATTTAGTTATTAAGCTAAAAAATTGACATAGTTTGGTATTTTCTTAGCTTCAGAGTTCTTTACTTTATGGAATGTAAATAGAAGTTAGGAAAAAGAATTGTGCATCCACAGCAAGGTAGTCCAACAATTAGCAAAGGCAAGGAAGACAAAATAGATTTGAGACATATTCATATGTTTTGAGTTTACAGGATTTTTGCAAGAGTTTGATATCTTTCAAAGATGCTCAGGTCAAGCCAGGAGGAGTCCGCATTAAGCAAGGTGTGTGTGTGTGTGTGTGTGTGTGTGTGTGTGTGTGTGTGTGTGTGTGTGTGTGTGTGTGTGTGTGTGTGTGTGCGCGCGCGCGCGTGCGTGCGTCGATCATAGAGAGCACAACACTGCAGACTAAGTGGAGAGTTAGTGAGATATCCGCATTGGAGGTATTTGTGTTGCCCACACACACAAGGTTGAGGGGTATGCCAAGCTAGCTTGCAATCTATTGCACATGGTTTACATGTTGATGATAAGGCAGCAAGCCTACTCTATTCTTCATGGATGTAACAAAGCATATGATTAATGTGTTATGCCCCTCCTGCTAGGACAAGCCTGCTCCAGCTTTTGTGGAGTTCCATTGACTTTGATGCACCAACAAGAGCCACCAATATAGAGCATATATACGTCAATCACCCAATTGCTGTTGCCAAATCCAAAAGAAGGTAGTTGTTTTCTCTTGCTTTTGCAACATGTATGTTGTAATATACATTGTTGCAATGAAGCTAATATGGCCACTAATTCAACAATGCCTTCTTGCTTTCTCTCTCTCTCTCTCTCTCTCTCTCTCTCTCTCTCTCTCTCTCTCTCTCTCTCTCTCTCTCTCTCTCTCTCTCTCTCTCTCTCTCTCTCTCTCTCTCTCTCTTCCTCTCTCCTCTCATCTATTTTGTGCCATGTTTGGCGAATGAAACATATCAGCATATGAACGTCATGAAACACCCTACTTTATTTATAGGATGATTTGCTCGCAACATATCATGGGTGCAATGTGGAAGTTGAATCTCGGGGGCACTAATTCAAGGGCAACTGCGCTCTCTCGTCTCCCCTCCTCTCTCTCTCTCTCATCTATATATGCATGTTGTATCATGTTTGGATAATGAAACATAACATCATACCAACAACATGAAAAACCTTGCACTAGATTTAGAGGATGGGTTGCTCGTAGCATATCATGGGTACAATGTGGAAGTTGAATCTGAGGGGCAGATTCACGGTGATATTGAGATCAAAGATGCTTGTTAAATAGCAATGCACACCACCAAATGACACAGGAAAATGGCACTAAGGCCGTTTACAAAATCAGTTAAATAATCGCTACGTAAAGCTTTAATCAATGTTTTTCCACTCTTATCGCACCCTTGATTTCCTATATACCAAGGTACTGGTTCAACTATCATAGGTAAATTTAATTTGAATGGTACTAAATTTAAGTCATAAAGACACTTTATATAACAAGATTTTTTTAAAGATTGATTTGATATCATATCCTCAATAGGATCTATAAAACCCAATAAGCCCTTAGAAAGTAAAAGATTTAAAAGTGCTCCTCCTAAAATTTTGATACTATTTTCTATATTAATTATAGGTTCTAAATTAGGATCCTCATCCTCACATTCTAATGTATAAGCTGAGTTGTCATAATCTCTTTCTATTAAAATGATTTTTCCTTGCTTATCTATTAAGGTAGCAGCTTTTACTATAGGATTGTTATCTATTAAGGTAGCAGCTTTTACTATAGGATTGTTATTCTCTAAATCATTTACAATTTGACCCAAACCATAAATTACTAGCACTTCCAGTGTATATACATCTAATTTGTTTAATACATTTAGTATATAATTATCTATTAATGTCTCTACTAAGACATTTCTCATGTTATAAACTCATTTTTCTTTTGTTATAGGATCACTTGTTAATTTTTTAAATAAATCTAATGAGGTTTTATATACAGATTTTTCATCAAATAATATAGTAGATTGCGCTCTATTTTAAGCTGTAAGTCTTTAAGTAAAAGAGCCTTATCATTAGGATTAAATTTTATTTGTTTTTTCTTTTCCTCGAGCATTTCACATATTTGGTTAACATACATTAATCTTTTTGAAGTTTTTGGATTTATCTTAGTTAATTTTAAAAACACTTGCTTTAAAATCTTTATGTCAACTTAGTGCAATATAGATTTAGCTAAAGGCCAATGTTTTTTAAAGAAATCACTTTTAATTAGTTCGTCATCACTTGAAGAGCAATCAATAAGAATTTCTTGATTTGTAGGATGAGGTTGTGGAGTAGAATTATCTATAGGAGGTTTAGATTCAGTTGAAAAAACACAAATTTGTGCTATCTTTAAAAAATTATAAGGTGTATAACTCTTTAAGTTAGAGTTAAAAGTATAGTGAAAGTAATGTGTTTTAAAAGTATGCAGTGAATAGCTTTGAAAAAACGATGAATAAGTTTTTAAGGGATAAATGGGCTGTGGTTGAAAAAGATCGAAACAATAATAGTAATTGCAACATTTAAACCGCATAATATAAGAAGCTTTTGGGATAAAAGAAGAGTAAATCACAGTTACTTTTGTTCTTTTTTTAGTTTTTCTACTGTTTATTCTCTAGTAGAAAGAGCATCAAGCCATTTCTCCTCTAGCTGAATGAGGTATCTGGTAATTTATTCTCGAACCAAATGAGATACAACCATGTTTCACATTTAAATTAAGTAGTTGTAGACCATTTAAAACAAACATGATGTGGTTTGTCAAGATATAATGTCTCTAGCCAAATGAGATGTCATGCCATAGAAAACCCAGGCAGAAAGGGTAAAGCCATCAAAACATGAAAATGTTTTATTCCCATTAAGAGAAACACTAATGATAGAGGGATTTTGTTTTTGTTTTTCAACTTCAGGGCACAAATTTCAGACCAAGATAAGGCGGTCCACTAAAGCACTCAACAATATTCAATTAGGTGCATGCCTTAGTATATACCTTGGGTAGCTTAGCTTGGGGTTTTCATGCCTTGCAGTAAACCTTAGGCAGCTTAGGGCAAAGGTTACCTTACGGAAAAATAAAGCGAGGCAGGGTATGTTTGTCATTTCATTCCGTTTACAACTCATATCAAGGTAACAAAATCATGGGGGGGTTGGGTTGGGAAAAGCCCAACCCTTGGAAATGTTCTCTGCGTTACCTTAGCTGAGAGCTGCCAAAGGGTTTATTACACTATACCATTAAGTATTGATGATAGTGACCACCACGGTTATGCTAATGAAGGTTTATTGCATCATTTGAGTGAATACAAGTCAAGATTATAGAAAAATAGGCTTATGGTTTAACTACACCTGATTCTAAACCAGTTAATGCAAATACGATCAAAAGGAGAACAAGATGTGCTAATAGCAAAATACCCCTCATGGATAGCATGGTCCAAGAAAAGCCACTCAAAATCTTGACTAAACTATGATCAACCATCATATTGGCAAATAAGCATATTCCTAAGCTTAGTGCACGAAATCGATAGAAGATTAACTCCAAAAGTACTAAAAAAAGTGCTCACAGCAAATGGACCCCTAGCAGTAATAAAGGACTAAAAGGATGAAGCCCATGTATTCAAGACCCTACCACGGTAGTTCAAAGAAAAGGGAAAATAAAGTACCCAAAATAATAATAAAATAACTTGTAGTATTAGAGGATTCTATTAGATTAATACTACACATGCAATGAAAGAATAATGATAGGTAGGAACTTGGGGCTTGGCAAGTATACCAATCAATGATGTTGCACCTCATATGTAGGAAGGTCAAGATAGGAAGTGGACCCAACACAAGGCTTCTACATAATTTGGGGGACTAATTGTCAACCTTAAACTAGGCCATGCAAAGCTATCACAAGTTGATAGCATTCTGGCTACATGTAGCCCTTATTAGCCCATTGGGAAGTAGTGAGTGGGAGGTTGGAGCAATAACTATTTACATATAAGATCTCTTCCATTTTTTGATGTGGAAGAGGTAAATTAAAAAGTGAAAACTACCACTATAGTGCGAAAATTGTAGGCTATACACATGTGTGATCCATACTAAGGCCTCACTCTAAAAGAATCTGAGAGAGTTCTAACGAGAGGGAGAGGGAGATGAAGGGAGATAGTGTTCTTTTGTTTCCAGGGGCAACAGGTTGTGTACTAGTAATAATAACACTCCATGCTTTTCTATCACCACGCATATATTGCTTTCAAAATGTGGAAGGGGAGCATCAACCAACAAAGGCTGGCAGTCTGCTCTAGAGTGCAATACATGATGGTGATCCTGCTGTCAGTGTTAGCAAGATAGCAAAGACGAAACCATTTGTTGATGCACTACGTAGAAGAGTTTGTGGGCTATCACAATATGTGAGAAAGAGCAATTGTAAGCATTGGCCACAATCACGAGCCTTTGCTCTACGGTCTCTTTGTTGATCGTTAGTTTTTTTAATCCCACAACCCCATCGCTGATGGCAATGGCACAACCTCCTTGCATTGATCTCCTACCTCAGCCCTAGCTATAGCCCGCATCTTTTGCACACCTTGAGCCCCACCCCACAACCAGACCACCCCTTTGCCCGTGCTACCTGCTACAGTACTGCCGGTGTGTCGCATGATCATCTTGTGGAAAGTGCATTACACTTTACAGCTAAGCACTGGAGTTCAAACCTCACCAATGATATCTTATCCCTACAAAGGCTATATGCCTTATCCATGCCTATAAAAGGACTCCCCATTGTATTATAGCAATGCAGTTGAGTGTGTAGTTCAAATTCAAATTTTCCCCCTCTACTTGGTGCCAACTCCCCCTTCCCTTCTCTCAAAGACTTCTCTCCCTTCTCTATCTCCATCTCTCTGTCTACTCTCTCTTCCTCTCCTCTCTCACTCTATCTTCTCATTATCACTCAAGTTCACATGGTATCAAAGCTCAAGAACTTGAGTTCCTAAGTACTCTAAGAGACTTCTCTCAAAGCAATGGCCTATTATTACGCCCATCTCTCACTTCCAAGGTTTACTCAGCTAGCATGACTAGCACCTCGTCACCTATGGTTGCAACCACCAAGTCAAGGTATTTCACCATTGACAAGCTCAATGGGAACAATTACAAAGCAATGGCCTATTATTACGCCCATCTCTCACTTCCAAGGTTTACTCAGCTAGCATGACTAGCACCTCGTCACCTATGGTTGCAACCACCAAGTCAAGGTATTTCACCATCGACAAGCTCAATGGGAACAATTACAATGTGTGGAAGTTGAGAATGGGGCTATATCTGAAGCAATTTGGCCTCTAGAAGATTGTTCTTGGAGAAAAAATAAGACCAAGTGAAGACGAGTACGCCCCCGACACGGAGCTACATTTGGCAAGTGAAGACGAGTACGCCCCCAACACGGAGCTACATTTGGCATGTGATTCAAGGGGACATTATGACTGAAATGGAGATTATACTCCATTGTGAGGATAGGCAAGTCCAAATGGTGTGGACTCTATCCACCTCTAAGGCTATTTGGGAGTTCTTCAACAATAGTTATGAGAACATTGATCTTGTTTATCAAGTCTCCTTGATCAAGAGGCTTGTAGAGAATACTATGCAAGAAGGCCAATCTGCAATCAAGTTCCTTGATAATTGGCAGCCCCTGTTAGATGAAGTTCTCATCTCTGGAATGGAGATTTCAGAGAAATTTCATTGTATGCTTCTATTGGAGGCTTTACTCGCAAGTTAGAGAGCCTTTGTTACTACTCAAGATATGTCAGCCCCTGTTAGATGAAGTTCTCATCTCTGGAATGGATATTTCAGAGAAATTTCATTGTATGCTTCTATTGGAGGCTTTACTACGCAAGTTAGAGAGCCTTTGTTACTACTCAAGAGGCTTGTAGAGAATACTATGCAAGAAGGCCAATCTGCAATCAAGTTCCTTGATAATTGGCAGCCCCTGTTAGATGAAGTTCTCATCTCTGGAATGGAGATTTCAGAGAAATTTCATTGTATGCTTCTATTGGAGGCTTTACTACGCAAGTTAGAGAGCCTTTGTTACTACTCAAGAGGCTTGTAGAGAATACTATGCAAGAAGGCCAATCTGCAATCAAGTTCCTTGATAATTGGCAGCCCCTGTTAGATGAAGTTCTCATCTCTGGAATGGAGATTTCAGAGAAATTTCATTGTATGCTTCTATTGGAGGCTTTACCCGCAAGTTAGAGAGCCTTTGTTACTACTCAAGATTTGTTACTACTCAAGATATGTCCCAAATGCAATTGCAAGGCCTTGTATCCAAAGTCCATCAGGAAGAAGCTTTAAGAGACCACTCTAATGGCTCTACTTTAGTGGATCTAGCCACTCATATCAGTTTCTGAAAAGTTGGTCCTAACCACCATTACAACAATTCAAGGTAGCTGCATAAAGGTGGTTCTAACCGCCCTAGAAATGCACCTTATGGTCAAGTCAATGCCACAAGTGCAAGAATTTCGAACACATTGCCAAGGATTGCAGGTCCAAACCAAGCATCATGGTAGTAATCATGGAGGATTCAACGGACATAAAGCAAATGGAGGCTATCATTGCAAAGCTCATGCTCATTTCACTAATATTTCAAGCTATGATGGTGATACACACCCTACTTCTATACAAATTTTTACTGCAAGCTTCAGCTCTTCTAAGACACATCACAACTCTTCTATTTGGTGTCTAGACACTGGAGCTACACATCACATGACATATCATTTTTCTTGGCTTGCACACTACACTCCTCTTCAACACCCACTTGAAGTCGTCATGGGGGATAACAACATTCAACATGCTCGAGGATATGGCATTGTTGCCATTACCTTACCCGATGGCACTATAGCTCACTTAGACAAGGTATACTATGTACCAAGTCTAAAGCAGAATCTCATCTTTGTAGGAGAGCTCACCTCCAAGGGAATTACAGGTTCTTTCACACATGATAAGTGCATCCTACAAACACTTGACACAAATCACAAGCCTTTCTCTATATCTTACCCCAAGGAAGGGCTCTTGTATCCTCTTGGATCTGGTAAGGTCCAAGCCAAAGCACTTTCATCAATAATCACTTCTCCTAAGCAAGAGGAGACACTTACTTGGCACTACAGGCTAGGTTATGTCTTGCAACAAGTGCTCAAGGATATGAAGCAAAAGGAGCTAGTGGTGGGTCTAGCAACCATAATTACATCAATCACATTTTGTGAGGCATGTGTATTGGGCAAAGCTAAGCATTTTTAGTTTCCAAGGTCAAAGTCCCATACAACTCAACCTCTTGAGCTCATCCACTTGAATTTGTGCGGCCTAATGCAGACATGATCACTCACCAACAACAAATTCTTCCTGATCTTCATTGACGACTATACAAGGTACACTTATGTCTATTTCTTGGTAGATTAAAGGGCTACTTTCATCAAATTTCAGGCTTTGAAAGCTGCGGTGGAGATACAATTGGATCGCAAAATGAAGCCACTAAGGACAAACAATGGTGGGTAATAAGAGAGCAATGATTTTCAACAATACTGTATATCACACGGTATTCGACAAGAATTTACAATTCCGAATCACCCTCAGCAGAATGAAGTCGTCGAGTGCAAGAATCTCACATTAGTCGAAGCTGCCCACTCAATGCTAGCCCTCGCTTGACTTTCACTCAATTACTGGGAAGAAGCCACATCTACTGCAACATACATTCAGAATCGAGTCCTCTCATCAGCTAATCCACACAAAACCCCTTACCAGTTATGATACAATCACCCGGCCAACATACTACATCTCAAAATATTTGGTTCCCTGACATACCCTCTGCTAACTGGTCATAATCCAAATGTTCCCGAAAGAGCATCGATACAACATTATTCTACAATTATGGTGAACCACATCATGGCATCAAGGAGTTACGCCTATATGATTCAACAACGAGACGGTTTATTTTCTCAAGGTCGGTAATTTTTTGTGAGTTTCTTCTCCTTGGTCACTCCACAAATCATCACTTTGAAACCCCATCCTCATTGGCACAAATGCCTCTTCTTCCTACTATGGATACACCATCAATTACCATGGCCGATAAACACAATAACCATTTTCTCCATAGTGTGAACAACCTCTTGACCACTTTAATTCAAACACATAAGCCCACAAGCTATAAATCAAAAAATACCGAACTACAACAGATTGTGCAATCTGCCATGGAACGCCCACACCAACCCTCACCTACCTTTGCATTGGATTCCAAGAACCTAGCACTACTTACAAGCATGCCCACACACTCTTCTCAACCCTCTAAGCTCCTACATAATGTACACACACAGGCAAAAATTCAGCTCTACACACAATCCTCTCATGTGCCATATTCTACTCCGAGCAGTCACATCCCCACAAGCTCATCAATTTTTGCCTTCATCTCACCCTCATTTCAGCCTCTCGGCTCCTCCTTTATTGCCTCCAAGCATGGCTCACACACCTATAGTGGTATCATCCTCATACTTAACTCCACCTAGTTCTACTCCTCATAGAAAGACTATCACTCCCATCAGTATTTCATCTTCATCCTCAGCCCTCAAGGCCTCTAATCAACCCTCTGAATCAGCCCCTATGGATGATGAAGGGATCTCGCCTCCTCTTCACCCTCGACACCGCTCTCTCGAAGACATATATGAAGCTACTTCCTTCTCCTCATTCTTGATTCAAGAAGAGGAAGACCTCTCTATCAATATCCCCAACCCGTTCAAGGAGAACACGCTCTCAGTAGAAGATGCCATTGCCTCTCTCGAAGGCAAACATTGGATTGAAGCCATGAAGGAAGAGCTTCAAGCACATGCGAAGCTCATACTTGGACTATCACGCCTATGCCCGATGATGCCAATGTCATCGGTTGCTGATGGATTCTCAAAAAGAAGCATCATCCCAATGGTTCTATCGAACGCTACAAAGCAAGTCTTGTCGCAAACGGCTATACACAACAACATGGTACAGATTTCACTGATACTTACTCTCCCGTCATGGGCATCACATCATTTCACATACTTGTTGCATTAGCCACATTCTTTGACATTCCTCTTCCTCATCACATTGACATTTGCACTGCATTTCTACATGGATGGCTAGATGAAGTCATTTATATGGCTCAACCACCCTATTTCTATTGTGATGATCCCACTATCTATGTATGCAAGCTAAATAAGCCTATATATGGTCTTAAGCACTGTGCACGACAATGGTTCAAGTGCTTGCATGATTTCCTTATCAAATGGGGATGGGTACAATGCACTTCCGACCCCAATTTATTCTATCATACTCTGTTTCATGGATGGGCAATCATTGGTGTGTATGCAGATGACATCCCTATCATGGCAATTGATGTGTTGTGGAAATGTTCAAGGAAGAATTTCCAGTCCATGACAATGGCCCTATGACCTACTTCTTGGGCATAGAGGTCAACAAGGATCCAAATGGTAAATTCATCAAGCTCTCACAGTGGAAATACATTGATTGGGTGAGTATGGTCTTCTCTCTTCTAATGCACAACTCTCAACACCACTCCTTGTCAAGCATAAACTATTCACATCTTTGCCACCATCTGATGATGATACTTATACTATGTCAAGCTTTCCCTATGCTCGCTTAATTGGCCAGCAAAGGTATCTCATTTCATGCACAAGGCTTGACATTAGCTTTATTGGTCATGTATTGTCACGCCATATGAAGGCACCTCACAAATGCCATGGTCTTGCTTCCAAGAGATCACTGTGCTACTTACATCACACTCACCATCATTCTCTCACCTTTTATCATCAGCACCACTCATCACCACTGTAACTCAAAGGTTTTGTTGATGCCGACTAAACCCAAATATGCATAGCATCTATAGGCATCTATTTCTTCTTGCAGGTGGTGCTATTTCTTGGCAAACCAAGCACCGGACTTCTCTTGCTCTATCATATGCCGAGGTAGAATATATATAGTAGCATCCCTCGCTGCTTGTGAAGCATTGTGGCTTCACCAACTTTTAGAAGAACTGCCAATTCCATGTGCCACTCCTCCAATCATTCTACATTGTGACAATCAGTCAGCAATTGCAATGGCGAAGAGTCCGCAGCTTATCGAGCGTATAAAGCACATCAAGCTCGCGTATCACTTCATCAAGGAACTAGTAGAAGACAAGTTCATCCACCTCAAATACATCTCTACCACACAGAATGTCACAGATTTCCTTTACAAAGATAGTTCCTCCTGAGAAACATATTCTTTGCTTAGCAAAGGCCAGTTTGGAAGCTCCATAGCTTCATCTTCAACAACATTTCTTGTATTTCAACATGTTTTATTTTTGTATTCGCATTTGAGGGAGGATCTCCTCACAAATGCTCTATGCTTTCTATTATGGTTTCGGTTTGAGGGGGGATGTGGAAAGTGCATTGCACTTTACACCTAAGCACTGGAGTTCAAACCTCACCAATGATATCATATCACTACAATGGCTATATGGCTTATCCATGCCTATAAAAGGAACTCCCCGTTCTATTGTAGCAGTGCAGTTGAGTGGGTAATTCAAATTCAAATTTTCCCCCTCTACTTGGTGTCAGCTTCCCCCTTCCCTTCTCTCATACACTTCTCTCCCTTCTCTATCTCCATCTCTTTGTCTACTCTCTCTTCCTCTCCTCTCTCACTCTATCTTCTCATTATCACTCAAGTTCATACATCTCATAGCTACTGCAACCTCGGCTCCCACTATTTATGCTTGGTAGTAATTAGAGCTATTGGCTCTGCCTGTCGCTCGACTTAGAGCGGCCATAGCTAGAGGTCCCATCCTCGACTATGGTAGATTTCTTGAGGTGTTTCTTGGAAAGATGCTCGATCTACTGGAGTATTTAATGCAGTTGGCACAGATGGAGGCGAGGACGGTGTGGTGGTGGTGGTTGGCTAGCAGCCCACAATGAGTTAGTCCAGTACGATGGGTGGCACGTGTTGCTCTCCCTGGTGCAATCAGTCCAAACTCTCTCTCTCTCTCTCTCTCTCTCTCTCTCTCTCTCTCTCTCTCTCTCTCTCTCTCTCTCTCTCTCTCTCTCTCTCTCTCTCTCTCTCTCTCTCTCTCTCATGTGTTTGCACGGCCATAAGGCTTGCTATATGCTAACTCTAACACTTATTCTTGTTCTTGATTAGGCAAAGATCAACTCCATTGAATGCAATGAGGTAGCTTCCATTGGCTTGTAGGATCACATAGCATAGCAGCCTGATCTTAGATCTTTACAACGTAGCTCTAAAGATCGTGCAACTTCATATATGCAATGCATGATTGGTTGCCTCAACAAATTGTGCTATTTTTTATTAACGTGATTGTAAACTGTGGTTGCATACTGCTGATAAAGGTAGTAGGGTTGAAACTTTTTTTCCAAGAGCTAAGAGAACTGCCCAAAGGGCTACAAATGCCCTTTGCTATAGAGGGCTACATCAAAATATGGGGAGACTGTCCCAATGAGAAACAAGATATGTACAATGATGGCTAAATCACAAGATAGGAGGAGGAAACAACCACATTGGTGGCCGGTAATGCCATCTAGGCACGCCATGAACCATGGTGAAGAAGGACCCTGGGTGCCAAGAAAACCTTCTGGTGCTCTCGCATGCAGTTGTATCTGTCGTACTAAAGACTCTCAAATTGGCCCCCTCAGTGTATGGATCGGCTCTAGCTAGATATCACAAATAGTCTCTACCAATGGGATAGGTTGAGTTTCAAAGATGCTAAAGACAAGTTGAGCCTCAAAGATGTGAAAGGAGTGGGCTCGCGAGATGAACCACGATGTGCATGATCTCCCAGCACCACTCTCTATCACCGACCACTCCTCAGGGATAAGCTTTCTGGCGGTCTGGAGTGTAAGTCGGCCCTCCAAAGTGACTATCATTTGTTGGGTTAGATGTGAAAGCGTGCTCCCTAATCATCGGTGGTTTATCATTATGATATGGAGGAGGTATTCCAAGTGCAAGAGCATAAAGATGAGAGTATAGACTCATAAATAGCAACGTTGAGTCTCTAGTGGGTGGACACATGCTGCATATGCTGTCGAGAATTCGTTGTGTAGTACCAACCAACTCCCAACTATAGCTCAAGAACTACAGTAGCTCTATGTGCAGCCAGCCACCATTAAAACATGGTGACTCTCCTCGATTATCTGTTGTCCACAAGCTCTCCTTGAACCCTGACAAGAACTCAATTGTGAGACCCTTCTCCTGCCAGTAAAGTGTTGCAATAGGATAAGTCTCTCTTCACACTGTCAGTATGTGGCCACCAAAACCACTCTCCCGGGCACTCGTACCAAAGGGAGGCTCTCACAGGCCCAAAGCCGCCATTGTCCTGACTCAAGATCTAATGAATTAGGATCTACGACACAAGTCCTCCCACTGATGCCTACAACTTGAATCCTTTGAAAACACCACTCAGCCACATGTGATGCTTCTACCAAAACTCTATGGAGATGACCCCCTCTGTGAACCTTAAATTAGAGTATGCAAGATCCTATGTCAGAGCAAGCCCTAGTTGCAATGAGGACCTCCAATCACATGAAATCCCCCATCCAACAACGAGCTTCTAACTGAAGAGGGATATGCCACTCAGTAGGTATAGCCAATAATATCATGTCACATGCTCTGTGCCACCCTCATGCCACACATCTGAGTGCTCTAAATCTCCTCAGAAAGGCCTGAAAATTGTAGCCAATCCCCAAATGTATGCATCAAACCCTCTACCATGGGACCCCAAGAAACACAATGTCTGCTATCAAACATGTGGCCTCATTGTGAGTTGGACATACGCTTCTAGACAAGAGGCTGCCTCAAAGGCTCCTCAATGCATGTGAGAAGAATAACCAAAAGGTGGGAATGGGAGCTTAGGTGTTATTCTCCACACTTGCCAATCTAAAGCTATGTGGAGATAAGGGATGTGTTCTACAAGCCACCCATGCAAAAGATAAGGTGAAAGGAGAGGCTCTTAAAAATAGAAAATTTCTTTTTCAGAACCTAGGGTGATTATTTTTGGAATAACTCAAAAAAGAAAGCATTTTCGTACTATGGGCCCTTGAAACTTATTGGAAACAGCGAGATGAACAACTTTGTAGTTCAAAGTTTTTTCATTTGAGGGCCACAAGATGGAGTTTTCTGCGTTTTTTTGCAAGGTTACGCTTAAGAGAGAAAGGAAACTTTTGTCTTTCTGTCTCATGAAGCTCCATGAATTCCTCAGTCTCAAAAGAAGCTCTCCATTCTCTCCTGAAGGATCATCATCTTCTCTCTCTCTGCCCACCATGCAATCTCTATAGCTATGACTGCTCAAGTTTACTATTTAACTATGCAGGTTAATAGTTTCTTAATGCTTACATATCATCTTTCCAACCCAATTCTTGCTTAATCCCCATAGATCCTATCACACAGGAGGTATTTAGGGCCTTGAGATTGAGTTCAACGAGTGTTTTAGGTGAAAATTTGTAATCCCAGACTTTACCAAATTTTAGAGTTTTCATCTCTTCAGTTTGTGCAGACAAAAGTGCAATTAGTTAGGTGTATTGACCAAAATCTCTTTTGAAGAAGAAGAATTTATTAATACAAAGTCATTTTGGAGGGGGGGTCGGCTCCAAAAAGTCTGACCCTCAACTGGTTTCGAATTCTTGTTTCTGTTTCTTACAGTTTCAGTAAAGGCATGCTATACAATTGTCATGTTTGAATATGCTCAATGTTACACAATTGATTGATTACTCTAGTTAATCTAATTTATGCTACACCTTTAGTCCCAATTCTCTGACATTGGTCTCAGAGCATATCTAGGTTATCTCTTTCTTCAAAGAGGAATATCTATGATTAATCACACAAAATAGTTATAATTCACAAGGAACTTCTGATTCACAAAGCACCATCACTATGTCTGAACATAATCAAGACGAGGAGAGAGTGATTGACTTCACCAGTTTGGATTTGCACAATGATGTTGCAATTGCTAATGGAATTTGGGCAATTGAATTTATTGCTTGCATGTTACAAAAAGCGATGGAAATTTTTGCTTTTCAAAATGTAGTCCAAACACAGCTGCAAACAAGAAATCTTATTATCCCTTCTCCTAAAGAGGATTCTCCTATGAAGTCTCATAAACAGACTTCAAAAAAGGAAATTCTATCGAGCAAAAGAAGCACTCTTCTACTACAAGAAGAGGAAGGAGTCCTCAACGTGAGGCAAAGGGAAATAAGAAATACAAAGACACAAGAGAGATATCTCCTGTGAATGAATAAGTTAGTCATGTGTCATCTGATGTAGATGTACATCATAGGAGACATCGAAGAATTTCATCAACATCACCTCCCTTTGGGGAGAAAAGATCTTCAAGCTGTCATTCTTCTTGTTGTTCTTGGAAGAGTGAGAAGAAGCCTAAAAAAAACTGAGAAAGAAGAAACCATCTAGGTCTCTATCATCATCATGCTCATCTAGTTCTAAGAGTTCCTCCTACTCAGACATAAATTCTTCCAAAGCACACAAGAGGAGAGGCCATCGACGCTCTCATGATGCTTGAAAGAGAGAATTTCACCTAAGAAAGTTCAAGGAAGGAGGTAAAAGCATAACCTTCCTCTCCTTCAATGGAGCTTTTGGTAATGTGGATAGAGTTTTAAGATTTATCTAGCAATTTGCTTTGGCCTTTGTGGATAAATTTTTTTTGGAGTCATCCAAACTCCGACATGTTGCTATGTATCTCCAAAAATTAGCCCGTCAGTGGGGTGGGCAAGCTTACGCTCTAACAAAGAAGCTCCAAAGACTTGGAAAACATGTAGAGTAGCTATCATGAAGCAATTCTTATCCAGTGGGGCTTCCAACCAAGTGCTTATGGCATGGTGAATCCTAAAGCTTGATGATGAAGAAAACATACAAAAATATGTAGAAAAGTTTTGGGATCTGCATCTTAAAGCTACGGTATACAAGCGCATCAACTTCTTGGAGCAAAAGCAACAATTCTATGATGGGCTTCCTGAATATTGGAGAAACTATATCAATACACAAAGACCTTGGACCATCTTGGAGGTTATCCACCATGCAACATCAAATTTCAAGATTTGGAGGGCAAGGGTTCAAAGCCAAAAAATGGGAGAGACAAGCCATAGGAGAAAGGACAAAATTTGAACCAAAATGTTTTTACCAAAACTAGGAAGCCCAAAGACAAATCTGACTACCAAGGTAAGAATTGATTATCTCTTGAATATATAGAGCGTTATCGTAAGGATAATAGATGCTTTAAATGTGGTGAACAAGGTCATTCTTACCGCACATGCCTTCAAAAGCATGCAAAAAAGGTACTCCCTAGAGCTGCAATGGTATCTGTTCAAGAAGAGGGCGGTCTTCCACCTAGAAGTCCCTTATGTTATACATGGGAAAAGGTGATCAAAACATGATGCACTCATCCTCTTTGATTCTGGTTCTACACACAATTATATATATGTGGGATTAGCATTAAAGCTAGGGATACATGCTCATGAGATGGTACAAACACATGTTGTTGAAGGACCCTTTGAAGACCAACAAACTCTAGTCACACATTTGATTTGACAGTTAAGGCTTCATGCTCAAGGGTATGTGGACAAAGAGGATTTTATCATCTCTCCACTCAAGAATGAGGATGTGTTTCTTGGAGCACCATGGTTTGATTGTATGGATGCCTCTATCAAATTTCCAAAGAGGTTGGTAGCATTTCATCACAAGGGTAGAGACATTGCTCTGCAAGTCAATGAAAAGGGACACACCATTCCCATTGTATCTCATGACTCCTTTGACAAATCAATAAAGAGTTCTATTTCTGCTTACATGATATCTGTCAATGATGTTCCTAAAAATATTGTTGACTCTTCTAATAGTCCATTAAAAGTAGAAAGTGATTTTGAATGATTTCTAAATGAACATGTTGATCTTTTTCTCATGACATCTCAAGAGAGTTACCACCTAAAAGGGGGATGACGACCATAGGATTGAGCTCATACTAGAAAGCTCTTCTCCTAACAAGCCTCCTTATCGAGTCTCACCAACTCAACAAGAGGAGATTATGTCAGAAGTTAATGAAGTTGTGCAAAAAGAAATGGTAGGACCTAGCTCTTCACCATTTTTTTCTCATGTCTTATTAGTGCACAAGAAGGATGGTACATACAAAATGTGTGTAGACTATTGTGCATTAAATAAGATGACACTAAAGAATAGATTTCCAATCCCAAGGATTGAGGATTTGTTTGATAAGCTACAAGGACCTACTTACTTTAGTAGAATAGACCTTAAAAGTTGCTATCATCAAATACAAATTGTACCAAAAGATATTCACAAGACAGCCTTCAGGACCACCTTTGGCTTGTATGGATACATTGTCATGCCTTTTGGGTTCACAAATGCTCCAACCACATCCAATCAAATGATGGAAAGAATTTTTTGTGTACATAGGGCTTACACTGGAATCTTCTAAGTGTACTATGATATCATAGTCTACTCTAAGTCCTTAGAAGACACAAATAGAATCTCAAAGCAGTGTTTCAAGCATTACAAGAGAATATAGAAGAAATTCAATATTTAGGTCATATTATCTTAAAGTTTGGTATCTGTATGGATCCACAAAAGCTTGAGGTGATAAATGAATGGCCTAAACCAAGGAATCTATGTGAGCTACAAAGTTTTATTGGAATGTGCTCATACTATAGAAGATTCATTGCAAAATTCTCGGCCATAGCAGGACCATTACTCGATTTAACCAAGAAGAATGTCAAGTATGTATAGACTAAAAAAAAGAGAAAAGCCTTTACTAAGCTTAAAGAGAGACTCAGGTCTCCACCTGTCTTAGTGCTAGCAGACCTGTAAAAACCATTTGAGGTCCATTGTGATGCAAGTGGTGATTTCCTTTGAGTGGTACTACTTAAAGAAGGGCATGCCATAGCATATGAGAGTCGCCGATTTCACTCTAATGAGATGATTCTTGGAATCTATAGAAAAGAGCTTCTAGCTATCTTACATGCCTTGGATACATGGAAGCATTACTTACTTGGGACACCCTACATCATTTGAACGGATCACTAGAGTCTCAAGTACTTAATGACACAAACCAAGCTTTTTGACAAACAAATGAGGTGGGACCTTTTGCAATTTCATTTTCACATTACTCACATTCCCAGTAAGCACAATCAAGTAGCCAATGCAATCTCACATAGACCTTGATGCAACGCTGTGTTAATAGCCTCTCACAATGATCTAACATCTATGGTAGATGAATATGCAATTGAACCAGATTTTTGAGATGTTATGTATTCCATAGCACTAGGGAGGACACAAGAACCATACGTGGTTCAAGATGGCTATCTTCTCTATGGCTCTTGGCTATGTGTTACTAAAAGTTTAAGAAAGAAGGTCATGTGAGAAAGAAGATCATTCATTTTTCTTTAATCCCTCTATGAGAAACTCTTTGAGAATCTTGGAACAAAGCCTTATCTACTAAAAGCCTATGTAACTAAAGTAGACCAATGTAACCAATGGGAGAAGTATCTACCTCTAGTATAATATGCATACAAAAATACGATGCATTCTTCTATAGGTAAAGCACCTTTTGAGGTAATCAAAGGAAGATCAAAAGTTCCTCCCATTTTAAAAATGCATGGGAAGATCTTTGCTGATGATGAGTATATTTGTGACTTACGTTTTCACTAAGATCAAAGAAGCTATCTCTATCACACAACTAGAGACAAAGATAAGTGTGACAAGCATAGAAGAACTCTTCATTTCAAAGAGTGATTGGGTTCACTTAAAGTTTCCCAATGTTGGAATTAGGGTTGCAGAGAAACGCACACAGCTTAGAGAAGACGAAGGAATCTCAAGGCACACAATAGAGAGAGTTACTTAGTGTGCAATGAAAAGATAGATAGCCCTAGAGTGATGGGCGTATATACAATGCTCGAGGGAATAAACCTCCTAAAGAGGGAAAAAATGCTCCGGCGGTCCTAGTGCGTTCACACACATCACTACCACATGTATATGGTAACAAACCCCCCTTGGAGTGATGCGGTGAACGAGAGCTGGCACATGAGTAAAGGGAAGTGCCATGCCCTGAGGACATGATCAGTCCACAAAGGGGAGTAAGCCCAAAGCTTTGCGGAAAGCTTCAAGCTTCTCACGAGACAATGCCTTTGTGAAAAGATCTGCAAGGTTGTTCTGTGTTGGCACATAATCCAAGCTGATCTCGCTTACTGAGACCCTCTCCCTGACATAGTGGTAATGCACCTCAATGTGCTTTGTGCGAGCATGAAAAATTGGGTTCCTTGCAACTGCCAATGCGCTCTGATGTTAGTGTAGATAGTGCTGGCAGTGTCCTGTCCAACACCCAAATCAACCATAAGGCGTCTAAGCCATACACACTCAATCGTAGCTGTGAAGACTGCCTTGTACTCAGCCTCACAACTTGAAGTGGCCATAGTAGGTTACTTCTTGCTCAACCATGATATACATGAACTGCCAAGCCCAATCTGAGTTCGAAAAAGCATGTAAGTCTGGCGGCAATGATCCCCCCTTGGGATAAAACAAGCCAAGATGTAAAGTGCCACTAAGGTAGCGGAAATCCTCTTGAAATCTTGCCAATGCTTAGACCCTGGGCTATGCATAAATTTGATGATCTGTGAAATTGAAAACTGAATATTTGGCCTCGTGCTGCATACATAAATGAGGCAGCCAACAATAGTTTGCTAAAGAGTGACATCAGCATGATCGCCAGCATCATGTAGACTCAACTTCAAACCTGTTTCCATGGGAGTGGCAATAGGTTTGCAATCCTCAAGTCCAAACTTACATAGCAATGTCTCTATGTAACTTTTCTGACACAAGGCAATATCACCATCACAGTGCTTAAACTGTATACCCAAGTAATGATGCAAAAGCCCCAAATCATCCATCTTGAAAGTAGCATTCAAATCAGCTTTAAATTCAACAATATGTCTCTCATTTGGTCCAGTGATCAGCAAATCATTGACATAAAGAACCACAATCAGAAGTACATCACCCTCACGCTTTACATACAATGTGCTTTCTATTGGACTGTAACAAAAGCCTTGTTTGACCAAATGAGTGCCAGCTTTCTCATACCAAGCACGAGGAGATTGCTTCAACCCATACAAAGCCTTCTTACATCTGCACACTTTGTCCTCTTGTCCTTTTATGACAAAACCGCGAGGTTGCGTTACATAAACTTCCTCAAATATGTCACCATTCAAGAAAGAAGTAACAATGTCTCATTGATGTACTTCATTGATGCCATCCAATTTTCTGAATTCTGTGCTTCATCAAAAGATAGAGGCTCCTCAACACAGCCAAAGCATAACAATATGATGCATAAGATGCATAGCGAAAGCCTGAATGAGTACAACTAGACAAAGGTGCATCCAATTTACTGTCACGCAAAGTGTCCACCAGCCATTTTGGCATACCTCTAGCCTGCTCATTTTCAGCCCTTTCCTCATCAAGTACATCATGTACATCTACATCAACAATAGGCTGATCTACAACATTTTCAGAAACCCCCATAGGCTGTACATTTGCCTCATTAGAACTTACATTCGTATTTCCACCACTGAAAAGAGGCGTCATAAATGTCATTTGAGCTTATATTACTGTCTCTAGTACATGACAGCAAGGGATGAACAGAATCTTCCACAAACACTACATCCCTTGAAACCAGAATACGTTGTTTGCGGATCATACAACCTGTAACCTTTGCTTTCATCACTATAACCAACAAAAATACATTTGATAGCCTTATCATCCAATTTTATGCGTTGTGTTTGTGGCACCAAAGCATATGCCAAACAGCCAAAAATGCGCATGTGCTCAATAGAAGGCTTTCTATCATGCCATGCTTCATATGGAGTAATAGACTGCAAAGCTTTCGTAGGACACCTGTTTAGTACATAAGTGGCACACGTGATGGCCTCAAGCCAAAAAGAGTGCGGCAAATCTTGACTTTTGACCATACATCGTGCCATTTCCATAAGTGACCTGTTTTTCCTCTCAGCAACACCATTTTGCTGAGGTGTAGAAGGCACTATACATTGGTGTTTTATCCCACAACTAGCCAGAAATGCATTGAATTCATGAGACATATACTCCCCCCTTGATTGGAATGGAGGGTGCCCATAGTACATTTCGAGACATTTTCAGCCATAGCCAGAAATTGTTTGAAGCACATAAAAACTTCGAACTTCTCTTTAAGCGGAAATACCCATGCATGCCTTGAGTAATCATCAATGAAATTCACGAAGCAAAGGTAATTGCCCAAGGACGGAGTTTGCATGGGTCCACAAACATCACTATGCACAAGCTGCAACCTACATGTGGCCTGAACTGAACCATCCTTTGAAAATTTAGAACGCTGCATCTTACCCAAAATACAACCTTCACAAACATGTTTGACAGGTGCTTCAAGAGGAGGCAAAGAAGCAACCATATCATATTTTTGCAAACACAACAAACTAGCAAAATTCAGATGACCAAAACGTGCATGACAAAGTTTTGCATCTGAAATAGCTCTTGAATCTGCAACTGCATTTGCAAAATTTTGTCCGCACTTGTCATACAAAGTGAGCTTATACAACCCACGGCACAAAAGGCCAGATGCAACAATTTCATCACCAAAACTGAGATCATGAACTATACATCTGTCATCCACAAATTTGACTACAAGTCCAAGTCTAGCAAGTGTGGATACAAATAAGAGATTCTTCTTGATCCTAGGTACATAAAGTGCATCAACGAGTGTGAAGGAACCGCCATTTATAGTAGTAAGCACAATCTTTCCAACTCCCTAAACCGGAAAAGAGGCATTGTTGGCACAAGTGACTGAATTCCCATGAGGGACAGACTTGAGAGAGGTGAACAATTCACAATGTGAGGTAATGTGCTTTGTAGCACCACTATCGAAATACCACACATGTGCATCTGAAGCAACTAACAAGCATGCATCATGGACAGCACGATTGTAACTGCACTCTGCGCTAAAAGCCCATTCTGCATCAACAGCAGCAACACAATCCCTTTTCACAGAAGACTCAACAATGGCTACATTTGTAGTGGAACCAGCATTTGCAGTGGAACCACGCTCTTTCTTCTTAGCCTCTTTGGCCTTCAACTTAGGACAGGACTTGATCAAGTGATCATTAGCTTTACAATAATGGCAACATATTTTCGTTTTGCCCTTATCACCAAGATTTCCAAACGAATTGTTGCCAACAGAAGCATTAGGAACATAAGTTTTCCCACTCGCAGCAGAACCATAAGAAGTGGCTGCATTGCTGCTACCACCCTTTAAGACCATATTAGGTATTTTGGTAAAAATCTCACATTATGGGAATCTCCAAATCGACTAAATTCATGTAATTTGGGAATTTTCCACTTAAAGTGGGAAAAATTGAGGTGTGTGGTTAGTAAATAAAGTGAAAACCTCATAGGATTGTGGTGTTCATAAACACCAAAAGTCAAAAGGATGTACAACACATGGATTTGAATAATAACTACGAATTACATAAAACAAAGGAAGATACAAAAAAGATTTTGTTTACAAATTGACTAGTATAGTCACAATAGAAGCTCCACATAATTCTACTCCACATTAGATACCATATCTGAACTTTGATCCAAGTGTTTCTCTTCATGTTTCAATGGAGCCTATCTTGGACAAATGGTGGAGCATCCTTCTCTCCATGTTTCAATGGAGCCTAGCTTGGACAAGTGGTGGACCTTTGCTTCTCTCTATGTTTCAATAGAGTTAGCTTGGACAAGTGGTGGACCTTGGAACCAAACCCCCATGTAAAACCTATCATGGTCACTCCAAGTGGTGAGAAAGAATAACCTTTAATATATAGCCTTATAGGTTGGACAAGTGGTGGACCTTAACACCCATATATTCTTAATATAATGACATAGAGTGGAAAAGTGGTGAATCTTGAGACCAAACCACTCATGCTACTAGCGATAATCGCTTGGACAAGTGGTGGACCTTGAAAGTAAACCCCCCATCTACGAAATATCGTGGGTTTAAGGTATTTCGATGGAGCCTAGCATCTTGGAGACATGGTGCAGCTTGCTTCTCTTCATGTTTCAATGGAGCCTATCTTGGACAAATGGTGGAGCATCTTTCTCTCCATGTTTCAATGGACCTTAGCTTGGACAAGTGGTGGACCTTTGCTTCTCTCTATGTTTCAATAGAGTTAGCTTGGACAAGTGGTGGACCAAACCCCAATGTAAAACCTATCATGGTCACTCCAAGTGGTGAGAAAGAGCAACCTTTAAGATATAGCCTTATAGGTTGGACAAGTGGTGGACCTTAACACCCAAATATTCTTAATATAATGACATAGAGTGAAAAAGTGGTGAATCTTGAGACAAAACCACTAATTCTACTAGCGATAAGATCTTGGAAAAGTGGTGGACCTTGAACGTAAACCCCCCATGTTTCATTAGAGTTAGCTTCGACAAATGGTGGAGCATCCTTCTCTCCATGTTTCAATGGAGCCTAGCGTGGACAAGTGGTGGACCTTTGCTTCTCTCTATGTTTCAATAGAGTTAGCTTGGACAAGTGGTGGACCTTGGAACCAAACCCCCATGTAAAACCTATCATGGTCACTCCAACTGGTAAGAAAGAATAACCTTTAAGATGTAGCATTATAGGTTGGACAAGTGGTGGACCTTAACACACAGATATTCTTAATATAATGACATAGAGTGGAAAAGTGGTGAATCTTGAGAGCAAACCACTCATGCTACTAGCAATAATAGGTTGAACAAGTGGTGGACCTTGAATGTAAACCCTCCATGTACGAAATATTTTGGGTTAAAGGTATTTCGATGGAGCCTAGCATCTTGGAGACATCGTGCAGATTGCTTCTCTTCATGTTGCAATGGAGCCTATTTTGGACAAATGGTGGAGCATCCTTCTCTCCATGTTTCAATGGACCCTAGCTTGGACAAGTTGTGGACCTTTGCTTCTCTCTATGTTTCAATAGAGTTAGCTTGCACAAGTGGTGGACCTTGGAACCAAACCCAAATGTAAAACCTATCATGGTCACTCCAAGTGGTGAGAAAGAACAACCTTTAAGATATAGTCTTATAGGTTGGACAAGTGGTGGACCTTAACACCCAGATATTCTTACTATAATGACATAGAGTGAAAAAGTGGAGAATCTTGAGACAAAACCCTTCATGCTACTAGTGATAATAGCTTGGACAAGTGGTGGACCTTGAACGTAAACCCCCCATGTTTAAATAGAGTTAGCTTCGACAAATGGTGGAGCATCCTTCTCTCCATGTTTCAATGGAGACTAGCTTGGACAAGTGGTGGACCTTTGCTTCTCTCTATGTTTCAATAGAGTTAGCTTGGACAAGTGGTGGACCTTGGAACCAAACCCCCATGTAAAACATATCATGGTCACTCCAAGTGGTGAGAAACAACAATCTTGAGAGCAAACCACTCATGCTACTAGCAATAATAGGTTGAACAAGTGGTGGACCTTGAATGTAAACCCTCCATGTACGAAATATTTTGGGTTAAAGGTATTTCGATGGAGCCTAGCATCTTGGAGACATCGTGCAGATTGCTTTTCTTCATGTTGCAATGGAGCCTATTTTGGACAAATGGTGGAGCATCCTTCTCTCCATGTTTCAATGGACCCTAGCTTGGACAAGTGGTGGACCTTTGCTTCTCTCTATGTTTCAATAGAGTTAGCTTGCACAAGTGGTGGACCTTGGAACCAAACCCAAATGTAAAACCTATCATGGTCACTCCAAGTGGTGAGAAAGAACAACCTTTAAGATATAGTCTTATAGGTTGGACAAGTGGTGGACCTTAACACCCAGATATTCTTACTATAATGACATAGAGTGAAAAAGTGGAGAATCTTGAGACAAAACCCTTCATGCTACTAGTGATAATAGCTTGGACAAGTGGTGGACCTTGAACGTAAACCCCCCATGTTTAAATAGAGTTAGCTTCGACAAATGGTGGAGCATCCTTCTCTCCATGTTTCAATGGAACCTAGCTTGGACAAGTGGTGGACCTTGGAACAAAACCCCCATGTAAGGCATATCATGGTCATTCCAAGTGGTGACAAAGAACACCGTTTAAGATATACCCTTATAGGTTGGACAAGTGGTCGATCTTCACGCCCTGATCTTCTTAATATAATGACATAGAGTGGAAAAGTGGTGAATCTTGAGACCAAACCACTCATGCTACTAGGGATAATAGCTTGGACAAGTGGTTGAACTTGAATTTAAACCCCACATGTAAAAAATATCGTGGGTTTAAGGTATTTCAATGGATCCTAGCATCTTCGAGACATGGTGCAGCTTGCTTCTCTTCATGTTTCAATGAAGCCTATCTTCGACAAACTGTGAATCATCCTTCTCTCCATGTTTCAATGGAGCCTAGCTTGGATAAGGGGTGGACCTTTGCTTCTCTCTATGTTTTCATAGAGTTAGCTTGGACAAATGGTGGACCTTGGAACCAAACCCCAATGTAAAACATATCATGGTCATTCCAACTAGTGAGAAAGAATACCCTTTCAGATATAGCCTTATAGGTTGGACAAGTGGTCGACCTTAAAACCCCGATCTTCTTAATATAATGACATAGAGTGGAAAAGTGGTGAATCTTGAGACCAAACCACTCATGCTACTAAGGATAATAGGTTGGACAAGTTGTGGACCTTGAATGTAAACCCCCCATGTAATAAATATCGTGGGTTTAAGGTATTTCAATAGATCCTATCATCTTGGATACATGGTGCAGCTTACTTCTCTTCATGTTTCAATGGAGTCTATCTTGTACAAATGGTGGAGCATCCTTCTCTCCATGTTTCAATGGACCCTAGCTTGGACAAGTGGTGGACCTTGGAACCAAACCCCCATGTAAAACCTATCATGGTCACTCCAAGTGGTGAGAAAGAATAACCCTTAAGATATAGCTTTATAGGTTGGACAAGTGGTGGACCTTAACACAGAGATATTCTTACTATAATGACATAGAGTGAAAAAGTGGTGAATCTTGAGACCAAACCACTCATGCTACTAGCGTTAATAGGTTGGACAAGTGGTGGACCTTGAATGTAAACCCCCCATGTTTCAATAGACTTAGCTTCGACAAATGGTGGAGCATCCTTCTCTCCATGTTTCAATGGAGCCTAGCTTGGACAAGTGGTGGACCTTTCCTTCTCTCTATGAGAAGAATAGAGTTAGCTTGGACAAGTGGTGGACCTTTCCTTCTCTCTATGAGAAGAATAGAGTTAGCTTGGACAAGTGGTGGACCTTTGCTTCTTTCTATGAGAGAAGAATAGAGTTAGCCTGGACAAGTGGTGGACCTTGGAACCAAACTCCCATGTAAAACATATCATGGACATTTCAAGTGGTGAGAAAGAATACCCTTTAAGATATACCCTTATATGTTGGACAAGTGGTCGACCTTAACACTCAGATCTTCTTAATATAATGACATAGAGTGGAAAAGTGGTGAATCTTGAGACCAAACCACTCATGCTACTAGGGATAATAGCTTGGACAAGTGGTTGACCTTGACTTTAAACCCCACATGTAAAATATATCGTGGGTTTAAGGTATTTCAATGGATCCTAGCATCTTGGAGACATGGTGCAGCTTGCTTCTTTTCATATTTCAATGAAGCCTATCTTCGACCAATGGGGGATCATCCTTCTCTCCATATTTCAATGGAGACTAGCTTGGACAAGTGGTGGACCTTTGCTTCTCTCTATGTTTACATAGAGTTAGCTTGGACAAGTGGTGGACCTTGGAACCAAACCCCCATGTAAAATATAACATGGTCATTCCAAGTGGTGAGAAATACTACCCTTTAAGATCTAGCCTTATAGGTTGGACAAGTGGTCGATCTTGAAACCTAGATCTTCTTAATATAACGACATAGAGTGGAAAAGTGGTGAATCTTGAGACCAAACCACTCATGCTACTAAGGATAATAGGTTGGACAAGTGGTGGACCTTGAATGTAAACCCCCCATGTACAAAATATGATGGGTTTAAGGTATTTCAATGGAGCCTAGCATCTTCGAGACATGGTGCAGCTTGCTTCTCTTCATGTTTCAATGGAGCCTATCTTGGACAAATGGTGGAGCATCCTTCACTCCATGTTTCAATGGACCCTAGCTTGTACAAGTGGTGGACCTTTGCTTCTCTCTATGTTTCAATAGAGGTAGCTTGGACAAGTGGTGGACCTTGGAACCAAACCCCCATGTAAAACCTATCATGGTCACTCCAAGTGGCGAGAAAGAATACCCTTTAACATATAGCCTAATAGGTTGGACAAGTGGTGGACCTTAACACCTACACCTTCTTAAGATAATGACATAGAGTGGAAAAGTGGTGAATCTTGAGACCAAACCACTCATGCTACTAGGGATAATAACTTGGACAAGTGGTGACCATGAATTTAAACCCCACATGTACAAAACATCGTGGGTTTAAGGTATTTCAATGGATCCTAGCATCTTGGAGACATGGTGCAGCTTGATTCTCTTCATGTTTCAATGAACCCTATCTTGGAAAAATGGTGGATCATCCTTCTCTCCATGTTTCAATGGAGCCTAGCTTGGACAAGTGGTGGACCTTTGCTTCTCTCTATGTTTCAATAGAGTTAGCTTGGACAAGTGGTGGACCTTGGAACCAAACCCCCATGTAAAACATATCATGGTCATTCCAAGTGGTGAGAAAGAATACCGTTTAAAATATAGCCTTATAGGTTGGACAAGTGGTCGACCTTAAACCCCAGATCTTCGTGGACAAGTGGTGGACCTTGAATGTAAACCCGGCATGTATGAAATATCGTGGGTTTAAGGTATTTCAATGGAGCCTAGCATCTTGGAGACATGGTGCAGCTTGCTTCTCTTCACGTTTCAATGGAGCCTATGTTGGATAAATGGTGGAGCATCCTTCTCTCCATGTTTCAATGGAGCCCAGCTTCGACAAGTGGTGTACCTTTGCTTCTCTCTATGTTTCAATAGAGTTAGCTTGGACAAGTGGTGGACCTTGGAATCAAACCCCCATGTAAAACCTATCATGGTAACTCCAAGTGGTGAGAAAGAATAACGTTTAAGATATAGCCTTATAGGTTGGACAAGTGGTGGACCTTAACACCCAGATCTTCTTAACGTAATGACATAGAGTGGAAAAGTGGTGAATCTTGACACCAAACCACTCATGCTACTAGAGATAATAGGTTGGACAAGTGGTGGACCTTGAATGTAAACCCCCCATGTACGAAATATCGTGGGTTTAAGATATTTCAATGGATCCTAGTATATTGGAGACATGGTGCAGCTTGCTTCTCTTTATGTTTCAATGGAGCCTATCTTGGACAAATGGTGGAGCATCCTTCTCTCCATGTTTCAATGGACCCTAACTTGGACAAGTGGTGGACCTTTTCTTTTCTCTATATTTGAATAGAGTTAGCTTGGACAAGTAGTGGACCTTGGAACCAAACCCCGATGTAAAACCTATCATGGTCACTCCAAGTGGTGAGAAAGAATACCCTTTAAGATATAGCCTTATAGGTTGGACAAGTGGTGGACCTTAACACCCAGATCTTCTTAATATAATGACATAGAGTGGAAAAGTGGTGAATCTTGAGACCAAACCACTCATGCTACTAGGGATAATAACTTGGACATGTGGTTGACCTTGAATTTAAACCCCACATGTACAAAATATCGTGGGTTTAACGTATTTCCATGGATCCTAGCAGCTTGGAGACATGGTGCAGCTTGCTTCTCTTCATGTTTCAATGAAGCCTATCTTCGACAAATGGTGGATCATCCTTCTCTCCATGTTTCAATGGAGCTTAGCTTGGACAAGTGGTGGACCTTTGTTTCTCTCTATGTTTTAATAGACTTAGCTTGGACAAGTGGTGGACCTTGGAACCAAACCACTCATGCTACTAAGAATAATAGGTTGGACAAGTGGTGGACCTTGAATGTAAACCTGCCATGTACGAAATATCGTGGGTTTAAGGTATTATAGTGGAGCCTAGCATCTTGGAGACATGGTGCAGCTTGCTTCTCTTCACGTTTCAACGGAGCTTATCTTGGATAAATGGTGGAGCATCCTTCTCTCCATATTTCAATGGAGCCCAGCTTCGACAAGTGGTGGACCTTTGCTTCTCTCTATGTTTCAATAGAGTTAGCTTGGACATGTGGTGGACCTTGGAATCAAACCCCCGTGTAAAACTTATCATGGTAACTCCAAGTGGTGAGAAAGAATAACATTAAAATATAGCCTTATAGGTTGGACAAGTGGTGGACCTTAACACTGAGATCTTCCTAACGTAATAACATAGATTGGAAAAGTGATGAATCTTGCGACCAATCATGCTACTAGAGATAATAGGTTGGACAAGTGGTGGACCTTGAATGTAAACCCCCCATGTACGAAATATTGTGGGTTTAAGGTATTCCAATGGATCCTAGCATATTGGAGACATGGTACAGCTTACTTCTCTTCATGTTTCAATGGAGCCTATCTTGGACAAATAGTGGAGCATCCTTCACTCCATGTTTGAATGGACCCTAACTTGGACAAGTGGTGGACCATTTCTTCTCTCTATATTTTCAATAGAGTTAGCTTGGACAAGTAGTGGACCTTGGAACCAAACCCCCATGTAAAACCTATCATGGTCACTCCAAGTGGCGAGAAAGAATACCCTTTAAGATATAGCCTTATAGGTTGGACAAGTGGTTGACCTTAAAACCCAGATCTTCTTAATATAATGACATAGAGTGGAAAAGTGGTGAATCTTGAGACCAAACCACTCATGATACTAAGGATGATAGGTTGGACAAGTGGTGGACCTTGAAAGTAAACCCCCCATGTAAGAAATATCATGGGTTTAAGGTATTTCAATGGAGCCTATCATCTTGGATACATGGTGCAGCTTGCTTCTCTTCATGTTTCAATGGAGCCTATCTTGGACAAATGGTGGAGCACCCTTCTCTCCATGTTTCAATGGACCCTAGCTTGACCCTAGCTTGGACAAGTGGTGGACCTTTGCTTCTCGCTATGTGTCAATAGAGTTAGCTTGGACAAGTGGTGGATCTTGGAACAAAACCCCCATGTATAACCTATCATGGTCACTCCAACTGGTGAGAAAGAATACCCTTTAAGATATAGCCTTATAAGGTTGAACAAGTGGTGGACCTTAACACCCAGATCTTCTTAATATAATGACATAGAGTGGAAAAGTGGTAAACCTTGAGACCAAACCACTCATTCTACTAGGGATAATAGGTTGGACAAGTGGTGGACCTTGACTGTAAACCCCCCATGTACAAAATATCGTGGGTTTAAGGTATTTCAATGAAGCTTAACATCTTGGAGACATGGTGCATCTTGCTTCGCTTCATGTTTCAATGGAGTCTATATTGTACAAATGGTGGAGCATCCTTCTCTCCATGTTTCAATGGACCCTAGCTTGGACAAGTGGTGGACCTTTGCTTCTCTCTATGTTTCAATAGAGTTAGCTTGGACAAGTGGTGGACCTTGGAACCAAACCCCCATGTAAAACCTATCATGGTCACTCCAAGTGGTGAGAAAGAATAACCCTTAAGATATAGCCTTATAGGTTGGACAAGTGGTGGACCTTAACACCTAGATCTTCTTAATATAATGACATAGAGTGGAAAAGTGGTGAATCTTGAAACCAAACCACTCATGCTACTAGGGATAATAGGTTGGACAAGTGGTGGACCTTGAATGTAAACCCCCCATTGTTCAATAGAGTTAGCTTCGACAAATGGTGGAACATCCTTCCTCCATGTTGCAATGGAGCCTAGCTTGGACAAGTGGTGGACCTTTGCTTCTCTCTATGAGAAGAATCTTAAGACCAAACCACTCATGCTACTAGGGATAATAGCTTGGACAAGTGGTTGACCTTGAGTTTAAACCCCACATGTAAAATATATCGTGGGTTTAAGGTATTTTGATGGATCCTAGCATTTTGGAGACATGGTGCAGCTTGCTTCTTTTCATGTTTCAATGAAGCCTATTTTCGACCAATGGGGGATCATCCTTCTCTCCATGTTTCAATGGAGCCTAGCTTGGACAAGTGGTGGACCTTTGCTTCTCTCTATGTTTCTATAGAGTTAGCTTGGACAAGTTGTGGACCTTGGAACCAAACCCCCATGTAAAACATATCATGGTCATTCCAAGTGGTGAGAAATAATACCCTTTAAGATCTAGCCTTATAGGTTGGACAAGTGGTCGACCTTAAAACCTAGATCTTCTTAATATAACGACATAGAGTGGAAAAGTGGTGAATCTTGAGACCAAACCACTCATGCTACTAAGGATAATAGGTTGGACAAGTGGTGGACCTTGAACGTAACCCTTCCATGTACGAAATATCATGGTTTTAAGGTATTTCAATGGAGCCTAGCATCTTGGAGACATGGTGCAGTTTGCTTCTCTTCATGTTTCAATGGAGCCTATCTTGGACAAATGGTGGAGCATCCTTCTCTCCATGTTTCAATAGACCCTAGCTCGGACAAGTGGAGGACCTTTGCTTCTCTCTATGTTTCAATAGAGTTAGCTTGGACAAGTAGTGGACCTTGGAACCAAACCCCCATGTAAAACTTATCATGGTCACTCCAAGTGGCAAGAAAGAATACCTTGTAAGATATAACCTTATAGGTTGGACAAGTGGTGGACCTTAACACCCAGATCTTCTTAATATAATGACATAGAGTGGAAAAGTGGTGAATCTTGAGACCAAACCACTCATGCTACTAGGGATAATAACTTGGACAAGTGGTTGACCTTGAATTTAAACCCCACATGTACAAAATATCGTGGGTTTAACGTATTTCCATGGATCCTAGCATCTTGGAGACATGGTGCAGCTTGCTTCTCTTCATGTTTCAATGAAGCCTATCTTCGACAAATGGTGGATCATCCTTCTCTCCATTTTTCAATGGAGCTTAGCTTGGACAAGTGGTGGACCTTTGTTTCTCTGTATGTTTCAATAGACTTAGCTTGGACAAGTGGTGGACCTTGGAACCAAACCCCCATCTAAAACATATCATGGTCATTCTAAATGGTGAGAAAGAATACCGTTTAAAATATAGCCTTATAGGTTTTTCAAGTGGTCGACCTTAAAGCCCAGATCTTCTTAATATAATGACATAGAGTGGAAAAGTGGTGAATCTTGAGACCAAACCACTCATGCTACTAAGGACAATTGGTTGGAAAAGTGGTGGACCTTGAATGTAAACCCGCCATGTACGAAATATCGTGGGTTTAAGGTATTTCAATGGAGCCTAGCATCTTGGAGACATGGTGCAGCTTGCTTCTCTTCACGTGTCAACGGAGCCTATCTTGGATAAATGGTGGAGCATCCTTCTCTCCATGTTTCAATGGAGCCCAGCTTCGACAAGTGGTGGACCTTTGCTTCTCTCTATGTTTCAATAGAGTTAGCTTGGACAAGTGGTGGACCTTGGAATCAAACCCCCATGTAAAACCTATCATGGTAACTCCAAGTGGTGAGAAAGAATAACGTTTAAGATATAGCTTTATAGGTTGGACAAGTGGTGGACCTTAATACCCAGATCTTCTTAACGTAATGACATAGAGTGGAAAAGTGGTGAATCTTGAGACCAAACCACTCATGCTACTAGAGATAATAGGTTGGACAAGTGGTGGACCTTGAATGTAAACCCCCCATGTACGAAATATAGTGGGTTTAACGTATTTCAATGGATCCTAGCATATTGGAGACATGGTGCAGCTTGCTTCTCTTTATGTTTCAATGGAGCCTATCTTGGACAAATGGTGGAGCATCCTTCTCTCCATGTTTCAATGGACCCTAACTTGGACAAGTGGTGGACCTTTTTTTCTCTCTATATTTCAATAGAGCTAGCTTGGACAAGTAGTGGACCTTGGAACCAAACCCCCATGTAAAACCTATCATGGTCACTCCAAGTGGCGAGAAAGAATACCCTTTCAGATATAGCCTTATAGGTTGGACAAGTGGTTTACCTTAAAACCCAGATCTTCTTAATATAATGACATAGAGTGAAAAAGTGGTGAATCTTGAGACCAAACCACTCATGCTACTAAGGATAATAGGTTGGACAAGTGGTGGACCTTGAAAGTAAACCCCCCATGTAAGAAATATCGTAGGTTTAAGGTATTTCAATGGAGCCTATCATCTTGGATACATGGTATCATTATATTAAGAAAAATTGGGTTTCCATATCTAAATGGATATTTGCTTGGATAAGTGGTAGACCTTGAGACCTAAATACCCATTCTACACTAGAGCATTGGTTAAGCCTTATGCACTTCAAGCATACCTTTAACAACAAGTAGTAGTTATTAGTTGACTTAAGTCTAGTTGAACTCCATGGTATTGAGACTAAGAGAGAGTGTAGCATAAAAAAGAGTCAGGATTTTAATTTGACTTTCTTTCTATTAATGAGTAGATCATAGATGGATTTTGGTATCTAATAAAACCTTAGGGTAGACAATGTAAAACTCATGTCTATTGTTGTGTTTGCATTAAGTATTCTTGTTCTTTAATTTCAGAATCATTATAGAAAAATGGATTGGCTATATGCTGGCATAAATTGAAGAAAACTATTGAATTACCCATCCAACCTCCTCCAAGACCTTGTCCAAGGAATGAATCACCTCCTTATCACCTACCACTTGCTTTCAAGGAGATCAAAAGAGTACTTATCTTGGATCTAGAGGGGTTACTTCTCAAGACAATTGAAATGAAACATGGAGATTCTATGCGAGCTTGGGCTCAACACATGCGACTTGTGGAGGATAAAGATGAAGTTTATCATGTGGTGCGACCAGACGCACAAAGTTTTTTGGATATTTGTGATGAATACTTTGAGCTATGGATATGGAGTTGCTATAACTTAACAAGGGTGCAACGTATCACACAAAAATGTTTTCCTGAGCAGTATACCAAGTTCAAGGTGTTTATGAGTAACAAAAATTGCCAAAATCCAAATATCATGTTAGGATTTACAAGGGTTTATCACAAAAATTTGAGTGATATTTGGAAGATATTTGAGGATTTGGATGCAAACAATACCTTAATTTTTTATGACACTCCATATAGGGTGATGTGGAACATGCCAGGGACATATCTTATATTTCCAAAGATGTGGAGGCAAACTTCCGAGCAACTTCAAAACTTCTTGCAGAGAACCATAATTCCATGGTTGGTAGGATGGTTGTATGCAAGAGATAAGAGAGTTTATACATACAACACAATTGTAAATCAGTATAGTGATTCTGAGACAAATTATGTCCTTGGTATGTACTTGTCAACACGAAAGCATTGAATAAATATGGCCATAAGATGCTTTTTTTATTCTAGTGTGTATCTTTCAACATTTGTATAATTTGATATAATCTTTTTTATAAAAAAACAAAGGTGTGTCAATTTTATGAACACTTCAATGGAGTGCACCCTACTCTAAGGGGACTTCAATGTACTATTGGAGTGCATCCTATTGTAAGGGGACTCTGATGTATTGCTAGAGTACACCCAAATTTTTGGGGACTCATTTTTTATTTGATTGGGGCCTATGTTGGGTCATATAGTAAAAGAAATTCATTTTTTGTCAATTCATATCGAGGTTGCATTTATTTGTAACTATGAGAGAATTGATGTTTGATGTCAAAATAAAACTTGTAAGTGTGGATTAGAGAATTCATGGACTTTAAATATGTGAGAGGGATCTTTTTCTTGGGCACAAATGTTTGCTTCAAGAATTTTGTCATTACATACTTTATGTGAAAGAGTTTTAGAACCTAAAAGAATTTGAAAAGAAAACTATGGAATCTAAGTGCATGTATTCTTGAATGGCTTGAAAGTTGATGTATACATGCATGTCGCCTTTAGATCTGACAAGATGCAAAGCTAGAATTCTTGGACGTTACCTTTGTCAATTTGGTAATAACATATTTAACTTTCTTTTCTTATGGGTGGAAAATATATTATTATGTGCATTTGGAACCTAATTGCTTGACCTTCAAACCAAGATTCCTATGTTATTTTTTCATATACTTTTTCGTAATGAATTAAGATTGTGGATACAAGGTCCACCACTTGTTCAAGCTAGATCTAAGAAAGTATATATACTGAGTCTTCAAACTAGTAAACCAAGGGAAGAGAGAAGCAGGGTCCATCACTTGTCCAAGCTCATCTCCAGACAACATAGAGAGATGTTAGGTCTACTAATTGTCCAATATAGTCATGGAGAAATGATAGAACGTTGATCCACTTATCCAACCTATCATCTTTAGTAAAATGGGAGGTTTGGCCTTAAGATTCACCATGTAACCAACCTATACTTCATTGTATTATGAAGAGTAGAAAAGCAAAGCTCCACCACTTGTCTAAGGTAGTTCCAAAATCAACATGGAGAGAAGCAAGCTTCACCATTTGTCCAAGATAGGTTCCATAAAAATATGGAAAACCTCATATATGTTGTACATGGAAGCTTTTTTCCAAGGTCCACCACTTGTCCAAGCTAGGATCCATTAAAACATGGATAGAAACAAGGCTCCACCACTCGTCCAACCTTTATAGCTGCAAAGTGTACCGGTTGTCTAAACTAAGCATGGGAAAATAATAGAAGGTCCACCACTTATCCAATATATTATCTCTAATAGCATGGGAGGTTTGGTCTCAAGATTTAGGAATTGGCTAACCTGTATTTCATTGTATTATGATGAATTTGGTTTTAAAGTCAACTACTTATCCAAGCTATAAGTTTATATCTTGAATGGTATTCCTTTCCATCACTTAGAAAACCAATGATATGTTGTACATGGGGGGGTTTGTTACAAGGTCCACCACTTGTCCAAGCTAGTTTCATTGAAACATGGATGAAGGCAAGCTCCACCATTTGTTAAAGCTAGACTCCATTGAAATCTAGAAAATCCATGCTATGTTGTACATGGGGTTTTTGTTTTAAGGTCCAACACTTGTCCAAGCTAAGCTCCATTGAAACATGGAGAGGAGAAACACTCCACCACTTGTCCAAGCTAGGAAACATTGATAGTAGTTGGTTTAGTTTGAAGATCCACCACGTGTCTAAGCTAACTCTATTGAAACATAGAGATAAGCAAAGGTCCACCAATTGTCCAAGCTAGGCTCCATTGAAACATGGACAGAAGCAAGCTCCACCATTTCTCCAAGATAGGCTCCATTGAAACATGGAGAGAATCAAAGGTCCACCATTTCTCCAAGCCAGGCTCCAGTTGTCCAACCTATAAGGTTATATCTTAAATGGTAATCTTTATAATCACTTGGAATACCCATGATATGTTTTACACTTGGAATACCCATGATACCACTTGTCCAAGCTAGTCTCCATTGAAACAAGGAGAGAAGCAAGCTCCATCATTTCTCCAAGATAGGCTAGCCTGGATAAGTACACCTTGAAACCAACCTTCCTATGAGGCAATAGAGCATATGCTACATATTTTATGTATGCCCCATGCCTCAAATTAAGAAGTTATAGATTAGAAGTGGACCTTGCTTGAATGTCACATGCAATAAATTAAGGAAAAATAGCCAAGTGGATTGTATTCCTCAATGGATCCTTGCTTTCACAAGTTGTGAACCTTGAGTTACTTTTACATTAACTTGGACAAGTGGTGGACCTAGAAACCAAGCTCTCCATGTTGGGATAAGTTGTAGGTAGGACAGTAGAACATAGACAACGATAATGGATGCAATATACTCGTCTTCTAATAATCCAATTGATTGAAACCATGGTATTTTAGTTGTTTTCATTGTGTATTGTATGTGCATAAAGTGGAATGAGACCTTAATAAAACTCAAATTTTTTACAAAATCTCTATATTTTGTACATGATATATTGAAAGTTGTCCAACCTGGGAATTGGGATTTTCCCACAGGTCGACGGAATGCTTTGATCAGAGGCATTCTAATGTGGACCATGCATGACTATCCCAGACTAATAGAATGCTAAGGTGATTTACACTTAACTCAAACACTATAAATCTTGGTTTTTCTCAAGCTTATCTATTGTGGCGTGAGCTTTCTGCCCCTACTCGCGCTCTGGCTGCCTCCTTTTGTTGCTTCCACTTGTTGGGATTCTCACGCGCTACTTTCTTTGTATTCTTCCAATCTTCTTTGGCCAGCCAATTTGGTCTGTTCCACCCATGCTTAATTGCTTTTTGCACTTCGGAACGCTTGTGCTTGCAGTATTCACGCATTCGAACCTTCATCAGGTCTTCATTGAAGCGGTCATCCCGTGTTGAAACGAGAAACTCGTCATGCAGCATGCTGATGACTCTGTCTTTTAAATCACTTAGTATTTCACTCCAGGTGTTTAGTATGTAGTGTCTAAACACCTGAGAGCAAAGACCGTGCTTGCGCGAAATCACCTTCTTGCCTTCATCATCCAAGATGATGCCGCCGTTGAAGTCGACGGAGTAAAGCAAGCCCTCTTGCCGATGACGCGTGAACCTGGGTGTCCCGGCACGGGTCTCTAGCGGCCTGTCGATGGGGGTACGGACGTTAGGTGTCTCCATTGGAGTCTGAGCCCCGAAGCGAGGAGTGTCAACTGGAGTGACTCCTGAAGGAGTAGCTAGTGGTGTGTGGCTGCTAGGAACGGTCGTCAACCGTGCAACACCTGGTGTAGATGGCGATGCCGTGGCTGGTGTGGGGGTGGGCAAAGAAGGGGAGGGTAAAGAGCCTCATCGAACATGAGGCGGTGTCGAGGCATCGGCGGCGGCATCTCCACAACAACCGTCGCCACCACCACTAGAGCGCCAATGCTTAGACGAGTGTGAAGATCATCTCGTCGACACCGAAGCTCGAAGCGTGCTGAATGCTCTGAAATAGAGGGAGACGCTAAAGGAGTAGGAATGCGTGATGGTGCTCCAGAGCGATGACGCTCCACGTACCACTATCTCTACTGGGGTGACAAAGAAGAAAGAAACTCATTATCATCCATACCTGCATTAAACACATGAACATTTAATCTTAATATTGAATGAATGGAGAAGAAAACATGGACAAGTAGAGAGAGAGAGAGAGAGAGAGAGAGAGAGAGAAAGAGAGAGGGGACTCATAAAGGGGAAGGGATTCCTATGTAGAGAGATTTCGTTGAATTTCTGTGAATTTGTAAAAGCACCGCACTCTGGGTGCAATGGAGACTGAAGTTGCATCGCGAAGGTCTGCTCATAGAAGTTGCTTGCCACACCACTAAATCTAATTGATCGGGTGAAAGAGACGTTGAGAAGCAGTAGTAGTGTTTCTTAGTGTCTCTTTCACCCGATCAGCTAGATCTAGCGGTGGGACGAGCAGCATCTATATTGAGCAGACCTTCGCGATTGCAGCTTCAGTCTCCATCCCACTCGGAGCGCAGTGCTCGTCGTCCCTGCTTATGAGAACATACCTAGAGCATACGTACCTTGAGTGGATGCAAAGACCATCAAATACAATGACGCAATGACGCATATAGACAAAAATGGACAAAAAGCCACGTGAATATAATATATATTATAAAATGGAGCTAAATTGTTCAAATACAATATTTATGGCTTTAAGAGGTCGTCACTCTCTCATCCTCGCAAAGCTCAGCATAACTTCCTATATCTATATAGAGCTCTCCGTTTAAAAAGATGTCCTCCGTTTCATTTTGTAGATCCTCTGCATGCACCCCATAGAGAGTGGCAACTTGATGCTCGTCTGGCACCACCTCAGTGGCTTCTGACTGAGCATCTTCTCCGATCTCCTCCATTGATGCCGATGTGATTGACACATGGTAGCCTTCATACGTTCGTGCACTATGAGGGGCTACCTCTATGACATACCACCAGTTTGATGCATACTTTGTAGGATGAAATATCACCTGCAGAGCCACATAACTTACATGAGAGCTTCCAAGCACATAACTTCTAAAATTGGATGTTAACTATTTACATACTTACTTGTTCACAATGCTCGGGTAGTATGAAAGTGTCTCTTAGGTCAGTCCATTTCTTAGTTCAATCCACCTCAAGAAAACCAGACCCTCTATACATAGTAGCGTTGCGACCCTCCATTTCTAAGGTCAACCCTGGCTTCTAAAGTATCTTTCTTGCTGGTCAGATGGTCCCATAGCAAATTACCCACATTCTTGAATATGTGCATTGGATCGAGCAAGTGATTGATCATGAGTCATGGCAATATGGTAACTCGTACCATAGAGAGAGTCTCTTCATCCCTGGGGGCAAACCGTCATCACACATCTCCTTCTGCTCTAACCATGCTTGTGCAGAAATCCTCGATGGATCTCTTCCCAAAAAGCCGTCGCGTAACACATGATTCTCTGGAAGATATGCTTGATGACCTTCGTAGATTTGCTTCTTCAATGAGGGCGCCCAACGTGCATTCAGTCTAGGTCCACATGTGACACATGCTCTGTATCCGCTTGCTTGAAGCCCTACATGTATACACATGATAATAGATAAGCTTGAGAAAATGATAATAGATAAGCTTGAGAAAATAGAAAATATACACATGATAATAGATAAGCTTCAAAAAAACCAAGATTTATAGTGTTTGAGTTAAAGTGTAAATCACCTGAGCATTCTGTTAGTCCGGGATAGTCATGCATGGTCCACATTAGAATGCCTCTGATCAAAGCATTCCGTCGACCTGTGTGTCGGCTCATATCCACCACTTCTATGCCAATCCACAATTATTGTAGCTCTTCCAATAGTGGACGAAGATACACATCCATATTCTTCACTTTATATCGCCCCGACACAATTAAGCTTAGCCATAGGTGCCCCTTCTTCGTAGTCAACCACGGGAGAATGTTGTAGTTGACAATGACAACGGGCCATACACTGTAAGATGTTGATCTTTGACCAAATGGATCTACGCCATCCATAGCCAGGCCTAGGCGCAAATTTTGAGCTTCCCTGGCAAAATCCAACCATGTTTCATCTATATGTTTCCAGGTTGCGCAATTTGAAGGAATCCGTAGCACACCATCTGAAGATTTATTCTCCTCATGCCATGATGCTAGGGTGGCCATGGACTTACATTCGAAGAAATGCTTGATGTGAGGAAGCAAAGGAAAATATCGCAAAACCTTTTGTGGAATTTGTGTTCCGTGAAGATCTATTCGATATATCTCGGAATCACATTTTGGACACTTCTCCATGTCTATGTATTCCCCTCTGAAAAGAATGCAGTCGTTAGGACAAGCGTGGATTGAATTGTAATCCATCCCCAAGTTTCGTAAGATCTTTCTTGCTTCCTCTCTGGAATCTGGCATCATATTATCAGTTGGCAGTATGTGCTCTTGAGCAATCTACACAACGAAAAAAATATGGTACAATTGTGTAAAAATCTATCAGATCATTATACATCTAGAGGCTTTTATTAAAGTAAACACATTGTAATAGATCACTTGAAAAGCACTGTGACGCTAGTGTCACTCCATCCAAACTTTGTCTGCATGTTGAGAAGAACCAGGATCACCTTCAATCTAGACACACGTGCTCCATCATACAATGGCGTATCGGCTTCACTTTTCATATCATCATAGCTAAGCATTTCTGAAACCATGATCATCTCGATCATTTCATCGATCTCGAGCTCAAATGTGGTCTGCATGATCATCCCCCGAGCTGTCAAAGGCTATATCTTGTGGCCTCACAAATACTGCTTGACCAAAGAGCTTGCGAACACGTCTATTGGGTTGCAAGATTGCTGCTTGTTGGCCAGCATCAGAGTCCGAGGAGTTATAATTGGCAACAACTCGATCTATAATAGATGGATCGAACTCGCCAAATTCGTGAACTTGCTGCAAAGAAACACGTCTTGTCCGTCGCACATCATGCTTGCATTGATTACAAGGACATAAGATCGTCATTGAGAGATAGATGTTTCGGTTGGACGACCCCACATCCTCGTCACTACTCATAATGAGGGTAAAAACCTTATAACCTGCACAACAATTTTAATCTTTTATTAGCATTCTCCGGCTTTTATCTCTCTCTCTCTCTCTCTCTCTCTCTCTCTCTCTCTCTCTTTGTTCACACTGTAAACTACTTCACATTCTCTAGTCATGTTCAATCCCCACACACCTCGGTCTAGAGGTGCATGGAGACCCCACGGAGATCAGAACCACCGGGTTATAATCTCGTCTTTATTGGTCAATGCCTATATTTGTGGGTACAAAAAATCTACACACCCAATCTACATGATAGTGCATGTAGTGGACAAAACCCCTTTGCCTCTTCTCTAGCGGTAGCATTTCAGAGCATCTTAACATCTTTTCACAGTAGATCTTCGTTCGAGGGATTACTTAACACATTACATGTTGGCCTCCAATCTGAGTATCATGCCGTGAAAGCTTTCCAGCTTAAGGTCGCATCCATAGAGAGGAAGAGAGGGATCACCGTTCGTCTAACTCTATTTTTTTTACCGTAATCTCGAAGGTAGACTCTAATATAAAAACTCAATCCAAAATCTAATCTTAAATCTAACCTAATTGAACATGTGGTGATTCGCTCCATTGAAGGGTAAAAGACATACCAATGGGGCTACTAGCTGCGTAGATGTGAATGGGTGTTGACCGCTGGGTCAACAACACAACATAACTCAAGTTTCGTACCAAAGTCTTATCTTTTGCGAGTTATGAAATGCTCAGGATTATGGCTATAAACGTCATTTGTAATGAGTAGTTATTCTAGTTTCAGAAGCCGGGGTGCAATGGCACTTCCAGATTGTAAATACAAAGCCATTTGACCCTTTCAACCCCATTTTTGGTTAAACCTAAGGTAGCCTTAGTATATAAGGTACCTAGGTCATTTTGTAAAGGGGACTTTTATCATAATCAAAACTTAGCGCTGCCGTCTACTGTGTGTGAGAGAGAAAGAGAGTGAGCGTGAGCTTCATCCTCTCGCTACGCCCGGCTCGCTCAACACATTGGAGATCCGACTGCACCATTGTTGTAGGCTCGAGGAGAGCTACGCGACAACGCCAAGCATTCCACGCGAGACGAAGTGCACACGCCGACGCATCTACGAGCTATTTATGACCGTAAGTGTATCAAACGATTTCTGTTTTCTACGTGCTAGTAGTCTATAGAATTGTGGCGACATAAGCTACGCATTGGTACTCATAAATTTCAGTTTCGGGCACTTTCAAAATTCTGCTCTGTCATCCTACGCGTTTTCCGTAGATGGGTTTAGAGTGAGGGTTTTGAGTGTAGAAGCTTAGGGACATGTGTATCCTAGTGAGGGGATGGTGTTCCTTAAGTTTCGTATGAATCTGGCATGATTAGGTGAGTTACCTTCCGTATGTGTGTATGTGGCTAGGTGGTGTAGTTGAGAGCAGTGAGGTTCTTGATTGCGGTTTAGTTGGCCTTCCAGAGTGTTGTATGTGTAGGATGGTCTTAGCCTGACAAGCTAAAGAGATTTCCTCCGTGTGCCTATCGTGTCATCTGTGTTCTTGATTGACATTATGTTGATCTAGGTAGTTTTTGCATGCACTTCATGGGTGTGTGAGTCGCTCCCGTCCAACATTGGCGCCGCTTCCGGGGACACAAGGACCTAAGTAGGTTTTCTACTAACACTCGTGTGATGGTTGCTTGATTTAGTTTCGGCTAAAGAAAGCGTTTTTCTTAAGTGGATCCGGAAGAGGATATTCCGCGATCAAGTGGATAGCCAGGAAGCGTGTGTCTTGCCGAGGGTCTGCGACTAGATAGGTTTAGTTAGGATTTGTGGATTAGAGTAGTTGTTGGTGGTCGAGTGATTTGTGAGGTGATAAAAGCGTTTACGAGTCCGTGTGTGGCAGTGAAGCGTTTTTCTACTCATAGATGCAAAACCCCATATGATTTGTAGGAGTAGCTTTAGGTAAGTGATCCGATTCTGATCTAGAGCTATGCACCATTGAATTATTTGCTAAAGTGCTTGATTGCATTTGAATCATGGAAAAGTGTGATTTTGAGGGTAAAAATGCATTAAACAAGCTTTTGTGGACATTTTTGTATGACTGACTGATGTTGTGCATATAAAAGAGCATTTGCAAGGGTTCTGTGAAGAAAACCTGCAATTCTATAAACATAGACATCCTACGCGTAGGATGTCTCAAGGGGATTATGGAGACCAAATTTGAAAATTCTGACTGCACCAGTGGGTTCAGAGGGTAGGTTTTACCCTAGTAACATATTGACTTGGGTGTTTTCCCCTATTTTTGTTGACCAAAAGCCAAAAGGCGGAGTCAGAAAACGTAAAATTTCAGCAAAGTCTTAATTGAGTGATTTTTGCATGTTTTTGCAATTGTGAAGCATACTTGCAGTTGCTGAGAGCATAAGGAAGCATCAGAGACACTTCAGTCTCAAAAAATCAGCAGTAGACATCCTACACATAGGATGTCTACAGGGTGAACTGGTGGAAATTTTGTAATTCCAAGTTGACTAGTGTGTTCAGAAGGTAGGTTTTACCCTATTTTCACCTGGAAAGTGGAAATTTGACCAAATTTTAACAGATGCAAGCCAAAAGACGAGAATTGCCAGACATCCTACCCAAATTGTGTCCAAGGCCTAATTTTGAGACCAAACCATAGGATGACTCCAAAGGCATGTTCTAAATGTTGTATTGAGTGCATGTGATAAATTTCATCTCATTTGGGTAAGAAAATTGGGTTCAAAGAGAACTTTAGCACTTTTGGCTGAAAAAGGCAAGAACAGCTAAAATTTGGGACTTTTGAAATCCAAACCAAAATCTAAGCATACCACTGGGTTGCTGACATCAAGGGAAAGCTGTGGGACAAGTCTGGGGTCAAACGGGCCAAAAAGACATCCTACGTGTAGGATGTCTTCTGTGTGATTTTGGACTCTAAACAAAATTCTGAGCATACCACAGTGATCGGCACCTTAAGGAGAGTCTGTGGTTCAAATTTGGGGCAATTCTGAGCAGTTAGACATCCTACGCGTAGGATGTCTAAGGCATGATTTAGAGGCCAAATTCAAATTGTGGACATAGCAGGGTGTTGTATTGCCTTAGGCAAGCCTCCTAGTCAAATTTGGTCCAATTTGGAGTTGATTTGACTTGGGAATTCATCAGAACGGACATCAGGCTTCTGGAACAGATTCTTGATCATTTGACCAACCTATAGGTGTCAGAATCAAAAAGTAAAAATAGATGTGAGTTTAGCACATCAAGGGGAAGCTACAGTGCAAGTTTGAGCTGAAACAGAGGAAAAAAACATCCTACGCGTAGGATGTCTCCAGCTTGATTTAGGACTCCAAACCAACTTATGAGCACACCATTGTGATCAACACGTCAAGGAGAAGCTGGGGTGAAAATTTCAAGTCATTCTAAGCAAAAAGACATCCTACGCGTAGGATGTCTCAAGGCCATTTTTAGGTCCAAATTAAAATCTGAGCATACCATTGTGTTGCTGGACTTAAGGGGAGTCTCTGGACCAAATTTTGTTAAATTCTGAGCATATAGACATCCTACGCGTAGGATGTCTCTAGGCCAGTTTTAGGGTCCAACTGTACTTTTGACCATACAAGAGTGTTCACAGTCTCACAGAGATCCCAAATCTTTTTTCAAAATTGAATTTGGACTCATTGACCATTCTAAACTGCATTTCATTGTTTTGGCCATAACTTTCACAAACGGTATCGGATTGAAAAAGTTTTTATATCAAAACGTAGCCTGAGAGCGGCTCTACAGATCTTAGAGCAAAACTTGAACTAAATGTATGCCTATGGCAACCATTTAGGTCAACTTTGAAAAAAAAAACGTCGTTTGAGGCCTCAAAATTCATCCGCAAGTTAGGGGTGTCTAAAAGCGACAATTTGCAAGAATTGTGACGAAACGGTTGCGGTTTTGGACATAGTTTCGACTTTTCCCTAACCAAAGCACTTGAACACAGTGGACTAAGTCTACTTGAACCAAGCAAAAGCTCTTAAGCCCAGAAATCATGTCTACCTTAGATTCAAACGCAACTTACACAAGCTTGGAGATCCCGACGATAGAGGAATATCCTCCCACAATGGATCTTCCAAACTTGCAATTGATAAAGACCCATCTTGTTGAGAGAGTTTGGATGATTGGTCATGAGAGTGAAGAACTATATAGATACATTGACGACAATGAGGTCAGTCTTTATAGGTGCTCAGATCCATACCTAGAAGAGATAACGGATTACAAGCTCCTATATGTCTACACATATGGAGTCGACTGTCAATGGAGATCTATAGTTGTCAACAAGTATGGACGAGAATACAGAGTTGTAGAAAGCACAAATCCACAGACTGTACTAGAAAGAGGTGGATATTTGGTCAATGAAGGACCACAAATGCCTCCACCAAACACGAGAATTCCTATAGGAATTCCAAGAAGAGAGCCACCAAGATTCCCTTCAAGAGCGATAACGAGAGAAGGATTGGGACAGTCTCTGGTTAGACTTGTAGACAATCGACGAGTTAAACCATCCCAAGTCCAGAAATGGGTAAACAGAAAATACTCCGGAGATAAAGATCCAAGAGATCACGTAGCAGCTTTTAGAAGAGTTATTAGAGCAGAGGAAGTTTCAGATTTTGCGACACAGTTTGCGGGATTTGGATTGACTCTAGAAGATGATGCGGCTACATGGTTCGACTCGGTGGAAAAATGGGATTTTGAGACCCTAGATGAGGTGTTTGAGGAGTTTATTGAAGAATTCTCGCCAAAAGGCATTGCTCACAATACGGTCTCGCAAATCCATAGATTCAAACAGAAAGAGGATGAATCAGTACGCAAAGCATCATTACTGCTCAAGAGATATGTTAAGCTCTGTCCGAGAGCGGAATTACCTACGCAAGCACGACTGATGCTGATCATTATCCAGGGAATGAGACATGAGGGCCTTCAGAAGGATCTGCATATGATAAGGAGGATGATGCTAAACGAGTTGATCAAAGAAGCTCTTTATCTAGTGGATAATTGTGAGACATACAAAGAAAAGGACTCAAAGAGTCAAGGAGATGACACATCCTCTCAGCACAGTGTTTCACAGATAAGTGAGTCCATTGCCAAGCCAACGGCACCTATTGATCAAGAAAAGCTTATCGACGACTTGGTGAATAGGTTGATTCCTCTTGTAAGGTCTGATTCGGGAGAGCCGAAGTGGTGTGAAATTGAGAGAAAATGGATGAACCATACGGGGGAAGAGTGCTATTATAGCATGGAAAATGCTAGGGAGAGGTATGTACAACATGTTCCAAAAGAACCTACTCCACCTAGATACATTACACGGAATGCGCCAGGACTAGTAGGAGTTTTAAGGCCACAGCTTGTCTTAGGACAACAACCTCCGCTGCCAGGTGCTAGAATGTCGGTAGACATGAGATACATGTCAATGATGGAAGCATCAAATAAACCAACGCCAGTACCAGTTACAATGTGGTATAGCAACCAAAGTGAGTACTACCCTTCGGAGCAACAAAATGTGAGAGAAACACATGGAGTGGTGAGGCCAGTACAACCTCCACCTCCTGGGTTTCAGTCGAAAGAAAGAAGGTATGAAATGGACGAAAGGACATTGCGATTCATTGCAAATAACGGCTTATCTAGGTCAAAGCTTGCTTATAGCCAAAAGGAAATGCTAAAAGAATCTCCTCAACCAGAGACAGATTGTCACAAAAGTCGTGACAACCACTTGGTCAAACAATGTCCTCATACGGAGATCACTGAAGTAAATGCCTATTGTCTTGAGTGTGGCATCACTCACTTGATCCCCGATTGCCGGAAAAAACCAAACCAAATCAAGAAAATCACGACAAATGTATCAGGGATTGTTCAGCTACCTAGTAGCTTAGAAAATAAAAATGTCGTACCAATTCAAGTGGTTACGAGAGCACAAGCTCAAAAGAAAGCTGATGAGAATCCAGAGACAAAGAACATGAAAAGTGACATGAGTCCAAAGACAGATGATGGACCAAAGACAGACGCACCTAGTCAGAAAACCAAGAGCAAACGAAATAGTTGGAAAGGTAGAAAGACTAGGATGAAAGCATGCAGGGAACGAGAGCAAAAATCCCTAGCTGAGACTTACCGAAGCTGAGGAGAAGATAAAACAACATGAGGAAAAGGAGGCACCTTCTCTTACACAGATGGTTAAACCTCTAGAAGAACCATCCACGGATGAGAAACCGAGAAGTGCTAGTTCAGGAGGATCTGTGTTGGTAGAGAAGGTTAATGAGATATTAGATGCCCTCTTGAAAACCTATGATGTGATGCTAAAAAACAACCAAACCCAAGAACACAGGTGGATGACATATACCTATGCGGAACTAGAAAAGCAAAGGTTTGAACTGTGCAAGAAAATGATTCAAACAGCCCAAGCTTTACTAGAACCACCACTTACAAAACTTGAGGATGTGATCTGTGTCATGCCTACACACGTAATCCCACCAAACCAGGAACTAAAAGAGCCAGATTCTAGTCATGAACACAGACCAAACCTCAAAGACCTAGCATTAGAACCAAGGATAGTACTGAATACCAAGGATAACTCTTCCGAGGGATTTCATCAAGCTATACCTGAGGATTGTAAAGAGATAGATGGTCTTGACGAATTGTGGAAACAAGTCAGAGAGTCCAATGAAGCCGATGACCTAAGAAGACGAGTAGACAAGATTGGTGATGAACGAGGAGTGTTTCTACCACCAATAGAGGAATTTGAAACTGGATCTCAAATGAATCTAGACGTGCGATCGTATTGGGGTGACAAAGGATCTGTACAATCTATGGATAGTCAACCCCATTCACTAAGAACACTACCGTCCTACATGGGAGAGTACGAGACCAAGTCAGATGTGGTTGCAGTCCCATCACAGAGACTGTCTCCCAACAAGGCCATCGATTCAAAGGGGCTAGTAGATATTCTATCTACCCCAGTCACCTGTACAATAATGTTAGCCGAGTTGCTCAGAATAAGACCAAACATGTGGGCTATGTGGGTAAATGTCTAGAGAAATTTGGTGTAAAAACCCCAATGACTCAAATCAAGGAAGGCATCAAAGATCTTGAAATGCCTCACCTAAATACTAGGCCAATACCATTAAACAAGGTAGGCGAGTATTATGAGGGAGAAGATGGAAATACCACCCTTCCTATGGAATTCAATGGTGTAAAAACCATGGCAATCCTTGACAGTGGAGCTGGTATGGCCATTGCAACCAAAGAGGTTTGGAAAAAATGGGGAAAACCTGCCTTGATATCCACACGAATGACCCTGCAGCTTGCAGACGGACACAAGAAAAAGCCCCTAGGACTGCTAGAAAAAGTACTTGTTACTTCTTGTGGCATTGAATATGAACACACTTTTGCTGTTGTTGACTTTGGCAAGAAGAACAACTATGACATCATTCTGGGAAGACCATTCATGCGACAATTGAAAATGGTCCAATATTGGGGTTATGACCATATATACCTGAGACATATGGAAACCATAACAAAGATAAACTTGAGGGACCATAGCTATAGGGATGGGACGAGAACACCGGTTGAGGAATTTGATTCCGCCACAATAGCAAGATCAGAACTTCCAGCTTGGTTAGGTAAGCCTAAAGAACTGTGGATGTGTGGAGCTTCACAATGTGGTAGCTTGAAACGTGAGGAATGTATCCTAGAGCGGGTTATAGAGGATAAGGACTATATCCCAGAACCATTTCCTGAAGAAGAGTTAGAGCCTTTTGGATGGGAACACATCTTGGCTACTCTGGACGTGTGCGCCGTGGAGGATGCTCCCACAATAAAGTTTTGTGATGAAAATGGCTATGATGTCGTTCCTTATTTTACAGTGAGTGTAATCCAGGAAAACGAAGAGATCCAGACATCAACAAGCTCTCGACATAAGGAGCAAACAAAGAAATGTGGAGAATCAAAAGATGAAGAAGACGACGAGTTCTATGACTCTGTAGAACACTTCGAGTTTCAAGAAGATCAACGACCCAAGAATCAATGTCATCGCTACACGAATAAAGTGCATCAAAAGTGGATTCCAAAGTCCTCGGTGAAGACACAGCCACCACAAGCATCCTCATACATGGCTCCTAATAAGGATGCAAAGACTCAACTAGGAGGAATACGACCAAAGTAACGAGCTAACGATGCTCTAATCAATGGGCTAGAAAAGTCCTCCAAGAAACTACCACCCACGAGCAAACAGATAGTAACTTTCCACTACTAGCCAAAAAATCAAGGGAAAATACAAGAATTCAACCTTGCTGAGGATAGTAGCGATAGTGATGAATCTTATGACATCCCCTATTATCAACTCAGGCCATCACTATCACCAACCCCTTCAGCAACAATAATGACAGGTCAAAAGAACAGGACAACAAGTCAAAGCCAAAAAGCTCGACAAATCTTGATACCAAAAAGCCAGATCGGCCAAAAACAGATATGGATCAAGAAGACAACGATCTCTAATGACAAATCACAAGACCCAACACCAAAACAAAAACAAGGAAAGCGTGCACGAACGGGTAAGAATATCACAAAGTCGCAAGCTTTCACAACTCAGGTTTGGGCTCCAAAGAAGTTGATTCAATCACAAAAAAGTCAGGAATTCATTTGGATTCCAAAACAACCACAGTATCAACTTTCAAAACCTAAATCCCGTCCCCAACCAAGCGTACAAGGGCCGAAGCAAAGACCACTGTCGACTCACACAACAAAAAGGTGGATCCCAAAGAAGTCTCTTCAAACACAAACGAAGCACGGGCAAGTATGGGTTGCCAAACGAGCGTCAGCAACAAAACAGCCAATAATCGCAAAGAAATGGGTCCCAAAGAAGAACAACAAAACTGCTGTCAATGCATCGCCGCTTGAATTCTTACAATTCTTCCTACGATTACAGTACAGTTAGAAGAGAGCAAGTCGCTTCAATCAAGCAACGATACCGGAGCTTCAAAGACCATTACATTGCTTAGAATAGGAAGCCTCGCCAACAAATGCCAATAAGCAAATTGCTTATACCCACATCTTGCACAACATAAATCTTTTCCATGCATTGACTGTGTATGCATAATAGGGCTACATTACAAGGCCTGCATAGGCACAACTTTTAATTGCCCAAGCACAACACATACCCTTTGCGATACCCTGTCGTAAAGGATGACTCCAAATAGGAAGGGGGGAGGCATTCTGAATGCGGACCTAATATTATGACTATTAGAGGGCAATGTTTTGTGAGATGCATTGAATTTTTGCGTTTTATTGTGATAATTTTTTGACGAAATTTAGCGTATATGCCCTCATAGTAGTGTTACAGAGGTGTATGGGGACAAAATCCATATATGAGCCCCTAGGGACATGTGTATAGTGTACATAGCATTTAAATTTCTATTTGAATGATTTTTCTTTTGTTAAGTTGTTTTAAGATTTTCTTTGTTTATTATTAAGAAAAATTTAAAAAAATCCATAATCCACATGAAGAAAACACTGACGAGAGGCCTGAGCACTACAAAGAGAAGAAGGTACAGGGAAACGATGAAACTTCACGAAGTATGTCTCAGCAGCCACTACAACAGCCGAAGAACTTGTCACAAAGTAGTGTCAACATGCAACCGACAAGTCATACAAGTCAGAGTCGAGTAGCTAAGCCACAAAATGAGTGAGGTGTTAGTCCCAAAGCTTCAAGTAATATTTTCTGTGATCTAAGCGTCTTAGCTATTCTAGGTACTGCTCAAGCTGGAAAAGTTGAGCATATTTACATTGTGTTGCTCATGCTGGTATAGGTGAGCAAAAGAGTCGAAGTCTAAGTACTTACGTCTGGTGAAGTGAAGGAGAAGGTCCAAAAGACACTCACGTACTGCGCACAGTAAGATACGAGTGGAGAAACTTCTACATCGAAAACCCTTCTTGGAAAGGTGGAAGCTATTGAAACATCTTTTGATGTCACATGTGCTACATTTATTCCTTGAAACACCCATCATCTCCTTCTTTCACATTGCATGCTTTTATTGACAAATTTCTCATATGCATATAGAGTGTCCCATAATTGGCACTTGCATCAGGCACTCTTTTCGTGTTTCACCCAAGCACTCACCTTTCATGAACATGTACTTCACGTTCAACTGCTCAACTCCAATAAGAGCGTATACCAAAGGCATTTTTTTCCCACTGGGTTTTTTCCCTTTGGTCATCCAGGTTTTAGACCCTAATCTAAAGACACCTATCACCATCCTCTTGTACATATTCCTTCTACATCAACAATAAGGAAATGCTACTCAAATCAATTGACAAATGAATTGGAGCACCAATTTCAGATCATAGCATACTTCTCCTCAATAGCGAGTCGAAGAATGGCCTACAATGACAAAGCTGCAGACAACACTAACAACATGATTGCACAGGAACAAAGAAGTCCCCAATGAAGAAGAGCAGACATAAAAGTAATCAGAGGATCTCAAAAGATGAATGGTTATGATGATAGATGTCCGCTCTAATGGATCATAGTTCATGTTGTGGTTCGACAAAGATACAAGCAGTGCAACAGATGAAGCCAAAACAATAGCAAAGTGTTGACCGCTGGGTCAACAACAAAACATAACTCAAGAACAAAGAAGTCTCAATGACAAAGAGAAGACATAAGGGTAATCAAAGGATCTCAAAATCTTTTCCTTGATAATGCGCATCGAATGCTCGGCAGAGTTTTGAACCTCAAATTAGAATAATTAAGTCCTGGATTCGGCCTGATAGACAAACTTTGCATTGGAGTGCAACTTGGCCTAAAGAAGTTAAGGGTTTAGCCATACAATTTCTACAAAATCCTTACAAAGTTGTCATTGGCTCACAAGATCAGAAAGCCAATCATTCAATTCTACAGATTGTAGAAGTTGTTTCTGAGAATTACAAATACTCCGAATTGACAGATTTGCTGGAGCAAGTGATGGATGGAGCTTTCTCTATCCATGATGATAAGAGTCAAGTTAAATGACATTGGGTTCTTTTTTAATTTAGATCTGGCAGTAGACCTATAATGACAGAAACAGATGCTGCAGCTCGGAGCGTGGATGTGAAAGACATAAAGTTCGTCATCAATTATGATTTTCCTGAATCATGTGAAGACTATGTACATCGGATTGGACGAACAAGACAAGATATTGAAAAGGCTATATGTCTATACTTTCTTTCCAACAACAAAACGACAGCAAAGACCACATCACCATCGACAATCAGGTCATGTCGGGGACGACATGAACGCGGAAGGGGGGAATGTTGACCACTGGGTCAACAACACAACATAACTCAAGTTTCGTACCAAAGTCTTATCTTTTGCGAGTTATGAAATGCTGAGGATTATGACTATAAATGTCATTTGTAATGAGTAGTTATTCTAGTTTTAGAAGCCGGGGTGCAATGGCACTTCCAGATTGTAAATACAAAGCCATTTGACCCTTTCAACCCCATTTTTGGTTAAACCTAAGGTAGCCTTATTATATAAGGTACCTAGGTCATTTTATAAAGGGGACTTTTATCATAATCAAAACTTAGCGCTCCCGTCTACTGTGTGTGAGAGAGAAAGAGAGTGAGCGTGAGCTTCATCCTCTTGCTACGCCCGGCTCGCTCAACACATTGGAGATCCGACTACACCATTGTTGTAGGCTCGAGGAGAGCTACGCGACAACGCCAAGCATTCCACGCGAGACGAAGTGCACACGCCGACGTATCTACGAGCTATTTATGGGCGTAAGTGTATCAAACGATGTCTGTTTTCTGCGTGCTAGTAGTCTATATAATCGTGGTGACATAAGCTACGTATTGGTACTCATAAATTTCAGTTTCGGGCACTTTCAAAATTCTGCTCTGTCATCCTACGCGTTTTCCGTAGATGGGTTTAGAGTGAGGGTTTTGAGTGTAGAAGCTTAGGGACATGTGTATCCTAGTGAGGGGATGGTGTTCCTTAAGTTTCGTACGAATCTGGCATGATTAGGTGAGTTACCTTCCGTATGTGTGTATGTGGCTAGGTGGTGTAGTTGAGAGCAGTGAGGTTCTTGATTGTGGTTTAGTTGGCCTTCCAGAGTGTTGTATGTGTAGGATGGTCTCAGCCTGACAAGCTAAAGAGATTTCCTCCGTGTGCCTATCGTGTCATCTGTGTCCTCGATTGACATTATGTTAATCTAGGTAGTTTTTGCAGGCACTTCATGGGTGTGTGAGTCGCTCCCGTTCAACAATGGGCCTCACTTCATAACACGATTTTAAATTTCAAATTCGTCGTTTGCTCTTGCTCTCTCTCTCTCTCTCTCTCTCTCTCTCTCTCTCTCTCTCTCTCTCCCTCTCTCTCTCTCTCTCTCTCACTAAAATCTAACCTATATCTAAAAAAAGCTAGTCTATCGAACATAAATTTAGATTTAATTTAATCTTAAACTCAAAATAAACCTAAATCTAATTTAATCTAAATCTAACGTAAATCTAACTCAAAATAAACATAAATCTAATCTAATCTAACCTAAATAAACCTAAATCTAATCTAACGTAAATCTAAATCTAACTTAATCATAAACTCAACATAAACATAAATCTAAATGTAATAAAATTTAATCTAATTTAAATTTTAACATAATCTCTTTCTCTCTTTGTTTTCTCCCCTTACCTCTCTCTTTCGTCTTCTCCCCCCCCTCTCTCTCTTTGGTTTTTTATTCTCTCTCTCTCTCTCTTTCTCTTTGTTCAATAGGTCTTGAGTTCAACTCCTCGTCGGTTAGATCCCTAAGGTCTCTTGGGATAGTTTCCTATGACTTTAAAACTCTCTTCTTCTCGGGTGTGTGTGTGTGTGTGTGGGTGTATGTGTGTGTGCCAATAAAAAGAGGAAATGGTATAACCTTTCTATCACCCAAGTGTGGTAGATTGGTTATGCCATTTCCCTCTTGAATAACAGGTCTTGAGTTCAACTCCTCGTCGGCTAGATCTTTAAGGTCTCTTGGGATAGTTTCCTACGACGTTAAAACTCTTTTCTTCTCGGGTGTGTGTGTGTAGGTGGGTGTGCGCGCCAATAAAAAGAGGAAAATGGTATAACCTTTCTATCACCCAAGTGTGATAGATTGGTTATGCCATTTCCCTCTTGAATAACAGGTCTCGAGTTCAACTCCTCGTCGGCTAGATCTTTAAGGTCTCTTTGGATAGTTTCCTACGACGTTAAAACTCTCTTCTTCTTCTTCTTCTTCTCTCTCTCTCTCTCTCTCTCTTTCCCTCTCTCGATGTGTGTGTGTGTATGCATTCTTTGTTTATGCATGTGCTCTCTCTCTCACTCTCTCTCATAAACACAATGTGTGTGTGTGTGTGTGTGTGTGAGAGAGAGAGAGAGAGAGAGAGAGGGAGAGAGAGAGAAAGAGGGGAAGGGAACATGAGAGAGAGGAGAGGGAAGGAGCATACCTGGCTCTCCTTCCTCTCCTCATGTATGTGTGTGTGTGTGTGTGTGTGTGTGGAAGAAAGAGAGAGAGAGAGGAAGAACGCGGGTTACCTCTTTGCTTGCTTGAGCGTCGAGGACTCAGATCCGAGATCTGAATTTTCGGGCGCTCTCGGTTTATTTTTTACCCCTGTCGGCGTCGCTATGGGCGTCGCTATGTTACAAATAAACTAGCGATGCCCATAGCGACGCCGTGAATTTTCACTTTTAAGCGTCGCACTGCGAGCGTCGCTAATGTGAAGTACCTCTTGTAGTGAACTTGCATGTAAACTAGATGTGAACTAACTATGTGTACTACATTATTGTGATATGAACTCGTTGTAAACTTAGTGTGAACTAAGATTGTGACGACGGGTTAGAACTACGCAATATATTGCTACCATCTTCTTCTCAACATACTGGTGGCTTTCATATTTTATTGATTTTTCGTCGAGGTACCTCTGTTCCGAGGCTTGGCATTTTAATATCTTATACATTAAAATTATCTTATATAGCATTCGAACTCAGATCTACCACAGTGAATGCTCTCCGCAGAGTTGTTGTAGACTAGAACTGTCGTGCGTGCTCAGTGCTATTCCTTGGCCTTTCAATTTATACAAAAAAAAACATAGGAACAACCTCTCATAACCATTGACCTTGTCATCTGTCGCAAGAAGTACGCTAACCGACACTGTCATCTGATGTCCAGAAGTTGCATGTGCACAAGGGAGAGAGAGAGAGAGAGAGAGAGAGAGAGAGAGAGAGAGAGAGGCGACATGGCCTCCCGAGCTGCAGAGATCCTATGCGTAGACGGGGGTGAGTTTTTTCCTTAACTTGTCTTCCAGTTGATTCAGTGTAGGATCTCGGAGAGATTTCCTCTTTCTGTAAATTTTCCAAGATCATAGGGACATGCGACATGGCTTCCCGAGGCTGCAGATAACAACAATCTTCTGCGTAGGCGAGGGTGGGTTTTTTCCTTAACTTGCCTTCCGATTGATTCAACGTAGGATCTCTGAGAGATTCACTCTTTTTGAGATTTTTCCAAGATGGTAGGGACATACTTGTGAAAATGCGTGCAACGACGTCGTGGTAAAGCAATGACCTTGGGAGGGGGAGGCGGTGAGGTCGAATGCCACCTAGCCCTTATTTTTTCCTCCAAATGAAATGGCCCACAATGAACAATCATATGGGGCCTTACATCCCCTCTATTGTTCATTGTGGGCCTTACATCCCCTCTAGAATAACGACGAGGGTGTCAATTAGAGACGTGAGTTTGGTGTGGAAGAGTTTCCAATGTCCAAAGTGCCCTCCAAAAGTTTGTGCACATTCGAGGGTCTGGTAAGTTGCATTCAGTGTGCTGCCGTCTGTGTTGTAGGCTAAGCGAAGGTAGTTGGGGAAGGGCCAGCTCGCATTGATCACTTACGCTACCACAAGCCGAGTAGGTGGCTGGCCTCTCACGCTCTCGTGCTATTTGCTTGCAACTATATTCATTCCAGCTGACGTGGCAAGTTGGCCTTGATCACTTGCCATCACATGCAGCTGACAGCCTTTCGGCTCTCGTCGTGTATGTTCCTCCCTCTGTATCGTCCACCATCATTGACCTAGGCGAGGTGCTAATTTCGTTGCCCGGGCACCAGCCTTTCCATCGAAGTGGATAGCTGCTCAACGCAGCTCTCTTCCCGGATCCACTGCTGGTGCTGCTGTGTATAATAACGAGCGTTTTACATGGAGGTGTCAGGTCAGAAATAATGCAGCAGAAAGAAGGGTTCAAAGCGCTCCTCTGCAGAAGAGAAAGCAGTACAGTGGTCAGGGAGGGAAGCTTGCAGTTTGACACAGGCAACACAGAGAATGTAGGTTTATCTGATACGAATGGGACAGCACCAACAGCGAGATCATGAATAAGAACAGCGGGGCGTTCAGTGGGGGTAGGAAGCACACCTATCATCAGGACGTTATTTGGTAGTGCACTTGACAGCTTGGAGTCCCTGCGGTCGATGAGCCTGGTGGCTGAGTGGGCGTGGAGCCTTGAGCCCTCTTCCTTTGGAAAGCTCGAGGTCGACCATCCAGCATTACTCTCGAAGTGCGCTCATTCCTTCATCATAGATCTCGAAGTCCTAACCTTACCTTTTTCTGGTGTGCCTTTTTTGAGCACACTTTTCAGCCCAGTGACTCGACAATGAGCGAGACCGAGAGGCTCGACTTGTTTGGCGATGCAATATCCGAAAAGGCTCAAAGCGGGCGCTGGATAGGAGGAAAGAGTTTGAAGTACAGAGCAGGAGCAGTATCGGATGTTGCTGACCTTTCTGACGAGGAGGAGATGACCAAGCAAGAAGCCAAACATTTCGAATTGGGAGAGCTGGGAGGAGTAATGAATGCGGATGATGGTGAGGAGAAACCATCGGAGTCCCGTCCAAGCGTCTCCCTCTACAAGCTGTTCTCCTTTGCAGACAACCTTGACTATTTGCTCATGTTCCTGGGAACCCTAGGGGCTTGTGTGCATGGTGCAGCCATACCTGTATTCTTCATCTTTTTTGGCAAGCTAATTGATGCATTTGGAGCTCATGTCTCAGACCCAAATGCGATGGCCAGGGAGGTTGCTAAGGTACTCATTCTCTCCTCCACTACTTTTTGGTCTAGTAACGTGCAGTATTGTGGACGTGTTTGGTCACATGCCTATGCCAGCTCTGAGCTTATCTCTGTCGTGAGCAATCCTGACACTTGTTGCGAACAGTGAGACCATGGTTGACGACGCTTTACATGTTTTTGGTTTGAAAGCAAAACCCTCAGCTTTGAGTTTACCTCCTGAAATTGGCATCATCCCGTGATAAAAAGGGCGTCTCAGTACAAATAATCAGTCAATATGTGTCTTCTGCTAAATTTCACATGTTTTCCTAATGAATATTTTATGAACAAGAGGTATGTGCAACTTTTGGCAATTTTCCTCCAATCTTGAAACTTATCAAATCTTGGTTTCCTGTGTGCAGTATGCTATGAATTTCCTCTATCTGGGACTTGCTGTCATGGGATCTGGCTGGTTAGGCACGTCTCTTCTTACTTCTTGTTTTCCAGTCTACGTTCACCATATTATTTTGGATGTGAGGATGTTTATATAAAACTTGCAGAGGTCTCATGCTGGATGCAGAGTGGTGAGAGGCAGTCGGGTCGCATGAGAACTAAGTATTTACAAGCTATGCTCAATCAAGATGTTGGCTACTTTGATATAGACACCAGCACCGGAGAAATTGTCAACAGCATATCAAGTGACACAGCTCTTGTACAGGATGCCATAAGTGAAAAGGTGTGCTCTAGTAATATTATCTTCTTATTTAGCTGTTGTCATCAGTTGCTAACTATTGTTTCACAGCAAATTGTATGAAAGGGTCACCCACTCACTGTGTCTGAAAACAATGCAGATGGGTCACTACCTGCATTATATGGCCAGGTTCATAGCTGGGTTTGCTGTAGGTTTTTCTTCTGTATGGCAGCTCACACTAGTCACGCTGGCTGTTGTTCCTCTAATTGCTGCCGCAAGTGGAACCTATGCTGCAATTATGATTGGTCTAACTGGAAAGAGCCAGAAGGCTTATGCAGAGGCAGGAAAAATAGCTGAAGAGGTAATACTGTTCTGTATAGTCTCTAGTTTGCATACCTTTGTTATAATCTTATTTCAGTTTGAAGCATCAATAGATGGGAGGCTTCTTACACAGTGAAAGGAATGTCATGGAGGTTGTTGACTCATGATATGTATTTCACGGATAAAGCACTTTGGCAGATTAGGCTGATATTATTTACCTATGTCAAAGGTTAAAACACTTGAGCACTGATTGAGAAGAATGTTGTACAAACTTTTGAATCCAATCTCATAGTTTGTGAATGGGTCCCTTTATTGAAGAGCCTCATGACTTCCTTTCAGCTTGTTGTTTTAAAAAGACTGGTGTTATTGTGTAAATGGTCCCTTCATACAGGGCCTAGGACTTTCTAGTTTTTTGTTTTAAAATACCAACGGGAGTCTTCACCTTGTTTTTGTTAGTTGATGCACATAAGATATTGGATCCTTCTTGCACATTTGAAGGGACTTCATAGAGGCTATTGATTCATGTTATGGTGGTTAGTTGGCTGCATACTTCTTTAGAAGGCTTAAATAGGAAAATTAAAAGTTGGGGCTGACATTCCCAGCCTAGTGGTATGGGGTCCTCTGATGCAAGTCAACATCGTACTGTAGACGGGGGGACGGTAGTAGGTAACCAAAGATCTACCTCGATGTACTGGGCCCTGGCGCAATGCTTTTGGGAATGCACCTTACTTGGACCGTCTTTTGCAATGTATGACAAATGGTCTCACAGTCCTTTCCAGTATTTTTGCATGAAGTTCTAAAGTAGAATTGTCAATGTCGTCACATGTTGCCTGTGTGGCCACTGCAGAGTTGCTGTGGATTTTCCTATCCCGGATTCCCAAACTTAGGCCTTGTCTAGCTGAGAGTGCACATTGATCTTGTGCTGAAGATAGTTAGCTCATGGAATCTGGCAGTGGGCATGGCTCAATTTCTCTAAGAAAAGTATTTGTCTTCAGCTGATGAAGAGCCTAGATAACACTTCATGTCCGGTTTGAGAGTAGTGCTATGCTAAAGAGGTATTTTCTAGAGAGTCCAATTCTCGTATTCTCATTTCTTCCAGATTGTATACTTTATTTAAAGTAGACATCTGTGCGCCGTTCTGAAGCTACAAGAAGGACAGGAGTTACCATACCTTATCAATAACTAGTACACAGAAATGAGATATTTTGTGTAGGAAAATTGTTGAATTACTATGTGGTTATACATTGAGTTGGTGTTTTTGTGGGTCTTTGCTTTGCTGCCTCAAGTATACGCTGTGCTGCTTTCTATCAGTACTTTTGACAGTAGCTGCTTTTGATCGTGAGGTTTTCTTTTTCCTCTTTTCAGCAGATTCAATATCTCATGTTATGTAGCTCTGCATGAAAGTTTAGCAAGCTGTTTGTAAATAACCTCGTTTCCTGTTGTTTTCAGGCAATAGCTCAAATACGCACTGTCTATTCATTTGTTGGGGAGAAGAAGACCTTGGCCAGCTACAGAGAAGCTCTTGAAAAATCCTATGAGCTTGGTAAACAAGGTGGAATGGCAAAGGGCTTGGGTGTGGGTTGCACTTATGGGCTGCTTTTCGGGGCATGGGCTCTGCTACTTTGGTATGCCAGCATCTTGGTTATTCACAAGGTGACAAATGGAGGCCAGGCTTTTACTACCATCTTAAACGTAATTATTAGTGGCATGTAAGTTTAGAGCTATGGAATATGTATGAATTTATGACTGAATCTTTCCATTAATGGTTTTCAAAGTCCTCTTATGCCTTTCAGCTCCCTTGGGCAGGCTGCCCCAAATTTAACGGCTTTTGGCAAAGGCAAGGCTGCTGGCTATAACATTCTGGAGATGATAAAAAGAAAACCTGCCATAAATGTGAATATGTATCAAGGGCAGATCCTTTCTCATGTTGAGGGGAATATTGAGCTTTGCAATGTCACATTTAGTTACCCTTCAAGGCAGAATGTAGTTATTTTTCAGAATTTCAGTTTGAAAATCCCAGCAGGGAAAACAGTAGCCCTAGTGGGTGGGAGTGGCTCTGGTAAAAGCACAGTAATCTCACTTATTGAACGCTTTTATGATCCCACGTCTGGTAAGTTTTAATTGCTTGAGCTCTTTAGGTGCTTCCCATGTATAGTTTGATGCATAGATCTGGGTTGAAGGTCAAAATACAGAAGCTCCCTTTAAGCGCAAACCTAGGTGTGAAATCTAAAGTATTGGTTGTTTGCTTGTTCTGTAGGCAAGGTAATCATCGACGGTCATGACATAAAGAATTTGCAATTGAAATGGCTAAGAGCTCAGATTGGGCTTGTAAATCAAGAGCCTGCGTTGTTTGCAACAAGCATTTTGGAAAATATACTCTATGGTAAAGAGGGTGCTGACATGAACATGGTTCACAAAGCTGCCAAAGCTGCAAACGCACATTCTTTTATTGAGCAGTTACCTAGTGGATATGATACTCAGGTTGGAAATTTTCTGCTCTCTCACAGTTGATTGTCTTATTTTTTGTCGTTTCATGCAATTTTCTCTTTGTGTCTGCAGGTCGGTGAAAGAGGTGTGCAATTGTCTGGAGGTCAAAAGCAGCGCATTGCTATTGCAAGGGCCATGCTTAAGAATCCTTCTATTTTATTGTTGGATGAAGCTACCAGTGCTTTGGATGCTGCTTCTGAACGATTGGTGCAGGAAGCCTTGGATCACCTCATGGTTGGAAGAACAACTGTGGTTGTTGCTCACCGCCTGTCCACCATCTGCAATGCTGACATGATTGCAGTGGTGAAACTAGGCAAGGTTGTTGAGACTGGTACCCATGACCAGCTTATGTTGAAAGGCGAACGTGGGGAATACCATAGTCTTGTTAAATTGCAAGAGACAGCTATGAATAGGCCTTGTGCTGAGGGGCAATCTTCTACTAGGCATTCCAGGTAAATCTTGAATGACAGGGGTTGTTCTTGATATGCAAAACTTTAAAATGTTTTGAGCTATTTGAACCTGTGACTTTCAATATGTTTTGACAGGAACTCTTATGCTTCCTCTCATTCCAAAAACATGAGCTTCCGCACCTCTACGAGCTTGCATTCATTTCCTGGAGAGTCAGATCTCTACCCACCGATCGACCTTGAGGATCGTTATCTTAGAAGCTCCCTTCCTGCTCCTTCAATGTGGAGGCTGCTTAAGCTGAATCTTCCTGAATGGCCCTACGGTCTTTTGGGGTCTCTTGGAGCTATCATGGCAGGAGTTGAAACTCCTCTATTTGCACTGGCAATCAGTCAGATTCTGGTTTCTTTCTATAATCCTGACATAGACCATCTAAAACATGAAGTCCGAAAGGTCGCTTTCATCTTTTCTGCTGCAACAGTCGTTACAGTGCTTATTTACGTGTTGCAGCATTATTTTTTCACCTTGGCAGGAGAACGTTTAACTGTGCGCGTGCGGGAGAGAATGTTTTCGGGTATGTTAGCTTGGCGCCTGCCACTATTAATAGGACGAGCTTTATAGTCTTGTAGATTGTGGATTGCTACAGATGAATTTAGTTTCTTGTCAGAATGATGTAGTGAAACTGATAATCATTGCTCGCAGCTATTTTGCGGAATGAGGTTGGATGGTTTGACCTGGATGAACATAACAGCAGTCTTTTAGCATCACAACTAGCAACTGATACCACCTTAGTAAGAGCTGCAGTGGCAGATCGTCTGTCCACCATAACCCAGAACATGGCACTTACAGTTACAGCATTTGCCATTGCTTTTTTCTTGGAGTGGCGGGTTACTTTGGTGATAATTGCCACTTTTCCGCTTCTTATAGGTGCTTCAGTTGGTGAGGTATTGTGAGCTAAATGCTTTACCAATTTTACAGAATGTTTCTCAATTTAAAAAATGGATCACTTGAAAATCCAAATGTTTGATTATGTGTGTGCAGCAACTATTCTTAAAAGGTTTTGGCGGAAATCTGGGAAAGGCATATGGTCGTGCAAGTATGGTTGCAGGAGAGGCAGTTGGAAATATTAGAACAGTTGCTGCGTTTTGTGCTGAAGAGAAGGTCTTGGATCTGTTTAGACGTGAACTGAATGTCCCAAGAAAGCAGCTTTGGCTTCGAGGGCAGCTTACAGGTGTAGGGTATGGAATATCACAATGTTGCATGTACTGCTCATATGGCTTGGCTCTGTGGTATGCATCGACACTTGTGAAGAAGCAAGACACGAACTTTGGAGATGTGATGAAGGCGTTCATGGTGCTTATTCTGACTGCATTTGGAGTGGCTGAAACACTGGCTATGGCCCCAGACATTGTCAAAGGTTCACAAGCTTTGAGCTCCGTTTTTGCCATTATGGATAGACGGACCGAAATTGATCCAGATGATCCAGATGCAGAAAAGGTTACAGAAGTCAAAGGAACTATTGAGCTTCGTCATATAGTGTTCAATTACCCATCGAGACCAGATGCCCATGTCTTCCAGGACCTAAGTCTTCGTGTCCATTCTGGCCGAAGTCTTGCCGTTGTTGGGCCTAGTGGGTCTGGGAAAAGCTCTGTGATAGCTCTAATTGCAAGATTTTACGATCCACAAGCAGGGGTAGTTTTTGTGGATTCCAAAGACATCAAAAAGCTCAACTTGCGATCTTTGAGGCAGCACATTGCTCTTGTGCAGCAAGAACCTGCGCTTTTTGCCACAAGCATTTATGAGAATATCAAGTATGGAGCAGGCGCTGCAACAGAAGCAGATGTTATTGAGGCAGCCAAAGCAGCAAACGCACACAATTTTATCAGTGGCCTTCCTCAGGGCTATCAAACGGATGTTGGTGAAAGGGGTTTGCAGCTCTCAGGGGGTCAAAAGCAGAGAGTGGCTATAGCGAGAGCAGTTCTGAAAGATCCATCCATTCTATTACTTGATGAAGCCACGAGTGCATTGGATGCTGAGTCTGAGAAGGTAGTGCAAGATGCATTGGACCGGTTAATGAAAGGTCGAACTACTGTGGTGGTTGCGCACCGGCTTTCAACAATTCGAGGAGCAGACTCCATAGCCGTTTTGCAAGGGGGGCAAGTTGTAGAGCATGGGAGTCACAGTCTGCTCATCAGCAAAGCGGGAGGCATGTATGCCCAACTTGTCAATCTACAGCAGCATGGTAACAGAAATCCAAGAAGAGTTTAAATTATCATAAACTTGCTCTTATTGTAAGCTGCACTCTTATTGTAAGCTGCAGTGACAAACGCAACTCCTAAACAGTAGATGCTTACATACTTGGCTTAATGAAGCTAGTGTCCGATTGTCGAATGGGTTTGATGGGATCAAGCCCTAATAGCCACAAACAGTGGTCCCATTGTTTGACTCCAAATTTTACATGGAGCACAAATGTACACCATATACATAGTTGGAGAGAGAGACAGGCCCTGTATGTGGTGCCAATTACACGGAAATTTCTGCCTAATTACACGGGAGCTGCTAACCTTGCAAATATGTCATCTCTTATTTAAATGTCTGTTGACGTCCGCTGACGTCCGCACCAGCACTAACGAATAACTTGGTCAGGGATTTCTGCACCAAAGAAGGGAGATGGCTAAATGTGTATCAGAGAGAGAGAGAGAGAGAGAGAGAGGGAGAGAGACTCTAAGGCGTAGGAGCAATGAGATATGTGCAGCTGATTTCGCGGAATAATCAATCGCCGTGCACTCCAATGACTGCACACCAAGTCAACGTAAGTAATAAACTAACAGTGGATGTGCTATAACCATTGGACGATGGCTTGCTGACTCCGCAATCTCTGCAGCTAAACCACTGCTTCCGACATCTGATTATATGTAATTACCCTAACGCTAGCCTTGAGTTGCCAGCAATCATTGGCAATGATTGGAGGAAGCAGTCGCATGCTGAGGTGGACACCTATTATTGGTCAATTGTACCTTAGATTTTGAGCACTAAGATGTCGTGCATCCAACCGCCCTCCACTCTGATTTTGTCCAACAATGGTTGCGAGATGGATGGCCAGGATGGCTTGCCCTTGATCAGCGACCTTGATTGTGTTTGTGTGTGTGTGTGTGTGTGAGTGAGAGAGAGAGAGAGAGGGAGAGAGCTTCTAAGCGTATTGTCTTTCTAAGGACATTGTTTGTTAGGAGCAAAACTAAGTGTTTCGTTAGTTGCATTTGTATTGAATTGAAGTGAGTTTGACGGTAAGAGTAAACAACACCGTAGAAGAGAAAGGTGTGTGTGTGTGTGTGAGAGAGAGAGAGAGAGAGAGAGAGAGAGAGAGAGAGAGAGAGAAATTGATTGTGCTTTGTTTTTCCCAAATCCTATTACCTTAAGTTGCACAAGACCAGTTGCACATGGTCTTGTGTTGACAAAGCCATGATCTTCATGTCCCAATTTTGACGTGTTTAGCTTTTGGATTGTATAAATTCTTTGATTCAATTTCTCTTTCTTTATGCGCATTCTTATCATTTATGTAAGTGTCGTTTGAAGATTCAACAAGAGTATATATCTTTGGAGAAAATAAGAGAGGGAAAGAGAGAGAGCGCGAGCGCTTGCTTGTTACTTTTCACCAAAGTAAGTTTTGTCGTTTCTTAATTGGTACTTGGTACCGTCTCTAATACATTAAATCATATTGCCTTGGAACAATAAGAAGGGTTAGAATTTACATACATTGATGATATGGATCACTTGAAATATATTCACTTGTAGATGTTCTCTTTTTACGTTTGGAAAAAAACAAAGAAGAAAACATGCAAGGCATGCAAGGAGTTTGCACAGTCCTCTCCAAATTTTATAGTACAAGGGATTGTGCCATTCTTACGTCAGCGTGCAATTTTCAGTGTGTTCCGTTCACTGCGTCATTAATGATGATTATAGTATTCAGAGTAATTTACGTATTTTGTTTTGACATTCATTTGTTGATTGTCGTAACGAACACGATGATGCCTAAAGCATTGTGAATGAGTTGCCGACATGATGCTTGTCTGTTTCTATTGGTATATCTTGCAATTTCATTGTGGATTCTCATTTGTGTGAAAGCGTTGTGCAAGGCCACATACTTTCAAAGAGTTGAGAGGATTGGAGGAAGTGTTTGGAGAGAGACGTTTCCTTCATCTAACCCAGAACTTCGTCGGAAACCAAGACCATCCACCATAGAATTATAGTGCTCTAGGATAGGTTCGAAGTTATGGTCTCTCACCTGCATAAGCCAAGGAGAAGTTACTTGGTAGAGCACTGCTAGCAAATATTGCACTCCAAGTAACCCTGCGATATCATGTGAGCATATTCTAGACTTCCGCAACTTGTGTACATATTTATAAGTGTGTTGCCTATATGGAAATTAGATTCATGCCCCTTGTCGATTACCTGTGCATGAATCGATTCTCCATGTTTTAAAGTAACAATATTGGTACAAGCCTTTATTAGAGAAATGAAAGTAACCCTATTTGGCTCCATTCCTCTCTGCACCATCCCTCCAAATAGTTGAAGAGCCTTTGCACTCTGCCTATTGTGTGCAAAACTGGCAATCAAGGCACTCCATGACATACGATCTTTGTAAGACAGTCTATCAAATACTACAGCCTTTGTCTATTGTGTGCAAAACTGGCAATCAAGGCACTCCATGACATATGATCTTTGTAAGACAGTCTATCAAATACTGCACGAGCCTCCATGTTGTTGCACTTGCCATACATGTCAATGAGGGAGTTGTCAATAAATGGGTCAATATCTAGGCCCCTTCCAATAACTTGGTCATGTACCCATTTTCCTTGCTCTTCAGTTGCAACAATGTGATTGTGTACTTCAAAGACCTTGTCTATCATTTCTTCATTACCACATGCTCTCAAAATGCAAGCAAAGGTAACGAGGTCCTCTTGTTGCATTTGATTAGAAGCAATTCAGAGCCTCCTCACTGTGCCCATGTTGGGGAGTTAGGATATGGAACGAGCTTGGCGAAACGACCTTTTTTTTGGGGGGAGGGGGACCACCAATGCACCACCATTGTTGCCCTCATTGAAAAATAAAGCCACCAGCTCTTCTCCTCCTCCCTCTCCTCCTCTACCACTTCCTTGGCCACCACTATTGCCACCCTCCTTGGCTACTTAAACCACCCTCTCCTCTTCCACCACCACTACCTATTCCCTCTCATCCTCCCTATCCTTCGCTCTCTCCTCCTCTCACTGCCTCCACACCTCTTCTTCACTAACTTCTCTCTCTCTCTCTCTCTCTCTCTCTCTCTCTCTCTCTCACACACACACACACACACACACACACACACACCACACACACACACACACACACACACACACACACACACACACACACACACACACACACATCGTATCCACCCCATTGATTTCACTCACTCCCTCGATCTCACTACCATGTTCTCTGTCCATTACATACCTTTGCTGTTGTATCCATCCTTTAGTCTCCACGTGTCATTTTAGCATGCTTCTTCTCTCTCTCTCTCTCTCTCTCTCCATAGGCCTCCATATGTCATTTTAACCTTCTTTTTTCCTCTCTCTCTCACCCATTCCCTCCCATTCCTTTCCTCCCTTGGGAACTCTCTCTCTCTCTCTCTCTCTCTCTCTCTCTCTCTCTCTCTCTCTCTCTCTCTATCCTCTGCTTGTCTGCCGTCTATTTTTTTACTCCCTATCCCTTTGTTTCCATACCTCTCCTACACTCTAAAATTGTCCCCTCGTCCCCCCCCCCCCCCCCCCCCCCCCCCCCAATCACTTTGCTTAACTACATCCCTCTCCTACAACCTTCCTCATTGTTTCTCCCTCAATCCTTTTCTTTACAACGATCTCACGCCTCTCTCTCTCTCTCTCTCTCTCTCTCTCTCTCTCTCTCTTCACACTTCATACATTACACCACCTATATTGCACCCAACTACAAAACCATGTTCTGAACTTGTTTCCTTCACATTTTTAGCTATGACTTTCCTCTCTTAGCCACAGTGTGGTCTCTCCATTATGACTATCACCAAAATATTGTGACATTGAGAGTCACTCCTTAACCACACAAATACTACATCACATGTAACTTTGGTCCCATAGGTCATATTTCACCTTTGAGGACTATAATAATCTCTCTCTCTCTCTCTCTCTCTCTCTTCTCTCTCTCTCTCTCTCTCTCTCTCTCTCCATTGAGAGAGAAGGAAGAGCGAGAGAATATAGTAGAGGCTATGTGTGTGCGCGCACACACACATACATATTTGCATGTATATATATGTATATTTGTGTGTGTGTGTGTGTGTGTGTGTGTATATATATATATGTATATGTGTGTGTGTGTGTATCTATATATGTGTATATATGCATGTGTATTCATGTGTGTATTCTCCACTTCCCCACCAGTGATATTGTTAATGGAAAAACTTGGTGAAGGAAAAGAGGGTGGGGGGATATGGGGTGGGAGGGGGCCAACGAGGGAGAGGTAGTGGACAGAGGGGTCCGCATAGAGAGAGAGAGAGAGAGAGAGAGAGAGAGAGAGAGAGAGAGAGAGAGAGAGGGTGGGTGGTGGGGGGATATATAAAATGGGAGGGGGAAAACTTAGAGAGAGAGAGAGAGAAGAAGAAGAAGAAGAAGAATAGAATTTTAATGTCGTATAAAGACCTCAAAGATCTATGTGACGAGATTTGAGCTCAAGACCTGTTATTCAAGAGGGGTTGTGCGCGCGCGCGCGTGTGTGTGTGTGTGAGAGAGACAGAGAGATTGAGATTTAATTCAAATGCAAAGTAGGAGCCTTTGCTCTTACTTACCTTAGGCCAAAATTTGAAAAAAAGGGGGGCTATGTATCTATATATGTGTATACATGCATGTATATATGTATCTATATATGTGTATATATGCATGTGTGTTCATGTGTGTATTCGCCACTTCCCCACGAGTGATATTGTTAATGGGAAAACTTGGTGAAGGAAGAGCGGGTGGGGGGGATATGGGGTGGGAGGGGGCCAACGAGGGAGAGGGTAGTGGACAGGAGGGTGCCCAAAAGAGAGAGATAGAGATGTTTACATCACTTATTCACAAAAAAACAATCCTCATAATTATTCCCATCTAGTTGCATAACATCTTCACTAAATAGCATCCTTAAAGCCGTTCTTGAATTCATGCTTTGCCTCCACTTCATTCACCGTGGATGATTTTTACCTTCAACACACATGCTCGAGAAGCCACCTTGGGTATAGAGTAGTTGCAGACCCACCTTACGGGTTCTCATAGAACCCAATATATGGACCTCGTTTTGTAATAGACCCAATGAATAACATGCCTCACAACTACCCCCATCTAGCTATCTCCTTGTGGGATATGCAGTGTCCTTGGATTCATGTTACTTTCCCACTTCATGCACCTGCTTGAGAAGCTCCCTTGTATATAGAAAAGTTGCAAACCCTTGTCTAGCTTCACAATCCCTTCCCTTACATTTAGATACTATAACAATAGCCCTTCAACCCATACCCTTGCGAAGAATTTGAGCTTGGAGCTTATACTGATATCAATATTATTTTAACCCATGAGGGGGCGGTTGACGATTTGTCCGGAGCCCCATTGGCTTTGTACATCACTGATTGTCCGAAAATAGTCAATGATCCACACTAGGATCGAGTTCCATGTTTGGACACTGATTGAGCTTCAGCATTAAAATGATCCCATATAATCATTTTTACAGCAAGGTAACTTTTTTAGTTGGAGTGTGTACGTTGGCCTGGGTTCTTAAGCCAAAAGTACCTACTCACTTTCTATTTTTTGTAACACTAGTTATTGACGCCAGTGTTTTTGCTAAAACATGAGCCTTTGCCTGCCAAATTCCCTCCCTTGGTTGGTGCGTTGTGAATCCTCAGAGTTGCGTATTCCACTATCCCTTATATACGCTCCCCATATCCCCTTCTTCTGCTCTGGAGCTTTGTGCCATCGTATCTATATGCTCTATACTCCTCCCCCACCTTCTGAGTAGCAAACACTCTTTGCCATCATCATACTTACTTAGCGGTGCTCTTAAGTTAGCAACGGCTGCATACCTGTGATCACTATCATGCTCCTCATGAGTAAATTGTATCCACAAACCTCAAGCCTACATCGTCGCCAAAAGTTCGAGCCAATGCTCTGTATGAGCAATTCTCATGATGATTACTGGGTTACGACTTCAAAATAGCTATGGATTGCTCTATGGAATAATGGGATGCTTTCAATTCCACTTCTTTGGATGGTTTGCATGTGGACAAATGGTGTAATCCTAATATGCTCACCACTTGCCTCTGGGCAAAAGGCAGACACCATCAACATTTTCCAGGTTTGATCTCTCTTAATCATGTGTCATTATCAATATAACATATGTTTGTATTCTTAGTGCTATAATACAAAGCATACTCCCAGATTTGAGTCTTTGGCATGGATTAGTGTGTCTTAAGATACGTAGGACAATACTCCCTTAGGTATTTGCGGCTCTGGTTTTTTTGATCTCTTTCAAGTTCAATGGAAATTTCCAAATTTTGTCTACTAAACTGTCGTAGGGATGTATACTCATAGTAAAACACATTAAAAGATCATTTTCAATGCAGGTTAATGGTTGCCTTACGTTTCCTTAAAAAGAGTAATGTTTGATGGTTCTATGACCCTGATTTATGATAGGTATTGGCTTACCTTTGCGGTATAAGTCAAATGGCATGAAATGTTTGTTGGGACAGCTATACTTGTTGATCATTGTGTGACAGTTCACTGACAATATATTCATGTGGCCGAATATGGTTAAATTGGTAAGTGGCCGAATATGGTTATGAGTATGGTTGTGAAGGGTATGAAATGTGGCCAAATATGTTGTGCCTGGTAAGTTATGGCTGCCCAGTGGCCGAATATGGGTGCTACATCTGGATATGGCTGCTCATATGGCCGAGTGATTGTGAATATGTTAAGAAGGGTTGTGGCCGAATATGGTTGTGGACATGGTTGCCAAGTATGGTTGCGCATGGTACCTTATGGATGCTTATATGGCCGAATATGGTGTTTATTGCATCTTATGTAATGGGTATTGATAACACCCCCTAGGCATATGGAACAACTAGGGGACTCTGGAATGTCTCACTGTTATGGGTTTATGGTTAAAGGGATTTTAGCATTCATACTTACTATCTTTTATATGGTTTTTTGGACTCCAATTAGGTAGAAAGTAGTAACATCTTTGTGTGTAATGTTTGACGGTTCTCTTACAAACTGGTAGATGACCCTATTTTAGGTATGTATTGGCTTACCTTTGCGGTTTAAGTCATTCGACCTGGGAATTCTTTGTTGCGCAACTATTGCGGTTATATTTTTCATGTAGTGCCTCTAGGGTTTTGGTATTAAGATTACCTATCTTACTCAGGTACATTATATATTTGTTGATCGTAGTGTGACAGATCATTGGCAAAGCTACTCTTGTGGCCGAATACGGTTAAGATGGTTGTGGGCAAATATGGTTATGATTATGGTTGTGAAAGATATGAAATGTGACAAATATGTTATACATGGTACCTTATGGCTGCCAATGTGATCGAATATGGTTGCGACTTCTGGATGCTCATATGGCCGAGTGGCTGTAATATGGTAAGAAGGGCTGTGGCCGAATATGGTTACCAAATATGGTGTGCATGGTATCATATGGCTTCTTATATGGCCGAATATGGATGGTTATTGCATCTTATCAGATGGACATTGGTAACATACACCCTTGGCTTATGGAACAACTAGGGAATTCTCAAATGTCTCACAGTTTTGTAATTTTATGGTTAAAAGGAATTGAGCATTGAAACTTACTATCTTTTATATGTCTTTTTGACTCCATCTAGGTAGGAGTAGTACACGCTTACTAACATCTCTTTGTGTTACAGGTGACTCCAAAGTATAGATTGAGTGCACGTATGAGCTCTATTATTGACAAAAAAAATAGTGGCAATTAATGCCAAACTTTCTAAAGTTAAGGAATATGTATATGTAGCCCACTTTGGGGCTAAAAAATCACATAAAACTCGTCTCTGGCCATATCTTATGAGAACTTGTAAAGCAAAAAAGGCCCCATTTGGTTTACCTGCAATTTGTAAATGAAACCATCTCTGAATATATGTTATAGTTTTTTACTATTTATCTTTGAAAGCAATCTATTTGGGTGACATCTATAACATGTGGGATACCCATACATCACCTGCATACCGTGCCAATGCTAATTAAATGTTGTGTCGTGTAGGTGAGGGTTACATTCTCAACTATGGTTTTTAAAGTTCCTTGGTTTGAAGATGACAGATTTATATAACTTCAGGCTCTTGATTCTCTTTTACTTGTGTATAAAGTATGTTCTGTACTATGAATGGAAATTATGCCACCTTTTCATTGACATAGTTTCTAGTGTCTTTCGTAATTTGAAAGGATTCTTTGGTGTTTATGTTATATTGTTACACACACACACACATGCACACGCGCGCCCGCGCGCGCGCGCACACACACACACACACACACACACACACACACACACACACACACACACACACAGAGAGAGAGAGAGAGAGAGAGAGAGAGAGAGAGAGAGAGAGAGAGAGGGTGATGAGCAGAAGAGTCTTCTAAGAGTGCTATAGGGTGAGAGGGGTAGAAGACTGTGTGATGGGAATGGGTGGCACTAATCTACATTGGGGAAGCTTTGGGAAGCATTAACTAGAATGTGGGTGGACGGTTTTGGGCAGCATTGAGCGGAACGTGAACACACACACACACACACACACACACACACACACACACACACACACACACCATATGGTTAAACATCATGAAGTCAGATACTTCTTTCCCTCATAAGGTTCCTCCCTTTTTATATATATAAAAAAAACAAAAAAACAACCCCCCCCCCCCCCCCCCATTGACAAAATAGGGCCTTCATTGCTACATTTCACCACCGACTTGGGTATTGGGCAAATGGCTCGTAAAAAATCCTCAAAACTATCATGACAATAAGAAGGCGGCTCCTTCCACCCTCGGACCGTGTAAAGGCGCTCTCTCTCCCCTGACAGTAATAGCTTCTGACGCATGAGAGGACTCCCACAGCAAGGGGCGGCTCTGCTCTCTTCACTTCAGACACTCAGGAAGCGTGCATACCAACCTATAAATTCTAAAGGTGAGGGCACTCCTTTGCCCTCACTTAGCTTGAGAGTCAGTGTTTTGTGGGGGGTAAACCCGATTCTGTGTCATTTCTACTTGAAAGTCCGAAAACAATGGAGCTTGCTGCTCAGACTCCACAGGTATTATAGTTTACCTAAACTGTCTTTTGTCATCAGAGACTGACTATTGTGTTTTTCGAAAAAATGTTTTAATATGGGGCTTGATCAAGCCTAATGGGTGTTATTCCGTTACCAACTGTGGTTCTTAAGATATTTTAGCATAACATATGGTTGCTAATTACTCAAAGGCTGTTTTTGCAGTCGTTAAACTGACTGCAGATTAAACATTTTACTGGTTTTTTGGTTTTTTTGAGTACTTTGCCTGACAGACTCTCTTAGAGCTAGATTGTAGTAGCACAACAATGGGTAAACAGTTGGTATATAACACTAAGTAACTAGTTCTTTTGGGCCGGGGTATGGTTTAGCATTGCCTTAAAATATTCATATGCATATAATGGGACAGTATGGTGGGCCGTTGAACTGCTTGTGCATGGAAAACAACTGTATTTTTCTTGTTTTTTGCCTTTCCTATGACTATACCAACGAAGGAATGGAGTTTGTTTAGTAACTATGGGCATGCCACACCCCCATTTGCTATGGGCTGAAATGGTATGATATAAACATCATGGTAATACAAAGGAGAGGTGCTCCTGACCCTGGACTGGTTTTCTGCCGCATCTTTTAGTAAACTATCAGGGTCTGTGTTTTTTTTCTTCGTACTGTGTGTGGTGGCACTGTTTAGTGGTTGTTTTGCAATAAGGGTAGCTTGAGGAAGACTGGTTTTATTTCGACAGACATTCGCTGTGGCTCTTAAATATTGGAGCAAGGCATTTTACTATGGGGATAAACACCTAAGGGAGTGATGTTAAACTATACAAATGGCCATATTGGGCTACCTGGGCATGAGTTTTTTGTTATGGATTTTTTGTGGTGAGGCACCTGGTTATGAATTATGGCATGGTTGGCTTCAATCGGGAGCTTGTTGGTATACACACTCATTAACTGGTTTTTTTGAATGAAATTACTAGGCCGAGGCATGTTTTAGCATTGCCTTAAAACTTCATATGCATAGAATGGGACATTATGGTAAGCCTTGGGACTGCTTGTGCATAAAAAACAACGGTTTTTTTGGCCTTTCCTATGGCTGTACTAATGGAGATAAACACTTGAGGTAATGGTGTTTGCTTAGTATGGTAACTAGGGCATGGTACACCCCCATCTGCTATGGGCTAACATGGTATGATATAACATCATGATAATGCAAATGCGAGGTGCTCCTGACCTTGAATTGGTTTTTTTGCATCTTTGGTAAACTGTTGGGGTATGTCAGCTGTTCATACTGTGTGTGGTTGGCACCTCTTAGGCTAGTAAAAAATAATGACTGGCTGGAATGATTTGACATACATTGGTAGATAGAATTTTTTGCTACCGACTGTTTCTTGCTACTGAGTGTTGTACTGGTTCTTTCTCGAGTAGTGGCTGGTTTATAGCTACTGGTTGTTGTTGGCTCTGCAAGTGGTGCGCTACTGGTTGTAAAAGTGACGTGTGTGCGCATACTGAATGATTGGGGCGATGTTCTTAACCATTACAGGGCGTTAATTTACATTTTTTTGACATATTGCATGACGTGCAGGATTGGAAGCTATATGTTAAAAACTACTTGTGTTAACTTGGCGTGATAAATTGATGGGCTTAAGTACAGCTTGGCGCTTGTAATTTCATATAAAAACAAATGGTTGGGCTGGTACTCATTGCATCTAGTACCTCTGGTTGATAAACAAGTAAGGTATCTCACTCAGTCAAGGGTCGAACACTGTCGTTCTTGTAAAATGGATAATGACTTGTGGATATCATTGGCATTATAAAGGTAAGTATATGGATGGTATTTTTAGCTTTGGCATAGCTTCCAAGCTATGATTCAAAAAATTGGGATTCCATGTGCTAGAAAAGGTCGGACATGACCTATGTTTGAATAAAGGGATACCAATGATACCATGGGATTACTAAGTCTGAAGGTAAGTATATGGTTGCTATTTTTGGGCATAAGCATAGCTACCGAGCTATGGATCTTGAAATGTTTTTGACTCTTGCTGAACTTCACCACTCACATTAAAAAGTAAAATATATCACTCATTTATAAAAAAAGAGACTACTAAATAACCTAGCTTGTCTAAAGTAATTAAATCCTATAAGATGGACATGGATAACAACTGATATGGTCCATTGATACCTGTAAAACACATCCAAGGCTAATTAAATTGTTGTCTTGTTTGGATGGATGCAGGTAAGGACTCTATCTTATCTTGGAGGGTTTCTTTTCTTTGGAAAGCAACATTACTGTTATGAAATATCCATTGAAAAACGGGGAAGTTTTTTTCCTACCTACCACATTGAAAGAGGATCTCTTTCTTACAATCATTGTACTTAGATAATTCTGATACTGAGTTATTTTTGTACAAATCAGTTCATTGATCCTTGGCCAGTAAGCTACTTGATAGCTCATCTTCAATTTCATTCTCTAGCTTGTCATCCCTTGAATCTTGGAACGCATCGTTACTCTTGTCATTGATGTCTCAAATAGAAACCTCATTTTCTATTTGGTTGCAATCAATCGACTCTTGAGTTTTTTTGTCTCACTTTCTACTTCTGGTTCCAAGATAGAATTCTAATTTGGAAGGGCATTATGTCAAAACCTTCTTCATTGCAAAATTTTGTGGGTGTTAGCTCATTCATACACACATCTAGAGTCAACCAATATTTGATCCTACCCAAAGGGTTCAAACAAGTCTTCTAAAAATGACTCAAGTATGTAGCTCTTATCCCCTACTAACCTCTCTAGGATACAATCTTTCTTTCTCAGGCTTCCACATTCAGATGCTCCACACATCCAAACACGTGTTTGGTTTGTCAACCTTGCAGATAGTTGTTTGTCCAATACCATAGCTACATCAAATTCTTCCACTGGATTTGATTAACGTCTCTGTAACTATGGTCCTTGGTGCTGACCCCCATTGTTATGCCCTTGTGCCTCAAGTAGAGGTGGTCATAGCCCAAGTCTTGCACCATTTTGAGATGATGCATAAATGGTCTCCCCAAATTAACTTCAAAGTTGTTTCTTTTACGAAAGTGTAATATGATAAAATTATATTCAATCCCACAAGAGGATACAATTATCTGCTCCAGCATACCCAAAAGTCTTTCTACAAATCCATCTGCTAGTTGCAGTTTCATTTGTGTCTTCTTAAGAGCAGGGCGGCTTGCCCACTTTTCTCCTTGGTAGCTATGGATACTCTAGCCATGCTATCAAGTATGGCTATCATTTTCACTCCCTCATGCTCTAGTGGGGTAACGTGGTGTTTCCTTCTTCCCCTTCACAATAATCACCCACCTTGTTTATTGGCACAAGTTTTGCTTTTGATTTATCTGGTTCAATTTTATCCGTGTTTTTATCTGTAGCAACATATTGAGGAGGGAATTTTAGGTCCAACCTTTCCAAGTTTCTGCCCATTTACCCCATAAATGTGGTCTAATCTGCAAAAGTTCCGAGAGAGTCATTAATGGTACATCTTATAGGAGAAGACATCAATTCAAACTTTTTGTATCCATCATATGTGGAATTGGATTCCATTGAGATGACACGACCTTAACCTCTGATTTTGTTTCATGTTCCCCTATAAACAAAGGTAAGTCTTCAATGTTCCAGGTTTACTCTCCATCGAAATTTCCCTCCCTGCATCTTTGTATAATGACTGTCTCTAGGATAAATCTCATGATCTATGTTGACTTCTGGGATAGGTGTTGATTGTAAAGTAGCACTACCATCTTTGCAGTTTCTAATTGTTTCTCACAAGGATTGTGGCCATGGCTCTTCCACTTAAGGAATAGACCATATCTCTTAGGACTTGGCCTCATTCGTTGTGTTTGGTACTACCCTCATTTTTAGTGGTGCTTTCTTTTCAAGTTTCATTGGTTTACTCCTTTTTTTCCCTTTGTGCATGATTTTGTCCTCCGTTTGAGGTCTCGGCATTACTTGTTTGGGAATATTCAGTGCTTTTGGGTGCATTAGAGCTTGGGCTACATCTATGAGCTACTTACACATTTCCAATCTTTTTGCCTCGACTTTCAAGTGCGGATACGTCAACCATCTTTTCTCTAAGGTCTGGTTTTTTTCTGCCTTGCCTCGTAGGATTGAACATGGCATCCAATGGCTCTAGTACCTTATTTACCAAGACTAAACCTCCTGATGAAGTTTTTGACACTTTTGCTCCCTCAACTTTTCCTTTGTTTTCTTGTTCACACTCGAGCTGTTGCCTAGTTTGCTATAGTTCTGTCTCCAAGGCTGTCGTTTTCCTTAGCCTTTTTTCTTTCATTTTGTTTTCTTTTTTCTTTTAAGGGTTTCCTTTCAGTTCTTACTAGTAAACTCTCAAATTCAGTTTGTTATGGGAGTTTTGGCCCATCCTGTACCGGCATGTTTCTTGCTACTTCTTGAGCTTGAGCTCTAGTCACCACATTGATAGGAACTATCACCTCACACTCCGATCCATTCAAACGAGGAAAAACCCCAATGACATTCACAATTGTATTTACTTTATTTTTTGGATTCTTTGGGCAGTGTTGGATCGGGTGATCTTTTGCACAACCCTCACCAAACCCAGATATCTTCATTCTCTCGCCCTTGTGTGGACAAACTCGTGTCCAATGGCTACCTCCACATTCATAGCAAGAACCTTCTGGTTGAGAGGCTGGTGGTGCCCCCATTGGTTATCTTGTCTTATGAGGATATGCTCTATGTTTGTAGTTTTGGTTCTCTATGAACATGAGCGTATTTTCATCCATTATATAATGGTTTTTTGTAGCTTGAGCATTGCACTGTCAATATTTTAGACCCTAGACTCCTTGGAACCATACGTGTCTACAAATAATAATAATAATAATAAATAAATTATTTTAATAAAAAAGCCACGAATGTGTGTAAACTTATCTTCCTGCTTTTTGCTATGCTTAGATCTTGCTTTTGGCCTTGAGAGTCTATATAAAGACCCCTCTCCCATCACTTTCAAGACACACACATGGAAGTTTGCAAAAGCAAAAGCTCTCTTCCCTTGATGCTGGAATTATCTTCTCTTTCTCAAGCTCTCACCTCAACCCATCTCCATCTCTATCTCCATCTTCAACTCTATCCTTACCACCATCGTGTTGTCCCTTGGATTGAGAAACTCCTTCTCTTTCTCTCTCCCTCTCTTGCCATCTTCTCGGCAAGCAAGAAAGCCATAACTCTTCTTTTCATGGCAAATCTTTCCCTCTTCTCTATCACGATATGATGTCCCCAAAGCAAGCGACTCAAATCTCCAAGGATACTCCAATTGTTCCACCTCCGATGAAGGTACAAGAAAGGCATCAACTACTCTAATCGTAGCTCAAGTGAAGGTATCAATTGCGAAAGAAGTTGAAGCCGCTCAACTGCCAACACGGAAGGTAGCCAAACATGTTGCTAGTGTGATAAGACAAATTTATAATTTTGCATCCTTATATACGATGATCTAGTAAGTCAAGTCTAGGAATTTTCCTTAAACCGTCCAAGAAATGTGATTGTATCACAAGAAACAAGCATATGGTTTTGTAGAATAGTGAATCGTTATATAATTTTGCATCATTATATATGATGATTTGGTAAGTCAAGTCTAGGAATTTTCCTGAAACCATCCAAGAAATGTGATTGTATCACAAGAAACAAGCATATAATTTTGTAGAATAGTGAATCGTTATATAATTTTGCATCATTAAATATGATGATTTGGTATCAAGTCTAGTAATTTCCCTTAAACCGTCCAAGAAATGTGATTGTATCACAAGAAACAAGCATATGATTTTGTAGAATAGTGAAAGACTTGTTTGATAAATTGTCACTATTTGAAAAATTGTTATTGCTTGATAAACTGTTATTGTTTGTTGATAACTTATTACTATTTGATATTAAAAGTTGGTTGATCATGTATGAAGAACCACTTAAAGAGAACAGTTCTTGAAGAAATATCTTTTATTCCATGTGTTTAGCATGATGCCTTGCAATTAGTGAGATACCTTGCGGTTAGTGAGATGATCCCGTGGCTAGTGGAGATTAAGTTGAGGTTATCGGCTCTCTTTTTATCCTTCGCGGTTGGCAAGATGCATTGTGGATAGCAAGATGCCCTTACAGTTAGCAATTGGAAAAGTTGTGCAATTTGCGGTTAGAAAATAAGTAAATCCTTTGCAAAGGCTCTATTGGCTAGACATAGAAATTATGTAGGTAGCGCGACAAACTCATAAGAAATTGGAAATCTCTTTTCTTTTTGTTAAATTATAGCATTGTCTTCATTAGGCCTTGTTTGAATTGTTTTGGTGATGTTTAAAGGTCTATATGAAAGAACCTGTGTCTGTAATTAATAAAGGAACACTGTTTGTACATGTAAAAAAATGTGATAGTAATTAAAAAAAAGAAGAACGGGTGAGTGCAGTGTGGAAAGTGGGAGACTATGTCTATGGACGAGTAGACCCAATTAATCGGGTACTTTTTACAAGATCACTAGTTAGTTTAGACTAAGTCTCATATCACATTCATGATTTATGAATGGCGGCCATGCCTCTTAAACGTGGAAAAAAAGGCGTTGTTTATAGATCCCAAGTATGTCAAGGAGATTTTATCTTTGTGATATATGAATTCCCATAGAAATCCCTTGATTATTGACTTGGCTTGTGGCATATGACTCTTATAACCACAATCGTGATGGATAGAGGATTTCCTCTCTTTTGTTGCTCATATCTCTGCTTCATGGAAATGGAGTAGGGTGTCATCAACAAAACTTGAGAATAAAGAAAGGCCAACTATCAAGTCGTCCCAATCTTTCGAGGTTAGGGACCTCACACAAAAGAAGCTAGTTTTAAAGATTTGATACTAGTCAACAAGAAATTTGAGCCATTGGAAGTAATTCTGAAGGCATGTGAAGCTAGATTAGACAACTACCAGACAATGGAACAAAGATGGTTGACAGATCCTCATGCAGGATGGGAAAAGCTTTGGTTGGAGATGTGTAGAAAGTTGATTGAGAGAGATCAAGCCCTATGTGACAAATAACACTACAAATAACTTTGTTTACCAGATATCTCCTAATGTGCCACAGGTCAAAGACAATTGGCTTGAAGAAGTTTTGAACATAGTCAAGAAGGCTAGATATGAGAATAAAAAATGGGGGTCAAAACCCATTATTGAAGTCAACCTTGAAAAAATCATGGTAGATGTTGACATGCAATTGTAGTGGATGACTCGGAGTACAAGCTGTCGTGGAATCCTAAAGGCACTTCCTGCATAGTGAAGACAATGGAAGATCAAAATCCCATTGAGATTTAAGAATATCTTACAACAAGTGTCAGATCTTGGGTCATGTCTTGGCTTTATGCTAAAGATCACCTCCACATCACCATCTATTCGCCGTTGCTCTGATCGATCAATGATGTGAGCATAGAAGTTGCAAGGAAATGACATATAGAATATAATTACTAGATATTGTATTCTTACATGTAATCACGATAAGTGGTGTAAACAATCAAGTAATTCCCACCGAGATTCAAGAATATCTTACAACAAGTGTCAGATCTTGGCTCATGCCTTGGCTCTATGCCAAAGATCGCCTCCAATTCACCATCCACTCACGCTTGCTTCGATCAATCGATGATGTGAGCGTAGAAAATGCAAGGAAATGACATAGAGAATATGATTATTTGTCATTGTATTCTGACATGTAATCACGATAAGCAGTGTAAACAATCAAGTAGTTAATGTCTTAAATAGTATTTTTCTCACTAGGAATGGTGACGTATCTTCGCTTGTACTGAACCAAGAGGATGAATGTTGTAAGTGAGTTTTGTTGACTTGTACAATTGTTTACACTTTTGCATTGTTTATCATTGCACCTACAAAGCCACACACTTAGACGATGTTTTCGTGATACTAGGTAAGGGTACGAGCTTTTCCTCCTATTTTCGGAGGCCAAAAATACGTTTCCTACATTTTCTATTGTGCTTTTTGAATGAGTCGATAAAAACCCCTTGTTTTAACTTTTCTCAAACGATAAGTCTCATGCATCTATTTTTGTTGCACAATCGACTTAATACACAAGTTTTTTGTGATACCACAAAAGGGTACGATTGTTTCCTCCTATTCTCTGAAAAAGTTTGACCCATTTCCTATTGATTTTTTTTGAACAAGTCAATAAAAACCCCTTTCTTTTACTTATCTCTCTTCCCTCTATTTTTGTTGCACAATCAACTTGTTGTGCAAGGTTTGTAGGCATTGTAGTGACCTATGAGTGACAAGCTATCAAGATTTTGACTTCATACTATTTATGGGTCTAAGGTTTTCATACATTGAAAGCCCAAAGTCTATGAATTGAGTACCATCAGTAGCTTCCACAAAGTACTTTTGTACGTATGAAGTCTACATACATTGAAATCCCTAAGTCCATGTATAGAGTGGGAGCTTACAGAGTATTTATTGGTAGCCAAAAATCTATTTGGTAGAAACCCTTGTATTGACTCTACTATTAGGAAGCAACATCTACTACCAATTTCTAATAGTGGTAGTCACTATTATTTATTGCATTGATAGCTACCATTTTGCATAGTGGCTACCGGTTTGTGCATAGTAGCCCCATAGTCTTGCTGGTAGCAATGGTAGCTACTAGTGTCATCTTGGTAGCTCTCAGTCATCCAACTAGTAGGATAATACTGGTAGCTACCAACATATCTTTGGTAGCCACCAGGATATCATTGGTATCTCATAGTCTGCATGGTAGCTACCCTTATAGGCATGGTTTGCATACCCATGAGTCCATGCTCAGTCCATGTATTGAGTGGTAGCTTCCAGAGTATTTATTGGTAGCCACCAATATATCTGGTAAAAACCCTTGTATTGAATCTACTATTAGGAAACAACAACAACTACCAATGTCTAACGATGATAGCCACTAGTATTTATTGCATTGGTAGCTACCATTCTGCATAGTGACTACCAATATGTCCATAGTAGCTACATAGTCTTGCTTGTAGCACTGGTAGCTACTACTGTCGTCTTGGTAGCTCTTAGTTAGTCAGTTAGCAAGATGATAATGGCATCTACCAGGATATATTTGGTAGCTACCAAGATATCTTTGATAGTTACCAGGATATCTCTGATAGCCACATGATATCATTGGTAGATCCTAGTCTGCATGGTAGTGACCCTTGTCCTACTTGCATCAACTCTCCAAAATTTGCAAAAAACATCTTAGGTTTAGTATACAAGTAGCATAGACATAGGCCTTGACCAAATATGCTTTGAAAAACCTTACATTCAAGGACAAGAAAGTTGTTGAGGGAGTGCAACATAGACAAAAGCCTTGACCAAATATGCTTTGAAAAACCTTACATTCAAGGACAAGAAAGTTTTTGATAGAGTGCTTTACATGAAAAGGGATGTTATTGTAAATAGCCTAATACACTTTGTAAGATTTTGACTTTCTAGATGCAGGGAAATAAACCCAAATATTTAGGAGAAAGCATTGAGGGTACAAACAGGTAAAGAGCACTATCTCAAAAGCAATTAAAATTTGTGTTTTAAAATCTTAAGCACGACAAACCTATAGCTAGGAAATCTCAAAACTAAATTCGGGTGAAAAGTGACACCGCTATTCTCTCTGGAAGATTCACTGCCACTTTACATTGAAAAATTAATTGGATGGTTTTTAATTATCATTAAAGCTTAGGGCTTTCATTATAACCCTTAGAAATTTTCCCATATATTTATCAAAATAGTGAAAATAGCATAGGAAATTAGCAGGCCTGATATTCAAAGTAGGTAGGTCCTAGGAGAGAGTATCTAGACTTGCCCAAGCTAGATTTAGTAGCAGATGGCACCTTCTTGAGCCTGGGGGGTTGCTTGAGTTGCAAGTAGCTGCTAGTTTCAGCCTGTGAGAGCCTATGAGTGTCAAGAAAAAGTATAGATAGGACCTATTACCTCACAATTCAGAGAGACTCAAATTCTTGGCCAAAAATATTTTGTGCAAGAGAGATAAAAAAATCACTAAGATCACAAAACTCTAAGTGAATAAACGAGATAATTAATGCTAATCTCAAGTAATTAGCAGTTTATATTAATTTAGGTCTAAATTTTCTAACTAATCTATTGATTCAAAAATATTGGACCATCCTCTACTACTAATCACTCTCTAATAGATTATTTAACTATTGATTACTTAATCTTCATTAAGATTGATAATATACTTTAGTTTTAATCCTCATTAGGATTGAAATTGATTAATGTTGGTGTTAATTAATGGGAATTATATTAAGCAAGCTTAGTTAACTCTAAGATAATTATTAGAGCTTGATTATATTGTTAGAAAGCTAGGAAAATTAGATCACAATCTTTTGATTAGTTTTTGTAATTAATAAGGCAAATATGATCTATTTTTAACCGTAAAACTAATGGGAAACTTAGTAAAATAACTTAACGAACCAAAAGATAATTATCAAAATCATAAAACATTGTTAAGAACAAAGGGTAATTATCTTATAAACAAAAAAATAGTTTAGCTATTTAATTAAGCTAAAATTGACCAATTTTAGCTTTAAATTAAAGAGAGAAATTAGTTAACTAACTTGGGATAATTACAATATAATTATTAGAGTCAAGAACCATCATTAGATGGTTGAGATAATTAGGTCATGCATAGAAAATTAGTTTAACTATTTAATTAAGCTAAAATTAATTGATTTCAACTATGAGGAAAAAACTAGTTAAGTAGATTAGATAATTACAAGGTAATTATTAGAGTTATGAAACATCATTTTTAAATTGTGATAATTAGCTCATTAACAAAAAACTAGTATATCTATTTAGTTAAGCTTCAATTGTCTCATTTTAGTCGTAAATTAAAGAAAGAAACTAGTTAACTAGCTTGGATAATTACAAAGTAATTATCAAAGTTAAAAAACATCATTAGTAATCCAAAATAATTAGCTCATCACCAAAAAATAAGTTTAGATATTTACTTAAGCTAAAATCTATTTTAAGCTAAAATCTCATTAGGATAAATAGAAATCCCGATTAAAAGTTTCTAGGAAAACTATTGGAAGTATAAACCACTAATAGAAAGCTAAGGAAATTAAATCTTTAGAAGTTAATGAGTCTAATAAATATTAAGATAAAAATAAGAAAATTTTAGTCTTAATAAAGAAGAGAAAAATTAGAAATAAGCTACAAAAATTTATAAAATAATTAGGGAGACCTCGAATACTCAAAAGGAATCTAGGATAAAAATTTCTTAGTTATATGAGTAATTAGAAAAATCTTATACTAAGAATCTACCATTTTCTAGTACAATTTGAAGAAAACACCAGTAAGGAAGTTATCAAAGTTAATCAGGGAATTCCCTAGGCAATACTAAGGTATAAATAATTCAAAAAATACATTAAAAACCCAAGAATCTTCTGTAAACAACTAAACTACTCCAGGATCTAAGCAATTTATGCTAAGAAATAGAGGTACGTTATCGAATGATAATAATCAAGATTTTATGATTTACCTAATAAATAGATGTCCTTTTTATAAGGATAGAAGTCATGGCACCAAAGAGGACCTGAGCAAACCTTCATTCTGATGAGGAAGGCAATATTTCAATAAGGGATAGAGCGTCGCACGAGGCCGGGCCTAGTAGTAGGCCTATATATGAAAGCATTCAAGCCCCATCACTACAGCAAATGTCTGACTAGTCCCAAGTGGGTCTTTATTTTAATTTAAGATGAATAATTCAAGTTCTTCTTTAAGTATTAACATTGCATATGTAAAAGAGGGTTTAAGGAATTAGGAAAAGTGAAACTGGTTGAAAACGGGGGCAAAAGGCATCTTCCAAGAAACCAACGTGCATTTGTTTGTAAATTAGGAAATAATTGTTTGAGTTAAGGCTGGTTGACTTAGGAAAGAATGTTTAATCATCCTTAAGATAGCTTGTCTCAAGACACCTCTGATTCCTTGGAATATTTTCACTTCAGGTCATGAGTAATGATGGCTTGTTAGCCATGGATGAGTCATTTGCCCCCATGTACGCGAAATCTTTACCCCCTACATGTGTATGTTTGTGAATACTACTTAGGATACCGTTTTTATCCCAGGGGAACTGCCCGGTTGTATGGGCAATTGGTTTGGCGTATGGCCGTCCCAAACTTTGGGTGATGGGTTTCCACTTGGATTATAAATAAGGAAGGGTGTTGTTTGTTTCACCCATATATAGATGTGCTTGAGACAAGTGGAGTACGTGTCAGGGTTGTCAAAAAATATTATAAGTGATCGTACTTTGTCTTAAGTCTGGATATATTTGTTTTCTAAAAGACTATATTTAGTTGTTACTTTCATGACTTACCTTACGAATTACTGTATGGGAAAGCTAAAAAGAAAACCATTATTTTCAATGTCAAAAGAATGTGCTAGTAATTAGGAACCAAAAGAATCATGTGTGAGTGCGGGGTGGTAAGTGGGGATTGACTAAGGTTGTCAATCATGGACAGGTGGACCTGATTAGTCAGGTAACTATCCATCTCTGCATACTAAAAATGTTTAGAAAACTTCTTCACTTGGAAGAGGAGTCCACGAGCGGTTGTGCCCTCACATGTTAGGGGGAAAAAAGTGTTGGTTGAGGATCCCTTAGCCCAATTTGTGGAAGTTATAGGGCCAAAAGAGTTTTGGACTTTTAAGATGTTGTCCCGTTTTTGCTGTGAGACAGGACTAGGTGGGCTATAGACCCAAACCATTTTCAATGGTAAAGGTCTTTTCCTTGGACCCTTCTTACTTGGAGACTTTGACTTTTAATAGGCCTAGAGACCTGTCAAGGACCCCATCTTGACTTTGGTGTTTGCTGATGGGGGGACTTTCACTTGGTATCCGAGCATGTGTTAATTAAGTTCTTGGACCAAGGGGAAAATATTAAGGCATTAGGGAAAACTGGGTTTTGACAAATGAAATTAAAAATCTGTGTAATTGAAACAAGAGAGAGAAAGAGAAAGAGAAAGAGAAAGAGAAAGAGAAAAAATTGTCGCCATCTTTGCAAAATTCCATCAGGCCTTCCACAAGTTTATGATCTTCAATATCATGTTTATGGGAGCATGCACATCCCAAAAATACACAGTTTGGAAGAATGTGATGAAGCTTTTGGACTACATGTTTTCCCCATCCACTTGGGGCATTAGTTGGGGAGGGTCTGGTGGGGTCTTCCTCATAAATGCAGGAGAACTAAAAGGTTTTGCATTAAATCTCAAAAGACTCAAGTGGGCCAAGAAGCTTCGAGTAATTAAAGTATACTTTTTCATAGGAACAGAGGTCCAAATGAAACAAAGTAGATCATAATCTGGTGTCACAAAATCAATGGGTATTTGATCTAGTAACTACTATAGTCTACCCAAGAAAGATTAGGCCCATGGATGCAGGCCCTAGTTTTAGAGGGCCAAGAGATATTGTATTTTGTGATACTGTACCTGACCCACCCATGGTGCATAGGCTTTCAATATAGGAGTATTGATGTCATTGTACATATTAGTTTTCTTGTATTAGTCATTGTATATATCATGGGTTTTCCTAGAATATTGCATGTCATGTTTATTTGAATAAAGACCAGTGGATTTTCTATTTGATCATTGCAATGCGAATGAAGTGCTAAATGTTTTGTAATAGAAATAAAGTAGAGAGAATTTTAAATAACACTAAACTCCATAAATTAATCTCAAGTTAACCCACACGTAAATAGCCTCTACACTATTACACAAGAAAAGAAATTACTATTAAAGCAAGTCCAACTTCCTATCTTCAAGGGAGAAGGACCCAATCTAGAGTGAGATGCGGAAGCATGGTTAGAGGCTAATGGATGATTATTTAATAGCCACAAAACTGCTGAGGAAAACCAAACAATGATTGTAATATTCTACCTCATTAGAGATGCCAAGCTGTGGTGGAAACAACACTGCAGAGATAATCCCACGAGTAACCCAACTTGGGCGAGGATGAAGTAGGCCATCATAGAACCCTATCTCCCTCCTACTCACCAAGCCATTAAGATGAATGAATTATTTGGTCCACACCAGTTAGGACTTTCACTGGAGGATTACTATACCAAGTTTGTTTCTTTATGACGTTATGCTCCTCAGATGACCATGGAGCAACAAATTGCCCAATTCTGCCAAGGTCTCAACAAACCTCGGAGTACATGTCTTCAATCCATGAGACCTATATTAATTCAGGATTGCCTTCTTAGGGCCAAGCCTCTTGCAGCTGAAGGAACCAACCCTACTAGAAACTATAACAACTATAACAATCATAGAGGAAGAGCTAGAGGAAATTTTAACCAAGGAAGTCAACGGCAAATAGTAACTGTTGCAACGACCCTGAACCAAACCTTCCTTGATGTAAGATATTATGGATGCAGTCAGATGGGACACTATAAGCGTAACTATCACCAAGAGTTAGATCCTAGAGCTACGACTAGGCCTAACAACCAACCTCAAGTCAACCAAGGTAACTTACAAAGAGGAGGAAAAAATAGAGGACGTGGCAGGAGAAGAGGAAGAGGACCCCAATCATATGTAGCAGTAGGAGAGCCTTTCCTAATGGAAGAAGAAGAGGAAAGAGAAACCTTGTTTACCGCGATTGACAATCATGGAGCACGTCAACAATATGCAGTCATTCAAACTATTGCGAACCGACAAGGTGAAAAGTTTGAACTACTTATAGATGGTAGCACCCATTCTTTTCTTTCTCCAAAATGTTTAAGGAAACTTAAGTTGAATCAATATCCAATCAAAAAAATGGAAGTCAAATTAGCAAACGGAAAAGAAGTCCTTTCTCATTATTCAGTCGAGAAAGCAGAATTTGAACTAGGAGGAATTTTCACCTCATCCTACTTTTGTACCCTACCTGTAGGAATCTATGATAGTATCTTGGGAATGGATTGGCTAATAAAAAATCAAGCTCACATACATTGTGCAGAGGGAAGTTTATCCTTTAGGAATGAGTTAGGGGATGAAATTTTAGTTTAGGGACGTAATGAGAAACCGAAAGCCCATCTAGTTAAGGCTAGTAGACTTATTAAAGGTTTATGTAAGGGATAACAAATCTTTATGGTCAAACAAGGCCTAAGATTTTGAGGCCAACCAACTTCTAGAGTGGCTTAAGAAATTTTCAGATGTGTTTCTAGAGAACCTTTCAAATTTACCTTCCCCAAGGGACATAGATCATGAGATAGAAACATTTCCAGGTAGTGAACCTATTTCCAAAAGACCTTACAAGATGTCTCTCCTAGAATCCATATAACTCAAAGAAAAGATTCAGCAACCAATCGAGCACGCGCTCATTTGACCAAGTATTTCTCCATGGGGAGCACCTGTTTTGTTCTGAAAAAGAAGGATGGATCCTTATGCATCTACATAGATTACCGAGGCCTTAATCAGGTATATGTAAAGAACAAGTACCCTATCCCTTGTATAGAAGAACTTCTAGATAGATTTCACAGGGCAAAAATGTTCTCAAAAATTGATCTCATATAAGAAAATCATCGAATCTGGATCAAAGAAGCGGACATATACAAGACCACATTCAACACTCGATATGGACACTATGAGTTCATAGTCATGCCTTTGGCCTTAAATGGATCGATAACTTTTAATCGGCTCATGCAGGATATATTTTGAGAGTACCTAGATGACTTTGTTCTAGTATTATTTGATGATATATTGGTCTATTCTAAAGACGCTAAGGAGCATGAGGAACATGTATGCAAGGTCTTGAGTATCCTTCAACAACATCAACTATATGCCAAGATGAGCAAATGTGTCTTTTGTACTCCTGAAGTCAATTATGTTGGGTTTATCATATCTTCTAAGGGGATCTCAATTGGTCTTGCAAAGGTAAAGGACATAATATAATGGCCATAACCCAAAACTATCAATGAAATTTGAGGTTTTCTAGGTATTATAGGATGGTATAGAATATTTGTCAAAGATTATGCACTCATTGCTCACCCTTGACTCAGCTACTCAAGAAATTCTCCAAGCTTACATGGGAGAGAGAACAAGAAGATTGTTTTCAACAACTAAAACAATATCTCACCTCCGCTTTCGTACTCAAGCTACCCAATTTTACTCAAGATTTTGAGGTGGTAACCAAGGATTTCAAAATGACGTGATCACACTATAATTTCAGGTTAATAACAATAGAAATGCAAAATAACAAATATTATGTTAATTGACATTCATCTTTTTGACCTGCAAGGAGACTTGGAGACCGGCTAAAGGCCCGCCAGGCTAAGTAGTTAACCCGCCAGGCCCGCTGGGTAAAGCCACTTCCCCGCCGGGCCCGCCGTGGCTATATAAAGACGACGCCAGTGCTTGTCTTTTTCACAAGAGAGGTACATTGAAAAGTCTTCTTCACCAAACTTTTTGGCAGCTTTCCACATTCTCAAAGCAGTGTAGTGGTAATTTTTTAATCCCTTCCTTATTTTATTGATGTTTTTTTGAGTTTTTTGCGTTAAAACTCAAAGGTATAAAATTTCTTTTATCAAATCATTGTATGTGGATGCACTGGCATATGGTTGCAATTGCGGCTAGGTGTGTCATTGCAAAAGCGTACGATGATTATGTTTTATATTGCTCCCAGTCATTCATGCTTCGGCACATGGTTGCAATTGCGACTAGGTGTGTTGCTGCTAGATTGACGGTAGCTTCTGTTTGAAAGAAGTCACTGTGCGTGGATACAGTGGCACATGGTTGCAATTGCGGCTAGGTGTGTCATTGCAAAAGCGTAGGGTGACTATGTTTTATGTTGCTCCCAGTCATTCATGCTTCGGCACATGGTTGCAATTGCGACTAGGTGTGTTGCTGCTAGAATGACAGGAGCATCTGTTTGAAAGAACTCACCGTGCGTGGATGCAGTGGCACATGGTTGCAATTGCGGCTAGGTGTGTCATTGCAAAAGCGTAGGGTGACTATGTTTTATGTTGCTCCCAGTCATTCATGCTTCGGCACATGGTTGCAATTGCGACTAGGTGTGTTGTTGCTAGAATGACGGTAGCATCTAATGCATGAATGTGTGCTCAAATAATTTCATAATGTTTCATATGCTTGAATCTTGAAAGAAGACATCGTGCGTGGATGCACTGGCACATGGTTGCAATTGCGACTAGGTGTGTCATTGCAAAAGCGTAGGATGACTATGTTTTATGTTGCTCCTAGTCATTCATGCTTCGGAACATGGTTGCAATTGCGACTAGGTGTGTTGCTGCTAGATTGACGGTAGCTTCTATTTGAAAGAAGTCACCGTGCGTGGATACAGTGGCACATGGTTGCAATTGCGGCTAGGTGTGTCATTGCAAAAGCGTAGGGTGACTATGTTTTATGTTGCTCCCAGTCATTCATGCTTTGGCACATGGTTGCAATTGCGACTAGGTATGTTGCTGCTAGAATGACAGGAGCATCTGTTTGAAAGAACTCACCGTGCGTGGATGCACTGGCACATGGTTGCAATTGCGGCTAGGTGTGTCATTGCAAAAGCGTAGGGTGACTATGTTTTATGTTGCTCCCAGTCATTCATGCTTCGGCACATGGTTGCAATTGCGACTAGGTGTGTTGCTGCTAGAATGACAGGAGCATCTGTTTGTAAGTTGTTGTACGGTGAGGCATACTGCACTTTTTCTATACTGCACTTTTTTTTTTCACGTAGAAAAGATCCAAATGGAGTGGCACATAGTTATATTTCACAATGTGTTGTTTGCAATAATACCATTGCAGGCAAAATGGATCCTTCTGCTACTTCAGTGATAGAGTTCAAAAAGAAAATTAGACAATTGTTGATTACAATCGTCAGTGCACTAGATCCCGACGATATAGCGCAGATTGTTGCACATGAGTCTAGATTGCAATCATTATACAGTGAGATTGCCCGCAAAATTTTGTTGTTATATCTAGACAAAACAACCGAATCAATAATCTCATTACTGAGCAGTTGGGTGGGCAATTTGCCCAAGGTGGCCTCTGATTTGAAAGAGGAATGCCCTCAAGAAGTAGACAAGGGTAAGCTAGAGCATTGGAACGCGAGATGGAGAGCTGAAAGGAGAGGTCAAGGCGAGCATCCCACATAGACACACAGTTTGGCCCAAGCAAGAAAATGAGAATGGCTATCACGAGAGTTATGGGGAGCAGCCAAGTTGGAGAACCGTTTATTGAGGAGGCTGCCATTGAGGGAACATCGGGTGCTATTGCTTCTTCCAGTCACTTGGAGAGCAGTATATACAATTTTGAATGTAGTATGACTTTGGGAATTCCAAATAAGTCCATTAAGAAGATCAAGAAACTTGGGTCAGGGGCTTATGGCACAGGGTGGCAAGTTCAAATCAAAGGGATCAGTTTCCTTCCTGCAACGAATACTTATTGTGCCAAGGAGTTCAAAGGACGGGACAAGCATCAGTGGAAAAGCTTTGCATTAGAAAGTGTAGTAGATCTCAACCATAGAGGGATTGTGAGGAGTATTGCCCACTCTGTAACGTTGCCATGTTTTCTGATATTCCCCTACTTCAATGGGGGGACTTTAGGTGATCTTATGGAGACAGTGCCCCTTCCACATGGCTCTTTCACGACGCTTGTAGCGCATCAAGAGGGGATAGGAAAGATCCCTGAAGACTTTAAATGGAAGCAGCCCTCTGAAGACAAGAGAAAACGTATCAAGAGCCTGTGCAGTCATGCTCCCTCATTGATCCATGCCTTGGTGAAGGCATTGCGATTCGCACATGACGAGGGAGTGATCCACAATGATCTCCATCCATGGAACATCATGTTGGACTTTACCAAGGATCTCACTCCCCGTATTGGAATAATTGATTGGGTATTGGCTCTGCGTGTTGGCTTAGAGACACAAAAGACCAACAATACCGATGAAACTGGCAAAAGCTTCATCCTTGGCGAGCTCCTGAGTTACTAGATGGCAAGAATTTATGCCCATGTACCAAGGCCACAGATGTGTACGCCATAGGACGGGTGATATGGCAATTTTGTAAGTTTTGTGGAGAGTTCTCTGACTACTACATCACAGATTGGTTTAAACATAAGGTTTCAGTGGAGGTACAAGCCATATCTAGGATTGTTGTGGAAGGTTGGGTGAGGAAGAAATCCACAGACAGAAAGACCTTGGCACTTTTGGACGAAGAATTAGAAAGATTTGAAGCCCAGCCAGAACGATGCTTACGCCCTCCCTCTGAAATGAGTGTAGCCTTTTTTTGATGGATATATGATGTACTTTATTAAGCAGGGTTTTCTGAGACTTGTGACTTATAAAAGCACTTTTAAAAATTGGGTTTTATGCACAATGGATGATGTATGAGTAATAAAAACACTTTGTTATATCTCAATAGACAACAAATTTTCTATGAGTTTTGTTTTTTCTCTTAAGTTTCAAGCAATAAGCCACGTGGAGTCACTGATTGTCATTCATTGATTTAAAAAATGGTGGTTACTCTTATATCAATTGATTGTCGTAAGATGGTGGTTATTCTAATATCAATTGATTGACGTAAAATGGTGGTTAAAATTATAGCAATTGATTGTCGTAAAATGGTGGTTACTCTTATAGCAATTGATTATCATTAAGTTTGTATGCCGTAACTGAAGTATAGTGTTTAATCAGGATATGGATAATGATAATCAAAGGGCTAAGCGCGCTTTTGAGCGTCTCAGATCCATGTGTCAAGGCGGTGGAGTGAACGACACCGCTCGAATTGCTGCTCGTTGCTCCTAGTGGGCCAACCCGGTGGGTACACAATGGAAAGAGGTGAACACTAGGATTGACCGAGAAATGGTGAAATCCATATGGCCAGGCGTTGCAGATGACAACATCAAGAAAGGCCGACTCAAGCTATCACAATGCATTAATGCAGACATACGAGACAATGGAGAGAACATATATCTCGATGTTATGGGTCATCCTATGCATCATATGGATTTTCCATTGTGGTTTGCCAAGATGTTATACATGCATTATGTCTTGGGTGAAGCAGTGGACTTTAGCTCAAGGACACCTCACATGACGATTGAGGACATTCGCAGTACTGCAATCACCGTCACACGGCAAGAGATGTCATTGGGACTAGAAGGTGCATCAATGGAAGTGCATCAAGTTAAGGAGGAGCTTCAAACTCAACTCAGGCAAGCATCACAAGCTACACAAGGCTCTCATGCAGAAGAAACCCTAAATAGAGACTTGCAAAGGGAGGTGAAGGTGCTATCTCGCCACGTAAAAGAGTTAGAGGCGACTATAAAAAAACAAAATGCTGCCACATTGATTGAGCACCCAACATCTATTGAGGCCCCTCCAGCTTCTGGTGAGCACGGTGGTCCTTGCCCCATATGTAGATCATTCTTTCATGAGTGGTGTGGTCACTTCAGCTTGCCATGCGGACATATGTATCATATATCATGCTTGATGCAAAGCATGATGAATAACTTTCATTGTGCTATATGTGAGTTTGAGATATCCAAAAAGCTATATGTAATGTTTAAAATGTCCGAAGACTATAATAAGCTTAAATGTCAGCGTGAACAGGAGAATGAAGATATTCTCACAAATATTTCACTATCACTTGGATAGTTTTTGTAACATTTGATAACATTGACTCGTTGTCTTGGGAGAATTTATTAGTGAATTGTGAATTGTCTTCTCTTCAGCTTCAATTATGATATGTGATAATGCAACGATTTGTTAGGGCTTTGTATATTATGAAGCTTTAATAGTGATTTGTGGCCTTGTAAAGGTTTTTAAGGGCTTCGTTTATTATTAAGCAAATGTCTAAACCTTAAACTAAATATTAAAAAAAGCTTATAAGATAAACAGTTTCTGAACTTAAGCAGAAGTCACTCAATGGATTCGATAATCTATTAATTAAACCACTGTCGCTTGTTGCGACGGGTCAAAGTTGGTTCAATTTCCAAATTCTCTTCAATCTCTTCTAAAGTACATGTAGTTTCTACTTCATGAGATTCCCCTTGCAGCTCACTATCTTCGTCCACCTCATCATTGGTTACATCATAAGTCCAACGCGGCATCTCCTCTTTGTAGTTCTCAGCTTGCACTCTTGCCAATAGCCGATGGTTGCAATACATATACACCAACTTTTCAGCTCTTGAATTTAGAAGGCGGTTTCTGATGGTGGAATGTACATATTTATATGTACTCCAGTTTCTCTCAGAACTTGAATTGGATGCACATTGGGCTAGGATTCTAACAGCTAGGCGTTTAAGGGTGGGTGCACTACCACCATTCATCATCCACCACTTCCACGCTGGTTGCTCCGTGGCAAGTTTCTGTACAAATTCTGTACCAAACTTACCCTCTTTGAGATTAAACTTTGTAAGATCAGTAACAGCTGATGCATGCTCATCAGGATCATCATAAAACCTGCCTATCACATCATAAAAGTCTTCCAGCACCTCCTCATCAAGTTTGTCTATTTTCATTTCCCAATACTCTGGATCCAATAAGAAAGCTACGCTGTGTAGTGGACTATGTGCTCCAACCCATCGACCATGCACATACTTTCTCAAAATTTCTCTCCTCTTTTGAGTGAATGGTGTCTTCCAAGGCTTCACAATTGGCTCCTGGGGCTCCTCTGGATTTGCAAGGCTTTCTTGAACAGTCCACCAAGCCATCCACACCTTACCTATGTTAGGCAAGGCAGAATCCAGTTGGCGTAAGGCGAGCATAATGGGCATCATGACATTGTGCACATCCACCACATCATCCCAGAAGTGGCGATTAGCTAGTAGATCTCTGATCACCCCTATTTTGATTTTTATCTTCTCCCTTTGACCAGCCTCCCATTCTGAAAAAGCGGCATAAACAAATGTCTCCATCACAACATTCTTATTTTTTATTAGTGATTCTACCGTATAGTAGTTGGTGCAAAAACAACTACCTCCCATTCTGAAAAAGCGGCATAAACAAATGTCTCCATCACAACATTCTTATTTTTTATTAGTGATTCTACCGTATAGTAGTTGGTGCAAAATCTAGTTTCACACGGCAGTTTTAACATAGTAGACATCCTCTGACGGTACATGTCAAGAACCCTCTGACGCTTCAAAACAAACTTGACTATTAAGCGAGCATTGTCTACTATCCATTTGAACCACTATGTGTCCTCCCTCTTGTACCAATCTTGCAATACCAAGTTCAAGCTGTGTGTACTGCAACCATCACTATATAGGTGAGAGAAGCGACTTTCAAGTATTCTACCTGCAGCCCTGTAATTTTTGGCATTGTCCATGATTACTTGGACAACATTTTCTTTTCCAAGTTCCTCAACTGTGTCGCCAATGATGTCAGCTATAAAACTGCCAGACTTTATTTGACCAGAGCTATCCACAGCTTTGATAAAACATTCACCACGAGGACATACAAGCATGATGTTGATCAATGGCCGCCTTTAAACGTTGGACCAACCATCACTAACTATGGTGTATGCAGATTGTTCTGTTGCATTTAATATTACCCTTTGAATATCCTGTTGTGTGCTTGTGTAACATTTATCCAACAGTTGGTTTCTCATATGGTGGTATGTTGGAGGGGTAAATCCAGCACTATACTCCCCAATGCGTTTCCAAGCTGACTTCCATGCATCACGGGTGACAATGGCCAATGATCCCCCAATGAAATAGACGGCTTTAGCTAGTGCAAGTTGTGCTTCTTCTAAGGCAAGTGTTTTGAAGCTCGTCTGTAAGCTAACCTGTCTACTTTTTGATGAACCTACCTGAAAGTCAGGAGATCCATGGTTTGGAGGAGTACTTCCATCGATATGAGAAGTTGGTTCCCTACTTTGAGTGCTTCCATTGGTGGGCGTTACACATAATGATCCCTCATACTGGTTTGATCTTATCGATACGGGGGTGTGATGGTCGAAAGTAGAGAGTTTTGATCTTTTTCTCGTGGAAATTAGCTTTACCAATTAAAGCTTTTAAGCACATAGATGCTTCTTCTGCACCTAAGCCCTTGCACTTTCCTCCTTGAATTCTGGTATTGCCACCTAGCAAATGATCCCTTATTCTTGGTGCTCCTCCAGATTTCTCTTTGCCACAAAAGTTACATTTCCAATCTTGATACTTATTTAAATTTGTGGCAAAATTCCACTCGGGTCCGGGACTTTTTCCACCTGCCTTTCTCTTGCCCTGCGAAGTGGTGCCCTGTGAAGCAGGACCTGGCATCAAGGTAGGAGGTCTCCTCAAAGAAGCTAGACTTGGGACACCAACACCACCGCTGACATTCCCGGTGGAAGACATACTTATTGGATGCCTGCAATACCAATAAACATAGCTCAGTATGCTATCTCTTCTTTCAAGTATTATTCAAACCAAACATTAGTGTTATAATCAATATCACACACAAGCGTAGTAGTGAAGCCTGAAGGGAATAACCTCAATCTACTCAAACATGAGCAAGCAAATACAACGGTGAATCAAATATGTGATCAATCCATCCCAAATGTAGAGATATCGACCCAAAGATTCACCTTCCTACCCCTTTCATGAATCAGTTCAGTCCAAAAAAGAACCAATGACCCATGATTGGAGCTCTAATCGAAATAGCAAGCAAATACAACGGTGAATCAAACATGTGATCAGTCCATCCCAAAAGTAGAGATATCGACCCAAAGATTCACCTTCCTACCTCCTTTCATGAATCAGTCCAGTCCAAAAAAGAACTAATGACCCATGATTGGAGCTCTAATCGAAATAGCAAGCAAATACAACGGTGAATCAAACATGTGATCAGTCCATCCCAAAAGTAGAGATATCGACCCAAAGATTCACCTTTCTATCTCTTTTCAAGAATCAGTTCAGTCCAAAAAAGAACTAATGAACCATGATAGAAGTTGTAATCAATATAGCAATCAATTTAGCAAATATAACGGTGAACCAAACAGAGATTAGTCCATCCCAAATGTAGAGATACTGACCCAAAGATTCACCTTTCTACCTCCTTTCAAGAATCCGTTCAGTCCAAGAAAGAACTAATGATCCATGATCAGAGTTTCATTAAGTTTTAATTTTTTTTAAAGACTATTCATTCTTTTACCTTTAGTTTTTCTTCTAAATTTTAAAGGATGACCAAATTTAGAGGAAGCGGTGATGTGATGTGATGTCTACTACAGGGTTATATAGAGCCTCCAAATATGGAGGGGGTACATGACGGGGCCGGCGGGATTCTTGCTTTGCTCGTCGGGCCTGCCGAGCTTGCCGGGATTCATAATATGCCCGCCGGGCCTACCGGGGTTTGTGGTTGCCCCGCCGGTTCTACGTTTTCTACCGGTTTTCGTAAGTCATGACATTAGATATGTTATTAACATGAAAAAAATAGTGATAATAACAACAATAATTAACATTTAACAAAATGCGTCATCGCGTAATTAAAATCCCTGGTGGTAACCGATGCAAGTGGACTCGCAATAGGAGGAGTCTTAACGCAAAAGGGCCAACCAGTTGCCTACACTTCCACAAAATTAAGGCTTCATGAATTGAACTATCCAACTCATGAACTGGAAGTATGAGATGTTATTCATGTCCTCAAGTTATGGAGACATTATCTATTGGGATGCCAATTTCAGCTAATCACTAATCACCAGAGTATAAAATGGAGCTTTTTCCAACCAAATCCTAACATGAGACAAAGATGCTGGATATGAATTCTTTAGGAATACAATTTTCAAATAAAGTATAGACCCGACAAGGAATTGTGGTTATTGATGATGGCCTTTTCAAAAAATCCTTCCTTAGAGCCATCTCCACGGCCAACAATCTAATATTGGATAAGGTGAGAGAATGCTCACAGAAAGATAAAGTCTATCTTCAAATCATTAAAGTTCTCAGCCAGGTAGACACAATCGAAAAAGAAAAATCCCTAGTTAAGGACCATTCTATGGAGGATGGCCTTCTTTACTACAGACATCGACTTTACATTCCTAAGGATACCTCCCTTAAGCAGTTAATTCTTCATGAAGCTCATGATAAACCAATAGCAAGACACCTGGGATATGCAAACACTCTTAATACCTTAAGGAAAAGTTACTTTTGGATTGGAATGAAGGGGGATGTACTTTGATACATCAGACAATGCCTTTTTGTCAAAGAAACAAGGCTGAATGAGTGATGATGCCAGGAAAGTTGCAACCCTTGGACAAACCTCAAATGAAGTGGAAATTCATTAGCATGGATTTTATCACGGGTCTTCCCATGGTTTATCACCTAATAACATTAAAAACCACTTACACCGCATCAGATATAAGCCGGATCTTTGTTAAAGATATCTTTAGACTACATCGGATTCCAAAGAGAATTATCAATGACAGGGATAAAAAGTTCACTTCCAAGTTTTGGAAGGCTCTATTTGAAGCTTTAGGAATACAACTATGCTTTAGCTCGGCATATCCTCCTCAGTCGGATGGACAAATAGAATGGGTAAACCAGGTAATTGAAGATATCCTTTGAGCTTATTATAGTAGAGAACCTTGCAAGTGGATTCAATTTCTTTCCTTGGTAGAGTTTGTCTATAACTCCTCTTTCCATAAAAGCATTGGGATGTCACCTTTCAATGATCTATATGGGCATGAATACATATCACCATTGAATTTTTATGTAAGGGTAGAGGCCTCAAAGAAAATATTGGAAGAAATGGAAGCCCAGACCAAAGACATACGACAAAATATTCTAGTTGCTACGGATCGTCAAAAGCAATATGTGGACCAAAAACAATCTGATCGAATCTTCAAGCAAGGAGACAAGGTCTTTCTTTGAGTGCATCCAAAAGAAGCAACCTATCCCTGGGAAAATTCAAACAGCTTAGTCCTCCGAGGTATTGTGGTCCTTATGCAATAATCAAGATCCTTAGTGATCAAGCCTACAAAGTGAAGCTGCCTGAACATATCAAAGTTCATGATGTATTTCACATCAGCCTACTAAAACCCTAGATTTCAAATCCCAATCATGCATTGGATGACAAGCAAATTGTAAGGAAACAACAAGGAGTGCTTGAACTTCAACCAAATTGTATCCTTGAAACTAGAGAAAGAACTCTTAAAAGTAGAGTAATTCAAGGAACATTTGGTAAAGTGGAAAGATTATCTCATCGAAGATGCTACTTGGGAAAATGAAACCTCTCTTCTCAATGACTTTCCCAATTTTGGTTGAGATGAGGGCATCTCAAATTCTTAAGTTGGGTCATGGATCCAAAGAGGACCCAAGAAAACCCTCAGTCTGACAAGAGGGCTAGAGAATTGCACGACCACAAGGATGGGCCTAGTAGTAGGCCTATAGATGAAAGCGTTCAAACCCTAGCACTGCAACAAATGCCCGACTACTCCCTAGTGGGTCTTCATTATAATTTAAGATGAATAATTCAAGTTCTTCTTTAAGTATTAACATTACATATGTAAGAGAGGGTGTAAGGAATTAGGAAAAGTGAAACTGGTTGAAAACGGAGGGCATCTTCCAAGAAACCAACGTGCATTTGTTTGTAAATTAGGAAAGAATTGTTTGGGTCAAGACTAGTTGATTTAGGAAAGAATGATTGGTCATCCTTAAGACAACTCGTCTCAAGACACCTCCGATTCCTTGGAATATTTTCACTTTAGGTGATGAGTAATGATGGCTTGTCACCCATGGATGATTTGGTTGCCCTCATGTACACGGAGTCTTGACCCCCTACATGTGTATGTTTGTGGATACTACTTAGGATACCATTTTTATCCTAAGGGAACCGCCCGGTTATATGGGAAACTGGTTTGGCATATGGACGCCCCGAACTTTGGGTGATGGATTTTGCACCCAGATAGTTAAATAAGGAAGGGTTCTATTTGTTTCACCCCTGTATAGGTGTGCTTGAGACAAGTGGAGTACATGTCAGGGTTGTTAGAAAATATTATAAGTGATCATACCTTGTCTTAAATCTAAAGATGTTTGTTTTTTGAAATACTCTTTTTAATGCTAATTTTTATGACTTATCTTAATGAATTACTGTATGAGAAAGCTAAAAAGAAAAAAATTATTTTCAACGTCAAAGGAATGTGGTAGCAATTAGGAAGCAAAATAATCATGTGTGATTAGTCAGGTAACTATCCGTTTCCCTACACTAAAAACGTTAAGAAAACTTCTTCACTTGGAAGAGGAGTCCACCAGCGGCTATGCTCTCACATCTATTAGGGGGAAAAAAGCGTTGGTTGAGGAAACCTTAGCCCATTTGTGGAAGTTATAGGACAAAAGAGTTTTGGACTTTTAAGATGTTGTCCCATTTTTGCTGTGAGATAGGACCAGGTCTTCTTCTAGGGCTATAGGCCCAAGCCATTGTCAATGATAAAGGTCTATTCTCTAGACCCTTTTTACTTGGAGACTCTGATTTTTAATAGGCCTAGATCACTGTCAAGGACCCATCTTGATTTTGGTGTTGGCTGGCGGGGGACCTTTCACACTTCTAAGGAAATAAGGTATTTTCTTTTGACATCCCAATATCTGCATTGGGAACTTAATAGCTTGTACAAGGTGGGATTGCAAGGTAGCTTTAGGCTTACAATTCAACAACTTGAACTCATAGGGATTTCCTTCTTCTTGTTTGTATTAAAACCCCTTGACAAAAAATGAGCAAGCATTGCAAACATTTTCCCGTGTGTTTTTCAACAAACTTTTAGTCCGAGTCTTTTCTACCGTGTGTTTCAAGACATAGAAATCCACAAGCTCCACATTGTCATGAGGAGATATAATGATAGAATTGTCACCAACACAAAGTGCATCACTCAACACATCATGGTGTCCTTCATATTATGCAAACTCTTCAATCTCATCAACATCTTTGACATCATATGTAGGTTCAAGGTTGACATAATCCCATGCAAGAACATGTGCTTTATTAGAACACCTCCTCTAGATGCCTTGCATACAAGCAATAGAGAAGCATGAGAATTGCCTACACCTGAGAGCTATTACATTTGTTAAGGAGTACCCATTGACACAATGTAGCCCATGTGCACTAAGAATGTTTACAATCCTAACATTGGATCCACTTCACCTTCCTTGAGCTCCTATAATACTCAAAGTAACTTGTCATACTTGAGAAGAATAAGTGGTTGTAGTCCCATTAGACATGATTTCTCTAAAAAATGGCACCACATCTGCTGCACATTGTAATTTTTGACAATATAGCTTTAGTTGCTCATGAGTGAGATGCCTCTTAATCATAGCACCTGCACCATCATGTCACCCTTCCCATGACGTGAACCTAAAAAGTGATGTGTCATTTTCAAACTTCTCAGAGTTTCATATCAAGAATTGAAATAGAAAAGCGCTTTGCTTTAATTGTGAGGCTGTACCGTCTGACCACATTCAATGTTCTTTGAGCGATATGCCTAGCTCTTTCAACCATTTGTAATGGAGCATAATGCAATGTTGGACAAAAAGAGTATTATGGATTTAATCATCAGATATATAGAAATGATAGTATTTTTGAACATTACTTGCAATCCACACACATGTGGTGTGGACAAAGATTGTGACCTGGCTAGAAAACCAATTCATGGATTGAATCTCAATTTGTTCTTTGAATGTGTAATTTTCAATGAAATCCACAACTGACACTACCACAACTTTAGAAAAGATATGTAGACACTCTTTAAATTGCTCAACCTACCATTTGTAAACAAAATTTTGCTTTCTAAACTTGCTCAAATGATCCCTCAACAATACAAAAAGTTGACCGCACTGCATCTCCTTGTGCGACATCATTTTTCTTTTCTTCTTTTTCCCAGTATTTGTTTCACCAACTTTGAGGTCTTCAAATATCTTGACTGCTACCATGCATGCACTATTTGAATCCTCAATTGGGCAAATGGGTAGCTTCTTTGAAGGCTCACATGAGGAGCATTCACCCATCAAACACTTTAGTGCAAATAAACTTGAACCGCTAGCCTTCAAGCATAAACTTGATTCCCAAAACTTTGTAAGGCTAGGGGGATTTTTTGTATGAGCATTGCATTTCACATCTGCACCGCAAATGTCACATTGATAGCCACACTCTTTTCCATGCACACCATAAGAAACTTGCCTTGTATGGTTCACGACATCCCTCAAGAATGAACTTTTGAACATGCATGACGCAACATCAACTGTATCAATCTTGAAGCTTGCGTACAGGTGACTTTGTTTGAAGGCAAGAAAGAATTCTACCTGCATTAAACAATGGTAATCAGTACACATATTGGCAAAATCCAAACTTATTGTCAACATGCAAAACTGAAATCAATCTAGTGGAAGTTAGTCTGAGGCTGGGAAGTGACACTTTTGTGGTCAATGGAAGGAGAAAATAATAAGAACTTGAGTCTATTAGTACCGTGCATTGTAAGACCGGTGGCAACCAAAACTAGTATTGTAGGGCTAGGTAGAAGCTAGGTTGACAATGGAAGCTTCCTTTCATACAAATAGCTACCACTATTAGATTGGCAGCTACCAAGACTAAGACTGTAAGATTGATGCCTTCCAGAGTACTAGTGGTAGCTTCTAGTACTACCATGGAAGATTGGTACCTACCATTATACCATATTATATTGGTAGCTACCACCCTAAGAGTGGTAGCTACCTTTCAGACAGATAGCTACCACTATCAGATTGGTAGCTACCAGGACTATGACTATAAGATTGATGCCTTTTAGAGCACTAGTGGTAGCTACCAGTATTCCCATGGCAGATTGGTAGCTTCCATTGACCACTATTATACCAGTAGCTACCACCATGAGAGTGGTAGTAGCTACCTTTCCCAAGACTAGCATGGTAGCTAGCATTATGAGAGTAATAGCTACCATATTGACAATGGTAGCTACCAGCCCACCCAAACTACCATTGCAAACTAGTAGCTGCAGATATAAGACTAGTAGTGTCTATCTTTATGGGGACTAGCAAGGAGGTTGATATCAAAAGATACCAATCCACCACCATGGAAGACTCAAAGCTATCACTATTAGAATGGTAGCTACCATGACTAGTACTAGAAGACTCTTGCTTCTTCAACACTAATGGTAGGTACCAGGCTGACAATGTTAGACACACCAGTCTGCCAATACTCACTACCATGGAAGACTTGTAGCTAACATTATAAAAAAAACTGCACAGCTATCTATCAATATCATAGTGGTAGCTACCTCTCCTAGGACTACCATGGTAGCTACCACTAGTTATGAGATTGGTAACTAGCAGGTTGATAGTGGTAGCTACCAATCTACCAAGATCACCATGGAAAATTGGTAGCAAGCACTATCACAACAAACTAGTGGCTAACTTTATCATGGAAGCTACCATTGTCTGACATTGGTGATCAATGGTAGCTACCATGTAGAGTTAGCTTCCTATTCGATAGTGGTAGTTACTAGGCTTAAAAAAATATGCAGTAACCAACAAACTATTATTTATCTACTAAAGTCAACCAAAGCACAATCAAAGTGGTTTCATAACAATGAAAATAAAATTTATGTTCCTCAAGAAGTCAAAACAAACCCGAGGTTGCTCAAGAAATGGAACTTAAAGCTTAGCTTAAGAGTGCAAATCTACCTTTGAAGCCTACCTTAATGATGCATAGATACTCTTAGCACTTAACCCTAATTTATGAGGTTACCATTAAAACTTAAACCTAAAATACAAAGTAGTAACTAAAGCTTACACCTAAGTGCAAAGTTACCATTAAAGCTTAGATTAAGAGTGCAAATCTACCTTTGAAGTTTAACTTAATGATGCATAGATACTATTAGCACTTAATGATGCATAGATACTATTAGCACTTAACCCTAATTGCGAGGTTACCATTAAAGGTTAAACCTAAAATACAAGGTAGTCACTAAAGCTTACACCCAAGTGCAAAGTTACCATTAGCTTAAGAGTGCAAATCTACCTTTGAAGCTTAACTTAATGCTGCATAGATACTCTTAGCACTTAACCCTAATTGCAAGGTTACCATTAAAACTTAAACCTAAAATACAAGGGAGTCACTAAAGCTTACACCTAAGTGCAAAGTTACCATTAAAGCTTAGCTTAAGACTGCAAATCTACCTTTGAAACTTAACTTAATGATGCATAGATACTCTTAGCACTTAACCCTAATTGCGAGGTTACCATTAAAGCTTAAACCTAAAATACAAGGTAGTTACTAAAGCTTACACTTAAGTGCAAAGTTACCATTAAAGCTTAGCTTAAGAGTACAAATCTACCTTTGAAGCTTAACTTAATGATGCGAGGTTACCATTAAAGCTTAAACCTAAAATATAAGGTAATCACTAAAGCTTACACCTAAGTGCAAAGTTACCATTAAAGCTTAGCTTAAGAGTACAAATCTACCTTTGAAGCTTAACTTTTAGCACTTAACCCTAATTGCGAGGTTACCATTAAAGCTTAAACCTAAAATACAAGGTAGTCACTAAAGCTTACACCTAAGTGCAAAGTTACCATTAAAGCTTAGCTTAAGAGTGCAAATCTACCTTTGAAGCTTAACTTAATGATGCATAGATACTCTTAGCACTTAAACCTAATTGCAAGGTTACCATTAAATCTTAAACCTAAAATACAAGGTAGTCACTAAAGCTTACACCTAAGTGCAAAGTTACCATTAAAGATTAGACATAGTATGCTGCACATAACCTTCCTAATATTAAAACACATGGTTTATGTTAATTTATCCTGCTAGAAGTGAAGATTACCTCCTCTAAATAAGAGGGAAGTGGGGTTGAAGTCCTTATTGAAGAGATGTGAGGCTCAAGGAAGAAGAAAAGGGATTTAGGATGAAGAGGAAGGAGAGAGGAGCTTCTTCACAAAACCCTCAAGGGTTTGGATTTCAAGAGAGTGAGAGAGAAAGAGCAAGGTTTAATGGAAACTTTGATTTACTTAAGCATAATCTTGAGCATGGCAAGTAGCTTAGCAATGTGTGTAAAATTACAAAGGAGAGGGGGTGCTTATATAGAAAATGGTGGGTAGAATACATTGTATATACAGAGGGGGGGTGGTGGGCTCACCTTCAATGCAAGCTAGAGAGAGAATGAGTGGAAAGTTGCAACTTTTGACTCATTCAAGAATTTTACTCTAAATTGAATTCTTCAATCAAAGAATTTTATTTCAATTTGAATTCTTCTAAATTTCTATTGGACCCCAGTTCTCTTCTCAATTCCTATTGGACCCCAATTCTTTTCTCAATTCCTATTGGATCCCAATTATCTTCTCAATTCCTATTGGACAATTTCTTCTCAATTCCTATTGGACCCCAATTCTTTTCTCAATTCTTATTGGACCCCAATTTCTTCTTAAATCATATCTCTTAACTTTATCTTCCAATCAAGTTAGTCCCTTTTTTTGCCAGTTCTCGATCTAGATCAGTTCCCACGCGGCTTTTGACGAAGAAGTATAAAAATAATCTTAATATTTTTTGAAAAATATAGGGATGACGTAATTTTTTATCCGGAATATCCTTGTCTTTTCATTATGGAGTAAAGTCTCGTTGTCCGCATGACTTCTTTGTCGGTCTTGATTTTTCTAAATTATTTTGTAGGCTGAAAAAGTTTTGAATGGCTCTAGGGTTTAGGGAGGGACCTTACAAACTCTCCAACAAAAAGAAAGAGCCGTTCTCAGCTCGGGACATGCTTTTGAGAGTAGATAGACTGAATCTTTGGTCAATTTATGATTGAAGATGGTCAGTAAATTTAGGGTATTTAAATTAAAGAGCAGTGAAGCTAGTATGGACCCTAGATAATACACTTCTCTTCCATTTTTAGCGCTGACTCAAAAGTCTTAATCATAAAGAAGTCTTAATGACTTGGGGTTACTTTAGTTACTGAATGTGATCTTACTCAACTAGGTATTTTTCCTTTGGTGTGACCGGATTGTGTTTCTCTTGTGAGGTTTGAAGATCATTTCTTCACTTCGCTCTCTATGTAGCCTCAATATGCTTTGTGAAAATCTTATCATTCTTACCTAGACTTTAACTTTTTTTGTTTTGAGCGTTGACTTATTTCTCTATTGATATCATCCAACTGATACCATGTTCTTGACAGTTAAGGATTTCATACTGATCTTTTAATTAATCTTGCAATATCTCCTCCCTTGTGTACCCAAATTATTTCCTCTATCCTTATTTCTCTTATGTCTATAGCTTACTGCTTCATCTTTCACTTGATAATCAGATATTTCGCGTATCATAACGATTAGACTTGTAAAACACCATAGAAGATTTGAATCTCAAAAGAATTGACTGACTAGAGATGCTTGACTTCCATAAATATGACTGCTTGATTACATCCGCATAAAAATTACATCAAAAGTGCCATCGATATCTTGAAGAATAATTATAATTTGTTCTGAAGAACCAACCAAAAATATGATCAAGGGTTTGGACAAAAGGGAGATATTGATTTGATTCCAAAAGATGAATTACATGGACTCATCCTCCAAAACTTGGAAATTGGGTAATTAGCTGGTCCCAATCTTCCCAGGAAGCATCTTCAACCGGATAGCCCTTATAAGTAGAAGTTTAGTTTCAAAATTTGGAAATAAGATTGGACCATATCGTATCTCTTTGGTCCCAGTCCTAGCTTTCGCTCATCATTGCAATCCGTAAATTATTCAATAGTTGTACGCGTCCCCATAGGGTTAACCGTGTAACTCCATTCCACCTACATGTTCTCCATTTCTTAGTAGAAATGGAACTTTCCTTAGGAGAGAAAAGTTCAATAAGGTGTCTCAACATGACTAACGTGTTCTCTGGTTTGGCTATCCCCATTCTTTCAGGACTATTCTGTAAACTTCTTCTTCTTGAATATTCCAAGCCATCAGTAATTTCACAACGAGTCTTGCTATATATACTTATAGCTTTATCTATGGCTAATCACAAGAACTTCTTGGATTTCTTCATTATTACTCAAAATTATCTTCCAATCAATGTCCAAAAATTAATTCTTCATGTGGTAGCTACTTTACCCAATCTTGCTCCTTATTACTAAGCTTAAGGGAGAATGACAAGTAAAACTCAATAAAAGTTTCATCCATGCCACTTTCATGTGTCACAAGTGCATGCATCTTCATTCATTTATGCCACTTCCATGCGTCTTCGCACAAGTGCATCACCTATTCTTTCATAAATTTTTATATCGTTCATTTCCAACTTTACTCACACTTCCCACTTGCTTAAATCCCAGGGACAAGTATAGGTTTCTGGAAATAAGAGCTTCCTAAAATGTCCCAGCATAGCGAGCCTTCGCTCTAGCGTAGCAGTTTCCATCCTCTCACAAACAATGCACTGAATTTCTTCTGGCAGATCCCAAGCCATCTGAATTTTTTTGAATAATTATTGGAAACATCAAGACTTCATTTTGTAATATAATTGAAATTTGGGTGCTAAACTGAGTTTTTTTTCTCTTATGCATTAATCTTAAATCCAAAATTCTAAATTCCAAGGTCCAAGATTCAAAATTAGGCTCTAATACCACTTGTGAGGGCCATACCCTGACTCGACCCTACTCACCTCCGTCAGTCTTCGAGACTGCTCCAGGGAATGACGTAGATCTATCTGCAGGTATCCCTCCCACTTGGAACCGACACCCAGACAAGACTCCAACCTATCTCGAATGCCAACCCAAGGGGGTAAATCCCATCAATTTGATAACTCTATCTGCTTATCATAATTTAATCCATCCTTGGCATCTTTCAGTCACTCACACCCGAAATTGAGGTCCTTAGTCTTGCTTCTCTTGATCTTTCACTCTGCTGTTGCTTTCTTGTTCTCCCTTGGTTCATGGCGATAACCCCTTTTTCTTGACAAGTAGGCATGACAGTTATCCTTTCCCATAAGAAGAGGGATCTTGTAATCCTACTTGGTCTTGCTCGTTCCTGCTTCCCCATTTTTATCCCGCATAGTCCTAGCGTTTAACATAAATTTTTTATTCAACATCCCGCCATCTAACCCTCTGGATCCGCTCACCCACCGAACCATTTCATGGAAATACCTTCCCAAGGTAGTAGTACTGCTACAAAATCAGGAAGACAGTCTATCATACATCGTCACCATTAGGGCCAAAAATGACTCAAAAAGGGTTGTTTGTTAATCTAAGGATTAAGGAATAGTCCAATAGTTATTTGACCCGTATACAAAAGTATGGCACTCTTGTCTCCTCTATTGTGGGTTTTGGTGGTCCTATTTTGACAGAGAACCGCTAAATGTCTTGATCATAAGGCTGAAACTGCTATATTTGGGTGCTTTTGGCGAGAGAGCTCATTAAATTTGCGGCTCAAAGTAATGAAGTCTCGTCTTTTATTCTATTTTATATTTCACAAAAGCGTTGTCAAAAGATATGAAATCTATGTCAGAAGGCTCTCAAAACAAGAGTATTAATGACAAATCACCTACTTTTTTCAAATGTATACCTTTCTCACTCTCTAGTTTGTGAGACATTTTAAGTCTTTCCGTCTATACTTTCTTTCTTCTCTAATCTCTGAGTTTCCATGGCGTCTTTTGCATGTCGCCCTTCACATAACATAACTTCTTGTGACTTTCATAACGTTAGAGAGGATGGTCTTTGGAAGTCCATATCTTTTCGTGTGAATGACTGGGTAACAATGCTTCCTTCATGCAAAGGTGTACACAGAGTGAAGAGAACTAAACACGATAAAGTAAAAAACCATTGGAAAGGTCGTGTTCTTGCTTTCAAAGTGACCGACAATGGCTGGCTAGCTAAGGTTCAACATGTGTACATGGCCAAGGATATGGTGTTAGACTGGAAAGAACATCCCACACTGCATTCTTACTGTAAGTACAAAAAAAACTATTTGATACAGTGAATTTTTTTCATTATCCCATTGTTTTTCTCATTTTTTGATTCCATTCCAGATATATTTCCTTCAACAGCTGTGGAATGGAAGCCTGTGGAGAGTCTAAGTGGGATGTTCAAAGCAATGCATAAAGGGATTGCAGATGCTATGTATGCTGACAAGCCGCCTTCCTTTTACAAAACAATGGATTGGTTTGTCTATTTTGCAGAATACAAAGTTCCATCACGAGAAGGTGCATATGGAGAACTACATCAGTTACATGTTCCCACCATAAGTTCACTTGATTGGGAAGCTCCTAATGCATGTACTATATCAAGCTTCAAATCCAAGATCAAAGAAGACATCCTTAAAGCTATGTCTCCGGGCAGGATATCAAGAAGGATTAAAGTTCAATGGTTCTTGCCTATACATGTCTTTGTGGCATGTTTCAAAACAATGGATTTGCAAAGGACAAAGACGATGTGGCTTAGTAGAAGACTTTCTATGACTGAACTGGATAATGTTCTTGGAGACAGATGGAGCACCAAAGAAACTTTCCATATTGGTGACAATATTAGTTGTAGAGTAAGCCCAAATTCTATGTCTATCTCATATCAACTATGTCGTCAATCATTAGTTCTGGGCTACGACTATAGGAGATGGAGAAGCAGATTAGGTAGCTGGGTTCCTCTCGACTCTGAGGAAAATTGTCCAGAGTTTGAACTAAAGGTCACAGTCCATCCACACACCGAGTATAGAAGCCTGATAGTAACAACAAATTGGAGACTAAATGATGTTAGAGAATCTCTTGAGTTTCTTGATGAAACATCTCCCGAGTATAGATTCAAAGTGGATGAAATTGTGGTGAGCACAAGGATGGAGAATTCAACCTCTTGCATCACATGCCTTCCCCCAAAAAGAGTTGTATTTAAGCCACTTGCAAGGACTTGAAAAAACAAGTTCAATATTGTAATCATTTTGCAAATATATTTATCTTTTCTCTACTTATGTTGTTTTAAACTTACATGACATCATGATACACATTTAAGAATCGATAGTTGGTATTAAGTATTTGAAGTACAAAATTATGAATCACCAAAGGGTATATATATGTGTTCATATGGACAAAATGAACAACAGTGTACATAGCTTTTGTGGACTATTCAATCATGAAATTCCACTTTTCTTTTTGCCTGAGAGGATTCTGCATCCTCAGAGACCCTTTTCCTTTTGTGTTCAGAAGGGGGTGAAAGTTCAGGAGTGGGTGGTGGTGGTGACGTGGCAGGGGTTGGTGCTTTGGGCTCCTGAGGACTGGTTGGTTTGGGTGATTTGGCAACTTTCTTGGGCAACATGAATGGTAGCTTGAAAGGTGAGCTAGGTGCCTCCCCCTTATTTTTCTTAAGTGTACGACGCTTTTGAACCTTGAATTTTAATGGTGAGTGGAATGGATGGCCCTTTGTATCTGCTCTTTTTTTTGCAGGGCTCTTAGTGGGACTTTTTCCCTTGGCAGTCTTCTTAGTGGGACTCTTCCCCTTGGCAGGGATCTTCCTTTTGGTAGGACTCTTCCCCTTGGCAGGGATCTTCTTCTTCGTGGGACTCTTCCCCTTGGCAGGACTCTTCTTGTGATCCTTTTCTTTGTATGGATCTTCTTTGCAGGACTTTTCTTCTTTTGATCCATTTTCTTTGCATCCAAACCTTTGGTGGCTCTACCTTTCTTTGGTGGAAAAGGAGAATTTGGATCATTTGGATTTATTGATCTTTCCAAAACCATAGAAACAACCTTCTCTCTCACCCATGTGACCCAAGACCTCGATAGTCATGCAACTGAAAAAAATAGAAAAAGGAACTAAAGGACATGAGAACATACATACATAAAACATCAAAATAAATACATGAACCACACTTACAATGAGTGTAGTCATCCGGCACCTTGACTCAAGATATCTCCATGCATTTGCAAGCACCTTCCATCCACAAGATGTTGAGTCTGTCTGTGAAGGCACTTTTTGATTGTAGTACTTGAAAGCTTCTATATTGTAATCCTTATTTGTGGTACTCAGGTGACCAACAATAAGTTTGGCAGCACTGCACGAAGACATTGAATCAAAAAGCTACTAATAGAAAACAATGGGCCATCATCAAGCATAGATTATGCTTCATACTTACAGTTTACTTTTCCCATGGATACTTGACAATGAATTCATAAATATAATATCTTTCTCCAAAAGATTGAAGAGAATAAGACTCCAATGTCCTCTACAAAATAAAAAAAAATTAGCTAAGAATACCACAAAATGTTAAAAATAACATGTAAGGAGTTAAGAATTACCCTTCAACATAGGGGTATAATATGTAATTGCAGGTCAACATGTTAAAATCATCAAAAAAACTTGAAAGGGTTCCTTGCTTGTTAAAAAGGCATTGTGTCACTAGAGGGTCAAGTATGGCAATTTGCATAGCTAGAGCCTTTGGAAGATCCCTCATAAGACACCTGGAAAAGAAAACACAAGCCCCAATGAGCCCCTTGTGCCTGTCTGCCTTGCACATGCACTAATAATTAGCAAAGCAACACATACCTGAGATAGATATATAGCACAGTGTCACCAAGCTCAATGTTGGGATTTACAAGCATACTTGTGTCTTGAGGGAATATGTCCAAATATGCCTCAGTATCTCCAAACAAGGAGACATCCACCACCATTTGGCCTGTGACTTTTTCATAAAGAAGAGAGTTGGATGCTCTTAAAATTTCAGCTTGCTCTTTAAGGATAGCATCCTTTAAGGATAGCATCCTCTGATATCATGTCTTGCTCCCTCTCAACTTCCTTTCCTGCTTTGATATCCTGGGCCTTTCTTGTCTCGTACTCATGTGTAACATCCTCAATGACAACCCTAGAATCTTTCTGTTGCCTGGAAGGAGGGATGTTTAAAATTTGGAAGGCTCTAAGATCCTCACTAGGAATGAGCTCAAGAGCCTTATCAAACTTGTACCTTAACCTTGACACAAGCACAAAATCTTTGCTCACAAGTGTGACCCTGTGAGCAAATGCAGCTGCAATGTAGCTATCATTCATAAAGTCTATGAGAAAATCCTGAGCAGCTTCCTGAAGGCACAACACAGCTTGAGATTGCCACCTTACTGAGACAAAAGTTTTGAAATTCATCATGCTTACAAGTGTATCAGATATCTCTTTGACAACTCTCATGAAAGAGAGCTTTGGAATCATAGACAAGTAGACTTTTGTGCTTTCCTTATTTCTCTTAGGGATTTCACCTGATAATTCAATCTTTTTCTGGCATTGAGCCTCTGACGAGGTAGTGGAGGGGGTGCTTTCTCTGCATCTTTCTCAACATCATCTATTTCTAGATCAGTTGGGGCTTGGTAGACCTTCCTTGTAGTCTGCTTAGTCCTCGCCATTTGGGTAAAAGAACACAGAACCACGCGACAGACGCGTCACCCACTACTTGCAAGATGTTTCTATCGTGCCGTGTGTGAAGAGGAGGGTGATAACAACACGATGCGATAGAAGGGTGACCCAGGCTCTGGAATATGTCCTTATCGCTTCGTACGTGAGCACCAAAAACTCCAAAGAAAATCTCACAAAATTCCCTGTACGACGCGATAGAGAGCGCACCCACACCCTAGAACATCACTGTATTGCGTCATATGCGAGCTGTGAAAACTTTAAGTAAGCCGAGCAGAAACCCTTGCACGACGCGATGAGAGACTCACCTAACCTTTGCAACATGCGCCTATTACGTCGTATGGGATGCCATGAGTATTTCAAGAAACAAGACCTTCACAAAGCGATAGAGGGCACACAAACACCCTAGAACATCACCGCATCGTGTCGTATGCGAGTTGTGGAAACTTTTAGTAAGCCGAGCAGAAACCCCCGTACGACGCGATGTGAGCTTCACCTAGACTTTGCAACTTGCGCCTATCAAGTCGTATGGGATGCTAAGAGTATGGGAAGCGGTAGAAGGTGCGCCCACATGCCCAACACATCCGGGTCGCGTCGTTTGAGAAGAAGCTTGGCTTGGCTTAGTGGACAGTTGACGCCCAGCGCAGAACAATCCAAAACGCGGATGACTCGAGGTGTGGGTAGTTGAGGACGACACGACGCGAATGTCGAGTATGGGAGAAAGCAAAGAATGAGCATGTGACAAGGCTTTATAAACATAAGACCGTTCGTACGACGACCGTTGTGCGCAGGCCACATGGCACGTATGCATGGTTGACACGTGTGACTAACGGTCATATTTCGGATCTTATATAAAGCTTGGTATTGAATGCTATTAATGTTGCACGTTCACTTGTCGCATACGACGCGAGTAATTATTCATTTTTGTGTACTAATCCTCTCGTCACGCACGATCTCATCCGTTGCAATTGCACATCGGTGGTCCCTCCCCTATTGCGTCTTTCGGGGTTCTCGTTTGCTTTGGTGTGGCTTTGTCCCGCATGACGCGCAGGGAAGCAGTTCCAAAGTCTGGGTCCAGCGCGTATCGCGTGGTTCGGGGTTGTTGTCCATTTTGGTGTGGCTTTGTCCCGCATGATGCGTAGGGAGACAGTTCCAAAGCCTGGGTCGAGCGTGTATCGCGTGGTTCGGGGAAGGCCGGGAGGAGATTTTGGAGGAGAGTCCAAGTGAGAAACTATTGGTGGCTGTGATGGATGGTGGTGACATGGAAGTGTACACCAAAGCATATGAAATATTGAACCCTGTGTTTGATCTTGCAGCTTTGTTGGACCATTTGAAAGACTTCTTGGCAGAAGAATTCAAAGAGTTTGAAGAGGCAGTTGAAGGCAAGTGTTTGGTTTTAGATGGGAAGGCTTATTGTCATCTAACCGAATATACTAAAAACTCAATTGAGAAGAGCAAAGTAACAAGGAGGTTTGGAAGATTTTCTAAGAAGACTTCCTTTGTTTGTCCACCTACCATTTCTTGTCAATTACATTAAAAACCTTGTAACCTTGTTCCAGAAGAAGTTTCTTTTATTTTCTTTTTGTTCCTTAAAGTTGACATGCAAGGCAAAGTTGATGAAGTGAAAGATACAGATGAGGCAACAAATAAAAATGTTTCCACAGTTTTGCAGCTTGAGAAAAGTGAAATTCTAGAAGAGGAGGAAGTTGATGTTGCAGTTGAGGAGCAGGAGAGTGCAAATTTTGATGTTGCTCAATTTAGAGCTAGTACTGTCATTGATGAGCCAACAGATGAGGTAGAGGTATCTGAAGCTTAACTTACTATTCCAAACCTTCCCTACTTGTTTATCAATGGGAAAGAGTATATCCCTCTCCATCATATCCAGTGTCTGCTTAATATGAGGGAGGACTACTGTATTGCAACCATTTCTGAAGCTTCTGAGGTGGCCAAAGATTTTATTGACATAGAAGAAGAGTCAAAAGAGGAGTTTTTGGCACTTGATCTTCATACATCCAATAAAGATTTTTTGCCTGCTCCTGATGCACTTGCTCTATGCATGAGAAGAGTGGAAGAGGAAAAAACTTCCCTCAAAGATGAGGATTTTGAGAAGAGGCTTGTTGAGCTTGGCATCCAATCTTTTGGAAGAGACTTTAAGCTGAAAAAATTGGAAAGGAAGTTGACATAAGAGAGATGACCGGATCATGCAATCTCCTTCAAGAAAAAGTCATTGCCGAAGATGAATTGCAAAAGGTGATCTCCCTACTGAAATCTTTCTTTTTTTTCAAGTTACTTTTAATTACTCATTGTCTTGTTTTGCAGATTGAACTCCTTGACAAAGACAATTTTCTTGGGAGAGCTAAAGGCTCGAGAAGGAAAGCAATAGAGGGCTCTTCAAGAAGGGATGCCTCCTCTCTCATGCACTACATGCCTATATTGGATAGTGCCACCTTCTGTGCTTTCCACATGCAGTATTCTGAAGATCCTGAGTTGCCAATGTTTGCACTGAAGATATTGTCACGGTTTTTAGGGTACACTCCCGTTCAAATCAATGCAAACAAGATCATGCTACTTGAGAGAGCAGCAACACTTCGAATGTTTGGATATGCTGTAGGATTCAATGCCTCAAGAGCAGGATACTTTCTTTGCTACTCTAGCTATGCAGCAGCTGAGGAGACAAATGTCAACCTTCTTGGGGGCTATAAAAGAAGAAAGTTTTTGAGATATAGGGGTGACATGCCTAGAGATATAAAAAAAATCAAAAACTGATGTAAATTTGATAATTTTTTGCACCAAAATATCTTTTTCGAATTTGGATCTCTTTAGAAAGATTCAGTACAAAGTTTCAAAGTGAAGCATTAATCTCAGATCTGTGGTTGAGCAGCATGGTTGTTTGATCTCATCCGTTGTAATTGCCTCCTATAGAACCAATTGAATAATTCCTTGAGTGCATTGCTCTTTCTTTGTCCACCTCCCTTTCTCGTACATTTGAAAAAAGAAGTCCTCGCTTGATAGTGAGATTTTTCCATTCCCTGAGTATTCCATGTTGTAAGGGGTCCTTGTTTTGCAAAATATGGTCCATGCAGGTACAGAATATGCTAAAAATAATAAAAAAATTAGTTGAACTCAATAGGATGCAAAGTAAAATACTATCCAGACTTTAGAAAGTAATTAAATACTCACCAAGTAATATGTGATGTCTTTTTCTCCCCAAGCATCTGTAATAGCAGTTATTAAAAGCTTTATTGTCTTTTTAAAGTCATCTGCATAAGTAGCAGAGCTAACTTGTTGTCTCAAAACTTTCAAAAAATTGTCGAGCTTCTTCCACACTTCCATGCGTTTGTTGGCTACATCTGGTCTACTTTTGACATTGGTTGTTATAACACAAAGATCCTTCCAGCAGTTCCACATAGCATCAACTTGTTTGTTGTCATGGTTACTCAAAAATCTTCTGGCTTTTGCTCCACCCATTGAAACATCTTGCAAAACATCACCGGTTCCTTTTGAAAGAGTGGGATCTTTTTTTAGATGCACTTGACCACCATGAAAACCCATTTGAGAGAGCAAAGCCTCGCATTTTTCTATGCACTCGTCTGCAAGTTTAGTTGGCTTAATAGAATATGCATAGTCAAGATGGAGTCGAAGAAATTTGTCCAAGATTCTAATCTCTGCATGCATTGTGCATATATGTACATTTTTTCAATCTATTGTTAGAATTGGATCCCAAATCATAGAAGACGATGGGTAGTCGATGACATTAACACTATTCCTCGATGGTGCTTTTCCAACCTCGTGTTCTGCAAGCCATCCTTTTGTTCCAGTGCTAGACATGGATACTTGGTATTGGCACCTCCACATACACCAAACATGCACTTTAATGCTTTTAGGTCGGCACTCAAGTGCCATTCTACAAAAGAGTCTTCCATGCCATCTACACAGAGTTTTTCACCTGCATTTTGGTCCTGTATAATAGAAGGGATATCGGTATGCAAAAACAGCCATTTCAATGTATCGTGATTTTCTACTGGTATTTGAGCTGCTCCGATCCACCAAAGTTCCATTTCTGATTGAGTTTTGTGGTATGGGGAATCAAGCTTACCCTGGCTATAGTCCAATGCCCTATTCATAAGGGATATGGATACTCTTTCCATTTTTTGACATTTTTGAATTTGAGCTTTATCCAATTTCAGAACAAATATAAGTTTTCCTTCACAATCTACTTTTTGCATATTATAGTATCTCACCATAGCAGATTGAATATTTTTTATACTCATCCAAATGTTATTAAAAACATTATACTCAAAAGAAGATTTTTTTTAATGTTTTTCATATGGCATAGTTCCTTCTATATGATAGTACTCTCCAAAATGTTCGGGTATTTCTTCGTTTAATAGAGTCCTAACTTTCCCAACATTATGAGGCCTAGGCAACCCAAAAGCTTTAATCTTGTAATACTTTAAAACCTGAAACCAGGTTTTAGAGATGGCCTTGTAACCCCTTCTACTCACCTCCACTGTGTCACAAACTTTTTGCATTTGAGAAGGTTGGACCAGTAAACCCATATCTTTCAGTAAACTTTGAAATACCAATTTTTTTTGAGTTTGATTTTCAGGAAGTTTCAAAAGTTTAAGAATATCACTTTTGTTCATTACCTCATTCAAAAATCTCACCCTTTCTTGACCATTGGACATATCAAATCCTAAAAGACTAGTCACATGTTCTCTAGTAATCTTTAATCTTTTTTTTCTTTGTCCAAAACCTTCTATTAAGTTTACTACATCTCTCATTCGTTTTACTCGTGCTCTTAATCCTAATGGAGTTTCTTTTAAAGTCCGAAGTTGCTGATTTTCTTGTTTTAGAGATGCTATTTGGTTTTCAAGTTCTAAAATTCTTGTTGCATTTGAAGACAAAACAATTTTGAGATATTGAATGTAATGTGTATGATCAATGTGTAAATGAGATAACCTAGAACTATATCCTAGTATGCCATCAACCCCATCACCAACAAATCTCATCAAATCATGAGGTGTGTGAAAAGATGGATACCTTCCAGTGCTAGGATCCGGTGGATACAAGCTCCCATCTTTTCATATATCAATGTGTTTCTTTCCCTCGTTGCGAAGTTGTTGTGCTTCATTTGCAGTTGTAACTGGTCTTTGATAGACACTCCGCGTAGTAGCATATTCCTGGCTTAGCTTAATGTTCAAGTGAAACTTGCGGTTATCACTAATGAAAGATGTATTAGTCATTGTAAGTAAGGAAAGAGCACAAAGTATAATGGAAATAACGTAGCAACAGAACAAGGTGCATCAGAGAAGAAGAGATAAAGCTCGCGAAAGGTGAGAGAAAAAAGAGAGATTCAAAAGTGGAAACAACTATTTTCCGTCAAGTGAAGTAAATGAAAACAAATTTCGAGGTGAGCCACAAAGGAATGTGAAGAAAATGATATCTTTTTGAATATTTAGAGATATGTACCTAGATACGCTTTAGATTGCGTAGATATGCTTTAAATGACCAAAACGGACAAATTTGGAGCCGTTTTGACCACAAACGGCTCTGCTAATTAGTAATTTAACCAATTCCTTACACAACCCTTTTTGAGTCATTTTTGGCCCTAATGACAACAAGCAGCATACAATCTGTCGCATACCCTTGTTTAGGGAGATTCATCTGGTTGTTCCCACTAGATCTTTATTTTGAAACTTCTAATTCATTTCTTTACCTTTATCTGCTACAATTAGCTTATAACTAGTTTCCTAACTAATCATGCAACACATTTAGTTTCAACCAATTAATCTTGCCTTACTCAGGACCAAGATAATCGGTTACAAGCCATCAAAATGGTAGCACCTTCACAATATTTTCCAGAATTAAGTGTTTGGGAAAGGCTCATCAAGTAATTTAATCATTCATTCTTAAGCATCTTATTTCGAGAGGTATAGCACCATCTGGTGACAAATGCACAGGATAGCCTCTATATTCCTAGCCTTTCCAATTCCTTTTTATGAAACTAAATCGAATAAATTTCCTTAATTTAATTCACATCATCCTCCATGAGTATGACCTTCTCATCCAACTATTGGCATCACACCATACCCGGATTATGGCCGTTTTCCAATAAGAAACCGCAAATACTTCACCCGGCTGGGCAAAAATAAAACAAACCCATTCATCCCTTATTTGTAAGATTCTCATCCCACCAATACCAAGACCGGGATGGGATCCTTGACAGGTTTCTAGGCCTGATAAAAATCAGAGTCTCTAAACAAGAAAAATCCAAGGAATAGACCTTTACCATTGACTATGGCTTGGGTCTATAGTCTTAGAAGAAGACCTAGTCCTGTCTCGCAGTGAAAACGGGACAATGTATTAAAAGTCCAAAAAACTATTTCAGCCCTATAACTTCCACATATTGGGCTAAGGTATCCTCAACCAACGCTTTTTTCCGCCTAACATATGTGAGGGCACAGCCGCCACTGGTGGAATCCTCTTCCGAGTGAAGATGTTTTCAAAACGTTTTTAGTGCACGGAGATGGATAGTTTCCTGATTAATCAGGTCCACCAGTCCATGATTCACAACCTTAGTCAATCCCCACTTACCACCCCGCACTCACACATGATTCATTTATTTTTTTATTACTATCACATTGTTTAACATTTAAAATAATGGTTTCTTTTAATGTTTCGTCACAGTAATTCCTTCAATCAAGTATTAAAGATAGTATTGAAAAGCATTCTTTTAACAACCAGAAATCTTTAAACTTAAGACAGGGTACTGTCAATCAAAACATTGTCCATAATAACCATGACCAGTACTCTTCTTGTCTCAAGACCACCTAAGGGTAAAAAAATGGCACCCATTCCTTATTTACAAACTGGAGTGGATAAACCCCCACCCAACGTTCCGGGTGCCCATACACCAAACCAATTGCCCATACAACCGGGAGGCTCCCCTAGGACAAAAAACGGTATCCTAACTTATGTAGAAACATCTAGACATGACACGGAGTAGAAACTCATCGTTCATGTGGGAAACCGACTTATCCGTGGCTGGAAAGCCATCATTATTCATCAAAATATACCAAGGAGTCGGAGGTGTCTTGAGACAAGCTGTCTTAAGGATGATAAATCATATCTTTCCTAATTCAACCAGTTTTAACCCAAACAATTCTTTCCTACTTTATAAAAAAATGCATGTTGGTTTCTTGGAAGCTAGTTACCTTCCTTTTCGGACCAACTATTCCTTTTCTGATTCTTACTCACTCCTTACGTATGCAATGTTAACCTATAAAACAACTTAAACTACTTAAAGACTTAATTGAATAATGAGAAACCCACCTGGGACTGATCGATTATCTGCTATTGCGTTGGCACCTGAAGACTCTCCTCTGTAGGCCTACTACTAGGCCCAACTTCATCGTCGTGCGGCGCTCTAGTTCTTTTTAGAGCTCTGGTCCTCATCATCAGATGTAGGATTGGCTCGGGTCTTTTTAGGTGCCATAACTTTTTATCCTTATAAAAAGGACGTCTAATCATTAGGTAAATTATCTAAAAGCTAAACTTAACCTTTGTATCCAATTTTACCAAAATCTATGTTAAATTTGTAGTCTTAATTGGTAAATTCTTGACCTAGTAATTTCTTATTTGCATATATAAATATGATAACTTTTTTCAAAGCTTCCCTAAGGGTTTTTTAAGCTCTCTTAATTTTCTATATCTTTTTTCTAATTTTCCCATCAAATTTTAAGCTTGGAATGTGCTTATTTTGAGCTTAATATTTATTCTATTTATTTTATCTGAAAGATTTTATTTCATCAACTTTATATCATAGGTTTACACTTATTATAATTTTTCTAAAAACTTTTGACTGCAAAGTCTATTTATTTTAATTAATCTTTCGCTAAATATAAGACTTTTGGTCAATTATGATTTCCTAAACTCACTAATTAACTATGTTATAATTATCAAAAGTTGATAAAGATATTTGTGACCTTTGGTAATTATCTTTTTAATTTTCTAACTTAATTATCTAATTTCCATCTTTAGTTTTGAACTAGAATTGGTATAATTTGACTTAGATATATATCTATACTAAGTTTCTAACCTTGACATATGATCACGGCTTCTTTATGATATAATATAGCTCTAAAGAATAGCATGTAATCATCTAACATGATTTATTAATTTTCCCTTTACCTTTTAGATAAAATTAGTATAATTTGACTTAGATAAATATCTATACTAATTTTCTAACCTTGACATAATCATCACAAATTCTTTATCATGTAAACTAACTCTGATAAATAATATGTAATCATATAACATGATTTGCTAATTTCTCCCTTCAATTTACACTAAAAAACATTATTTTTCTATTAAGATAATTAGCTAAACTAATCATCTAAGGTTAAGCTAATTATCATGGGTTTCTAAAAATATATTTTAACTTTGAAAATGATTTCAAAGCAGTTTAATCTAATCTGTTAAATTTTTCCCTTTAATTTACCCTTAAAAAAGTATTTTCCTACTAAGATAATTAGCTAAACTAATTATCTATGGTCAAGATAATTATCATGGGTTTCTAAAGATGTATTTTAACTTTGACAATTATCTCAAAGGTATTTAACCTAATTTGCTAATTTTCACCTTTAATTTATACTTAAAAATAGTGTTTTTCTACTAAGATAATTAGCTAAACTAATTATCTATGGTTAAACTAATTATCACGAGTTTAAAGGATTTGCTTTAACTCTAAAAATTGTATGAAATCTATTTAATATATTTTTCTATTTTTCCTCTTTAATTTATCCTTAAAAATAGTGTTTTTCTCCTAAGATAATTAGCTAAACTAATTATCTATGGTTAAGCTAATTATCATGGGTTTCTATAGTTATATTTTAACTCTGAAAATTACCTCAAATTTATTTAGTTTAATTTGTTAATTTACTCCTTTAATTTTCTCTTTAAAACACTATTTTTCTACTAAGATAATTAGCTAAACTAGTTATCTATGGTTAAGCTAATTATCACGGGTTTCTTAAAATATTTTTTAACTCTGAAAAATACCTCAAAGGTTTTTAATTTAATTTGCTAATTTTCCCCTTTACTTTTTGACTAAAAATATCAAAATTTTGCTTAAATAATAATAAAAACTAATAACAAAATCAAGAGATCTTAACAATCTAATACAACTCTAATAATTATCTTATAACAATCTAATTTTAATTAGTATAATGGCCATTAATTTATGATTAAAATGATTAATTTCAATCCTAATACAGCTTAATAATTAATTATCTTAATCTCCCTGAGCTTAATCTAAATAATCAACAAAGAACTAAGAATTAGGAGATTAATTTAGAGTGTAAGTAAGTTTAATCTTCTTAATTAATTAGATTAATTAAGAAAATATAAGTAAATTAGCGTAATTTTTCTAATTAAAAAGGGTTAAACTAATTACCGTGGATTCATCAACTAGAGTTTTTGCTCTCTAGTGATTTTTGAGTAGAGTTCTCTCAAGGTGAGAGAACAATGGCCAGGACTTCGAGTCTGTTCAAAATGTGAAGCAAGGGGTCTTATTTATAGGTTTCTGGGCACTCATAAGCTCTCATAGGTTGAAAATGGTAGTTTCTTGCAGCTCAAGCAGCCCTATAGCTCAAGATGGTGCTCCCCTACTGCTAATTGTGTCCCTGGCAGGTCAGTGATGACCCCTCCCATTACCTACCAGCTTTAAAATATCAATTCTATTATATTTGACCTATTTTTGCTTAATTGGTAAATATCTAGGAGGCCTTTAGTAAAGATTATGCTTAAATGATTACTACAACCATTCAATTTTCCTTAATAATTTAATTTACATTGAATCATTTGGAAGGACTAGCGGGGTCATTTTTTGTCTGAATTTAAATCTGAAAATTTCTAGCCCGGGATTTGCTGTGCTTAAGATTCAAAAAATACCATTTTCAATTGCTTTTGAAATAGTGCTTTACCTATTTGTAAGTCCAATGCTTTCCCCTAAAACTTTGAGTTCATCCCTCTGTAGCTAGAAAGGTGGAGACCTTACATTATCCCTCGGGCATGAATGACCTAGGTATAACAAACTTGCCGGTTACGCTGTCCTAGCCGAAAAGGGCCAATCTTTGTCAAGTTTCCCAAGAGAATCCTCTCACTGGCCGGGCCTTTCAATCAAATTGACCCCAAGAAGATCCATCTTGGTTTCCGGTCATTTCCAAACAATCTTCAAAACTCCTAGTTGAATCTATGTTTTGCAATGGGCTATCCCTATCACCTCTCGAGATTCCCTTTTTAACTCCTAGTTGGTAATTTCCAGGTTCATTCATTTATCAATCTTAATTCCTACTTTCATTAATTATCTACCAACCAAGTTTATTTAGAAAATACAAGCGAGTTTTTTCCATAGGCATTTGATGGTTAATGTCTCTTCGGAAATGCCAACTTTTTAAGTTCAATTCCTATTTTGTACGATTCCCAGGTTTTGCAATCCTTTGCCATCCATGGGGCATCTCCATGGAAGCTTGTAGAGTTTTTGGTTCAAAACAATACGGAGATCAATTCCGCGAAGTTATCCCCTATCTTCCCCATCCCGTATTTGCAAATAAACTTGAAATTGACAACTTTAGGAATACTCTTCAATATCAAAAATTGAACTACTTCTATCGAGCTTAGACAACTACTTATTTCTTATGGTGCCTAGCTTTCCATTTAAGAAGCTAGAAGGTCGTCCTATAATTTATGAATATTCGAGATTTCCATTAAAGCTCGCTCTGGGGATAAAATGAGAATCTAGAGCTTTCCATTAAAGCTTGGAAGAGAGGATTATAACCATACATTCTTCCTACAGAACCATACATTCTTCCTACCGTAAAGAGACATGCAAACCCTAAGCTTGATTACCATAATGAGACTAAACCTTTCTCTCTTTAATGAGACAAGGTTTCATGGAAGCTTAACCCTAATCACAAAAGGTCACTATGGAAGCTTAACCCTAATCACACAAGGTCACCATGAGAGCTAAACCCTAATTACACAAGATCACCATGGAAGCTTAACCCTAATCACACACAAAGTCACCACGGAAGCTAAACCCTAAATTGCAAGCTTGTCTTTTAAAGCTTTTCCTAAGTGCAAAGTTATCATCAAAGCTTAGCTTAAGGATGAAAATCTACCTTTGAAGATTAACTTAATGATGCATAGGTACTCTTAACACTTAGCCCTAATTGCGAGATTATCATTAAAGCTTAAACCTAAAATACAAGGTAGTCACTAAAGCTTACACCTAAGTGCAAAATTACCATTAAACCTTAGCTTAAGAGTGCAAATATACCTTTGAAGCCTAACTTAATGATGCATAGATACTCTTAGCACTTAACCCTAATTGCGAGGTTACCATTAAAACTTAAACTTAAACTACAAGGTAGTCACTAAAACTTACACCCAAGTGCAAAGTTACCATTAGCTTAAGAGTGCAAATCTACCTTTGAAGCTTAACTTAATGCTGCATAGATACTCTTAGCACTTAACCCTAATTGCAAGGTTACCATTAAAACTTAAACCTAAACTACAAGGTAGTCACTAAAGCTTAAACCTAAACTACAAGTTAGTCACTAACGCTTACACCTAAGTGCAAATTTACCATTAAAGCTTAGCTTAAGAGTGCAAATTTACCTTTGAAGCTTAACTTAATGATGTATAGATACTCTTAGCACTTAACCCTAATTGCGAGGTTACCATTAAAGCTTAAACCTAAAATACAAGGTAGTCACTAAAGCTTACACCTAAGTGCAAAGTTACCATTAAAGCTTAGCTTAAGAGTGCAAATCTATCTTTGAAACTTAACTTAATGATGCATAGATACTCTTAGCACTTAACCCTAATTGCCACGTTACATTAAAGCTTAAACCTAGAATACGAGGTAGTCACTAAAGCTTACACCTAAGTGCAAAGTTACCATTAAAGCTTAGCTTAAGAGTGCAAATCTACCTTTGAAGCTTAACTTAATGATGCATAGATACTCTTAGCACTTAAACCTAATTACAAAGTTACCATTAAAGCTTAAACCTAAAATGATTCACATAACCTTCCTAGAATTTTAAAACACATGGTTTAGGTTGATATATCTTGTTTGAAGTGAAGATTATCTCCTCTAAACAAGAGGGAAGTGGGGTTGAAGTCCTTCTTGAAGATATGTGAGGCTCAAGGAATAAGGAAAGGGATTTAGGATGAAGAGGAAGGAGAGAGGAGCTTCTTCACAAAACCCTCAAGGGTTTGGCCTTCAAGAGAGTGAGAGAGCAAGAGCAAGGTTTAATGGAAACCTTGATTTACTTAAGCATAATCTTGAGCATGGCAAGTATGCAAGTAGCTTAGCAATGTGTGTAAAGTTACAAAGGAGAGGGGGTTCTTATATAGGAAATGGTGGGTAGAATACAGTGTATATACAGGGGAGGGCGGTTGGGCTCACCTTCATGGGCTCACCTTCAATGTAAGCTAGAGAGAGAATGATTGGAGTTGCAACTTTTGACTCATTCAAGAATTTTACTCTAAATTGAATTATTCAATCAAAGAATTTTATTTCAATTTGAATTCTTCTAAATTCCTATTGGACCCCAATTCTCTTCTCAATTCCTATTTGACCCCAATTTCTTCTCAATTCCTATTGGACCCTAATTCTCTTCTCAATTCTATTGGACCCCAATATCTTCTCAAATCCTATCTCTTAACTTTATCTTCCAATCAAGTTAGTCCCTTTTTCTGCCAGTTCTCGATCTAGATCAGTTCCCACGCGGCTTTTGACAAAGAAGTATAAAAATAAACTTAATCTTTTTGGAAAAATATAGGGATGACATAATTACTTATCCGGAATATCCTTGTCTTTTCATTCTGGAGTAAAGTCTCGTTGTCCGCATGACTTCTTTGTTGGTCTTGCTTTTTCTAAATTATTTTCTAGTCTGATAAAGTTCTGAATGGCTCTAGGGTTTTGGGAGGGACCTTACAAGCTTGAAGGAGGATAGTGTATCTTTCAAAGTTGGTGATTTAGAACATAAACTACATGTACAAGACTGTGTGAATGCATGGCCATAGTCAAAAATCTCAAAAAGTGAGTCATCAATATCTCCTACAAATTAGCACTAGAGACAAATTTGTGCTTGATACTTGATCAGTGTGTTTAAGTGCATGAATGAAGTTTTGTTACAAGTTGATTTAAAGAAGGTGAGAAAGATCCAGTTAAGGGGGTGTCAAGAAGACTAACCAAACAAGAATAAAACAAGCTATATGTTGGTAGTTATGACCAAGAGAGATTTATAAAGGCCCTAGATCTAGAAGAAAGGCTAAAAATTGCATTGTGGGGTAACTCCTAGAGAAAATCACGTTCCCTCCCCCCCTTTTTTCCAACTTTGGAGCTTAGAAGTCTACAAGGTTGAGATCATGCAATCATCTTGATCTAAGACAACCATCCATCAAGTCCAAAGGAAATTTGGGCATCAAAAGTGAGTGTAGAGACAAAAGTGAGCCTTTAGACTAGAGAAATTGTTTAAATTGTGCTTGTGCTGTATCCAAACTTTGGTCACTCCCAAGGTGTTATACCCTTATTCAAGAGTAAATTTGCCGATTTTTACCCCAAAAGAACAACTGAAAAAGTGGTCAAAAGCAGGACTGAGAGGAATAATTGCGATTTGAATTTCTGCTAGAAGTGAAATTTTTGGCTAGGTTTTATACCAAGGATCTATCGTAGGGCGAGAGTCACATCCATTGTGTTGAAAGTGTAATTGGGCATTTTTCCAATCAGAGTAGAGGAAAATTGTAATTTTCTCTTGGATTCTATCTACCTCGATTATTTTGAGTCAACACTTGCACCATGCGAGGCCCTCAGGGCAAGGAACACACCCATAGAGTCAAATCTAGAAATAAGTCCTTGTGCATAAAATTAAGCCAATTGGGTTGAGTGACCTCAGCTATAGCTATGGCTCCATTATGATATGACCATTGATCATCCCATTATGATATCATTGTTGATCTTCCCATTATGATATGAGTGTTGATCATCCATATATGTCAATATGAGGACGTAGCTGACCCAAATAGTGCATGGAAACATCAAATGCAAAGTCCTAATGACAATGCAGTGAGGAAAAAGGTGTCACTCTCAAGCTAGGAAGCAACTAAAGGGATAATGCCTAAGTCTCCTATGCGATCTATTTCTCACTCTAATGGTTGTTATGGTGTCAAAGGAACTCCAAATAACATGAAACTTGAGATTGGGGATCTCAAGGCTATGGGTAATAAGTTCCTAACAACCAAATGTACAAAAGTCACCATTGGGTAGGTGAACAACCGTGAAAGTTTCCACCTCTTATCTTCACCAAAATGATGATTGAGGGGTTGTTTGGCTTCTCCTAGGGCCTACTTACCTTTGTCCATGCTTAGTTTCACTTAAAACACCATTAACAACTCACAAAGAGCAAATAAACACATGAGGTGACCTATTAGAGATAAAACCGCTCATTGTGTCACACACACACACACACACACACACACACACACACACACACACACACACACACACACACACACACACACACACACACACACACACACACACACACACACAGCACATAAGACATGTACAAGATGCTAAGCATGAGAGAAAGCAACACAAGGAGTTTCATTAGCAATGCTTACCCGTACAAAGAGTAGTGAATGTGCTAGTCTAGGCAAGCTCTTCACCATATAAGCTCAAAAGTTATCAGATCCTTAATAATTACAAACTTTTGGCTTATATACCTAGGATTAAAATTGGGTATTGGCTTGAAAGAGATAATTAATACAATAAATATGGTGGACTAGGATATCTAGCCTCTCGTTAAGTACAAAGCTGTGCCAAGAAGGTAAGATTTTTCCCAAATTTATGAATTACATTGCCGGCTTAGGTAAAAAATAAACAACTAAGTGTATGATATTTTGTTGACCCATCAGATTTGGCGTGAGCTCGTCCTTTGCTTCAAAACTCCCCCCTCCTGCCTTCTTGTCCCTGACAAGACTTCACTCTTTAAGAAAGGGATTTCTTTGTTTTTGTTTGTCCACAAATTGTTGGAAGGCTAACATCATTTGCTGCACCTCCTATGACTTGTATATTCTTGTAAGTGGGTTTTCTTGTTTGTGGAGGGTCTAGGCTACAAATTTGGGTCATAGATTCTTTCATTTGGGCATGAAGATCGTGGAGTTGAATTCACAATAGCATGTGTAGAAGGCTTCCTCAAATGATTGCATGTAGTGGATTGGGAGGAACATGATCCTTTAGAAGAGGCCGTTGATGACCTTCATCTTTGGGGTATCATTGAGATTGAAGATGAGACCTTTGTATCCCTCCAATCCCTCCAAGAATGAAGTCCATTTGACTTTTGTGGCCTTTATTGATACATTCTTTCATCATGTAGCAAATTTTTAACATCATTTTGCAAGAAATGTCTGGTTTTCATTGAACCAGGCCGATCATTTGTTTGATTGCCTTCCTCATATATGCAAGTGAAGGTGCCTCTCCTGGCTCGGGGAAGATTGGGTAGTTGAGCCATGTAGGGTAGAAGACAAGCAGCTGCTCAAAGTCATCACACCTTCTTCTTTTGATGATTGAGAAATATGTGGGGTCGTCTGAAGGTGGACTAGAGCAAAGGACTTTATTGTTATTGTTTGCTTGTTCTCCCCCATGATCTTGATTTTCCATTCTAGCTTTGCCTCTTTGATCAGTTCAATGTTCCATTCAGATAGATGTGCATTCTTGTAGCTACCCTTGATATCTAGTAAAATTGTTGGCAATAGCTCCTTCTTCGTTTTTGTGGTCAGCTATTTGAGTAGTGGATAGGGAAGTTTTGGTTCATGAACCTCCTCTTATGACTACTCTAGAGTGATGTATTTCAATAGATTTAATTTCAATAAATTGTGTTTGTAGAGGAGTTTCCTGTCCACAACCGCCCTTGTTACTTTCTAGTGAACCTTCGGTAGATGGGAGTACTCTTGGGGCATTTTGTGTGGTTCAGCTAAAGTACCCACATCTACCGAGGCCTCAAGCTATTTTAGTTCATGTTCTTAGTGTTCTTCTATATTTTCAAAGTCTAGCCCTATATCCAAGGGTCCTTGCTCTCTAGAAGGGAGGTTCTAAATCTGCTCTATTTTTGAAAGTTGATCCCTCAACTCTTCCACCTCCTTAAAAAACGTTTTGATCTTTTTTCCTTTGCCTTGCCCTTCTTATATCATTGCCTTGTGCTTGATTTGAAATGCTTCTTTGAGTGTGATTCTTGTCATCTATGAGACTTTGAGAGCCTGTTGTAAATCTATGCTCTGCTTTTTGTAAGTGTCTGTTTGATCAATGCTACTTGTAGGGATAAGCATGAGGTCTTCCGTGAATGACTCCAACTGTTGGTTTTGATCATCTATTCAGCCTTTGAGAACTTAATAGGCACCCTCTGCTTCTAAGCCACGATTGTTGACTCCTTGGCACTCTGATGAGCTTGCTAATATTGTTTTTCTTTTTGTTCTAGTGCCAACTTGTTGCTTTGTGATATGCCCTCATGCATTTTCCTAGCCATTACTTCTTTGTCATAAATCTGTTTGTACTTTGTAAGGTCATCAATGATGTGTTCTATCTGGGGATCTCTCCTTTGAAAATCCTCCACTAGGCTAGTGTTGATCTCGACAAACTCGTTGTTCTCAGCCTATGTTTTGTCCATCTCTTGCTTAATACTCACCACTGCTAGACTTAGGTCATCGTTTTTCTATTGCTCTTGCTCGTACTTGAGTGTTTTCTTTGTTCATCTCATCTCCTAACCTTGAGATCATAGGTGCCCTGACCAGATTTGACATTGGTTCCTGAAAGGAAGGTACTTGGGTGGTTCTTTTGTGGCTCCTTCTGCTGTTGCTTGAGCTAATTCCTCAATTTCCTTGATATCTTCTTATTTTGTTAGTGTGATTACTAGCTCAAATGGTATCTTAGCTACTTTTTCTGATTTGTCCTTGTGTGTAGCATCTTTATGAGAGTGTCTCGGCAAGGGTTTTAGCCCTGCCCTCTGATGTTTTCTCCACATTTCCTATATTTTTGATACCACCGTTAAATTTTTTGTTGTTGTTGATCTTTTGCTTCTGATGAGAGAGGTACACCAACCATCCCAAGGTTTTCTTATATTTTTAACAAGCCTTCAGGCTAATGGACTTCCCTCTGTACCTGTTCATTTCCATATTTTTCTTCTCTATCAGTCATCACAAGGTCTTCTTGCGTTTTTAGCAAGACCTCCAACTGTTATCCTGGGATGCCGATTCCCTTTGTGTTTTTGGCTCATGGCTTGGATCTTTTATAAATGTCATCAGCAAATCAGCCGCACAGCAGCATGGGGAAATCAAGTCCATGATTAACTCTTTAGCCATTTCTTTGGGTGTGAGTTGTGAGGTGGGGATCTCATCCTTCATAATCTTTGCTTGGTGTTGGTTGGTTTATTTGAGATGTATTTCTATTTTAATGGTCAGGTATTCCATATGGATAAGAGTGCTAGGCAGAGGGCTTGGCATTTTTGATTCTTCAACATGTGTTTCTTGTTGTTGCTCCTGTTCTTGCCTTGCTTGCTCCTCTTGTTGATAGATTTGTTCCATTAATTTTTCTATGTTATCTACCTAGGATCCATCAAAAGGAACCACCTCAAAAGTCGTGGTTTCTTGACGGTGGTCCAACCTTCTTTTGGTTCTTAATCCCTTAGCAACAGCTCCCTCTTCTGTTACCATATACATGTGGTAGTGATGTGTGTGAACACACTAGGATTGCCGGGGCATTTTTTCCCTCTTTAGGAGGTTTTTCCCCTGTGCATTGTATATACGCCCGTCACTCTAGGGCTATCTATCTTTCCATTGCACAGTAATTAATACACTCTCTATTCCGTGCCTTGAGCTTCCTTCATCTTCTCCAAGCTGTGTGCGTTTCTCTGAAACCCTAATTCCAACAATTGGTATCAGAGCAGGTTGCATCCTCCCAGGCTTAGTCGCCAGTTGCTCCAGTACATGCTTGCTCACTTTCTCTGATTTCAATGAGCTTTGGTGAGTGTTCGCAGGTCGACAAATATTTCGGGAGGACTCATAGAGCTTGGTCTGCTCAGATTTTTAATTTGGGCTCATTTCGGCCTTCGTTTCCACTACAGACAGTACTGCACAGGCTATTTCGTCATTTTGTGCAAAATTTCTGTCAGTGCCATTTTTTGCATAACAGGTGCCAATAGTCTTCTATGGTTTGTGGTATATAGCATGTGTTGTTCCCGCTCCGCTTCTCCTATTTTCGAGCAATTTTCACATCAGGTGCAACATTTACCATGGCTGACAACAACAATACAGATGTGTTCAAGATGTTTGCTGCTGAGGATAGGTTGGATGGGGACAACTACCCTATGTGCGCGTAAATGACGCAACATGTTCTTGTGTCAAAGGCCGTCTGGAACATTGTGCAGGGCATTGATGTACGTCCTGGTTTTGAGGATGTAGGCGATGTTGAGGATGTTGTAGGTCTTGCTGCAAGGATTGCTGCTGTTAGAGTTGTTTTGCCTAGGGCAGAACAAGCTCGTTGGGATGTAAAGGAGGCGCAGGCTCATGCATTGATTGCATTGTTTGTGAAGCGCACCATTGTTCCTCACACCCGTTCAACAAAATTTGTATAACAGGCTTGGGATATTCTAGCAGGTCTTTATGCAAGTCGTAATGAGGCTAAAATTGCTTTGCTGCGTAAAGAGCTAGAGTCGAAGATTATGCATGAGGAAGATGATATGGACACTTTCCTTGCTAGTGTCAAGGATATCAATGAGCAACTTATTTCTATAGGTGAAGTCATTTTAGACAGTTCCCTTGTTCTTGATGCCTTACCAGATTCTTACCAGACTTTTGCTAGTACTTGGAGACTTATGACCCAAGCAAATCCAGAAGTTGTCAAGTTTGATGCATTATGCACATTGTTGTTGCAAGAGTCACTTTCCAAAGAAAACAGAGTAGACAACGTACAGTTGAACAAGCTTTTATTGCTTCTCAAAGAAAGGGTGGTAACAGCAATGCAGCCACTTCTTATGGTTCTTCTACGAGTGGCAAAACTTATGTTCCTAATGCTTCTGCTGGCAACACTTTGTCTGGCAATTCTGGTGATAAGGGAAAAAATAAGATGCGTTGCCATTATTGTAAAGCTAATGATCACTTGATCAAGTCGTGTCCTAAGTTGAAGGCCAAAGAGGCTAAGAAGAAAGAGGGTGTCTCCACTGCAAATGCTGGTTCCACTACAAATGCAGCCATTGGTGAGTCTTCTGTAAAAGGAGACTGTGATGCTGATGTTGATGCATAATGGGCTTTTAGCACAGAGTGCACTTACAATCCTTCTGTCCATGATGCATGCTTGTCAGTTGTGCTGCAGATTCACATGTGTGGTATTTCGACACTGGTGCTACAAAGCACATTACCTCACATCGTGAATTGTTTACCTCTCTCGAGTCTGTCCCTCATGGGAATTCAGTCACTTGTGCCAAAAATGCCTCTTATCCGGTTTAGGGAGTTGGAAAGATTGTGATTACTGCTGCAAATGGCAGTTCCTTTACACTTGTTAATGCACTTTATGTACCTGGGATCAAGAAGAATCTCTTGTCTGTATCCGCACTTGCTAGACTTGGACTTGTAGTCAAATTTGTGGATAACAGATGTACAGTTCACGATCTCAGTTTTGGTGATGAAATTGTTGCATCTGGCCTTTTGTGCCGTGGGCTGTATAAGCTCACTTTGTATGACAAGTGTGGACAAAATTTTGCAAATGTTGTTGTAGATTCAAGGGCTATTTTAGATGCAAAACTTTGGCATGCACGTTTTGGTCATCTGAATTTTGCTAGTTTGCTGCGTTTGCAGAAATCTAATATGGTTGCTTCTTTGCCGCCTCTTGAAGCACCTGTCAAACATGTTTGTGAAGGCTGTATTTTGGGTAAGATGCAGCATTCTAAGTTTCCAAAGGATGGTTCAGTTTGGGTCACATGCAGGTTGAAGCTTGTGCATAGTGATGTTTGTGGGCCCATGCAAACTCCGTCCTTGGGCAAAACCTGTACTTTGTGACTTTCATTAATGATTACTTCAGGCATGCATGGGTATTTTCGCTTAAAGAGAAGTCCGAGGCTTTTATGTGATTCAAACAATTTCTAGCTATGGCTGAAAATGTCTCGAAATGTACTATGGGCACCCTCTGTTCCGATCGAGGATGGGAGTATATGTCTCATGAATTTAATGCATTTTTGGCTAGTTGTGGGATAAAACACCAATGTACAATGCCTTGTACACCTCAACAAAATGGTGTTGTTGAGAGGAAAAACAGGTCACTGACGAAAATGGCACGATGTATGGTCAAAAGTCAAGCTTTGCCGCATTCTTTTTGGCTTGAGGCCATCATGTGCGCCACTTAGGTACTTAACAAGTGTCCTACGAAAGCTTTGCAGTCTATTACTCCATATGAAGCATGGCATGATAGAAATCCTTCTATTGAGCACATGCGTGTTTTTGGCTCCTTGGCATATGCTTTGGTGCCACAAGTGCAACACAGAAAATTGGATGATAAGCCTGTCAAATGTATTTTTGTTGGTTATAGTGCTGAAAGCAAAGGTTACAGGTTGTATCATACGCAAACAAAACATATTCTGGTTTCTCGGGATGTAGTGTTTGTGGAAGATTCTGTTCAGCCCTTGTTGTCATGTACTAGGGACAGTAATGTAAGATCACAAGACATTTATGACACTTTGTTGCCTCTTTCAGTGGTAGAATTACGAATGTAAGTTCCAATGCACCAAATGTACAGCCTATGGGGGTTTTTGAAAATGTTACAGATCAACCTATTACTGATGTAGATGTACATGATGTACATGATGAGGAAAGGGCTGAAAATGAGTAGGCTAGAGGTATGCCAAAATGGCTAGTGCAAACTTTGCATGATAGTAAATTGGATGCACCTTTGTCTAGTTGTACTCGTTCAAGCTCTCGCCATGCATCTTATGCATCAGATTGTTATGCTTTGGCTGTGTCTAGCTTACATGATGTTGAGGAGCCTCTGTCTTTTGCTGAAGCACATAATTCAGAAAATTGGATGGCTACCTTGCAAACAGAATATGATGCACTTATAGAAAATGACACATGGCTTTATGTGATTTGCCTCCTGGCAAAAAGGCCATTGGTACGAAGTGGGTTTACAAGTTGAAACGCAAGCCGGATGGTGAAATCGATCGCCATAAGCCTCGACTTGTTGCAAAGGGTTATGCACAACAAAAAGGCACTGATTATGAAGAGACTTTGGTCCCACTTGTCGTATGACTACTGTGCGTTTTCTATGTGCATTGGCAGCTCATTTTGGTTGGGATGCACATCAATTAGACATTGTTACTGCTTTCTTGAACGGTGACATATTTGAGGAAGTTTATGTAACGCAGCTTCGCGGTTTCGTCATAAAAGGACAAGAGGACAATGTGTGCAGATGTAAGAAGGCTTTGTATGGGTTGAAGCAATCCTCGTGCTTGGTATAAGAAAGCTGACACTCATTCGGTTAAACAAGGCTTTCATAACAGTCCAACAGAAAGTACATTGTATGTAAAGCTTGAGGGTGATGTACTTCTCATTGTGGTTCTTTATGTTGATGATTTGCTGATCACTGGACCAAATGAGAGACATAGTACTGAATTTAAGGCTGATTTGAATGCTACTTTCAAGATGAAAGATTTGGGGCTGTCGCATCATTACTTGGGTATAGAGTTTAAGCAGTGTGATGGTGGTATTGCCTTGTGTCAGAAAAGTTACATAGAGACATTGCTATGTAAGTTTGGACTTGAGGATTGCAAAACTATTGCCACTCCCATGGAAACAGGTTTGAAGTTGAGTCTACATGATGCTGGCGATCCTGCTAATGTCACTCTTTACCAAACTGCTATTGGCTGCCTCATTTATGTATGCAACACAAGGCCAGATATGTAGTTTGTAGTCTCTCAGGTCAGTAGATTTATGCATAGCCTAGGGTCTAAGCATTGGCAGGCTGTCAAGAGGATTTTCCGCTACCTTAGTGGCACTTTACATCTTGGCTTGTTTTATCCCAAGGGGGGATCATTGCCGCCAGACTTACATGCTTTTTCGAACTTAGATTGGGCTGATTGTTTTGACACGCGAGTTTCCGCAAGTGGTTTTTGTTTCATGCTTGGCAGTTCATGTATATCATGGTTGAGCAAGAAGAAACCTACTGTGGCCACTTTGAGTTGTGAGACTGAGTACAGGGCAGTCTTCACAGCTACGGTTGAGTGTGTATGGCTCAGATGCCTTATGGCTGATTTGGGTGTTTTGGACAGGACACTGCCAACACTATCTACACTGACAATTACAGCGCATTGGCAGTTGCAAGGAGCCCAGTTTTTCATGCTCGCACAAACCACATTGAGGTGCATTACCACTATGTCAGGGAGAGGCTCTCAGTAGGAGAGATCAGCTTGGCTTATGTGCCAACACAGGACAACCTTGCAGATCTTTTCACAAAGGCATTGTCTCGTGAGAAGCTTGAAGCTTTCCGCAAAGCTTTGGGCTTACTCCCCTTTGTGGACTGATCATGTCCTCAGGGCATGGCACTTACCTTTACTCATGTGCCAGCTCTCGTTCACCGCATCACTCCAGGGGGGATTTGTTACCATATACATGTGGTAGTGATGTGTGTGAAAACATCACTACCACATGTGGTAGTGATGTCCTAGTGTGAACACACTAGGACCGCCGGGGCATGTTTTCCCTCTTTAGGAGGTTTTTCCCCCCGTGCATTGTATATACGCCCATCACTCTAGGGCTATCTATCTTTCCATTGCACACTAAGTAATACACTCTCTATTGTGTGCCTTGAGCTTCCTTCGTCTTCTCCAACCTGTGTGTGTTTCTCTGCAACCCTAATTCCAACATCTTCTTATTACTCTTGGATCTTGGTATGTTTGGCTTCTTTCCGCTTTGCTTTGCTTTGCTTTTCCTTTAACTGGCCTCTTTGATGTCTGACAAGTCTGTTCTCTGATCTTTTCTCTCATCATTTTGAGCAAGCTCTCAGCTTGTTCTTCTATCATAATGACTAATATCTATTATCCTAAATGATTTTCTCATGCTTTGCTTTTCCTTTAACTGGCCTCTTTGATGTCTGACAAGTCTGTTCTCTGATCTTTTCTCTCATCATTTTGAGCAAGCTCTCAGCTTGTTCTTCTATCATAATGACTAATATCTATTATCCTAAATGATTTTCTCATGCTAAACTGATCATTTAATATGGGGAAGTACTAGGGGAGAAAAAGTTAAAATATTGGTAAAGTTGGCAGACTGACCATAGTAGGGATCCAAAGGAGGGAAAATAGGGATCCAAAGGAGGGGCCATCTGTAAAAGAGAAATGTGCAACAATGGGCTTTAAAGACCCTCAGGTTCAACCCATTAAGACTTCCAAAATGCTAAGGTTGTGTCCAATGGTCAAGCTTAGTAAAATTGGATGCTTAGTGAGTGTGACAAAAAGTCTTCAAGGCTCCTACATAGGAGGGGGTTGTAAGCAGGGGATGAGAGAGAAACACACACACTCACTCACAGGCTCCCTTTACACAAAGGGAATAAGGCACACATGTCAGCTCCCTAGGCCAATTTCCCACATGGTGCACTTAAATCCTATTGGATGGCCATAGAGGTGGACCAATGAGAATTAGGCTAGAGGAAATCTAGTTTAATTCATTTAAAAACTCTTCATAAAAGAACCAATAAGAATTAAGCTCTCTAGAAGACTATTGGACAGTCTCCCAAGGGCGCATTTAGCAGCCCAATGGCTTGCCTGCTTCCTAGTGGCTAGAAGACAAAGGGATCCAATGAGAGTTTAGCTGCATTATTTAATTACATAAAGCTCTCACAAAGGGGAAAGGGAAACACATATCACAAGGCTATCACTTATGCTTCTCAATTCTCATTGGCTAAGCTTGGAGAGGTCCAATGAGGTGCTTGCATGAGTAAAATGCAATAGGGGTCAACCAAGAGAGAGAGGGGGATGAATTTGTCAAGGAATTATCACTTACACACTCACACAATCTCATGTGTGAAGCAATAAGACTCTCTCTCCCTCCTTATCAAGCTTTAATGGAAAGCTCATCATCTACTTCAAGCTTGTGAGAAGGGAAGCCTACACCAACAACTCTTGGCTTTGTGATGCAAATCCAACCAAGAACCAAGCTTCAATGCATGTTCATCTCCTCTACCATGCTAATTACTAAGCTATGCTAAGCTATTATGCGTGATTATGAGAGGAGATGTACTTCTTTCTCGTAAGATTAATCCCTCTTCCTCTCAAACTACTCTCATACCCCACTAGCTCTCACTATCTTTGAAGGTGTGTGAGGTCTTGGGTCTGAGACCGTGAGGGAATTTATGTTGTGTTTTCTTAGTGCTTGAAGCTTGCATCTTCATTGCACTAGATAGTTATTGAAGGAACACAAAGAATTGTATTGTAAAATGTCTCCCTTGATGGGGGAAACCTATAATACAAAGCCTTTTGGAGGGGGGGCCGGCTCCATGTAAATCCGGTCCTCAATTGTTGTTGATAGCTTAATTCCTCTCTCTTTTGAAGTATTATTCATGCCTATCTAACTAGGTGTTATGCTTTTTGTTGCTCTCTCCATCCACGCACTCTTGCTATGCTCATTAGGAATCTATTATAATGAAATGCTCACTATGTTCATGTTATTTTCCACTACACACAAGTGACTAGGCCATTAAATGTTACATTGCTATCAAAGCACAAGGTTTCTCTTCTCTTGCTCAAGGAGGGAGGTTCTCAAGCTAGCTATAAATGGTTGTTATTATTAATTGCCATCGAGTAAGTAGAATAGGGATTTTTCAGCCTTGCAGTGTGCCTGCCTTTGTGCAGATAATGGGGCATCACCGTCGAGAGCTATGGTCTTAATAGTGGAGTCCTCCGGGGCTTGTGTCTACGGTCTAACCACTTTTGAGCTATTAGAAGCTTGACATGAGCTGGTGCTCTTTTGGTGTTGAAAGACCCTCTCCTCTACTCCTTGCAATTAATGATATTCGAACCACGGGTACAGTAGCTTGAGTTCTTTTCTAAAGGGGTAAAGAGGAGTAGCAACGAGGGCTTGAAGTGCCAAAGTACACCTAAAAAAGTTTATACCTAAAAGTTGTTAGAATGGTTGACTATTAATAGTAAAGAGAGTTGATAGCTTTGATTTTGCTAATGAGCAGTCTACTAATGATGCCCCTATGCTTGTTAGCTACCTTGTTTCTAGGCTTCAACAAGCCATGGGAAATCCATCCCTCCAAAGTGAAGTGCAACAGGAGCTTCATGCTCATGGGATTCTTCAAACTCCCCACCATGACAAGAGAGTACTTAGGAAGCTTCCTTGTGAGACTTCCGAAAGAGGCCTCTCTCTGATTCGGGAAGAAGAAGAGGATCCATACGAAGGGCTCAAAAATTTGCTTCTTGATGAAGCATATCCTTTCCAAAGGAGAACTCAAGAGCCCCCATCAAAGGAACGAGAAAGAAGTGAGTCTCCTGTCACATGCGCAGAGATGGCTCCATGAAGATGGTGGGCAAAACGCTCTCCATCACCTCCTAAACGGAGAAGACCATCACACACTTCTCCACACCATAATTCAAAGAGGGATGAAAAAAAGCAAGAGGAGAAAAAGGTGAGAAGAGGTCACCCTCTTCTCCATCTTCTTCATCCTTTTCCTCTTATGAAGAAAGTGATGGTGCAGACAAGGATGACCAAGAGAAAAAGGCAAGAAAGAGGTCACCCTCTTCTCCATCTTCCTCAAATTATTCATCTTATGAAGAAAGTGATGGTGCAACTTTGAACCAACAAAAAGAAGAGGCCATAGGAAATCCTATACCGCGTGGAAGCAAACATACAAGAGTATGTTTTTGAATGTGTGGTATGCCAAAAGATGAAGTTTGATAAAGGGAAGCAACCTGGATTGCTTCAACCTTTGCCAATACCTAATTCACCATGGGAGAGAATATCCATGGATTTTATCTTTAGATTGCCTAATTCTGTCCATGGGAATGCGGGAATATGGATGATAGTAGACAAGTTCAGCAAACAAGCTTATTTTATACCTGTCATAAAGACTATCAAAGCCCTCTTCATTTCACAAATGTTCAAGTACCATGGCTTGCCGATGTACATAGTGTCGGATAGAGATCCTAGAATGACCATTAATTTTTGGAAGGGTCTCTTTGAGAATTTAGGGACAAGGCTAAACTTCTCTTCGGCCTATCACCCGCAAACGGATGGCCAAAGTGAAATAGCTAACTAACAATTCTTGATCTACTAAAATCCTATGTAACGGAAGTAGATCAAAGGTCCCAATGGGAGAAGTACTTACACTTAGTGGAGTATGCCTACAACAACACTGTACATACTTCCACGGGAAAAGAACCTTTTGAGGTAATTGAGGGAATATCAAAAAGTCCCCTGCTACTTAAGGTACACGGGAAGACCTTCGCTCTGCAGATGAGTATAGGCGAGACCTACAAGAATGTTTCCAAAAGATTAAGGATGCTATCTCTATCTCACAGAAAAGGCAAAAGGCTACTACTGATAAGCACACAGTAGAGCCCAAGCCTTTAAAGAAAATGATTGGGTCTTGCTTAAATTTCCCAAGGCTTGATTAAGACACACGACGGGCAAGAATCCTACGGGACACCAAAAGTAGGCTAAGTTAGCAAAAAGGTACTATGGTCCCTTCCAGATTCTTAGACCAATCAATGAGATAGCCTATCAACTCAAGTTGCCCAGCCATTGGCTCATACACAATGCTTTCCATGTGAGCCCACTAAAGCCTTACAAAGGAGAGCCACCTCAAGAACCAACTATTGAAGACCCACCAAAGATCGAGGACCAAGAAGAGGTGCTGCAGCTTGAGTCCATTGTATGCAATAAATACTGCATCAACATTATCAAAACAACAGATTAGAGAAGATCAAAGTCACAAAATCTACAAGTTGTCAAGGCCCATGGGAGACTCCAATACTCACCCAAAACCAAAAATGTTTCATCAGCAGACCCCTAGTAACTGACAGAATCAGGTAGTCCAAAAACAATTGCAAAAGGTGGTGGAACATGGATCACGATCCATATTTCCCAAACCCTATAATTAGAACAATTTGCATAGTAGCATCCCCATATGCCCAGGAACAACTTCCACAAGCTAAAATTTCAAAATGCCTCCCAACATGGATCGCGATCCATGTACCTTTTTGCTAAAATCAGGACAAAAGTGGTTCACTAGATGGGGGATGCAAAAGTATGACTAACCATACAAAAATAGTCACAAAAAGGGCTTTTACAATCATCAAATCCTCATGGTTTGTTACCTTCAATTTTCAAATGGTCTTTTGGCAGTAATCAAGGAAAAAATGGTCTGTTTCTAGCAAAAAACTCATGGAGTAGGGTTAGGAGAAGAGTATGAAGCTTCCCCACTAGCCAGAGTAGCAATTAAAACTTCTTAGAACTTTATTCCAAAGCCAACTAAAATAGAAGGGAGTCCAAAAGAAAATGAAATACAATCATCAATGAGATGTAACTTAAAGGTGTAATTAGGGTCAAAGCAAAGCAAAAGAGTACCTGCAAAGTTGTGCAAATTTCTAGGTTCAATTTTCCCCTTCAGATGAATTCAGAATCTGGTGGAAGTTGGTGGGGAGCTAGGAAATCCACATCAAAATGCCAAAATTTCTCTAAGTCTGAGGATGATTTCCAGAAATTGAACTAAGTACCAAACAAATGATCCAAATCCCAAAAATTTTGGACCAAGGCACCATCTTGATGAACCCTACCAATTGGTATCATCAGATCTTCATTAAGTTCCCAGCATGGATCGCGATCCATGTTCCCCAAATCCTAAAAGAATTCCCATATACTTAGGAACAACCTCCCCTAGTTGGAATTGCAAAATGCGTCCCAACATGGATTGCAATCCACGTACCTTTTTACCAGAATTCATATGTTACCCTATGCCTTTGTGCCTATAGTTATCCTAGATGCACTGGTGAAATTTGATCAAATTTGGGGTAGTTTTGACAAAATTATGCTCATTTTTCATTTTATGGCCAAAGTTTGCGTTTTCTTCAACTTTCCGACAGTTTTTGATCAATAGCTAAATCTTGTTTTCAATCTGTATAACTGACCTCAAGATGCCTCAAAGGAAAGCACAAAGGGAGTGGGAAGCAGCACCATATGAGATCACAGATATATCCTCAAATGAGAAGGCCCATAACACATAACAGGTGTTCAAAGCAATACCGACCAATATATTCATCGAAAGATTTCAAACAGCGGACGGAGAGATAATAAAGACCACCATCTTTCCAAGGGAATTATGGACACTACACCAGAAGTTCAAAGTGCAAGTAGGGGCCAGGTGCCTTCAATTGGACATCTTTCTACGACTACTGCCATGGGGACAGATTTTAGAAGGGCTCATGAACGCATAAGCTCTATTCAATACAATGGGGAAGACACCCTGACGGCGGACAAAGATGGAGTGATAGTGAAAGTTAAAATCACTGCAAAATAGTCAATGAAGCTCTCCATCTGCAGCAAGGGACACACAATCTATTGCAAAAGACAAAAGCAATAGATAACGACAATGCCTTTTTGAAGCAAAGAGGACACAAGCTAACATATCAAGATTTGATCTACTCAAAACAAAATTGCCGTTGCGCCTCATATCGCAACATTTCAAAGTACAGAAGCCACCAAGATACACTGAATCAATGTTGCACATGGCAGTAGTAATGGCAATGGGCTTAGCAGAAAGAAGAGTGGTCAACTGCAACTTTGACAACTACCTCCTCGACAACATAGTAAAAGCAAATCTTAAGGGGAGCCAAAAGAGAAAGACCTACATGAACGTTGGACTAGTGCTGACTTGAATCATCTACCAAGCATTGGGAATGATTGCTGATCTACCACATATAGAAGCACAAATAGTTTTGATCCACAAATTTAGAAGAGCAGTAAAATCGATAGTCGAACCATCCACAAGGCCAAAACGAGAGGTTAAACAAACAAGGCAGAGCGCAACAAGAACGGACACTGTTAGTGAGAAGACAGAATTGGATGCACCGAATAGCGAGGAAGCGGTATCTAAGGAAAGAGATACCCCTTCAAAATACCAGTCTTCAGATGAGGAGCATGGGAGTGAGTTTTCCATGAGATATACAAGATTGAAAAAGAGAACAGCCCGAGCGGCAAAGGCCATCCCACTTACCCAAGCTAGAAGAACAATGGAAAAACCACAGGTGCAAAGAGAAAGAATCCGATAATAGAAGCACGAAGAGAAAAGAAATCAGAGAACAAAAGTGGATGATGAAAAAGAGGAAGAGGAAGAAGAAGATGTCCCTTTACTATGCAGGCAGACAACAACTCTTGAACGGATCAAACAACGTAAAAGATAGGAAGCGAAAGAGAATTTGAATATTGCCAGCGACATGTGGCAACGAATTCAAAATGAGCTCAAACAAAAGATGAAGCAAAGGGAAAGAGAAGAAGCAAAGCGGTCACGCTTTGGTGATCTTGAATCATCCAACGAATCTACGAAGGCCAAGGAAGAAGATGATAACCAAGAAGAGAAGGGGAGCAGGACACGATAGGCCAACAAGGTTATGATTTTGAATCTCCAAAAGACAAAGAGGTACCTTCAGAGGCTGGAACAAAAACAAGAGAAGAAGTTGTAGACCTTCTAGAACAAGGGGTAGATAAGGTGTTGTCACAAGAGAAGGCAAATCAAGGAAAAGAGACAGCACCACCAGAAACTACTACAGTTCTAGCTGCTACTGAAGTATTGAAAACAAAGGAAAGAACAACAGAAGAGGCTGGAACATCAGAACAGGGCCAAAGAAGATAGCAAAAACCACGATCGCCTTGTTCGCAAGTTGTAGTAGAGGAGGGAGTAGAAATGATCAAGCCATTTGACATTGATGTCTATTTAGAGCAAATCAAGCTCCAATTCTGATGCCAAAGATCTCTCTACAACTTGCACAAGCTAGAGCTGGAAGACACTAAGAAGGAGGCATCTAAAGCAACTGAAAACACTTTGCAGCTACAAGACAATATAGAGGAGTTGCAAAATAACATTAGGCTATGGAGGATAGAGACTTAGCTTGGACATGGTGTTAGGGTTAAGGTTATAGAGTTGGAGATTAGGGTTAGGCTATGTGAAGAGCAAGAGCATAAAGAGAGAGCATATAGGCACAATGATAGACTCAAAGTGCAATTGATTCATTTTTACAGAATAGCCTCTTATGTAGGCCTAGTGCTTTACAATCATTGGATAGAGAGGTTGCATCCTCTTGCTATTAAACCATCTCATCATCTCATCTTTGCTAGGTGGCTAGAGGGCTTTCCCATATGAGCCACACGTTGGGACTACCCTAAGAGAGAAACCCAAAATGATAGTATCTAATAATGAGGAAGGATTTGAGGGAATTCTCGTAGTGGAAGAGGATTTTTGTGAAGATCTTTGGGAGAAAGTATGACATGTTAACAATGGAAGCATGATACTAGAAATCAACACCAACTAAAGAAGTATGGCTAGACCATCCACCTATGGAATTGGACAAAAAATATCTGTATGGTGATTGGGGATTGGAACAATTGTGCCTCTCCAAGGCACAAAAATTACTAACTCTACCATCATATCTAGGTGAAAACAAAAAGAAATCTTTGATGTGTAAGACCACCAAATTGATCCAAGCAAAGAAACCCTAAAATTTGAACATCTTCAATCACTAACATTGATGTTTATCCAATGTACCGTCACTTTAGGTGAATTGCTAAAGATGTAACCACACCTATGGGGAGATTTGCATAAAACATTGGAAAAAGTGGGAATCATGGAGTTGATGCTGCAAAAACCAAGGAGTTGAAATAAGAATAATCTGGGGATGAAATTGTCAAATCTATTTGGATGAACAAGGTAGGAGATTGTTGCAAAGGAAATGAAGGAAATACAACACTTTCTATGGAATATAATGAGGTCAAAACCATGGAAATACTAGAGAGTGAGGCTAGCATTTCCATAGCCATCAAAGCTATTGGGTAGCTTGGGGAAGACCTACAATAGGATAATTGAGAATGAAATTGCAAGTGGTAGATTGTCACATTAAATGAGTAATGAGATTACTAGAAAATTTCATTGTTGGCTCTTGTGGAATCGACTACTAACATACCTTTGCCATTCTAGATTTTGGAAAGATAATGAACTATGAAATCATTTTGATATGACCATTTATGAGGCGGGTTCAACTAATTCAAGATTGGTTAAATGATTAGTTGTACTTGAAACAACACTAGAAAAGTTTTGGACTCTCTAAGGGTCCTATAAGGATCCCTAAATTTTAGGGATTAAGATAATTTGTATGCACTCAAGGGGAGAGTGTAAACCACTAGCAGCCTAAAAGGTTGGTTTGAACCTCTTAAATGCACCACTTTCCTTTGAAAAGGATATCCAAGGATGGACTTAATTAATGTGAAAAAGTGGCATTTTCCACTTCTCATCTCTGCAATTCAAAAATCAAATTAGGACCACCGGGGCATTTTTTCCCTCACTAGGAGGTTTTTCCCCCCGTGCATTGTATATACGTCCATCATTCTAGAGCTATCTATCTTTCCATTACACACTAAGTAATACAATCTTTGTTGTGTGCCTTGAGATTCCTTCATCTTCTCCAACCTGTGTGTGTTTTGCAACCATAATTCCAACAATTGGTATCAGAGCACGTTGCATCCTCCCGGGCTTAGTCGCCAATTGCTCCAACCCATGCCTGCTCACTTTCTCCAATTTTTGTGAGCGTTTTCAAGTGTTCTCAAGTCGACAAAATTTTTGGGAGTGCTCAAAGAGCTTAGACTGCTCAAATTTTTTATTCGGGCTCATTTCCACCTTTGGTTCCACTACAGGTAGTACTGCGCAAGCTATTTCATCATTTTGTGCAAATTTTTTGTCAGTGTTGTTTTCTACATAACTGGTCCTTACCGTCTTCTACTGGTTGTTCTATATAGCACGTGTTGTTCTCGCTTTGTTTCTCCTCCTTTTGGGAAATTTTTACATCAGGTGCATCATTTACCATGGCTGACAACAACACAGATGTGTTCAAGATGTTTGCTACTGAGGACAAATTGGATGGGAACAATTACCCTATGTGGGCTTATATGATGCAACATGTTCTTGTGTTGAAGGGCGTTTGGAACATTGTGTAGGGCATTGATGTACATCCTGGTTCTAAGGATATAGGGGATGTTGAGGATATTGTAGGTCTTGCTACAAGGATTGCTGCTGTTTTTAGAGTTGTTTTCCCTACGTCATAACAAGCTCGTTGGGATGTAAAAGATGTGCAGGCTTATGCGTTGATTACATTGTCTATGAAGTGCACTATAACTCATCACATTTGTTCGGTGAAATTTGCAAAACAGGTTTGGGATATTCTGGCTGGTCTTTATGCAAGTCGCAATGAGGCAAAAATTGCATTGCTACGTAAAGAGCTGGAGTTGAAGATTATGCATGAGAAAGATGACGTGGAAAATTTCCTTCTTGGTGTCAAGGATATCAATGAGCAACTTATTTTTGTAGGTGAAGTCATTTTAGACAGTTCCCTTGTGCAGACTGTTCTTGATGCCTTGCCAGACTTTTGCTAGTACTTGAAGACTTATGACCCAAGGAAATCCTGAAGTTGTCAAGTTTGATGCATTGTGCACGTTGCTGTTCCAAGAGTCACTTTCCATTAAAAACAGGACCTGACAGCGCGCAGTTGAATAGGCTTTTGTTGTTGCTCAAAGAAAGGGTGGTAATAGCAATGCAGCCACTTCTTATGGTTGTTCTACAAGTAGAAAATCACTTGTTCTTAATGCTTCTACTGGCAACAATTCATCTAGAAATTTTGGTGATAAGTGCAAAAAGAAGATGCGTTTCCATTATTCTAAAGCTAATGATCACTTGATCAAGCAGTGTCCTAAGTTGAAGGCCAAAGAGGCTAAGAAGAAAGAGGGTGGTTACACTACAAATGTTGGATCCCTAGAAATGCATCTATTGTTGAGTTTTCTGTGAAAGGAGATTGTGATGTTGATGTTGATGTAGAATGGGCTTTTAGTGCAGAGTGTACCTATAACCCTGTTGACCATGATGCATGCATGTTAGTTGCTACAGATTCACATGTGTGGTATTTTCTAAAAAGCACATTACTTCACATCGTGATTTGTTCACCTCTCTTGAGTTTGTCCCTCATGAGAATTCAATTACTTGTGCCAACAATGCCTCTTATCCAGCTACTTGTTGATGCACTTTATGTACCTGGGATCAAGAAGAATCTTTTGTCTATATCTACACTTGCTAGACTTGGTCTTATAGTAAAATTTGTGGATGACAGATGTACAATATATGATCTCAATTTTGGTGCTGATGAAATTGTTGCATCTAGAATTCTATGTCGTGTGCCGTATAAGCTCACTTTGTATGACAAGTGTGGGTAGAATTTTGCAAATGCAGTTGTGGATTCACAGGCTATTTCAAATGCAAAACTTTGGCATGCACGTTTGGTCATTTGAATTTTGTCAGTTTGCTGCGTTTAAAAATCTGATATGGTTGCTTCTTTGCCGCCTCTTGAAGCACCTATCAAACATGTTTGTGAAGGTTGTATTTTGGGTAAGATGCAATGTTCAAAGTTTCCAAAGGATGGTTCAATTAGGGCCACGTGCAGGTTGCAGCTTGTGCATAGTGATGTTTGTGGGCCCATGCAAACCCCATCCTTGGGCAATTACCTTTACTTTGTGACTTTCATTGATGATTACTCTAGGCATGCATGGTTATTTCTTCTTAAAGTGAAGTTCAAAGTTCTTATGTGCTTCAAACAATTTCTCACTATGGCTGAAAATGTCTCAAAATGTACTATGGGCACCCTTCATTCCGATCCAGGGGGGGAGTTTATGTCTCATGAATTTAATGCATTTCTAGCTATTTATGGGATAAAACACCAATATACAATGCCTTATATGCCTCATCAAAATGGTGTTAGTGAGAGGAAAAGCAGGTCACTTACAGAAATGGCACAATGTATGGTCAAAAGTCAAGCTTTGTCGAATTCGTTTTGGCTTGAGGCCATCATGTGTGCCACTTATGTACTAAACAGGTTTCCTACAAAATCTTTGCCACATTCTTTTTGGCTTGAGGCCATCATGTGTGCCACATATGTACTTAACAGGTGTCCTAACCAAAGCTTTGCAGTCTATTAATCCAGATGAAGCATGGCATGATAGAAATCCTTCTATTGAGCACATACATGTTTTTGGTTGTTTGGCATATGCTTTGGTGCCACAACACGCCATAGAAAATTGGATGATAAGGCTGTCAAATGTATTTTTGTTGGTTATACTACTAAAAGCAAAGGTTACAAGTTGTATCGTTCGCAAACAAAGCGTATTCTAGTTTCCCAAGATTTAGTGTTTGTGGAAGATTCTATTTAGCCCTTGCTATCATGTACTAGAGACAGTAATGTAAGCTCATAGAACATTTATGACACTTTTTTGCCTCTTTTCAGTGGTGGAAGTTCGAATGTAAATTCCAATGAGAAAAATGTACAGCCTATGGGGTTTCTGAAAATGATACAGATCAGCCTATTACTAATGCATATGTACATGATGTACTTGATGAGGAAAGGGCTGAAAATGAGCAGGCTAGAGGTATGCCAAAATGGCTGGTGAATACATTGCGTGAATTTAAATTGAATGCACCTTTGTCTAGTCACACTAGTCCATGATCTTGCCATGCATCTTATGCATCAGATTGTTATGCTTTGGCTGTGTCTAGCTTACATGACGTTGAGGAACCTCTATCTTTTGATGAAGCACAGAACTCAAAAAATTGGATGGTTACCATGCAATCAAAACATGATGCACTTTTAGAAAATGACACATAGACTTTATGTGATTTGTCTCATGGCAAAAAGGTCATTGGTACAAAGTGGCTTCACAAGTTGAAATGCAAGCCGGATGGTGAAACTAGTCGCTATAAGGCTCGGCTTGTTGCAAAGGGTTATGCACAGCAAAGAGGCATAGATTATGAAGAGAATTTTGCTCCCACTTTTTGTATGACTACTGCGTGTTTTCTATGTGCATTGGCAACTCATTTTGGTTGGTATGTACATCAGTCAGACATTGTTACTGCTTTCATGATGGTGACATATTTGAGGAAGTTTATGTAATGCAACCTCGTGGTTTTGTCAAGAAAAAACAAGAGGATAAGGTGTGCAAATGTAACAAATCTTTGTATGGGTTCAAGCAATCTTCTCGTGCTTGGTATGAGAAGGCTGACACTCATTTGGTCAAACAAGGATTTTGTATATAGTCCAACATAAAGAACATTGTATGTAAAGCGTGAGGGTGATGTACTTCTCATTGTGGTTATTTATGTAGATGATTTGTTGATCACTGGACCAAATGAGAGACATATTGCTAAATTTAAGGCTGATTTGAATGCTACTTTCAAGATGAAAGATTTGGGGATGTTGCATCATTACTCGGGTATACATTTTAAGTAGTGTGATTGTGGTATTGCCTTGTGGCAAAAAAGTCACATAGAGACATTGCTAATGTAAGTTTGGACTTGAGGATTGCAAACCTATTGCCACTCCCATGGAAATGGGTTTGAAATTGAGCCTTCATGATGCTCGTGATCCTGCAGATGTCAATCTTTACCAAACTGCTAATGGATGCCTCATTTATGTGTGCAACACAAGGTCGGATATTTAGTTTGGAGTCTCACAGGTCAACAAATTTATACATAGCCCAAGGTCTAAGAATGGTAGGCTGTCAAGAGGATTTTCCGCTACTTGAGTGGCACTTTACATCTTGACTTGTTTTATCCCAAGGGGGAATCATTGCCACCAGACTTACATGCTTTTTTGGACTCAAATTGGGCAGATTGTTTTGAAATACGAGTGTCCACAAGTGGTTTTTGTTTCATGCTTGGCAGTTCATGTATATCATGGTTGAGTAAGAATCAACCTACTGTGGCCACTTCTAGTTGTGAGGTTGAGTCCATGGTTGTTTTTACAGCTATGATTGAGTGTGTATAGATTAGACACCTTATGGATGATTTGGGTGTTGGATAGGACACTACAATACTATCTACACTGACAGTCAGAGCGCATTGGCAGTTGTGAGGAACCCAATTTTTCATGCTTGCACAAAGCACATTGAGGTGCATTACCACTATGTCAAGGAGAGGCTCTTAGCAGGAGAGATCATCTTGGCTTATGTGCCAACACAGGACAACCTTGCAGATCTTTTCACAAAGGCATTGTCTTGTGAGAAGTTCAAAGCATTCTGCAAAGCTTTGGGCTTACTCCCCTTTGTAGACTGATCATGTCCTCAGAGCATGGCACTTCCCTTTACTCATGTGCTAGCTCTTGTTCACCAGACCACTCCGGAGGGGATTTGTTACCATATACATGTGGTAGTTATGTGTGTGAACACACTTAGGACCTCCGGGGTATTTGTTCCCTCACTAGGAGGTTTTTCCCCCGTGCATTGTATATACGTCCATCATTCTAGGGCTATTTATCTTTCCATTGCACACTTAGTAATACACTCTCTATTGTGTGCCTTGAGCTTCCTTCGTCTTCTCCAAGCTCTGTGTGTTTTTCTACAACCCTAATTACAACATGTATTTGTGAAGCAAAACTCTTTTGTAGCTTTTTGTAAGGGTAAGAGTTCAAAAAATCTACTTTTTGAGGGTTTTCAAACCACTTCAAAAAAGTTAAATTTTAAGCCACTTTTGGGGATTTTTTAGGAGAATAAAACAAACACTTTTATTGGATAGAAAATGCCCACATATTGGATTACTATACACTATGTAATGTATACGTGCGTGAATGCAGTGTCCACAAAGAGCGGGATTATCTAAGGTGCATAGAACAAGAGCCAAAATGGTACAAACTCTAAGGCTTGCACAAGACATGCAGTGGACACTTGATAGGCTTGACATACATAGGAGGTAGGTGGGAAACTTGTGAGACCAAGGCTAGTGCCATCAAGAAAGAAACATTTCTTCATTCAATTGATTGCCATGGCACTGTCTCTACAAGGTTGTCTTAAGAGTCTCGCTAAGCCACTTAGAGCATACCACCTATCACTACCACAAGTGGGATCTTTAGGCTACGTATAATAGGATTCCACGTGTAAGGTGGTTTGATCATCTTGAGGCTTGCACCACACCCATCTCTTTTTACATGGTCTAGGTTCGACGACAATTGGCATGATGCTTTGAATGAGCAAAAGCCCACCTACATTGCAAGATCCTAAAAGGCTGCCATGCTGTATTTGAAATTGGGAGATTTTTTTTCCCTTAATGATTACAAATTTTTTTCCCTTTGCTCCTTGAATTGTCAAAGAAACTGAGTACCTCTTTGATATATAAATATATAACAGTGATCAAAGACAAAAATAGAAAATAAAAAAATCACAGATACAATTTTGAAAAAGGGTTTGTCCTATGGATTCCAAATATATTTCCATAAATAGGGGAAGGAAAGTACACTTTAGGTTGGTTTTTGTGATTGTTGTAAGTGGTCCATCTCAAACCATGGTGAGAAGATGAGAAAAGTGGTTTTTCCAAGGAAGGAGGAGACAACATATGACAAAGAAAAGTGGTTTTACCCAAGGAAAACCATGAGAAGGAGGAGACAACATATGACACACCTACCTTTGCATAGGCCCTAGATGATATCACAACCCTCTCGCCATTTGCCAGTTCTTAACCTTCCCTTGATCAAAAGGGCCCAACATATGAAACACCCAGTTTTGCAAGGGCACTAGATGGTATCTCAACCCTCTCCCCATTGGGGAATTCTTAGCCTCCCCTTAATCAAAAGAGTCCAAATTTTCCTACTAAGTGAGATCTGTTATGAGGAGGGTGAACTTCAAGGATCATTTTACAACGATGTCTTAAAAACACCATTCCAAGAATTATATTTTGATACTTCAGCCAAAACTATATTTCCATCATGGATAAACAAGGAAACCCCTGTTTAGATATGTGGAGTGTTGGAAACTAGGAGTTTGAAGTGGGAAGCTTTTATCTTGGATTGAGATATGAATGATGTGAACAATGTACTAGAACCCTTTTCTAAATATCTTTTGAGCCATTTGAATGGAATCAAATCTTGGAAACCATGGATGTTTGTGTCAATGAGTCCACCCCAACCATATTCTGTGAATGAGGAGTGCTATGAACTATTCCCGTCCAAATGGTAACCATTGTGTAACTTGATGATCAACAAAAAACATTTGCCATTACTATGATTCCACTGATGAGTGAAAGGAGGAAACAATGACCATAAAGAGTAAAACTTCAAGAAAGAGCATGTAAGGGCAAAATTGCTATTTTGAGAAGGAGAGGAAAAATACTTTGATTTTTCCAATCATTGTCATAGACTCCAAGAAAGATATGGGAAGAAACAAGAAGCCAAGCTTCTAAGAATTGAGCCTATGCCAAAGATTATGGGGAAAACATATAAATGTCAATGACTGTGTTAAAGACAAGATGATAGATAGATATCTCACCCCAGATAAAGAAAAAAGATTATGTCAAAGGCCAAAACCAAAACAAAAGGCACAAAAGAAACCTAAAGTGGAAAAAAATGAACCCTCCATGACACAACTAGATATGAGAACTAAATATCGTGAGTTGAAAAAAACATTGAAAGAGGTGTGGACCATAGAAAGGAGTCAAAAAATGACAAGGATAGTGATGCCATGAGTGTTCCATCTCATTTATAAAAAATATATACTACAAGATAGAAAATCATGGTGGAGAAACCCACTAGATAGTTTAAGAAACCAAGAAAATGTTATGAGGGACCACAGAATGCTAAGAATATTGACCTATCAAAATGTGTGGAAGATCCAAAGCCTACATATATTGCAGATGAAAGAAGAAGAAATTCTCATAAGGACTTTAAAAGAGTATAGGGATGTCTTTTCTTGGTCATACAAAGATCTAATGGTGTGGATCCTAACATTTGTCATCATACAATACCTATGAGAGATGATGTTGAACCAAGTAGACAGAGACCCTACACCTACAATGAGACTTTTTTCAAGAAAATTAAGGAGGAGATAGAGAATCTCAAGGAAGCTAAATTCATCTATGAAACTAAGCACATCAATTGGATATGTCCAACTTTGTTAGTATCCAAGAAAAATGGGAGATTGAGAGTGTGTGCCAATCTCAAATAGGTGAATGAAAAACCATTAGAGATAACTACCCTCTTCCTGCCATTGATCATGTCTTAGAGAGAGTGACTAGAAAATAATCCTACAGCTTCTTAGATGGATTTTAAGGCTTTAATCAACTAGAAATTTATCCAAAAGATAAACATAAAAGAGCTTTTGTTACTAAATAGGGCATATTTTCCTATAGGGTCATATGAGCCTTTTGGGTTGACTACTGAGTGCTCTACCTACATCTCAAAGGCTAATGAGTCATACATACTTTCAAGGAATATCTATGAAACTTCTTAAAAGTTTACATGGATGGCTTATATAGCACTCATAAAAAAGAGTAGACCATTTTGAACACCTCAACTAGGTCTTTGAGGAATGTCACCTATATGGAATTTGTTTAAATCATGAGAAATGTGTATTCATGGTTATGCAAGGCAAAATTCTTGAACACATAGTTTCCAAAAATGGTATTTCTATAGACATGGATAAAGTTATGGTCATTGCAAAAATGTCTAGATCCACAAATGTAAGGGAAATTCAAGCTTTCATGGGACATTCAAAATATTATCAAAGAATTATCTACAAGTATGACGTGATTGCCAAGCCCATGTATGACTTGAACACTCTATTTTTTTAATCCAAAAAGTTCCAAGAGTCATTTTAGAAACTTAATCAAGATTTGCTATCTACTCTAATATTGAAAGCTCTAGCCTAGAATAACTTTTTCATGTGCATTTTGATGCTTCCAATTTTGCAATTGGCTATACACTAGCTCAACAATAGATTTCTTCATCTTTTATGTTAGCAAGAAATTGAATTACATACCAAAAAAAATTAGACCACAAAAAAAGGGGCCTTGGAATGATGTATGTTGTCAAAAGGTATAGACACTACTTATTGGCAATAATTTTGAGTTCTTACTTATTGGCAAATAATTGAGCTCTTTGTAGATCACCAGGCCCATGTAATACAAGTAAATTTTTAAAATGGGAATTTGATTTTATAGTGGTTGTTAAAAAGGCACCACACATCAAAATGAAAATCACTTCTCTAGGATCACCTCTGGAGAACCTCGCAAGGGATTTGATGATGATGATTTTTCTAATGCTTACCTATTCTCCATAGAAATGACCCCTAGATGATTAGAAAGCCTAGTTACTTTGATGACCATAGCACAAATAGACTCTTAGATTCCTCTTTCAATAACACCAAAATTTATTGATAAATCTGCTATGTATCAATTACTAGCAAGAAGATCATACATGAAAAATAAGGGTGGAGTTTTGATTTTTTCCATAAACCCATAAGAACATACCAACTGCTTAAATTGAGATCGTAACATAGTAATTGTAATAAAATTTGTAGAGAACCAAGCCATGAGAATGCTTACATGCTTAGGAGTATATCACGCTTATGTACAAATCCTCTCAATGCATAAAATGATCTCCTTTAACTCATGCTACTTTGTTCTAAGCATCCATTCTAACAAAATGGAGCAAACATCTGGTAGAATACTTGACAAATATGAGTCGTCTTGAAGACATGATAAAATTTTTTCAAAGACCTATTGCAAATGAAGAGGTAAATTATAATGATTGGAAAAAGTTTGTATAGAAGTGGAAAAGGTCAATAGCTAAGACTATGTTCCAACTAAGATAAATATGTTCTAAATCTATATGAAAGACATGTAGTTCTAGCCTCTCATGAAACCATGGAAAGGGCAATATTGATGGCATTTGATGACCATCATTTTTTGTGGATGACAAAGAGTTTGTGAAATGATGAGATGCTTGCCAATGGGCTAAGATGCCAACTCAAATGGATAGCATGCCATTACAGCCAATGATTGGAGCTATAGTATTTGCAAAGTGGGGAATAGACTTTGTAGGTCCTATTTAACCACCAACTTACAAAACACAAACACAATACATTATTGTAGCCATAGATTATTTGAACAAGTGGGTTGAAGCAAGGTCTAAAAGGAATAATTATGCAAATACCACTGCGACATTCTTATATGAATGTATCTTCACTAGATATGACCTTTCAATAGAGATTGTGCGTGACTACAATATTGATTTCCTTAATGAGGTGATAGAGATCTTTCTAAATGACTATGGTTATCCATAGTAAATCCATGTCGTATCACCCTCAAGCCAATGGACAAGCAAATCATACAAGTGAAATTCTAAAACTAATTAGGAAATGAACTTGCATTTTGCTTTGTGGGCTTATAGGGTCTGGTACAAAATTGCTTTAATTGCAACACCCTTCAATCTATTCTATGGATTAAATGCAACTCTACCCATTGAATTCTTACTTCCAACACTTAAGAGTTGCCAAAGAGCTCAAATGAATGGGGCATGGATTTTCTAAAAGATAGAGAACCAAGAACAATTGGATGAGCAGAACTTGCTACCATTGCACACATTTAAGCTCAAAAGAGGAAACAAAAACAATTCTTTGACTCACACCTAGTGACCAAAGATTTCAAAAACAAAGACCTTGTGCTGGTATATTCCTTGGAAGTCGTGTATTCCCAAATTCAAAAAGAAATGACATGGTCTATTTGTGATTAAAAGTGTTTCACCTAATGGGACTATTAAATTGGTCACTCTCAACAAGGAAGTCATGGAAAATTGGAGTGGTTGTGAATTACACAAATATAATCTACCATTGACCATGATTTTTTACAAATAATGCATGCAGCAAAAGCATCTAGGATCAAGCACTAATAGATCATTGATGAAGCTCAAGAGGAAGCTTGCATCATGGTATCGAGAACAAAAGTATCAATATCCAAAGATTCAATAGTCAAAGCAACAATCTGCTTATCAACTAAATGCTTATAAAATCCGTTGCAGAGCTTTCAACACTATGTTCACAACCTACTATCAAAGAACATGCTCAAATGCTACAAAATCTTCTATTCAAGAGACATCACATACTAGAAACCTAAATTTTGAAAACCCTTGAGCAATCCATGGACTCAATACCCTTCTCTTGCACAACATCGTGTTTCAAACTGCATTGAAATCATTAGCATGATAGAGCCAATTTTTGCTATGTATAAACACATTTTTTATACCATGCACCACACTACTTGGGCTGCACACTATATCGTCTTGGAGGGCTTCAACTACGAGGAGGGAGGCATTCTAAAGGCGGACCCAACTACTTGATGATGCTATTAAAAGGGATATGTTTGAATATTCAATCAAGAGTTTGTATCTTAATTTGTATTTTTTCTACAAAACTCAACTTAATATGCCCTTTCAAGCATAGATATAAGAAAAAGTAAAACATAATAACCCCTAGGTGTGCGCATATAGTGCACATATCATAAAAAAATCAAAACAATAAAAAAATCAATAGTATTTGTTTAGCTGCTATGTTTTTTTTCCCAAAAAAGCGATCACAATGGAGCGATCCACAAAAATATGGGTGATTCTAGTATATTAGAGTGTTTTGTAAATTATTGACTTGTATTTCTATTTTTAGTTTGGGTTTGTGATTCTTCTTTAATTTTCTTAATAAAAAGGTCAAAAAGATAAATAAAGACAAAACAAGATCAGATGGATGAATAAAAAATATATTGGTGATCAAGAAGATATGATGGATGAGCATGTCAAATCTCGTTCAATTTTGATGACGGAGATGAAAATCCCAAATTAGGCCCACAATGCTTGGTTTTGCAAATTTTCCAAAAACTAGGCAAACAAAAGGATTTCACAACTTACTAGGACTAACATAGAAGTTTGAGAGAATTTTGTCTACAAGGTCCATGTATGTATGCACTAGATAGGCTAGAACTAGCCCCAATTCCACTAGTCACCTTCTAGATAGAGGTCTGGGAGGCCTACTTTTGCATGTTCTTGAGCTTCTACCTTCTAACCTACTAATGAACTTGTTTCATTGCTCACAATATTGTCAAACAGATGGCCTAGAAAAACCCTAGGTCACCAAGCCCTCCCAAGAACAGAAGGACAAGGAAATGGCCATACTAAATTGCTTGGTACCCAACTGAAGGGATCATAGCATAGAATTGTAGAAAACTTGAAGGGAACCTTAGACTTGTAGAGTAATCCTATAGGCTCATATGGTCCACGGAGGTCACTTCATAATAATCTAGGTATTTGCAAAGTGTCAAAATTGGGATCTAGCTTTCTAGAAGGCCTCTACATAGGGTATATAGACAATGTACCTAAGTGGGACCATGGAAAAATGTTGATTGATCCCCACCACATTAGAAAATGGCTCAAAGCAATGCAAATCCAAACCAATCCAAATTAACATGGTGGACATGCATGCCCTATGGGAAAATCCCGTGCACTCCAAAGTGATCAAGGCCATCATTATTTAGAGTCATGGTCAACACTACATTTGTCAAAGAGCAAAGTGGGAGGACCAAGTTTAAATCAGAATTCTCAATCTCATGGATGCTAAAGTCTATGTAGATCTTAGTTGACGTGTGTGTTACACAGCTTAAAATTTTCAACTTTGATGAAAATTTGTAAGGTTAATTAGTAACCATGATTATATGCATCTTTTTGTCAAAATATCTCTTTGTGCCTAGCTTATGCATGTTATATCCACCCCATATGTTAAGAATAATTGCATATTTCCATTTTCACTTGTTGATATCATCAAAACATGCACCAAATCTCTAAATTCAAAATTTGACCCAAGAGGCACATGGAAATTTCAATTTTCACACAAATCACAATTAGAACTTCATTACATCATGTACTACCAATGTGTGGGGCAAAACTTGCAAAAAACTTGAAAATTCAAAGGAGTAAATAATAATTGCACTTATTATATACTTGGCTAAATTGAGCTCAGTTTTATAACTTTTCATAATCCACCAAGTTTAAAAGAACTTGGATTCCCAAAACCCTTCATTCCTTTATTTGCCCCGTCAAAGACCTTTGGTTAAAAAAGTGAGCTAAACCTTGTGTCATTTCATCCAAAGTTTTCCAAACATCAAATCCTATCTATTTATGATTCCCTCCAACGATGTGATGTGCCAAAGTTAAAATTTCTTGCCAAAATCACCCCTCAAATAATAATTTCTCAAAACCTTTTGTCAAAAGTTGATTTTTTTAGCTGCATCATGTTTAAATAGGTTCTAATAATGATCTTTGAGCATCAAAAGTGAATTTGGCATTTTCAAGATCAAGTAATGGACTTGCAACAATTTTGGACTCTAAAATGCAACTAACCAAAAAAAACTTTTTTACAAGCATACAGGCTCCATACAGTTGTAACTTATAAGTCAAGCCTAAAAAAAGGAAGAATATGAAGAATAGGCTACAAGAGCTTCCACCCTACCAACTGGAAGAGGAGTCTATTAGAGTAGCCAAAAAGACATATGTGGCAGAGACATAGCTTGAAGAGCATAATGTGGCCATATTCCATGGCATATTTAGAAGTGCAAACAACCAAGCAACAAAGCTCCAATTGATGCCAAAGGAAATCAATGAAGTGGACAAGGCACCAAACACAAGGGAAGCTAATCAAAGATTGGGACTCTTTCCTTTCTATGAGATAAATCCATGTGGATTAGACCTCTAAGAATTATATAAGCTTATGAACAACATCCAAGAAGACGACACAAAATACATAGGGCAAGCAGCTAAGGTGAACATCATGAATGAAAGTATGGCTGAACCTTTGCAGTTTTGCACAAAAGGGGTTTCCATGCGGTCCAAAGGGAAGAAGCATACCAGAGTGTTCACTAAGAACACGGCCTCTGTGACATTTGCATATATGATACATGAACTTGTAGAAAATTCTATGAGGATCTATCACCAATACTTCCACTTCTCAACAAAGAGACCACCAAGGTACACCACTAAACCATGCGGTGGCCTCTGCATTCACCACCACCTTGAAGTCAAAGTAGCCTATGTCCATAGACCATGCACTCTATGGGCTAAACACATCAAAGAATAGCGAGAAGAGCAGTAGTGTTTCCTACTTGGGGGCTCCATAAGTTTGGATAGCATACATGAAATTAGTATGGCTAATAACTTGTTGCCTACATCAGACCAAAACATTTGGCTCATTGCTAGAATTAAAAAACAAAGAGGGTAAACAAGAGGAAGCAAAAAGGACCAAGTCAATTACCACCCAATCCAAGAGAAATTTAATCCATCTATCAAAAGAAGAGGATGAAGAGGGAGAGGAAGAAATAGCAGGTGATGAACAAGAAGAGATTGAAAAAGATATAGTTAAAGCTACACAACCATCATTTGACATAGAAGAAGAAAAGAAAATAATTGCCAAAGGTAAGCAAAAAGTGGGGAAACAAAGTAGAAAAAGGACTAAGGTACCACAACCAGTGAAGATTGAAGATCCATCACAAAGGGTTTCCCATCTAGAAAGAGAACAAGAATATTTTGAGCTACAAACGGGACTACATAGAGATTTTGAAGAGTTTTGGCAACATGATCCTAGGAAAACTAGAACAAAACATCTACTATTTTCCCCCTAGTAGGCCTAGACTTTCTTTATGATGATCCCCTAGTAGACTAGACTTTATTTATGGAATAGAAGAAAGAGATCAAGCTCAAAAAGAGGATGAAGATGGAAAAGAATCACTAATCGAAACAAAACATGACAAGATCACTCGGGAGGCACCACTACAAATACCGTCAAATGAGCTAGTCACTCTAATGACTATTCTAGGTTGGAGATTCAGAATCAAATTAGGTTGAAAAAGATAACATATTAAAACGTTAAATGAGCATAAGGAAACTAGATAATGAATAGAATTGGAAGTACAAAGTCAGATGTTGGACACAAGGGACTAGACCTAATGCATTCATATAATAGATTAAAAGTATAACTAGTACTAAATGTTGGATTACAATAGAGCTTGATTACAATTAGAGAAATAGAAAAATGAATAGAAAGGAATGAATATAACTCAATCGAGTGACAAGGTCCCAAAATAAAGACAACTTGATAGAGTGACAAGGTCCAAAAAAGGTTATGGATCATGTTTATAGGTGCAATTGTACTGGGCTCTAATTAATTGTGCACTATTACAATTATTGGCCGTAATTACTACTAATTGCTACCTTGACTATGTACAAATTCCTATATAGATGTAGTTTCTACTCTCTACATCCTCCTTCCCTTTCTTTGAACTTTTGCATATTCCAAAATTCTAGATGCAACATTGATGTCAGCGTTTGCTCTTGCATTTATATGGAGCCTTCTTTAGAGTGGCTATTATGGGTGGAATTTGAAGTGCTCCAACTTGGCTACGTCTCCCTTGATCATTGAATCTAGTGTTATCCTTATGGATCATCTAATAGATATCCTCTTACTCAAGCTGCTCCCAATGCTTATTCATCATTTGCAACTCGTAGGGTGTTAGTGCATTGCATGTCTTAGTGTCAAGGTTCTACAAGGTCTTGTTGCATCCAGTAAGCCTTGACTTGGCTAGTTTATGACATATTGAGGTACTATGAATCCAACTAGCTGGATCTAGTTGGTTGGCCTTGATCACAACTTCAAAGAGAATTTCAGCCATCTTTCTAAACTAAGGTTCAAAGTTGGCTTTGCTAGCCAAGTCCTCCTTAGGTATTTTGGAAGCCTCTATCAAGACTTGTAATAATTCATTTGTATATTTGATCAAAACACTACTTTAGATTCTCCACTACATCATCCCTTTAAAATTGATCAATTCATCTTTCAACTTTGAGACAATGGTCTTTTGCTCTATCTCATTCAAAAAAAGGTTTCCACAAAACCAATAGCACCTTGCTATATTCATACCACTCTTTGATCTAATCCACAATTTTAATGTATCTTTTTTTATATTAGTTGGCACATTATAAGTTGGATAGAAGCATGGAAAGTCATCGTCTTTAATTGGTAAGGCATACATGAGAACAAGTGAGTTTGGAACTGCTTCAATATAGAAAAGCAAAAGTGCTATCAAGTGCCTTTCAAAGTGCTGCAAGTGGACAGATAGAGCACTTGCGGGCACTTGCAAGTGTCTACAAGTACTTCAATGTTCCCCATGGTTCTTCCAAGTGTCTGCTGCTAGGGTCTGCATGTCCCCCATTATGGTTGGTGGTGCAATAATCTTCCTTTGTTTTTAATTTTGTACAAAAAATAGTTCAGGAAATGGATAGGGAGCTTGGTGAGTTCAGAAGGCAGGCCTCCTTCATGAAGGGGTCTAGCAAGTTCATGAAAAGAGAGAGCAAGGCCCTTCTAGTGCCCATTCCACCTTCCAAGTCTAAATTTAGTGTGGATGCTATTTTATTGTTTGGAAATTGTGTGGCCTGTGATCAAGAACTATCAAAAAATATGCGGCTCGTGTCTTTTAGCTGTCGTGTGCCCATAGATACCATTCGTTCTGCTTTTCAGTGGTCAGTGCACTGATCCCAAGTGTGGTGTACCAAACTATAAATGGGAGATATCCCATATAGAAATATGTTGGGCACTTGGGAATTCTTATGATGAGCTTGAAGGTAGGTTGGTCATTATATACAACAAAACTTATGCTAATCTATTGTGGAGACTAATTGTGTGTGTTGGTTCAGCTGAGCCAGTGGTGGCCGAGAAAGAAGCTTCCACATCGTCCACGCACGATGAGGATGAGGTCTTTGACCTTGATGCCATGCTGCTGAAATATAAGAACTTTGAAGGTCAAAAATTGTTGAGTGTGGTGACCGAGACATTCTGAAGCAGACAAATCCGTCTGGAAGCAACCAAGGTAATGTCAATTTTGTATATTTTTCTCCTCCCATGTTTGAATCATGGTCATTGTGTTCATTATGGTCACAATATGCTGCCCAGTTACTAATGCCTGTAAGGAGGAAAATGTAGCTGAGGCAGAGGATCCCAAAATGGAATCAACCCTGCAATTTATAGCGGTGGAGATGCGGAAGAAGAGAAAGAAACAAATGGAGGACAAGCTATCCCAGGACCCCAAAAAGAGTACTGGCATACTCCCCCCAAAAACCAGAGCATACAAGAAGCTTCAGCTTCTTGAAGCTTTGTATCTTTTTTTTCACGCTATCTTTTTTAGATTGCAACTTTGTATCTTTTTTTGCGGCAATATAAATTTAAGTATTCTCTCTTAGTTTCTCTCCATTTGTGCTCTGTAGTTAAAATTTGTGTGGTTGGCTCAAAATCCCCACCGCCCACTGATGAGGTAGAGCACATTGATCGCTAGCTTCCTTGCTACGAACCAATGCCTTGCTTCCCATTCCATAGAGAGTTGGTAGTAATTGTAGACTTCTCAACAATGTGCTTGCTTGTGTGCATGATAAGCGCAAAGGATTGGAACCCCCAGATTTAAACACGTTGTACTTTGACAAAGTAAAGGGGGATGATACCGTCACCTACTATGTACAAAACGTTACAGAATTATTCTTGTTTGGACTCAGTCAGATAGCAGGTACTTTTCTATGGTCATCGCACACCTGCCACAATCTTGAGAAGGGTATGGACAAGTGCCTATCTCAGGCCAAGCGTTGTCTGAGTGGGTGGCTGGCACAGAACTTCTGCCATGTTAGCAGTTGGGAATATGGAAACCCCCCAAAGCAAATGTTTTTCAAAAATCTAGAAACCTTTTGACACCTCTTTCCTAAGTTCAATAAGTCTAGCACTTTATTGTTGGATGATTCCCTTTATAAGATGTACTTCAATTATCCCAGTAGCTTTGTCATTCTGCTTGGGATAGAAAAGCAAAATGAGAGGCAATGGGAAAATTTCCTCAAAGAAGATGTTCCCACTTTTATAATACAGTGGGCTGAGACTCTTGACAGAGCCAAGACTATTAGGGAATGTCCATTTGATGCCAGCATGGATGAACTTGCACAATTGGGCTGGAATCTGGGGGGTTCACTATGTGTAAAACTACCAAATCATGTGTGTTCAAGACATGTTTGTAAAACCCCTTATTTGTGAATTTTGTTAAGAATATAATGTACCCTTTTATTTTAAAATCTGTAAGTTTTTTTCAAGTTTGAAAAAATAGTGCCCTTCTTTATATATATTTTTGTAAGTTTCAAGAGCTTCAAATACCCTTCTGTTGAACTCACGTGATAGGTTACATTTTTATTAGGTGACCTCCCCGGGAATCTGGCACATGGAAAAGTACGGGCACAACAAAAAATTCTTGCACCAAAAATGTCCCCTCTAGCAACCAATTATAAGCGGCCACGTTGGCAAGGATGGCCGGATCAGCTACTAACTAACTAACTTTACTCCTTGAAAAAGCTAACTCCCTGTAAACCAAATTGTTCTTGTATCTAAATTTGAATATACTATGAAGAATTTGCAAGTCAACTATTACTGCCGTTGTTAACTGGATTGGGTGTTAAGTGTTGGTTAAGTGGTCAAGTAGTCAATAGTGCTCGTCAAGTAGTATAAAGTGCTTCAAAGTGCTAGTCAGGTGGTCCAAAGTGCTGGTCAGGTGGTCCTACGTGGTCCAAAGAGATGTTCAAGTGGTTCATAGTGCTTTTCAAGTAGTATAAAGTGTTGGGGTCAGGTGGTCCAAAGTGGTCCAAAGAGTTGGTCAAGTGGTTCAGGTGGTTGTTAAGTGGTGGTGTAGTAGTACAAAGTGCTATCCAAGTGGTTTAGGGGTTGGTCAAGTGGTTCAAAGTGCTAGTCAGGTGGTGCAGAGTGCTTGTCAAGTGGTATAAAGTGCTAGCCAAGTGGTTTAGGGGGGTGGTTAAGTGGTTCAAGGGGCTTGTCAAGTGGTATAAAGTGCTTAAAAGTGATGGTCAAGAGGTCCTAAGTGGTCCAAAGAGCTGGTCAAGTTTTTCAGGGGCTGGTAAATGATGGTTAGGCGGAACAAAGTGTTGTCCAAGTGGTTCAGGGGGTTGATCAAGTGGTTCAAAGTGCTGGTCAGGTGGTTCAGAGTGCTTGTCAAGTGGTTTAGGGTGTGTTCAAGTGGTTCATAGTGGTTGTCAAGTAATATAAAGTGCTTAAAAGTGCTAGTCAAGTGGTCCAAAGAGCTGGTCAAGTGGTATAGGGGGCTAGTAAAGTACTCAAGAGTGCTTTTAAGTGTTTTTGGGGGCTGGTAAAGTGGTTCAAGGGGACTGGTAAAGTGTTGGTCAACTGGCCAAGTGCTCAAAAGTGCTTTCAAGTGTTTTAAAAGATTTTTTTAATCACTCTACTATGAAAAGTGCTAGCTTTTCAGTAGGGGTGTTTAGCTGTAATTTTAGAGGACAGTAGTCAGGTGATCCCCTCCCCCCCCCCCCCCCCCCCCCGAGCTTTGATGTAATCCTTCCTGACTCTCTTCAATATAGCTCATTGCCTCCCTTTTTAAAAAAAAGTGCTAGCTACTATTACAAGTGCTAGCCAAAGTCAAATTTATAGAGATTAATCTTACAAGTTCTCCTTTGGGGACATGCTGTTATAGATTTGCTTGAATATGTCATTTGACATATCATATACATTTTGCTCACCTTCCCTCGGGGACATGGAAAACCTGATGCATCGCACTAGATGGGAGTAGATTAGAGAACTGGGCTTGTTTTCCAAAAGGACATAAGTATCATCTTGGCCATTTACCTTGCCATAGAAAGGCCCTCAACCACATACGATTTTTTCTTAATGATGTTGCGCCATTGATCCTTTTCCTCTGTTTTGGTCATGTGCTTTGTGTTGGTGCATTTTAGGACGTAGAAGTCTGGACTTGCCTCCTCTACAATCATTGCAAAGTTTTGGCCAACCATCAAGGCATCGCTCAGGTCATCGTGGTGGCCAACATACATGGGGGTGCATTCATCCTCATCCTCGCTTGACACTTCTCCATCGCTTTCATCTGTAATTGTGGGTTGTATTTGCAAGTATACCCACCCTTGCACATGATCTTTGTTGGCACATATCCTCCATTGACCTTTGTTGCATGCACCACAAAATCAAGAGAGCAATTTGTGCCTTAGTCCACGCCTATCCGTCTAAGTGTAGCCATTGACACAGTGCCAGGATCAAGATCCTGTCATGTGCTTGCAATCCCACTCTATAAATCTATCGACATCACCGAGCTTGACCTCCCAAAAAGCACGATCGACTTTCTTGACTGTCTGTGGGCATTGATTTCTGAGAGTTGCATTGAGAAATGCAACAACGCTTGAATCGTCATGCATCTCCCACCCGTCAAATTTCAACTGCTCCTATGTGAGAGCTCTTTCGACCACTACACCAGCCCCGTCGTGTTCACCATTTCCATGTCTTGAAGCAAAGAAATTTTGCATCATTTTGATGCCTGTCATATTGAAGAATCATGCAACAAAATAGAATGGACGCCTTGCTTTGAGTTGTGACACAGCACCATCCGAGCACACCCAATGTCACTTGACACTATAGCCGTGTCTTTTCAGCCATTCATTGTGCAAAAGAAAATAGTGCTGCACAAACAAAGTGTCATGTGTCTTGTCATCAGAGATGTAGAAGTTTGTCGTCTTTTGTATAACACCAAGCACATCACGTAAGTATGAAATGTGAACAAAGATTGTGACCTGAGATGAATACCAATGCATTGACTGGATCTCGTTCTGCACCTTGAAGGACTAATTCTCTGCAAAATCCACTAAAGACACCACTACATCATCAAAAAATTGGCCAAACACTCCTTGAACTGTTGAGCTTGCTACTTGTACAAGTAGTTGTGTTTGATGAACTTTCCTAGTTTCCCTCGGAGCACAAAAATGAAACTCATCGGACTGAGCTGCTGAACCACGAGGTCCTTTTGACATTTATCTAGGCCTTCTTCATCCTTTTCTTGTGTAGGACCCTTGTCAAAAACATTGACAGTCATTCTAGAGATACCATCACTCTCTTCGATGAGACACAACGAGAGCCTTTCAATCCCGCAATCAATGCATGTTCCCAAAAGACATTTGTTGCGATGAAAAGTAATATCAGTTGCTTTGGACACAATACAATTCCCATAGTTCTGTCAAGGATGAAAAAGTGGTTTTTGATGCTGTGCATTGCACTATTCCACCACTCGAACTACACACAAGACAACTTTAAAAGCATGACGTTCCATGTAGCCCATATCTTCCATGACGCATCTGATTTAAGCCTTCCTTCAAGTAAACAAGTTGAACATGGTATTCACAACAGCAGGTGTTGCGGTCCTTCAACTTGCGTACGAAGTATGTCTTCAGACCCTCAAAGCATCTAAGAGACATCCTAATGTTAGAATGATCCTCTTGGAACCGCATGGACAAATCCCTCTGCCACACAAAAGAAATTTAAAAATACTATAAAGTACTAAAATCTAGTTGCAACACCTACTATTATCACCTCGGGGTGTATTTTTTCAAAAGTAGGTATGACTTCACCTTTTGTCCACAAAAAAAGTAGGTATGTCATTTCTCCACCTTTTCAACCAAAGTGAGGTGGGGTTGGTTGAGCAGTGGGAGTCGGTGAAGAGTGGGAGTTGGTGTCCACTAGTGAAGCACTTCAGTGCACTTGGAGAACACTTTTAAGCATTTTGCAGCACTTTAAAGCACTTTGGGGCACTTGAAAGTACTGTGAAGCACTTTGTGGCACTTTCAAGAACCACGTGGCACTTGCAAGCAACCTGTCATGCACTTTGGTGCCCTTTGAAGCACTCTGCAGCATTGTAAAGCACTTTGGGGCACTTGAAAGCACTTTGAAGCACTTCAATTCACTTTAAGAGCACTCTGAGGCACTTTGTGGCACTTGATAGCACTCTGAAGCACTTTGGTGCACTTTGAACTACTTTGGTGCACATTAAAACCACTCTAAACTACTTGGTGGCACTTTAAAAGCACTTTCAAGCACTTTGTGGCACTTCAAAGCACTCTGTGGCACTTTCAAGCACTATGAAGCACTTTATAACAGTTTCAAGCACTATGAAGAACTTTTAAAGCATTATGAAGCACTTTGGGGCACTTTGGTGCACTAAATAGAACTGTGTGGCACTTTGAAGCACATTGAAGCACTATAAAGAACTTTTTGATTGCTTTCAAGCACTATGAAGCACTCTAAAGTACTTTGAAGTGCTTTTAAGCACTTTGAAGCACTCTACAATACTTTAGAGCACTTTTGGGCACTTGAAAGCATTGTGAAGTGCACTTTAAGGGCTCTTTGAAAGCACTTCAGTGCTATTTAAGAGCATTCTGAGACACTTTATGGCGCTCTGCAGCACTCCAAAGCACTCTAGAGTTTAGATAGCACTCCAAAGTACTTTGTGGCACTCTCAAGCACCATGAAGCACTTTAGTGCACTTTGGAAGCGCTCTGAAATACTTTGAAGCACTTTTTGGCGCTTTCATACACAGAAAGATGCACTTTTCTGGCGCTTTCAAGCATTTGTAGGCTCTAAGTGATGCACTTTGAAGCACTTTGAGACACTTATAAAGCATTTCAAAGCTTTTGCAAGCACCCAAAATCACTAAGTAAAGCATTGTGACACACTTTGAAGATGTTTTGGCTGATATACCTGAGGTAAATCAAGGAGATGCACCGGATGCACCACATGTGCCCCCTTGTTGATTCTCTTTTGAACGACATCTTTCTTGTTTGGGGAGATGCGGCTTTCCATTGACCAGAATTGAAACACGACCCAAAATTACTAAGTAAAGAATTGTGACACACTTTGAAGATGTTCTGGCTGATATACCTGAGGTAAATCAAGGAGATGCACCGGATGCACCACATGTGCCCTCTTGCCGATTCTCTTTCGAACGGCATCTTTCTTGTTTGGGGAGATGAGGGTTTCCATTGAACAGAATTGAAACACGATTTCTCTGATTTTGATTGTTAAGGTACTGGTCCTGTGTTGTTGACGTTGACACGTGTCTAAGGGAAGTGACCCCTCCTCCATATCAGTTTGCAGCAGAAAACTGGCTCCCGTGACATTTCTTTGATGAAGTCCTAATGCCTTCGCAACATCATTATTGCTCATTACATCGTCAACCCCATTGAGGCATGCCATGACAGTAGCCCATTTCAAAAATAGCTCATTGTTTGAACGAGGAGTCTTCGCCTCAGAAAATGTATGACAAATGTTTGAGAAAATCAGCCTCCCAACTGTCTCTGATGTGGGTTGCAACACTAAGAATGTTGGATGAGTGAGAAGTTGATGTAGAATGCTCCATTGAAGACCCTCAAAAAGCCCTTTAGTTTGATTACGCCAACTCTTAGCAACTGCCCTACACATTTTCTTTGCCTCCTGCTCATCAATGTCACCATCCTCTTGCGCTTGTGCCATCCTTTTTGCATGTTTCTTTGTTCCTTTTCTTTGCATCCTAGTAGTTTTGTAGACTAGACGGAAGATCCCTTGGGATATGTTGTATAGTAGATAATGGAGGAAGTTGATTGATTCAGTTTTTGTGATGGTTTTTGTGCACATTTGACCATACATGATTGTTCATACATAGATAAAGGGCATATTTTGCAAATCCTGTAAAGTATGGTTGTCTGGCGTGTTTATAGTAGGCAAAAGTTTGACAGAGGATCTAAGTCAAAACTCTCTCTCTCTCTAAAACTGTCTGAATGCAAATGAGGTTTAACTTGACCTATATGTGCTCGGCTTACCCTGGAATCTATGTGCATACTTACCTTACTTGCCCGTATTTCTCATGCCATACCAATGTGGCTCAGACGGCTCGTGAATTTGCATTGTGGTTGTTGATTTCCCTTGATTTTGCAATTTTGGTATGTTGCAAGTTGGCCGAAATTTTGATAAGTGCCAAATCCTTCCATATTTGTCGTGATCAAAGCTCTTGCTTTGTAGATTTGGTGATCGTTTTCAAAACTTAAATATGAATTTCTTAGCTTTGTTTATTAATTTTTTATCATTACAAAGTTAAAAAGGAAAGAAAATTGCTGAAGATTATAATTGATTGGCCAAACATTTGGCAGGATTATTCCTCACACGCATATGTATATACTCTCTCTCTAGGAATCTCTCCTGTCAAAATTTGTCCATATGGCTCACTATTATGCCTGATAAGGAAAAATTTCTACTAAAAAACCAATAAAAAGAAAAAAATAAAGCAATAGAACAGACTTTATACAATACACACATAATCTTTCATCCTCTTGCAAGTTAAGATGTTGCAATATGCTGTTTCAACTATGGTTACCCCCCCCCCCCCCCCCCCCCCCCCCCCCCCCCCCTTCCCATCCTAAGTCATCTCGAATGAAGGTTTGTGCAATGTGCATGGACGCAAATAACATGTTTATGCAAGGCTGTGAAATGTGGCCATATCATGCTTATGGAAGAAATGAATTGGGTAATGCTATGCTCTACAAAAGGTGGTATTGAATGGATTGTTTAGTGGTTTTTTCTATCAAGGTTTCATCTAAACTACATTTGTTAAACAAAAGAAGCTGAAGATCAATCACCCTTTCTTTGATGGTTGGTTTAGTGAGTACAATTGGCTGGTTGATGATTGGGCTTTGCTTGTCTTTGGGGGGGGGGGGGGGGGGGGGGTGGGAAACGAGAGAGCTTTTGGAGAAGCTTTTGAGGAATCTTTTTCTAATATATATACTAGGGTAGAGTATGCACTGCAAAAGCTCTCTACTGCAAAAGCTCTCTACATGGTTGGAGCTCGTGCCTTCAAGAGTGTTTTTTGTTATTAGGAATTGGGTGTTAGATTATATCATCCGCAATCCATAGAGCACACCATTCAAAAATTAACCAAAGAGCAAGACAGAAGTCATCTCCTCGAACCATGAATTCTCACACAACTCACTTACATCCAGTGAAAAGTACTAGAAGATGACAAAGTGGCCATGCTTTTAAGTGCACTTCCACCCTCTTATGACCACTTAGTCACCATCCTTGAAGAAAAAGAATCAGCTCCAACATTTCAAGATGTCAACAATTCTCTTCAAGTAGAAGAGAAGAAGCAAAAATGCTCATCGATATCATCAAGAGGAGCTTTTTGTCATATCATCACCAAGGGGAGATATTCATCATCAAGTGTAAAGAAGTGTTATGATTGTAGGAGAATGGGACATGCAGAGGATTGTTACACCAAAAAGTATTGTAACAAATGTAGTAAGAGGGGGCATCCTCCTTCTTGGTGCTCCTCAAGTGGAGGCAACAATAGTGGAGACAGCAGCAGTGGCAGCAACAACAACAGAAATAACAAAGGTAAGAAACTTGTAAGAGGGTCAGCTCATGTAGTGGAGGACGATGAAGAAGAAGAATACAAAGGCAAGAACAACCTTATCTACTATGACATGAGCTCTATTGCTATTGGAGGGTTGTACATGCTATTGATAGAGAGGTTTCTTGTTTGAAAACATGGTTGGCATGGTGGGATGTCAGAGTTTCACATTGGGAAAGATTGTTAAGTGGCGATCAAAGCTAACAAAAGGATCTCAGACCAAAGTTGATTTGGGCAGATGCATGATAGCACAATTAGTTAAAGAGGTTATCATTGTGTAAAATAAGACACATGTTTTCTATGCCAGCATAGATGGGTCAAGGGCAAAGGGAGTTACATCCTCTGTGACTTTGTCTAGTTTTCCGCATTGTACCTATGAAGACTTCCAAAAGAGAGAGTCCAAGAGACTGAAATATGTGCCATGCAAGCATATCTACTAAGTGTTTCTCCATATTTGGGGTTTGGACTCTCAATCCCATGAGTTCATGCACCAAGCAACCTTGACAAAGGTGGAGCTTTTTTAGGCTTTAGGTGAAGCACGGCCAAATATATAGTAGTAATTCAAGTCTCTTGAGTTGTAATAGTTTTGTGTTGTAGCGTATTTTTTCGTCAACCATTTCTGCGGTATAGTGTGGCATGTAGTGTTTATCTATGTAAGCACAACTTTTTGGAGTTAGTTTTATTAAGAGATTCTTGCTTTTAGTATTGATGCTCTCTTTGCTAGCATCATTTTTCATATGTGTTGTTGACTATGTATCAATGTGTATGAACCCTTTGAAGTAAGAGTATAATTCTTTTGTTTGAGACTATTTGAGATGCAACTTCTTTACTTCGCTATCCTATCATCTACAAAGTAACTATTGAGGTCATGATCTGGTCTTTTTCAATGTACCTGCTTGCTCGGTTTCTTGTCTCGCTCGAAATTAGTTGCTCAAGGATTGGGATTCCTCAAATATCCTTTCATGTTGAAAAAAATCAATTCCAAGCTTGCATTACTGTTAGCAGCAAGCTAACACGGACACCATTTTTCGGAGTTCTCTCTGTAAAACATTTATTATTTTGATAAATCGGCAATATTGTAACTCCTATTTTCTCGGATAAACTCTGTAATCACTGAGCCGGGGCTACAAGCTTCCAGATTGTATCAGCCAGTTATTTCCCAGCTTTGGTAGAAGTCCAGATGATTAGTTTTGACCACCCAAAAACCTTGGCTAAGATATAAAAACCAAATTTTGTAAGTTTTTGGATAAGAAATACACAGCGTGAGCTAACAACGCTCACTCCTCTCCTTCTTGTGCTTCCTAATCCCTCCCTGGTTGTCACATTGTAGTCGCGTTTGTTGTATTGCAATCGCAGATAAGAGCTCTAGGCATTGACGTAAGCAGTTCACAGTAATTCGTAGCTTTTGGCATCGCTGACCCGTGGCCTAATTTCATCCTAATTAGGAATTTACACTTTTAAATAAAAAACTAAGCATAGGCGGGGTATTGAGGCATCATTGCTAAGCATTTAGATTCATTCTGGGTCGAAAATGACTAGGTCAAAAATCCATTGCTGTTAATAATCGTGATTTTGGAACTTTACCTAAAGTGGGATTTGAGACCATAAGACATGTCCTAGAATTTTCGTTACGTTTGGATGTCATTTGATGCTGTGACGGATGTGAATTGTTGTCGCTGAGCGATTGGCTTTTGGTGATTTCAGTCACTTGAGTGTAACTTGAGTTAGATGCGAGTTGATAGTTGTTTTTCGAGAGATTGAAAACCTCTTGTAGCCTCTATGTACTAGTCAAATTGGCTTCGTCCCATGGATTGACAATTTAATCGTGGTTTGTGCTTATATTGCAATAAGATAGGATGGTGAGGTTAGACGTACGTCCCACATTTGGCAACGTTGTCGGGGATCAAAGAGACCTAAACTAGGGAAAAACACAAGCATCTTGTGAAGTTATCCTTCAACTTCCTCTAGGTTCTCCCAGAGTTCAAAACTTTCTTTTAGAAATCACATAGCTTAAGATTGTCGTCTTTTTTTGTGTAGAGGTATCTTGGACATAACCGTACTTACTAAGTGCCTTTAGGATTGTAGGATTGTAGAATAAGATTAGGATTTTAAGAATGATTGGTAGAAGAGGCAAGTCTTAAAATCAATGCTCAGAAAAATGTAAAACACAAGAAAACGAGTCTTTGTGGACACTTTCCACAACCCCATTGCATGAGAATCTAATTGTATGGTAAGTAGGATCCGAGGTGGATTTCAGAACATTGCTCTCTGTGAAAGAATCAAGTGTGAGTTGTTACTGGAAGTTGCAGAATTTTAGGTCTACGGCTAGAAATAGCTCGAAAAGACTCGAAACCACTCAATCCGAGTGGAGAATAAGCCTAAAAGTTTTCTGAACCAGTTGGTAAGCTCAAAGACACTTCGAGGTAAAAAATTCAAGAGTTGGCCAAAACTCAAAGTATTTACTTTGTCTTGATATTTTAGGCCAAATTAAGTTTTGACTTGATTCATAGGCTTAAAATAGCTCATGTAAAGACTGCCTTTGGAAAAAATTGCAAAAAAGTGTTCATTTCAAACATGAAGTTAATAATCGCGATTATTAACTTTCTACTCTAAATTGACAAAGGTCCATACCATTGACTCATTGCATGTGTACAAACAACTTTTGTAAAGGCCCAAGAGATTTGGATCACTAAACTGGCAAAAAACTAAAGTTTGTACTGACTTTTTGAATCTTGAGTGTAAATTGGGGAAAATTTGTCCAAACTTGTAGGAAATTGATTCATAGGCTTATATTGATGTGATAAACATGTGTACATGCTCAGTTGACCAAAAAGATGCAAAAATGTGTCAATAATGATAAATAATCGCGATTATTTACATCTGTCTCATTTTTCAACTTTTTTGACCAAGTCAGCATACCACTAGTTTTACCATGTTGTAATAAGCCCACAAACCAAGTTTGGTAAGATTTGGATCACTGGATTGAAAATTGTGACTACAATTGCAAAGTTAGTTTGCAGACAGATAATTGATGACCATTTGACCAAAAATTGTCCAAACTTGATGAAACTTGGCTAGTGGCCTTAACTTAAGGTGCTTAACATATCTGTGTCAAAGTTGGGGCAAAAAGTTACAAAAATATAGCTAGAGTAAGTAATCGTGAATATTTACATCTGCTTCAAAACTTGAGAAATTTGCAAGTTTGAGTGTACCACAAGGTCAAGCACATCAAGTAGACCTCACAAATCAATTTTGGTGAAATTTGGATCCCAAAAGTGAGACTTAAGCCAGATTTTGGAAATCAGATTCTGCGAACACAAAACAGTTGATAAACTTGATAAGATTTTGTCCAAACTTATTGAAACTGTTCCAGGGACTTTAATAAGTTGTATACTTGCCAAACCAGTCAAAAAAGTGCCCAAATCGTGATTATTTACTTCTGCTATTCAGAGACATCAATTTTGACTTTTGAACTTATACAGTGTTAGACCAACATAATATTAAGCCACTGGGCAATTTTGAGGTTTAATCGGATCAAATTGGTACATGTACACTTAGTTTCTAGGCTGCAGATCAAACCTTTGATTTTTTGCTAAGCTCGAATTTGAAAGTCAAATTTTGACTCCCATAGCTCGATTTGAAGTGACACATATAGACCTATTACGAGAGTAGCAAAAACTCTACTATCTTTATAGAAGAATAGCTAACTTGATCAAATTTGTATAGGAATCAGGTTGCAGACGAGGAATCAGTGGCTCGACGAAAAGTCGCAATCCAATCAAGTGGAAATTGATGACAAGTCAATCCAAAGGTGAGTACTCTATCCAGGGCTTCATAAGTCTATATGAACCTTAGATCTGGTCGTGTACTAGGAAATCAGGGCATACTCGGAGAAACCTCCAGTAGAGTATCCACCGAAGAAAGCGTGAATCAAGGCAATTCCTTGCATACAATCCTTGAAGAAGTCTCAGACACTTTTTCAGATTCAACATCCGAAATGTCTTTTGACTCGACTCACTCAGAAACCAGAACGACAGTGTGCTATAAGCATATACTATCTTTTTACAAGACTAACCGTCATGGAGCCCAGGTTTACTTGGACCCTAACGAGGAGTATGCTATTCGCATTGATGACCATGGGATTGAGTTTGAAGAAGAAATTAGGGCAAACAAACAAGGAAAAATATACATGGAGAGAAATGGAACTCAGTATTTACAAGTCAAAAATCCTGACGTGATAGACAAATGGGGGTTAGAAGTAAACACCATAATCAAAGATATGTTAGAAAAAGAAGGACCACCAACTTTAGAACTCGAGGGATACGATCAAGTAGATTTGAAGCCTTTGAAATGGCTTAGTACGGATAATCTTAGGATCGGAGTCTATTGTTGAGAAGATAGAAACATAAAAGATCTTCTGTGGACTTCTCATGCCAAACCAGGACAACTAACGGCCGTGAAGTTCATCTATATCTTCAAGATCAAAGATAAGGGATTAGCGGACCTACCAACCTACTTGTTTGGGGCTTGTTATAACAAAAACTTTGTTATGATGACTCCTGAGGAGGTAGAACAAACCAAATACCAAGGGTATTCCATACGGGATTGGATATTGGGGTAAGGACCAAAAACAATTCCAAGAGATGAACACCGTGAGAGATCATCTGAGAGTAATGTAAAGAAACGAGAAACCACGTCATCATGTACAAAACCGGGTGACACTAAGGCCAGTCCAGGGCTACATGAGTCACTATTTTCAACAGACTGGTTTAAAGGACTCGGAACAGGACCAACTGCAAGGAGACCGGGAGTTGAACTAAACAAACACATCATACCAGCTGATTTTCAAAAATGGATTAGAAAATACAGTGGATCAGGGGATCCATACGACCACTTAGCAAGCTTTAAGCAAGTGCTAAGAGTAGAACATATATTTGATTTCCATACCCAATTCCAGGGGTTTGGAATGACATTAGAAGGAAAATCATTGACATGGTTTCAAAACATTCCACCAAGGTCAATCATGGACTTGAACACCTTAACTCAAGGATTTGTAGCTGCTTGTTTCAAAACGGGGATCAAACATAATACGGTAGCTCAAATCTACAGCTTTAAACATAGAGGAATCCCAATCCTCGAGCGAGTACTTCCGAGCGGACAAGAAACCGAGCGAGCATAAGCAATGAAAAATATTAGATCAAGATCTCAATAGTTACTCTATAGAGTATAGTGTATACAGGAAAGTAATCATGTTGCATCTCAAATAGTCTCATTAAACAAAAGAGCCATCACTCACTCTCAGCAGTTGAGTTTAGTGAATTTTCAGTGTCATGTCTCTTGTTCACTCGCAGGGCTTCTCTCTATCACGCTCTCTCAGAGTCTCAGAAGCAAGTCAGTCTCTCTCTCTCTCTCTCTCTCTCTCTCTCTCTCTCTCTCTCTCTCTCTCCCCTTTTTTTTTGGAAAAGACTTTAGAAAGACATTTCCAAAACATCTGATACAAGCCCGTTCAAAAGACTCAAAAGTCCCTCAACGTCCATCTTATTGGTGGCTTCAACCACAGTGGCAATGCTTGTAGCATCTTCTAAGAGTTCTATGATACAAGTCAAAATTCATGAGCCTTCTTTCTCTCCTAGCTTATGCACTAATTAGACACCTCTTCACTTCCTAACAGCAGGAACATCGGTATGTTGGTTCTGGTTCTGCATATCCTCCTTGTGTCTAAACCTCTGTGGTGGCTCCCGAACTCTTCTTGCTATGCAGGATCTCACACGAACATCGTGAGAGTGAATGGCGTGTGAAACACAATACTGCATTTTGGCGTAAATCTTGGGAACTGCGTACCCATCATAAACGCAAGCATCCTGCACATCTTGCACAACAGCTTGTTCAACAATATTCCTTACAAGAAATTGATTGACAGCCTTGTCCTTGGGCACACATCACCCACAGTTGGAGCACCTGATGGGGTCGGTGTGGCCTCTTTCGTGCTTGTTACATCCACCATTGCGGCGCTTGACCATTGGCTCTAGTTAACTTTCAGGGTGCTTGCCCTCGTGGCAAGAAGCTCCCCGCCATCTCAGAAGGCCCTCAAAGCGTGCCTTGGCTAGCGTGACTTTTTCAGGCCCCCGGGTCCGCCCCCCATTCCCCCCCCCCCCCCCCCCCCCCCCCCCCCCCCCCCGAGAGAGAGAGAGAGAGAGAGAGAGAGAGAGAGAGAGAGAGAGAGAGAGAGAGAGAGAGAGAGAGAGAGAGAGAGAGAGAGAGAGAGAGAGAGAGAGAGAGAGAGAGAGAGAGAGAGAGAGAGAGAGAGAGAGAGAGAGAGAGAGAGAGAGAGAGAGAGAGATAGAGAGAGAGGCGTACCCTGTGAGTTGAAGAGAGAGCGATGCTGCGTGGGCTAGTAACTAAAGTGCTTTGTTTGAATCCCCCCCCCCCCTTCCCCTCCCTTCCTTTTGAATGTAGCAGAGAGGAGTCACGAAACCTTTTGTTGATTTGAGACAGGCACAAGAAAAGGAAGCAAACGGAAGTGTGTGTGTGTGTGTGTGTGTGTGTGTGTGTGAGAGAGAGAGAGAGAGAGAGAGAGAGAGAGAGAGAGAGAGAGAGAGAGAGAGAGAGAGAGAGAGAGAGAGAGAGAGAGAGAGAGAGAGAGAGAGAGAGAGAGAGAGAGAGAGAGAGAGAGAGTCAATTTCACTGCAGTGCGGTGCCTAGGACTCCCTAACTGACTGCCTGCTTACGGACCTACCAGTCAACTGGAAAAAGCCTGCTGAGGTGGCCCTGAGGGGACTTGCTGAGGTGGCACTGAGGGGGACTTGCCAAGAGGGCAAGCACCTCGAAAGTTAACCAAAATCCTTGACCGTCATGACTGCTTATGCCGCAACTGCTTCTACTTCCTCTTCATTGTGGAGATCTCTCTCTCTCTCTCTCTCTCTCTCTCTCTCTCTCTCTCTCTCTCTCTCTCTCTCTCTCTCTCTCTCTTTTGATGCTCACAAAAATGGGTAGGATTACAGCCTCCTCAAATACAAGTAAAATTTTTCCGGACAGCCTTTCGCATAGAGAAGGATGAATGTTACCAAAGGTGGAAGATGCACTTGGTTAACCACTTCCTTAGAGATAAGTTTTCAGTAACAACCCAACTACAAGCACAATGTTTGATAAAAGCTACAAAACTAAACTTTTGTTAACTTGGACCGAACAAAAGCTACTAAAGCTTATGTTTACGTCGACCACGAGCTCTCTCAACTTGGACCGAACATAAGCTACAAAACTTTTGCTAACTTGGACCGACCACGAGCTCTCTCAACTTGGACCGAACATAAGCTATAAACGGTGGCAGTACGATGCTCAGAAATAATAGACCTTTAGTGTTGGCAAAATTCACACAAAATTAAATGTTGTTACGTCGACCGTGAGCTCTCTCAACTTGGACCGAGCATAAGGCTTTGTGTGACACCTGGAGCTCTCCCAAAGTGCTTCACAGCTTCGCGATTGTTCTTTGGAGCTCTCAGAAGTACAGTATTTGAGCCAGTTGGAACTTGGGACCTTCAAAGCCACCAACTTTCAAGATCTGGGCACGGTCAGTCTCTGTAAAGCGCAGCGCGGCCACTGTCAATGCTGGAACTTCATACACCCTAAGGTCGTCCGTCACAACTCCCACAACTACACCATTCTTCCCCTTCATGTAACGTGCTCATAAACAACCGCTTTAAAACCACAGCATTAAATGGGCTGCCTGTCCTTCGAATGAGAAACCTGTAGAGCTTGATATTAAGCTTCAGATAGACATTGTCACTCTTAGGAGCAGTGCGATTTGTCTTCTGATGCGTCCCCCAGAGCAGGTAAGTCGATACCCATGGATGCTTCTGCTGCCGCTGCTACCATTGCCGAGGACGAGGTGCTCCGCCTGCCGCAACCCCTCTCAGAATCCTTCCTCCCTCTCTCCCTCTCTCTCTCTCTCTAAAATCTCAACTAGCAGAGTTGTCCCCCAGCTGCTTGCGACACATTATTAGATCAAGATGATGCTTCGCGATGGCTACTCGTAAGTGCTCGCTGTCCCGCGTGTGCTGAGAGAGACTCTCTCTCTCTCTCTCTCTCTCTCTCTCTCTCTCTCTCTCTCTCTCTCTCTCTCTCTCTCTCTCTCTCTCTCTCTCTCTCTCTCTCTCTCTCTCTCTCTCTCTCTCTCTCTCTCTCTCTCTCAAAACTCAAACTGTCTCAAACAACGCGTGCCGATGCGCGCTCTTTGAGAGAGAAGTGCGATGGCAAGTGCGTGATTTGTGATTAGCTGGAATTGGGACTCCATACAAAGTCGTAGCAGGGGCGTTTGATGAAGAAGCCAGACTCGCAAGGAGGGATGCGTATGATGGGGTTAGAGGGTGGGTCAGGAAGGTCCTTGAAGGAAATGCTGCAACCATTCAAGGCTCTACTTTGCAAACAACCTACTACTATCGTGGCGGTGGCGGGTTCCCACAGCTCTTCACCTCACCTCCTCCTTCTTCTTCATATTGCTCATCCACGAGATTGTCTTGCGACACGCAGACTCAACCTCTCCCTCCGATTACGTCAACTGCCTGCTATTCCCTGCCAATCGACATGAGCTTTCACCTTCTACAGCTGTTGGAAAAGGTGTTCTGCACCCGATGAGGACCGTGGGTTCATTAGCTAATGGAGGCAGCGTGGGAATCCCGACGGATGAGGAAAGAGGGTGCAGAGAGTCGCCAACCCTGTTGGCTGAGAGAGAGAGAGAGAGAGAGAGAGAGAGAGAGAGAGAGAGAGAGAGAGAGAGAGAGAGAGAGAGAGAGAGAGAGAGAGAGAGAGAGAGAGAGAGAGAGAGAGAGAGAGAGAGAGAGAGAGAGAGGGAGAGAGAGAGAGAGAGAGAGAGAGAGAGAGAGAGAGAGAGAGAGAGAGAGAGAGAGAGGGCCTCACCAAATGTGAGAAGCAGTGAATGAGGGACATCTAGACAAGCTTTGGGGTCAAGTGTCTAATGCAATGCTCGATGCATCCCTACAACAGGATCAAGAGAGTAAGGTGGCTTGTGAGACGTGCACCAAGACTAACATGGTGATGATCTTTGGGGAGATTACCACCAATTATGGTAGATATTAACTATGAGAAACTTCGAGAAGTTGGTTTGTGTCAGGTGATGTGGGTATTGATGTTGATCATTGCAAGGTTTTGGTTAACATCAAACAGTACACACTAGACATTGTTCAAGATGTGCATGGACATTTCACAAAAATAAGGCCGAGGAGATTGGTGCAGGAGATCAAGGGCATATGTTTGGTTATGCTACTGATGAGACTAATAAGGAACTTATGCCCCTCGGCCATGTCTTGGCTACCAAATTAGGTGCCATGCTCATAGAGGTAAGAAAGAATGGAACTTATGGATGGTTGCCCAAACGGCAAAACTCAAGTAACTGTTGATTACAAGAATGAAATGGTGCCATCACTGCCATGGTTCCCATCATAGTTCATACGGTCTTGATCTCTATGTAGCACAATGAAATAGTTACCAATGACATATAGTTAACATGATCTGAAGGAGCATGTTATCAAGTCTGTGATACATGAGAAGTACCTGGATGAGAATACCATCTTCCATCTGAATCCTTTTGGAAGGTTTGTGATGGGGGCCCACAAGGTGATGTTGGCCTAGTAGGAAGGAAGATCATTATTGATACATATGGTGGTTGGGGAGCTCATGGCGGAGGTGTTTTCTTAGGCAAAGACCCAAACAAGGTGGATATATAGAAAGTGGAGCCTACATAGTGAGGCAGGCTGCTAAAGAGTGTTGTAGCGATTGGTCTTGCACGCCATTGCTGATTCAGAGATTCTGAAAATAATCAAGTTTCCTCATCCCCGCCCCTACAACTAGTATTCTCCTCCTATATAAGAAGTGTGGAGAAGAAGCTGTTGTATTGATGCTCTCGCTAAATTCTTCTAAGATGTAGGTATTCCATCCTCATTGCATTTGCATAAAACTTCTGGAGTGGCATCAGTTTGTCAAACATAATATAACATCAACTAAATAATCATAGTGTAGAATAACATTTCATTCGCCCTCCCATTACTAGCATATAAAATCATGCACAAGAGCACCCACGCACACAAAATCCGTCCTGGTATGATCTCTATCAACCTTAATGACCTTCATCGGGGTTTCATCAAGCGATACCAAGAGACTGTCGCACTATGGTCGCAAACAATGACCCTGATTTCACCTAGGAAGTAGTTAACCTTTTGAAATTGAGAAGGCTTAAGATAGCCCTTAAAACTTGCCTTATATTTATTTAGTTTGAGTGGCACATTGGTATCACTACTACTAAACTGATTGTGGGCTTGTAACATTCACTTCTTTGCAAACGTGTAAATGTAAGATTAGAATAACAAACTCCATGGCTAAAGTGGTTATCATAATATACATAAATTCCTTTTAGTGTGTGTGTGTGTGTGTGTGTGTGTGTGTGTGTGTGTGTGTGTGTGTGAGAGAGAGAGAGAGAGAGAGAGAGAGAGAGAGAGAGAGAGAGAGAGAGAGAGAGAGAGAGAGAGAGAGAGAGAGATAGATTATTCAAAGGGAAAGGATTTTTGAGGGCCGTGGGTTCTGCAAATGGAGCACATTGCAGGCGTAGGTTCGCATGAGAAGCTCAGATGAGACAAGAGCATACCTAAATGGGCAGATAGGGTGACATTCATATCAACAACCATGTAGCTAGAGAGAGAGAGAGAGAGAGAGAGAGAGAGAGAGAGAGAGAGAGAGAGAGAGAGAGAGAGAGAGAGAGAGAGAGAGAGAGAGAGAGAGAGAGAGAGAGAGAGAGAGAGAGAGAGAGTATTCAAAGGGAGAGATGTTTTGCAACGGATCAGGGCCGCGGGTTCCCAGAAGATGGAGGACAGTGTGGGTGTAGTTCACCATGAGAATCTTGAGATGCCAGGATGAGGCAAGAGCAGGCCTCAACAGCTAGCTCGGATTTTGATTGTCGTGTCGACATTGGACAACCCTATGGATAGAGAGAAAGAGAAAGAGAGACTATTTGCAGTGACCCCCCAAAAATCCAGCTTTGCATGGTTTCACACGGGCGTCCTGGACTAAAGCCGATAGATGGCCTCAAGGTTATGGAGCCTTGCCCTCTTCCTCTTGGAAAGTACTTCTCCACCATGCACACTGCTTCAATAGCATTTAAGCATGTTGCATCGATGTTGTCTTCTCTTATCTCCTTTGAACTGATCCAGCATACCAACTCACTAATTTTGTAGATTTTTCTTCTAATGTCATCTGTCAAACAATCCTTTATGGCAATTGGTAAAATAAACTGTAAAAATTTGTGCCAATCATGGGACTTAAGACCACTAAGATTTTCATCTCTCGTAAAAGCCGTTTTCAAACATCGCATGTACCCAGTGGGAGCCTTGAATGAAGATATAGTCTTCTTCACTTGTTGCTCTTCTACACAACTCAAAACCCATGGTCCTTTTGGTATATCAAACTTTCCATTGGGTTTAAGTTGAGGCCACATCTCTGGCATTCGACCCACAACCTGTAGGTCATCTCTTTGGGCCTTGCTCTCCCTTTTTCCAGTGATGGTTTTCCATAAGATCCCCCCCACATTCTTGAAGATGTGCATTGGGTCGAGCAGATGATTAATCTGTAGGTCACTCCACTGCATGTGCAATACCACCACCGCGCTTAGTAGCATCATGTTTGTAAGGAATTTGAACACAGCTCTGTGCAATTTCACCTCAGCTTTGCAAGGCAGCAAGTATGGTGTAAAATTTGCCACCGGAGATCTAAAAGTGGCCATGGAAAATCTTGGCACTGTGATTCTCATAGCATGTAATTAAAATTCCTATTGTATAGCTAATTTATTGCAACTAAATCCCTTGAGCTTGTTTGGAGGAACTTGCTTGGTTATTGCCTTGCTCAAAAATATTCGCTCGCCATTCGGTAGGACTCTAAACAGAAACATGGTGAGTCTGTTAGGGATTGTGCAACTCAAATGAAACAGTACATTGCCAGATGCCCAGAGTTGGAGATACCTACATAAGAACAACTTGTAGATTTATTTCTGGAGGGACTGCTAAACAAAGAACTTCATGCTATACTCTATAGTAAAAAGCATACAATCCTAGAAGCATGTGTGTCAGATGATATTGACTTAGGAGACAATTGTAAAATTTTCAACGAAGAAGATGTATCTAAGGGTAACCAAAGCGAGAAAAAAACATCCACTAAACTAGCACAAGTGGGAATGGTTGCTGTAGCACCACTCTCAGCCATAGAAGATATGCTTAAAAGGATGAACGACATGATGAACAACATGCAAAAAGCACCTATGAGGGGAGCAGGACAAGGGATACCTCCACAGGGACAACCAATTAGGCCACAAAAATGGTGTGCAATCAAGGGTAAATGGATCAACCATGAGCCCCACGAGTGCTACTTCAGACCAAAGTATGATGGGAATGTTCAGTATGTGCCCATGAGGCCACAAGGACAACCCATGTACAGATATCAGCCTAATATGGCCCAAGCTCAAAGACCACCCATGGGTATGGAAAGGCCTCAACCTGTGTTTGGACAACAACCTCCGTATCCAGGACATAATGCAGTGCCTGTAAAGTACATGCATTCGGAAGGAGTCATAGATGAATAAGCATTAGTGCTTGTTACACCCTATGTGGAGCCTAGTCCATCTACAATAATGGTATAAGGAGATTGGTATAATTCACATCCACCACCAATGGAAGAAACAGTGACTTATGCTCCACCAGAGCTTGCACCAATGTATTATGTAGCTAATCAAGGTGTCAGACCTCCCATGGTAAGACCCATGATGAAGCCAAGAATAGGAAACCGTCATAACTATGGTGCTGATGATCATTGGAAAAATGAATGTCCAGAGCCTGACAAAAACCTCAAACCAGTTGAAGCCTATTGTATACAATGTTGCAAAAAGGGAGGACACTTTCCATAAGATTTTCCTAAAAATCCTTTGAACAAGGGTAAAACGATAGTAAATGTAGTCCAAGCGATACCTAGTAGCTCATTAGAGAGTGAACCGATTGTTCCAATCAAGGTAATCACTAGAGCCCAGGCCAAGAAAAAGAAACACAACTCCTCTGATGATTCAAAAAATACGAAAGTTTCTTCTTAAATAATCAAAAGAAGCAGAAGCAAAAGATATGAGATGAGAAAACAAAAACAACGGGTTGAAATCGAGGAGAAAGTAAAAAAGCTATTTCAGGAAAAGTCGAAAGAAACTGAAAGTGAATTTAAAGAAACAACCGTGAAATCTGGACGATCCATTTTGGTTGATAAAATTTTTGAGCCTATTAATGCCGCCTTGGAAGCCTACTGAGCAGGACTTAAAGCAGGTCGAAACATGGAAAAAAAATGGAAAAACCATACTTCTCCAGACATGGAAGCAGCTAAGCTGGAAGCTTATCAAAATTTGGTAAGAATCACGCAAGAAATGCTGGAAAAACAAAAACCCAAACTTGAAAGTATCACAAAACCTGAAGAAAAATCCGATGTGGCAACATAACCTCTCCTTGAAACAAAAGAACCAAAGCTTATAATGCCCTACAACAAAGATGCTTTAGACGGTATTCCATTCGTAGAGGAAGACTGGCTAGGACACTTATGGGAAAAGTGAGAGAGATCAATGATGGGAGCCTAACTCTAAAGTCAGCTCCTATAGAGGAAGTCTGGTTGGATAACCTACCTTCTAATATGAACAAGGATGTAAATCCTTGTACGGGGATTGCAGATTGAAGCTTCCGTAATGTCGAAACCATTGACCTTGAAAACATTACCTTCTTACTTGGGAGATAATGAAGATGAATCCATCGTGTGTAAGACCACTCAAGTAAAAAGAGCTGAACAGACCCTAGAAGTAGACAACATTCATTCAATCATGTCTACACTCATCCAATGCACTCTTACCTTGGGAGAACTGCTAAAACTCAGACCATACTTGTGGAATGATTTACAGAAAACCCTAGAGAAGGTGGGGATAATGGGGTTAATCTCAAAAAAATCAAAAAAATTGAAAAATAAAACTTTGGACAATAAAGAGATTCGATCTGCTCCCATGAACAAAGTCGGAGAATATTATGAAGGAATAGAAGGAAACACCACCCTCCTCATGAAATATAATGACATTGAAACCATGGCAATACTGGATAGTGGAGCAGGCATAGCCACTAAAGTAGTATGGGAATCCTGGGGACAGCCAGTCATTAGACAAACTCGAATGAAATTGCAATTGGCTAACGGACACATTGAGAGACCATTAGGGCTGCTTGAAAAAGTGACTTTTGCCATAGTATACTTTGGGAAAAAACTTAACTATGAAATCATATTGGGAAGACCTTTCATGTGATAGGTATAGCTTATCCAAGATTGGGGAAACAATTATCTGTACTTGAAGCAAGTGGGATCTATAACAAGAGTAAATCTAAAAGATCACACTTATAGAGATGTTTTGAAAACACCCATCCAAGAGTTTGATTCAGTCTCTTCGGCTGAAATTAAACTCCCATCCTGGTTAAACAAAGACACTCCTATTTGGATGTATGGAGCTTCTGAAAATGGAAGCATAAGACGAGAAGAATGTATCCTAGAAAGGGACTGTGAAGACAAAGCCTATGTACCTGAACCCTTTCCAGAGAATTTGTTTGAGCCATTTGAGTGGACTTAAATTTTAGCGACAATGGATCAATGTGTGAATACGTCTATGCCTACTCAATTTTGCAATGAGGATGGCTATGACATAATTCCCATCCAAATGGTTTCAATCCTCAACATTGAAGACGGAGATGAGAAACCCAAGGACTTAATGAAAGCTCAACAAGTCTTCTCGGACCTCTATTACGATGCAACTAATGAGTTAGATGAACACTCAGCTACCTCAGAAGGTTTGAGGTTAGAAAAAGAGTATATGAGAGCTAAGCTACTCTTAAAAGGAAGGGAGGAAAAGTTTTTTAACTTTTCAAACAAAAAATCAAGAAGACAAAAATGGTATAGACAAAAAGAGACACCAGAATTTTGAAAACACGACCTATGCCATCAGCCTCTAGTAGAACACAATTCCTGATGCAGATAGATGAAAATAATTGTGTCAAGGACAAAATAACTGGGAGATATCCTTCAAACAAAAACTCAAAAATGTCTCAAACATTGAGAAAAACAAGAAAGGGTACTGAAGCAAACCCACAGGATAAGAAACCACTCATGACACGAGTTGAGCGGAAAAGGAAATATCAAGAGTTGAAAAAAGCTCTAAAGGAGATATACACAACCGAAATGGAAACCACGCAAGAGGATGGTAAGGATGTAATGCGTGTTCCATCCCATTATAAAAAGTACACTCTCAGAGATCGAAAAATCATAGTCGACTTGTTAGGGAACTACGTAAACAGGGCGAGTGTTACGAAGGACCTGAAAACGCTAGACTTGGATGAACCAGGAGAAGAGCCTAGACTTGCTTACATTGCGAATGACCTAACAGAAGAAGAAGAAAAGATTTTTCTAAGCTTGTTAAAGAAATACCGAGATATCTTCGCTTGGTCTTACAAGGATCTGAAGGGTGTTGATCCAAAAAAATGTCAACATACCATACCCATGAGAGATGATGTGAAACCAAGTAGACAGAGACCATACACGTATAATGAAACATTTTCCAGGAAGATAAAAGAAGAGATTGAAAAACTAAAGGAAGCCGAATTCATTTACGAAATTGAACACACAGATTGGGTGTCTCCAATTGTGGTAGTATCCAAGAAGAATGGAAAATTACGAGTGTGTGTTAATCTCAAAAAGGTGAATGCAGCTACCATTAGAGACAACTTTCCTCTTCCGATAATTGAGCATGTTTTAGAACGAGTTGTAGGAAAAGAAGCTTACAGCTTCTTAGACGGATTTTTGAGATACAATCAACTTTTGGTTGACCCAAAAGATCAGCATAAAACTACTTTTGCAACAAAATGGGGTATATTTGCCTATCGGGTTATGCCATTTGGGTTAACTAATGCTCTAGCCACATTCCAAAGATTGATGATCCATGCTTTCAAAGATTATCTTAGGAAATTCTTAGAAGTATATATGGATGATCTATGCGTACATTCATCAATTCGGGCTGATCATTTTGAACACCTCAAAAAGGTATTCAAAAAATGTAGACTTTATAGGATTTGCTTAAATCCTGAAAAGCGCACATTCATGGGAAGACAAGGAAAAAATCTTAGACATATAGTGTCTAAAAATGGCATAGCTACTGATATTGAGAAGATTCATGTCATTGCTAATTTGCCTAGACCAACAACAATAAAGGGGGTACAAGCCTTCATGGGGCATTACGGATATCACCAACGACTCATCTACATGTACGCTATAATTGCAAAACCCATGTATAGCTTGATTACGCACTTTGAATGGACCGAGGCATGTGAAGAATCCTTCATGAATCTTAAGCAAGCTCTCACCTCAACTCCAATTTGAAAGCACCAGATTGGAATAAGGTATTCCAGGTACATGTAGATGCTTCCAATTTTGCTATCGGTTGTATACTAGCTCAACCAAGAGACGGGAAAATTGACTTTCCTATTTCTTATGCTAGCTGACAATTGAACATGGTGGAAAAGAATTACACCACCACCAAAAGGGAAGGATTAGGAATGATCTATGCCGTTAAAAAGTATAGACATTACCTATTAGCCAACAAGTTTGTGTTCTTTGTGGACCACCAAGCTTTGTTGTATTTGGTCAACAAGCCATGCAGCATAGGAAGAATAGTGAGATGATTCATCATTCTTTTGGAATTTGATTTCACTGTGGTTGTTAAAAAAGGCACTACAAAACAACGAGCAGATCATTTGTCAAGGATTGTTTTAGGAGAATCACCTAAAGGGGTAGACGATGATGTACCAGATGCTTATTTGTTCTCCATGGAAATGATACCTAGATGGTCGGAAAACATTGTGTCATTGATGAAAATTGCTCAAGTGGATTCACAAATACCACTTCCTATCACGATCAGGTTAATCGAGCAATCGGCTATGTATCAATTACTAGCTGGTAGGCTATACAAAAGAAATCGGGATGGGATATTGCTCTTATGCATAAATCCTGAATAAAAAGAATAGTACCTAAGTCAAGCACATGTTACCATAGTAGCACTTCACTTTGCGGAAGACCAAACTATGCAACGAATCTTGAGACTTAGAGTATTTTGGCCGACTATGAGGAGAAATATTCGATCTTTTGTAAAGGATTTCCTTCAATGTCAAAAACAAACACCCATACCTCATGTAACATTGTTTCAAATGACACATGTTCCTAAGTGGAGTAATTATGTGGTTACTTACTTATAGAGCCGAACATTTCCTGAGGATATGAGCTAATGCCACCAAAGAGCAATTGAAACGGAAGCTCTTATTGGGAACCAATTGTATCAGAGAGGTAAAAATAAACATTTGCATCTTTGTGCAAATGAAAACGAGTATATTTCGATTATAGAACAAGCACATGCTGTATTAGCTGGAGGTCTCTTTTTTGGTGAGACCACCGCAAGAGAAATCTTGATGGCAGGCATATGGTGGCCAACACTTTTTGTAGATGCTAAAGAATATGTTCAAAGGTGTGATGCTTGTCAACGAGTAAAAATGCCAACACAAGTAGATAGCATGCCCTTAAGACCAATGATGGGGGCTAGAGCTTTTGCAAAATGGGGTATAGATTTTGCTGGACCAATACAGCCACCTGCTTATAGAACCCAAGCTTAGTATATCATTGTAGCTACGGACTAGTTGACCAAGTGGGCCGAGGCTAAAGAAACTCAAAAGAATGATGCCAGAACCACTGCTGCATTCTTATATGAGTATGTATTCACGAGATATGGACTGCCAATAGAGATTGTCAGCGTCGGGGAACTCATTTCCTCAATGAGGTAATTGATTATTTGCTTAATGACTTTATGTTCATCCATAACAAATCAGCTCCCTATCACCCACAAGCAAACGAGCAAGCTGAGCATACGAATAAAATTCTTAGCTCGATGCTGACTAAAGTGGTTAGTTCTGAGGAAGGATAGACTGGGAAATGAATCTCCATGCTCTTATATGGGCTTATCGAGTTTCATTCAAAACAGCTTTAAATACTACACCCTTTAACGTTGTTTATGGTATTGATGCCATACTTCCAATAGAATTTCTATTGCCGACATTAAGGGTAGCACAGAATCTTGAGTGAACTGGACATGAATTGTCAAAAAGACTTGAAATTTTAGAAAAGCTAGATGAGCAAAGGCTAACTGTTGTAGCTCACATCTATGCACAAAAGCAAAAACAAAAACTGTTTTTTGATTCCCACTTAATCACAAAAATCTTCAAGAAAGGGGACTTAGTTTTAGTCTATTTTCTTAAGCAACACATTCCCAAGTTTAAGAAAAAGGGAAATGGATTGTTTATCATTGAAGATGTATCTCCAAGTGGAGCAGTAAAGTTGTCCACCCTAGATGGTGAACCATTGGCTAATTGGATTAGTGGATATTGTTTAAAGAAATATAATTTTCCACTCACTAATGAATTGCTAGAAAGAATGCATGCAGCCAAGCAAAGGAAGATTAAATGATAGCAGGTTATTGATGAAGCCCAAGAGGAAGCTCGGCTTTGGATACTCAAGCAAAAAGCTGCTCTCAAGAATCAATAGATACCGATTGCCATCAACATTTTGGAAATAGACGATTGACAATGGAAATTACCTAAAGACGCAGTTTCAACAGAAGATGACTGGTTAGATGGAATGGACCTGCGCAACAAAGTACAGCTCAACAATCATGGCACCAATCCTTTGGTTGACACATGAGCTAGAGTAAATGTATTCAGTTATTCCACATACAAGAAGGCAACAAGTCAAGCATTGATAGCAGGAACAACGACAATCAAAGTATGCAACAAGAACCCAACCCCAACATTGGGAGTAGTCAACTTGAACGTGATAGTACATGGATGTTCATGTCCTCATTAGTTTGTACGTTTACCAGATGAACATGAGATGATGACTCTTGAAATTCCCTAAATGCGAACATATAGAGCAGTACCATATTGGGATACAAATCAGCTAAAGCTATCACCTAAAGGAGGGCAACTCATTGTTCCAATTGCACCAAGCAAGGACGAATGGAAAAGAAGCAATCAACAGACCAAACCACGAAGTGGTCAATCTTCTCCATCCCCTCGACAATCAAATGCTACAAGTAGCATGCAAGGAGTAAGGAAAATTTGGGTACCAGAAGTACAGCTTAAGGATAAATCAATTAATAACTTCACCGCCGCCGGCAAAACAAAAGAAGGTTCCAAAGGTTAAAACAAAGAAACGGGCATCTCCGAGCAAGGAACCTAACATGGAAATGGTTTGGAAGAAAAAGGGATACTTATCCTCTCCACAAACCGTAAAACCAATCAAGCACTGGCGAGTTAAGTCTCAAAAGACTCCACCAAACCATACAACACCAAGCAGACCAAGCTATCGATGGTGAGAAAAAGCTAGACAACAAACAAAAGTGCCACCAATGTCTCAAGCAATCAGTGTGCTGAAGCATCCTGATGGTACAATCAAACAGAGAGCACACAGGCTACAAGATTTGCTCTTTGGAAGACATCAGTAGCAAACCTCGATATCAGAAACCCTTGAGTTAATCACTCAAGACCCAACTCTTGCACAACATATTGGTTTGAATTTCATTGATCTTCATAGCATGGTAGAGCCAACCACGGCTATGCATAGACACAATTGTTCAACCCATGCACACAGTCGTCCCAGATTACGCCATCTAGGAGGGGTGGAAGGGCACTAAGTACTAAGTAATTAAGGGCAATGTTTGAAGAGGGAGAAAAAAGTTTGATGTTAACGTGTAATTTTTTGCAAAATTACCTAATAATGCCCTTATAATTTATCGTCAAGGAAAAATTCATTGATAATATCTTCTTGATGAGTGTAATTAGTGTATATACTATCAGAAAATCATAAAAAATAGTCCCTTTTTGGGGTATTTTTTCATCATTTTTATTGATAATGAGGCTTAAAAATAGAAAAAATCCAACAAAAAATAATAAAGCTGTGTTTTTCAATGGATTTTATTAATTATTGGATTTTTACTTTACTTTTTTAGAGCATTTTGCTATTTTCTTTTATTTTTTTCAAATAAACAGGTAAAAAAAATAGCAGGGAAGCTCAGATGGAAAAACAGAAGACATGACGGTGATAAGACAGACAAGCACAAAAATTTTCAATGAAATCAGAAGATGGAAGCGGGAAGCCTAAATTAGGCAGCCAAGCCTACTATTGCAAAATTCTTGCAAAATGAGCTACACGAATCCGATCAGGGAAATTTTTGAGTTTAACATAGATTTCACGGCCTAGTAGGACTAATGAGGGAATCTGGGGAAAATTGATTCGGGAAGTCCGGGTATAGATATCCAAGGTAGGCTAAAACCACCTCATTTCCACTTGCAACCTTTGTAGAGAGAGATTTCGACCTCTTTCGTGCGATTTTTCTGGAGCCCACAGTTGACCATTTTCAGCGCCGTCTCACACGAGACATGAGGGTAAGTTCTTTATTCATCAATGATCCATTTTGTACGGCCGGTAGCTAGTCTAAAGCCCTAGAAAAAAACCCTAGAAACCGAGGAGTGCACGAAGACCTACAACCAAAAACTGACCATAGCGGCCTGCCAGCTCGACCAAATCAGATGGGATTTGAACCATAGCATGCCCTAACATAATAGAACCTTTATATATCATCAGTTGACCATTCGGCAGGGGTCGAGGGGGTCCCCAGTAGAAAAGCTAGGTTTTTGGCAAATGCCAGAATTCCGATCTGACTCCACAGATAACTTGCTTATGAGGTCCATATACAATGTATATGATTGGTTTGGTGAAATCCACCAAGCAACGCCCTTGAAAAGCTAAAAATGGGTCGAAGGTTACAAAGCGTCAAATTCGACATACGGGGTCAAATGAGCCAGAATTGGACAGGTTGCTTCACGACTATGTTGCGGACAAGTCCAAAGCCTCAAAGTTGATGGACCAACCCAACATGCAGTGTAGTCATAAAAAACGGTGATTTCACAGTCGACAAAGCATAAAGTGATGCCGACTTGACCAAAATTGACCAAATTCAATTCAGGACTTGTTTTTAGGTGTATAGAATATGTCTAGGTCAAGATTTGTAAGTTTTGCAAAGAATTTGTCACTGTTGTAAATAATCGTGATTATTTACTTTTGCATCATTTTTGCTTGGAAATTGTCACATCTCCTCACCTATAATGTGTACACACCTAATGCATGCCAAAAATCAAGTATGAGCCAAAATGACCACCCATTACTTGGAAAATTGTCAAAAAACGCAAAGAAGTCTTTGCAAGACAATTTCTTGGTTATGGACCACATTTCTTGATCCAAATCACCTTATATCTCATATACACGGTCTATACAATGCCTAGAACCAGTTTGTAGAGAAAAATGTTAATTTTGGAAGAAAAGTAAATAACCGCGATTATTTACTTTCTATCCAAAATTGGAAAGTTTGGATATTTTGCCATCATACATCCAAAGTAGATGATGTGTTAAGTCCACTAGCCAAGTTTGAACCAATTTGGAGCTCAAAATCTCAAATTTCCTTTATATCTACTGTTTCAAAGACCTAAAGCCAAAATCTAGTACCATTTTCACCGTATGCATCAAAATGAGCCCATATTTCACTCAGAGCATGTATTTGGTATATACTTCAGGCCTATGAAGCCAAGTTTACAAAAAGTTAAAAAAAATTCTCAGCTGTAAATAATCGTGATTATTTACTTTGGTTGCAAAAATTTGTTTTGACTTCACATTTTTGTTCCTTGCATGTTTTTATGCATCTATGCTTGTTCAAAAATTGATTTGAAGTAAACTGGACCAAAATTTTCAGCACTTCAGACTAAAGGACATTTCAAAGAAAATTCCAACAATTCTGCTAGCTTTGCACTCTATTCACTGAACAGGAACCATGCAAGCAGTAGAGAGGGCCAAGAAGAAGCTCAACCAAAAGGAGAAGTTGCAAGAACTTCCCACATATCAACTAGATCCAGATTCAGTGTTAAGGCGGTTATGCCGCTAGCGGAAGCTAAATAGCGAGAACTCAACCAACAACAGAATTTGTCAGACGAGGACGGATCTTGACCCGCAGGCGCATGGAAACAACTAGGTGGGTGTCAAATCACCTACTCAACCTTCTAATGACAATCACTACTAAGGAAATCAAATCTAAGTTCTAAAATACGCAAGTGACTGAAATCCGTACTACGAAAGAATGCTATACGAAACAGGATCTAGAATCATTGAATCGATCTCAAACTCAAGGGGAAGTCTATACACTAGGTAAGAACAACACCCTAAAGACTTGAACTGCAAAATCAACCTATAACCACTCCGTGCGGTAAACGCGTATGAAGACAGGCCGAAAAATACAGGTGATCGAAACTTGACCTCGATGGTACTAATGTGTAGCTCTACTCGTTGTGGTTCTATAGATATGCTGCACGCTCCATTCCGACACACGAGTTGGAAGAAAACTCACACCGAAGCTCGTAGGAACTTACCACATATAGAAGCCGATAGCGCGCACTCTTGGTATCTGTGCATAGCTCTCGTCGTTGCTAACACAATGGCGGTGTCGCTTCTCCAATGGCGGCTCCGTAGCTCGCGTAGCAAGTAGATAAGACTCTCACTCACTCTCTCTCTCTCTCTCTCAAAAACATTCACGGTGCTCAAAAACTCACTTTGATTAATAATCTGCCCCCTTTAGGTTACAAAAACTTTGGCTTATATACCTCAGCCTTGGAGGTGAGAACATCTCTAACTAATTACATCAGCAAGTGAAATTACTTCGGGATTACAAGATGGAAACTCAATTGAGTCCCATTACTTAATGAATGGCTCAAATCAAAATTAATGTCGGAAAGACATTTATTACAATCAATGGTTACAAAATGATGAGTGTGAGCAAAAATGTGGGTGTGATCCTCTGCTGGCTCAACACTCCCCCTCTCCGCGTTCATGTCATCCCTGACATGAATTTTATGCTTGGTCAATAAAGTCCTGTCGTCTTGAGCATTTGCAAATGTGATTCGTATCGTAGGTTGCGGATGGTCAAGGTTGGGCCGAATATTTTGCTTTCGTGGGTGAAAAAGCCGGTGTAGAAAGCTTCTTCGAATGTTTGCATGTGGAAGCTAGGCAAAAACATAATCCTTTGGTATAGGAGGTGTAACACTTTTGGAGAAGGCTGCAATGAAAGATCGTACATCATATCAGTCACCGTGTCGGCCGTCGATAGTAGACTCGAGGTCATGGCTTTATTTGGCGCGAACACTTCAATGCAAGCTAAGAGAGTCCTGCAGATTTTCTTGAGCATCTGACATGAAAGGTCAGGAGAGCCAGTAAAGAGCTTGATGGTGCCCGTTAGGGTTTTCACCATGTAGGCTTTACCTATTCTCTCTCCTGCCTTTGGTCCTGGCATCCTGGGATAATTAAGCCAATTTGGTTTCTTTTCTGCAATCCTGCCATGCTCTTTCCAGTTTCTGACTCTTGGCACCGGGCAGAAGGTTGCATCCTCCCGAATCTCCTTTGGTGCCTCCACCAGGTAGATGAGGTAGGCTGGGTATTTGTTCAGCCAACCTTTCCTCCATCTAGGTTGTGAATCTACTATCTTCTTTGATTGTTCTTCCTTTGTGATGTTGCCTTCGTAAAGAGCGACATACTGCTCCTCCTCTATTCTCTTTTTCGTCTTTAGCACTTCAAATTTCATCAAAGGGAAAGGCAGGCTGGGTTGCATCCACTGTTCATGGAGCACTTTTGTGTCTAGTCCCTGAAGTCTAATGGAGATTAGGAGTCTCCTCTCCCATTCCATTTCCGCCTTGGCACTCTCCTCTGCTGACTTTTCTATTTGGTCATGGAGCCTTTGTTGTTCTTCTTCAGAGATTCTTGAAGTCGAGGCCACCTCTTGAGCTGGGGCTGGATCTTCAATTGTGGTTGCCTCTCGAGTTTCTGGTAGCTCTATGGCTGCTCCACCTGATTCTTCTTGTGGTGTCTCTGTCTCTCTTCTTTGTTTCTCTTGTAGATCTTGGAGCTATTTGCGGAGGGCCTCATTCTTTGTCCGTAGTGTTTGATTTTCTAATGTGAGCCTCTCCTCTGCGGCCAATGATCCCTCCGCAATGTGCAACCTTTGCACTTGCTCTAATCTTAGCTCTCTTTGTAAGCTTCGGACCTGGTCTTCCAAAATTGGTACGATAGCTCCCTCTTGTTCGGTTCCTGCTCTGCTAGCTCTAGGGGTAGACCCGAGTCTAGTGATTGTTCTTTCTTGGAGCTCGACTCTTTCCCTTAGCACAATGAGCTCATCCTTAGCCGCCTCCAACTCATCCTCTATCCGCTCCCTTGCTTCCTCTGCACTTGTTACTTCTCTTGAAGCCTCGGCTAGCTGGAGTACCAAGCCGTCTCTCTCATTTTCCGCGTCATAGAGTGATGCTTTATGAATTTCAGATTCAGTCATAGCATTCTCTAAATTTCTCTGCAACTCTGCTTCCCTTTGTTTGGCTGTCTCAATCTCTACTTCCTTTGCCTTGGACCTTTCTTTTATCTTGCTGAGCAATTCATGCACCATGTGCATGTCTTTTTCATCATCATCTGTCAACTCTAAAGCTCTTTCCTCCACCACCTCCACTGGCTTTAGATCTTCTAGTACTTTCGGTTCGTCCAGTTTCTCTTCACTTTCTTTTTTACTCTTTGTCTTTTTCTCCGTCCCTTTCCGTTCATCTTGTTTTTGTAGGGTGATCCCATAAACTGCCTCAAGGGCCTCTTCTTCGGTGTATCCTATCTCTACCAGATCCTCATAATCATTTCTCTTTTGCTGAACTGGATCTATCTTCTTTTCTTTGGTCTCGGCTTCTGGCTTTTCCAAAACATCTGTGTCCACCTCTATTGTGGTCTCTTCCACAATTTTTTCCGTCTTCTTCGGACTTGGTAAATCAGTCATAGAGGGATGTTTGTCCTCAGCTTCCTTGGCTTTCCCCTTGTCGGCTTGCCCATCTTTCTCTTGAGGCTTAGTAGACTCATCTACTTTCCTTTTCCCCTTGTCGTCTTTTTTCAGCTCAGCTTTTAATTGCTGTACCTCCTCTTCAGTGTATGGCTCGACAGGTTGCTGCTCCAAAATAGCCTCTGACTCCTCATAAGCTTTAATATATTGATCGTATTGATCAATATGTGGCCTGGCCGAGCTAGTTTCGACTTTAGTGGGGTCTGGCACCCACTTTTCTTCAAAGTCACCCTTTAGAGCTCTTTCCGCTCTAAACTGCTCCACTAATCTTTCCATCCTTGCCGCTTTCTGACTTTTGGTTTTCTTGGGAGCAACCTTCTTCTTTACTTTCTTCTTAAGTGGCTCTTCCACATCCTCTTCAGGTTCTGAAACTACTTCTAGTTTCCGGCGTGCTCTTGTGGATGCCCTCTTGGGTACTTCGGGCTGTTCTTCCTCCTCGTTGGCTTCTCTAAGCCAATCATTCTGGGAGGGAGCCTTTGGCCACTGATCTCTAGATCCAATAGCTTCATAAATTATTCTTGTCAGAATTTCCGCTCCTCCTATGTATTTTGGCTTCTCGTTGTGCATGGCAATTACTTGCTCGTGGATGTGTTGAGCGTAATTCACCTCTTTTGGCATATTGGTCTGTAATTCCCATGTGATGGTGGTCGCAATGGCATGGGGTGGTGTCGTATACTTTTGCGGTCTTTTACTGCAAACATGAAGAAATTGGTTGTACAGTCGGCAAAGGGTTGCCGCTCTTGGGTCCGCCATATCTCCATAGGTCGCATTCTGTTTCTTGGGCCCATAGACCTCTATGGCCTCTCTTCTTTCCCTGACCGAGCTCCCTTTGTTGTGCAGCTTCAATGCGTCTGCAATTAGCTGTGGAGTGATCTGTACTTCTACCTTCTCTCCATCCATAGCTGTCAATGTGGCTTTTCCATCCTTCTGAATGGATGTTGCCAACTCGTACACTCTTCTTGTATCCACACCTGATGGTCTCGAGGTGAAGAAACTGTGCAAGTCTGCCCTTTCCAGGTACCTGCTGATGTCTTCTGACCTGCTATAATCTACCAATTCCTGTGGGATCATCGGTACATCCACCGCTTGCCCTTGAGGATCTCTGAAAGTCCCCTGGTAGATCTTTGTTCCCTCTTTCTCCAATACTGCTTCCTCCACCCAAGTTTTGGTTGGCCTGAGGGTTTCTGCTGGAATGTCAAAGGGTTCCGCTTTTGCAATAGCATCTTTGATTGTCGGTCTTTTTCTCTTCGTTGCCGATGACTTGATGGAATCCATGGATCCTGTAACTCCAATTTCAGAAGTTAGCGTCTTTTTAGTACTGAAAGTCGAAGTGAAGCTTTTAACTATCCAAATGACTTGAAAATTGAAACATGAGCTATTCAGGGCCTAAGGATGCAAGGTAGGTGAAAAAATATGCAAAATGGGCTCAAATTCATGTTGGAGACATCATACGCGTATGATGTCTTTTGTGTCAAAATGACTTCATATTGGTTGTGCTTGTAGCTGATAGTGTATACATGATTATCATATGCTTGGATTTGAGTTTGGATCCCATTTGGTCAAGTTTTGGCCAATTTAGTCCAGTTCCGGCTCTTGGTAAAATTTTGAAAGGGAATTGGATTTTATGATCCAAATTGGATAAAACTTGGTGGTTCACTTTCAAATGGCATGTAGATCACTTCTGTTTGGTGGTTGAAGCCCTGAGGTGCCAAAATCACATAGTGAGACATCATACGCGTATGATGTCTTTTAGTGTATTTTTGGACCAAATTTCTCTATAAGCTTGGATTTGGATTTAGATAGGCTTATTTAGTGGATTTATGAAGTTTGGATAGATTTTGGGCTAAAAATGGCTCTGGAGACATCATACGCGTATGATGTCTTTTTCATCAATTTTGCATGGGATTGGTTCTGTGGACTCCCCATGTACTAGTGAAGGACTGTCTCTACTCAAATCTTGGTTTGGACTTGAGTATGTTGGATTTGGGCCAAAAATAGGCTTTAGGTGAAGGATTTTCCCTCAATTGGGCTAATGGGGTGATCCTCTTGACCAAATGGTTCCAAATTTCATATGTAGCATGTATTAGATATATATAATGGATGTATGATGACAAATGAGCAGTTTTGGCTCTGTAAGTGCAAATAGACATCATACGCGTATGATGTCTTTTGTGTCAAAATGGTGCTTTTTGGTTCCAGATAGCTTGTAGATGTGTTTAACAACAATCCTACAAAGTTTCAATGAGTTTGGAGTTATTTTGACAAAATTAGGACCAAAAATCAATTTTATGGCCTACTTTGCGTCTTTTTGGTTTTCCTTGGGTTTTCTAACTCCAATTCTCATGATACTTGGTTCATAGGATGTGATTAACATGTGGAATGAGGCTATGCACTCAAATGTTGAAATGGATGTGAAATTCATGCTGTGAGACATCATACGCGTATGATGTCTTTTCTTGAAATGTTGGTCCTTTTGTGCAAAGAATGCTTTGTGCTAATGCCCTAAGCCCTGCTAACTAGTTTTCAACTTAAGAAGTCATCAATTTAGCTAAAAAGCCCCCTTATAGGCATTTCAGTCTCCGAAGTCATCTTTTTGCCGTGGAGTTGAATCTCTTCAACTTTTCTTCTCGAGAGTTGCATTTCCAGCTCATTGGATATGTTGTGAAGCCATCTATTTGGTTGAACTTGACTTTGGCTCCGCGTTCTCCATCTTTCTCCATTTGGCTGCCCGAAAGAGTCTTTTTCCACCATCGGTAAGTGAATCAGCTTTCTTTTGGGTTTTGCTTGCAAACATAAGTCATCAATAGTTACTTGAAGCTGCTTGTGAAGTTTCATTTCATTCGGTCGTCAATTTTAGCCGTTATGCCAAAATGACGCTTTGTGTGTCTGTCGTCGAATCGGTTGTTTTGACCCACTTTTGGTGGTCCAAACCTGGAGATACTCCATGGTTGCATTGCTCTCGATGTTGTTAAGCTTCCTGAGAAGTTTTGTGTCGTTTCGACAACTTTTTCCTGTTTGCCTCTTGCAGGCTCTGTTGACCTAGGGTTTTTCCAGTCGTTCTTTCTCGAGCTTTGAGTGTTAGAAACCCATCTTCTATACTAGGGTAACCCACCTATAAGTTCTTGCAAGGTTTGGTTAGGCGGTTGTGCCACTACCGCATTCCCCGTCTGCTCTTGTTCCTTGGTTTTGCTCAGTTTTTGCGACAAAAGTTAATGATAAGCATCAAAAGCTTATGGCAACAAGTCTACCTCTCATGTCTGGTGTCCTCTAAGCTCTCGTAGCAGTCGTAGAAGGCTGTAGAAGGTTGGATGCTCCTGTGTGCTCTTTGCTCTCTCCAAGTGGGTAATAGTGCAAATGAGCCTGTAAGTGAAGTCAAAAATACTTAACTTTGGACTTCCTGAATCACTTGTTACCAAATTTGACATGTGCTCCTATCTCGTCGTGAAATGCACTTTAGGATTTGAAATTTCTCAATTTGGACTCTGTTTGACCTTTTTCTGAGAAATCTGTCCACTTTGCCAAAATTCTGTCATTTCGGGCTTTCCGCAACTTTTCCCGAATTGTACTCAATTTTTACCATGGGTTGCCCTTGTCATTAGGATCATCACCATCTATTCTTTTCTTTTTTCTGATCTCGTTTCACCTGCTTTTTTATTTTTCTTTTACTTTTATCAAGAAAATCATAAAAAATAAAGAAAAATAGCAAATTGAAGCCAAAAAATTCCAAACATACACAATAAATAGCTGGTAACCCTGTGTATATGAATATACACTTATTTGTGATTTCTAAACTTGGATTACCACTTTTTTCCACTTTTTAGCTCCAAAAACACTCTTATTTAGTGATATTTACACGTCTAGAGACCCAAATTCATCATTTGATCTCTTCTTGTTGCAAAACAAGGTATATAAGGGCATAAATATTATCAATATCCGCAATCAAACATAAAAATTGCGAAATCATGTAAGACATTGCCCTTGTCATATAATTTTTGTTTTTCTTTGTTTTTGTCGCTTGTAGCTGCTTTGTAGCTCCTGTATACCTGTATACCTCCCCCCCTCCTAGTCTGAGTCCTCCTAGATGACTATGAAGTGTCTGTGGGCGAAGCATTGTAGTTGTTTTGGTCATAAGTTCCCAATGCAATTGTAGAGCGATGATACAATAGTCTTTCCAATAAAGCTGCTCTTTGTTTGATTGAAGGATTGGTGGTCGGGTTTTGGGTTGGTTTTGGCACTTCGATAGTAGAATCTTTCAAAGCGAGCTTGTTTTTGTGTGGGCTCTTCTTGGTGGGAGGCCACAACTTTTCTCTTCATTTCTTCTCTATGAGCTCTCTTTTCCTCGTTATCAGAGCTCTCACTGCTGTGCCGTTCCGGCGAGCTGTCAGAGATGATTCTTCATCTAATTTATAAGATCTCTTTCCTGACCTTGTAGCTCTTGGAGAGGATTGTGCTGCCAATATCCATGTATTTTGATCAGGAGCAGGTGGTAAATTGTCAGCCATGCCAATGGCATGGTATGCTATCCTCGTCAAGACTTCTGGTGCACCCAAGTAGGTGATTTTTCCTTCTTTCTTGGTGCCCTTCAAGGTGGTCAAGACATACTGCGCGTGGTCCACTGGTTGTCTAGTTGTTGACTTTAGAACTTGGGTAAATGTGGTGGCAACCGCGTGATTTGGCGTGGTGTACAGTGGTGGCCTTTTTGCCAAGAAGTGGAAGTGCTGATGGTACAATCTGGCTGGCTCTTCCACCTATTTGTGAATCAAATCTACGAAGGTAGCTGTGGTTGTCTCTTTGGTAAAGGTTCCTGCTGTTTTCCTGTCTCTTACTCTCATGGTCATTCCTTCTATAGGCAGTCTGAGTTCCTTTTCCACTATATCTTTAGTGATGACCATTTCGACCTTGTTTCCCTGAATGTTAGATATCTGTGCGGTTCTATCTCCTTTAATTAGATAAAAGCTCGTAAGATTTTTGAAAAACCAATCCGCAAGGCTTGTGTTCGTAGAAGCCTCTGAATCCAAGCCTGCGGGTTGGGTTCTTTGGTCTCTGGCTTGGCGGCAACATCATATACTTCTTTGGGTAGGAGTTGCAACTCCACCTGATGCCCCTCTTTACTCTTGAATCTGTCGGTAAAGACTGCAGTGTGATGCTCTTCTAGCTGTTCTCTGGAGAGGTATGCTACCTTGGCTGCTTTGACTGAATGTTGAGCCAGCAGAGGATCACACCCACATTTTTGCTCACACTCATCATTTTGTAACCATTGATTGTAATAAATGTCTTTCCGACATTAATTTTGATTTGAGCCATTCATTAAGTAACGGGACTCAATTGAGTTTCCAGCTTGTAATCCCGAAGTAATTTCACTTGCTGATGTAATTAGTTAGAGATGTTCTCACCTCCAAGGCTGAGGTATATAAGCCAAAGTTTTTGTAACCTAAAGGAGGCAAATTATTAATCAAAGTGAGTTTTTGAGCGCTGTGACTGTTTCTGAGAGAGAGAGAGAGAGAGAGAGAGAGAGAGAGAGAGAGAGAGAGAGAGAGAGAGAGAGAGAGAGAGAGAGAGAGAGAGAGAGAGAGAGAGAGAGAGAGAGAGAGAGAGAGTGAGAGTCTTATCTACTTACTAAGTGAGCTACGGAGCCGCCATTGGAGAAGCGACACCGCCATTGTGTTAGCAACGACGAGAGCTATGCACAGATACCAAGAGTGCGCGCTATCGACTTCTATGTGTGGTAAGTTCCTACGAGCTTCGGTGTGAGTTTAAATACAAGCTATGTCCAAATCTTGTGTCATTTCTATGTTTTGAAGTTATGTCGGTCCTCTTTCATACATATTTTTAGGCAAAGTCTCACTGTCTACTATGGTTGATTGGTGCCGGCTTTGCTACCCCCAGAATACATACATGTTCTTGCAGGGTTAATGGTCATACCTATCGAATCTGGTGTAGTAAGAGCTACCGAGGTATCATAGCGGGTAGAAACAAAGCGAAAAACCCTATGATTTTGTGTGTGTGTGTGTGTGTGTGTGTGTGAATGAAAATGATCTTATGTTTCCCCATTTGGCTGTATGTTCCCAATTTACCCGGAATGCCCCATTCATACTTACCTCCATTGATCCTATCTTGTTGTTCATATCACTTGCAGTTCAAACCATTCTTCATTTTTATATTTGGTCGGTCAATGGACTTCAATCTACAGTTTTGATCCTTTAGAAGTTGGCTCAAAATCTATCGTGTGCCGAATCTTTCCATATTTGCCATGTTCAAAGCCCTTGCTTTGAAGTTTTGGCGTTTGCTTTCAAAAGTCAATCTCGACTTTCTTGGCTTGACTTATCAAATTTTGTTGATTATTTATTGTTTTTAGCTTTTTAATAAAGGAAAATTAGTTATAATAATTATTACTTGGCCAAAATTTTACCAAAATTAGTGTAATCTCTCATACATACATATTCTTAACCTAGCATTTGGATGTGTCAATATGGCTCATGATTATGCCTACTAACCGTTATAAGGATCTGAAAAATTGTTAAAGGAAAAGAAAAGAAAAGAAATGATGATAATATATACAAAATGACGATCAAATGATGATCTTGCTGCATTTTCCCCTAGAGTGAGTCGTCCCAGACGAACATGTGTCAAAGTGCATGGGACAAAGTATGTGTCATGCATAGCCGTATATTGTGTCTCTATTATGCGAATTGAGGATATGCATGTGGTAACAAAATGCTGTGCAAGATATGGATTCTGAACAATAAGTTCAATGGTTTTTGATGGTGAGGTTATGTTGAAGCTACCTGGTCCGAATAGAAGTACTTGTAGAAGATGAGCCCGTTGTTTGACAGGAAGTTGTGACCTTGCCTTGTCTTGTGATTGAGGGATCTGTTTGGTCGCCACCAAAATTTCTTGGATGTGGTCTTCATGGCTGAGGCATCCAATGAGCGATGCAATTTTGGTTTTCATATCCACTTGACTTCTTTTGGTTGTCAATGTTGAGATTGGATTGGCCTAGGTTGCTTGACAAAAGCCTTGGGTGGTGTGTCGAGGTCGGGTTTCTGTTGATGCACCGTGGGTGGGCTTGTATTGCCATGTCATTTGGGTATCCATAATTTCTTCGGATTGGTTTGCATGATGGATTTTTTAACCTAGATTTTATTGACCACCATTGGAGAACATCACTGGATTGGATCAGGTGTTGATTGGAGAGATTCCCATATACTCTATTGGTACAAAGGGTGTGGCAAAAGATTGGTCATCTTGCCTGAGCTGCAAAGTATTATCATGCCAATCTGGTGTGGCTTGATAAGAACGCATCCACGACACTCCCAGAATAATTGCTTTATTAAGATCCTTATCCTCTACCACATGAAACTGATGAGGATAAACTGCTCCATCAACAGTTATTGGTAAATTTACATATCCCAGACTGTCCGTTGTGCCTTTGTTTTCCACTTTGAGCCCTATAGTATTTGGCGTTAGAGGTTTCTTTGTTAGTTTCGTGAAAGTGGAGTAGTTAACAACATTTTCTCTTCTCGCAATGTCCACTAATGCACGCTCGATGGTGCCATTGGCAAGTTGCAGCATAATGCGTAAATCCATGCCACCTAACCATGTAGCCTCCGTTTGTATGGATTCTATGGGAGGGAAGTTGATACAATTGTTCTGTTGGGACTTTCTTTGAAGTTTTGCCTGTTCTTTTCGCTTTAGTATTCTGATTTTGGCTTCTTGTTGTGCCTGTTTCCGAATGTCATGGGCTCGACTTTTGTGTTGTTCTGCGGCATGTATTGTTTGGAGTTCCTCTGGTGTCAACGAAAGAAGATATTTCTTTAATCTGCAGCCACTCATCCAATTAGGCATCTCCTCTCCTGCCAATGTTGCAAGCTTGATGGTGCCACTTTGTGATATATCATGTATTACAAAAGGCCCCATCCCTCACTTTTTGAGTTTTTTGGAGTGTTGTTTAAGGGTATACACTAAAACATAATCCCCTTTTTGGAACTCTTTGCTAATCACATGTTGATCATGGAAAGCTTTCATTTGTCTTTTCTAAGCATATCACTCCTACTGCTCTTACTCTGGTTTCATCCAATTGCTCCAGGGTGTCTAGTCTCTCCGACAGCTCGTGTCCTATCCATCCTAATTGTGTTGTGACTCGTAGTGTTTTAATTAAGAATTCCATGGGTAGAATTACATTAATCCCAAACACAAGGTTAAAACGAGTCGTCCCGATGGAAGTTTTAAAAGCTACTCTGTAAGCCCATAATGCAGTGTGTAGCTTTTGGTCCCAATCATTTCTTGAATCACTAACTATTTTGGTGAGCACCGTGCATAAGATTTTGTTGGTTCTCTCGGCTTATCCGTTAGCTTGTGGGTGATAGGGTGTTGATTTGCGATGGATCACCATGAAATTGTCAAGTAATCTTTCATTAACGTTGTTCAGAAAGTGTATTTCCCTATCACTCACTATTTCAATGGGTAGACCATCTCTGGTAAAGGTATGTTCAAAAAGGAATTGAGCCGTAGTTCGTGCATTGGTTTTTTGTGTTGTCTTTGCTTTCACCCATTTAGTCATGTAATCTATTGCTACTATGATGTATTGTGCATGCGACCTATATGCAAGAGGTATGATGGGCCCAATAAAGTCGATGCCCATTTGGCAAAAGCGTGTACTTCCATCATTGGCCGTAATGGCATTTCATCTCTCAATAGGGGTGGTTTTGTGCGTTGACATTCATCACATTGTTTGACATAGGTCTCTACATCAAAAAACAGGGTTGGCCACCATATGCCTAAGTGAAGTACTAGCTTTATCGTTTTATCAACAGAGAAATGTTCCCTGACTGGTCCGAGTGTGCTTGTTCTAGGGTAACGTAATATTCTCTTTCCATAGCACACAATCATAGTTGTTCATCCTTTCCCTGCCTATACAGCTGTTTTGCGATTAGCAGATAATGTTTTGCTTTTTCTTCTACAGTTCTCATTCTTGCCTTGCCCCATCCCTCTAGGAAGGTTTTGTTTGTTAAGTACTCAGTTATGCGAGTACTCCATTTGGGTGCTTGTGCTACTCAAAACAGGGTAACATGTTCCACTGGAGGTTGTTTGTATAGATATCACATGATTTTACATAAGTATGGACGTTGTGTTCCGTGTTTTGTCAGTAGACTCTGTGGGACGCATGTCTAACCTTACCATCCTATCTTATTGCAGTATTAGCGAGAACCACGATTAAATTGTCAATCCATGGGATGAAGCTGACTTGACTAGTGCATAGAGGCTACAAGAGGGTGTCAATCTCTCAGAAAACAACTAACAACTTGCATCTAACTCAAGCTACACTCAAGTGATTGAAATCACCAAAAGCCAATTGCTCATCGACAAACAAATCACATCCATTACAGCATCAAATGACATCTAGACGTAATGAAACTTTTAGGACATGTTTATAAGATCTAATCACACATGCTTATGGACTCAAACCCCACTTTAGGTCAAGTTCCAAACTTGCGATTATTACTAGTAGTGGATTTTTGACCTAGTCGTTTTTGACCTAGAATGCATCTACATGCTTAGCAATGATGCCCCATACCCCGCCTATGCTTAGTTTTTTATTTGAAAGTGTAAACTCCTAGTTATGATGAAATTAGGCCGCGGGTCAGCGATGCCAAAGCTACAAAATAATGTGATGTGTTTACGTCAAAATGTAGAGCTCTTACCTGCGGTTGCAATGCAACAAAGCAATTGCAATGTGACAACCGGGGAGGGAGTAGGAAGTGCGGGAAGGAGAGGAGTGAGCATCGTTAGCTCAAGCTGTGTATTTCATTATCAAAAACTTAATAAATAATCTTTGCAAAGCTAGCTTTTATACCGTACCCAAGGTCTAAAATTTGTAATGTCAGGCGCCCAAGACCTTTGAGGCTCCACACTTATTGTATCTGCAACCCAGGTACACTAAGTGTCCACCACTTGTAAGTTAATAGACTTCGACTCTTATGCTCATCACATCCAGCATGAGCGACATGACTTTAGATATGCTCAACTCTTCCAGCTTGAGCGTAAGCCTAATAACTACGACTCTTAGCACAGAGTTTAATATGACTTGAAGCTTTGAAACTAATGCTTTGCTCATTTTATGGCTCAGTAGTCCGACTCTGACTATGCCAAAGAGTGTTTTTTGCACCCTGGCGACTTGACTTTTTACATTCTTGTGGTTACTACAAACATTTCTTCAAGTAAAAGTAAGATTGAATCCTCAAAAAGAGGATTAGTAAAGGACCAAGTTGGCATTAAAGGTTTCTTTTGCCATACCTGTTTTATCATCTTCGAGTCTGCATTGCGTCGATTAGGTTGTCCTTCTTTGACTGTGAAGACTCCATTATCTGTTTGATTCTCCAATTAGGCCTGCTGATAGGAGTCTTTGATGTTGTTGTAGGCCTGTGTTCACTATCGGAATTTGTCTTTTGACTAGGAGCATTGGAAGACTTAGGAATCCAGACCTCTTGATGAACTTTGTATCTTCTTTGTTGACTTTGTTTTGCTCTAGGGCTTGCTGAGCTCTTGAGATCTTCATGTAGGTCTGGTGCACTTGCAGTTGGCTTATGGTTGACTGGTAGACAAATCTTTGTATACCCTGTATAGAATCCTTGTCTAAGAGGAACATTCTTTGAGATCTATCTCTGTTTTGTATCCTCTTGAGACTTGTGGTAGACTTTAGCATCTTTGAATGTCGTTTTTTTGTATACCTAATGCTTAGGTATCCTAGGATATTGTCGTGGTTGATACCTTGTGGGCCTTTTGTCTTGGGAGGGACTTGACAGTACTTCATATGCCCTAACCTGTGGTTTTGGTACCCATATCTGTCTGTTACCTCTATAATACTCTTGTTCTTTTAAGCTCCATTGTGATGTTATCCATCCCATGTGTTTGTCTTCATGTGTTGATTTCCCGTCCTTAATCCAAACTGGATCATTGACTTTAACTAAACTACTCGAAACAAACACTTGCTTGACTTTCCTTTGCTTTCTTGAGTACTTTGACTAATATATCTTTGCTTTTCCGGGTGTCTCCTTAGAGGGTTCAACTGGGTCAGCATTTGACTCGAAGTTATGAAAGCCTAATTTGCTTGAAGAGGCATATGATTTCACACCTTCTTTGTCAGTCGGTGGAGGTTCCACTTTGGCCTTACCTTTTTTTGCAAGACTAGTCTTTGACTCTTGTGACTTTTACAACTCTGAATCTAGCATTAACGGTACCTGTAAATGTTGTTGGCTACCTCTTGGAGAAGAAAGTAAAAGCATTTTATCTTCTTTGTAGGCCTTGTGTTGATCTAACCGCTGATGTCCAAGGATGACATTTGCAAGTATTTCCTTTGAAGGCTTCACCTGAAACTTTACCTGTTCTTCATAATTTTGGATGCTAAGGGTAGCAACCATTTCTTTTTGACTTGTAGCCTTACCCATGATTTCTCTATTATCTAGCTTGCCCTGAGTAATATCTAGAATGCTCTGGATGTTTTCTGCAACCATATTGCACTTTGCTTCTTTATCCTATAGAGCATTGCATCTGACACTTGCTCCTTTTGTAATGCTAAGAACTACAACTATTCTCATTGTTGGTTCTATTGAAGATTTATGTCCTGCTCTTTCCATGTCTCATCTTGATCTATTTGTGTCTCTATGGAGGGTGGTTTGAGGCTTTGTGTTCCAATCTGACTTGCATCAACTGATTCAGCTAGCAATGTTTGAATCTTTGGACTTCCTATTGCTTCTTGGTTATCTGCAATTTCATTCTTCTTAACTTCTGGCTTTGGTGGCATTCTCTGCTCAATAGCTATTGTGGTTGCCCTTTGCTTTGTTTGATTTGCATTTCTTGCCTCATTTGCTTTAAGCTCTTTTGAAGTTTTGTTCGATGAAGATGTATCATATTCAATAAGATCTTCCATTTGAATTGTGCTTGAGGACTTTGTGTTGTCGTTTGCGGGTGACCATTGTTGGTCTTCATTCTTGGCCGTCTGTGATGACTCCTTCATGTTTGAATTCTATATCTCTGACATCTTCTGAGCCATTGGCATTCCCATTGTGATGTCTTCTAGCATATCTTTAGCTGTGATCACGCGGAATTGAGCTTGATGTTTTGTAAACTTACTTCAATGGTGGTGGAGATGATTCCCCAGCATTTTGCTCTATTGTCTCTAGATATGCTCACAAATTCAGGAGCATCTTCCAACTGTGGTTGGCCACATCTTTTCCAAGTGCAAAAAGACATGAGGTTTTTGTCTAACTGGAAATCTAGCTTTACTTTGCTTGAGAGTTTTTCTTTGTTTTCACCAACAATGTTCACTTTGTCTTCTCAGGATTTCTTTTTGTATTGATTGATTCTATTGTGGCAATGTCCTTGGGTTGAGCTTTTTCTACATTGGCTTTGTCTTGATCACTACTTTCGTTGATGCTAGCTCGTTTTGTTGTAATATTGCACCTTTTTCTTGCAAATGTTGAGCACTGTGTGCCTGCATTTGATTAACTTTTGATCTTAGAAGATGCACTGTACTTTTTAGCAGAATCTGTCTCTTTGGAGGAGATTTTGGTGGTGACCTTTGTGTAGCCTTCTGGACTTTAGCTTTAATTGATTTTTCCTTCTCCATCACTTGTTCTGGCATCTTGAGGCTTTGCATCATCTTCAAATAGTCCTTGACTTCAGGTTTAGCATCCATAGGGGCTTATAAAAGGTCATGAACCTGCTGAGAATCATTGTCATTTGCATCTCGATGTGAATATGCGAGCTTGGTCTCATGCAATTGCTTGAACACTATGGGATTTGTCCACTTTTGGCCTTGACTTGTGGAGATCAACTGAATTTTTTGTCCCTGATTATTTTCGTAGAAGAATTTATTTGCAAATTTTGATGGGATCTGGGTCAGTGGAAAACTTCCAGCCACCATATGATCTTTCAATGCTTTTTGCTTTGAAGGGGTCTTCTGGCTAGAAGTTCTTGGGCTTCCAACTGGTGTAGCATTTTTTGGTACTAGATCTGAGCTTGATAGATTTGCAGCTTCCCCCCTTCCTAAGTTGATCACTAAAGTCTTCTCCACTATGAGAATTTGAAATTTTTTGGTTTTGGTTTAGTCTCACCTTTTGGGACTGTGAAGGCACACTTTGGGTAGCATTGTTGATGTTTGGCATCTGTAAACCTTCTACATAGTTTCCTATGTATCTTCATGAAACATGACAAATTATTCCCCAAGTCAAGCTGTAGATAGCATTATCTTTGCCCTGATATTGCCTATCCCATGGGTATCCTATGATATGAGATTCTATGGTTTCAGGACCCAAGGCATCATAGATGCTAGACTCTCGTCTATATCTACAACTATTTTGGTCAAAGTATATGTCCGTTTGGTCACAACATCGAAGCTTGATATGAGGAGAGTTTAACTCTGAACAGATTTCTGGATTCACTCGGGTAATATCCTTTAGCTCTAGAGAGGATGGGTTATAATAGATTCTTTCCTCTGAAATGAACCATCCTTTCTGATCTATCACCGGATGCACTTCTATAGTTGGTATGTGGGCCGTTCAAACACTGGTTGATCCTTTTTGTACAGTTTCCCTTTTTGGTCTACATAGTGTGCATATGAATTATGGGTACCATACAAAGCTAACATCATTATGTTTGATGTGTCTCTTAGACTCTTGAATGAGTGCACACTTGTGACAGTGGACGCAAAATCATCTGCAAACCTAACATTCTTTTCAACCTTCGGTGATATCTGGACACCTTTACCAAATTCATGCAAGAACTTAATGTTCAAAGAATCAATTTAAGCTTTTAGGTGCCTATGCATCTTTGTGCTGATTTTCAATTTGCAGTGCTTTTATTGGTGCTTCTAATGTGGTAATGTAGAATAATTTGATTGCATTAAAAGTGACAAGTTAAATGCACTTACATCGAGATTTGCATTTTCAATTTTCTCTGTACCTTGCTTGGCAGTTGTTGTGTCCCTATTGTTTGGGTTTCTTGGACAATCTTCAAAAAAATGTCCAACTTTTCATCCACAATCCGAGCAATACGCCATGACTGGTGGTATTTCATTTGGTTCTGTCATGTCAAGCTCTAGTTGAGAAGTTTCTGCTTCTATGTTGGCCAAGTTGTCAGCATCTTCTTTTAGAACACTAAGCATCAAGTTGTAGAATGCTCCATCTTGACCTTTGTATCGTCTTTGGCCCGGTTCTCCAATTAGACTGGCTTTAATTGGTTGTTTGTTGGATCTTCCAATTCTGGTTCTCGATTATAGATCTGACCACTGTAGTCCATGTACAATGACCCTGATTGCATATGCACTAACTGTATGTTTTGCTGGCTTGTGCATATTTTTGGATAAACACTTGGGTTGACTATCTGAACTTCTATTTGCACGTCATCTTTGAGCTTGCAATACTTGGCTCCGTTGAAGTCTGTGAACATTTGGGAGTTCTTTGAATCTGGTTTTACTTTGATCAATAGGATCTTGGCTCCTGTGTTGCTTTTGCTATTCATCAAGTATCTATGGCCTTTTGAATCTATATACAAGACTTTATCTCCATTGTAGACATAAAGCTATAAAATCTGCTCTGTTGCACTTGTACTTGTGTTACCCTTGCTACTGGCTTGCTCTGCTATACTTGAACTTTCAGCTCGAGATGAGTCCATGTCGGCTAATTCTGTAAAAATTGTCTTTTAGCAAATTTTGGTATTGATTAGCAAAAAAATTTCTTGCTCGGGTTTGATAAGACTGCTTTTGCCAAAGTACCTTTGGCAGTTGATTTCTCTTAGAATCACAAGAGTTGATTAATTCTAGCTTGAAAGTGTCAGAATTGATTGCAGCCTTTGAAATGATGAAAATCTAGGCCTTGAATAACCTAACCTGCAGATTAGATTGTTATCCATTTTTTCCACTTGACTTGAACTCAGCTCTTGTCAAGCTCCCAATTCTTTGCCTGCAACCTGGTTCTTCAATCTGAGCTAAGTGAGTCAACAAATGAGATTTCCAAATTCTATCCTTGCAAGGAGCTAAAGGACTAATCTGCAACTTGAAACTGAGTTAGCATGTACCAATTTGGATCCGATGGAACCCAAAATTGACCCGTGGCCTTGTATTATGTTGTCTAGCATTGTACAAGCTCAAAAGTCTAAAATCTTGTTTTTGGGCCTCAAAAATAAATAATTTCGATTATTTACTTTTCTCATTTTCTACACTTTTTAGGCTTGTTTTGCCAAGTAATTACCTTCTTGTGTTCTCTGGACAAGTTTGGTTGAGTTTGATCAAGATTTGTCCAAGTTATCAACTGTTTAGTGTCTGCAGACTCTGATTCCAAGAATCTGGCGTAAGTCTCAATTTTGTGATCCAAATTTCATCAAATTTGATTTTTGAAGTCTACTTGATGTGCTTGACCCTGTGGTATATTCACTTGTGCAAAATTTCTCAATTCTGAAGCAAACGTAAATAATCGCGATTATTTACTTCTGAAACTTTTTTGCAACTTTTTGCCAAAATGTTGATACAAACTGGTTAAACAACTCAAGTTAAGCTCCCTATCCAAGTTTTCACCAAGTTTGGATAATCCCTGTTCAAATGGTCAATACTTTTCTGTCCGCAGATTGACTTTACAAATTTGGCCATAATTTTCATTTAAGAGATCCAAATCTTTCCAAATTTGATATGAGTGCTCAATATAACATGACAAAACTGGTGGTATGCTTAGTTGGCCAAAAAAGTAGAAAAATATGGCAAAAGTAAATAATCATGATTATTTACTTTTGGTAAATTTTTGCATACTTTTGGTCAACTGAGCATGTACACTTGTTTAACACATCAATATAAGCCTATGAATCAAGTTTCACTGAATTTGAACAAGATTTACCAAGTCACACTCAAGTTCTCGACATTCAGTACAGATTTCAATTTTTATCAAGGTTTGGGTCTATTTTGTGATTCAAACTCTATGAGCCTTTACAAAAGATGTTTGCAATCATGCTTAGAGTCTCTGGCATCAACCTTGGTCATTTTTGTACCAAAAGTAAATGATCGTGATTATTTACTTTTGACCTAAAATGAACATTTTTTACACTTTTTTCAATACTCAGTCTTTTACTGACATGTTTTAAGCCTTTGAGTCAAGTTTCACCAAATTTGAAGAAAATTTATTCAAGTTATCAATAGTTTTGTGTCTGTAGACTCAGTTTGCAAGAATCTGGTTTAAGTCTGAATTTTGTGATCCAAATTTCATCAAGATTGATTCGTGTGGTCTACTCGGTATGCTTGACCTTGTGGTATACTCAAATATGCAAAATTGTCAATTTTTGAAGCAGATGTAAATAATCGTGATTATTTACTTCAACTAAATTTCTGCAAGTTTTTTGTCCCAATCTTGACACAGATCTGTTAAGCACCTCAACTTGAGGTCTCTAGCCAAGTTTCATCAAGTTTGGACAATTTTTTGTCAAATGGTTATCAATTTTTTGTCCGCAGACTAACATTGCAAATTGGTCACAATTTTCACTCCAATGATCCAAATCTTACCGAATTTGGTTTGTGGGCTTATTACAACATGGTAAAACTAGTGGTATGCTAACTTGGTTAAAAAAGTTGAAAAATGGGACAGATGTAAATAATCATGATTATTTACAACTTGCAACTTTTTGCATCTTTTTGGTAAAGTGATCATGTACACATGTTTATCATATCAATATAAGCCTATGAATCAAATTTCATCAAGTTTGGACAAATTTTATCCGCAATTTACACTCAAGTTTCAAAAAGTCAGTACAAACTTTAGTTTTTACCCAGTTTTTTGCCAGTTTGGTGATCCAAATCTTTTGTGCCTTTACAATAGTTGTTTGTACACATGTAATGAGTCACTGGTATGAACCTTGGTCAAAGTAAACAATCGTGATTCTTTACTTTGACCCAAAATGAACACTTTTTTGAACTTTTTCACCGGACAATCTTTTCATGATCTACTTTGAGCCTATGAATCAACTCAAAACTTAATTTGGCCTAAAATGTCATGAAAAAGTAAATAATATGAGTCTTGGTCAACTGTTGAAATTTTTACCTCAAGGTGTCCTTGAGCTTACCCACACTGGTTCATACAATTTTTAGGCTTACTTTCTAGTTGGATTAAGTGGTTTGGAGTCTTTTCGTGCTATTTCTAGCCATAGACCTAAAACTCTGCAACTTCACATAAACAACTCACAGATGACATTTGGAGTAAGAAATATTCTGAGATCCCACCTCGGATTCTACTTACCCTTCCTAGGTTCTACTGCAATTGGGTTGTGGAAAGTGTCCACAAACACTCGTTTTTTTGTTTTTTACGCTTTTCAGAGCCTTGATCTTAAGACTTGTCTCGCCTTTCAATCATTCTTCAAATCCTAATCTAAATCTATAATCCTACAATCCTAAAGGCACTCAGCAAGTACGATTACTTCCAAGCTACCTCTACACAGCAAAAGACGACAATCTTAAGCTATGCGGTTTCTAAAAAAACGTTTAACTCTAAGTGAACCTAGAGGAATTTAATGGAAAACTACACAAGACGCTCATGTTTTTCTCTAGTTTAGGTCTCTTCGATCCCTGGAAGCAGCGCCAAATGTGGGACGCATGTCTAACCTCACCATCATATCTTATTGCAGTATTAGCGAGAGCCACGATTAAATTGTCAATCCATGGGATGAAGCTGACTTGACTAGTGCATAGAGGCTACAAGATGGTGTCAATCTCGCGGAAAACAACCAACAACTTGCATATAACTCAAGCTACACTCAAGTGACTAAAATCAACAAAAGACAATCGCTCAGCGGGGCAAACAAATCATATCCATTACAGCATCAAATGACATCCAAACGTAACGAAACTTCTAAGACATGTTTATAAGACCTAAGCACACATGCTTATGGTCTCAACCCCACTTTAGGTCAAGTTCCAAAATCGTGATTATTAACAATAGTGGATTTTTGACCTAGTTATTTTCGACCCAGAATGCATCTAAATGCTTAGCAATGATGCCCCAATACCCCGTCTATGCTTAGTTTTTGATTTGAAAGTGTATATTCCTAGTTATGATGAAATTAGGCCGTGGGTCGACGACGCCAAAAGCTACGAAATATTGTGATGTGTTTACATCAATGCGTAGAGCTCTCACCTACGGTTGCAATGCAACAAACACGATTACAATGTGACAACCGGGGAGGGAGTAGGAAGAGCGAGAAGGAGAGGAGTGAGCGCCGTTAGCTCACGCTGTGTATTTCATTATCAAGAACTTAATAATAAACTTTACAAAATTGGTTTTTATGCCTTAGCCAAGGTCTAAAATGTGTAATGTTCGACGCCCAAGACCTTTGAGGCTCCACACTTATTGTATCTGCAACCTAGGTACACTAAGTGACCTATGCTTTACATCTTGGAACTCTTATTGATCCCGTAACACGTTACAATTATCACAATGGCTAAATAAATCAAGAAATTACAATACATGGCCATTTTGGAAAAATGTGAAAAATGTGTAACTCCAATCTTTATTGCTTCTTTGTATTCATCCTCGATGTGCATTCATAAGGCTTTGATCTTTAGCAGCTCTTGTTAACTAACATCGGCTCAGTTAACAGACTCCTAGTTTCTTTAGCCTTTGTCATGTTTGCGTTTCCCCATTGTGAAACCCCGTATGTTGTATATGAGCCTGTTTGAGGTAGTATTTGTATTCTTCTGCCTCTACACATAGTTTCAAAATCCCATCCTTACCGTGCTTGTACAATTGTCCTGCTAAAAGCTGGAGATTTCTTGTTCGATGTATTATTGACGGTTGTCTTTCCACATGCAATGATCTGATTATGAGTAGAGGGATGACCTCTTCACTCCACCTCGGAGCCATTTCAATGTTAAACATATATGAATCTGGAAGATCATCATCAATACCTTCAGGTGCTTCCCCATGGAACAATCTCAAAAGATGATCTACTCGTGTGTTTGTAGTCCCTTTTTTTACGACTACTGTGAAATCAAACTCACGCAATACTATAAACCAACGAACAATCCTTCCAGTGTTGCAAGGTTTGTTTACCAGATACAATAGTGCTTGGTGATTTACAAAGAACACGAACTTGTTTGCAAGAAGGTAGTGTCTAAAATTTTTGACATCATATATCATTCCTAGACCTTCTCTTTCCGTAATGGTATAATTTTTCGCCACGTTGTTCAACTGCCGACTAGAGTAGCAAATGGGAAAATCCATTTTCTTATCTCCTGGTGGCTGGGCTAATATGCATCCTATGGCATAGGCTGATGCGTCAACATGAACGTGAAAGATCTTGCTCCAGTCAGGGGCTTGCAAAATTGGAGCAAAAATTAGTTGCTGCTTCAATTTTTGAAAAGTCTGCTTGCATTCTTCTGTCCATTCAAACTTAGCAATGAAGGCATACAATGGCTTAGCTATTACAGCATACATGTATATGAAGCACCTGTAGTACCCACAATGTCCCATAAATGCCTGCACTTCTTTCATTTTTGTTGGTCTCAATAGTGCGGCAATTATTTGTATCTTTTCTTGATCAGTGGAAATGCCGTTTTTGGACACAATGTGGTCCAAAATTTTACCTTGTCTTACCATGAAGACACATTTTTTAGGGTTTAAGCAAATATAATAAGTTCTGCACTTTTTGAAGACTTTCCCTAGATGCGTTATGTGATCACTTCTCAGGTGACAATGAACACAAAGATCATCCATGTATATCTCTAAAAATTGACTGAGATATTCCTTGAATGCATGACTCATTAGTCTCTGAAAAGTGGCATGTACATTGGTCAAGCCGAAAGGCATTACCCTATATGCAAATATACCCCACTCTGTTGCAAAAGCTGTCTTATGCTAATCTTTTGCTTTGATGGTTAACCGGTTGTAGCCGAAGAACCCATCTAAAAAACTATAGGCCTCTTTTTCCGCTACTCTCTCAATAACATGATCCGTTATTGGTAGTTGATAGTTTTCCTTGATGGTGGCAGCATTTACCTGTTTGAGGTTTACATAGACATGCAATTTGCCTTTTTTTTTGGGCACTACCATAATCGGGGATACCAATCGGTGTGTTCAATCTCGTAGATAAACTCCACATCCTTCAGTTTGTCTATGTCTTCCTTAATTTTCTTGGCAAAAGTCTCATTGTATGTGTAAGGACATTGTCTACGTGGTCTGGCATCACTTTTAAGGGGTATCGTGTGCTGACAGATCTCTAGATCTATCCCCTTTAGGTCTTTGTATGACCAAGCAAAAACATCTTTATACCGTCTGAGTGTATCTATCAGAAGGCGCTCTTCTTCTTTGGTGAGGTCCATGGCAATGTATGCGGTTTAGGTTCCTCACCTGGCTCTACTAAGTTGACGTATTTCGCTTTTTCTGGTCCATCTGTAAGGTTTCCAGTTTTTAAAACCTTAAAGATTGTATAAAGCTTAATCAAACTGATATGATTATTGAAAAAGAAATGTAGAATTGTCCGACCGTGGCAAATATTGGTATTTTTGGAATCTTAAACAGAGCAAACCCCATGCTAGAAATTTTTAGAATAGAATTTCGATAAAATTTGGAGAAATTACGGGCTCTGAAAGATTACACTATGAATTTAATTAGTTAAGTAAAATTGGATGTTTCAGTAATTATTATTAACAAAGACTTTCTTATCCTAAGGTTCTAAAAATTATTGATATTTCCAATTTTCATCATTAAAAAGTCAGTGAAAATAGTAAAAATCGATTCTAGAAGCTGAGGGGGGTTGTGTGGGGTAATGATGAACTCTCCCACACTAGATTTAGCAGCAGGGGGCATTTTTTTTGACCTGCAGGGCTGCTTGGGATGCAAGTTACTGCCATTTTCCAGCCTTCGAGTGCCCAGAAACCTATAAATATGACCCTTGCTTCACAATTTCAGATAGATTCGGAGCCTTGACACACTCTCTCTCATCTAGAGAGACCGCTACACAAAAATCACTAGAGATCAAGCTCTAGTTGATTAAATTAAACGGTAATTAGCCTAATCCTTCTTAATTAGCAAGGCTAGATTAATCTATTTTCTTAATAAATTAAAGATTAAGCCTATGTATACTCATAAATCCTATCTTAATTAAATATTCTCTGCTGATTGTGGTAATTAAGTTTGAGAATATGAAGCTAATTAATTATCCTATCATATTAGGACTGAAATTATCCAAATTAATCATAAATTAATGAGAAATATATTAATTAAATTTAGATTGAGTTGAGGTAATTATCAGAGCTACATTAGACAGTCAGTAAGCTACGAAAATTATTTCATAATTTTTTGAGTAATTTTTATAATTAATTAGGCAGAATTACACTATTTTTTTGAGAAAATTAAAGAGGAAATAATCAAATTGATTCAAAATGTTTTGAATTATTTATCAAAAGTTAATTACATGTTAGGAAACCCGTGATAAGTATGTCAAGCTGAGATAATTAATTTACCTAGTTACTTTAGCAGAATTACTCTATTTTTAGAACAAATTAAATAGAGAAAATTAGTAAATTGATTCAAATTGCTTGGAGTTATTTGTTAGAGGTTACTTACATGTTGGGAAACATGTGATAATTATATCAAGATCAGATAATTGATTTACCTAATTACTTTAGGAGAATTAGTCTGTTTTTAGGACAAATTAAATGAGGGAAATTAGTAATTGATTGAAATTACATTGAGTTATTTATTAGAGATTAATTACATGTTAGGAAACCCATGATAACTATTTTAAGCTGAGATATTTAATTTACCTAATTACTTTAGCATAATTACTATGTTTTTAGGACAAATTAAATGAGGAAAATTAGTAAATTGATTTCAATTACTTTGAGTTATTTATCAGAGGCTAATTATATGTTAGGAAACCTGTGATAATTATTTCAAGCTTAGATAATTAATTTACCTCATTACTTTAGCAGAATTACTTTGTTTTTAGGACATATTAAAAGAGAAAAATTAGTAAATTGATTCAAAGTGCTTTGAGTTATTTATTAGAGGTTAATTACATGTTAGGAAACCTATGATAGTCATGTTAAGCTCAGATAATTAATTTACCTAATTACTTTAGCAAAATTACTCTGTTTTTAGAACAAATTAAAATAGAGAAATTAGTAAATTGATTCAAAATTCTTTGAGTTATTTATCAGAGGTTAATTGCATATTAAAAAATGTGTGATAATTATGTCAAGCTCAAATAATTAATTTACCTAATTACTTTGGCAGAATTATTCTGTTTTTAGGACAAATTAAAAAGAAGAAATTATCAAGTTCATTCAAAATGATTTGAGTTATTTATTAGAGGTTGATTACATGTTAAGAAACTCGTGATAATTATTTCAAGCTCAGATAATTAATTTACCTAATTACTTTAGCAGAATTACTCTATTTTTAGGACAAATTAAAAGGAGAAATTAGCAAATTGATTCTAAATGCTTTGAGTTATTTATCAGAGGTTAATCACATCTTAGGAAACCCGTGATAATTATATTACCATCAGATAATTAATTTATCTAATTATCTCATTAAAATTACATTATTTTAAGAAAAAAATAAAAGGAGGAAAATAGTAAATTAATCCAAAAACCTTTGATATAATTAACAAAGGTAGAACACACCTTGAAGAATCCGTGATAAATACCCCAACCTCAGATAAATTGTTTAAATATTTATCTTCAATAAAAGTAACCAATTTTGCGTATAAAATAGAGAAAGGAAATTAGTAAATGAATTTATCTAATTACCAAATAAATACCTGAAGTCCAAAATTACTATTGAAGGGTGGAAAAATTACCTCAACATAAATGGTTAGTATAACAAATTACTACCAGTAAAATTTTGCCTAAATTAGACCATAAACATAAGAGAGAAAGGTTATAAATCAAATTTATAAAAATTCCTAAAGATAGAACATATCAAATTACAATTTAGGTTGAGTAATCCATTAGCCGATAGGAATTATAATTTACTAAGGTTAAATAAAAAGTATTTATGGAATATAGACTAAGGATAAACCCAGTTAAATGGTTTCCCTAATTAAATGGTAATTATGGGAAATTACTAATAGTACCAAGAGGTTACAGGAGAAATATCTCATCCAATTAACTATCAAGAATACCTACTTACTCCAAAAATCCTTATATTTGGGTAAAAAGGAAGAAAAGCAATTAAACCTCTAATCGATTAAGTCCTTTTGTAAGGCTAAGAAGTTATGGCACCTAAAAGGACCCGAGAAAATCCTACATTTGATGATGAGGACGTAGCTCTAAAAATAACTAGAGTGTCGCACGCCAACGAAGCCGGGCCTAGTAGTAGGCCTACGAAGGAGAGTCTTCAGGTGGCCGATCAATTCCAGGTGGGTTTTGCATTATTCAATTAAGTTTTTAAATAGTTTAAGTTCTTTTATAAGTTAGCATTGCATATGTAAGGAGTGAGAAAGAATCAGGAAAGGAATAATTGATAAAAAAACGGAAGGTAAATTTTAACATGCATAATATAGGAAAGAATTGTTTGGGTTAAAACTGGTTGAATTAGGAAAGATATGATTGATCATCCTTAAGACAGCTTGTCTCAAGACACCTCCGACTCCTTGATATATTTTGATGATAATGGTTGGCTTTCTAGCCACGGATAAGTCGGTTACCCCCATGAACAATGAGTTTCTACTCTGTGTCATGTCTTGATGTTTCTACATAAGTTAGGATACCATTTTTTTATCCTAGGGGAGCCGCCCGGTTGTATGGGCAACTGGTTTGGTGTATGGGCACCCAGAACCTTGGGTGGGGATTTATCCACTCCGGATTATGAATAAGGAATGGGTGCCGTTTTTTCACCCTTAGGTGGTCTTGAGACAAGAAGAGTACTGGTCATGGTTATTATGGACAATGTTTTGATTGACAGTACCCTGTCTTAAGTTTCAAGATGCCTGTTTGCTAAAAGAATGTTTTCAATACTGTTTTCAAGGGCTGTTTTAATAAAATCCTATTATGAAGGATAAAAGGAATCATTATTTTAATTGTGATAAGAACGTGGTAGTAATTAAATAACAAAAGAATCATATGTGAGGTGCGGAGTGACAAGTGGTGATTGACTAAGGTTGTCAATCATGGACGGGTGGACTTGATTAGTTAGGTAACTATCCATTCCTACGCACTAAAAAGTTTAGAAAATTTCTTCACTTGGAAGAGGAATCTACCAGCGGGCGGCTGTGCCCTCACATATGTTAGGGGAGAAAAAGCGTTGGTTGAGGATACCTTAGCCAAATTTGTGGACGTTATAGGACCGAAATGGTTTTTTTTTAACTTTTAATACGTTGTCCCGTTTTCGCTGCTAGACAGGACTAGGTCTTCTTCTAAGGCTATAACCCAAGCCATTGTCAATGGTAAAGGTCTATTCCTTGGATTTTTCTTGTTTAGAGACTCTAATTTTTATCAGACCTAGAGACCTATCAAGGATCCCATCCCGATCTTGGTATGGGTGGGTTGGGGACCTTACACCATCATATGAAGTTCCCAGCTCTTTTGGATCTCGTTTGGGTTTTTGCACCACGGTTTTTCTATCTTGAATAGTATACTTCTTATAGTTGGGAAGGTGCATCAAATTTATCATCGTTTGATTCCTCATCATTTTCCAACTCTGTTGTCCAAAATTTTTTCAAAGCTCGTTTCAATTCATTGTGCTTATTTTTACGCTTGATTTTGGACGACTTCGTTTCTTTTTCGGAAATACTCTCCATTTGTGGTTTTTGTGTGTTCTTCTTTTTTATTTTTGTTTGGTTGAGTCAAGTTTCATGTACCTCTTTGATATCCAATCTTTAAGGCAATCGGTTGCTTCCACCAGCTTTAAGTACTGCATTTTGTCGATTAACAGAGGTACTGAGTATTCTTTTGTCTTGTTTCCTTTGTTTGTGTGTTTTTTCTGATATCTACGTTGCCTTCGAGGATTTTGGTCCAAAAAATCATAGTAGATCACTTGTCGATCCTTCCGTTTGATGTTCTGATCTGCGCTACTAGAAAGCTAGTTGTTTGCGTTGTCCTCTAACAGCTTATATGTGGAGTCCTGGAATGCTTCTTCATCCCTTTGGTCAAGGTCCCTTACTAAGATCTCATCCATTATGCGTCGACAGCCTGCAACTTCTTCCCTGTCAGGGACTTCCAATTTTGATTTTGGATTTAGGCTAACACTCATCATCTGGAATGGAATGATATCAAATCCTTCCTCATCACATAATTTGGTCAGGGTCATCTCATTCAGGCATACATCAAGAGTGGCCAGTATCTGCCGTCATCCAAAAGGTTCAAACATCTCTTTTGGAAACGGCTTTGGTACATATGCCTCATCTTGTGTTGACCTTTTATGAATGCAATCCTCTTTTTTAAAACTACCACCTTCAAAAGCTTCACCTGTCCAATTGTGAGCTTTGTTTTGTAGCCAAGCCGGTATTTTTCCCTCCTGGTCAATTGTGGAGTTTAGTTCCTCTCCTGGAGGCCATTCCACATATCTATACCTATGATCCATGACACTGATCTTAAATGTGACATCCTTGTTTCTTAGGTAGATGTAGTCGTAACCCTAATCTTGTACCATTTTGAGCTGACGCATAAATGGTATGCCCATTATGATATCGAAATTACTGCTCTCATTGAAACTCATAATGGCGAACGTGTGTTCATATGAAATTTCGCAAGAGGTTACTACGATTTGCTTCAAAATGCCAATAGGTCTCTCCAAATATCCATTTGCTAATTGAAGTTTCATTCTAGTTTTTCGGAGAGTAGGTTTTTCCCATTTTTCCCACATTGTTTTGGTGGCTATGGCTATTCTGGCTCCACTATCCAATATTGCTATTGACTTTATGTCTTTGTACTCCACGGGTAGGATAGTATTTCCTTCTTCCCCTTCACAATAGTCTCCCACTTTGTTCATTGGTACTTGCTCATGTTTAGCCTGTTTTGAGGTTTGGGTATTCAGTGTTTTGGAGAAGCATTTGGTGGTCGAATTACCAGCCCTATTTTCTCCAAATTTTTTTCCACCTCTGTCCAAAGATGAGGCCTTATATGAAGTAACTTTGATAGAGTTAGCATACAACGGATTGGAGATGACATCAGCTCGTGAAGAGTTTTGGTATCCATCATCTTAGGATTAGCCTTCCATTGACATGGTACTTTCTTTACCTCTGATCTGGTTTCATGGTTGCCAATAAATGAAGGTAAAGTCTTCAATGATTGAGGTTTGTTTTCTTTTGATATCTCCGTACATGCATCACCATACAGTGATCGGATATCATTAAGGTAGAGCTCATGCTCGAGGTGGATCTGCATGATCGGTGCTGTCTGAAGCATTGCGCTTCCATCTTTTTGGTTTCTGATATGTTCCCACAAATCCTGTGGCCATTGCTCTTCCACATTAGGAATTGGCAAAGGTGCTTGCAAATACATTCCATCTATCGTATTGGATGCTATCCTCGTATCCAAGGGTGTTTCCTTTACAGAATCTGTTTGGTCTCCATCTCCAATTCCACGCTCCTTTATCTCTTGACTTTTTTTGCAGATTAACACCTCAGTTTTTGGAGTAGTCGGAACTGGTGGTTCCATAAGCACTTGAGCGGCTTGGATGAGCTCCTTGTGCATTTTTAACCTCTCTTTTTCATACCCCGGGTGAGGATACACAAAGACCGCTGCATCCTTTAGAACCCATGGTAGAGGAAAGCTTTTTTGACACCTCGTCAGAAAGATCATACAGCCTAATGACTGAGGACTCAAACAAGTTGAACCCTAGGGAAATAGCTTTCATGAGGGCGGGTCCTTCTCAACCTGCATCTGACGTAAAATTGTTGTACTTGAAGTTTCAATTTGAAAATGTGCTTAAGGCCAAAAACTATAAAGATGGAATGCACCGCTACTGTGTTAAGTTGGAAAATAAGGCAAGCGAGTTCAGAGACCTTGTAGATGTTGATTATGATGGGGATGGATATTATGACAGAGAGGGAATGATGTACTTAGTGGTTCACAACCCCTTTATTGTGGACAAATGGGGAATGACTGGCACCAAGGACAAGGTAGATGAAGAGCTAGCAGATGAACCACCCAAAATGGATAAGCAAAACACGGTGCTCAGACGCACCAGTGAGACGGAGTGGCAAAACTTATGTGGGGCTATATAAATTCAATAATGGAGAATAAACACTCTATTATAGATGTGATGAACCCCACATCAAGCAACTGACTAACCACAAAAAACTATACGTTTTAACTTACACAGAGGGGAGAAGTATTCAGGTGGTCATAATGGACAAGTATGGGCGAAAATACTCTCCTACGGATCGTAAGGAGTTAGAACAATATACATATTTTGGGGGACCACTCCACCAATACTATGTAAATCCAGAAGAAGTGAAAACCACGACTACTCACCTGTGACCAGAAATTGGGCATGTAAGTCCAGTGAGAACCAAAGTGGAAGATTCTTTTGGACATGAACAATTTTCTACCTCGCCATCTCCGCCATGATGCTGTGAAGTCCTTCCCATGTCTAAATAGACATAAACAGCAGGATCACCAAGTATAAGAGAGGGGGATAGAGAGAGACGGTAGTGGTTAGAGAGCACAAGCATGAGAGAGATGGAGAGACACACCAACTTGCTCATTGATTCACATGATTGATTGATTCTTCATTTACAACAAGACTCTACATTTATGATTTTCTCCGGATAGTTCAGGCAAAGTTAAAGCAAAATCCCCAATTGGTTAGTCGTGTAGGTCGTTCAACACCCGATGCACTAACCGTGTAGATGAGCCTAACAAAAAGAAGAAGACCTAGGCAACACCCCCGATCCAACAAATCCCCAGGTCAACAACCCTTTTATCTAAGGCTAAGCGATGTAGGTGATCCTAGTCTTGTAGCAACGCTGCCATGAGAAACATAACACGTGAGTCCAATCACAATAGCACCTTCCATATGCACAAACAATCTTTTCCAAGCAGTTAGACTGTATAGGGTCCGTACCCTTACACGTCTACCATAAACCATCCAGATCACTTCATGATCTAATCCCAAAATCATAAACCATAATCCAATCACATCACACGGGTGAGCACTCCACCCAAATCGGGTGAGGTGCAACCAATCCTGTATAACCACTTTAGAACATAACATGGACGCAAAAATTTTGGCAGCATAACCATATCCATTAGAAAAGCCAAGAGTCACATCGGCTTCCACCATAAAATCACAAACATAATCCATGAGGGAATCTCAGCCCTAATCCACAAATCATATTCTCACTGAACCAACTCCCACACTTGAAGTTTGACATATCCACTGTAGTCATTCAAAGTTCTCACACATAGCCCTTAAGACATGAGCTTTCCATGCATAAAATAAATCCTACCAGCAACTAAACATGATAAAAAAATCCAATTTTGACAACATCTAACCATGCAAAGTCGATGCATCATATTTGCACTTCACCTCTCGAGCACGTAGAGTTAGTTTTGACCTAGAAAGGTGGAAATCAAGCATACCCATGCACATGAGGCATCCAAATCAACCCATAAGGTTCCATACATCATATGATATCATTCCATCACCATTATACAAAAAAAAAGCTTTTTGCCATTTTTGGGAGCATGCATAACATGCAAATGAAAGTGTTTGACCTCAAGGCCAATGCATCAATCTCAGCTCCATAATATAGACTAACACTCTATCAGATCACTTTACCCATATGATACTCACACAACAAATGGTAACCCAAAAAGAAAGCCACCTTATTCATATTTGTCTATGCGGTTCGGGTTGACTAACCATATACCCTAACATGAGTTTATGGACATTAATAACTGAAATCAACTCACCCTAAAAAATATATATCATACATAAGCAGGTCAATTAACTCACGACGTCATATGGTACTCCCCCTTGGTAGCACCCCTACACGTGTAGGTAAAACCGGTTATGTGATAACGGAGACCTAAATACATTATCATCAAGCTTAGTCAATCTTTTCAATGTGCTAAGTGGGTTTGCCCATTCGATGAATATATATAGTGGTTCTTCAAGGAGCTTAGGGTCCAAATGTTTGACTTGTGAAGTGGGAACCAACTGTTTTTTGACCATATCTCTTAGCTCGTGCATAATTTTCAGATGACACCCAAGAGAGAAAATGTTCTAAATGATGTGTTTTATCTTTGGTTTAAAGGGTTCAGGCTGATTCATAATGGTTTGTGAGATATGACCAAAACAGTGTTCCTACTGCTTCTATGACGTGAAACGAAAAACGTTTTTTATGCTCGCACGTGATCATGAACACATCGTGTGCATAATTGAGCTTGTTAAACATGATGAAATAATCATGGGTCAACTTCATACGTACTCGGAAAATCCATACGCACACTCGTATATGAAAAAACAATCATCGAGAGAGGGACTACTCAAAAAAACGACATAGAGAGAGATGATGATGGCTATGGAGTTTAAAGCTTCTCACCGTGCTTTAAAATTGATTAGGGGCTGTCGAAAGGCTTCTTCCTTTGCCCCGCAAGAGAGAGGTGATGAGAGCTACGTAGAGGTGTTCACCACGAGAGCTTTCGGAGAGCGCGTACACCGTGAAACGAGAGAGGAGACATTAAGCAAGTAGAGAGAGAATATCCTTCTTCTTCTTCTTCTTCCCATAAACGAGAGAGAAGAGCTTATGGAGATGGTGATGAAGAGTTTTCACCACTCCGTATAATAGGTAAGTATTGCCATCCGGTATTAGACGCAACAGACGGCACTGAAAATTGGGCACTGTAGGTGAATTTATAGGCACTAGACAAAGCTGGAGTGAGTCCCAAGCCAAAAACTAGCCCTAGTTTTTCAGCCGGGAATAGCTATAAGCTTTTGGGCACTTTGCTTTTGGCGGTCAACTCTCCCACTTACCATCCAATTTTTCCAATAAAATTGATCAATTGAACAGTATCCGGCCAACTAATGAAACCTTGGCTAGACTATGCCGCACCATGATGTCCCGACATAATTATGACTTTCTCATACTGCCCTAATGTATTCATGGTACTTCTTTTTATAAAAATGATTCCCGTAAAAATCTCGGTTAGTCCCGTTTTTTCTCCATGTGGTCATTTTAAATCCGACAGAGACAAATTAATATTTTTGTGTTTAGGTCATCTTAAAAAGCACATTGCTTTTCAAAACGCCAAAAAGCACGAAAAGCTAAAAATAACGTAAAAAGAAAAAAAAAACAAAATTTTCTAAAATTGAACAACGAGTTTCCCTTGTCCACTGGAATAAGAAAACGGACTCGCTTTTCACTATAAAGCACTAAAAAAACATGTTAAGCTAAAAATAGCTTGAAAAGCAGATTTTAACAAAATTGAACCATAGCTTCCTCGAAACACGTAGGTTAAGGATCCGACGTTGCTTTTTGCAAAAAGCACCTAAAAGCACAAAAAACATGAAAAAGCTAAAAATAGCAAATTTTCTCAAAACTGAACCAAACGTCCGTCTGAGCTAGTGGAACATGGAAACGACCTTTCTTTTTACTTTAGAACCTTACAATAATGTCAATCAAGTATCTTAAATCAAAATTTGACAAAATGAACATTGAAATCTGTTTTTCTTATTTTCAAAAGAGACCCAAAATTTGGGGATCTTACAGTGGGCTTGTCAAAGACTATCTTGAGAGTTTTGAGTGAGCCTTTCCCATGACAAATCATCCACCACCAGGGTTTTCTACCCAACTCAAAGACATGCAAACCGCAAGAAATGTTGCAACACCATCGAGAGTGAGAATCGATGAAGACCTAGAGGAGAAGCATCCTCCGCTAATCAACAAATCCAACGTGTGATTCATTAAAACCCATTAAGCCATGAGAGTTCTAATGGATTACACTTATGAGGGCTTGTATAGGTTTATAAACAGAGATCCACATACCTTCTATAAGTGTGTAGAACCCTATGCTAGAGATTTGACATACCATAAGAACCTCTATGCACTCATGTATACAGATTTCCAAGGAGTGCAGGTTTTGATGGTAGATAAGTATGGATTAGAGTACAAATTTTTTTATCCGATTGACCTAGGAAGATATACATATAAGGGTACTCAATCCCTACATACTTTCAGACATAGAGAGACATCTTTGCAAGATACCCCAAATTGGTCAGATTGGTCGTTGAACCACAACAAATAAGACCATCTCAAGTTTTTGAATATGTCAAGACAAAGTACAATGGCTCAGGGGATCCATATGCTCATGTCTCACTCTTCCAACAAGTTTTGAGAGATAAACAGATTGTGGATTTTATACACAAAATGAAGGATTAGGTTTAACCTTGGAGGGGATAGCATTGACTTCGTTCCAACCACAAAATAGAGAAGATTTTTTTAACATAGAAAAACTCTTGCAAGAGTTTGTAGAGGAGTTCTCTAAAAAGGGGATTAAACACAACACTGGATCCCAAATCTATGCTTTTAAGCAAAAAAAAGAATGAGCAAGTGAAGGAAGCTTTGCTTTTCTTTGCTTCAAGCAGTATTTAGAGAGGTGTCCTATGAGAGAGCTACCCCAAGATGAGAGGATATCACTTCTCTTCATATAGGGCTTGAGGAACGAGACTCTCGAGAAGGACCTATATTTGAAAGCATGCATGATGTTTGAGCAAGTCACTAGAGAAGATATGTATCTAGTTGACAATTGTAAGGCCTACAGAGGGGCGACAGAAGAGGTAGACAATGTGACTAGTAGTGCCTCTTCTATGATGAGTGAATTCGTAACAAAAATGAGAGTTCCACATCCTACAATGTTGAGCATTGATCAAGTGGTTGAAGAAGTGGTGAGGATAATAAATCAAGTCTATAGATAGTACCCGAATGCATGACAACCTCAACTGAGGAGATGTGAGACTTGTGGAGGGGATCATCCACCCCATGGTGTAACACTTAGTCAAGACTGCAACGTATGCTAGGGAAACAACCACCTCTTTTGAACAATGGAAGAGTAGTAGTCACATACACTCAACCCGCATATGTACCACAACCAATGATAAGTCATTATTTCACGGACAAGAACACCTTAATATTCATAGCTAATCAAGAGTATGGATCAAAGACCATTCTCACCAGGTACAAACAACATTCAGCTGCACAATTAGCTATGCAAAATGTAGGACCATGCCACGAGAGTGGAGGCAATCATTCGACAAGAAATTGTCGCTATCAAGCAATAACATGGAGATATTTGGATTTTATATTGAATGTTCTCTTACACACATGATTCTTTGTTGAAACATCCAAACAACAAGGAGAAAGCAACAATGAACATTGTAGGAGTGTTACCTTATTCAAGATGATCTGAGATAGAATCCACAGTTCCTATGAATAAAGTGACTTGAGCTCAAGCTCAAGGAACTACCAAGAACAAACCTGTCAAGGAGGAACATAAATTGCCTATTCAAACAAAAATTGAGATCTTATCATTGAGGACTCGAAGAAAATCATGGAAGGAAAAACGAGACAAAATGAAAGCAACAACAACAAACATGAAAAAGAAAACAAAGAACAAGTGGAAGGAGTGGTGTCTTCCAAAATATCATCAATTGGTTCAGTCTTAGTGGACAAAGTACTAGAACACTTACAAGCTCTATTGCACATGTACAAGGCCAGATTAAACACCAACCAAGATTTGGAGCAAAGATGGTTGACATATCTGCATCCTAAATTTGAAACATGAAGATTGGAAATGTGCAAACAACTCATAGATACTTCTCAAGCTCTAATGGATCTAGAGAAACAAAGCATCCCTAAACAGAAGTATTAATCCACAAAAGGAATGAAGAAATTGAGCAGCATAAAGAAACTCAAATGAATGATCAAATGAGACGCGAGATAGAAACACCTGTGGATGCAAGGATAGTTGCTAATACCATGGATGACTCCAAGTCACAGATGATGATGCCAGTTCCAAAAGTAGAAGAGCCATAGCCACAAGTATTATGGAAAGTGATTAGGAGTGCAAAGGATGATAGTGTGACTTTTATGTATGCACCACACCTATTACTGAAATGAACATGGATCACAAGTTTTACCATGGAGATATGCAATCTATATATGGAAATTCTGGGTCTACAACATCTAAAGAGAGCAAACCACACTCTCTACAAGCTTTTCCATCTTTCATAGGAGAACTCAAAAAAAAAATTTGAGGTTAGAGTGCTACCATCTCAGTGGAAAGCCACACCAAAGATGATGGACACCAAAAGCCTTCATTAACTAATGTCTTCTCCTATACAATGCAAGATTACTCTCTAAGAGTGTTTGAAAATCATACCACAACTATGGGAGAAGTGGGTAAAAATCTAATTCCTCTTCAAGATATTCCTTAGATGATGAAATGGGTAGAATGACATAAGATAATCCAAAGACAAAACCAATACCTATAAACAAGGTAGGTGATTACTCTAAAGGGGAAGAAGGGAACACCACCTTACCAGTGGAGCACAAAGGAGTCAAAACAATTGCCATACTTGATAGTGGGACTGGAGTAGCCATAGCCACCAAAGGAATTTGGGAAAAACGGGGAATATCGGGTCTAAGAAAAACAAGAATGAAACTGCAACTTGCAGAACCTATGGATATACTCAAGTAGATCATAGTATCCTCATGCAAAATTGAGTACCAGCATACCTGAGAAACAACTTTGATGTCATTTTGGGATGTTCATTCATGAAACCACAAGAATATGTCAACATTGACATACGTGAAGAATTGACAAAATTTCTTTCAAAGAAGCCAACTCTAGAAAAAGCACAATTGAAACTAGATGAAGAAGTAGTGTTTCCAAGTTCCACATCAGGTGTTCAACAAACTCAAGATCAAGAGTAGAACAAGGATAAGGAAAAAGATTGATTATCTCCTATAGTGATCAAATTCCTTGTATGTGAAAAAACAAGACTCAAAATTACATGTTTAGCTATGATAGATCCTTATGCAACAAAGAAATAGCTTATGGCACTTGGATAATGATGGGCAAGCCCCTAGCTTTGGTGTTGTAGAAGTCATACTCAAGTTGAGTAGTGGGGATTTCAAGGACACATTCTACATAATCAACTCCCATCACATCAAAGAGAGTCTCTTCTTAACAAAAAGATGGATGAACATCTACTTCCAACAACAACAAAAATTAAGCGTCAACAACAACAACAACAATGGTTCAAGAAGCATCTCAAATTCATGCAAAAAAGGAGAATCCAACCATAGTAGAAAAAGTTAAAGCTAAAGAAAACATTGAAGCAAAGTCAACCTTGCAAGTGAACTTTACCTTTAACAAGTCTCCATCAAACTTCTTGTCTCCACATCAAAAGCCAAACCATCGACAATGCAATGAAAACCTACGAAAAAAATTTATCAACCCAAGTTTCCATGACAACAACAAAGCCTCCAAAGAAAGACAAAAATAATCGACCAAGTGTTGGTATCCAAAGAGCACATCAAAGTCAAAGATCTAGTTTGGATACATCAAGCACATGCTCAACCTCAACAACCAAAGGTTATAGGGTGGGTAGCATCAAATCAGTCAATCATTACTCATAGCTACTTTCAACGAAACTCACATGTTCAAACCAAAAAGCCTAAGGTAATAGCCTAGACCTACTCACCTCAAGAGAACACTTCTACAAAGAGAAAGCCGAGCTATCAACAGAAGACAAACACCTCAATTCAAAGAAGGAACAACCACAAAAGGAAAAATAAAATACCTTCAAAGAAGCAAGAAATGCGACAAGTGTGGGGCCAAAGCCCAGCCAAAGTCAACCAAGCTACCCAACAAAGATAGGTTAAGTAGTGGATGATTCTAGTCAATCTACTCAAAGCACACGGATTTTATGAAGGTTACACTAAAATATGGTTACTAAAAGTAGTAGCTCAGCCTAGAACAATTAAGATCAATCATGCAACACAAGGCTCTACCCAAAGGCAAGCAATCACAACCAAGAGACAACAAAGTCCAATTGCAACTAAGGGTGATACAAACTCCACATTGATGACTTGTCTTCAACAACAAAATTAAGGGCTCTACAATGGAAGCAATCAAATATGGATACCAAAGCCTAGTGTCCATCAAGTCATTGAAAAAAGGGGCAAACGCAAAAGACGATCACACAAAGACCACAAACAAGGTGGGTTCCAAAAACTCAATCACACAGAACCCACAAACATCTAAAACTGCTTCTCAGGGGGGGGATAAAGAAAAGTCTCCATCAATCCCTTGTACAATTGTAGACCTTGTTTCACAAAGCAGTATTGACATTCAACAAGCAAATCAAGAGGGGAAAATATATGCCAATGTATGGACAAAATGGTGGCATCCAGAGACCACGAGGTCTAAATCTCAAGAACATATGGAATTGGGTTTCTGTCCTTGCATAGGGTTTTCCAAGTCACCATTAAAAATACATGGAATAAGAGTCAGAGTCAGGCAACTAAGCCACCAAATCAGTGAGTCGTTAGTCCCAAAGCTTCAAGTAATATTTTCCATTGGTCTAAGATTCTTAGCTATTCTAGGTACTGCTCAAGTTAAAAGAGTTGAGCATATTTACATTGTGTCACTCATGTTGGTATAGGTGAGCATACGAGTCCAACTCTATGTACTTTAAGTCTGGTGAAGTGAAAGAAGAAGTCCAAAAGACACTCACGCACTGAGCACATTGAGGTATGAGTGGAGAAGCTTCTAAAGCAAAAACCCTTCTTGGAAATGTGGAAGCTATTGCGACATCCTTTGTTTTCACATGTGCTACATTTATTCTTTGAAGCACCCATCAACTCCATCTTTCACATTGCATGCACCGGATTTTTTCCCTTTGGTCATCCAGGTGTTTTAGTCCCTAATATACAAATTCGATTCGTCACTATCCTCTTGTATATATTCCTTCTAAATTACCATGTGGTTATTAGGGTGGTCTTCAGGGCTTTAGCTTTAAGGTTGGTCTTAAGCTTTGTCGTTGATGATACTTGTGATTTATATTTGTTTTGTTTGGTTGATACCTGAGTTGAGCTTCCATGGTTGAGGCAATTTTGCATCCATTTGTGCATTCTCCTTCTTTGTGGCTGCTTTTGGCAATGAGTTATTGTTGTCTGCCTTACTAGAAATTGATCCTCTTTGAGTATTTGGCTTTATAATGGACTTACCCTTGGGTTCCACTGCAATGTGAGTCTTCTATAATATGTCACCAACTTTGAAGCACTGTGTGAGCTCCTTATAATTGTTGTTTAGATCTTTCTTACCGAGTTTTTCATTGCTTGGAAGTTGTTGTTGTATGCCATTGTTTGGTGGAGATTTTTTGTTGCCATGGATGATAAGACTTGCTCTTGAGAAGCATGTGGAGATCTACAATTATTCCTTAGATTCTTTGATGATTGATGTGGCTAAAAATTTCCTTATTGCAAGTGTCATGTCAAGGGATGACATGAGCTAGGAAGGGGAAATATTTGGTAGACAAGCACCTACCTAGCCAGACACCAGATTTTTAATGAATTTGCACTCTATTATATTCTCAATCTAGTCTAGCTACACTATCACTACAAGAGGTTGTGTGCTCTTGTGACGCTGTTAGCGACGGAAATACATTGGGTTTTTATAACCCCCGGCGTCGCTAAAACCGTCGCTACGAGCGTCGCTACGAGAGCGTCGCTATAGGCGTCGCTATATGCGTCGCTATGAGTGTCGCTATATAGCGACGCATATAGCGACGTTTACACAGAAGACTATAGCGACGCTCATAGCGACGCTACAGAGCCATAAATAGCGACGCTTATAGCGACGCCCGAGAGAATATTTTTTTGGTGGCAAGGCATTGAATGCCCTGCCACCCATCAACCATATTGTACTTGATTCACTTTTTTAAAAAAGTGCAAAGGTAGATAATAGACCCAAAATAGTCACCCACAAGACGCATTGTTTGCAAAATTGACAATTGTACACATCATAGGCAAAATGAATTGATTGGAAAATGTAATAATGACAATTGTACAACATCATCGGCATAAAGAATTGATTGGCAAAAGGAACTGCGGTGACAAATGTAATAATATACATGGTTCAAAAAGACGTATAAAATCCGTCTCATGATACATAAGCTATGAGAAACCCTAAACTAATGCTATCTAGCTACGGCTAAACTGACTTCGTCTAGTCAGACGTCTCATCGCGTCCAAGCGGCGTATCTGTCGGATTCTGCAAAAAAAGACAATAAGACAGCTTTCAGTAAGTATAAACATATAACGACATTTATAAAACAATACAAAAAATAAAAAAGAGTAAACCCTAATACTAACCATGCCGCCGCGAGAACTGAGAATGTCCATCAGGGCGTTTAAGCCCTTCCTGCCTGCGTACTCGCGCTCGTACGGTGTGGGATCACGTCCTGTCATCGACCACTGTCAAAACATACAAAGATTTCATTATGTTAGAACTAAAAAACTCATAAACCCTAAACTATCGAACATGCATAAAGAGCAATGTGAAAAGACTTACAAAATCGGCCTCAAATGATGCCCATCCACCGCTCCCCAAGTGGTGCGAGCTCCCTGCCTCTACTCGCGCTCTGGCTGCATCCTTTTGTTGCTTCCACTTGTCGGGATTCTCGCGCGCTGCTTTCTTCGCATTCTTCCAATCTTCTTTGGCGAGCCAATCTGGCCTATTCCACCCATTCTTGATTGCTTTTTGCACTTCGGAACGCTTGTGTTTGCAGTATTCGCGCATTCGAATCTTCATCAGGTCTTCATTGAAGCGCTGATCCCGTGTTGGAATGGGAAACTCATCATGAAGTATGCGGATGACTCTGTTTTTTAAATCACTTGGTACTTCACTCCATTTGTTTAGTATATAGTGTCTAAACAGCTGAGAGCAAAGACCACGCATGCGCGAGATCACCTTCTTGCCGTCATCATCCATGATGATGCCGCCGCTGATGTCGACGGAGTAAGGCAAGCCCTCTGGCCGGTGACGCGTGAACCTAGGTGTCTCGACAGGGGTCTCTAGCGGCGTGTCGATGGGGGTACGGACGTCAGGTGTCTCCATCGGCGTCTGGGTCCCGAAGCGAGGAGTGTCGAGTGGGGTGGCTCCTGGCGGAGTAGGTAGAGGTGTGTAGCTTCTAGGAACAGTCAGCCGTGCAAAACCTGGCGTAGATGGCGATGCTGTGGCTGGTGTGGGGGCGGACAAAGAAGGGGAGGGTAAAGAGTCTCGTCGAACACGAGGCGGTGTGGAGGCATCGGTGGCGGAATCCCCACAACAACCGCCACCGCCACCACTAGAGCGCCGGTGTCTAGACGAGTGTGAAGCTCGTCTCGTCGACGCCGAAGCTTCGGAGTGCGCCGAATGCTCCGAAAGAGAGGGAGATGCTGATGGTGTAGGAACGCGCGATGATGCGCCAGAGCGATGACGCTCCACGTACCACTGTCTCTGCTGCGGTGACAAAGAAGAAAGAAACTCCTCATCATCCATACCTGCATTAAACACACGAATATTTAAACTTAATATTGAATGAATAGAGTAGACAATGACGCAAAGACCATTAAATACAATGACGTAATGACGCATATAAATACAATGACGCAATGAATCGAGTGATAGAAGAGGCAAGTCGAAAACTCAGAATTTTCAATCAAAAGATGTGAGCACGAGTAGAAAAGAGCGTTATACACCATGGAAGGTACTTAGAGAGCCAGAGCTTTTACAACACGGAGCAAAATTGTTCAAATACAATATTTGTGGCTTTAAGAGATCTCTCTCTCATCCTCGCATAACTCAGCATAACTTCCTATATCTATATAGAGCTCTCCGTTTAAACACATATCCTCTGTTTCATTTTGTAGCTCCTCTGCATGCACCCCATATAGAGTAGTAGCATCTTGATGCTCGTCTGGCACCACCGCAGCGGCTTCTGATTGAGCATCTTCTCTGATCTCCTCCATTGATGTCGTTGTGATTGGCACATGGTAGCCTTCATACGTCCTTGCACTACGAGGGGCTACCTCTATGACGTACCACCAGTTTGATGTAGACTTTGTAGGATGAAATACTACCTGCCAGAGCCACATAACTTACATGAGAGCTTTCAAGCACATAACTTGTAAAAGGGGGATGTTAACTATTTACATACTTACTTGTTCACAATGCTCGGGTAGTACGAAAGTGTCTCTTAGGTCAGTCCATTTCTTAGTAGAATCCACCTCAAGAAAACCAGACTCTCCTCTACGCACAGTAGCGTTGCGACCCTCCAAGATTATCTTGAACCATTGCACGTCGAACAAGTCGACAAAAAATCCTCTGTAATCGATCCTCAAAATCTCTTGCAGCGTGCCGAAGTAAGTGAGTTCCGCCACCACAAGATCTGCATCAGAGGAACGTCGTCGACTAGACTGTTCAAATTTTGCCATGATTCCACAATCTTGAGTAAAACGCTTTTTGTCGATTCGTTCCACCCTAAAATGTCGACCTTTACACCATGCTGCTGTGTATGACTTATACTACAACGAACAAAGATTATGAGTGGCCGTTCAAACGTTTATAAATAAAGTCACTTGCTAGTCGTACATTGCAAACTTACCTTGGTCGCGCAACCCCGAGAGTACTCCCACTCTTCTTCAGTCACTTCGTCACCGCATTGTTGTGCGCTTTTCAATTGGTTGTGCAACCATCTTAAGCTCATGAAGGTTGGTAGGCTCTCCAGAACCGCTGGATAGTGCATCGGTGGTCGTCTTCCCCGTCTCCACTCGATTCGTGCCCTTTGTCGCTCTTGCTTTGCATCCTCATATTGTGAAATCCACTTTTGCATCACTGGATTGTGAAGCATGCAAAATCGGTTGATTTTAGCCTCTAGATCTTCCGTCATCTTCTTCTCAACACCGAGATTGCACATGACAATCCCAGATATGCGCTCATCATCTATGGTTCGCCATAGCGTGTCCCGAGATTTATCAAATCCATCTAGCCACTCTCCAATGTACACTAGGGACTCTGATACCAACCAACCTTCTGCCATGCTACCCTCCGGACGTGCCTTTTGACGCACATATCCCTTAAGCGTTTTCATGAAACGCTCTAAGAAGAACATCCATCTGGAATGAACTGTGCCAGCTATTTCCACCTCATCAACTATGTGAACAAGAAGATGCACCTGAATGGTTAGCATTGTAGTAGGAAAATGTTTCTCAAACATGCACACAAGCTCCGCAGCATTTAGTTTGGCGAATGGTATGGAGTCTACGTTGATCTCCTTTTGTGAGATCCATTGCACCAGCTTTGCAAGTTTGTAGATTGTGTTACGGATGTCGAGAGACAAACATCCCTCAATGGCAACCGGTAAAATAAACTGTAAAGTATGTGCAACAATGATATTAAAGTCCACATTTTATGCAATGATATTAAAGTCCACTATGAACGTACCTGACACATTTTATGCCAATCGTGTGACTTCAAACCGGTAAGCTTTCCTTCTTTAGTAAAACACGTTCGGAGCGAGTGCATTACGCCAGTGGGGGTCCGCAAAGATCGAATGGCCTCTTTTACTTTGCGTTCTTGGGCTCCTGTGAAAATCCATGGTGCTTTAGGGAGTTTTATCGATCCATCAGACGCTGTTTGCGGCCAATATTGCTCCATACGATCCACATTTCTAAGGTCAACTCTGGCTCCCAAAGTATCTTTCTTGCCGGTCAAATGGTCCCATAGTAGATTACCCACATTCTTGAATATGTGCATTGGATCGAGCAAGTGATTGATCATGAGTCGGGGCCAGTATGGTAACTCGTACCATAGAGATAGTCTCTTCATCCCTGGAGGCAATCCGTCATCGCACATCTCCTTCTGCTCTAACCATGCTTGTGCAGACATCCTTGGTGGCTCTCTTCCCAAAAAGCCGTCGCGTAACACATGATTCTCTGGAAGATACGCTTGATGACCTTCGTAGATTTGCTTCTTCAGTGAGGGTGCCCTACGTGCATTCAATCTAGGTCCACATGTGACACATGCTCTATATCCACTTGTTTGAAGCCCTGCATGTATACACATGATAATAGATCAACTATGGGAAAAAACAATATTTACAGTGTCTGAGTGAGGAGTGTCAATAGATCACCTGAGCATTCTGTTAACCCGGGATAGTCATGCATGGTCCACATTAGAATGCTTTTGATCAAAGCATTCCGTCGTCCTGTGTGTCGGCTCATATCCACCACCTCTATGCCAATCCACAATTGTTGTAGCTCTTCCAATAGTGGACGAAGATACACATCCATATTCCCCACTTTATATCGCCCTGGCACAATCAAGCTTAGCCATAGGTGCCCCTTCTTCGTAGTCAACCACGGGGGAATGTTGTAGTTGACGATGACAACGGGCCATACACTGTAAGATGTTGATCTTTGACCAAATGGATTTACGCCATCCATAGCCAGGCCTAAGCGCAAATTTCGAGCTTCCCTGGCAAAATCCGACCATGTTCCATCTATATGTTTCCAGGCTGTGCAATCTGCAGGAATTTGTAGCACACCATCCGAAGATTTATTCTCCTCATGCCATGATGCTAGGGCGGCCATGGACTTACATTCAAAGAAATGCTTGATGCGAGGAAGCAAAGGAAAATGTCGCAAAACCTTTTGTGGAATTTTTGTCCCGTGGAGATCTACTCGATATCTTTCGGAATCACATTTCGGACACTTCTCCATGTCTGTGTATTCCCCTCTGAAAAGAATGCAGTCATTAGGACAAGCGTGGATAGAATTGTAATCCATCCCCAAGTTTCGCAAAATCTTTCTTGCTTCATCTCGGGAATCTGGCATCACATTGTCAGCTGGTAGTATGTGCTCTTTCAGCAATCTACACAACATAAAAATATGATACAGTCGTGTAAAAATCTATCAGATCATTATACATTTAGAGTTCTATTAAAGTAAACTAACTGTAATAGATCACTTGAAAAGCGTTGTGACGCTAGTGTCACTCCATCCAAACTTTGCCTGCATGTTGAGAAGAACCAGGAGTGCTTTCAATCTAGACATACGTGCTCCATTATAAAATGACGTATCGGCTTCACTTTTAATATCATCATAGATGAGCCTTTCTGAATCCATGATTGTCTCGATCATTTCATCAATCTCGGGCTCAAACATTGCCTCGTTGGGAATGTGCTCTGCATGATCATCCCCCGAGCTGTCAGAGGCTACATCTTGTGGCCTCACATATGCTGCTTGACCAAAACGCCTGCGAACACGTCTATTGGGTTGCAAGATTGCTGCTTGTTGGCCAGCGTCAGAGTCCGACGAGTTATAATTGGCAACAACTCGATCTATAATAGATGGATCGAACTCACCAAATTCGCGAACGTGCTGCAAAGAAACACGTCTTGTCCGTCGCACAGCATGCTTGCATTGATTACAAGGACATAAGACCCTCGTTGAGAGATAGGTGTTTCGGTTGGACGGTCCCACATCCTCGTCGCTACTCATAATGAGGATAAAAAACTTATAACCTGGACAACAAATTTAATATTCTATTGGCATTCTTCGTCTTATCTCTCTCTCTCTCTCTCTCTCTCTCTCTCTCTCTCTCTCTCTCTCTCTCTCTCTCTCTCTCTCTCTCTCTCTCTCTCTCTCTCTCTCTACCTCACATTCTCTAGTCATGTCCAATCCCCGCACACCTCGGTCTAGAGGTGCACGGAGATCAGAACCACCGGGTTATAATCTCCTCTTTATTGGTCAATACCTATATTTGTGGGTACAAGAAATCTACACACCCACGTCTACATGATACTGCATGTAGTGGACAAAATCCCTTTGCCTCTTCTCTAGCTGTAGCACTTCACTTCATCTTAACATCTTTTCACAGTAGATCTTTTCACTGTTCGTCTAACTCTAAACCCTAAACCGTAAGTAATTCTTGCGTGGACTCGATCTAACGTAAATAAGCGTAAATCTAAATAAACGTAAATCTAACTAAAAATAAAGCTAAATCTAATTTAACGTAAGTCTAATGACTAGAGGTTGTCTAGATGGTCATTGTGTCGGGGATGTAGTGACTCTTGCCGCCCTGAAGATCCACCTTCTTCCCTATCTTCTGAAGACATTTCACCAGTACTTTTGGATCGACGGAGCCCACCATGAGTGAAGGCAGCAATACCCTATATTCCATTGAGGGCTTTCTTCACCCGCTTCATGCAAGCATCGCAGTCTATGGAGACCTAAATCTAATCTAATATAACGTAAATCTAAATCTAGCTTAAATAAATGTAAATCTAGTTAAAAATAAACCTAAATCTAATTTAATGTAAGTCTACATATAACCTAATCTTTAACGTCTTTTAAGATAGTTTCCTACGACGTTATAACTCTCTTCTTCTTGTGTGTGTGCGCGTGTGTGGATGTGTGTGCCAATAAAAAGAGATAAATGGTATAACCTTTCTATCACCCATGCCAAGTATGATAGATTGATTATGCCATTTCCCTCTTGAATAATAGGTCTTCAGTTCAACTCCTCGTCGGCTAGATCTTTAGGTCTTCTAATTTTAATTAGTTTCCTACGACGTTAAATTAGTTTCTCTCTCTTTCTCTCTCAATGTGTGTGCGTTTTTTTGGATCGTATGCATGTTTTCTCTCTCTTTTCCTCTCTCAATGTGTGCGTTTTTTGTTTATGCATGTTCTCTCTCTCTTTTCCTCTCTCAATGCGTGCGTTTTTTGTTTATGCATGCTCTCTCTCTCTTTTTCTCTCTCAATGTGTGTGTGCATTCTTTGTTTATGTATGTGTGTGTGCGTTTTTGTTTTTGTTTGTACTCTCTCTCTCTCTCTCTCTCTCTCTCTCTCTCTCTCAAAAACACTATGTGTGTGTGTATGTGTGTGTGTGAGAGAGAGAGAGAGGGAGAGAGAAAGAGGGGAAGGGAACATGAGAATGAGGAGAGGGAAGGAGCATACCTGGCTCTGCTTCCTCTCCTTGTGTGTGTGTGTGTGTGTGTGTGTGTGTGTGTGGAGAAGAAAGAGAGAGAGAGAGAGAGAGAGAGAGAGAGTGAAGGAGAGCGTTACCTGCTCCTTGCTTGAGGGCGCCGAAAAACTCAGATCTGAGATCTGAGTTTTTGGGCGCGCTCGGTTATTTTTTTACCCCAGCCGGCGTCGCTATAAGCGTCGCTATGAGCGTCGCAAATTTCTTTGTAAATTTGCGACGCTCATAGCGACGCCGAGAAATTTTTTTTTGAGCGTCGCTGTGTGAGCGTCGCTAATATGAAGAGCCTCTTGTAGTGTATGAAAATTTGATCCAAGAGTAGCAGGTCAATTTCTTGAGTTTTAATTCTGTCATGACATGTGTAAAGACCCATGTGAGCCGGCCACTGGCTATTTAGAAAGCCCTAGGTATAGAAGACATTAACTTTACTGTGAAAACTGTAAGGTCCCCAACCCCGCCGACACCAAAAACGGGATGGGACCATTGACAAGTCTTAGGCCTACTAAAGTCAGAGTCCTTAAACACGAAAAATTCTAGGGAATTCACCCTTACCATTGACAACGGTTTAGGTTTATAGCCCTAGAAAGAGACCTAGTCCTGTCTCGCAGTGGAAACAGGACCATTAAAAAAATTTCTGGCCCTATAACTTCATCATTCAGATTATGGTTTCCTTAGCCAATGCTTTTTCCCCCCCTGTGCCCTAACATATGTGAGGGCACAGCCGTTGGTGGATTCCTCTTCCAAGTGAATAAGTTTCCAAACATTTTAGTGCGCGAGAATGGATAGTTACCTGACTAATCAGGTCCACCCATCCATGATTAACAACCTTAGTCAATCCCCACATACCACCCCGCACTCACACATGATTTCTGTGTTGTTTAATTACTACCACATTCTTTTCACAATTAAAACAATGATTCCTTTTAACTTTCACAACTGAATTTCATTAAGACAACCTTTGAAAACAGTATTGAAGACATTCTTTCAGCAAACAAACATCTTTAGACTTAAGACAATGTACTGTCATTCTGAAGTATCTCTGACCAGTACTGACTTGTCTCAAGACCACCTATACACGGGTGAAAAAATGGCACTCATTCCTTATTTATAAAAACCGGGGTGGAGAAAGCCATCACCCAAAGTCTGAGCGCCCATACGTCAACCGCCGGCCCATACAACCTAGCGGTTCCTCTAGGATAAACTTGAAAGTAATATCCACAAACACAAACAAGCAAGGGGTAAAGACTCCACGCGTGCTGAGGAAACCGACTCATCCATGATGGTATCGCTATCATTACTCATTACCTGGGACTGCTCGTCCGTGTGCTGTTGGGCTTTCCTCCGTTGGCCTATGGCTAGGCCCAGCTTCATGGTCATTAGTGGCTTTGTTTCTTTTGTTGCTAACATCCTCTTCCTCGATAAGAGGATTTCCCCAGGTTCTGTTTGGAGCCATGTCGGCAGCCTTATAAAAAGTCTTAATCGATTAGAAGTTTAATTGAATAATCTTCTTTTTCTTTTTTTACCCAAAAATAAGGATTTTTGGAGTAAGTAGGTATCCTTGATGGTTAATTTTGATGAGATATTCCTCCTGTAACTTCTTTATGCTATAACTAATTTCCCATAATTACTATTTAATTTCGGAAGCCCTTTAACTAGGTTTATCCTTATTCTATATTCCATTTTAGTCTTAGTAAATTATAAATTTCTATCGGCTAATGGATTATTCACCCTAAATTGTAATTGAATATGTTCTATCTTTAGAAATTTCCATAAATTTGATTTATAACCTTTCCCTCTTATACTTATGGTCTAATTTAGACAGAGTTTTACTGATAGTAATTTGTTATACCAACCATTTATACTAAGGTAATTTTCCCACCCTTCAATAGCAATTTTGGATCTTAGATATTTATTTGGTAATTAGATAAATTCATTTACTAATTTCATTTCTCTATTTTATACGCAAAATCGGTTACTTTTATTGAAGATAAATACTTAAACTATTTATCTGAAGTTGGGATATCTATCATGGATTCCTCAAGGTGTATTCTACCTATAATATTTATATCAAAGGTTTTTGGATTAATTTACTATTTTCCCTCTTTTATCTTCCCCTAAAAATAATATAATTCTACTGGGATAATTAGGTAAACTAATTTTTTGAGGGTAACATAATTATCACGATTTTCTCAAGGTGTAGTTAACCTCTGATAAATAACTCAAAGCATTTTGAATCAATTTGCTAATTTCCCCTTTTTAATTTTTCTTAAAAACTGAATAATTCTACAAAAGTAATTATGTAAATTAATTATCTGAGATTGACATAATTATCACGGATTTCTTAATATATAATTAACCTTTTATAAATAACTCAAAGCATTATGAATCAATTTGTTAATTTCTCCTTTTTAATTTATTATAAAAATAGAGTAATTCTGCTAAAGTAATTAGGTAAATTAATTATTTGCACTTCACATAATTATCATGAATTTACTAACATATAATTAACCTTTGATTAATAACTCAAAGCATTTTGAATTAATTTGATTATTTTCCCCTTTAATGTTCTCTTAAAAATAGTGTAATTCTGTCTAATTAATTATGAAAATTACTCAAAAAATTATAAGATAATTTTCATAGCTTAATGATTATCTAATGCAGCTCTGATAATTATCTCAACATAATCTAAGCTTAATTAATATAATTCCCATTAATTTATGATTAATATAAAGAATTTCAGCCCTAATATGATATAATCATCAATTATCTTAATAACCCTGAGCTAATTTTACAAGCTTTGTACAATTTTTAAGGTTTCAAAAACTGGAAATCTTGCAATCACCCCAACTTAAGGAATTGAGATGTCCTCATCTCAACCGAAATTGGGAAAATCTTTGCGAAGTGATACTTCATCCTCCCAGGTGGCGTCTTCAGTGGGGTAGTCCTTCCATTTTACTAAATGTTCTCTGATAACTCTGTTTCTTAGACTCCTTTCCCTAGTGTCGAGAATACAATCTGGTTGAAGTTCAAGAATTCCCTGCTTCTGCATCACAATCTTTTCGTCATCTAGAGTGTGATTTGGATTTGGGATGTAGGGTTTTAGAAGATTGATATGGAATACATTATGGACCTTGAGGTGCTCATGCAATTTTACTTTGTAAGCTTGATCACTGATTACTTTAATCATTTCATAAGGTCCACAATATCTGGGGCTTAGTTTTTTGTATTTTTCCAAAGATAAAGTGCTTCTCTTTGGCCGTACCCTTAGGAATACTTTATCCCCTTGTTTGAAAACCCGATCAGACCGTTTTTTATCAGCATATTTTTTTTGGCGGTCCTTGGCTTCCTGAATGTCTTGTCTTATGGCTTTGGTTTGGACATCCATCTCCTCCAACATTTGCTTTGAAGCTTCTACTCTTGTAGTAGGGTCAGAAAAGTTTAGGGGTGATATAGATTCATGCCCATAAAGAGCATTAAATGGTGACATCCCAATGCTCTTATGAAAGGATGAGTTATAGGCGAATTCCACCAGAGGAAGAAATTGGATCCATTTTCGGGGTTCTCTACTACAATAGGCTCTAAGGATGTCTTCAATAACTTGATTCACTCTTTCCGTCTGGCCATCTGTCTGAGGGTGATAGAATGTACTAAAACATAGCTGGGTACCTAAGGATTCAAATAAAGATTTCCAGAATTTTGAAGTGAATTTTGCATCTCTGTCACTGACTATTCTCTTAGGAAGTCCGTGTAATCTGAAGATCTCTTTGATAAAGAGACAGCTTATTTCTAATGCAGTGTAAGTTGTTTTTACAGGCATCAAATGGGATACTTTAGTCAGCATATCCACTACCACCATAATGGAGTCGTAACCCCCTTGAATAGTGGGAAGGCATGTTACAAAGTTTATGCTAATGAATTCCCACTTCTTTTGAGGAAGGTCCAGAGGTTGAAGTTTCCCTGGCATCATCACTCGTTCAGCCTTAATCCTTTGACAGGAAAGACATTGTCTGATGTAGAGTGTATATCTCCTTTCATTCCTGGTTAGAAGTAGCTTTTCCTTATGGCATTAAGGGTCTTTGAATAACCAGGGTGGCCGACAACTGGAGCGTTGTGTCCTTCATTAAGGATTAACTCCTTTCATGTTGGATTCTTAGGAATGTAAATCCGATACTTATAATAGAGAAGCCCATCCTCACGTGAATAATCCTTGATTCTGTCTTTCTCTTTCTCTTTTAGGTCCTATTAATTGATAACGTGAAGAAGTTTTTGATAATCCTTATCTTCCAGGGAAGCTTCCTTAACCTTGTTTAGGATTGGATTGTCGACTGTGGAAATAGCCCCAAGAAAAACCTTACGTCTAAGAGCGTCAGCAACCACATTCTCTTTCCCTGGTTTATATTTTATTTCAAAGTCATATTCCTGTAAGAGTTCTATTCATCTTCTGTGCCTCATGTTAAGTGTTGCTTGTGAGAAAATCCATTTTAAACTTTGATGATCGGTAATTAACTGGAACTTCCCCCCTAGAAGATAGTGCCTCCAGAGTTTTAGAGCATGGATGACAGCTAGGAGTTCCAGATCATGAGTTGGATAATTCAGCTCGTGGATTCTTAATTTTTGAGAAGTAAAGGCGATTGGTCTGCCTTCTTGGTTTAAGACTCCTCCTATAGCAAGACCGCTGGCATCTGTTACTACTTCAAACTCTTGAGTGAAGTCAGGAAGTTTGAGTACAGAGGCTGATGTGAGATTTTGTTTTAGTTTGATGAAACAATCCTCCTGTTCTTAGTTTGGCTGTCTTTTTAAGTAGCTGCGTCAAGGGTGCGGGGATAACTGCATAATCTTTGACGAAGATTCTATACCATCCTGTAATGCCCAAAAATCCTTGAATCTCACTGACCGTTTTGGGTCGTGGCCAGTCTATTATATCTTTAATCTTTGCGGGGTCTACTGAAATTCCTTCAGGGTTTATTATAAAACCAAGATAACTAATTTCGGGTGTGAAAAACACACATTTACACATCTTGGCATATAACTGATGTTGGCATAGAAGATGAAGTACTTTACGTACATGGCCTTCATGCTCTTTTTCATCCTTGAAATATACCACGATATCATCGAAAAACACCAACACAAAATCATCCAGATATTATCTGAATATATCCTACATGAGACGGTTAAAAGTAGCTGGAGCATTTGTAAGACCAAAAGGCATCACGATGAACTCATAATGCCCATACCGGGTGTTGAAAGCAGTTTTGTAAATATCTGCCTCCTTAATCCGGATTTGATGATAACCTGATCTGAGATCAATTTTTGTGAATACCTTGGCTCCATGTAATCTATCAAGCAATTCATCGATGCGCGGAATAGGGTACTTATTCTTTACCGATACCTGGTTAAGTCCCCTATAATCGATGCAGAGACGTAAAGATCCATCCTTCTTCTTTTGGAATAGAACAGGCACTCCCCAAGGTGAAATGCTTGGTTATATGAATCCCTGTTCAATAAGCTGATGAAGATGTTCTTTTAATTCAATAGCTTCAAGGAGGGACATTTTGTAGGGTCTTTTTGAAATTGGTTCACTACCTGGAAAGGTTTCTATTTCGTGGTCTATATCTTCCGAAAATATATTTGAAAATTCCTTAAGCCATTCTGGAGTTGTGTTGTCCCTTGATTCATCTGCCTTATTAAGTTTTACTACAAAGATCTATTGCCCCTTGCGTAATCTCTTCAGAAGTCGACTAGCCTTAACTAAATGAGCCTTAGGCTTCCCATTTGATCCTTATACTAATGTTTCTTCACCTCAGTGATTTTTGAAGGTTAAGTTCCCTTGAGCACAGTGAATTTGGGCTTGATTTTTGATTGACCAATCCATTCCTAGAATACCATCATAGATTCCTACTGGTAGAGTCCAAAAGTAGGACAAATTCAAGGTTCCCCCTACTTCAAACTCAACTTCCCCAGCTGTAAATTGAGATAGAACCTCTTTCTCATTTTCTAGTTCTACCACTAATTTCTTGGTGGGATATTGGTTCAATTTAAGTTTCCTTAAACATTTAGGAGAGAGAAAAGAGTGTGTGCTGCCACGATCTATAAGTAGTTCAAATTTTTCACCTTCTCTATTTGCAGTGGTTGAGATGACAACATATTGTTGCCGAGCTCCAGGGTTATCAATGGCTGCAAAAAGAGTAGCTCTTTCATCTTCCTCATCCAGCAAGGTAGGCTCTCCTACTGCAGCATAAGCTCTAGCTCCTCTACCTCTTCCTCTGCCTCGTCCTCTATTTCCTCTACCTCTTTGATTATTTCCTTGTCCTATCTGAGTCTGAGGAGTGGTTTTGGTAGCAATTCGGGGATTTTGCCCCTCAAGGAATTGACTCCTGTAGTGTCCCATTCTATTGCATCCATAGCACCTGATGTTTGGAAAAGTCTGCTCTATAGTGGCTGCAGCTGACACTGCCCTTCGTTGATTTCCTTGGTTATAATTTCCCCTTGCTCTTCCTCTAAAGTTATTGTAGTTGTAATAGCTCCTAGCAAGGGGTTTTCCTTCAGCCTCAAGTGGTTTAGCTCTTAGAAGAGCATCTTGAATAGAGATGGGTCTCATAGTTTCCAAGCGGGTACTTAAAGGTTTGTTTAGACCCTGACAGAAACAAGCAATCTATTGTTCCATAGTCATTGGTGGGGCGTAACGTCATAAAGACATATATTTGGTGTAGTACTCTTCCAAAGTAAGCCCTAACTATTTAAGGGCGAAGAATTCATTCATTTTGATAGCTTAGTGAGATGGAGGAAGATATCTTTCTTTCACTGCCTGCTTCATTCTTTCCCAGGAGGGACCAATGAAAGGGTTATCTCTACAGTATTGTTTCCACCAGAATTTGGAATCTCCGGTGAGTCGAAACATTCCTAACATTGCCTGATTTTCCGAAGCAGTTCCTACTGCCAAGAAATAATCATCCATGGCATCGAGCCAGGCTTCAACGTCACGTTCTAAGTTGGTTCCTTCTCCCTTGAAAGTTGGGAGTTGAACTTGTTTTAACAGTAGTTTCTTTCCTGAGTGGGAGTATAGAGACTTTTTGCATTTCCCTGGGTTTGTAATTAATGAAAATCTTTTAGTGATTTACATTATTTTTGTTTTGTCATGCAGGTTTTCTAATCTATATACTTTTAAAACAGTGAAAACAGAAATCTGACAATCATTATCACCATCTCAATTAAACTACACAAGCATGTCATAAAGCCGTGCTATATACAAAGGTTAATACAACACTGACTCATACGATGTACAAGATGGACTCATATTATGTACAAGATGGACTCATACTATATACAAGATGGACTCATTCTATATACAATGCGTAATTCTCTAAATCAACATTCTCTTTGCCACTGGTGGGTCTGATAGGGGATCAAAAAATATGACATCCCTTGGTCCCCTAAATTTTGGGCCTACCCTCATAGGCCTGATCCTACCTGGGTATATTACTTTGGCTACCTGATCATATACCCATTGATTTTGTGACACTTCTACCCCATCTATAATAATGGTCTGATCTGGATCTTCAGTCCCACTGAAAAAGAAAACTTCGATGGTCCGAAGTGTTTCTGCCCACTTGAGTCTTTTCATATTGAGTGTCAACCCTCCTAACTGTCCCGCATCAATCCGGAAAATTCCGCCAAACTGTGACCAACTGATTCCCCATGTAGGAGGAGGGGAAACATTACATCTAACAATTGCATGATGCTCTTGCGAAGTACAAAGCTATTGGAGCTGCAAGCAGCCTCGAACATGATGTTGAAAATCACAAACTTTTGGTAATCTTGGCGGATAATTTCTTGTATTGATAAGGAAATTCTCATACCACAATATACCATAATTAAAAATGCAATACAGGTTGTGCCTATTTTTTTCAACTTTTACCCTCCTAAGGTCAGGACCTTATTAAACCAGGCTCTGATACCACTTGTAAGGTCCCCAACCCCGCCGACACCAAAAACGGGATGGGACCATTGATAGGTCTCTAGGCCTACTAAAGTCAGAGTCCTTAAACAAGAAACATTCCAAGAACTTCACCCTTACCATTGACAATGGTTTAGGTTTATAGCCCTAGAAAGAGACCTCGTCCTGTCTCGTAGTGGAAATAGGACCATTAAAAAATTTTCCGGCCCTATAACTTCATCATTCAGATTATGGTTTCCTTAGCCAACGCTTTTCCCCCCCTAACATATGTGAGGGCACAGCCGTTGGTGGATTCCTCTTCCAAGTGAAGAAGTTTCTAAACGTTTTAGTGCGCGGGAATGGATAGTTACCTGACTAATTAGGTCCACCCGTCCATGATTGACAACCTTAGTCAATCCCCACTTACCACCCCGCACTCACACATGATTTTAGTGTTGTTTAATTACTACCACATTCTTTTCACAATTAAAACAATGATTCCTTTTAACTTTCACAACAACTAAATTTCATTAAGAAAACCTTTGAAAACAGTATTGAAGACATTACAAGGTACTGTCATTCTGAAGTATCTCTGACCAGTACTGACTTGTCTCAAGACCACCTATACAGGGGTGAAAAAACGGCACCCATTCCCTATTTATAAAAACCGGGGTGGAGAAAGCCATCACCCAAAGTCCGGGCGGCCATACTTCAACCGGCTGTCCATAAAACCGGGCGGTTCTTCTAGGATAATCTTGAAAGTAATAACCACAAACACAAACAAGCACGGGGTAAAGACTCCACGCGTGCTGAGGAAACCGACTCATCCATGATGGTATTGCCATCATTACTCATTACCTGGGAGTGCTCGTCCATGTGCTGCTGGGCAGGAGCCCATACATAGACTTTCCTCCGTTGGCCTATGGCTAGGCCCTGCCTCATGGTCATTAGTGGCTTTGTTTCTTTTGTTGCTAACATCCTCTTCCTCGGTAATAGGATTTCCCCTCATTCTCTTTGGAGCCATGTCAACAGCCTTATAAAAATACTTAATCGGTTAGAAGTTTAATTGAATAATCTTCTTTTTCCTTTTTTACCCAAAAAAAAGGATTTTTGGAGTAAGTTGGTATCCTTGATAGTTAATTTTGATGAGATATTCCTCTTGTAACTTCTTTATGCTATAAGCGATTTCCCATAATTACTATTTAATTTGGGAAGCCCTTTAACTAGTTTTATCCTTATTCTATATTCCATTTTAGCCTTAGTAAATTATAAATTTCTATCGGTTAATAGATTACTCACCCTAAATTATAATTGAATATGTTCTATCTTTAGGAATTTCCATAAATTTGATTTATAACCTTTCCCTCCTATACTTATGGTCTAATTTAGACAGGGTTTATTGATAGTAATTTGTTATACTAACCATTTATACTGAGGTAACTTTTCCACCCTTCAATAGTGATTTTGGACCTTAAGTATTTATTTGGTAATTAAATAAATTCATTTATTAATTTTCTTTCTCTATTTTATACGCAAAATGGGTTACTTTGATTGAAGATAAATACTTAAACTATTTATCTGAGGTTGGGGTATTTATCATGGATTTCTCAAGGTGTATTCTACCTTTGATATTTATATCAAAGATTTTTGGATTAATTTACTATTTTCTCCCTTTTATTTTTCTCTAAAAATAATGTAATTCTATTGGGATAATTAGGTAAACTAATTTTTTGAGATTAACATAATTTTCACGGTTTTTCCAAGGTGTAACTAACCTCTGATAAATAACTCAAAGCATTTTGAATCAATTTGCTAATTTTCCCCTTTTAATTTGTCCTAAAAATAGAGTAATTCTGCTAAAGTAATTAGGTAAATTAACTATTTGAGCTTGACATATTTATCACTGGTTCCCTAACATATAATTAACCTCTGAAAAATAACTCAAAGCATTTTTAATCAATTTGCTAATTCTCCCCTTTTAATTTGTCCTAAAAACAGAGTAATTCTACTAAAGTAATTATGTAAATTAAGTTTCTGAGCTTGAAATAATTGTCATGGGTTTCGTAACATATAAATAACATCTGATAAAAAACTTAAAGAATTTTGAATTAAATTGTTAATTTCTCTCCTTTTATTTTTCCTAAAAATAGAGTAAAATTTTTAAAGTAATTAGATAAATTATCTATCTGAGGTTAAAATAATTATCACGGGTTTTCAAACATATAATTAACCTTTGATAAATAACTCAAAGCATTTTGAATCAATTTGCTAGTTCCTTCCTTTTAATTTGTCCTAAAAACAGAGTAATCAGGTAAATTAACTATCTGAGCTTCACATAATTTTCACTAGTTCTTTAACGTATAGTTAACCTCTCATAAATAACTCAAAGCATTTTGAATCAATTTGCTGATTTTTCTCTTTAAATTTGTCATAAAAATAGAGTAGTTAAGTAAATTAAGTTTCTGAGTTTGACATAATTATCACGGGTTTCCTAATATATAATTAATCTCTAATAAATAACTCAAAGCATTTTGAATCGATTTGCTAATTTTTCTTTTTTAATTTATCCTAAAAATAGAGTAATTATTTTAAAGTAAGTAAGAAAATTAATTATCTAAGCTTGACATAATTATCACAGGTTCTCTAATATATAATCAATCTCTGATAAATAACTCAAAGCATCTTGAATCAATTTGCTAATTCTCCCCTTTTAATTTGTCCTAAAACCATAGTAATTCTTCTAAAGTAATTAGATAAATTAATTATCTGAGTTTGATATAATTATCACAGATTTCCTAACATATAATTAACCTCCGATAAATAAATAAAAGCATTTTGAATCAATTTGCTAATTTTCTCCTTTTAATTTGTCTCAAAAAAAGAGTAATTCTGCTAAAGTAATTAGGTAAATTAACTATTTGAGCTTGACATATTTATCACTGGTTCCCTAACATATAATTAACCTCTGAAAAATAACTCAAAGCATTTTTAATCAATTTGCTAATTTCTCCCTTTTAATTTGTCCTAAAGACAGAGTAATTCTGCTAAAGTAATTAGATAAATTAATTATCTGAACTTGACATAATTATCACAGGCTTCCTAATATATATTTGACCTTTGGTAAATAACTCAAAGCATTTTGAATCAATTTGCTAATTTCTCCCTTTTAATTTGTCTTAAAAACAGAATAATTCTTCTAAAGTAATTAGGTAAATTAATTATCTAAGCTTGATATAATTATCATAGGTTTTTTAAGATGTAATTTACCTCTGAAAAATAACTCAAAGCATTTTGAATCAAATTGCTAATTTCTCCTTTTTAATTTGTCCTAAAAACATAGTAAAGCTGCTAAAGTAATTAGATAAATTAATGATCTGAGCTTGACATAATTAAAACGGTTGCCTAACATATAATTAATCTTTGATAAATAACTCAGAGCATTTTGAATCCATTTGCTAATTTCTCATTTTTCAATTGTTCCAAAAATAGAGTAATTTTGCTAAACTAAGTATCTGAGCTTGACATAATTATCACAGATTTTTCAACATCTAATCAACCTCTGATAAATAACTCAAAGCATTTTGAATCAATTTGCTACTTCTCCCCTTTTAATTTGTCTTAAAAACAAAGTAATTCTCTAAAGTAATTATGTAAAATATGTTTCTTAGCTTTACATAATTGTCATGGATTTTATAACATATAAATAACCTCTAATAAAAAACTTAAAGAATTTTGAATTAATTTGTTAATTTCTCTCCTTTGGTTTTTTCTAAAATAAGAGTAATTATTTTAAAATAATTAGATAAATTAATTATCTGAGGTTGACATAATTATCACGGGTTTCTAAACATATAATTAACCTTTGATAAATAACTCAAAGCATCTTGAATCAATTTGCTAATTCTCCTCTTTTAATTTGTCCTAAAAATAGAGTAATTCTTCTAAAGTAATTAGATCAATTAATTATCTGAGTTTGATATAATTATCACGGATTTCCTAACATATAATTAACCTCCGGTAAATAAATAAAGGCATTTTGAATCACTTTGTTTATTTTTCCCTTTTAATTTATCCCAAAAAAAGAGTAATTCTGCTAAAGTAATTAGGTAAATTAACTGTTTGAGCTTGACATATTTATCACTGGTTCCCTAACATATAATTAACCTTTGAAAAATAACTCAAAGCATTTTTAATCAATTTGCTAATTTCTCCTTTTTAATTTGTCCTAAAAACAGAGAAATTCTGTTAAAGTAATTAAGTAAATTAATTATCTGAACTTGACATAATTATCACAGCCTTCCTAATATATATTTGACCTTTGGTAAATAACTCAAAGCATTTTGAATCAATTTGCTAATTTTTTCCTTTTAATTTGTCTTAAAAATAGAATAATTCTTCTAAAGTAATTAGGTAAATTAATTATCTAAGCTTGATATAATTATCATAGGTTTGCTAAGATGTAATTTACCTCTGAAAAATAACTCAAAGCATTTTGAATCATATTGTTAATTTCTTCTTTTTAATTTGTCCTAAAAACAGAGTAAAGCTGCTAAAGTAATTAGATAAATTAATGATCTGAGCTTGACATAATTAAAACGGTTCCCTAACATATAATTAACATTTGATAAATAACTCAAAGCATTTTAAATCAATTTGCTAATTTCTCATTTGTAAATTGTTTCAAAAATAGAGTAATTTTGCTAAATTAAGTATCTGAGCTTGACATAATTATCACAGATTTTTCAACATCTAATCAACCTATGATAAATAACTCAAAGCATTTTGAATCAATTTGCTACTTCTCCCCTTTTAATTTGTCTTAAAAACAGAGTAATTATGCTAAAGTAATTATGTAAATTAAGTTTCTTAGCTTGACATAATTGTCATGGGTTTCCTAACATATTGTGGAGTAAGTCCACCTGGCAGTACCGGCCAATGCTGATGTAAGCCTATAAGGCAAGAAAGTGTATCTTGATGTAGGGGATACATGCTATATAGGAAAGAACGCGGGCCTGAACGAAGGGAGAGGTTTTGAGTCCAATCTTGAGATCAAATCCACTGTGTATTCCACATTGGTGGAGTTGACGGGCAGCAGACAGCTATCTGTTGCTCTCCAGCATAGCCCGCCCCTGTGCATCTCATTCTTGCCCAGAAAATGAGTCATTCTCTCTCTCCACACCAAGCACCCAGCTCTCCTCACTACGAGTATGCATCTATGCATCCTGAGTTCACTACCAGCAACACACAAATGGAGCAAATGCTGCAGACCATCTCCAACATGATGCTTCACGTTAGCCACACAAATGAGGCATTGCTCAATTACCTGTCCACTGCTGCTCCACATACGCAGAAACCCGATTCCAAGATTAGGCCCAAGTCTTTTTCAGGGTTTCCGACCGAAGATGTCCTCACATGGTTGGACCACTTCGACAACGTGGCCAGTTATCATCGCTGGTCTGATGATCGCAAAGCGATGGAAGCGCGCACTCTTCTCGAAGGCGTGGCCGCGACTTGGTTCATCCAGCAACCGGAGGACGTGAAAAGTGACTGGGGTATGCTCAAATCTTTACTAATTCAAAATTTTGCTCACCAGAACATTACCTAGAGTGCTTTACAACAACTGCATGTTTTAAAACAACAACAATTAGAGCCTGTCGCCCAATTTTCTGTCAAAATGAATCAACTGCTTCTTCGCGCTGACCCTACCATGTCCGAGGAAATGAAACTCTTCTTTCTTTGGCCTCGTCTGCGACATGACATTTCTCGACGTGTTCGTGATCAGGGCCCTACTTCATTTCATGCGGCTATTCAAATTGCACAACGCATTGAAGGTACATTGCAATCTGACATTTCTACTGTGTTAACATCGCAACCTTCTGCTCAAAGATCTGCAAGAGACTCACATCCGACACCCATGGATATTGATATTCAAAATGCTCAAATCAACTCAAGGCCGGTCAACTCCAGGAGAGCATTACCTGATCGTGATGCTCAAGGACGTCCCAAGTGTTTTTACTGCAACACATATGGCCACATTAGGCGGCATTGTCGTCGGCTCCAAGCAACTCAACAACATCAAAATGCACAAATTCAGCTGGCTGATGCTGCTGCCCTGGCAGAACTGCCGGAAAACATCTAGGCGGGACGGTGGTGGAAGAGCATCACCCGCATGTTCAAGCAGCAGCATCTTTCGGGCGCATGGTGTGTTCATTGCAAGTTCAAATCGAGGACACATCACATGAGGCACTTCTAGATTCTGGGAGTACAATCTCTTCTATTAGTCAGGAGCTAGTCCAGCGATTAGGCCTTCTCACCAGCACAGCTCCTCCAATCACTGTGTTGTTTGGAGACAACAATCAAAAGTATCATTCCCACTCACAAGTTTTTTGCACATTCACAATAGCCCACAAACAATTCACTCATGCATTTTATGTTTTGCCTAGACAGTTGTTTCCCCTTACATTAGGTTGTGACTGGTTTGTTAAGACCAAAGCTCAATTACACTTTGATTCTCAGCATTTAATTTTGCCAAACACAGTTCCCCTTTCAATGTTTTGCTCACATCGAGGGCCAAATTTTGTGCATGCACAGTATGTTGTTGTAGATCAAGATACACGTCTTCGTGACGTCCGCATAATGCTACATCAATTTCCCAAACTGTTTAGGACACATAATTCCCCAATCAATCTTCCTATCACGCATCGTATCAATACCAGTGATGCTCCCCCAGTACGATGGCCTCTCGCCGTAGGTCTCCTTTAGAGAAACAACGCATCAGTCTGGCAGTCCAAGATATGCTCAGAAAGGGAGTAATTAAACCCTCATGTAGTGATTGGGTCTCCGAACCCCATTTGGTTCGGAAGGAAGATGGCAGTTACAAATTTTGTATTGACTTTCGGCCGCTTAACAAAGTCACCATCCATGATCTTTACCCCTTACCTAGAATAGATGACCTGTTGGATCAATTGGGAAAATCGCAATACTTCACATCCCTTGACCTGGCCTCCTGGTATTGGCAAATCCCTTTGCACACATCTGACGCCCACAAAACTGCTTTCCGAACACCTATGGGTTTGTACGAATTTACAAGAATGCCGTTTGGTCTATCTGATGCAGGAAGCTCGTTCCAGAGAACAGCCAATAATATCTTTGGCGATCTCATCGAACAGGGCGTGGTCTTAGTGTATTTAGACGACATTCTCATCCACACACAGAGTTGGGACCAGCACCTAGAAGTATTGCGGGAAGTCTTGAAGAGAATTCAGGACTACAAACTCCAGTTGCAATTCAAAAAGTGTAAGTGGGGCAGGACCAGGCTTAAATTTCTGGGTTTTATCATCTCCGCAGCAGGCATAGAGATGGATCCTTCAAAAATAGTTTCCATTCAGGATTACCCTCCTCCAACTACAGTTAAAACACTCCAAAGTTTTCTAGGAATGGCTAATTTTGCCCTGCGTTTTGTCCCCAACTTGGCTTCCATAACCTATCCTCTTCGACGACTGCTCAAAAAGAATACTAGGTACAATTGGACATCAGCATGTCAGCAAAGTTTTGAAAAGCTCAAGCACGTCATAAAGGAAGCAGCTCTTTTGGCTCACCCCGATTTCCAAAAGCCATTTAAGCTTCAGACAGATGCGTCAAATCAGCGTTTAGGAGCAGTGCTCCTCCAGCAAGATGATCTCTTGCGATGGCAGCCTATTTCATTCATCAATCGGTCCCTTACACAGGCTGAGGCTAACTACTCGACAACTGAAAAGGAGTTTCTCACCATAGTTTGGGCTTTTCACAAGCTACATCCTTACCTTCATGGGACGCAGGTAATGGTCGAAACAGATCACAAGCCTCTCATTCATCTGTTGCAAAAGCACCACCCTCCTGGGCGATTACTACGCTGGGCTCTTGCTTTGCAGGAGTATCGGTTCTCCATCAGCTATTGCAAAGGCATCCACAATTTCGTGGCTGATGGGCTTTCTAGGGCTGAACACCAAGCAGCACAATTCACCCCCCCTCCAGCAAATCTACCAGTAGCACTCAATCAAATGGCTACCTTGCAACAGCAAGACCCCGAAATTCAGCATATACTCTAAAAGCTACGGTCAGCACAGTCCACAAACCATCAGCAAAGGTTTATGGTATTCGATCAGGTTTTACACTATGTTTTTGAGGGCCAACAGCCGCGGATTGTGGTGCCTATTGCATTACAACCTCTCTATTTACAATTTTATCACGCGCATCCCATGTCAGGACATCTAGGCTTTCACAAGGTTTTAGAAAAGTTGCGCCTACACTATTATTGGCCAAAGATGAGGCAGTCAGTCTCCGACTTCCTTCAAAGATCTGAGACATGTCAAAGCACTACATCTCCCCCTCAGAATACAGGACAGCTAGCCCCAATAGTGGTCAGTGAAGCATTTGAGCTGGTGGGCTGGGATCTAATGGGCCCTTTCCCCACATCTGTTACAGGTAATCGCTATATTCTCGTCATCACAGAATACTTAACCAGGTGGTGTGAGGCAATTGCGCTCCCAGATGCAACTGCATCTACAATCGCTACAACACTCTTACAGAAGCTTATTTTCAGCCATGGATGTCCTAGACAACTCTTATCTGATCAAGGAACACAATTCAAGAGTGAAGTCCTCACAATTCTAACAAAAAGTCTGGGAGTAGCTCAACTCTTTGCTTCCCCATATCACCCTCATACTAATGGTTTAACAGAGCGTTTAAATCGCACACTCAAGCAAGTAATTGCTGCATTTGTAGATCCTTTGCATCAAGACTGGGATCAAGTGTTGCCATTTGCAGTACATGCATACAACACTTCAGTCCAGGCTTCCACACGAGTTAGTCCTTTTCGAGCTTTGTATGGGCGCGATCCTCGCCTTCCTCCTGATATGGCAACATTACAACTCACACCATCCAAAGCAGATGCGGTTGACTGGCTACATTATCTCCAGCAGCAACAACCTCTTCTCCGTAGAGCCCTTCTTCACAATTTACACATAGCACAAACCCGTCAGAAAAAAGCTTATGATGAAGGCCGGATCTTGGTGGAATACCCAGTGAATGCTTTAGTACTAATGTACTACCCCATGCGACGCCCGGGTTTGAGTGAATCTTTGTTACACCGTTGGGTTGGGCCCTACAAAATCTTGCACAGGCTCCGCACCAACACCTATAGATTGCAGTGATTGTCTAACAACCGTATCACCACTGCTCACATCACGCACATGCACGCCCCTTCACAGACGCGATGACCCACTTCTTCTGTTTTTGGGGGGAGGTGTGGAGTAAGTCCACCTGGCAGTATCGGCCAGTGCTGATGTAAGCCTATAAGGCAAGAAAGTGTATCTTGATGTAGGGGGTACATGCTATATAGGAAAGAACGCGGGCCTGAACGAAGGGAGAGGTTTTGAGTCCAATCTTGAGATCAAACGCACTGTGTATTCCACAATATAAATAACCTCTAATAAAAAACTCAAAGAATTTGGAATTAATTTACTAATTTCTCTTTTTTAATTTGTCCTAAAACTAGATTAATTATTTTAAAGTAATTAGATAAATTAATTATCTAAGGTTGACATAATTATCACGGGTTTCCAAACATATAATTAACCTTTGATAAATAACTCAAAGCATTTTGAATCAATTTATTAATTCTTCTCTTTTAATTTGTCCTAAAAACAGACTAATTCTGCTAAAGTAATCAGGTAAATTAACTATCTGAGCTTCACATAATTTTCATTAGTTCCTTAACATATAATTAACCTCTCATAAATAACTCAAAGCTTTTTGAATCAATTTGTTGATTTTTTTCTTTTACTTTGTCATAAAAATAGAGTAATTACGTAAATTAAGTTTATGAGCTTGACATAATTATCACGGGTTTTCTAACATATAATTAACCTCTAATAAATAACTCAAAGCATTTTGAATCAATTTGCTAATTTTCCCTTTTTAATTTGTCCTAAAAATAGAGTAATTATTTTAAAGTAATTAAGTAAATTAATTATTTGAGTTTGACATAATTATCAGAGGTTCTTTAAGATATAATTAACCTCTGATAAATAACTCAAAGCATCTTGAATCAATTTGCTAATTCTCCTCTTTTAATTTGTCCTAAAAATATAGTAATTCTTCTGAAGTAATTAGATAAATTAATTATCTGAGTTTGATATAATTATCAAGGGTTTTCTAACATATAATTAACCTCCGGTAAATAACTAAAAGCATTTTGAATCACTTTGTTTATTTTTTCCTTTTAATTTATCCCAAAAAAAGAGTAATTCTGCTAAAGTAATTAGGTAAATTAACTGTTTGAGCTTGACATATTTATCCCTAATATATAATTAACCTCTAAAAAATAACTCAAAGCATTTTTAATCAATTAGTTAATTTCTCCCTTTTAATTTGTCCTAAAAACAGAGTAATTCTGCTAAAGTAATTAGGTAAATTAATTATCTGAACTTGACATAATTATCACATCCTTCCTAATATATATTTGACCTTTGGTAAATAACTCAAAGCATTTTGAATCAATTTGCTAATTTCTCCCTTTTAATTTGTCTTAAAAACAGAATAATCCTTCTAAAGTAATTAGCTAAATTAATTATCTAAGCTTGATATAATTATCATAGGTTTTCTAAGATGTAATTTATCTCTGAAAAATAACTCAAAGCATTTTGAATCATATTGCTAATTTCTTCTTTTTAATTTGTCCTAAAAAGAGAGTAAAGCTGCTAAAGTAATTAGATAAATTAATTATCTCAGCTTGACATAATTAAAACGGTTTCCTAACATATAATTAACCTTTGATAAATAACTCAAAGCATTTTGAATCAATTTTGTTAATTTCTCATTTTTAAATTGTTCCAAAAATATAGTAAATTTGCTAAATTAAGTATCTAAGCTTGACATAATTATCACAGATTTTTCAACATCTAATCAACCTATAATAAATAACTCAAAGAATTTTGAATCAATTTGCTACTTTCTCCCTTTTAATTTCTCTTAAAAACAGAGTAATTCTACTAAAGTAATTATGTAAATTAAGTTTCTTAACTTCACATAATTGTCATGGGTTTCCTAACATATAAACAAACTATAATAAAAAACTCAAAGAATTTTGAAATTAATTTGCTAATTTCTCTCTTTTAATTTGTCTTAAGACTAGAGTAATTATTTTAAATTAATTACATAAATTAATTATCTGGGGTTGACATAATTATCACGGGTTTCCAAACATATAATTAACCTTTGATAAATAATTCAAAACATTTTGAATCAATTTACTAATTTTTCTCTTTTAATTTCTCCTAAAAACAGAGTATTTCTACTAAAGTAATCAGGTAAATTTACTATCTAAGCTTCACATAATTTTCATTAGTTCCTTAACATATAATTAACCTCTCATCAAGAACTCAAAGCATTTTGAATCAATTTGTTGATTTTTCTCTTTTACTTTGTCATAAAAACAGAGTAATTAAGTTTATGAGCTTGACATAATTATCACGGGTTTTCTAACATATAATTAACCTCTAATAAATAACTCAAAGCATTTGGAATCAATTTGCTAATTTTCCCTTTTTAATTTGACCTAAAAATAGAGTAATTATTTTAAAGTAAGTAAGTAAATTAATTATTTGAGCTTGACATAATTATCACAGGTTCTCTAATATATAATTAACTTCTGATAAATAACTCAAAGCATCTTGAATCAATTTGCTAATTCTCCTCTTTTAATTTGTCCTAAAAATAGAGTAATTCTTCTAAAGTATTTAGATAAATTAATTATCTGAGTTTGATATAATTATCACGGGTTTTCTAACATATAATTAACCTCCGATAAATAACTAAAAGCATTTTGAATCAATTTATTAATTTTTTCCTTTTAATTTATTCCTAAAAAAGAGTAATTCTTCTAAAGTAATTAGATAAATTAACTATTTGAGCTTGACATATTTATCACTGGTTCTCTAATATATAATTAATTTTTGAAAAATAACTCAAAGCATTTTTAATCAATTTGCTAATTTTCCCCTTTTAATTTGTCTTAAAAACAAAGTAATTCTGCTAAAGTAATTAGTTAAATTAATTATATGAACTTGATATAATTATCACAGACTTCCTAATATATATTTAACCTTTGGTAAATAACTCAAAGCATTTTGAATCAATTTGCTAATTTCTCCCTTTTAATTTGTCAAAAAAACAGAAAAATTCTTCTAAAGTAATTAGGTCAATTAATTATCTAAGCTAGGTATAATTATCATAGGTTTTTTAAGATGTAATTTACCTCTGAAAAATAACTCAAAGCATTTTGAATCAAATTGCTAATTTCTCCTTTTTAATTTGTCCTAAAACTGAGTAAAGCTGCAAAAGTAATTTGATAAATTAATTATCTGAGCTTGACATAATTAAAACGGATCCCTAACATATAATGAACCTTGGATAAAAAACTCAAAGCATTTTGAATAAATTTGCTAATTTCTTCCTTTCAAATTGTTTCAAAAATAGAGTAATTTTGCTAAATTAATTAGCAAAATTAAGTATCTAAACTTGATATAATTATCACAGGTTTTTCAACATCTAATCAACCTCTGATAAATAACTCAAAGCGTTTTGAATCAATTTGTTACTTCTCCTCTTTTAATTTGTTCTAAAAACAGAGTAATTCTACTAAAGTAATTATGTAAATTAAGTTTCTGAGCTTGACATAATTTTTATGGGTTTCCTAACATATAAATAACCTATAATAAAAAACTCAAAGAATTTTGAATTAATTTGTTAATTTCTCTCCTTTAATTTGTTCTAAAACTAGAGTAATTATTTTAAAGTAATTACATAAATTAATTATCTGAGGTTGTCATAACTATCAAGGGTGTCGAAACATATAATTAACCTTTGATAAATAACTCAAAGCATTTTGAATGAATTTGCTAATTTTTTCCTTTTAATTTGTCATAAAAACATAGTATTTCTGCTAAAGTAATCAGGTAAATTAACTATCTAAGCTTCACATAATTTTCACTAGTTCCTTAACATATAATTAACCTCTCATAAATAACTCAAAGCATTTTCAATCAATTTGTTGATTTTTCCCTTTTAATTTGTCATAAAAACAGAGTTATTAAGTAAATTAAGTTTTCGAGCTTGACATAATTATCACAGGTTTCCTAATATATAATTAACCTCTAATAAATAACTCAAAGCATTTTGAATCAATTTGCTAATTTTTCTTTTTTAATTTGTCCTAAAAATAGAGTAATTATTTTAAACTAAGTAGAAAAATTAATTATCTGAGCTTGACATAATTATCACAGGTTCTCTAATATATAATTTAATGTCTGATAAATAACTCAAAGCATCTTCAATCAATTTGCTAATTCTCCTTATTTAATTTGTTCTAAAAACATAGTAATCGTTCTAAAGTAATTAGATAAATTAATTATCTGAGTTTGATATAATTATCATGGGTTCTCTAACATATAATTAAACTCCGATAAATAACTAAAAGCGTTTTAAATCAATTTGCTAATTTTCCCCTTTTAATTTGTCCCAAAAAAAAGAGTATTTCTTTTAAAGTAATTAGGTAAATTAACTATTTTAGCTTGACATATTTATCACTGGTTCCCTAACTTATAATTAACCTCTGAAAAATAACTCAAAGCATTTTTAATCAATTTGCTAATTTCCCCTTTTTAATTTGTCCTAAAAACAGAGTAATTCTGCTAAAGTAATTAGGTAAAATAATTATTTGAACTTAACATAATTATCACAGGCTTTCTAATATATATTTAACCTTTGGTAAATAACTCAAAGCATTTTGAATCAATTTGCTAATTTTTCCCTTTTAATTTGTCTTAAAAACATAATAATTCTTCTAAAGTAATTAGGTAAATTAATTATCTAAGCTTGATATAATTATCATAGCTTTTCTAAGATGTAATTTACCTCTGAAAAATAACTCAAAGCATTTTGAATCAAATTGCTAATTTCTCCTTTTTAATTTGTCCTAAAAATAGTATAAATCTGCTAAAGTAATTAGATAAATTAATTATCTAAGCTTGACATAATTAAAACGGGTCCCTAACATATTATTAACCTTGGATAAAAAACTCAAAGCATTTTGTATCAATTTGCTAATTTCTCTCTTTTAAATTGTTTCAAAAATGGAGTAATTTTGCTAAATTAATTAGCTAAATTAAGTATCTGAGCTTGATATAATTATCACAGGTTTTTCAACATCTAGTCAACGTCTGATAAATAACTCAAAGCATTTTGAATCAATTTGTTACTTCTCCTCTTTTAATTTGTCCTAAAAACAGAGTAATTCTGCTAAAGTAATTATGTAAACTATGTTTCTGAGCTTGGCATAATTTTCATGGGTTTCCTAACATATAAATAACCTCTAATAAAAAACTCAAAGAATTTTGAATAAATTTGATAATTTCTCTTCTTTAATTTGTTGTAAAACTAGAGTAATTATTTTAAAGTAATTACATAAATTAATTATCTGGGGTTGACATAATTATCACGGGTTTCCAAACATATAATTAACCTTTGATAAATAATTCAAAACATTTTGAATCAATTTACTAATTCTTCTCTTTTAATTTCTCCTAAAAACAGAGTATTTCTGCTAAAGTAATCAGGTAAATTAACTATCTGAGCTTTACATAATTTTCATTAGTTCCTTAACATATAATTAACCTCTCATCAATAACTCAAAGCATTTTGAATCAATTTGTTGATTTTTCTCTTTTACTTTATCATAATAATAGAGTAATTAAGTAAATTAAGTTTATGAACTTGACATAATTATCACGGGTTTTCTAACATATAATTAGCCTCTAATAAATAACTCAAAGCATTTTGAATCAATTTGCTAATTTTCCCTTTTTAATTTGTCCTAAAAATAGAGTGATTATTTTAAAGTAAGTAGAAAAATTAAATATCTGAGCTTCACATAATTATCACAGGTTCTCTAATATATAGTTGACCTCTCATAAATAACTCAAAGCATCTTGAATCAATTTGGTAATTCTCTCCTTTTAATTTGTCTTAAAAACATAGTAAATCTTCTAAAGTAATTAGATAAATTAATTATCTGAGTTTGATATAATTATCACGGGTTTCCTAACATATAATTACCCTCTGGTAAATAACTAAAAGCGTTTTGAATCAATTTTCTAATTTTTTCCTTTTAATTTGTCCCACTAAAAAAGTAATTCTGCTAAAGTAATTAGGTAAATTATATATTTTAGCTTGACATATTTATTATTGATTCCCTAACATATAATTAACCTCTAAAAAATAACTCAAAGTATTTTTAATCAATTTGCTAATTTTTCTCTTTTAATTTGTCCTTAAAATAGAGTAATTCTGCTAAAGTAATTAGGTAAATTAATTATCTGAACTTGACATAATTATCACAGGCTTCCTAATATATATTTAACCTTTGGTAAATAAATCAAAGCATTTTGAATCAATTTGCTAATTTTTTCCTTTTAATTTGTTTTAAAAACAGAATAATTCTTCTAGAGTAATTAGGTAAATTAATTATCTCAACTTGATATAATTATCATAGGTTTTCTAAGATGTAATTTACCTCTGAAAAATAACTCAAAGCATTTTGAATCAAATTGCTAATTTCTCCTTTTTAATTTGTCATAAAAACATAGTAAAGCTGCTAAAGTAATTAGATAAATTAATTATCTGAGCTTGACATAATTAAAACGGTTTCCTAACATATAATAAACATTTGATAAATAATTCAAAACATTTTGAATCAATTTGCTAATTTCTCGCTTTTAAATTGTTCCAAAAATAGAGTAATTTTGCTAAACTAAGTATCTAAGCTTGACATAATTATCAAAGGTTTTTCAACATCTAATCAACCTTTGATAAATAACTCAAAGCATTTTGAATCAATTTGCTACTTCTTCCCTTTTAATTTGTCATAAAAACAGAGTAATTCTGCTAAAGTAATTATGTAAATTAAGTTTCTGAGCTTCACATAATTGTCATGGGTTTCCTAGCATATAAATAACCTCTAATAAAAAACTCAAAGAATTTTGAATTAATTTGTTAATTTCTCTCCTTTAATTTGTCCTAAAACTATAGTAATTATTTTAAAGTAAATAAATAAGATAATTATCTGAGGTTGACATAATTATCACGGGTTTCCAAACATTTAATTAAGCTTTGATAAATAACTCAAAGCATTTTGAATTAATTTACTAATTCTCCTCTTTTAATTTGTCCTAAAAATATAGTAATTCTGCTGAAGTAATCAGGTTAATTAACTATTTGAGCTTCACAAAATTTTCACTAGTTCCTTAACATATAATTAACCTCTCATAAATAACTCAAACAATTTTGAATCAATTTGTTGATTTTTCTCTTTTAATTTGTCATAAAAATAGAGTAATTAAGTAAATTAAGTTTCGGAGCTTGACATAATTATCACGGGTTTCCTAATATATAATTAACCTCTAATAAATAACTCAAAGCATTTTGAATCAATTTGCTAATTTTTCCTTTTTAATTTGTCCTAAAAATAGAGTAATTATTTTAAAGTAAGTAGAAAAATTAATTATCTGAGCTTGATATAATTATCGCAGGTTCTCTAATATATAATTAACCTCTGATAAATAACTCAAAACATCTTGAATCAATTTGCTAATTCTCTCCTTTTAATTAATTATCTGAGTTTGATATAATTATCACGAGTTTTCTAACATATAATTAACCTCTGGTAAATAACTAAAAGCGTTTTGAATCAATTTGCTTATTTTTCCCTTTTAATTTGTTCCAAAAAAAAGAGTAATTCTTCTAAAGTAATTAGGTAAATTAAATATTTGAGCTTGACATATTTATCACTGGTTCCCTAACATATAATTAACCTCTGAAAAATAACTCAAAGCATTTTTAATCAATTTGCTAATTTCCTTCTTTTAATTTGTCCTAAAAACAAAGTAATTCTACTAAAGTAATTAGGTAAATTATTTATCTGAACTTAACATAATTATCACAGGCTTCCTGATATATATTTAACCTTTGGTAAATAACTCAAAGCATTTTGAATCAATTTGCTAATTTCTCCCTTTTAATTTGTCTTAAAAATAGAAAAATTCTTCTAAAGTAATTAGGTAAATTAATTATCTAAGCTTGATATAATTTTCATAGGTTTTCTAAGATGTAATTTACCTCTGAAAAATAACTCAAAGCATTTTGAATCAAATTGCTAATTTCTCCTTTTTAATTTGTCTTAAAAACATAGTAAATCTGCTAAAGTAATTTGATAAATTAATTATCTGAGCTTGACATAATTAAAACGGTTCTCTAACATATAATTAACCTTGGATAAAAAACTCAAAGCATTTTGAATCAATTTGCTAATTTATCCCTTTTAAATTGTTTCAAACATAGAGTAATTTTACTAAATTAATTAGCTAAATTAAGTATCTGATCTTGACATAATTATCACAGGTTTTTCAACATCTAATCAACTTATGATAAATAACTCAAAGCATTTTGAATGAATTTGTTACTTCTTCCCTTTTAATTTGTCCTAAAAACAGGGTAATTCTGCTAAAGTAATTATATAAATTAAGTTTCTGAGCTTAGCATAATTGTCATGGGTTTCCTAACATATAAATAACCTCTAATAAAAAACTCAAAAAATTTTGAATTAATTTGTTAATTTCTCTCCTTTAATTTGTCCTAAAACTAGAGTAATTATTTTAAAGTAATTACATAAATTAATTATCTGAGGTTGACATAATTTTCAAGGGTTTCCAAACATATAATTCACCTTTGATAAATAACTCAAAGCATTTTGAATCAATTTGTTAATTTCTCCCTTTTAATTTGTCCTAAAAATAGAGTAATTTTGCTAAAGTAATCAAGTAAATTAACTATCTAAGCTTCACATAATTTTCACTAGTTCCTTAATATATAATTAACCTCTCATAAATAACTCAAAGCATTTTGAATCAATTTGTTGATTTTTCACTTTTAATTTGTCATAAAAACAGAGTTATTAAGTAAATTAAGTTTCTGAGCTTGACATAATTATCACGGGTTTCCTAATATATAATTAACCTCTAATAAATAACTCAAAGCATTTTGAATCAATTTGCTAATTTTCCCTTTTTAATTTGTCCTAAAAATAGAGTAATTATTTTAAAGTAAGTAAGAAAATTAATTATCTGAGTTTGACATAATTATCACAGGTTCTCTAATATATAATTAACCTCTGATAAATAACTCAAAGCATCTTGAATCAATTTGCTAATTCTCCCCTTTTAATTTGTCATAAAACCATAGTAATTCTTCTAAAGTAATTAGATAAATTAATTATCTGAGGTTGATATAATTATCACAGGTTTTTAAATATATAATTAACCTTTGATAAATAACTCAAAGCATTTTGATTCAATTTGCTAATTTTTCCCTTTTAATTTGTCCCAAAAAAAGAGTAATTCTGCTAAAGTAATTAGGTAAATTAACTATTTTAGCTTGACATATTTATCACTGGTTCCTTAACATATAATTAACCTCTGATAAATAACTCAAAGTATTTTTAATCAATTTGCTAATTTCTCCTTTTTAATTTGTCCTAAAAATAGAGTAATTCTGCTAAAGTAATTAAGTAAATTAATTATCTGAACTTGACATAATTATCACAGGCTTCCTAATATATATTTAACTTTTGGTAAATAACTCAAAGCATTTTGAATTAATTTGCTAATTTCTTCCTTTTAATTTGTCTTAAAAACAGAATAATTCTTCTAGAGTAATTAGGTAAATTAATTATCTAAACTTGATATAATTATCATAGGTTTTCTAAGCTGTAATTTACCTTTGAAAAATAACTCAAAGCATTTTGAATCAAATTGCTAATTTCTCCTTTTTAATTTGTCCTAAAAACATAGTAAAGCTGCTAAAGTAATTAGATAAATTAATTATCTAAGCTTGACATAATTTAAACAGTTCCCTTACATATAATTAACCTTTGATAAATAACTCAAAGCATTTTGAATCAATTTGCTAATTTCTCCCTTTTAAATTGTTTCAAAAATAGAGTAATTTTGCTAAATTAATTAGCTAAATTAAGTATCTGAGCTTGACATAATTATCACAGGTTTTTTAACATCTAATCAACCTCTCATAAATAAATCAAAGCATTTTGAATCAATTTGCTACTTTCTCCCTTTTAATTTTTTCTAAAAACAGAGTAATTCTGTTAAAATAATTATGTAAATTAAGTTTCTGAGCTTGACATAATTGTCATGGGTTTCCTAACATATAAATAACCTCTAATAAAAAACTCAAAGAATTTTGAATTAATTTGCTAATTTTTCTTCTTTAATTTGTCTTAAAAATAGAGTAATTATTTTAAAGTAATTAGATAAATTAATTATCTGAGGTTGACATAATTATCACGGATTTTTAAATATATAATTAACCTTTTATAAATAACTCAAAGCATTTTGAATCAATTTGCTAATTCGTCCCTTTTAATTTTTTATAAAAACAGAGTAATTCTTCTAAAGGAATCAGGTAAATTAACTATCTGAGCTTCACATAATTTTCACTAGTTTCTTAACATATAATTAACCTCTCATAAATAACTCAAAGCATTTTGAGTCAATTTGCTAATTTTTCCCTTTTAATTTGTCATAAAAACAGAGTAATTTTTCTAAAGTAATTAAGTAAATTAAGTTTCTGAGCTTCACTTAATTATCACGGGTTTCCTAACATATAATTAACCTCTAATAAATAACTCAAAGTATTTTGAATCTATTTGCTAATTTTTCCTAAATATAGAGTAATTATTTTAAAGTAATTAGATAAATTAAATATCTAAGCTTGACATAATTATCACAAGTTCCTTAATATATAATTAACCTCTGATAAATAACTCAAAGCATCTTGAATCAATTTGCTAATTCTTCTCTTTTATTTTGTCCTAAAAATAGAGTAATTCTTCTAAAGTAATTAGATAATTAATTATATGAGCTTGATATAATTATCATGGGTTTCCTAACATATAATTAACCTCTGATAAATAACTAAAAGCATTTTGAATCAATTTGCTAATTTTTTCCTTTTAATTTTTCCCAAAAAAGAGTAATTCTGCTAAAGTAATTAGATAAATTAATTATCTGAGTTTGACATAATTATCACTGGTTTCCTAACATATAATTAACTTCTGATAAATAACTCAAAGCATTTTGAATCAATTTGCTAATTTTTCCCTTTTAATTTGTCCGAAAAATAGAGTAATTCTGCTAAAGTAATTAAGTAAATTAAGTTTTGAGCTTGACATAATTATTACGGGTTTCTAAGATATAATCAACCTCTAATAAATAACTCAAAGCATTATGAGTCAATTTGCTAATTTCTCCTTTTTAATTTGTCTTAAAAACAGAGTAATTCTGCTAAAGTAATTAGATAACTTAATTATCTGAGCTTAACGTAATTATTACGGGTTCCATAACATATAATTAACATTTGATAAATAACTCAAAGTATTGTGAATCAATTTGATTATTTTTTCTTTTAATTTTTTGTAAAAAACAGTGTAATTCTGCCTAATTAATTATGAAAATTACTCAAAAAATTATAATATAATTTTTGTAGCTTAATGACTGTCTAATACAGCTCTGATAATTATCTCAACATAATCTAAACTTAATTAATATAATTTTCATTAATTTATAGTTAATATGGATAATTTCAGCCCTAATATGATATAATCATGAATTATCTTAATAATCCTAAGCTTAATTACAACATTCAGTAGAGAATATTTAATTAAGAGAGGATTTTTAAGTATACATAAGCCTAATCTTTATTTTATTAAGAAAATAGATTAATCTAGCCTTGCTAATTAAGAAGGATTAGGCTAATTACCGTTTAATTTAATCAACTAGAGCTTAATCTCTAGTGATTTCTGCGTAGCGGTCTCTCTAGATGAGAGAGAGTGTGTTAAGGCTCCGAGTCTAATTTTTTATGAAGAGAAGGGGGTCTTTTTATAGTTTTTCTAAGCCCCGGGCTGTTCCTGACAAGTTTTGACACCCCAAGCAGGCCCCCAGCTTGAAGATGGCCCCAATTTATGCTATATCAGTCTCTGGCAGGTTCCCCCCAGCTCCACACTGCCCCCATATCTTCCCGAATCAATTTTGGTTGATTTTACTGATTTCTAATGATGAAAATTGGAATATCAGTTAATTCCAGAACCTTATGATAAGAAAGTCTTTGTTAATAATTATTACTGAAACCATCCAATTTTTATTAACTAATTGAATTCCTAATGTAACCTTCCAGGGTTTGTAACTTTTCCAGTTTTTATAGGATTCTGATTCAAAAAATTACTAACCATAGTAAAGCTCTGCTTATGATTCCAAAAATATCAATATCAACCATGATTGAATCCTTCAAAAGGGGTTTTCAAGTTAATTTTATAGGCTTTCTACAATTTTTAAGGTTTCGAAAACTGGAAATCTTACAAAAACGAGGCTTATCTTTGAGGAGAAAAAAACCTATGTTGTACGTTCCAATTTCAATTCTAAAACTTGCATTGTGTTCCTCTTTCCATGCTCTTTCATTAAGCACATTAAGTTTTTTTGTGATTTGTGACTACATGTCTACGAGCGTAATCTTCACATTTGAGTGCTTAAATCACTGTTTTTTGACGTTTTGACCACAGGAGAGTATTATTAGACCTTAGGGTGACCTATTTGGGATCTTCTGTTGTATTTTTTGTGACTCGGGTCATGATGGATCACAATCCATGTACCTTGTTAGAATGCAAGGAGACTTGGTAGACATGTCCTAATATAGCTTCCCTTAAAGTTTTGTGACAATCCCACTTCATTTAGTTGACGAAATGGCGTGATGACCTAGAGTGGTGAGAAAGGATATAAGCAAATTTTACTATCCAAGAGTGGTGATTTTCTTGTTGAGTTGATGCGCTTACGTGTTAGGTTCTCTTCTTTAAGGTCTGACATCCTCAAAGAGTCTTTGTGTCCCATCCTATAGTCACTTCCCTGAGTATTGACATATTATGTTACTGCTAGATAGATTTGCTATAGACATCCGTCATGATGACCCTCTAACAACTTACATGGGATGACTGAAGGCATCAGATCCAAAGGCATCAGATCCAAAAGCATTCACACTCAAAAGCTCTAATCTCAAAATCTCATGCAAGCTCTACTAAAATATACCAATGCAAAATGCGAAAATCTATACATCCTACCACAACATCACTATCAATGCAATTTATAAAAATGAGCCCAGAGTTCAAGCTTTTGATATTTTTGGGTTTAAGCCCCATTGTGGGTGCTCATCAGTTCTTTCAAGTTGATAGAGTTAGGATTTTATGAAAAATCCTAACCCCTTTCTATTTTAGGCTTCTTGGTTACACTTTTTGAGTTCAATTCAGTTCTTCTTGTCCTCCTGCCCAGCTCTTCCCAGATGGGCATGACACATCATCACTTTGTGACATCACAACTCAATATTGAAGAGAATTTTTGATGTTCTCCTCCCCCATCCACTTTGCATCAAGAGCCAAAATGTATCCTTGACCAAATTATCTGATGAGCCTATTTACCTTTTTGCATTTGTTCTTGTATCTTGTGACCTATTGGTAGCAGTGTTGGCCTCCCTTGTCCATTGGCGCCTCAATTGGAATCATCAAATTTCTTTGATGAATCATTAGCTGATTCCCTTTCTTCTTTGGAATTCTTTGATAAACTATGAGTTCATTCCCTTTCTTCTTTGGAATTGCCCCTTTAAGGTGTACACTAACTTGTCCATAGAATAGGTCAAATATCTGGCATGCATACCAAAATTGTGTTTTGCATGACCCATAAGCCTTTGAATGGATTCAAACTTCTTTTCAAGGCAAAAGTGTCTTATGTCTTTTGGAAATCCACAAAAAAACTACTCAATTTGGTCCCTCAAAATGATCCTCCAGAATGAGGACACTAGCAAATATGTATCCTAAATCTCTGGCAATAGCCATCCAAGGTGTCTTCCTTGGTCATCCTCTGATGATTCCAAGCCGTGATGACATCCTTGGACCCTTAGGCCCCCTGGCCCATCTTCTGTGTCCAATTCCTTGTCCTCTTGACACATTTCTTCTAGTTGGGCATACCATGTCACCAACTTGTGATTATGCAACATATATAGGAGTTGGGCACAAAATGACTGCATATAGAGGGCATTTTCTCCATATCATAGAGGATGGGTTCTTATCTAAGACTACCTACATGGAAAATCACATGTTCAACTAAGTCATGATGTGCTATTGGATAGACTCAAACATCATCACAACACTTGGAGATTGAGAGGCATTTTAGCTAAGGCCAAGTTGTGCCAACTGTGCCAAAGAGATCTAGAGACAAAGCTTCACTATATATGCCATTGTATAGCATACAATGAGCTATGTGGCCACTTTCAATACATCTTTAGAGAGGTTTTTGGGCTTCTTTCTAGAGTTATGTGATACCAAGATTAGAAGTTGTCTTGGCCTCTATCTATGGAGATTCAACAATATCAAGCAGGGTTACAGTTGTGGGAGCGAATCACACCACCCATAACATGCATGCAACACTACCTAGATAAACATAATGTCAATCAAGGACACAGATGACATGATAGGTGCACGGAGTCAATCTCTTTAGCTTGGTTGAGACCATCCCACAAATACAACAGCCTGGAAGGCTACCTAAACCACAACCAGGAATCTCACTGCTGTAAGGGCCTTCTCCCAGCCCTTACGCAAGACCAACACACCTAAGCCACTGACTTAAAAAGATAAGAAAGAAAAAGGAAAAAAATTTGTTCGAGTAAAATTCGGGTTCAATTCAAGCACCAAGGTATACTCACAAGCCACTTCCAGCTTACGCCATGGAAATAGGGGTATAGCCAATGCATGAAAAATTATATTTTCATTTTAAAAAAGTTAACATAAATAAAAAGATAAGAAAAAGGAAAAAAATAAGACAAAGAAAAAGGAAAAGGAAAAGATAAGAAGAAAGAAACAGAAGATAGGGATAACGATGAGGTGAGTAAGTAGCTTGTTGAGAAAATTTTGATAAGTACGATAAGTTATCAAAGAAAGATAAGTTATCAAGATAAGGAAGATAAGTGAAAGCACTTGTAAAAAATGTGCATAAAAAGAGGGCTTCTCTTCTCATTTTTAGAAGTGCAAGCTTAAGAGTAAGCTTGGAAAAGCCATATCCAAAGCTTTTTCACACACACGCACACACACACACCCCTCCAAGAGAAGCCATGGTCAAAACCCTAATCAAGTTTGTCAAAACTTGATCTTCTTCTGCACATTACCCTCCCCCTCTCCTCTCTCCTAATTCTCAAGCTTTCCATGACTTGAATTCTTTTTTACCTCTTGCCATGCTCTCATTCCAAGTGGCCTAATGGGTGGTCTTCAATCGAGGTGAAGAGGGAAAGAGCTGACTACGTCAAGTCACTTCTTCAATACTCTTCCAAAGCAAAGAGAAGGCTCTACGACACACACACTAAGGTAATGTTTTCTTGTTCTTTTTCTGCTATTGCACTTACTTGAAAGTGATTTACTTTCATGCTTAAATAAGTTTATGCTTAAACTCTCACATTTTCATAATCAATCTTTTTCTTGGAAAGAAGAACTAACTTCTTAAATTTGTTGTTTCCTTCTAATTATGGTTCATTACTAGCCATGACTAATCACCTTGCTAACAACTAACCACGATGTTATTTCAAGTTCCATTATTTCAAGGCTCTTAGACTACCAAACTAATATGGCATAGAATGAGTAGAAAGCACTCTCTTTAACCATAGGTGATTGGAGGTCATAATTATCTAAATATTTGAAGTTTTGTTATTTCGAGTTTTTTAGATTACCAGAATAATATGGCATAAAGAGAGTAGAAAGCACTCTCTTTAACCATAGGTGACTGGAGATCATAATAATTACCTAAATAGTATGCATGATGAAATGATGACTAATATCTTTCATTATCCCTTAATTTCTCAAATACACTTTTTTACTAATTTTTAAGTTACTTTTATTCTATTACCTACGCTACTCTTATAAAGGTAAATACTACAAATTAAAGGCAACTAGGTAATGGGTTTATTTTTGGAACTAACCTTATTTTTCAAGAAGAGAAATACTTTTTCCAAAAGAGATGCACTTGATTTTGCATAAATTATTTATGTAAAAGTTTTAGTGACATACTAAGTTAATATCTAAATTTCAAGAGAAGTTGAGGATTGAAGGGTAAGTTATATAATTACGAAAGACATTTTTCTTTGAGAAAGAAGATTCCCAATTCCAAATAAGGTCATTCTCTCCCTTCCCTCTTGCCAATTGAAAAGTTCCCAACTCTTTAAGCCTCTCCTAGCTGTGTGATTAATCCTCTCCACACAAAATCAAGAGGTAAGCCTAAACTCTATCTTGAGAAGAATTTGTTAATCATTCGTACTCCATTACAATAGCATTTTGCACGACACTAGTATGTCCACTCTTATGAATTTTCACAAATTAGTCTTACATTATCACTCATAGAAGGATTCTAACTCTTGCATAAACCATCATTTAATCTTGCATAACCAATTAAAGAAAGTTTTAATTAGTTTTTTATGCATTATAAATGCTAGTGTTTACTACTCATGGTTCACACTTAAGGTCATTGTATAGAGCATATGCATTGTGCATTTCAAGTTTTTTTTGCAATTTCAAAGGGGGGAGTAAGGGGATACCTTCACAAAAGTGATGCCCGTGTTTCTTGAACATAAAACTCCCATGGATGGCAAATGATGCAAAGGAATTAAAATGGGATTTGTCGAAGTTGGGGTTACCTTGAAACTTACGTCGAGACAAAACCTTAAATTCCAAGAGACTCGTTGTTTTGTTAAGGTTTTTCTTGAGTAGAAATTAAAAGGAAATATTATAAATCCAATGATTCTAATCTAAATTTGAACTAGGATTACCGAGAAGATTTGACGTGGATAGCCCTAGCATAACATAGGAGATTTAAGTGTGAACTTCATCTTATATGTTTGGAAAAAGGGCGGCGCAGGTGTTTACCTGTGGGATGCAACGGGGGATGATCTTTTTTGGCTAGGACTGATAACCATTGGTCTATGTTTTGAGCTCAAGTTCATTCATTTCCATAGAAATGGGATTGAATGGGAGTGAGTCCAGGCCGGGTGATAGGGACGTGCAGATGCGTCTAGAAATCGCTCGGCCTAGTCCGGGTAGGCTTGATCTCAGAATGAGCTACTCCTTATTGTTGTATATATGTAGACACCATAAGATGAGCAGTGGATGGGTACCCATAGCTTGGGCAGCTGGGCAAGGCACATACGCCTTTACCCCAACAATATCCCACTTAAATGTGAAGGCACATACACCTTTACCCCAACAATCTCCCACTTAAATGTGAAGGCACATACGCCTTTACCCCAACAATATCCCACTTAAATGTGAATGTGCCAATAAGTGGGTCCTACTAGCTAAACTACTAGTATGTACAAGAAAATAGGTGAGCGACTCTCTCAACATACACCCGAATCCATGCTAGAGCCTGCATGTAAATCCCACAAACAACTTTGTATGGTCTGCAAAACTCCACTATGCACCATGCTAGTGTAAGTCATCGTATAACTAACACTCTCTATTGCAAATGCTCCCACTATAGCTGCTAGGTCAGGATTCAATACTAGTAGGTCGTACATGAGACACCCAAATATTGACAAAATATGTGCATTGTACTCGCCTCCCCTATGCTATTTGCAATCACTGCATCACCAGTACTACCCATTGTGTATGGATGTGCCAACATCAACATTGTAATGGTTATGTCTCTCTCACCCAGAGGTGAAACCGTGCATCCTAGCACAACTCATCAGCCTCTAGCATGAGCATATAAAAAAACTCAATGTATGTCATCTTTCCCTTGTCTCTAGGGAGAAGACCTGCACTATCTCTATCTGCACAGACTCTAAAAACACCTGCTATGTCTCATTAGAGCACTGCCACTCTACCTCTATCTCTACATCATCTATCGGCATGTCTTGCAACTAAATTCTCTATCTCGTGAGCATGGTGGTGCTCACCTGCAAAGAATACATATCGCATCTCTCGCTCAAAGCATGAAAACAAAAAAATCAAGACCATATCGTCTCAAACCTCAGACACATGCATAGTATATACCAAGCCAATGTGGGATCCATTGGCAATCATTAGTAATTCCCAATGCATCTAAAAAATATCTGATACCCATAATCTGCTACCCATCTCATTGAGATCAAGCTCTATCTCACCTGAGGAACTTAGCGTACATGTCATAGCGTAGATGATGCACCACTAGGAAATGACAAGCAAACATCTCCTGCACCTATAATGTCAAACTTAGAACCATTGGCCAAGCGTAAACAACCAAATCTCCCACTAGAGAAGATGCTAAACCACTCACGATGCGGTGTGACATGGAAATTTGCATCCTCATCTAGCAACCAACAAGGAGAAGTGTCACCTCTCAAAGACATGTAATCAAGAGGAATTCTAAAGACAAACGTGACATCATCATCACTAACATATGAAGCCACTACTCTAGCATGGGTCAAAAACCTCATCTATACCACACATAGATCTTTGCTACTACCTCATATGTCTGAAGCAATGATACCTAATGTGCTCTATGTGACCACAATGTCAGCATTGCATATATCGGCAAGAACGATATTGCCGTCTCTCATGAGTCATCATTGTAGACTCTAAACTGTCACAAATGGATGCAACCATAAGTGAATATCAATAAATCAAACTATGGCAAGAAAACCTGGGAGAAATTTGGCAGAGTCTCCTCTGTAAACTGAGCAAAAAATCAAGTACAATCTTTACCATAAACCATGCCAAAACTGGAAACAAGTGGGAGAAAACTCGACCACCACTACACAATCATGGAAACCATGATCAAATGCATCAAAACCGATGCTCACATATGCATAAAATTAGGTCCACAATCTGCTATATTTTGAAACATACACGGCGGACAAACAGCTCAACTGAGCGTAAAACACATAACCATATGTGCGTAGTGAGCACACTAGCTCAAAACACATCCCACAAGAGGAATTGCCTGCAAAAATTTGGAAAAAATTGTGAAACCTGTGACTCTGTCTGTAGCCATACAAGCATAAACAACTCTCACTCTTGTGAGAGTGGGTACAAGAACACTAAACTGTATCAAAGATAACAAAACGTGTCAAAGTGGGAGTCAAAGTTGACCACTAAACCATCAAAGAGTATGACTGCAAATACTCATATCATATGGTGAGAATCTAGGAAAAATTTGGCAGTTTCCCCTAAAAATTGAGTGAAAACTCAAAAAATCTCACCAATTGCATGAAAATAGACACTCGGGGTCTTAGTAAAACAGATCCATAAATGGTATACATGCACTGCCAAAACACTGCAAGCTGGCTCACTCCTGAATAAGTGGTTCTATGGACCTGTACTTGTCCAAAAAGTTGTAAACCACACATGCATACATAGCATGAAACTACACAAAACCATGCTAAGAAGTGCTCTTTCAAATGGCCCACACAATCTTCATTGCAAGAAAGTGCAAACTGTGAGCAAAATAGTCAAGAATATGGTGCACTATCTCATCAGTCAGCAAAACACGTCGATTGAAAACCAAACACAAAGCACAATCAACTAGTTGTGTGTGGTCAAAATTGTCGTTTGAGAGCCGCGCTCATGGAAAAAATTGCTCTAGACTGTCGGAGCCGCTATGCATTGGTATGTGCCGCCAAGTTGGAAAATGGGAGTATCGTTGTAGGCAAAATGCCAGATCGAGGCCAGGATGCTGAGGAATGTCCATCAGATCAAATCCACTCCAGAATGGGCGTGGGAGGGAAGCCATTGTCGAAGATACACTAGAGGAGAGTCCAATTGCTCTCTCTCACTCTTGCTATTTTGAAGCCGAGAAAAGAAGGTCAATGTTGCCTTCTACCACTGGACAAAAGTGCGCACCAAAGTCGTAGCTATCAATGTTGAGTCGTCGATGCTGAGTCGCCGATGCTAAGAAGAATGATGAAGCCAACAAACGGCCAAATCAATTTTGAAATTGATGCAAATCAAAAATCTGAGAGCCGACGTGGTAGCCACGCTATCGTTGGGGGATGTCCAAGCTTACTCATTGTGCACATGTCGAGAATGCATGCCCTCTCTCAAGTTTTCCCACAACCAAGAGAGTTCGCAAGCAATTTTGGTGTCTTGCCAAGTTCTCTTTCTCTCTATCTTTCACTTTTTGTAGCTTTTGCGCTCACATTTCAATGCCAAAACTTCATCTCTCTTGTGTAAAGCCACTCTTAAAGAGAGAGAAAAATTAATTTGTTCTTTGTTCTTATTTGTTTTGTTGGTTATCTGTCAAAAATGTGTGTGTGTGTGTGAGCGCGCGTCGTGCGTGCACGCGTGCACCACACACAACACTTGGACCGACATTTTTCTCTCCCATTGTGGCTACCCAAGAGTTCCAATTGACCAGTGTTGTAGCCCCCACTTGACTCTTCTATGTTGTGTTTAGTAGCACTAAAGAGCCTTTTTTGCAGTTGATTTAATTTGCAAGATGCCCAATGCTTGCTTGTTTGATTTGGCAAGGCTTCCAATGCCTTTGACTTTACAAACCTGAGCTCAATTGCCTTGTTGCACTCGATCCTATTGTAGCTATGCGGTGCTACCTACACTATTAAGGCCCTGATTTCACCTACTACCTTATAGATCTCTTTATTGATTGCCCAATTCTCAAGCTCTCAAAGATTTACTCCCTTCTCATGCTTTGCACTCTTGCACACAATTGCTTGCCATGGCTGCCCGATTTTTCACCTCAATTCCCTTGCTCGATTCTTTGAAATGCAATTGATTCCCTCTATCTGTAGTATTCATGCCCGATTTAGAGCTTGACTTTCTCAAGATCTGTTTTTTGCAAATCTGCACCAATTTCCTACCAAGATTCTCTATTCACTCAAAGAACTTGGTGCAGATGGTTGCAGAACTTGGTAGGATTGTGCCCCTAGATGTTGTAGTACCTCTCCTTGGATGCCAAAAAGGCGTGATGACCTAGAGCGGTGTGATTGGATGCATGTTGATTCTCTGACTAGGAAGTGGTTGATTTGCTTTTGTCGTAGTATGAGCAGCCCTCTCAGTTCACTTTGGTGAGATTGACACTCTCATTAAGTCTCCGTTCCCATCCCCAATCGCTTCCTTGCATATTGACATTATGTTAGTACAAAAAATCTATGCTGCAGACGTCCATAGCGGCGACCTGCTAACACCTTGTATAGAGGTGGAAAGAGCAGCTAAGTGCCTAGATACATGGAGGTTGAGGTAATATAAGAGGAGCATCTAGTCGATGATATGCATAGGTTGATTAGTGACTGCTTGAAAAAACCCAAATAAAATAGTGAAGACAACGTTGAATATGTTAGAGGCAAGGTCGTCAAGTAGTGGTTTAGAAAATGAAATGGTCATACCTATACAAGTTGTCACAAGAGTGCAAGGTCAAAAATCAATGGAAGGACCAATAATTGGGGAACCTAAAATAGATACACTTAGTCTTGAACAAAAAATTCAACCAAACACTTAGAATGCTAGGAAAGCATGCATGAAAGCTAGGAAGGAACAAGAACAAACTTTCTTAAAACCTAAAATAGATACACCTAGTCTTGTACGGAAAAGTCAATGAAACACTTGGAATGCTAGGAAAGCACGCATGAAATAGAAGAGTTGAAACAAACCAAGGAAAAACTAAGAAAACTAGAAGTACAAGGGAAAAGAGACCCCTGAAGCAAAGTTTGAGAAGAATGAGGAACCAAAAAGTGCAAATTGGGGAGGATCTATACTAGTTGAAAAAGTGAATGAACCTCTAAATGCACTTATGAAAGCTTATGAAGCACGGCTTAAAAATAACCAAACCCAAGAACAAAGATGGATGACGTGCTAATATGTTGAGTAGGAAAAGAAAAGGTGGTGCATCACTTTGTTCTGCACAATGGAAGGTTTGTATGAATGTGAGGATCATTTTGGCTATCTTGATCATCATGATACATGTGAGATCAAGGATACGCTTGAAGATCTCCATGGATTTTGTGAGCATATTTATCATGTAATCTTTATTTTCTTGACCTTTGGGTGGGGCGTGCCTTGGGTCTATATGAATGTGAGGATCATTTTGGCTATCTTGATCATCATGATACATGTAAGATCAAGGATACGTTGAAGATCTCCATGGATTTTCTGAGCGTCTTTATCATGTAATCTTCATTTTCTTGACCTTTGGGTGGGGGGAGCCTTGGGTAATTTAGCGAGCTAGGATGTTTCTTCAGTAGTTGCTGATGGCTGCCCTTGCTCCTGACTCTAGGCATTGGGCAAAAAAAAGGATCCTTGTGGATCTCTGGTGGAGCTTGAGGGTAATAATCGTGTATCTAGGATTCCTCTTTAACCATGTCTTTCTCCACAGGGGATGTGGGTCTGATGCGTCTCCATTCTAATCCTTGATCAATATTTCCTTCACTTTGAGAACTTTGTACTTGATCAGTGGATAAGGCACGGATTGCTGATGCCAAGTAGTAGATATTTGCTATGAAATGAGTTGGGCCACGTTAGCAGAGTGCAATTTGTTGGAGTAAAGGCATCCATGCCTTGCCTAGCCGCCCAGGCTATGCACTGCTCACCTTATTGTGTGTACATATATACATCAATAAGGAGAATCTCATTTTGAGCCCTATTCCACCCACAAAACCTCTACTCTCTCCCTCTCCCCTTCTTGCACACACACATCGCACCGCATCCGCACCACACACGCACACACCCGTGCACATGCACTCTTCAACTAGTATCAGAGCCGATGGATGGCCTCGCAGTGAGCTTGCCGGCTATGGTAGAGTTTGGAGCTCAATCTTGAGTTTGGCGAGATGAAGCACAGAGCGGTACAACATGGATCCCACAAGGAAAAGGTGCATTGGTAGGAGATCCGACGGATCTCGGGGCTCGGCTTCCCCATTGCGTGTGCAACCCCTCTCATGGAGAGGGAATCTTTGAGTGAATAGAGAATCTTGGTAGGAAATTGGTGCAGATTGCAGAAAATAGAGCTTGAGAAATTCAAGCTCTAAATTGGGCATGAATACTACAGACAGAGGGAATCAATTGCATTTCAAAGAATCGAGCAAGGGAATTGAGGTGAAAAATCGGACACCATGGCAAGCAATTGTGTGCAGGAGTGCAAAGCATGAGGAGGGAGTAAATCTTTGAGAGCTTGAGAAGGGGGAAATTGGGCAATCAATAAGGGGATCTATAAGGTAGTAGGTCCAAGCAGTTGCTTAATAGTGTAGGTACCACCACATAACTACAACAGGATTGAGTGTTGTTAAGTATGGAGCTTGATTTACCCTTGTAATTTTCTGTGGTAAAAGCGCACATTTGTAAGGCCCCCATTATGAGGAGAAGCCATCGTGCATGAAGGAAAATCACTCACCGGAAACCAAAATTTTCACGGCCAAAACTTAGGGGCAGCTTAAGGGGCCTCGGGGGCGAAAGCCCCCGAGACTTTTTTTTTCCCTCGCCGGAATATTCATTTTCGACGGAATATTATGGCCGGACGGCGGCCGGAAAGTGGTCAGAAAACAACCGTCGGTTGGCCGGTGGCCGGAGGTCGGAAGTCAATGGCCGATGGTCGGTAGCCGAATTCAAAAGCGGACTTGTCTTCTCAAGGGCGGCCACACATGACCGGATTGGAGGTTCCGATTTGGACTTATCTACACAAGGGCGGCTACACATGGCTGCCTCTCATGAGAGAGGGCAGCCCTTTTGGCCTATAAAAGGAGGCCATTTCTACACACATTTCATAGCGTGAAGTTGATACAACAAGGTGAGTGTGAGGTGGTGAGAGTGAAGCAAAGCGGGAGCTCCATTAAGGGTATAATCCCTTTGTAAACTACTTCTTGTTTTGAAGTACTAAAGCCATTGAGTGGTTGCTTTCCCGTGGACGTAGCCCACATTGGGTGAACCACGCATATCGTGTGTACTCTCTCTCTCTCTCTCTCTCTCTCTCTCTCTCTCTCTCTACTCTATAATCTCGTGTATGTAAATCTATCTCTCTCCATTAAGTAATCTACTCAATTATCTATTTAGCTACGTCATATTTCCTAACAACTGGTATCAGAGCAAGGTTTGCTCGTAGCTAAATTATCTCAAGGAAAGGATTCCTTGAATTGAGTGGGAGTTATGGCGGAGGAAGGGAAGCTCAATATTGAGAATTTCAACGGCAAAAACTACCAACATTGGAAGATGCAGATTGAAGACTATCTCTACCAGAAGGACCTCTATTTGCCACTAGGCAGTCTTGCGAAGAAGCCCGCAAAAATGGTAGATGAAGCATGGATTGTCCTTGATCGAAAGGCACTGGGAACAATCCGGTTAAGCTTGACGTCAACGGTGGCCTTCAATGTTTCGGAGATGAAGACCACGGAGGACTTGATGAAGTCACTTGACGACTTCTACGAGAAACCATCGGCATCCAATAAGGTATTTCTTATGAAGCGCTTGTTCAATCTAAAGATGGCAGAGAATGGTTCAGTTCCAGAACACCTAAATGACTTTAACACAAACATAAGTCAACTTTGATCGGTGAAAATCAATTTAGATGACGAAGTGTGAGCTCTCCTTATACTATCATCTCTACCGGATAGTTGGGACAGCCTTGTGATGGCTGTAAGTAATTCTATCTCTGGTACAAATACTCTTAAGTTTGATGATATTGTGGGTGTTCTCCTAAGCAAGGAAATACGAAGGAGAAGCACAGGAGAATCATCAAGTGCTGCATTTTCAGTGGAAACAAGAGGAAGGCCTAAGGAGAGGTTCAAAAGCCAAAAGGGTCCTGATCGCTCAAGACGGAGCAAGTCACGCACAAAGTCAATTCTTGAATATTGGAACTGCGGCAAGAAGGGCCACGTCAAGAAGGATTGTTGGTCCAAGAAGAAGAAGGAGGCTGAGTCTCAAGACAACAAGCCAACATCGGAGGCCAATGTGGCAGGTAAAGTAGAGCAAGATGCTCTAATTCTCTCATTAGACAATGTGTCTAATTCCTGGATAGTAGATTCCGAGGCTTCATTCCATGCGACACCACACAAGCAACATTTCCAAAACTACACCAAAGGTAATTTTGGGTATGTATACTTGGGAGATGATGAAGCTTGTGAGATTGTCGGCAAAGGTACAGTTTCTATCAAAACTGCTAACAGAAATGAATAGAAGCTTAAAGATGTTAGGCATGTTCCTTCTCTGCGCAAAAATTTGATCTCTACAAGACAATTGGACGATGAAGGTCACAACATTGCATTCAGAAACAAACGGTGGAAGATCTCAAAGGGATCTTTGGTGGTTGCCAAGGGAGAAAAAGTTGGTACACTTTACTTGTGTATTGTTAGCACACAACCTTCAGCTTGTGTAGCAACTACAGAAGTTGACAGTGTGGTGTGGCACTACCGACTTGGGCATATGAGTGCCAAAGGAATGCAAAACCTTCAAACAAAGAAGCTTCTACCAGGTTTGAAAGAAGTGGACTTAGAGTTCTGTGAAGATTGTGTTTATGGTAAACAAAAGAGGGTAAAATTTCAAAAATCAGGAAATGAAAGAAAAAATAAAAAACTTGAGTTGGTTCATTCTGATGTTTGGGGTCCTGCAAGTACACCATTACTTGGTGGATCATTGTACTATGTAACATTCATAATAGACGATGCAACTAGAAAAACATGGGTTTATGTCATGAAGAATAAATCTGATGTATTTTCCATCTTTCAAAGGTGGAAAGCCTTTGTGGAGAATGAAACAGGTATCAAGGTTAAATGCCTCAGATCCAACAATGGAGGCAAATATTGCAGCCAAGCTTTTGAAAGCTTTTGTGCTAGCAATGGCATTCGGAGGCAAAGGACAACCCCAAGGACACCTCAACAAAATGGGATTTCGAAAAGGATGAACATGACAATCATGGAGCGAGCACGAAGCATGCGGCTACATGCAGGCCTACCGCTTGAGCTTTGGGCGGAAGCTGTAAGTACGTCTGTGTACTTAATTAATCGGTCACCCTCAACGGCATTGGATGGGGGAGTTCCAGAAGAGTCATGGATAGGTAAACCGGTGAATTATGCATTTCTCAAAGTGTTTGGGTGTGAGGCTTTCATGCACATAGATAGAAGCCTAAGATCAAAGCTAGATGAAAAGTCCAAAAAGTGTTTCTTCATTGGCTATGGAGAAGGTGACTTTGGGTATCGCCTATGAAATCCTGAAGATGGTAAAATCTTAAGGAGGAGGGATGTAATTTTTAACGAACAAAATATGTACAAAGATTACTTGCAAAGAAAACAAACAAAAGAAACAGATGATGAGTACATGGAGCTTGAGGACGGTGAAGACTCAAGGACTGCAAATGGTGACAATGTGTAACAACGTCAACCAAATGAGGAGCCTCAACCTATTCCCCGAAGATCTACAAGAGCAAGTAGACCTCCAGAAAGGTTTGTTCCTTCCTTCAACCATCTCTTGATCTCAGATTCTGGAGAGCCGGAATCATACGAAGAAGCTATGCAACATGAATCCAAAGAATAATGGACGAAGATCATGCAAGTGGAGATGGACTCACTACATCGCAACCAAACATGGGAATTGGTTGAGTTGCCTAAAGGTAAGCGGGCACTTCAAAACAAATGGGTGTACAAGGTGAAGGAAGAAGAAGGTGGGAAGAAAAGGTACAAGTTTAGGCTTGTGGTAAAAGGTTTTTCTCAAAAGAAAGGTATTGACTTGAATGAAATATTTTCTCCTTTTGTAAAAATGAACTCAATTAGGCTTGTCTTAAGCCTTGTGGCTGCTCATGATCTAAATCTCGAGCAAATGGATGTAAATATGGCATTCCCTCACGGTGACTAAGAGGAGGAAATCTACATGCTTCAACCAAAGGGGTATGAAGTAAAAGGTAAGGAGAAAATGGTTTGCAGATTAAAGAAGAGCTTGTATGGTTTAAAGCAAGCATCAAGACAATGGTACTTGAAGTTTGATCGATGGATGTTGGATCATGGATTCACAAGATGCAACTCGGATCACTGCGTCTACACGAAGAATTTGGGAGATGGGAAATTCATCATCCTAATGTTGTATGTTGATGACATGTTGATTGCAAGTGCTAACATGCACGACATCAAAGACCTAAAAGAGGAGCTGTCTAAATCTTTTTCAATGATATATTTAGGTGCTGCAAAGAGGATACTTGGTATGAAAATATCAAGGGACGGGACGAAGAAGACAATAAAGCTATCTCAAGAAGATTACATCAAGAAGATACTAGAAAGGTTTACAATGCAAAATGCAAAACCAATTTCTACACCTTTGGCTGGTCATTTTAAACTAACGAAGGATATGTGTCCAAAGACACAAGAGGAGATAGCCTATATGTCTAAAGTTCCATATGCTGCAACGGTAGGTTCTTAATGTATGGTATGGTCTGGACAAGGCCAGACATTGCACATGCAGTGGGAGTTGTGAGTAGGTTCATGGACAACCCAGGTAAAGAGCATTGGCAAGCTGTGAAGTGGATACTTAGGTATATAAAAGGGACAACAACAAATGCTTTGTATTTTGGAGGAACTGATATTTTTCTAGAAGGGTATGCTGATGCAGATATGGAAGGTGACAAAGATACTCGAAGAAGCACTACTGGCTATGTGTTCACGGTTGGAGGCACAGCAGTAAGCTGGGCTTCAAATCTGCAGAAAGTGGTTTCACTTTCTACCACTTAAGCAAAGTATGTAGCAATGACGGAGGCAAGCAAAGAAATTCTGTGGCTTCACAGATTCTTAGAGGAGCTTTGATTCAAACAAGACAATTGTGTCTTGTACAGTGATAACCAAAGCGTTATCCATCTTGTGAAGAACTCAGCCTTTCATTCAAGGACAAAGCACATTGAGGTGAGATATCACTTCATACGCACTCTTTTGGAAGAGGGACAGCTAAAGCTAGGAAAGGTGTATACAAGTGAAAATTCTGCAGACATGTTTACAAAGGTGGTCAACAAGGTTGAGCTTTTGCTCATCTTCAATCGGCATTCAAGGATAAGAAGCCAGAATGGAAAGCAGTCGCAGGTTTGGTTTCACTTGGAGATCAGTCTCCAAGTGGGAGATTGTTAAGTATGGAACCTGATTTACCCTTGTAATTTTCTGTGGTAAAAGTGCACATTTGTAAGGCCCCCATTATGAGGAGAAGCCATCGTGCGTGAAGGAAAATCACTTGCCGGAAACCAAAATTTTCACGGCCCAAAACTCAGGGGCAACTTAAGGGGCCTCGGGGACGGAAGCCCCCAAGACTTTTTTTTTCTCACCTGAATATTCCTTTTCGCCGGCTTATTATGGCCGGACGGCGGCCGGAAAGTGGTCGGAAAACAACCGTCGGTTGGCCGGTGGCCGGAGGTCGGAAGTCAATGGCCGGTGGTCGGTGGGCCGCCGGTGGCCGAATTCAAAAGCTGACTTGTCTTCTCAAGGGCGGCCACACATGAGCGGATTGGAGGGTCCGATTTGGACTTATCTACACAAGGGTAGCTACACATGGCTGCCTCTCATGAGAGAGGGCACCCTTTTGGCCTATAAAAGGAGGCCATTTCTACACACATTTCATAGTGTGAAGTTGATGCAACAAGGTGAGTGTGAGGTGGTGAGAGTGAAGCAAGGCGGGAGCTCCATTAAGGGTATAATCCCTTTGTAAACTACTTCTTGTTTTGAAGTACTAAAGCCATTGAGTGGCTGCTTTCCCGTGGACGTAGCCCACATTGGGTGAACCACGTATATCGTGTGTACTCTCTCTCTCTCTCTCTCTCTCTCTCTCTCTCTCTCTCTCTCTCTCTCTCTCTCTCTCTCTCTCTCTCTCTCTCTACTCTATAATCTCGTGTATATAAATCTATCTCTCTCCATTAAGTAATCTACGTCTTATTTCCTAATAAGTGCAACAAGGCAATTGAGCTCGGGTTTGCAAAGTCAAAGGCATTGGAAGCCTTGCCAAATCAAGCAAGCAAGCATTGGGCATCTTGCAAGTTAAATCAACTGCAAAAAAGGCTTTTTAGTGCTACTAAACTGTTAGAAGCTGGACACACCCTATGGAGCTCGACGGAAGAATATTTTTTGTAATTATTCATTTATTGAGAAAACCCGACTTTTCACCTTTGTAATTATTGGGGCTTACAGAAGTTTCCAGATTGTATCCCATTTTCGACATTTAGATTGAGTAGATGTTTAAAGTTGGAACATTAGGGTTTGAGATTGTAAGATATTTATACCACGTTTTGACCTTAATAAAAAAACCCTTTGTCATTTTTAAAAAAGTGAAGTCTGTGAATGAGCGTACTGTGTACGAGAGAGAGTGAGAGCTTCATCTTGACGCTACGCACACACTGGTGGTCGAAATCGAGTGCGGAGAAGTGCAGCTTGTTGTCCCTGACGAGAGCTACGTGCCAATACCTACATTGCACGCGTACAGTCCAGTTTTGCGAGCTCGACCTACAAGCTTCATCTGGTGATTCGATGAGCATGTGTTATCCATTTTCGTATTTCAGTATATCCACGCGTTCGCATTTGAGTAGAGCTACACATTAAGCACTTTAGTTTTTGAAAACGATGACCTTCAAATTTCGGCCAGACATCCTACATGATTTTACACCAGGTGTTTTGAGTTGGGATTTTGGTTCATGGACCTTAGGGAGAGCGACCTATTGGTGTTAGTAGGGTCTCCTTCAAGTTTTGTGGCATTTCGAGACTGTTTGATGGGTATTCGGCTCTAGAGAGCATTGTAGGAAGTTTCCTCTTATGCACTCTTGAAGGTTGTAGCTTAGACATTGGATAGAGACCTCTGTAGGAATTAGTCGAGAGTCGGTCGAGTGTAGATTGACACCCTATGCTTGCTTCCACGCGCCTGCGGGTCGAGCTTTGTCCTTAGCTGACAAATCTTGTTAGGTGAGTTCTCATTGTGCTGACGTTCGTCGCGGCGTATCCGTCCAACATTGGCGCCGCTACCGGGGACGAAAACCCTAGGTAGGTGACCGAGACTAGTCCTTGAGGATAGGGATTCTTTGGCTTGCCAAGAGTCTCATTTTACATTTAGATAGGACCAGAGGATGGAGGACTCTCTAGGTCTTAGAGGGAGTTTAGGGAGCGTGTGTCTGGACTAGATCCTTCGACTTAGGTAGACTTAGATAGTTTTAGGTCTTAGTTGAGTGGATGAGTAGGAGTTTGAGTGGTAGAAAAAATGAAAGGAGAGCTTGAGAGTCCGGAGAGGCCAAGAAGTAACCAAAACACCATTATCATCATTTCACATGATGAGTAGGAGTAGGGTAAGTAGGACATCATGATTTATGATCTAGAGCACTTCATGCATGTTATACTTGCTTTTAGGTTCATCACAAGGTTGTAAAAGACGCAAAAGTGTGTTTGAAAGCTGAAGTGAAGTCCAAAAGTTTCTATGAGTGTTTCTGATAGAGCTGCAGAGCATCAGGAGCATTTCTGCCAGGAAAAAATCACATTTTAAGCCAGGAGACATCCTACGTGTAGGATGTCTACAGGCTAATCTAGTGGGAATCTTGGAATTTTGAGTTGACCAGTGTGTTCAGAAGGTAGGGTTTATCCTATTCTCACCTGGAAAGTGAAAATTTGACCATATCTTGACAGGATAAGGCCAGATAGACAGAAATTGCCAGACATCCTACCCAAAACGTACCAAGGCATTATTTTAAGACCAAAACCATAGGATGGTTGCATGAGCATGATCTGCATGATATATTGAGTGACTGAGAAAGTTTTCATCTCATTTGGGTGAGAAAATTGGGTTCTAAGAAAACTTTATCATTTTTTACTGAAAAAGGCTAGAACAGCTAAAATTGGGGACTTTTGAAATCCAAACCAAAATTTAAGCATAGCACTGAGTTTCTGACATCAAGGGGAAGCTGTGACTCGAGTCTGGGGTCAAACAGGCCAAAAAGACATCCTACACGTAGGATGTCATCTGTGTGATTTTGCACTCCAAACCCAGATTTGAGCATACCAAAGTGATCAGCACCTTGAGGAGAGTCTGTACTTTGCATTTGAAGCTATTTTGATTAGTTAGACATGCTACACGTAGAATGTCTAATGCATGAAATTTAAGCTAGAAACTGATTGTGGACATAGCAGGGTGTTGTATAGCCTAAGGCAAGCCTCCTAGTCAATTTTGGTCCAAATTGGAATTGATTTGACTGTTCAATCCAACATCAGGCTGCTGGAACAGATTTCTGATCCATTGACCAGCTTATAGGTGTCCAAATCAAAAAGTAAAAACAGATGTGGACTCAGCACATCAAGGGGAGCCTATAGGACAAAAAAACCAGGCAAAACAAAGCAGGTGAGACATCCTACGTGTAGGATGTCTATTGGGGCTTAGGAAGGAGAAAATTTGACTGAGGTTATACAGTGAGTTTCCATTTGACTTGAGGATTCCAGAACTTTTTTCAGAAGTGAATTTGGACCTTGTTTGACCTTTTGACGGAGCAAAGACGGAATTAAGACTTTTCAAGTAAATTGACCAACATCCGAGGGAAGTACAGTTCCAAATTAGCAGACCTAATCCAGAACATCAAAAGTGTATAAATACAGTAGTGGTTAAGGTTAACTCTCCAGTTATACCAATCGTTACTAAAACCACCTCTAGCGGTTAAATGCTTTGATTCAATTGCTGAAATTAAACGCTTGTGTACAGGTATATTCAGCGGGGCAAAGCAAGAAGTTGTGTGGAAACTGATCTATTGCCAGGTGAGTGGTTGGATTGTGTAAGTTGCATTGCTAAGTTTGATGAATTTAAGATCAGGAAGATACATTTTTAGAGACGAGAAGGCGGCAAGTGATCAAGGTAGCTTAGTGTCCACCGAAGAGAGTGTAACTCAGGCAAGGCTAGATCCATTAGCACTGATTATTGAGGAGGGTAGTGATACTGACACTTCATCAGACAAATCCTTCTTCATGATGGGTAGTCAACAGACAGGAGGTTTCACCTATGAAGGACTAATGCCACGAGGAAGCACCTCCCTAAATCCTTTGAACGATTCCAAGTTCACTACGATCTTCTTAGAAGGAACAAACTCGAGGGGAGCCCTAGTTTATTCTGACTATCGAGGACGCAAGTGTATTTGTATTGAAGAAAGGCCGGCTCAGAGACTGGAGATAATTCGAGTCTATGATGATGGAGATAGATTCCGAGACGAAAAGGGGAACCACTATAGTTAGTAACCCTAAGGATTACAATAGATATGGAGATAACGTGGCGAAAGGGAAAATGGTTTCAGAAACTCAAGAACCACCTCCAAACATGGATCGACCTGGAGCGCTTTTTATGTATGATAAGAAAACAACCAGGGTCTCAACTTATAACGAGAATGTGGGGATTTACAAGCATGAGAGTGAGGGAATAGTCTCTTACTTTCGATGCAAAGAACCCTATCCAAACGAATTAAGCAAAGACAAGGTTCTTTAATTATTCTCTTATGAAATTGCTATTGGGAAGGATATTGTTTTTGTTGATAGGTACGGGTGAGAATACAAACGTATTCTCCCAGAGGAGGTAGAAAAGACAACAATTCCAGAAGCATCAACATATGCCCCCGATGAAGTGCCAAGAGCCACCTAAACCCCTACCAAGTCGACAAATACCTTTTCAAAAGATTACGACACGACCTCATATTCTACCCGACAACAGATGTTCAACAACCAGAGCCAACCAGCAACCCAACCATCATTGCAGGCATGTCTTCGACAGAGTGCAACATTAGAACAGGACCAAAATTGAGATGGTTATCAAGCCGCACGAGGGCTAAGGGATTTACAAGAACCACCACTCTATTCACGGTATCAAGGAGAGAGTAAGCCAAAAACTCAAGGGTCAACAGAGTCTGGAAGACCACCCATAGAACGAGTTCGAAGGGATGAACCATCTCTTGCAAGAACCGTCAAAAATTATGGCTTAGGAGCACCACTGGGAGAGGAACCTGCCCACTACCAAAGGCCAGAGGAGGTATATAGATTGGGACGAGGAGATCCAATGATGAGATTTGTAAACCATCATATAATTAGACCATCTCAAGTGCAAAAATGGGTAAACAAGAAATACACGGGAAATAGAGATCCTAGGGATCATGTAGAAGTCTTTATGCGTGTAATTAGAGCTGAAGAGGTGTTAGACTTCCCTACCCAATTTGCAGGGTTTGGACTAACCCTAGAGGAGGATGCTACTACTTGGTTTGACTCTGTGGAGCGTAGAGACTTTGAGTCTATGGAGGAGGTGTTTGACGATTTTATTGAGTAATTCTCACAAAGGGAGATAGCTCATAATATAGTCTCACAAATCCATAAATTAAAATAGAAAGACGGGGAATCTGTGCGAAAGACAACCCTACGGCTAAAAAGATATGTTAAGTTCTGCCCTGTGGAGGAACTGCCAACTCAGTCCAGACTTATGCTTATATTTATCCAAGGACTAAGGAATACAGATCTCCAGAAGGACTTACATATGAAGAGGAGCACGACGTTAAATGAGTTAACTAAGGAGGCTCTTTACCTTGTAGACAATTGTGCGGTCTACAAAGAGGGTGAATTCAAGGATCTTGATGACGATTCATCCTCGCAACAAAGTGGAAGCAAGTCCGCTAAGACAGCACCGAAAGGAGAAGTAGCTGTAAACCAGGAGTAGCTTGTAGAGGAAGTGCTAAAAAAGATTAACATGTACGCCAAATCTCATGCTAAACAGCCAAAGTGGTGTGCTATTGAACAAAAATGGACAAACCATGGGACGGAGGAATGTTATTATAACAAGGGGTATATGAGAGAACAACCTTATGCTCCCCAAGCTCCGGTAGCATCTCCTCAACTTCCACCGATGCCTAGGTATCAAGCAGGCAACCTACCAAGACCTGTAGGTGTAGAAAGACCACAACCACTGTTGGGGCAACAACCACCCCTACCAGGATTACGACCAGTTGGCATAAGATACACACCAACAGTAACCGAACCAGAAGAGAAGGCTTTAGTGCCTATGCATGCATATTACAAAGATCCCAATGGATATGCTGCAAATCCTGTCTATTATCCACCGAAAGAACCCTCAACGCCAGAACCATGGAGCATGATAGGAAGTATAGGACCACCAACAGCTACACAGGCAGGAGAAGGAAGATATAGCTTGGATGAACGAACATTGTTGTTCATAGCCAACGGAGGCATGGGCGGGCAAAGACATGCATACCAACAAAGAGGAGCTCAAGGAGCACCTCAACAGCCTAAAGGACCCTGCTACAAGTGTGGTGGAGACCATTGGCTAAGAGACTGTCCTCATGATGAAATCATTAGAGTCAACGCGTATTGCACCGAGTGTGGAGTTACTCATTTGATTCCGGATTGCCCTAAGAACTCGAGCAAAGGAGAAAAAACTACCTTGAACATGCTGGAAGTAGTGCCTTCTAGTGGAGGATCAAAAAACGAGACAATAATACCTATTCATGCAATGACACAAGCTCAAGCTCAAAGAATGTCAAACGAACCCATAATTGAAGAGCCAAAAACCGATGCCCCAAGTTCAGAACCGAAACATTAGAGAATCACTTGGAAAGCTAGAAAGGCACGTATGAAAGCGAGGAGAGAACAAGAGCAAACGGCTCTATCCGAGGAGTTAAAACACACAAAGGATAGATTAGAGTGGTTAGAGGATCTAGCTAGCCTAATCTCACACACTGTGGCAACCATAGCACCCAAGGAAATAGCAGAACCCAAAAGTACAGGATCAGGAGGATCAGTGTTGGCAGAAAAATTAAATGAGCAGTTGGATGCACTTCTAAAAGCTTACGAAGCCAGACTCAAAAAGAACCAAACCCAAGAGCAAAGATGGATGACTTATCCATATACTGAAATAGAAAAACAAAGGTTGGAAATGTGTAGAAAGATGATTGAAACAGCTCAATCCTTGATAGAAAACCCGCTTGGTAAACCTACAAGTTGGCATGAAGTACCAACTCCAACCCCTATCAAACCAACTTTAGAGAAACGAAGGAGAAACTCACGAATGCCTCTAAGTCTAGGAGAGAGCCTATCATAGTGCCAAATACAACAGATGATACAAGTGAGGGGTTCCAACCTAAAACATTGGTAGAAATGGGTAAGGATTGTAACTGTTTAGATGACCTGTGGAAGCAAATCCGTGATGCCAACGAAGCTAACAGGGTGAGTTACCACATGAATAGCATGAGAAACGAGAAAAATGAGATCTTACCTCCTATTGAAGAATTTGAGGCAAGATCACAAATGAACTTTGATATGCATTCACAAGGGGGAGACCAAGGATCGATTAGTTTGGGGCACAGCCAACCAGACTCGCTAAAAACTATACCCTCCTACCTAGGAGAGTATGAAGCCAAGTCTGAGGTGAGAGCAATCCCATCTCAAAGACTTTCTTCTAACAGAGTGATGGATTCACAAGGGTTGATTGAGTTATTGTCCACCCCTGTGGCATGCACAATCACATTGGCCGAACTCCTGAGGTTACGACCAAACATATGGACCACAATAGACAAATGCTTAGAAAAATTTGGAGTGAAAGACCCCACCTCGAAGCTTCAAGAAGGGATCAGAGAATTGGACAGGCCTCAACTAAACACTAGGCCAGTACCTTTAAACAAGGTTGGAGAATATTGTGAGGGAGAAGATGGAAACACCACGTTACCAGTAGAATTCCAAGGAGTAGTTTCCAAAGCTATTCTTGACAGTGGAGCAGGAGTCGCTATTGCCACCAAAGAAATCTGGAAAAAATGGGAAAAACCAGCTTTGAGAGCTACCAGAATGAAATTGCAATTGGCAGATGGGTTCATGGAGAAGCCTTTAGGACTCTTAGAAAAAGTAATTGTCACTTCGTGCAAAATCGAGGATGAGCATACATTTGCAATAGTCGATTTTGACAAAAAGAACAATTACGAGATCATCTTGGGAAGACCATTCATGCGACAATTAAAGATGGTCCAAGATTGGGGTTACGACCACATATACCTCATACATGGCGAACTACAACCAAGATACACCTGAAAGACCATAGTTACAAAGATGTAAACCAGACACCAGTGGAAGAGTTTGATTCAGCTACATTGGCAGGGTCCGAACTGCCAGCATGGTTAGGAAAACAAAAAGAGCTATGGATGTGCGGAGCTTCACATTGTAGGAGCTTAAAAAGAGAGGAATGCGTCTTCGAAAGAGCGATTGAGGACAAGGATTATATTTCGGAACCTTTTCCTGAAGATGCTTTGGAACCTTTAGAATGGGAACACATACTAGCAACATTGGATGTCTGTACCATTACAGATAGCCCAACAACAAAATTTTGCGATAAGGATGGCTATGATGTGCTACCCTACTACATGGTAAGCCTTATACCAGAAGGAGATGAGATTATAGAACCATGAGAACAAGAAGAGTTTTATAACTCCTCTGAGCATCTGGAGATGAATAACGATGTAGATAATGAGTGTTCAAACAGCTCAAGCGAGCGTGGGGAGAAAACAATGGATATCAAGTTCTATGATTTTGCCAATCAACACCCTAGGCGCCAGGAACACTATAGGAAAAAACGAGCAGAAAAAAAAATGGAGAGAACCTGATGCCCAAGATAAAAGATAAAACTCACTATCTAATGCTTGTCAAAGCAGAGGATTGTGTAAAAGACCAAATATCACGAAGATGAGAAAGAGAGAGAGAGAGAGAGAGAGAGAGAGAGAGAGAGAGAGAGAGAGAGAGAAGGGAATGGACGAAAGAGGAAATAAAACAAGTACGTAAAGCTCAAAAAGAAACAAAATCAAACAAATCTCAAAAATCAAAACAAGAAACAACAAAAGACCCAGAGTGGACCAAATTGGAGCGTAAAAAGAAATACCGAGAACTAAAACGGTCATTACGAGAGGTATGGACGACTGGGGGAGAAAGTGATGGTAAGGAGGAGTCAGAAAAAGGAAACATGAATGTACCCTCACACTATCGGAAATTCACCATCCAGGACAGAAAAATCATAATGACACCACCAATCAGGGAAAGAACAAACCAGGAATCTTACGATGGGCCGAAAAATGCAAAACGGATAGACCTCGCTGAACCAGGTGAGAAGCCTTAGCCGGTCTATATCGCAAAACTGATTTAGAGCCTGAAGAAGAAGAACGGCTAACACAACTTCTCAAGAAGTATAAAGATGTGTTTGCATGGTCCTACAAAGACCTCAAAGGAGTTGATCCATCAATATGCCAACATACAATTCCTTTGAAATCAGATGCCAAACCTAGCAAACAACGTCCTTATACATATAATGACACATTTGCTAAACGAATCAAAGAGGAGATTGACAAGCTGATGGATGCAAAATTCATCTACGAAATCGAGCATACAGATTGGGTGTCACCCATTGTGGTTGTCCCCAAAAAGAACGGAAAGTTGCGAGTGTGTGTGAACCTGAAAAAGGTAAACGCAGCCACTATAAGGGATAATTATCCCTTGCCAATCTCACAGAACATGTACTTGAGAGGGTGGCCGGGAAACGGGATTATTCCTTTCTAGATGGGTTTTCAGGGTATAACCAACTGGCAATTGCAATAGAGGATCAACACAAAACAACATTTGCCATAGAATGGGAAATTTATGCATATCGAGTTATGCCTTTTGGCTTAACTAATGCCCCAGCTAACTTTCAAAGGTTAATGACGCACGCGTTCAAAGAATACATGAGAATATTCTTAGAAATATACATGGATGATCTTTGTGTACACTCTCTTCTACGAGAGGAACATATTGACCATTTGCAAAAGGTATTTGAGAAATGCAAAACATATCGAATCTGTCTTAACCCGAAAAAGTGCATTTTTATGGTTAGGCAAGGCCACATCTTATGAAATATTGTCTCAAGAAATGGCATAATCACTGACCTAGACAAAATCAAATTCATAGTAGACCTGCCCAGGCCTACTAATGTTAAACAAGTGCAATCCTTCATGGGACACTGCGGATATTAACGAAGATTCATATATATGTATGCAGTCATTACACAACCTCTGTATCGTTTGTTAGTCAGTTTCGACTGGATTGAAGAGTGTGAAACTTCATTCCAAAAGCTGAAGGAAAACCTTGTATCAGCACCTGTACTTAAAGCACCAGATTGGGAAAAGATATTCCATGTTCACATTGATGCATCTGCATCTGTATATGCAATCATGAGTATTCTGGCTCAACCTGGAGACGGAACAATGGATTTCTCAGTTTGTTATGCAAGCCGACAGTTAAACAGTGCAGAAAAGAACTACACAACCACCAAAAGAGAGGGGTTAGGAATGATTTATGCTGTAAAGAATTGCTCGCAAACAAATTTGTGTTTTTCACAGATCATCAAGCTCTTTTGTATCTGGTAAATAAACCATGAAATACTGGGAGAATTGTAACTTGGTTTATTATATTGCTAGATTTTGATTTCACAGTGGTTGTCAAAAAGGGTAAAACTCATCTACATGCGGATCATCTTTCAAGGCTGCATAACGCGGAAGCTCTTGAAGGAGTAGATGATGACATACCTGACGCATATCTTTTGAATATTGAAATGATATCCAAATGGTCTCGGGAAATTGTTAGCATTCTTTCCTTTGGAGGTAGGTTTGATAGCAAGGAAGACATATCCAAACAGCAAACAATGAGACAAACAAAAAAATTACAGTTGATTGCAGGACGAATATATCATCTAGGATCGGACCAGATTCTACGATTATGTATAAATCCGGAGGAATTCGAGTGTTATCTTGAAGAAGCACATGTGAGCCAGGATTGTGCATTTCATTGTTCAACAATGAAAACACACCAAAGACTGAAACAATTAGATATTTATTGGCCAACTATGTATGCTGACACACATGCTTATGTTGACAATTGTACTATATGTAGTGTCAAACGACCAATGGATCACGCGACATTGTTTCAGGTAAACATTGCACCTGCATGGAGTCAATATATCATTGATTTCCTAACCACAAGGACGTTTCCTGAAAACATCACAAGAGCACGGAAAAGGGCTATAGAGTTGGAGGCTCGCGACTTTAATTTAATTGGGAACCAACTCTATAAGCGAGGAAAAGACAATCAACTTAGAATCTGTGCAAGTGAAAGTGAATACCTGCTGATTCTAGAACACGCACATGGAGAAATAAGTGGAGGCCATTTTTCAGGCGATAAGACGGCAAAAATATTCTTAAGCGCAGGAATATGGTGGCCTACATTGCATATGGATGCTGAGGAGTTTGTAAAGCGTTGTGACGCATGTCAGCGCACCAAGGTGCCGATAAAGAGAGATGAGATGCCACTACGGCCAATGATGGGAGCAAGGGCATTGATTTTGTGGGGCCTATTTCACCCCCTGCATATCGCACACATACCCAATATATCATTGTGGCTACGGACTATCTCACAAAATGGGCGAAAGCCAAGGCAACACAAAAAGCAGATGCACGAATCACTGCACAATTTTTGTATGAGAATGCCTTTGTACGATACGGGTTACCAATAGAAATTGTCTGTGATCGAGGAACACATTTTCTTAATGAAGTCATTGAATATCTGCTAGATGAATTCATGGTCATACATAGAAAATCTTCTCCATATCATCCATAGGCAAATGGACAAGCTGAGGCCATAAATAAAACACTATGCACGGTTCTCACTAAAATTGTATCAGAGCCAAGAGCAGACTGGGATCAGCAGTTACACTCAACACTATGGGCATATAGGGTAGCTTACAAAACATCAATAGGAACAACACCGTACAACATGGTGTTTGGCCTAAATGCTATATTACCCATAGAGTTTTTAATTCCAACTCTACGACTAGCAAAACGCTTAGAATGGACAGGGCATGGGCTATCTTCAAGAATAGATGATCTTGAAAAGCTAGATGAACTTCGTTTACGAGTTGTAGCTTCGATCTATGCTAAAAAGAGACGACAAAAAGAGTTTTTTGACAAGCATGTGCACACGAAAGAGTTCAAAACAGGTGATTATGTACTTGTTTATACCTTGAAGCAACATGCCAAGAAACTTAAGAAGCGAGGGATGGGACCCTTTGTGATTACTGATCTATCACAAAGCGGAGCTGTCAAGCTTGCTACATTAGCAGGTGGAGAAATGCCAAATTGGATTAGTGGGTGTCGATTAAAAAAATATCATTTGCCACTAACCCAGGATATGCTTCAACAAATCCATCAAGAAAAACAACGGATGAAGGAGAAACAGAGGGTACGAGAAGAAGCCCAAGCAGAAGCAAAAGAACGCATTGCAAAAAGAAGGCTTATACGACAACAACAACAATGTGGATCACCGCTGCGAATAAATGCTATTCGACTAACGAATTTTGATGAAGACATGGTGGAGACAATAATTGCAGTCAAAGTGGGTTGCAATCAAGTTGAATCGACAGCATTGCTTGATTCTGGAGCTCAAGCAAATCTAATCTCTTACAGATTATACAAACAGCTCAAGCCCAAAGTTCAACTACATCCTACTCTACAAGTGTTGGAAAGTAGTACATCACATTCGTTAAAAACATTGGGTTGGACTATATTGCATGTACAAGTACATCAATATATTTATCCACACAAGTTTTATGTGGTGGCGGATGAAAGCACACAACACCCCATGTTGTTGGGACAACCTTGGCAAAAAGAGTACAATGTGCAGATCGATTGGAATGCAGATGCAGTCAAGATTCAGCATGCACAAGAACAACAGGTGGTAGCTTTTGCTCAGCAGCCCTAGAAGAATCAGTTGCCAGCCACACAGACAATGGAAACAGAGACACAAGGATGGGTGCCACAAAAAACAACAAGATACCCATGGCGAACAAACAAGGAACTGCCAACCATGTTCACTACAAACATTCAACCAAACAGACCGCAATGCCAAGATCAAGGTTAGCAACACGCGACAAACAAGTATGGGTGCATAGAAATGACATGGCAGACAAACCACAAGACACCAGAAGAAGTCAACCGAAGCAGACAGTTCAACCAAAAACCAAGGGAATAAAACAGATATGGATTCCAAAGAAAATGCTCAGCAACAACTTAAATGCGACTCGCATTTGGATCCCGAAACCGAATCAACAGGAACTCCCTTTAGTACAAGCAACATCGGCATGCAGACAAACACAACATAGGACACCGGCAAACCGATCCATGTGGGTGCCAATCAACAGCAAAACACTGAGTACCGCGGAAGTAGCAAGAAACTTACAAAAACCTCCAAAGCAAAGCTACAAATGGAAAGCAAAAGAGACAAAGTCTATGGCCAATTCCACCACGACAATTCTCTCCAAGGAGACGACTACGCCCATATCGACAATGGCGGCAACAAAACCAACTTTTGCAAAGAAGACGATCAAATAGGTTACAACTTTTACTTGCAAACAAAACCTTCCGACCAAATCAACAACAAACAGGAAACCTCGACGGCGCATGCCAATAAGCATATTGCTTATTACCGCCTCTTGTACAACATTAATTTTTCTATGCATTGACTGTGTATGCATTATATAGGGCCACATTACACGGCCAAGAATTAGCACAAGTTTCCACCCATACACGGCACATACTCTGAGGCGATACCTTGTCGTCTGGGAGGACTCCCGCTAGGAGGGGGGGAGACATTCTCAAATGCGGACCCAATGGCAGAAAGAGCAAAAAAGGACATGTTTTTCGACTATTTTTAAGGGTTATCGTTTGATTGCAAAAAAATTTGGACTAACCTAAGTCCATACGCCCTTATACAGCATGAATCTACAAGTATATGGGGCCAAACGCCAAATCAAGCCCATAGGTGTGTGTATATAAGCAAAAATAGCCATTTTTGGGGTAAAATATTGGTAAAACGGAGAAATCCGGCCATAAAAATTGCATGTGAGTGTTTACAGTGTTTTCCGGTGATGTTTTTTATTTCTTATGATTTTTGGGGATTTTTTGGGTTTGATTTGCTATTTTCCTTTTAATTTCCCTAATTTTCGATGGAAAAACTTCAAAAATACAAAAAGCAGGTGAAAAATGGTCGTAATGAAAAAAAAAATATGAGGATGATCAGTGACTATAGGACAACCTATGGTACAGTGGGGTGCAATTATGAGAAGGGAGTGGAAAGCGTGTTTTTGCCAGATTTTGACCGAAACGTCAAATTTCTCATAAATGGGGCAAATGGAGTCCAAATCAAGAAATTTTTGAGTCTAAACCGCATCTCGCAAGAATTTGGGAGCACATGTCAAATTTCATGGAAAATGGTTTGGGGACCCCCATTATAAGAAATTTTCACTTCATTTTAAGCTCATTTCCACTATTGAGTTTTGAGAGAGAGCTTCTGCCACCTAGAGCAAACGGAACTTCCAGCAGCTTCTACGATACGCACGACTACCCGACGGGCTCCAGACATGAGAGGTAGGCTCACCACCTTGAGCGTTTCGCGCATGTTTGTTGTTTTGTCGCGAAAACTAGCGTAGGGTTCACACAAAAAGCGAGCAGTAGAGACCTACAGGTAGTCACAACTACCTAACGGCTAACCCAAAATCAATGAGGCTTCATCGGCATGCTCAACAAGTCTATATAGCCCACATGGCTATATGGTGATCCGAAGCGGCACTAAACTTCAAAAACGGCATCAGACACACAAAGCGTCAAATAGCTCTCGCGGCCAAACCGCATGTCTGTTTGCCACCAAACTTCACGAGCGGCTTTCCTAAACCATCAACCAAGTCCTATGGTGGTAGACCACCGCAAGTCATCGAAGACATGTAAATGCAACCACGGGTGCTTCCAGAGCGACAAATTGCCAAACGAAGCTCCAGTGAAGCCAAAGTCAACAAAAACCATACGGCAAGGATCCCTAAGGGATCGGGAAGCTATGGAGACCAACATCAAGAAATTTCATCACCGAAAAGCACTCCAAAAGTCAAAAAACGGCTCGGAGAATCTAAAATCCCCACAGGGAGTTTTCAACTATCAATTTGATTTTTTTCTTGAAATAATGCTTAAAAGGGACTCAGGGGGACTAAGGGCAAGCACCAGTAGCAGTCACCATGAAAATTTCATCAAGAGACATCCTATGCGTAGGATGTCTCAAGGCCATTTTTGGGCACCAACCCCAACATCTCTCATCACACAAAGTTTCTGAATAGCCTGTACAAGCTAGCCACCAAGTCTCATCACATTTGGGCAAAAATTGACCTCATGTGCACCAAAAAACGTAAAGTCAGGGCATAGAGGCAATAATGGGACATAGACCTACCAAAACTTGTCCAAATCACATGAAACTTGCACAATACATTCATGAGCACATTGCCAACCTATCTGTGTGGTCGCATGCAAAAAATGATGAAATAGACATCCTACGCGTAGGATGTCTAAATGACATTGTGGCCCACGGATGGTGTTTTTTAATTCCAGATCTCTTCATATCACCTTCAAGAGCTCATATATCAAGTTTCAAGCCATTCCCATCTCTTTTGGCCCCCAACACCTCCAAGATGCACTTTTTGGGCCAAAATCACTACACATGGTCTTACCAATACCAAATCTTGTCCAAATCAAAATCCAAGAGCAGGGCCATGTTCCACACGCCAAGAGCTACCCATAGAACAAATATCAAGCTAGTTTGATGAAAAAGACATCCTACGCGTAGGATGTCTCCAGCATGATTTTGAACTTATGTGCAAGAAATGACCTCATGGGAGCCATTACCATGGCGCAAGAAGCTCATATATCAAATTTCAACCCATTTGAATATCATTTGCCACCTGTTGTGGACATCCTACCCAAATTGTGAGCCTAAAGCTTGAATCTGCCCAAAAATGCACTTTTTGATGCCCAAACCCAATTCCAATCACATAGCCATGTTGCACAGGCCAAGGGCCACCTGCCTGCCAAGTTTCACCAAAAACTGATGAAAAAGACATCCTACGCGTAGGATGTCTAAATGATAAATTTTAGCCAGAAAGCCACTGTGAGCACATGCAAGGTTTCCCAAGTTCCTTTTAAGTTTTATTTTCAATTTTCAAGTCATTTGGATAGTTAAAACTCAGTTTCTCAGCTGATATGGAAAAAACGCTAACTTCGGACTACTGAGTGCAACAAGATCCATGGCAGCCGCAAAATCACCTGCAAAGAAGAAGAGAATGACGATAAAAGATTACTTGGAAGAAGTAGATCCATTTTTCATCCCAGAAGGAACTCTGAAGCCAACCAGCACGTGGATTCGAGAGGATTTTCTAGAGTCAAATGATCTGAAGATCTACCAAGGTGTGTTCAAAGATACTGAAGGAAATGCAATAGAGCTATCCATGCTACCTCGGGAGCTCAATGAGTTTGTCATAAGCAAGATGGCAGAGTACCTGGAGAAGATAGGTCTCCATAACTATTTTGAAGCTTTGCCGACAAGAATCGACATCAAAAGAGTGTGGGAATTTGTAACTACAATCAAAGAAGATGGAGTGGCCAGAGTCACTGATCTGCAGGGCAAGCCGGACACTATGATTGTAATCACAAAGAGAGTAGTGGCAGCAGCACTAGACCTCTCCAACAAAGGGGATAGTGTAACCAAAAGAAGAGATGAAGTCAAGGTATACTCTGAAAAGAAGAGCAACTACACCTTTGAAGATATAGCAAACCCTAAAGTGGCGGTCATGAGCCAGCTTTATAACCAGTACTTCCATATGTGTACAAAGCGACCGTAGAAGTACAGAATGCCGCTGGATTCATTTCCAGCACCTTCACCTGGGCAATGCAAAAGAGCAAGCCAAAGGTGATCAACTATGCTGCCTATATCCATGACAATCTGGTGAAGATGGGCAACAAGAACCCCACCTACACTGTGTCGGGTGAGCTAATAACAAAAGTGGTTTATGGGGCATTGCACGCCAAGGGAAGATGGCCTGACCCTCCATCACAGAATGACTCGCTAAGGCTCAAAGAAGATAAAGAAGAGAAATCGCCCAAAGCACCCAGAGTTGCCACACGATTGAAGCGCCGGTTAGAGACCGTGCAAGAGGAGCAGCCAGAGTTGAAGAAGGGAAAGAAGGAAACTATACAAGTGTCGATCAAAGAGACAAAATCACAGAAAGCGGCACGGCTCGAAAGATTAATGGAAAGCTTCAGAGCCCGGAGAGCACTGAAAGGATATTTGAGCGAGTTGTGGAATCCCTCACTAGAAGCAATGTTGGGATCATCCCGAAGGGTGCACAGACTCGATAGATTTGAAGATTACATTAAGAATTTTGAGATTTTGGATGCTACAACAGAAAATATCCCAAATGTTCCTTTCACAGAAGCAGAAGTGGATGAAGTGCGACGGCAACTGCTAGAAGATCAGGAAGGCCAAGAGAGAGAGAGGAAGACAAAGGCAACCGGGACTTCAAGAAGAAGCCACCAACTCCACCATCAAGCAGGGAGTCCAGCCCACCGCCATCACCACCTCCTCGTAGCCCTCCACAAACCCAACAAAAGGAGGAGCTAGACAAATCTAATGATCAAGAAGATTCAAGGCAAGAAAAGAGCCAAGAGCAAGAGCAGCAAGAAGAAGATGAACAGAAAGAGGAAAACATAGATCCGAAAGAAAATAATTTCAGCACATTCCTTGATTTACTAGCTGCGGGGTATTCACGAGAAGAGGCAGCTACAGTGGCCTTTGAGTTAGCAAGCCCAAGGAACAGAAACAGAGCCTGCAGTTAGTGGAACTAAAAGAGATGTTCACTGATACAGTGGACCTACAACCACCAACAAATGACTGGGATGTGGTGATGCACAAGCTAACTGGGCTCAGGGAAAAATCATTGGCCACGGAGAGCAAGATTGCTAATCTCAAAAACAGTGAAATTCTTATCAAATCTGAAGTTCTCTCTCCAAAAACAAATCCAAGGGCATATAGAGAAAGAAGCAGAGCTGCAAGCCAGTCTGGCCACGGCATTGCAAAGATTCCAGGAGATGGAACGAGAGAATCAGGCAGCAGATCAAAGACTCCAAAGAGCTGAAGAAGAATACAGAAAACTCAGCAAGTCATTGACAGATGCAGAGAGGGAAAGGGACAACCTAGCCCTACAACTTGCTGAAGAATCCAAGGAAGTGGAAGCCATGAGGAATGCCAAAGAGAAGGCAGAGATAGAGCAGGAACCTAGCCAGGATGAGGTCATCGAGCTAAAAGACAAGATTAAAGTCAAAGATCAAACCATCCAACGGCTACGGGCATCTCCTGCCAGAGTCAGAACTGCGAGCTCGACTCACACCACTTCAGAGACGGAGCTTTATGAAGAAAAAATGGAAGAGCTCCAAAAGGAGTTAACCTCAGAGAAAAAGCAGAGGCTGATGGTGGCCGAGGGGTTAGTGGTTATGCAAAACCGCATGGAAGAAGAAAACACAGCCATGAAGAATGAGCTAGAATCCATCAAGAGAAAGCTCGAAGAGGCGGAAAAGATAAACGCAGATCTAAACGACCTCCTTGTGAATATGGGAGAACAAGCTGAAGCAGAAAAGAAGACATTTCAGAAGCAAATAGAAGAGCTGAGAGGCCAGCAGCAAACAGAAGAGCAGTTTAGCACCGAGCCAACAGCCATGGAGGGAATAGACATAGAGAATGTGGTAGATCCAATGGACACCACCATGCAAGAGGAAATCCTTGTAGGACCCTCTCAAGAGCCACAAGATTTGACACAAGAAGAAGAAGAGAAGTTGCAAATGGCAATAGAAGCAGCAGTCAAAGACACAGCAAAAGAAGCCTTGGGATGGGAGCAGAGGGTCTTTAAATCAATGACTATTCAGAAGATAGATGCCAGCAACTTACGGCGTGAATGGCTACACCCCTCTCTCCCATATCCTCTGTTGAAATATGAAGCTGCCACAATCAACAAGCAAATCAAAGAGGATCCAATAGTGCCACTATACAAAGCACACATCTCCAAGCCTGAAGGGGTCAAGTTGATAGTCGACTCTCAACCCAGGTGAAGAAAGTCATGGCTGACAAAGTATCCACAGTATCTAATCCATCTGGTAGAGGCACCTAAAGCCATCAGAGATAACCTCAGTTTATACCCTCTACCAAGGATGAGGACGTGGAAGGCCCATGAGCTATTGCAAAGAAGCCAACCTACTTGGCTAAATTACTCGAAGCTACCAAGCTCGAAGGCAGGCAAGAGAATAAGTGAGCAATACATGGTGAAAATCCTAACGGGCTCCATCAAATTGTTCACTGGCTTGCCTGACCTATCTTACGTCATGATGAGAAAGATTTGTAAAAAACTTTTGGTAGTCTTCGAGACATTCAAACCAAGCCAAGCGACAGACAGTATCTTCTTCTTTCAAGATACATACAGATGTGCATACGATCTGTCTGGTCAGCCATCCCACAAGGTGATACATGCATTGTATCAGAGGATCATGTTTTTACCTTCTTATCACCTCCAGGCCTTTGAAGAAGCCTTCGACACCGGCTTCTTCACCATCAGCACTGACATATTCGGCCTGACGCTACTAGCTCAACATGCAAGATATGAGTCACTGCTCACGATGAGAGAAAGCCTACGATGAAGAAGCAGCTAAACAGCCATGTCGGGGACGACATGAACAAGAAGGGGGGGAGTGTTAGAAACTGGACACACCCTATGGAGCTCGGCGGAAGATTATTTTTTGTAATTATTCATTTATTGAGAAAACCCGACTTTTCACCTTTGTAATTATTGGGGCTTACAGAAGTTTCCAGATTGTATCCAATTTTTGACATTTCGATTGAGTAGATGTTTAAAGTTGGAACATTAGGGTTTGAGATTGTAACGTATTTATACCACTTTTTGAACTTAATGAAAAAACCCTTTGTCATTTTTTAAAAGTGAAGTCTGTGAGTGAGCGTACTCTGTACGAGAGAGAGTGAGAGCTTTATCTTGACGCTACGCCCGCACCGGTGGTCGGAATCGATTGCAGAGAAGTGCAGCGTGCTACCCCCGACGAGAGCTACGCACCAATACCTACATTGCGCGTGTACGGTCCAGTTTTGCGAGCTCGATCCTCGAGCTTCATCTGGTGATTTGGTGAGCATACATTATCCGTTTTCGCATTTCAGCATATCCACGCGTTCGCATTGAGTAGAGCTACACATTAGGCACTTTAGTTTTTGGAAATGACGACCTGCAAATTTCGGCCAGACATCCTATGTGATTTTGCACCGGGTGTTTTGGGTTGGGATTTTGGTTCGTGGACCTTAGGGAGAGTGACCTATTGGTGTTAGTAGGGTTTTCTTCAAGTTCTGTGGCGTTTCAAGACTGTTTGATGGGTATTCGGCTCTAGAGAGCGTTGTAGGAAGTTTCCTCTTATGCACTCCTGAAGGCTGTAGCTTAGACATTGGATAGAGACCTCTGTAGGAATTAGTCGAGAGTCGGTCGAGTGTAGATTGACACCCTAATCTTGCTTCCATGCGCCTGTGGGTCAAGCTTCGTCCTTAGCTGACAAATCTTGTTAGGTGAGTTCTCGTTGTGCTGACGTCTGTCGCGGCGTATCCGTCCAACATAAGCTCAACATAGAAGAGTCAATTAGGGGCTACAACACTTGTCAATTGGAACTCTTGGGTAGCCACAAAGGGAGAGAAAAACATGGGTCCAAGTGTTGTGTGTGGTGCACGCGTAGCGCATGGCGCGCACGTGCACACACACACACACACACACACACACACACACACACACATATTTGTATAGTTCTATTTCAGGTTTTTGCACATTCAAAACATCAAAAAACAACCATTTAAACCTTCAAATCAATGCATTTAGCTCACAAACAATGTGTCGCGAACCACAGCAAAATTGAGAATGGCTATACTTGAATTGTAGAGCAAGAGAGGAACACAATGTGCTATTCAGAAATGAATCATGATTACCAGTCCAGGAGAAAAGTGAATTACAACTTGTAGCAGCAACAGGCCTCCCATAGTGAACATTCAAAAATCTTCCAAGCTAATGATATCCTTTAGTCTAAAACTAAGGGTTTTGACTTAAAGGCTATGGGAACTTTCCCGAGGCCATTCGACCACTTACGAGGGGTGTAGACTCAGAGATGCTAAGAGGGTACGCCAAAATATATTACAATTACAAATCTTCATTAGCTGAATTACACTGCTTCGTTCAAAAAAATGAGCGAGTATTACAGAGTTTGGTGTACATCCGCCTGTTACATGTTAATCCGATGTGTCCACCAAACATTCCCCCCTTCCTATTCATTGCATGTCCTCGTGCAATCTATCTCTTAGTGTAGTCTACTGTCTTTTCTCTAGCATTGCAGTGATGTGCGTGAACTTCTGCGCTCTTGCCTCGATCTCCACTTTTGTCGTCTGCTCTTTGAAAGGGTTATTGCTAAGAGTACTTTGATATGCTATGTGGCGTGTTGGTAGATCTTTTGTCATGGGATTGAATATGGAGGAGTCTGCCTCAAAGAACCCGGTCATGAACACCTCCTCAAAAGTATGCATGTAGTGGGAGGGCAGAAATATGACTCTTGCATAGAATCCCATGATGACGTTCTTGCTTGGGATTTCCATCTCCATATTCCAGCAGAGCCCTTTTGTGCCTTCAACAAAAATCTGCCAGGGATGCTCCACTGCCTCTATATCATTGAAAGCCATTATGCAGGTGATTAGCATCTTGGAAATTTTCACGAGCATTTGGCATGCAAGATCTAGGATCTCCTTCAACATGTTAATGACCCCTTTGAGTGTCTGAACCATATACTTCTCTGACGGGGGGTTGTTATTGATTGGCTTTGTTATAACTAGGTAGTTCAACACCGCTAGTCTTTTGCTTTGCCAAGAGTAAAAGCTATCCCAGGGTCACTGTTTATTGATAGGAGAGTCTGTTGGGTCGATCTTGAGGTGCTGCGGAGCGTTCCTGTAGTAGGTTTCGTCTATTGGTCGTTGCTCAAACCACTTCTTTTGCAAGAGGAAGTGATTGTCAATAATGGTCTGAATTTGAATTGTGGTGACAGGAACATCCATGTAATCCCCTCAGCTATTTGGTTCAAGGTCAAGTAGCATTCTTTGCTGCCATAATCTAGCCTCCTACCACATTAGTGTCGGGGCGATCATCTCATGCCCGAGGTTTTTTACCACCTCATCTGGAGTGATCATGAGTAGGGCAGTCGATTCCAACACTTTCAATTCATACTGCAAACATTCTTTGTGCGAGGGGTCTTTGACTTTTGAGATCCGGCACTAAATTTTTTCCTTGGACAAATCTGAGATGGACGCTGTGGGTGGCTAGATCTACAGATTCCTGCGTTTCTTTTCCAATGCTTGTAGTTGGCACATCTGTTTGGTGAGCTTGGAACGTGGATTGCTCCAATCCTCCTTCTTGCTCAAAGTCCATTGGGGCTGTTTGTTGAGGCTTTGCTTGAATTTCTTTCAGAGTCTCCAAGTCCCCCCGTGCCTCTGCCAACTGCTTCCTTAATTCTTTGATTTCCTTGCCTTTGGCTTTTTGCAGTGCCCTATGTCCAGCTGTCATGATCTGTCTATCATACTTTTCCTGAGCAAGGGCCTCTTTTAGATCTTTTACCTCTTGGTTCAGGGAGGTTGATCTAGAAATCATGGTTGAGGAGGTGGGAGTGTGTCAGAGTCTTACTCACCACCGCGTATGACCCTTGCAGCTTTTTGTTATGTTCCATTTCTTTGGTTAGTTCCTCCTTGAGGCATTGCTGCTTGTCTTGCACGGTAGTGTTTGCCTCATTAAACTGCTGCACCTCCTTGTAATAGTAGGCTACATTTTCCTATTCTCTTTGCAACTCGGATTGGACTTGTAGCTGTGCTTTCTCCAATTCCTCTATTCTTTGTTTTAGCTGCAAGGTATTTTTAGCTACCCTAAACGCGTCTCTTTTGGTATCTTCCAGCTCTAGCTCGCGCAGGTTGTAGAGAGCCCTTTGGCATTGAAACTGGAGCTTGATTTGCTCTAAATGAGCATCAATGTCAAATGACTTGATCGTTTCTACTCCCTCCTCTACTATAGCTTGCGAATGAGGCCATCTTGGTTACTACTGACTTCTTTGACCTTGATCTAATGTCCCAGCCTCTTCAGTTGTTTTTCCTTCAGTTTTAGTACTTCTACAGTCGCTCAAATAGTAGTAGGCTTTGGTTGTGTTGCCTCCATTTCTTAATATGTCTTTTCTTTTGACTGCACCTTCTCCTCTCCTTGCTCTGTGAGATCTACAATTTCTTCTCTCTTTTTTGTTGCGGTCTCTGAAGGTACCTCCTTGTCTTTGGAAGAATCAAATTCCTGACCTTGCTGGTCAAGCATGTCTTGCTCTACCTTCCCTTGTGGGTTATCTTTCTCTTCCTTGGTCATAGTGGAGATCATCGATGCGTGGTCTCTTTGCCTCTTCTTTCTCTCTTAGCTCCATCTTTTGTTTGAGCTTGTTTTGGATCCGTTGCCGCATGGCGCTGGCAATATCTCGACTCTCCTCGGCTTCTTGTCTTTTTTGCTGCTTGATCCATTCCAGAGCTGTTGTCTGCCTGCGTAGCAATGGAACATCTTCTTCTTCTTCTTCTTTCTCGTCATCAACATCTGTTCCTTGACTTCTTTTGTCTTCATGCTTCTGTTGGTGGATCCTTTCCCTCAGCACCTGCGCTTATTCCATTGTTCTCCTGGCTTGAGTAATTGGGATGGCCTCTGCCAAGTGGGTTGTTCTCTTCTTCAATCTTGTATACCCCAAGGAGAACTGACTGGCGTGCTCCTCTTCCAAAGACCGGTACTCCGAGGGGGTATTTCTTTGTTGAGACCCAGCTTCTTGGCTACTCGGAGCATCCAACTCTGTCTTTTTGTTACTATGAGTGTCCTTTCTAGTTGCACTTTTCCATCTTTGTTTTGCCTCTGGTTTTGGCCTTGTGGATTGTGTAGGGCCACTGGCCTTACTAGTCTTTTAAATTTGTGAATCAAATCTATCTGCGCTTCTATGGGTAGTAGATCATCAATCATCCCTAATGCTTGATAGGGAATTCGCGTCAATATTGATCCCACGTTCATGTAGTTCTTGCTCTTTTGGCTCCCTTTTAGATTTTCTTCAACGATGTTGTCGATGAGATAATTTACGAAGTCGCAGCTGACCACTCTTCTCTCTGCTGAGCCCATAGCCATTACTACTGCCATGTGCAAAAGCGGTTTCGTGTATCTTGGTGGCATTTGTACTTTGAAATGTTGTGATATGAGTAGATCAAATCCTAATATGTCAAACTTGTGTCCTCTTTGCTTCAGGAAATCTTTGTCATTGTCTATTGATGTTGTCTTTTGCAATAAATTGTGCGCCCCTTGTTGCAGATGGAGAGCTTCATTGATTATTTCTTGTGATCTTAACCTTGACTCTTGCCCCATCTTTGTCAATCAGGGTGGCTTCCACATTGTATTGAATCGAGCTTATGAGTTCATGAGCTCGTATGAAGTCCGTCTGAAGTCCGTTCCCCAGGGCGATAATCGTAGGAAGGCATATGCCCCCTGCTTGTACTTCTGGCTTTTGGTGCAGTGCCCACATTTCCCTTGGGAAGATAGCGGTCTTCACTGTTTCTCTGTTTGCGGCTTGAAATCTTTCAATGAATATGTTAACCGGTATTGCTTCGAGTACTTGTTTAGTGATATGAGCCTTCTCATTTGAGGAGATATCTGTTATCTCATAAGGTGCAGCTTCCCACTCCCTTTGTGCTTTCTTTCGAGGCATCCTGGGTCAGTTTAGCATTGAAAACAGGGTTTAGCAATTGATCAGAATTGTCAAAAAGTTGAAGAAAACGCAAACTTTGACCATAAAATGAAAGATGAGCATAACATTGTCAAATGTTAATCACCTCCATAATCTCATGGAAAATAAAGAGGCCCTCCTAGACCCCATCCTCTTCCTAATGGTAGAAACTCCTTCTGATCAAACTATGGTCCAAGTAGTTTCATACCGAGAAGATTTAGACAATACCTACGAGAGGGGGTTTGACGGGAATGCATATGCTCCGGAGAGACAAGTTCCATGGATAATTCTTGAAGAGATGCGTGAGCCCTCATACATAGCACAACCATCAAAAAACCATTACTTGGTCGATGAAAATATGCTTATGTTCATGGAAAACTAGAACTACAAACCAAGGAGGTATCCTCCTACAGCAAGACAACCGATGGGGGCTCCACAAGCTTCTCCACCACCTGTAGGACCATGCTATGAATGTGGCGGTGATCATTGGGCAAGTATTTGTCTAAAAAGGGAGAATGGATTAAACTTTTTGGGTTCTGTGAAGGGTGTACAACTGACCATCTCATTCCACACTATCCAAAAAACCCTGATAACAAAGAGAAAGCAACCATGAACAAAATCGGGATTGTGCCAAGCTCAAGTTGATCAAAAACAAAACCAACCATTTTGATAAACGCAATAATGAGAGCCCAAGCACATGAGGCTGCAAGGAACGCCCCAGCCAGTCAAATAGAGATAGAATATTTATATGTTTGAACCCCTAGGAAATTCTGGAAGGTAAAACGAGACAAGATATAAGCCAAAAGAGAGAAAGAAAAAACGTTTTTGGAAACCAAATTACTGAAAATGGAGGAACATTTAAGGATGGAAAGAGACCTTAAGGAAAAGAACGATGTAGAAAATCATCAACTATACCATTGAGAGGATCTTTCTTGGTGGACAAGGTTTTTTAACCCTTGGACGCGATTTTATAAGCTTACGATGCAAGGCTAAAGCCTAACCAAACCCAAGAGGACAAGTGGATAACGTACCCTCATCCGGGCTGTGAAAAAGAGAGGCTAAAGATGTGCAAGGAGCTCATCGAAGCCACTCAAGCGCTTATGGAACCACCGGTTCCGACTGCTCCAAAAACTGAGGTATTAAAAAAATTCAAGAGTTAAAGGAACGGGGAATTGGAAAGGAACACCAACCAGATTCTATAAACAAAACATCATTGAATACAAGGGTGGCGGCCAATATGATAGATGGAATGTATTTGCAAGCACCATTGCCAATTCCAAAAGTGGAAGAACAATGGCCTTAGGAGTAGATCATGAATAGAAAAGATGGAAGTGCTACACTTCTGTCAGCCCCTATCACAAAGATCCACCTAGAACATGAGCTCTACCCAAATGACATCCGATCATTATATAGTGATGCGGGTACAGCGATATCGAAAGACAGCAAACCGCAATCATTGAAGACTTTACCTTCATTTATTGGTAACCATGAAACCTGATCGGAGGTGAAGAAGTACCATCTCAATGGAAGGCCAATCCTAAGATGATGGATACCAAAACTCTTCATGAGCTGATGTCATCCCCTATCCATTGTACGCTAACTCTATCAGAGTTACTGGCAGATACGACCTCATCTTTGGGAGGAGGTCAAGTAACTCTATCAGAGTTACTGGTAGATACGACCTCATCTTTGGAAGGCCAATCCTAAGATGATGGATACCAAAACTCTTCATGAGCTGATGTCATCCCCTATCCATTGTACGCTAACTCTATCAGAGTTACTGGCAGATACGACCTCATCTTTGGGAGGAGGTCAAGTAACTCTATCAGAGTTACTGGTAGATACGACCTCATCTTTGGGAGGAGGTTAAGAAAAATTTGGAAAGAATAAGGTTGGTGATTCCGCCACCCAATGCTTCGCCAAAAACACTGAAGACCCAAACCTCAAAACAAGCTAAACATGAGCTAGTACCAATGAATAAGGTAGGAGATTATTGTGAAGGTGAAGAAGGAAATACTACCCTGCCGGTGGAGTACAAAGAGGTTAAGTCGGTAGCAATATTGGACAATGGGGCTGGAATAGCCATAGCCGCCAAATCAATGTGGGAAAAATGGGGGAAACCTGCTCTCCAAAAGACTAGAATGAAACTTCAATTAGCAGATGGGTATCTGGAGAGACCAATTGGCATCCTAGAGCAGATTGTAGTAACCTCTTGCAGAATTGCATATGAACACACGTTCGCGATTATGACTTTCAATGAGAGCAGTAATTTTGATATCATATTGGGCAGACCATTCATGCATCAACTCAAAATGGTACAAGATTGGGGATACGACTATATCAATCTAAGGAACAAGGATGTCACTATGAAAATTAGTGTCACAGATCATAGTTATAGAGACGTAGAACGAAGCCTAGAAGAAGAACTAAACTCCACAACTAACCAAGAAGGGGGAATACCGGCTTGGCTGTAGAACAAATCTCACCATTGGACAAGAGAAGCTTCCTAGTGTGGTAGTTTAAAAAAGCAAGAATGCATTCTTGATAGGTCAACACAAGACGAGACATATGTACCAGAGCTTTTTCCAGTGGAGATGTTTGAACCTTTTAGATGGAAATAGATACTGGCCACTCTTGATGTGTGTGTAAACAAGGTGACCCTCACCAAATTCTGCGATGAGGAAGGATATGATATCATTCCATTCCAGATGTTGGGTGTCGGTCTAGAACCAAAATTGGAATTGGAAGTTCCTGACGAGGAAGGGGTTGCTGATTGCCGACGCATAGTGGATGAGATCTCAATAAGAGACCTTGACCAAACAGACAAAGAAGCTTTTCCAGGACTCGATGAATAAGCTGCTAGAGGACAGCGCAGACGACGAGCTTTCTAGTAGCTCAAGCCAGAACATCAAATGAAAGGATCGACGGATGATCTACTATGACTTTTTCGAACCAAAATCCTCAAAGACAGCGTAGATATCGGGATAAATAACCAAAACAAGACAAAAGAAGACTCAGTACCTCTGTTAACCGACAAAATGTAGTACTTGAGGTTAGTAGAAGTAATTGATTGCCTCAAAGACGGGATATCAAAGAGGTACATGATATCTGACTCAACCAAAACAAAAAGGAAAAAGAAGAACACACGAAAACCACAAATGGAAAGCATTTCTGAGAAAGCAACGAAGTTGTCCAAAATGGAGCACAAAAACAAATACAATGAACTGAAACGAGCTTTGAAGGAAGTTTGGACAACAGAAATGGAAACTGATGAGGGATGATAAACTCGATGCACCTTTCCACTATAAGAAGTATACTATTCAAGATAGAAAAATTATGGTACAGAAACCCAAACGAGATCCCAAAGAACCAGGAACTTCATATGATGGGCCTGAAAAAGCCAAATGCATCAACTTAGCAGGACCAGGCGAGGAACCTAAACCGGCATACATTGCCACGAACCTCACTAACAAAGAAGGGCGACTTTTGATAGATACGCTCAGACAATATAAAGATGTCTTTGCATGTTCATACAAAGATCTAAAGGGGATAAATCATGAGATCTGTCAGCACACGATACCCCTTAAAAGTGATACTAGCCCACGCAGACAATGTCCTTACACATACAATGAGACTTTTGCCAAGAAAATTAAGGAAGAGATAGACAAACTGAAAGATGCAGAGTTTATCTACGAGATTTAACACACTGATTGGGTGTCCCCTATTGTGGTAGTACCCAAAAAGAATGGCAAACTGCATGTCTGTAAACCTCAAAGAGGTAAATACAGCCACCATCAAGGACGACTATCCACTACCAATAACGGATCATGTTATTGAGAGGGTAGCAGGGAAAGAGGCCTATAGTTTTTTGGATGGGTTCTCAAGCTACAACCATTTGACAATTAAAGCAGAAGACCAGCATAAGACATCTTTTGCAATAGAGTGGGGTATATTTGCGTATAGGGTAATGCCTTTTGGCCTGACCAATGCCCCTACTACTTTCCAAAGACTAATGAGTCATGCATTCAAGGAATATCTCAAACAATTTCTAGAGATATCCATGGATGATCTTTGTGTTCAATCTCATCAGAGAATGAGCACATAACGCATCTAGGAAAAGTCTTTGAAAAGTGCAGAACATATCGTATTTGCTTAAACCCTGAAAAATGTGTCTTACCAGAACATATCGTATTTGCTTAAACTCAAAAAAATGCATCTTCATGGTAAGACAAGGTAAAATTTTGGGCCACATTGTGTCCAAAAATGGAATTTCCACTGATCAAGAAAAGGTACAAATAATTGCCGCACTACCAAGACCAACGAAAATGAAAGAAGTGCAGACATTTATGGGGCATTGTGGGTACTACAAGTGTTTCATATATATGTATGATGTGATAGCTAAGCCGTTGTATGCCCTCATTTGCTAAGTTTGAATGGAAAGAAGAATGCGAGCAGGCTTTCCACAAATTAAAGTAGCAACTAATTTTTGCTCCAATTTTGCAAGCCCCTGATTGGAGCAAAATATTTCATGTTCATGTTAATGCATCGGTCTATGCCATAGGATGCATATTAGCCCAGCCAGGAGAGAAGAAAATGGATTTTCCCATTTGCTACTCTAGTCGACACCTAAACAACGTAGAGAAAAATTATACCACTACGAAAAGAGAAGCTCTGGGAATGATATATCCTGTCAAAAAATATAGACACTACCTTCTTGCAAACAAGTTTATTTTCTTCATGGATGACCAAGCACTGTTATATCTAGTAAACAAACCTTGCAACACTGGAAGAATTGTTTGTTGGTTTATACTATTGCTTGAGTTTGACTTCACGGTAGTCGTAAAAAAGGGGACTACACACACACACACACACACACGAGCAGATCATCTTTCACGACTGTTCCATGGGGAAGCACCTGAGGGTATCGATGATGATCTTCCAGATTCGTATCTATTTAACATTGAAATGGTTCCAAGGTGGAATTAAGAGGTCACTCCTCTACTCACAATTGGGTCATTACAGGTAGAAAGATAACCCTCAATTATACATTGAACACAAAATCTCCAGCTTTTAGCAGGACAATTGTACAAGCATGGTAAGGATGGAATTTTGAGACTATGTGTACAGCCCGAAGAATCTGACTACTACCTCAAACAGGCTCATATACAAAATACGGGGTTTCACAATGGAGAAATGCAAACATGCCAACGGCTAAAGAGACTAGGAGCCTACTGGCAAAACATGAAACAAAGTGTCCATGCATATGTAAAATCATGTGATATCTGTACAAAACAACCTCCAATGGAACATGCCACCTTGTTTCGAGTAGTACAAGCACCCAAATGGAGTACTCACATAACAGAGTACTTAAGAAACAAGACCTTCCCTGAGGGATGGGGCAAGGCGAGAATGAAAACTATCGAAGAAAAGGTCAAACACTATTTGCTAATTGCCAACCAACTGTATAGGTGGGGAAAAGACGAATAACTACGATCGTGCGCCATGGAAGGTGAATATTACGTTATCTTACAACAAGCGCATTCAGGTCAGCCAGGGGAATATTTCTCTGCTAATAAAACGGAAAAGCTAGTGCTATACTCAAGCATATGTATTTAGGGATGCAAAAACCTATGTCAAACAATGTGATGAATGTCAACGCACAAAACCACCCCTACGGAGAGATGAAATGCCATTGAGGCCAATGATGGGGGTGCACGTTTTTGCCAGATGGGGCATCAACTTTATTGGTCCCATCATACCTCCAAGATACAGGTCGCATGCACAATATATCATAGTATCAACAGAGTACATGACGAAATGGACGGAAGCGAAGGCAGCACAGAAAAACGATGCACGAACTGCAACTCAATTCCTTTTCGAACATATCTTTACAAGATATGCTCTACCCATTGAAATAGTGAGTGATAGGGGAACACACTTTCTAAACAACATCATTGAAAGCCTCCTTGACAAATTCATAGTGGTACATTGCAAATTAGCACCCTATCACCCGCAAGCTAATGGGCAAGCGGAGAGAACCAACAAAATCTTATGCAATGTACTCACCAAAATAGTCAATGACTCACACAATAATTGGGATCAAAAGCTACACACTGCACTATGGGCTTATAGAGTAGCTTTTAGAACTTCCATAACAGGCACAGCAGGAAGCCACAATCAAAATAAGTGCAAGGAGCAGGACAACTTTTGGAGAAATGCACAACAGAACGATTATATCGATACTATTTTGATAGCGTCCATACAAACGGAGGCTACATGGTTAGGTGGCATGGATCTATGCATTAGGTTACAACTTGCTAAGGGCACCATCGAGCGAGCATTAGTGGACATTGGGACAAGAGCTAATGTTGTTAACTACTCCACTTTTAGAAAACTCACAAGGGAACCTCTAATGCCAAACATGATGAGGTTCAAAGTGCAAACAGAGTCACAATGGATAGTCTAGGACACATAAATTTACCAATCATTGTTGATGGAGCAGTTTATCCGCATCAATTTCATGTGGTCAAGGACGAGGATCTTAACGAAGCAGTTATTTTGGGAGTGCCATGGATGCACACTTATCAGGCCATGCCAAATTGGCAGGACAATACCTTGCATCTCAGACAAGAGGACCAATCTTTTGCCACACCCTTTGTACAAATAGACCATGCATGGGAACCTCTACAATCACCACCTGCTGCAATTCAACGATATTCTCCAATGGTGGTCAGGAAAATCTGGGTTAAAAAGTCCATCATGCAAACCAATCCAAAGAAATTGTGGATACCAAAACGACAAAGCAATGCAAGCCAGCCTACATTGCATCAACAGAAATCCGACCTCAACAAACCACCCAAGGCTTTTGTCATGCAACCTACGCCAATCCAACATCAACATCGACAACCAAAAGACGTCAAGTGGGCATGGAAACCAGAACAAACTCGCTCATGAGATGACCTCTTCAAGGAAATCCACAACAAAGCAATTTCAGTGGCAACCAAAACAAAGCCTTCAATCAAAACAACAAGCAGGGTCACAACTTCTGCAGGCCACCGTCAAACATAGGGCACGTCTTCTACAATTACTACTGTTCGAACCACGTAGCTTCAACATAACCTCGCCATCAGCAGCCACCACTGAACATATTGTTCAGCACCCCTCTCTTGCATAGAATTTTGTTTCCCCATGCATATCCTTCATTCGCATCATAGAGCCACACTATATGGCTATGCATAGACACATACTTTGTTCCCATGCACTCTAACACATGTTCATCTGGGACACCTCACTCTAGGAAGGGGGGAAAATGAAGCATGATTATCATTTTTATATATTATTATCATATCATTTCTTTTCTTTTTTTTCTTTAAAACAAGCTTTTCAAAGCCTTATAGACTCTTAGCCGGCAAAAATCATGAGCCATACTGACACCATCTAATATCGGGTTAAGAATATGTATGTATGAGATATTACACTAATTTTGGCTGATTTTTTATCAACTAATAATAAATATAAATAATTTTCTTTTGCTATAAAGCTAAAAACCACACATAATCAACAAAAATTGATAAGTCGAGCGAGGAAATTTGGAATTGACTTTTGAAAGCAAACGCCTAAACTTCAAAGCAAGGGCTTTGAACATGGCAAATATGAAAAGATTCGACACACGATGGATTTTGATCCAACTTCTAAGGAATCAAAACTACAAATTGAATGTCATTTGTCCGACCAAATATCAGAATGAAGAATGGTTTGAACTGCAAGTGACATGAACAACAAGATATGATCAATGGAGGTAAGTATGAATGGGGCATTCCGGGTAGACTAGGAACATATAGTCAAATGGGGCAACATAAGCTCATTGCATTCACAGAGAGAGAGAGAGAGAGAGAGAGAGAGAGAGAGAGAGAGAGAGAGAGAGAGAGAGAGAGAGAGAGAGAGAGAGACATAAGCATAGGGTTTTCTGCTTTGTTTCTGCCCGCTGCGACTACCTCGATAGCTCTTACTACACTGGATTTGATAGGTATGATCATTAACCCTACAAGAACGTGTATGTATGTCCCATACTGCATCAACATTGCCAAAACAACAGATCGAAGCAGACCACAATCACAAAATTTGCAAACCGTCATGGCCGTTGGGGGACTTCAAAACTCACCCAAAACCAAAAACCTTTCATCAGTAGACCCCTAGTAGCTGGCAGAATCAAGCAAGGCAAAAACAACTGCAAAAGGTGGTGGAACATGGATTGCGATCCATATTCCTCAAACCCTAAATTCAAAAAAATTTGTAGATAAGCATCCACAGGTGGCCAGGAACAACCTCCCCTAGCTAGAATTGCCAAAAGATTCCCAACATGGATCGCAATCCATGTACCTTTTTGCCAAAATCAGGGCAAGTGTGGTTCACTAGCTGGGGAATGCAAAAATATGACTATTGCAAAATTAATCACAAAAATTGCTCTTAAAATCATCAAATCCTCCTGGTTTGCTACCTTCAGTCTGCAAATGGTCTTTTGACCATTTTCAAAGGAAAAATGGTATGATTTTAGCAAAATTTCATGAAAAGGAAAAATGGTATGATTCCAAAAAAAATCTCATGGAGTAGGGCTAGGAGCAGAGTTCTTATGGAGTTTCCATTTGCTGCTTTAGCCAGTTGGGAAGCTTCACACTCTCCTCAAAGTCTATCATCAAGGAGATGTAACTTAAAGGTGTTTTTACGATCAAAACCAACCAAAAGATTACTTGCAAAGTGGTGCAATTTGCCTGGATCAAATTTTCCCCCCAAGATGGATTGAGATTCTGGTGGGATTTGACAGGGAACTAGGCAAAGCTGTGAGTTACAGGCACAAATCATCAGGAATCGAGGCAATAATAGATATCAGGCAAAGGATGTGCCCAAAAGTGGTTCCAAAGAACAAATATGGTCAAGACAGAAAAAACGTGGCCATAAACTGGGAAATGGGGTAAACTAAGAAAAAACATGTCCAAATTTGAAAACATTTCACCAGTGTACTAGGAAGACCTATGGGAACATAGGTGCCAAGAAACTGTAACAAAATTCCTCCCAATATGGATCACGATCATGTATCTTTTTGCCCAACCAAAGAAAAATCCATACCATCTGGCCCAGTATGTTCAAAAAAGCCAAACCATGAAGTTTCAAGCCATTTGAATTCCAAAATCCACTTCAAAGTGCCAAATTTCTCTAATTCTGAAGAAGATTTCCAAAAATTAGCCTAAGTACCAAACCATGATCCAAATCCCAAATTTTTTGGACCAAAGCACCATCTAGATGAACCCTACCAAATGGTATCCTCAAATTTTCAAAATGTTGTCCAACATGGATCGCGATCCATGTACCTCAAACCCTAAATCCAGAGAAATTTTCACAACAGCATCTCCATATGCCGAGGAACAACCTCCCCTAGTTGGATTATCAAAATGCTTCCCAACATGGATCGCGATCCATGTACCGTTTTGCTAGAATTCATCTATTACACTATGCCTTTGTGTCTATAGTAATCCTAGATGCACTGATGAAATTTGGTCAAATTTGGGACAAATAGATGCATGCCATGATTAAGAATTCTAGTCTAATTAAGCCTTCCTAATATAACACAATTGACTATTCCCAATTTGATGATGATAATCTTGATGGTTATGTTGTCTCTCATTGGATTAGATGCATTAATGCATAGAGATCTACTTCTAGTCAATGATTTCTCTCAATTTTGTACTCGTATCATGGGAATGTCAAGAGAAAAATTTCACAGCCTCTTATTCATTTGAAGCTCAAGATGGGGCTCATCTTGAATCTGCAATGAAAGCCTTACAATTTGATAGATTTTGGAGTAGATTTCTATTGCATCTACATCTCCTATCGGTTATCAAATATATGGTATTGATGTGTGAACACAATCAGGATAATTGAGACACACTAGGAGGGGATTTTCCCCAAGCTACAAGTAGGAAATTTTGTCCTTTTGTGCAAAATTTCTTCCACTGAAAGTTTTTGTATAAAAAATCTTTCATAGTCTAATGTGGTTTTTGCTATATAGCATGTAGAATTTTTACTCAATTTGGGCATCTTTTACATCAAGTTCAGTTGTTCACTATGGTAGAGAGCAATCATGTTTTCAAGATGTTGTCTCTACTGATGACAAATTGGATGGAACAACTATCCATTGTGGGCTTACATGATGTAGCATGTACTTGTTTTTAAGGGTGTATGGAACATTGTTAATTTTTTGATGTACACCCAAGGTCTGTGGAGGATATTGCAGGTTCTAGTAGTTTTACTTTTGTTGCTAGTGTCGTTTTAACTACAATTGAGTAGGCTCATTGGGATAATAGAGATATGTATGTGCATGCATTGATTGCACTGCTTGTCAAGTACATCATTATTCCTCACAATTATCCAGCCACAACATCAAAATAGGCTTGGGACATTCTAGTTGGATTTGATGTAGGTTTTAATGAGGCAAAAATGTCATTTTTGTGCAAACAGCTAGAATCAAAGGTCATGCATGAGGAAGATGAAACGGATTTTTTCTTGCTAAAATCAAAGATATAATGAGAAACTCATTGCTGCAAGTGAATTTGTTTATGACCATTCACTTGTGCATATTGTTTTGGATGCATTATTAGATTTGAATTGGACTTTTACTTCTACTTTAAGACTTGTTATTGCACACAAAAATGATGATGCTGTTAAGTTGATGTGTTGGTCATTTTCCTATTTAGAAGAGTCTATGTCAAGAAAAAACAAGACTACGCAACCTGTTGTTGAATAAGTTTTTGTGGTTTCACAAAGAAGAGGTAGCAATAGCAATGCTACTATTTCCAGTGTTCCTTTTTTAGGTAGCAAAATATCTATGATAACTACCTTCCATAACATCAATGCATCTGGTAGAGTTGCTAAAAGAGAAAAGAAAAAGTTGTATTGCATGTATTGTAGAGATGCTGCTCGTCCAATAAAGCAATGTCCTAAGTTAAAGGCTAAAGAGGCACGTAAGAAATAATGTGAATATTCTTCAAATGCAGCCATTGCAGAATCTGCAAATACTATTGTTGATTCAAAATGAGCTTTTAGTACGTAGTGTTAGTATGACCCTTCTATCCATGATGCATGGATGATTGAGGCTTCAAATTCACATGTGTGGTATTTTGATAGTGGTGCTACAAAGCACATTACATCTCATCACGGCTTGTTCACTTCTTTTGTTGTTGTCCCCTAATGGGAATTCTCGCTTGTGCAACCAATGCCTCTTATCTAGTTGAGTGAGTTGAAAATACTATGCTTACTACAATTAGTGGAAGTTCCTTCACACTTTCTAATGTTCTCTTTGTGATTGGGATCAAGAATAACATGTTGTCTATTTTTACATTAGCTTGTTGTAAAGTTTGTTGGATGACACCTGTATTTTTCATGATCTTAGTCCAAGTGATACTATTCTGGCATCAGGTACCTTGTCTCATGAGCTATACAAGATTTCGATCGCCTCTCGAGACTTTTCCAATGGCTTCATTGTGAAAGCATAGTCAATGTGGAGCTTCAATAGCCTATCAAAAATATGTACGAATGCATGTAATGTAGATTAGATAGAGAAAATGGAAAGATTGGATTCCAAGCCTTGTTCTTTTATGCAAGATCTGGGGCATTGAGCATGGGGCATCTTAAAATAGACACTTCCCATTCTCTACCTTCATCTCCAACATCAAGATTATCCAATGATTCGTCTCCATCCTCTTGCCATGGAAGCAATGAATGGCCCTTTGCAGAGTTCTTTTGTGCTTTTTGTCTGTTAGGTTTGTACCCCCGAGTGAGAAATGGACAAGGAAAGAGAGAAGAAGTCCCTTGTTTGAAGCCAAGCAAACACTTTATGGTCTTTAAGTCCCCACCCAGGTGCCACTCCACATCAAAGCTACCAAAACCCTCAACCTCCAACTTCTCACTTGTAAGTTGGGAGTGTATTACTTTTGTGATCCATGGAGTTCTCTCAAAAATCCATGAAAGTACTCCATTTGTCTCTTTGGGCACCTCAATAGCACCCAACCACCAAATGTATTTCTTTTATTGCACACTAAAAGATGGCATGGGAGATGGCTCGATTGAATCCCTTTGCTTCGTTTCCAACAAGGTTTCATTCATTAGAGTGACACTTAGCCTCTCTAACCTTCGACCTTTTACTATTTGCAAGTTTCAGCACAAAAGAAACCTTTGTGCCAAGCACTGCAAAACAAGTAGAGGCAAGACCTTAGACTTCAAAGTCTATAGACAAGTGTCCTCCTTACCCCTTAGAGAGAGAGAGAGCTTGAAAATATCTAGATATTTGTTGGATGGAACTAGAAGCTCATTGGACGCCTCTTTAGCCCAACCAATAGCATTTAAGTACACCATGTGGTTAAGCATAGGGAGAGTCTAACATGTGTTCCATGTGCCCTTTGAGAAAAGGGGTGCCCTTTGGGTGAGTGGAAGGTTAAGTCAAATATTCCCCTAACTTTGGGACTTTTCATGCATAGGAAGCTTCTCAAGCACCTTCCTCATTAAGTTTGTAGGCTCTCTTTTTGACTCAAGCACCTTACCTCCCCATGCATGGGAGGCTTCTCAAGCACCTTCCTCATTAAGTTTATAGGGTCTCTTTTTGACTCAAGCACCTTCCTCATTAATTATGACAAGCACCTCTCAAGTACCTTAGTCGTCAAGCATGACAAGCACCTCAAGCACCTTAGTCATCAAGCACGACAAGCACCTCAAGCACCTTAGTCATCAAGCACCTCAAGCTTAGGTCAGGTTCCCACCCAAGCTCCCCACCCAAGCTCAACCCTAGCTTGCCTAAGGTCAAAGGACTTTTAACACTAACTATTGGAGGTCTTTAATGAAGCTAACCCTAAGGTCTTTTAAGCTCCATTAGATGCACGTTGCTCTTTGATAGACTACCTCCTTTTGGACCCATATTTGAAATGTAACCATCTCTCCTCTTGGTCTCCTGTTGAGATAAGTCTAGAAGCACTTATTGTACATTGCTCCCCTTTTTACCCTATGACATCATTCCCAGATGGATGACTAGTCCATTTGGTGCTTGGGAGACGTAGCTGTCGCAAGCATGTCTGCTCTTTATGTTGGGGTATAAAGCCCAATGTGGTCGCCCAGGTAAGTGGGCGGGCCGCCAAGTATGTACACATATTCTTTTGTAAAAACCTGATAAGAACTCACATGCTCAAGACATTACAGTAGAGCGAGTTCACCATATCGTCATGCTCTTCTTCTCGCACTCTCTCTCGCGTCGCACTTCCGCTCGTACTCCTTCAACTGGTATCAGAGCTCAGATCGAGGCTCGGGGCAGCACTGCAGGAGGCTAGAGTCACCAACTCAGATTGGAGTGAGATTCGACAGGCGAAGACACGGCCCCCCAAATCTCGTGGCAAGCCCGACGGGCTTGGTGTTGTCAGAATTTCATTCTGAGGTCATCTCGACCACCGTTCAGCTTCGACAAAGGTCTGTGCAGGCCATTTTTGACTACGTGGTCTCGACGGGTGCAGATCCGACTGTGCAAATTTGGGGTTTTCGGCCTACGACTGCAGGTGCTGAGGATATCGACACTCCCAGAGTGTTGATTTGTGGTTGTCTACACATCGAAGGACGGCTCACAGTTCTTGGAGACGTGTCACATACGACACGGGCGTATCTACACACAGACTGTAGGCGACATCCACTAGTTCATCAGGTAGCTTGTGTTTGCTACTTGATATTCCAGATTTCATCCTGACATTGCAGGTACTTCCACATGGGATGTATTGTCAGAGATGATGTATGTCTGTTGAGAGTTTGCTGGCTGTGAGTCACGCAGCAAACAACCGCCGCAGCGGTTACAACATACAGTGGGAAATTTGTGGATGTCTATGTACTGTCAGATTTACTGCAGCCTTTGTTGAGGGTCGAGTGAGGTTTTATTGAGCTGGGGGATTCTCGAATGTTGAGATCCTTTCGGTGATACAGGTCTTGGAGCGATCCCTCGAGCACCCTTAGATAGGCAGGTAGGATGTATTGACTGTGAGTTAGACAGTTGGGATTGCATCTTTGCTTTACTGCCGTTGAGGCATTGTCGCAGTCTATGCTTACAGGATAGTGACAGGACAGTCAGAGACAGTACAGGTGCAGGACAGGTTTACCCACAGCTTACAGTGTTACAGAGACAGTGGTTTTTTGAGCTGTTTTTTGGTCTGTTTTTAGTACACCAGAGCCATTTTACAAAGGAGACTCTGCCAAAATTTCTGCAGAATCTGAAGCTTTCTTGGTTCATTTGACAGGTTGATATTGGTTCAGAGGTCAGTTTACAGGGGAAACTCTGCCAAATTTTTCCCAGGAAAGTAAACTACTGTGAAGCGTAGCTATGACTGGATCACAGGACACTGCTCTTTACAATATCAAGAAGCTGGATGGAACCAATTTTCCATTGTGGAAGAAGCAGATTTGGCACGTGTTGGTACAAAAGAAGCAGATAAAACCTATAAAGCTCAAGGGGATAAAACCAGAAGATATGGACGAAGATGAATGGAGCGAAATGGATGAATTGGCACTTTCTACCATTATGCTGACTTTGGCAGAAAGCGTTTACTTCAATGTAGCAGACGAGATGTCAGCTTATCAAGCATGGTTAAAGCTGAGTGATCTTTATGAGAAGCAGAGTGCAGCTTCACAGGTATACTGGCTTAAGAAGCTTGTTGACTTGAAGATGAAAGAAAGGACACCTATGTCCAATCATCTGAATGAATTCAACACAATCTATAGTCAGTTGTCAGCTCAAGGTGTCAAGTTTGATGAACCTATTAGAGCTATGTTCCTGTTGATCACATTGCCGGAAAGTTGGGACACTTTTCGCACAGCTTTGAGTAATTCTGCACCTCCAGATGGTTTGAACATAGCAGGTGTAGAAGGAAGTCTGCTTACTGAAGAAACCAATAGAAAGACAATGGACAAAGGCAAAGGAACAGCCTTAGTTGTCAGGGGAAGGACCAAAGAAAAGTACAAAGGTGGAAATAGGAATCAGTCTCGTAGCAAGTCCCGCAGTGCTAAAGGAAAGAGTGACATAGAATGCTACCATTGTGGCAAGAAGGGTCACATGGAAAGAGACTGCAGAGAATGGAAAGCAGAAAAAGGCAAAGAGAAAGCTTAAGACCATGGTGAGAAGAACAAGTCCTCAGTGAAGATTCAAGAAATAAATGTGACAAACACTGTTGCAGAGGATGACAGTCTAGTGTCAGGAGACATCTACTTCTTGAAGAATACAATGGACTCAGCTCTTCTTACAGCATCTGATGGAAATGCACTGAGTGACTGGATTATAGACTCAGGGGCATCACTTCATGTGTCTCCAAACAAGGAGTGGTTTACCTCTTATGTGACCACTAAAGATCATGTTCGGCTAGGAAATGGGCAGAAATGTGAGATCTTAGGTGTTGGAGATTTTCAATTGAAGTTTCAGAATGGCTCTTCTTTCACGCTGAATAATGTGAGACATGTTCCCGCAATTACAAAGAGCTTGATCAGCACAGGTTTACTTGATGATGTTGGCTACGTCACCACTTTTGGACAGAACATGTGGAAGATATCCAAGGGTTCTATGACAGTAGCACATGGAGTAAAGTCTGGAGGACTTTACATGATTTATGTATCAAATGTCTCTAAAAATGTAATCAATGTAACCGAGCAGCCAAACGTTCCTTTGTGGCATAGCCGGTTAGGACATATGTCCAAGAAGGGAATGGAAATCTTGTCGTTCTGGTTATTTGCGTGGATTTTCATTTAATGATTTTGAATTCTGTGAACATTGTCTGTATGGTAAGCAAACACAGCAGCCACATAAGCATAGAAGCAGTAGAAGAGATACACAGTTGGCACTTGTTCATAGTGATTTGTGTGGACCTATGCCTAACCTATCTCTAGGGGGAGCTTCTTACTTTATGAAATTTATAGATGATTACTCAAGGAAAGTATGGGTTTACTTTCTCAAGCACAAGGATGAAGCGTTTAGTGTTTTCAAAACGTTTGTGACACTTGTGGAGAATCAGAGTGGCAAGAAGCTTAAATGCTTACACACTGACAATGGTGGAGAGTATGTTTCAAAGGCCTTTCAGGACTTTTGTGAGTCAAAAGGTATAAAACGTGAACTTACTGCTCCTTACAATCCTCCTCAAAATGGTGTTGTTGAGAGGATGAATAGGACCATACAAGAGAAGTTCAGAAGTATGTTGTCTAATGCACAGCTCCAAATGGGTTTTGGGATGAAGCTGTATCAACAACTGTTCATCTTGTAAATAGATCTCCTAGCAAGGTTTTGCAGAAGGATTCAGTGTCAGAGATGGTATGGTCAGGCAAAATGCCCTCATACAAGCACCTCGGAGTCTTTGGCTGTGAGGCATATACTCACGTTCCAAAGGAATTTAGGAACAAACTTGAGCCAAAGAGTAGAAAGTGCATCTTTCCAGGCTATGGTAATTCTGGTGAGATGGGGTACAGACTTTGGGATCCCGAATCCAGAAAGGTTTTCCGCAGCAATGATGTTCACTTTAATGAATCCAAATATCATTCTAAACCAGAGATGGTTGAGGAGATTAGAAGAGTTGTCTTCCAAGAAGATGGACCTGCACGTGCAAGACAAAATGTTAGGGCTCAAGAGGAGCAAGGACACGATAGAGTGGAACCACAGGTTGTGGTTGAGCCTGAGCCACCTATTGTGCGTAGATCAGGACGTGTCACACGACCTCCTGATAGGTTTGTTCCATCTATGAACTATGTCATGTTGAATGATTGCAATGAGTCTTCATGTTACAAGGAAGCAGTGCAAATGAAGGACTCCGGGAATTGGCAATTGGCCATGCAGTCAAAGATGACAGCTCTACATAAAAACAAGACATGGAAGCTAGTTAAATTACCATAGGGCAAAAAGGCTATACCTTGTAAATGGGTTTACAGGTATAAGATCACCGCTCATGATAGTCAGCCAAAGTGCAAAGCAAGGCTTGTTGCCAAGGGCTTTAAGCAAGAACAAGGCATTGACTTTGATGAAGTCTTCTCTCCGGTGGTCAAGATGACTACATTGAGATGCTTTCTTGCATTGGTTGCCATATTAGATTTGGTGTTGCACCAAATGGATGTCAAGACAACGTTCTTGCATGGTGATTTAGATGTGGAAATTTACATGCAGCAGCCAGAAGGGTTTGTTGAGAAAGGCAAGGAAGATTGGGTATGCCAATTGTTAAAGAGTCTTTATGGCTTAAAACAATCACCGAGGGCATGGTACCATAAATTCCACAAGTTTATACTTTCTCAAGGCTACAAACGTAGTGAGTTCGATCACTGTCTATATACAAAGAAGGCTAAGGATGGTAGTTGGCTGATCCTTATTTTGTATGTGGATGACATGTTGATTGCTGGCAAGTACTTGGAAGAAATTTCAGTTTTGAAGTCAAAGATGGCAAAATCGTTTGACATGAAAGACATGGGTGAGGCAAGTCATATACTTGGTATGCGCATTGAGAGAGACAGATCAAAGAAGTTGATTTGGTTATCTCAAACAGAGTATATTGACAAGGTTTTGCAACGTTTCAATATGGAGAAGGGAAAGGCACTGAGTGTTCCATTGCCACCATATGTGAAACTTAGCAAACAAGATTGTCCTGTGTCTGAGGAAGAACGGGCTGAAATGGATAAGATTCCATATGCGTCTGCAGTGGGTAGTTTGATGTATGCAATGATTGCTACTCGCCCGGACATTGCATTTGCAGTGGGAGTAGTAAGTCGATACATGTCAAACCCAGGCAAGAAACATTGGGAGGCAGTGGAAGGAATATTGAGATACCTGAAAGCTACAAAGAGTATGTGCATATGCTATGGGAGTCAGGAGCTAAGTGTGAAGGGTTTTACAGACTCAGATTATGCAGGTGACTTAGACAACCGAAGGTCTACGTCAGGGTATGTCTTTACATTGGCTGGTGGAGCAGTATCATGGCGTTCTAGATTACAAGATTGTGTTACTCAGTCTACTACAGAGGCTGAATATGTTGCAGCATCAGAGGCATGCAAAGAATCAATTTGGCTTAATCGACTAGTAACAGATTTGGGAATCAAAGAAGAGATGCCTGTGTTATATTGTGATAGTCAAAGTGCTATACAATTGGCTCGCAATCCAGTTTATCACTCAAAGACAAAGCATGTGGATGTGAAGTATCATTTCATCAGGGAAATGATCGAGGATAAGCAACTTCAGCTTGTCAAAGTTCACACCACAGAAAATCCTGCTGATCTACTTACAAAAGGACTTCCCTCAGAGAGCTTTGCGCATTTTCGCAAGCAGTTAGGTGTAGGGTAGTACATCACTTCTCTACATCTCTTGTATATTAGCTTGTATAGTAGCTTCTCTCACACTTAAAGTACCACATTGGACTTTAAGTGGGAGGTTGTTGGGGTATAAAGCCCAATGTGGTCGCCCAGGTAAGTGGGCGGGCCGCCAGGTATGTACACATATTCTTTTGTAAAAACCTAATAAGAACTCACTATGCTCAACACATTACAGTAGAGCGAGTTCACCATATCGTCGTGCTCTTCTTCTCGCACTGTCTCTCACGTCGCACTTCCGCTCGTACTCCTTCACTTTAGTCCATATCATACTTCCAAAGTATAGTGACAAGTTCTACTTGGTGTTTGGGAGACGTCGTCACCACAAACATGATTCTAAGCATGCATACTATTTAAATTTGTGCACAATAAGAAGAGAACTAGTTTTATAAGACAAAAACATTGTTCATTTAAAATGCATTTTCATATGCTTACTTTAAGACATCATTGTAAGCATTGACAAGGTTCATATTACCCTTAAGCTAGGTTTTTTGTGTCCATCCAGCATCTTCAAAAGAATAATTCTTTAACTTAATAAGATATCGTCAGATAATCTTACCGTTTCTTAATACCTTGTCTTCATGTCATAGGATGGACTCAGGTTGAAGTACTTCTTCTTCATCTTTGATTTTTGGAGAGTCTGCAACTATTGCTTCTTTTGGTGGCGCTCCTTTGTAAGGCTTACGTAGGCTCTCATGGAAAACATTGTGCAGCATGTGCCAATGGTTGGGCAACTTTAATTGATAAGCCATCTCATTGATTGGCTTAAGAATTTAAAAAGGACCATAGTATCTTTTTGCTAGCATAATACTCTTGGTGGCCCAAAGGATTCTTGCCCGTAGTATGCCTTAGATGAACCTTGAGAAATTTTAGCAAGACCCAATCATTTTTCTTAAAGACTAAGGCTCTTCTATGCTTATTAGCAGCAACCCTTTTTGCCTTTGCTTTGAGATGGATATAACCTCTTTAATCTTTGGAAAAGATTCTTGTAAGTCTCGGCTATATTCATCAGCAGCAGACGGAGATCTTCTTATGTACTTTAAGTAGTAAGGAGTCTTTGGATCTTCCCTCTTTAATCTTGAAATGTGCTTTCCCCATAGAAGTATGTACAACATCATACGCATACTCTATAAGAGGTAGGTACTTCTCTCATTGAGAATGTTGATCCACTTCCATGACATAAGCTTTTAGTAGATCAAGAATTGTTAAATTAGTTATTTCACTTTGGTCATATGTTTGTGGATGATAGGAAAAAGAGAGATTTAATCTACTTCCTAGGTTCTCAAAGAAACCCTTCCAAAAATTACTGGTCATCTAGGATCTTTGTCCGACACTATGGATGTTGGCAAGCCATGATACTTGAAAATTTGAGATCTGAAGAGGGTTGCCATTTGATGTGCCTTAATAGTCATTTTGACAAGCATAGAGTGTGTTTTCTTGTTAAGCCTGTCGACTGAAACAATCCAAGTTGCTTCCCTCGATCAAATTTCAACTTTTGGTATACCACACATTTTGAAACATATTCTTGTATGCTTACTTTTCATGGTATACCAACAGAAATACATTTCTACTCCTCGAAGAGTAGACTATGGAATCCCTCTTTGCCCTGCATAAGGAGAAGTATGGGATTCATACATGACTTTCTTATTATATGGGTGATTAATACATAGCCTATTGCCGTTTGGAAGATAACCATCCTTCAAGGTGAATGGTTCTTTTTTCTTCCCTATTGCAAAGGCTGTAATTACGTACTTAAATTCTTGGTCAGTAGCATACTCATCTATCATAAAAGATAGATCATTGTCAGTTGCTATAGACACCACATTTACCCTTGGTCGTGTGAAAGTGCATCAACCACTTGATTGTGCTTTCCAACAATGTGAGTAGTATGAAATTTAAATTGCAAAAGAAAATTTGTCCACCTCGTTTGTTTGTTGGAGAGCTTGGTTTGCGTCATGAAGTTCTTGAGGCTTTGTGATCCATTTGTAGGATGAATGGAGTCCCCAAGATAGCGTTTCCACATGTCTAGGGCATTTAGAACAGCTAGTAGCTCTTTTTTGTATTTTCCCAATACTCGCTTATCGGAGTTGAGTCTTTGACTCTCACAAGCTATGACATGCCCTTCTTGAAGCAAAACAGCTCCAAGGCAATCACCACAAGCATCACATTTGACCTCAAATGTCTTTGAGAGATCTGGTAGTGTGAGCACATGTTGAGAGATAAGCATCTCCTTAAGCTTCTTGCACTTCTGCAGTCCATGAATACTTAATGTCTTTTTTGTTAAGTCATGTAATGGGCTTGCTATTAGCGAGATTTTTTTTTTTGTATGAAGCATCTATAGTATGCACACATACCTATGAAACTTTATACCTCCTATAGATTCCTTGGATTATGCCATCCTTTTATTATCTCTAAATTTGTTGGATCCATACGGGTGCCATCTTTAGAGATAATGTGACCTAAATATTGAATCTCTTGTAGGAAAAATTCACTTTTCTTTTGATTAATGAAAAGCTTATTCTCTCTCACAACTTGAAAGATTACCTAGAGGGGTCGCTTGTACTTCTCAAGAGAATTGAATGGCCTGAAGATTTTTGTCCATCATGAGCAGCATTTGTGTTGCATCGTGATGTGTCAACCACTAAATATTCCTCATTGGGTGAGATTGCATGGGTGTGTAACTTTAGTGCATCGAGACACCCCTCTAAAGGTCAACGCGGTTTGGGTGTGATGGATAATTTCGCTACACCAGAATGTCGAGAGCTTCGAGATGGAATGATAAAATTGAATGACCCTCGGATACTTTTTTTTATCGAACTTGAGTTGTTTTGTAAACAAAATCGCAAAATCGCAAACGATTACCCTAGCCTAAACCTTGAGTAGCAGAAGAAGAAGAAGGATTGACCAACTTACAGGTACTTGCCGAGTGGCCTAAAAATACAGGATTTAGTAATCCTAACCCAACCCAACTTATTGCACCCTGTTCGATGGGGCCTAAAACAAAGCAGACACACACGCACATCCAAAATTGCGTGCGAGTTGATGACGTGGTAGACTGTATGAAAATCCGCTAGAACGTTTCTCTTACTCTGTTCTTTCAATTGGCATGTGTGGTGCGCATCCCGTTACATGAAAAGGGTTACTTTTTGGGATTCACACCAAATACCTTCCCCCCCCCCCCCCCCCCACAAAAAAAAAAGAGGTTGCGCTCATTACTCTGTTCTTTCAATTGGCATGTGTGGTGCCCATCCCGTTACATGAAAAGGGTTACTTTTTGGGATTCACACCAAATACCCTCCCCCCCCCCCCCCCCAAAAAAAAAAAAAAAGAGGTTGCGCTCATACTCGCTCCACCGCCCTCCACCTCTACCCTCATCTCTTACCGCCCTATGGCCCCCACACCATGCACGTAGACCCTGCAACTTAGGGGCCCTCACTCTCTTTGCTATGCAGCCCTCGTCTGCACAACACCTCGTCCTGAACTTTGTCACTCACATGTGTGTGTGTGTGTGTGTGTGTGTGTGAGAGAGAGAGAGAGAGAGAGAGAGAGAAAGAGAGAGAAAGAGAGAGAGGGATAAGTGAAATGAAATGATATATTAATGTCCTCAAAAGGCCAAAGTGACCTATGAGACAAAAGAGTTTACAAATGGTGGATGTGATACAATGTCTTTGTAAAAGACTGAAAAATTGAAAATTGAAAAACTGAAATTGAACCGAGCTAAAGTGAAATGAAATGCGATGAATTGAAATGAAATGAAAGGCTGAGATGCTGGAATCAAGATCCTATCCTATGATATCCAACATCGGTCTTTGGTGGAGCTCATCAACGTCCTCCTCAATGAGTACTTTGACAAGGGCGTCTCCCATGTCGTGCCATAATAGTACGGACCCTCTGATGCAGCTTCCATCGATATCTCAATGACCCTCACAATCGTGGGCATCTGGAATTCCCTAGCTCAGTGGCCATGTCAGTCTACCTTTGGTACAAGTGGACTCTGAAGTCTGCTGTGATGCTTGCTCATCTGAATGGCACGCATGTAATCTGAAAAATTTAGTGATCTCCCTTTGTGAGTGTCTCCTAATGTCTAGTCTCCTCAAGAGGCTCTCCCTATGTCTGTGTAGCTCCAATAAAAATAGCCCAAGGCATCCCTGTTCTTGGTATCTCATAACTTTGGCCAGTGGTCCAAAACCCTCTCTGAATAGGTAGTGGAAACGACCTCCTATCTCATAGTAGACTGGGCAATGATAGATGTGATGTAACTCTGTCTCTGGCTCTATATGGCATAGCCAACAAATCCTGGCCTTTGCTGGTACTCCTCTAGATCGACCAGTCTCAATCTCTAATTGATGTGACGATGTGCACATCTGTCCAACAGCACATCGTAATCCATGGGATAGATCAGTGTCCATCTAGGCAGGTCTAATCACAAAACCATCCTCTGTAAGCTCAAGGACACGCTCTTTTCTATCAATACTTCCAACCTAGCTATGGCGGTCCACCGATGGACCCCAAATCTGAACCCCATAAGTCATAGCTGATGTGACCAAAGTATCGAAAACCATAGTTTCGTTCGAGGTTCCTGAAACTCAACATGCAAACACATCCTCTCCATCTTCCCTAAAGCCGCATACGCTGTCATTAGCCTAGTCTCTGTAGCTCTCCTCAAAGAAAACATTGGGCCACTAAAGACCACACCAAGGTAAGTGTATGCATCTGTATACCCCACCGTCTACTGACCATATATGCAAAGGTAGGTGGAGATCGCCTGACCCACTGTGGTGTGGTGTTGAACACCATAACCTTGGTCTTGCCAAGGTTCATCGATAAGCGGCTATCACTAGCAAATGTGTGCAATGTATCCAAATGTCGTTGCATTCCTCTGGTGAATCTGAGATCAACACAATACCATCTACATATAGTAGCAATGAGATCCAAATCCCTGCTAATTGTGCTCCTTTGTCGCCTCTCCTCTCAATGTATCTTGAAACCAAATAAAGTAGGGGAGAGTGGACAACCTTGTTTCACCCCAATAGTGGAGTGAAAAATTTCAGACACCCCCTCGGGAGTGTGAACCTGACCCACAACTGTCCTGTACAGGGCCATGATCTCCCAAATCAGCTTTGTGGGTATACCCATCTCCTGTAACATGCGCATCAGTCGAGCTCTAGGGATTGTGTCAAAAGCTTTGTGGAAGTCCACAAAAGTGCAGTAAATCCTCCTACCATGTGATCTGCCCTCCTCAATAACAGCTTTGAGTGTCAATATGTGATCAAGAGTGGAAAAACCTCTCCTAAAATCTGCCTGTCTTGATGCTTGCATGCATGCTTTCTCTCTGCCCATCTACTCAATTGCTTCTCAAGAACAGAAGCATATAACATGGCCAGTGTGTGCTCAATCATAATTCACGGGCATCATTGGATCTCTTGCCTTGAAAATAGGCACAACAGTCGACATACTCCAAGCATGTACAATATATAGTTACCTTGCTTCTCTTTAAGTTTAATCAATATCCTGTATCGTTTATATTTGGCTTGACTCCTGTTTTGTGTCTGACAAAGAGGACATATATTCACAATAATGGACATTTCGACTGCACAAGAACGACTCCAGCTCGACAACATTGCAAGGCCCGTTATGTGTATCCAATTCCCTATGTCTATACGTTTGCTTGGCGCAACACATAAGTGCAACGGGGCAGGACACGACTTTCGTTTCTTATAATGTTTGGAGAGACCATAGTGCCAACTCTCCACCATACTTTTGTATGACACTTTTGCATGACGTGCACTATATATTTATCATTTTTAATTTGTGCCTAATTGCAAAACAAAATGTTTAACTATTCACATTGCTTTTATGTAGCTTGATTCAAACATTGGCCTTCAACTTGTACAATTGGACAACACTCGTACACGATTACCAGGTCAGTAGTGTATTTCAATTTTTAGTCTGTTGATGCTTTTTGTATTTTTTGAGTTTGTCAATGCTTCCTTAAGTTTAGTTTAGCCATATGTTTTTCTCACTAGGTTGTGTGATCGATAGCCAAGACTCCTTGCTCCCTCTGATTGTGACAAAACGTAACTCTCTCTCTCTCTTAGAACTAAGAGAACATCGACTGTTTGATTTGGAGCAATAAATACACATGCAATTCATTTTTAAAAGTTCGTCAATGCCGAGAAATTGGGCCATTTTACAGACAATGTTTATAGAGATAATCAATCACGATGTACACAATTACTTTAAAAAAAAGCTTTGTACTTTGTTTACTTCAGTGCTAAATGCTTGATATGAATCTGCATATGTCCTCTAGCAACGCCCACCAAGCAAGACTAGTTGCAGATTTGTAGAAAGCAAGCATGGGAAGATGTTAGAAATGTCATGCGTGGACAGTGGAAGCGTCTAGGCCATAAATTCACAATAACAATCAATGTCCGAGTTCGTGACTCTATTGGCTCTGACTTTGTCAAAGAGGACGGGCAGTAGCCGGTGGATGTATCATGCGTTGACAAAAACAAGCACCGAATGGTGCACGTGGCATGAAGCTGTGGCTCGTGAGGTAATAATCCAGAAAAGGCTGGAAAAGTTAATTTCGTTTTAGCTTTAAGGCAAGAAAACTATATGCGAAAGTCAAAATAGCGACGAGGTTTTCCATTTCAGCTCTCTGCCATTTTACCATTCAAAAATGTCCTGGGCAGCAGCAGCAGCTCCTCTCTCTCTCTCTCTCTCTCTCTCTCGCTCTCTCTCTCTTTGTAGGCAAAAGCCCAATGTCCCTCATCATCTTTTTTGGAGGGGCCGAGCCTTGTATGTTCTATGGCCTGTGGAGTTGTAGGTCAGGTGGCTTCTGTTCATAATAAAATGTGGTTTGGTTGCTGCTGCCTGGTTGGTTGCTACTCGCTACCGGCGACAAGTCTCTTCTTTGACCATTCCTCTCCCTGCGCCCCCCCCCCTCTCTCCCTCTCTCTCTCTCGACTCTCTCTCTCTCTTTCGCGGGCTGGCCACGAACTTAGAAAATTTGATTCCAAATTCCACATTTCGAATATTTATGCCACTATAACTATATAAACCCCCGGGTTTTTCTTTCCCAAATTCCCCAACTTCTCTCCTCTGAAGACGGACAACCGCAGTCGAGCAGGCCTATTGAGCATCTCTCTCTCTCTCTCTCTCTCTCTCTCTCTCTCTCTCTGGTGTGCGTTTGTATAACGCGCATTTTAATAATCACGCCGATCAATTTTCAATGATCATAAGCTGTAAAGGCCCTCTACAGGCTCCTCCTTGTTCATCTACTGTTTGTACAGGAAAATTTTGGAGCATTTTTTTGCATAGAATGCAAGCTCTGCTTGGTTCTGATCTCAAGCTTGGTGAGCTTGGCTCCGCAATTCTCAAGTTTTCTCATCATCTATTCACTACAATTCCAAGTGAAGCAGCAATCACTTCACCACACAATTGAAACATCACAGCACTACGCGCTCAGCCAATTGTGCGGAGGAGCACATCATTCAACCGAGTAGATCCACACAGACACACACACACACACACACACACGGATTCCCGGAATCGAATTTGATCCTAACTCCACCTGCCTCCAAGGCAATATATGAGGCCGGGAGCCACAGGTACCTGTGCAGCTGGGCTGCAGAACTCAAATTTGTGCCACCAAATCAAGTTTCTTTGGTAAGTTTGTCCTGGAAAAATTTAAAAAGAGGTATCTGCACGTAATTGAAGGACCATGGCGCAAGCAGTGGAGCTAGAGAACATAGACATATGGGGGACACAACTGAGGAATACTTTAAGCAGGAGCATGAGCAGGACGATGAGGCAAAATCCCAGCATACGGAGCTGGTCATCCAGGGGGCCAGACAATGTGTTCACACGCTCCTTGCGATCTCGGAGAGACCCTGAGGATGACGATGAAGAAGCTCTTAAGTGGGCAGCCTTGGAGAAGCTACCCACATATGACCGCCTCCGCACTTCTATTCTCAAGAGTTTTGAAGGTGGCAAGGTTGTCACTCAGGAGATTGATGTCAGGAACTTGGGCATGGTGGAAAGACAGATGCTTATTGAAAAGCTCTTAAAAGTCACTGAAGAAGACAACGAACGATTTCTTGTTAAGCTTCGCAACCGCATTGACAAGTATGTTACATTCCTTGCTTGAGACTTTTCTCTAGTATATGTCTACCGATTTGCAAGTTCCGTGATGGCTCTTAAAGGTTATAAAATTGGGAACCACAGTATCCCAACTTTTGCCATCATGCAAGCTAAGCGGATAATGAAGTGGTGTTTTCTGTTACCGATGTGGAACATAGTTGTGTCCAATTTCTGTTACTGACTGTGAAACACAGTGATGCTGGTTTTGAATTATGCGCATCCCCATCTTGTTTATTTAGACCAGCGGCATTGTATTCTGGAAAGTATCTGGTCAGTGGATTAGCATTTACTACTTTTAAAATGTGATTAGCTGATGAAGAGACCAGACACAAATGACTATTTTATGAAGCTGTTAAGAATTTAGTGGTGAGGGGAAGCATGTGCTGTACCTTTGAGAAAAGGTAGCATAGAACCTGTTTGCCAATGAGTCAAATGACTAATCCTGATTTTTATCTGGTTAGAGTGGGTATAGAGCTGCCGACAGTTGAGGTTCGGTTCGAGAATTTCACTATAGATGCACAATGTCATGTAGGCAGTCGGGCTCTTCCCACTCTATGGAACACAATCCGGAATTTTGTCGAGGTGAGAATGGTTTAATCATAGTTGTGACACTCTGGTTTTTGGGGTGATTGACAACGCATGCTTCGTTTTCTCCTTGTTCATTAGGGACTTTTGGGAATCCTTCACTTATCAAGAACTCGAAAAGCCAGTCTAACAATACTGAAGAATATCAGTGGCATTATCAAGCCTTGCAGGTTAGTGATAAATGCCTTTCGAAGCCATTGCACTTCATATACCAAGGTGCTAGAGCATTCACAACAATCTGCACTAAATGAGTGTGTAACTTTCTTTTTGATGGCAGAATGACTCTGCTTCTAGGGCCTCCTGGTTCAGGAAAAACCAGCCTTCTCCTAGCTTTGGCTGGAAAATTAAATCCTGCTTTAAAAGTGAGTCCAGTTAGAATGTGAATTGTACGTCTCTCTATTGATCTTTATTCCATTTAATCATGTGTCATTAAGGGGAAATTTACAGACAAAAGGAAGCATTACATACAATGGGCATGCACTCCATGAGTTTGTTCCTCAAAAAACTTCAGCATACATCAGCCAGCATGACCTGCACATTGGAGAATTGACAGTAAGGGAGACATTGGATTTTTCTGCTCAGTGTCAAGGAGTTGGCACGAGATATGGTACTGCACCTTGACATATGATGGACTACAAGAATGTTAGATCTATGCTCAGACATAACGTTCTTTTATCACCATACAGAGATGCTTCTGGAGCTTGCTAAGAGAGAGAAGCAGGCTGGAATATTTCCAGATGCTGAAATCGATGCATTTATGAAGGTGTGTACATGTGAAACTTTTTGGCACCAACAGCCAAGCAGAAGGTCCTGTGAGTTTGAGCAATGTGATGTGTCATTGGACAGGCAACGTCATTAAAAGGGATTCAGGGAAGTCTTCAAACAGATTACACACTGAAGGTGTGCAACTGAAAGCACTGCAGTCAGATCTTCTTTGCAACCTGGCAAGTCTTGTATATTCTAATAGTTGTATTGTTGGGTTGGACAAAGATTCTCGGCTTGGACGTCTGCGCAGATACAATGGTAGGTGATCCTATGCGGAGAGGGATCTCAGGGGGCCAGAAGAAAAGGGTGACAACAGGCAAGGACAATAGATTTTTTGAATTTCCGTGTTTGTCTATGAAATATGGGCAAGTCACTTTTCCAGCCTTAATAGTGTTACATAAAGATGCATAAAGAAACTGCATAGCCAAATAGAATGTACCTTTTGCTGACATGTCCAGTTTCAAGGCAGTAAAATGTGCTTAAAATGAAAGAAGTTTTGCTCCAATTTTCAGGAGAGATGATTGTGGGACCTACAAAGACTCTATTTATGGATGAAATCTCCACAGGTCTAGATAGCTCCACAACCTTTCAGGTGGTGAAGTGCCTGCGACAGTTTGTGCATGTGTTGGAAGGGACCATCTTAATGTCCCTTTTACAACCTCCTCCTGAAACTTTTGAACTGTTTGATGATGTCCTTCTTCTTGCTGAAGGGCAACTTGTTTATCAAGGCCCACGAGAGCATGTTTTAGAATTCTTTGAGACCTGCGGTTTCAGGTGCCCAGAGAGAAAAGGTGCTGCTGACTTTTTACAGGAGGTACATTTGGCATTGTGCTATATATTGGGGTGCCCTTGTCAGTGCATTCAAGATTTTTGCACAATGTCTTTTATGTATTTTTGATACTTTTGATCAGGTGACCTCTCGGAAAGACCAAGAACAGTATTGGTTTGATAAGCGAAAGCGCTATCAGTACGTAACAGTCAAACAATTTGTGGAAAAGTTTAAATACTTTCATGTGGGTCGGCGCATTGCTGAGGAATTATCCCGGTCCTATCCTAGAGAAAGAAGCCACAGAGCAGCGTTGGCTTTCAGCAGGTACTCAGTCAGCAAGGTGGACCTCTTCAAAGCTTGCTTTGCTAGAGAATGGCTTCTCATGAAAAGAAACTCCTTTGTTTACATTTTCAAAGGTGTACAGGTATGTAAGCACCTTGGTATACTGCCTCTTACACATCTGATAAAAACTCAGGTTTACTAGCAACTCTGTACTATTTTACTGGTGCTGATTTATTGTTGCTGAGTTGGTTGTACACACAGACAAAATATGACCAGCTTTATTTTGTTATGCAGCTGGTCATTGTGGCTTTTATTGCAATGACCGTGTTTCTAAGGACGAGACTCAATCAAACCTTGGAAGACGGAAATTACTACTTGGGAGCATTGTTCTTCTCCCTAGTCATTATCATGTTTAATGGTTTTGCTGAGATGTCTTTGACCATCTTTAGGCTTCCTGTGTTCTTCAAGCAACGGGATCTCCTCTTTTACCCTGCATGGGCATATACATTGCCAACTTTTGTTTTGAGAATTCCCCAGTCTGTTATTGAATCAGGTCTTTGGGTCTCTTTAACCTACTACGTCATCGGGTTCACTCCTGAACCAACCAGGTACTTGCTTGAACTCCTGTGATGCTTACAGCCTGCATGTTGCCAACGGTTTTAGCCATTAAGGAGTTAAACTTAAGCATTACATTGTATGACATTAATTTTTTTCATGCCAGGTTCTTCCGGCAATACTTGCTATTATTATTGATGCATCAGATGTCATCCTCACTTTTTCGATTGATAGGCGGTTTCTGTCGCTCTATGATCCTTGCCAACACTGGGGGCTCTTTTGTGTTGCTAACCATCTTCATGCTTGGTGGTTTTATCATTCCTAGAGGTGCGGGTGCTGCTTTTAGTTCCAAACATTGTTGCTGGAATGAGCTAGAATCAGAGTCACCATTTTGCATTTTGAGAACCCTACCTTATTTTGTCGTGCAGATAATATCCCAAGCTGGTGGATTTGGGGTTATTATCTGTCACCGCTTGCTTATGGGGAATCAGCTTCCACTGTTAACGAATTTCTCGCTCCCAGATGGGTATGATCATAAGTTGTCATTTAGATTGTATTTTTCCTCCAAACGAAAGTCAGTAACAAAAATTTGTGTGTTCGTGTCTGTAATCCTTTACTTCATTACTTGCATTTGGCTGTAACCTTTCTATTCATTCTTGACCCATTTTCCATGCCAAGCTAGGGTTAGACAATGTTTTCTTGACATTGTGCTTACGCAGGCACTTTCCTTGTGATAGCAAACCTGTGCATTTGTTTGTCAAGTCTAGCAAGCACCCATGGTTGATACATTGAACTTTACAGCCATGTGAATATACGAGATATTTATCTAATAGTTTTATCTGATTGTTTGTGCAGGATACTCTTGCACCCCAAAGCAACAACACTACAGGTGTTCAAGTACTGCTTAATCGAGGTCTCAACACCGAAGCGTCTTTTTATTGGATTGGTGTTGGCGCATTGATAGGATTCATTGTGGTTTTCAATCTCCTCTTCACCTTGGTGCTATCATATTTCCACCGTATGGGAATAAGTCTGCTTTAGCGCTTCTGAGTAGTAAGTTTGAAATTTTACTAATTCTCATCAATATTTGCAGCACTTGGAAAGCCTCAGGCTGTAATTTCAGAGGAAGCTCTTGCTGAGATGCAAGCATTGGATGAAGATACAGGCTTACTTGACCCAAAAATGCGACCCTCAAGACGGAATCCTTTGCCTAGATCCTTATCATCTTCTGATGGGAGTGAATTATGTAAGCATTGACAATATTCAAGTTTCTCTTTTTTATTCTGGAATAACATGAGAATATTGTGTGAATTCAGATGATTCACAGATGCGTCGTGTGACAAGCAATTCTATCCACGGAAATAGCTATAAGCACACCAGTGCTACTGAGATTGCTGCTGTGAAGCATGGAATGTCCTTGCCTTTTCAACCATTGTCTATGTCATTTGAAGATGTCAAATACTATGTAGACATGCCTGTGGTAAGTTTTTGAGGATTTCATAGGCAAGAAACTGTTGTGCACGTGACAATAGTCTTCATTTATCCCCAATCACTAAAATATGAATTCACATCATAGCTAGAGCTCATAATTTCTGATTGTATTGAAGGAAATGATGGCGCAAGGAATAGCCGACAACAGATTGCAGTTGCTGCGTGGAGTAACAGGGGCTTTCAGGCCTGGTGTTCTTACTGCGCTCATGGGAGTAAGTGGAGCTGGAAAGACAACTCTTATGGATGTATTGGCAGGGCGAAAAACCGGTGGTTACATTGAGGGAGATGTTCGTATATCTGGGTACCCAAAGAGGCAGGAGACTTTTGCTAGGATTTCTGGTTATTGTGAGCAGACTGACATTCACTCCCCGCAAGTCACTGTTAGGGAATCTTTGATCTTCTCTGCGTGGCTTCGACTTCCTGGCGACATTGATGATGACACAAAAATGGTATGTTTGGAACATGTATGGGGTATTTTTGTTCAAGAAAGATGCATGTATGCATGCAAGCGCTCGCACACACGCACACACGAGAGAGAGAGAAATGAAATGAAATGTTATATTAACGTCTTCAAAAGGCCAAAGTGACCTATGAGACCAGAAAGTTACAATGTGGTGGATCTGATACAAAGTCAGAGTAACAAGATGACAAAATGACAAAATGACAAAATAAAATACTATGGAGTCCTAGACTGCTGGGTGTGGACTAAGCAGCTAAAACAGCTAGCTGGGATAGCTAGATCACAGGAGATACAGCATCGGTCGCTGGCGGATCTCATCAATCTCCTCCATGGTCAATAGTCTGACCGGGCGTCGTGCATGTCGAGCCAAAGTGACCCGTATCCTCTGATGCAGCCTCTGTCGATGCTGTGTAGTCCTCCGCAGTCGTGGGCATCTGGATCTCCCCAGCTCAGTCGCTCGGTCGATCAGTATGCCTCTGGTGTAAAGCGACGAGCTCTGCTGTGGTAGTAACTCCTCCAGGTGTCTAGTGGCAGCTCTAAAGAAGTCTGTGATCTGTCTCTGAGACTGGCTAGTCTTTCCTCTCATCAAGCTCTCTCTGTGTCTGTGCAGCTCGAGCAAAAACAAACCCAGGCATCTCTGATCCTCGTACCGCATGACTCTAGACAATGGTCCAAAGCCCTCTCTGAACAAGCAATGGAAGCGGCCTCGTATCTCGTAGTAGACGGGGCAGTGGCATGTGTAGTGCAACTCTGTCTCAGACGCGATGTCACACAGGGGGCATGTCCTGGCCTCTGCTGTACTCCGCTGTATCTCCCAGTCTCGATCCGCAGCTGGTGTGAAGATGTGCATATCTGGCCAATAGCACATCGTATCCCATGAGACAGGTGAGTGTCCATGTATCTGGGCCTTGTCACAGAACCATCCCCCGTAAGCTGGAGGAGATGCTCTCTGTAGAAAGCCATCTTCGTGCCTAGCTCCTGTACTGGCTGTATCCATGTCCTCTTGGTGTCTAGCCGAGTCAAGTCCCGGTGAATGAGCCTGGTGATCTCGGACTGTGTAAGAGTCAGAGAGGGCGCATCCAGTGAGTACTGGAAAGGAGGCAATCTGTCTATGCTGAACCCATGCACCTGAAACCATGACGTCATCTCCCCATTCCAGCATGTTGTATCTCCCTGCATGGCTAACTGTCGAGAGGACTCAAGTGCAAGGCGTGCATATCTGTCTCTAGGAAGTTCCCACATGCGTTGTATGAAGGAGACAGATGTGGTGAGCGCCTCAACCACCAGTGGGGGGGGCAGCTAGCTCTGCTCGTATAATAGCACGTGGTACTGAAGCCTTGGCCCTAATGAGCCGCGAGATCATAGAGACGAGAGGCTTCTCCATGTCCCCCCATCCATCACTGCGACCTGTCCTCCCGTGATGGTCCAGTGAAGGTCCCCAAATCTCAGCTCCATAGAGCAATACAGAAGCCACCAAAGTGTCAAAGAGCCAGAGCTTCGTCCGAGGCTCCTGAAACTGAACCTATGAACACATCCTTTCCAATTTACCCAATGCTGCATGGGCTCTGGTCAATCTAGTCTCTGCTGCCCTCCTCAATGAAAATGCTGGCCCACTAATAACCACTCCAAGGTAAGTGTAAGCATCTATATACTCCACCTTCTCCTGGCGTATGTGATGGCGGGCGCTGACCTCCTGATCCACTGTGGGGTGGTATTAAATACCATGACCTTGGTTTTACCAAGGTTGACGGACAAACCACTTCTTGGGCAAACCTATGCAAAGCATCTAGGTGACGTTGCATCCCCTCCGGAGAGTCAGAGATCATAACAATATCATCAGCATATAACAATAGTGGAATCCATGTCCCTGCCAGCTGTGCACCTCTATCACCATCTCTCTCAATGTAGTCAGAAACCTCATCTTCATACATACCAAATAGAGTAGGAGAGAGCGGGCAGCCCTGCTTCACACCAATAGTGGAGTAAACCGGTGTGGATAGACCTCCTGGGGTGCGTACATGCCCCGCTACTGACTTGTATAATGCCATGACCCCCCAAATGAGCTCTATGGGTACTCCCATCTACTGTAATCTGCGCATCAATCTAGCTCTGGGCACTGTGTCAAATGCTTTACGGAAATCCACAAAGCTGCAATTGAAACACGCAATCTGCCCTCCTCAATGATGGCTCTGAGTGTCAAGATATGGTCAAGAGTAGAAAAACCCCTCCTGAAACCTGCCTGCCCGCATCTCCTCCCTCTCTGCCCATCTACTCAGCTGTTGCTCAAGAATAGATGCGTACAACCGTGCCAATGTGTGTCCAATCATGATAGTGCGATAGTTCCCAGGCTCCATAGGGTCTCCCGATTTGAAGATAGGTACAATAGTAGTAAATCTTTGGCATGCATGAAATGCTCAGCCACTAAGCCATCATGATCATATGCTCTCCCAGTCCTCATCCTGTCAATGGCGTTCCTCACCATCTCAGCGGAGGTGAAAAAAACACGTGTGTGGGCATGGATCGGGGGGGGGCTGCTCAGGAACTGTGTACAAAGATGATGCATACTGACCCCAAGCCTCTGTAGAAGTGATGGTAGGGGGGGGGGGGGGGGAGTGCTCATGAAAGAGCCTCCACGCCTCACATGAGTCCTGACTCAAGAATAGCTGGTATAGATCCTACTCTAGGCGAGCCAAAAATGCCCTCTTCTTCCGCCGCACTAGGCGTCGGAAGTCAATCTGTGACTTCCTATGAGTGATGTCCCCCAAAAGCACCTCCGTCTGAAGTCTAGCTCTAGTGTCCTGGCATTCCTCATCATACCAACTGTTCTGGGGCATGCTCCCCGAACGGTGTCTCTGCTCAGGCTGGGTATGTGGGTATGCCTCTGCTGCTGCATCATGTAGTGTCTGTGTCAGTATAGTAGTAAGCTCCTCCAGTGGTCGCCCTGGCTCCTCTGTGCACAGGCGTCTGTAGATCCCATCTATGTATACAGAGTCCGTCTCCCGCGTGAAGGTGTAGCGAGTAGGGGCTGTTGCCCGTAGCCTGTGTGCTACACTAAACTGAAAAGAAATGGTCAGCGATACAAGAGCATGATCCACTGCCACACCAATAGGTCTGGGTCCACCCGTGAGGTCCTGGATACTAGAGATGAGGCTCGGTTGAGCCATGACATAGTCCTTTGTGCTGGCTCCATGTCTGTGTGGGAAGCATGTGAAGCCTCCCGAAGCAAGAAACCTCTGTAGGCCATTCAAGATGGCCAGTCCATGTGCGGTGCCCATGTCTATCAGGTGTCGCCCATACTTAGTATATTCCGCATCGTGTGATAGTCTGGACAGGCCCATCTCTACAACATCTAGCTCTCTCAGCATCTCCTCTGAGGTATCATAAAACACTGTCTGGTGATGGGCAGTCCTAGCATTGAAGTCCCCTAGAATGATAATGTCACCATCTGTAGAGAACTCCCATATGTCATCATCCAAAATCGAAAAGGGGGACTGTCCTCTGGGTGATGCATAGACCGACGTACTCGGGGGAAAGTAGCAAATAGCAATGTAGAGATATCTGCCTGTCTTTGCTTTCAATCTCTCCCACATGTACCTAGCCTGCTCATCCCTGCGGGCTATATGTATCAATGGCTGCAAATCCTCTCTAAATAACACTTCCATTCCCACTGAGCCCCGTCCTCTGTGCTCTGAGTGTGTCTCCTGTCTGTAAGCTGTCTCCCATCTGTATCCACTGATGTGAGGCATGGATTGCCGAGGGGCCTGGTGTGTCTCAGAGTAAAAGATGATGTCTCTTCCAGTAAAGCTATCCTCAAAAGCACCCACATCAAGACGCATGGATCCATTATAGTTCCAGGCCGCCACTTTGATTGTGGTCCCATAAGTCTTGCACCGTCATGTGGAGCGTCGCTCCAGTATGACTACTCTTCCATCTCGGTACAAGGCAATCTTGCCTTTTCCCCTTGCCGCTCTAATGTCTGGCATTACTTCCTGCATATGAGCGATCTGTGAGAGGGTAAGATCATCCCCGAGAAAAACGCCCGTCTCTGTAAGGGTTGGCCTTTTCTTCAAGAAGGACTTCTTCGCTTCCATGGAGGGGAAACGGAGGATGAGTGTCCTTTCTTTTGAGGTTTCCCCATTGCTTCCATTTTTCTTTATGCTGCCCACTCTCCAGGAGAGAGAGAGAGAGAGAGAGAGAGAGAGAGAGAGAGAGAGAGAGAGAGAGAGAGAGAGAGAGAGAGAGAGAGAGAGATGATGAAATGAAATGATATATTAACGTCTTCAAAGGCCAAAATGACCCATGAGACCAAGGTGTTACAACATAGTGAATCTGATACCACGTCCGGAATAAAAAAGAACTGAAACAAAAAATACAACTACTACAAACTGGGACTGTATGGATGTGCTAGCTAATACAAAAGGTGCCCAGTACAATGTTGGGGGGGGGGTTGGTATGGTAGAGATCCATCCTCATGTGCACTCTGGACGTCAAGAAAGTATGGCTCGAATCCTTTTGTGTAGTCTCCGTCGATACTGTGTAGCTCCTCTCCTCAATCGCAGTCGTCTAGATCTCCCTAGCTCCAATGCTCGGTCTATGAGAATGCCAGTAATGGTAGTATGAGTACTGGCAGAGCTCTGCAATGGTGCTGCTCCTCAGGTTGCTCCTCTGGGTGTCCAATATCTAGTGTAAAGAAATCTGTAACCTGTCTCTGGGACTGTCTCTCTCCAGCTCTCCTCAGTAAAGTGTCTCTATGCCTGTGTAACTCAAGTAGATACAGTCCAAGACATCTCTGATCCTCATAACTCATCACCCTAGATAGAGGCCCAAAACCCTCTCTGAATAGACAATGAAAACGGCCTCGTATCTCATAGTACTTTGTGCAATGGCATATGTAATGTAACTCTGTCTGTGGCTCTAGATGACATAAGCGGCATATCCTACTATCTGCTGGTATCCCTCTGAATCTGCCATTCTCAATCTCGAGCTGATGTGAGGATGTGCGTATCTAGCCAATGGCACAACGCAAACCATGAGAAAGATGTGTGTCCATATAGCTAGGTCGAATCACAAACCCATCCCCTGTGAGGTGGAGAAGATGCTCTCTATAGAAAGCCATCTTCGTTCCCAACAGAGAGAGAAATTAAAAAGGTTATATTAACCTCTTCTAAGGGCCATATTGACCTATGAGACCAGAGAGTTACATCATGGTGAATCTGAAACAAGGTCTGGTTAAAAGGAAAGAAAGAAACTTACTAAACAGAAACACTACTAGAGATGTAAACGGTGGGTATCAAGAGCCTGAGAGGTACATATATAAAAAGTAGGTGTGTATCTCAGAGAACAGATACAAAATGGTGGATATGTGAATTAGAATTTGGAGATCGCTCGCGTAGGTCGGTGCATGATCTTGTCGATGTTCTCCGTGGTGAGAGTCTGTAGATATGTGAATTAGAATCCGGGGATCGCTCGCGTCGGTCGGTGCATGATCTTGTTGATGTTCTCCATGGCGAGAGTCTGTAGAGGGCGTCTCCCATGTCTGATCCTTTGCTGCAACCTCCTCTGTCAATGGGAGCATCCCCTCATCCTGGTCCTCCTGGATCTCTCGTCTGATCCTCTGCTGCAACCTCCTCCGTCGATGGGAGCATCCCCTCCTCCTGAGCCTCCTGGACTCTGCTGATCGATCACTTAGTATACCTTTGCTATTGATGTGCCCTATATCCCTCTTTGGCTGGTCTTGTCACGAAGTGATGACGTGGCTGCCCAGAACTGAAACCCTAACTGCTGCTGGAAACCCTAACCCTAAAACCTGCAAACCCTAAAATCTACCAGAAACCCTAACCCTAACCCTAACCCTAAAACCTGCAAACCCTAAAAACTGCCAGAAACCCTAACCCTAACCCTAGGGCAGCAGGCTGAACACGGGAAAAGCGCTGACATGATGACGTGGCACCGTACGGAACTTTCCGGATTTTGCGCTGGGAAAAGAACCCTTTTGGCTCAACGCAATTGGAGATAGAGAGAGAGAGAGAGAATACTTTGCTTTATTTTAAAACTCAAGAGAGTTGAGAGAGAAAAGAGCCATTGCTTTTGTTTTTAGGCTTTTTGGATCTGAAGCTTTTGGGACTCCATCGCTTGTAAACACTAAATATGTGGATTGGGCTCCCACTCTGCAGAGCATTTGGACGCAGAGTCTAAGAGTGAGACCCGATCCACTCTTGTACTTTGAACACCGATTAATACATAAAGAAATACCAAAAGGGGCGCCAGTCTTTGGGGCCAATATCTCTAGGCACGGAATTCCGCCGGGCCAGTGCAAATCTATTGTGAACTGTGAACTGTTTTGAAGTGGTTATTTGGTGCTGTCGTGATTGATTCTTAACTTGGAGTGTCCAAGTCTGCTACAGTGGTATCAGAGCACGGACGATTTCTCTTCTACGGGAAATCTGATCCCAATTATTTTTTTTCCGCGGCACCTATGGCTTCACGCAAGGATCAGCCGACTCCCTCTGCATCCGGAGATGCGGGCAGGATCACAACGAAGATTTCAGCAGAGAGTATGGCCCACCTCGGCCTACTCAGGCGGAGCAACAAGAGATAAAGTGTCGTCAATTGATCGGCGATGCAACAAAGATGATGCTCAGTTTTGCAAAGGACCCAAAATTGGCAAAATATATGAGCGAGACTTCTTTTCAGGAAGTGCACGAGCAGTGGCAGAAAACCACAACACCACCCCCGAAACCCGCTCTCAAGAAACCTTTTGTTCACAAGACATATAAGGAATTAGAAGAGGTGGTTGATGCACAGATTGCTCAACTTTTTGACGCGCAGAACAAAGCTAAAAAGCACGGCAAAAAGCAGAAGAAAGGCACTGACTTCCCGGGTTATTTGGGTTTCAGTCGACATTTGATAAAGCAAAGAAACAGAAGAAGCGTGTTCGATTTGAAGGAGTACCCAGTTCTTCTTCTTCTTCTTCTTCTGACAGTTCTTCTAGCTCTTCAGATTTGAGCGAAGAAGACAGAAAAGGCAAAAAGCGAAGCAAGAAACAACGCTTCGGAAAGGGCAAGAAAAAGGCAAAGAAGTCTAAATCTCGCCTAGTGAGTGACAGTTCTACAGAGGACTCGTCTACATATAGTTCAGACTCTGACAACGGCAACTTTTATGCGAACAAGAAGAATTTCTATAAAGCCAACCAGTATGACTTTCTGGAAGATAAAAGCAAGAAAGTCCAAGAGTTTAAGGAAAGTGGACAATCCATCAAATTTGATATTTTTTCAAGATATAAAGATGCTTCGAAGGCTTTGGAGAAAAAAAAGGGGGGGGGGGGGGGGATTTTGACGGGGGCGAGGGCGAGGAGAAAAGAGAAAGGGAACGGGTGTCACGAGGACGTGGCAGTTATTAACCATGTCACAGAGATGTGGCAACTGCTAACCTTGGTTGTTGGTTTCTTTCCAATGGGGTTTATTTTATTTGTTTAAGACCCTCTTTTTGAAGTAGCAAACGGTCGGACATTGTATGGCCAATGTGAATGGTAGATTCACCCGCAGACGGGAAGGGGTCGGCACTGGAATTCGTATGGTAAGAGGATGTCTAGGCTCAGAGCAAGATCATATAGGTCCCCCCGTCGCACTTAGCAAGTTGGTGGATACTAGGAAGTGAACTCAATTAAGGCGTAAAGTCAAGGTGGGACTTCCAACAAAAAGTATCCGACAGTTGGGCCACATTGCATTTTTGGATGCGGTCCCAATGAGGATAGATGGTCAGAAGACCAGTGGGAGCCCAACGGAAGCATCTCCTAAAATTTAGGGAACTGCTATTTTGGGCCACGAAATGTGTTTGCGTCATTACCTTCGGTATGACTAGGGGAACACTTTACAACTCTACCGCGAAGTCAACTGACGCACCAGTTGAGATATTTTTAGCAGGGAAAGCCCAAACTCGGAAACTGGGCGACGTGTCAGCTTGTGAGCGATTCTGCCACTCTGGGAGGCAAAAACGAGCTGCATATCATCAAAGGGGGTGCCATTTTCAGCCACAGGCGGATTGCAACAGGTACAGAAGCTATGGAATGCTTACCTTGCCCTCTATGCACAGTATGGTGACGGGAGTGATGCCCCGCACGCTACATACTGCTCTCTTTCTCCCCTACGTGCAGTTATGTGATGTCCCACAAGAGGGCTACTCATTTGACTGATGTACAGTTGTGTGGGTTCATGCTTTTGTGCTGAGGCAAGAGCCTCCTTGAGCAGGAACAGGGGTAGCTAACTGCTGCTCCAAAGCAGGCACTGGTGAGGGTCATAACCTCACCGTACAGGTGCAAAATCAGCGCTGTGTATGCGCTGTAATTTGACTGTTTTTCAGCCATACGGACGCCAGGATCATTGGGAATCGTGCCCCACTGGCAAAGGACAGTTAGGGGACTGTTTGGGGCTGAAAACAGGGCAAAAACCAGTAAATACAGCGTGCTGAATTTACTGTGTTTGGACAGGAATCAGAGGGTATACGATAGTGCAAGCGAGTTCCAGTAGGGGAATTGGTTTCGCGCAAGTTTTGGGGCTGTTATGCTGCCGAAATTTGGCCAAATCAAATGGTATCTAGGTGGATACACGTGAAGGATTCCCAGGACCTTACCTTGTAATTTACCACCTTACCTTGTAATTTACCCTCCTAAAGAATAAAGAAATACCGAAAGGGGCGCCAATTTTGGGGCCTACAGGTTGTCGGCGTCTGCTCGGAGCATTCTAGCTTCCGGGCCGTGTGTGAGTTGAAGTGTTAACTCCCGTCGCAGGTTCTCTTTGCAAAGTGCTCTGTGTGTGTGTATAAAGTAAAGAATTTCGGGTGAAAGCCAACGCCTACCGCCCTACGGGCCGGTTTCATGGTTCCGTTGCCGGGACATCAATCACTTTTTCCTCAAAGAGTGAGCCTCGATTGTTCAGGGTAAAGACACACAGTGCAAGAACGCGGGGATTACACTATGGCCGACAAGGGGAAGGGAATTATGGAAGAGGGTTCCTCTCCAAAGGACAGGCAGGAGATTCCTATGGTTTTTGAGATTGGCGAGAGCTCACGGCCACGTCAGTCTGTACGTCCTGTCAACGTGAATGTCCCTCCAGTAGTACAGGGCTTTATGACAGGGCAACTCGAGGATGATGCGTTTAAGACTCAGTTAGTTGCCGCGGTGAATGTCTTTTCGCAGCTGGTGCAGAATCCGAGGTTTATGGAATTCTTGCAAGTGCCACCAGTGCAACATCAAAATAGGCAACCTACGCCGCGTACGGAGCTTGTTGAAGCTCAAGCCCAGGTACTTCATGAGGCGCAGGAGGAAAGGGAACACTCGCATGTTGCGGAGTCGGGGGCTCCAAAGCAGGTTCCTCCCGTGCTTGAACAGGTGGCTAGAACGCCTATTCCACAGGTTATGCCAGTTCAGCCCGCCACCTTTCAGAGCCAGCATGCTGTCTTGAATGGACAGGGAGCTGGATACCAGGCTATGCACTCAGTTTTTCCACCACCCACGGTACATCCTGGGTATTTCGGGGGTGGATCAGTGTTCCAAAGTATGGTTGGTTATGCGTCTGGAAGTCAGCCGTACATGCCAGGAACAGTGTTCGGGGGTATGCAAGGCATCATGCCAAACCCCATGTATGGTACTATCGGCATGCAGCAAGGTTTCCACGGCAACCAAGGCCAGTTTGGGGTGCCACAGGGTCATTTTGGCATGGCTGGTTTTTCTGGACAGCAGCCAGATATCGCACCTCTGACGCAAAATGTGAATGGCCAACACGTGCCGATCATGCCTAGTACAGTGCCCATGTTGCAGACCATTCCGTATGACAACTTGGGGGCACTAGAGAAGCCGAAGGCTTACAAAGAAGGTGGTGCAGCGGTAAAGTTCAGTACCTTCAGTGGTTTCGAGGATAAGACAAAGGCACTCACTTTCCTCCAGCAGTTTGATACAGCTTATGCGGGAGGGAATTTTACAGAGGCCTCGAAGGTTAGGAAAGCTGCCACTTTCTTAAAGGACAATGCGCTTACATGGTGGACGACATTGTTAATGCAAGGACAGGCACCCGCCACTTGGGTTTACTTCAAGCAAATGTTTGCATCTGCTTGGCTATCAAATGAATTTGAAGCCGATGTCTTGACAGATTGGCACCAGCTTACGGCAGCTTCGTGCAAGAGCTTGCTGGAGTACAATAGGAGGTTTTGTAAAGCATTACTCTCAGTGACCTCCTACAGATTTGTGCCATTGACAGAGCAGATAGAGAAGTATTGTTGTGGGCTGCCTAAAGGGCTTCGCGATTACTGTACAAAGAATAGAGTGGCTACCCTTACTCAGCTTATGGAAGTTGCGAACACTGGTCTTGCCTTGTTGAAAGGAGAGGACAGTGGATTTCCGAGCAGTGATAAAGGAGGGCAGCAAAAGAAAAATTCAGCGAAGAAGCCCTTTGTGAAAACGGCTCCTGATGCGTCACAGGGGTCAGAACAGGCCACCAAAGACAAGGATTCAGCTGGGACTTCTGGAGCGCAGGCAAAGAAACAGAAAAGGAAGCCTTTTGTGCGCAAGTCGCTCGAGGCAAAGAAGGTCCTAATGGCTGAGAACAAATGCTTTATATGCGAGCAGCCTGGTCATATTTCTATAAATTGTCCACAAAGGAAAAGGCCAGCTGACTCAGAGGATAAAGAAGACCAGAAAGGCAAGAAGCCAAAACCCACGGCAGGTTTAGTGCCAGACATGGTGGGTGACAGGCCCAGCACAGATGCCAGTGAGTTATGTAGGGCATGGGGTAAAGTTAGGGATCAGACGGCACTCATCTTCTTTGATCCAGGTGCCAAAGCCAACTTTATCTCACCAGAGTTAGCTATGAAGCTCGGCATCAGAGCTGAAGAGATGGGGTACACAGCAGAGGCAGGGTTGGCATGTCGTGGCCACTCAGAGTGTGTTACTCCCATCATTGGAAAACTGCGTCTGCATATTCAGTCGTATGTGGACACTGAAGAGTTTTACATCATGCCGCTCGAAGGTTGTGACGCCTTGTTGGGGATCCCGTGGATGTTCCGAGTGCATGGAGTCTTGGATGCCTACAACAAAAAGATCACTGTACAGCATAGGGGCAAAACTCACATCTTGGATGTAAAGCTTAAAGGAGAGTCAGTCCCTATTGTATCTGCTTCTGCTATCATTTCTGTAATAAAGAATCATCTTTCTGTGTACTTGATTTTTGCACGTGATGTCTCAGATAGGGATCAGTCAAATTTATCTGTGTTAGATAAAGAAAGGTCAGCATTTTTGCAAAAGTTTAGTGACTGTTTTTCTGATTCATTACCGTCGCAATTACCGCCAGAGAGACCTGAGGACCATCGGATAGATTTGGTGCCAGGGTGTAGCCCACCAAATAGACCTCCCTACAGGGTTAGTGCGGCGCAGCAGAAAGAGATTATGGGCCAGGTTGAGGAGTTATTAGAGAAGGGGCTGATTCAGCCTAGTTCTTCACCCTTTTGCTCCCCAATGCTCCTAGTGCAGAAGAAGGATGGCTCATGGCGCATGTGTATTGATTACCGTGCATTGAATAAGAATACCATCAAGAATAGGTTCCCTATTCCTCGCATTGATGATATTCTCGATCGTTTAGAGGGTGCTGCAATTTTCAGCAGGATAGACCTGAAGAGTGGGTACCATCAGATTCGTATAAGCCCAGAGGATGTGCACAAGACTGCGTTTAGAACGACATTTGGTCTTTATGAGTTTCTAGTGATGCCGTTTGGGCTAACAAATGCTCCTGCCACGTTCAACAGAATGATGGACCGGATTTTCCGCTCGCATCAACAGTTTGTTGGAACATTCTTCGATGACATGATTGTGTATTCGAAGAATGAAGAGGAGCATAGGCGTCACTTGACCATTGTGTTCGAAGAGCTGCGCAGTCACAGGTTGCTTGTCAATCCTAAGAAAAGTGAATTCTTCCTTGAAGAGATCCACTTTCTGGGCCACATAGTCTCAAAGGATGGTGTAAGAATGGATCCCGCAAAGGTCGAAGCTATCAAGACATGGCCAGACTTGAAGACTGTGCACGATGTCAGAAGCTTCTTGGGATTGTGTTCCTACTATAGAAGGTTTATCAGAAATTTTGCAGAGATAGCATCGCCTCTTCACGCATTGCAAAAGAAAGAGGTCACTTTCAGATGGACCCAAAAAGAGATTTCAGCTTTTAGTCTCTTAAAGGAAAAGTTGACTTCAGATCCAGTTATTGTTTTGCCAGATCTCAGGAAGTCATTTGTGGTCCAGTGTGACGCGTGTGGCAGTAGCATCGGAGTAGTGCTAATGCAAGATGGACGGGTAGTAGCCTATGAAAGCCGAATTTTGCAAGGGCCAGAGAGGACTATGCAAGTCTATGAGAAAGAGCTCTTGGCCGTGATTCATGCGCTTTCTAGCTGGAAGCACTACCTCTTAGGTGCTGATTTTGTTGTCCAAACAGATCATCAGACCTTGCGATACTTCTTGACACAGTCAAAGTTATCCGAAAAGCATATGCGATGGGCAAACATTCTTTCCATGTTCCACTTCCAGATTATACATGTGGAAGGCAAGAAGAATGTTGTGGCTGATGCGTTATCAAGAAAGCCACAAATTTCAGCTGTGTCAATTGATGAAGATTTTGCAAGGATCTTTGAACAGTTACAAGAGGGGCAACATCACGAGCACTACCTCCTCAGAGATGGTTTTATGATGATGCATGGCAGACTTTGTGTCACTAGGCCACTGCGACATAAGGTCATGGAAGAGAGTCATGTCCCACCGTATGCAGGGCATCGTGGCATTGATGCAACAGTTAAAGCGGTAGAGACGTTCTTCTATTGGTCTACCTTGAGGAGAGATGTGGATGCCTTTGTGCGAGCATGCATAGTTTGCCAAAAGGTCAAGTTTGACAGGCAAAAGGCACCAGGGTTGTTACAACCACTGCCGATTCCGGATAAGCCATGGGAAAGCATTGCTATGGACTTTATCTTTGATCTTCCAAGGACGCCAACAGGGAATGATGGTATATGGACCATTATCTGCAGGTTCAGCAAGCAGGCCCATTTTATCCCTGTCAGGAAGAAGATAAAATCTGATCAGATGGCACGCTTGTTCATGTACAATGTGTTTAAGTACCATGGTATGCCACAATCGATTATCAGTGATCGTGATCCTCGCATGACCAGTTTGTTCTGGAGAGGATTATTTGAGAACATGGGTACTACGCTCAAGTTCTCGTCTTCGTTTCATCCACAAACTGATGGACAGTCAGAAGAGGCCAATTCTACTGTCTTAGATCTACTGAAATGCTATGTGTCAGATAATAAGGGCAAGTGGGAACAGTATTTGCCTATGCTTGAGTATGCGTACAATAATACAGTGCATTCGTCTACTGGCAAAGCACCTTTTGAAATTGTTGAAGGCGGCAAAAAGGTTCCTCCCATTTTGCATACAAAGGACAAGATCTTTGAGGCAGATCGATATGTTGAGAACTTGGATGAGATGTATAAGAAGATTAAAGTTGCCTTGGAGAAGACTCAGGCAAAACAGAAAAAGGCTGCTGATCGTCACCGTCGTGAATTGCTACTATCACCTGGTGATTGGGTTCTCCTAAGGTTCGAAAAGGCAAGGTTAAAGAAGATGAAGGGCAAGGAACGGCTGTTTCCTAAGCTCAGCATGCGTTACTATGGGCCTTTTCAAGTGCTTGACAAGATCAGCGATGTGGCTTACAGGTTGAAATTGCCTGATGCATGGAAGATTCATAATGCGTTTCACGTGAGTCTTCTAAGACCCTTCGTGGGTGATGTGCCAGAAGATATGTCAGTTGAGGATCAGCCAGAAGTTGAGCAGCTTGATGAGATCCTAGTACCTGAGCAAGTTTTGGCACATAAGGACAGAAAAGTTAAAGGACAAGTTGCAAGACGCTATTTGGTGAAGTTCAAGAACTATCCGCCTATGGATGCAAAGTGGATGGAAGAGCATGAACTGTCAGAGTCACCAAATGTATTGCAGCTTTACCTTGAAGCCTTTGGGTTACAGCCTACTTATGCCCCAACCCAACGTGTGCAAAGGAGGGGTAATGATAGAGCTAGTACATCAAATGTACATATGAATTCAGTGCCATAGATGGAAATGGCAAAAGTATGAAGGCCTCATTAAGTCATTTGTATCTATGTATGTTACGACCTTTCTTGCGGATACATGCGATGATAAAAGAGTGTTAATAGCACAAGATCATCAGTGGCGTGTATTTATGGTATGCAATCGAGGACGTTTGCGATTTCAAGAGGGGGGTATGTCACGAGGACGTGGCAGTTATTAACCATGTCACAGAGATGTGGCAATTGCTAACCTTGGTTGTTGGTTTCTTTCCAATGGGGTTTATTTTATTTGTTTAAGACCCTCTTTTTGAAGTAGCAAACGGTCGGACATTGTATGGCCAATGTGAATGGTAGATTCACCCGCAGACGGGAAGGGGTCGGCACTGGAATTCGTATGGTAAGAGGATGTCTAGGCTCAGAGCAAGATCATATAGGTCCCCCCGTCGCACTTAGCAAGTTGGTGGATACTAGGAAGTGAACTCAATTAAGGCGTAAAGTCAAGGTGGGACTTCCAACAAAAAGTATCCGACAGTTGGGCCACATTGCATTTTTGGATGCGGTCCCAATGAGGATAGATGGTCAGAAGACCAGTGGGAGCCCAACGGAAGCATCTCCTAAAATTTAGGGAACTGCTATTTTGGGCCACGAAATGTGTTTGCGTCATTACCTTCGGTGTGACTAGGGGAACACTTTACAACTCTACCGCGAAGTCAACTGACGCACCAGTTGAGATATTTTTAGCAGGGAAAGCCCAAACTCGGAAACTGGGCGACGTGTCAGCTTGTGAGCGATTCTGCCACTCTGGGAGGCAAAAACGAGCTGCATATCATCAAAGGGGGTGCCATTTTCAGCCACAGGCGGATTGCAACAGGTACAGAAGCTATGGAATGCTTACCTTGCCCTCTATGCACAGTATGGTGACGGGAGTGATGCCCCGCACGCTACATACTGCTCTCTTTCTCCCCTACGTGCAGTTATGTGATGCCCCACAAGAGGGCTACTCATTTGACTGATGTACAGTTGTGTGGGTTCATGCTTTTGTGCTGAGGCAAGAGCCTCCTTGAGCAGGAACAGGGGTAGCTAACTGCTGCTCCAAAGCAGGCACTGGTGAGGGTCATAACCTCACCGTACAGGTGCAAAATCAGCGCTGTGTATGCGCTGTAATTTGACTGTTTTTCAGCCATACGGACGCCAGGATCATTGGGAATCGTGCCCCACTGGCAAAGGACAGTTAGGGGACTGTTTGGGGCTGAAAACAGGGCAAAAACCAGTAAATACAGCGTGCTGAATTTACTGTGTTTGGACAGGAATCAGAGGGTATACGACAGTGCAAGCGAGTTCCAGCAGGGGAATTGGTTTCGCGCAAGTTTTGGGGCTGTTATGCTGCCGAAATTTGGCCAAATCAAATGGTATCTAGGTGGATACACGTGAAGGATTCCCAGGACCTTACCTTGTAATTTACCCTCCTAAAGAATAAAGAAATACCGAAAGGGGCGCCAATTTTGGGGCCTACAGGTTGTCGGCGTCTGCTCGGAGCATTCTAGCTTCCGGGCCGTGTGTGAGTTGAAGTGTTAACTCCCGTCGCAGGTTCTCTTTGCAAAGTGCTCTGTGTGTGTGTATAAAGTAAAGAATTTCGGGTGAAAGCCAACGCCTACCGCCCTACGGGCCGGTTTCAACGGGCGAGGGGCGAGGGGCGGGCTAGGGACGAGGGGCGAAGGCTAGGGGTGAGGGCTAGGGACGAGTGGCGAGGGGCGGATGCAGGGCGAGTGGCGAGCGGGGGGCGAGGGGGTGCAGGGCGAGGGGCGAGCGGCGGGTGCTGTAGGGCGAGGGGCGAGGGGGTTAGGGGCAAGCGGCGAGGGGCGGGTGCTGCAAGGCGAGGGGGTGCAGAGAGAGAGAGAAAGAGAGAGTCGACACGACCCAGCCCAGTGTTGTTTTGTGCCCAGAGGTATTGGCCCCAAAGTCTGGCGCCCCTTACGATATTTCTTTTTCATTAATCATTGCAAAGTACAACTCTTGAGGGGTCCTCTTCTCTCAGTCTTTGCGTCCAGATCCCCTATAGAATGAGGCCCCAAGGGCTCTTATAAAGTTTACAAGGGATGCCAAAAGCAGAGCCCCAAAAGCAATTAGTCCAAAAACTTCAAACTCAAAGGCTACTGGCCAAAAGCTCCCAGCGTAATTTGTAAAATCCGTACAACCTGCCACGTCAGCACTTGTCGACGCAAAACGGGAAAATCCATACTGCTGTCCATGTGGCATGTCAACGCAAAATGCGGTGGTCCGTACAGCTGTCACGTCAGCTTGTTTGTAGAGCAGACACTGCCACGTACAACGTATCCGTATAGGAGACACTACCACGTCATCATTTTTTGTCCGTGGGTGGTCATGCCACGTCATTAGTTTGTGACATACCCCCCTCTTGAAAGAATTGTAATTGCCCTCGATTACGCCTGCAAATAAGACATAAGCCATAAACCAGTTTAGTAGACACTGACTCTGCACTAGACCACACACATCTAGCACTTGTACAAAGACGACAGTCACATCACATCACATCAAATCAATCACATAAAAATTGATTCCAAATCTAAGATCACGAATCTGCGCAACGTATTTAGTAATCGCATCTAGATCTATCCTGGATCTCACTGATGTCGGATTCAACTAATCCCTATTGCAATCATGTCTATAGATTCTCAAAGCCATGAGCAACATATTTAGCAATCACATCTAGATCCATCCCGGATCTCACTGATGTCGGATTCAACTAATTCTTATTGCGATCATGCCATTCTGTCTTGCAAACCTGCACTCAAACACAATCACATGAGTGAGCACAGAAAATGAGATTCCGTTTCAGGAATTCCCATTTCGAAGTACTTCATTCATAAAGGCATCCAGCAGAATACTGTCAGCACATTAGTATCCCTGAAGTCGAAAGAAAAGTGAGTGACTTTGTTCCATCTAGGAAATCTGTGACAAAGGAGCGGAGTAACTCCCCTCGTGCAGTTCCGTCTACACCAGATTCAACCCCGTTGATCCGCGGGAACTTTCGGAGTAGACACAGCTAAACTGAAAGCCTCAAGGTAAAGTTTCAAAACCTCAGGATTATCTACCAAGTCCTCCTCCATCCACTTCACATCCAATGCCGGATAGTTCTTGAATTTAACGAAGAACCTCCAAATTACTTTACCTTTCACTTTTCTTTCTTTGTGGTCCAGTATCTGTTCTGGAACGAGTATCTCCTCACTCTCTTCTACTACAGTTTGCTCCTCAGGCTCCCTGTCAACTGGCACCTCGCCTTTGAAATTTTTCAAGAGACTCACATGAAAAGCAATGTGAATCTTCCAAGTTTCTGGAAACTTCAATGTGAAGGATACATCATTTATCTTCTCTTGAATCTGGAAAGGGCCATAGTATCGCATTCTTAGCTTTGGAAAAAACTGCTCCTTTCCCTTTCGTTTCCTAAGGCGTGCCTTCTCAAACCGTAAGAGCACCCAATCATCTTCCTTCAGCTTCAAGTCGCGTCGAATCTTGTAGGTTGTATTCTTATGCCGTGCTTGAGACTTCTCAAGAGCCTCGTGCACCTTGGCAAAAGCAGTATCCAGATCTAGATCATACTGATCTTCTTTAAAAATCTTATCCTGAGTCTGGGGAAATCTTTGATCCACCAGCTGATTCTCTTTTTTGTTTCTTTACTTGTGACTTGGGACCTGTGGGTAGCTTCTCTAGCTTCCCCTGTCTGGTGGCACGTCAATCGCAATCATCAGAACCCTAAGACGCATTATCATCTCATCCCCTTTTTGTGGAATCCTTTCATGAACTTGCATGTGGTTCCCTTAGTTCGTCGGAAACTTAAGATGTGCTACCATCTGATTCTTCAGAATCCTGTGATGAGCTATTATCCACCGGTTCCCCTGATTCATTCTGTTCAATCTGACGGACTCTTGCCGTGTTGAGGTGGATATTATCTTTTGGTTTAGACAATGGTCTCGAATTTCTTTTAGCAAAAACCGCTCAATCTGGTCTTTCATATCCCAAAACCTCTGGCAGTAGGCATCCAATGTATCTTTTTCAGTCATTTGCAAGTGATGCCAAGCCGTGATGACATCTGTTGCATATTCATTTTATATACAAGTTGACGTCAAAATTGGCTTGAATAGACACTCTAAGCGAGAAATCAATAGCAACACACGAACAAAAACTTCATAATCACTGAACTTTGAGAGAGAGAGAGAGAGAGAGAGAGAGAGAGAGAGAGAGAGAGAGAGAGAGAGAGAGAGAGAGAGAGAGAGAGAGAGAGAGAGAGAGAGTCGACACGGCCCGGCGTAGTTCCGTGCCCAAAGTCTGGCGCCCCTTTGGGTATTTCTTTTTCATTAATCATTGCAAAGTACAACTCCCGAGGGGTCCTCTTCTCTCAGTATCGGCGTCCAGATTCCCTGAAGAGTGAGGCCCCAGGGGCTCTTATAAAGTTTACAAGGGATGCCAAAAGCAGAGCCCCAAAAGCAGTTAGTCCAAAAACTCAAACTCAAAAGCTACTGGCCAAAAGCTGCCAGTGTAATTTCCAAAAATCCGTCCAGTCTTCCACGTCAGCACCTATCAACGCAAAATGCGAAAATCCGTATTGTTGTCCACGTGGCATGTTGGTGCAAAATGCGGCGGTCCGTACAACTGCCACGTCAACTTGTCCATACAACAGACACTGCCATGTCATCATTTTCTGTCCACGGGTGGTCATGCCATGTCATTAGTTTGTGACAGTAGTGGCCCCAAAAATTGGCGTCCCTTTCGGTATTTCTTTATTATTATGTCACGAAGGTATGTAGAATAATGCCAGAGAAACATCCTTTGTTACATATTTAAAGGCCCTTGGTCCAAACTTAAAATCTTTACATGAAAAGCACCTGGAGTCTAAAAGCATCTGCTTTATTTTTGGTTTAGGCCCCTCGGCCGGCTCTTGTGAGTTATTTGGGGTTAGTATTATTAATCCTAACCCATTAATAGTTTGGGCCACTCGGCAGGACCTCATAAGTTGGGGTTTTTTATGTTTCTTCTTCTTTACTAGGCTTTAGGTCCCATCTATTCCATTAATCGAACCTTGGTGGTGCCACGTCACTGAATTGTCACATATCTACAACACAGAAAAACATCAAAAAGCATGTTTTTAGAGCTTTTTAGGGCAAAAACGAACTCCTTTTTCTTCTTCTTTTCCTTCTCTTGTCGCTTCTTCCTCATTCCACTCCATAGCACTAACTTCATTTGTTGGTGTCCTTCCCTTGATTTTTATTCTAGTTTTGGGACCCTCTTTTTGAAATCACAAATGCCCGGACATTGCACTGCCAGTGTGAAACGGCCAATGGTTGAGAGTTTCACCCGTAGGAGTCGAGGCCAAGCAGCCACAAGATGGTTGTGTCGATCAACACTGAAATCTGACTAGTAGAGAAGTGGCTAGGCTAAGCTAAAGTCTTTTAGGCCCTGCGGCAAGACATTATAAGTAGGGGTTTAGGAATTAAACCAAATAGGGCAAACTGGACACATTTCAGTAGGAGAGCAACCTGCAAGCCAACACACCTTTTAGAAGGCTCATTCCCAGCTGGGGGTGCCCAAAAAGAGAGTAGAGGCTGCATTTTACTCTTCTGAGAGTGGATTTTCAGTTTTAAACTTCCCTTGTCTATGTAGTGTGATGATTTTCTCTCATGCATCTCTCTCTCCCCTTTGCACATATGGTAACGCCCCACTAGTTGGGCTACTCGAATGAACATGTACAGTTCTATGGGTTTTATGCGTGTTTGCCATAACAAGAGCCTTTTGAACAGGAACCAGATTAGCTAATTGCTAATCCCCCACAAATACGCACAGTTTCATCGCAACAAATTGCAAAAACGGAGAGTTTTCTCACGTGAAAACTCATTCAAATCAAAGGGGAAGTGTCCCTTGCGTGTGGAAGCTCCTGAGACATGCGTAGACGTGTTTGCTCTGCCCAAAACGATCCAAAACAAAGAATGACAGCCTTCTGTGTTTATTTGCAAGTTTAGGGTTTCGCACCTAAAGTGCAAGGTAACACCAAGGAAGCCTCGGCGAAGCCTTGGGTTGGTTATACAAGGGTTTGGGCACTTGGCAGTGACCAAAACAGGAAATTACAGCATGCTTGAATCGACCTATAGCTCACCAGAAGCTTCTAAAACGCAAGGGAATCCATCCTAAACGTGTACTTTTGACCTACTGAAGTTTTGACGCTGTTATGTTACCTAAATTGGGTCAAAAACCTGCAACTTCAGCCCTTGACAGGTTTGAACAGATTGGTAAGAGTTTGGTGTAAGTGTTCGGGTCGTTGGTTTGCAATTGAATAAAAAAATATCGAAAGGGGCGCCAATTTTTGGGGCCAATAGGGTGTCATTGTCTACTTGGGAGCACTCTAGGTACCAAATCGTGGATTGTCTTAAAGTGGTGATTTCCAGTTGTTGCAGGTTCATTTGTGAAGTTTCTTTGTGTCATAAAGTGCAGGGAAATTTAGACAACATAGTTTTGGGTGAAAGCTAAAGTTCTACCGCCCTTTAGTAAGGCTACAAGCCGGTTATATTTTTCTTGTGGTTGTCAGGAGCACGTCACAATTTCCTCGATCCAAAGAGAGCACCCATGATCAGATTTAGAGTGCAAGTTTTACATGATGACTCCTTTTGAACGAGAAAGGTTGTGTATGATACAAATTATCAGACAATTGGCAAATTTGTTTGAGCGTCAGTTCAAAGAGGCCGTAGGGAAGTTGGTTTCGTCTGAGAGATGTGCATCTTGCTACCTTCCCTTGGCTTTTGAGGTGGACAGCAAGTGGCCCAGTGGGTCCATTACAGTTTGGTTTTTATGCAGGTCCGCATCCTTTTTTGGGTCAGGAAATGTTAAGAGTGGATGCGGATGATTTTGGAGGCACAGCCTATAGTCCCTTGGCTTTTGTGAGCTACTACAGGAGGCTTTTACATCGGATGCTTTCTATCAGTCAGATACCCAGCACTGGAATTTGTGGTTTTCGCTACAGCCTACATCCCCTAAGGAAGTGGATAGAGATTTGGCAGATTTGTGTAGACTTAATCACTATCCAAAGAGCTATTGTTCACTACCTGATTGAAGTATCTTCACCCCTAGAGGTATCTTGTGGCTTGATTTAGGATTTTACCCCATGATTTCCTTGTATACCTTTCAGGGTTTTTTCCCATTTTCTTGTATATGGACCTATGGTCGATTTTATGTGATGCAAAGGGTCATTTTAGAGAGAGAGAGAGAGAGAGAGAGAGAGAGAGAGAGAGAGATGAAATGAATTGAAAGGTTATATTAGCGTCTTAAAAAGGCCAAAATAACCTATGAGACCAAAAGGTTACAGCCATGTGTGCCTCAAGTACAGTGTCAGGGAAACATAAAGATAATAATAAATGAGGGTACCTAGAGTGGGTAGGTATGTAAGCCTAACCTACATCCTCATTATCATCAACGTCCTTATCACATAATACATCAGCTCAAAACATATGGGGAGGGGTACAATCATGTGAGGGCTAATGAGGTGCAGAGAGAGAGAGAGAGAGAGAGAGAGAGAGAGAGAGAATGAGCTTTCAGTCTCTTTTACAGATACTGATGTGTTTCGGTGTTGCTTTTGTCTCAGCAATTTGTGGATGAGGTCATGGAGCTGGTTGAGCTTGACAACCTTAGTGGTGCCCTGGTAGGACTGCCCGGTGTTAGTGGCCTGTCAACGGAGCAACGTAAAAGGCTCACCATTGCTGTAGAGCTAGTGGCGAACCCCTCAATTATCTTTATGGATGAACCTACATCTGGGTTAGATGCAAGGGCAGCAGCTATTGTAATGCGAGCGGTACGAAACACTGTGGACACTGGGCGGACAGTTGTGTGCACAATTCATCAGCCAAGCATTGATATTTTTGAATCATTTGATGAGGTAGGGGTGATCTCTGCTAATCTTTTGATTAGATATGTGGATATTGGATCATAATTTGTCAATTCATTGTCAGCTTTTGTTGATGAAAAGAGGCGGTCAGGTCATCTATGCTGGGCCACTTGGTCAAAATTCCCAGAAAATAATTGAATATTTCCAGGTAATGTTGCCTTCAAGTGCTGCCTTTTTTCAATACTTTAAAACGGTTGTGTTGACGATTGCCAGCTACTTGTATAGGCCATTCCGGGAGTTCCTAGAATCAAAGACAAGTACAATCCTGCCACATGGATGTTGGAGGTTAGCAATGTTTCACAAGAACAGCGTCTTGGAGTGGACTTTGCAGAAATTTACAGAAAATCCTCTCTTGCACAGTATGCTGTCATCTAATATTTTTGCTTGGTTTTCAAAGTTTTTGAGTTTCCTTCTTCACATGGTCAACAAATTTTGAGATAGGAAGTTACCCTGTTTTACCAATCAACTGGCCCAAATGCATGCATGTGCCTCCTTTTTGTATTGTGTCTTGTTCATGCCAGCTGTAGTGTTCGAGAGAAGCGGGAGGGGGGGATAGGGTTTTGGCTACTCTATTAGTTGTATTGTTGAAACTTTGCTTCTCACTTGGAAGACATTGCTATTCAGGCGCAACAAGGAAATGGTAAAGGAGCTCAGCAAGCCAGTTCCAGGTTCACAAGATTTGTTCTTCCCCACCCAATATTGCCAAACAACACGGGGGCAGTTCAAATCGCTCTTATGGAAGCAGCACTTGACGTACTGGCGCAGTCCGGATTACAACTTAGTTCGCTTCAGTTTCACTTTCATATCAGCTCTCATATTTGGCACCATATTTTGGCAGCTTGGCACAAAGATGTAAGTGTCCTCTTTAAAAAATTCAGATACAATGTTAGAAAGTTTCCTTTGATTTATTAATTCTAATGACACGTGCATTTGGATGGCCAGTGACAATCAGCAAGATCTCCTCACTGTAATGGGGGCTATGTATGGAGCAACACTGTTTTTGGGAATAAACAATTGCTCAACAGTGCAGCCAGTTGTGTCAGTTGAGCGTACAGTCTTCTATCGAGAGCGTGGTGCTGGGATGTATTCTGCCATACCTTATGCCTTGTCACAGGTTGGTTAGTATGAATGCCCATAATTTGATGAATGCTTTGATCTGCTATAATTTGATTATTATAACTACTCCCTATGAAGAATCATGCACATGCATGCACAAATATGCCAAGAACCTTGTATATTGTCTTGTCTATTGTGGATTGTCCTGTATATTGTTTTGTCTATTGTGGATTGCGTTTTTGTGCGAGTATAAAGTCCTTTTCATGAGGTGTAAAGTCCTTTTGTGCGAGTGTAAAGTCCTTTTCATGAGGTGTAAATTCAGACTCAGACCTTATGAAGGTACTTGTTGTTCTAAATTGTCACAAAGCTTTTTACCATAAGAGACAAAACTGATCTCCTTGACACAATGCAGCTTAACATGAGCGTTGTAAAGGGATTATTGGGGTTGCCCCTTACCCCTCCTGTTCCCACTTGACAGACAGCCATGTTGTTTTCTATCGTACTCTCTTTTGATGAGGACTCACAACCGCTAAAGCCGTGGTCTAAGAACCTACTCTCTTACGTACAGCCTTTCAACCACCTTGTGACAAGCCATGATTCTTACTGTTTTTGTTAGGATTGTGCAATGCAGATTGAGTATGATTTGCACATACACTTCCCAAATAACTTTGATGGTCTTCTAAAATGATTTCTTTCCTTTGAATTTTCAGGTTGCAATTGAATTGCCGTATGTGTTCTTTCAAACAATCATGTACGGACTGTTAGTGTATTCTATGATAGGGTTTCAGTGGGTCGCATCCAAATGTTTGTGGTTCTTGTTCACTATGTTCTGCACATTTCTCTACTTCACATACTACGGGATGATGGCTGTGTCCATCACACCCAATCATCAAGTAGCTGCAATAGTGGCATCGGCGTTTTATGCAGTGTTCAACCTCTTTTCGGGCTTTTTGATGCCGAGACCTGTGAGTGCTTATTACATCGAAGTTATTTGGGCTTTGTTTCACTTATCAGCTGCTTGATCCTTCACCATAATTTGTTTCGCTTGTGTTGTAGAAACTACCAGAATGGTGGCGTTGGTATTATTGGCTATGCCCAACTGCATGGACAGTGAATGGCCTTATTACCTCTCAATATGCTGATGTGCAAAGGCTGATAGAGGTCACGACGCCAGAAGGAGCATTAGGCAATGAAGAAGTGAGTGAGTACCTCAACAGGACATTTGGTTTTCACAAGGACTTCCTTGGAGAGGTTGCAGCTGTGCTTATAGTCTTCCCAGTGTTCTTTGCCCTAGTTTTTGCCTTGTGTGTGAGGGCGCTGAACTTTCAAAGGAGATGACCAAATTAATATAAGTTGTGGTGGCAACCTGTTCTCCTGAAGAAAAAGAGGCATCACAGGACAAATAGCTTTGCTTCGCTGGTATACAAGGAGCGAGAAAATGAGGCATTGGCGACAATTATGCGTGCCAAAGACCTCACAAAGCTGCTGCGTAGGGTTTGTGATCTCTCTGCAAATGCCAAAGACCTCACAAAGCTATTGCTGTGCATTCCAGAGGAGGTAATAGGATGTGAGCAGTAGCTGAATCAAAGGAAATACTGACCTCAGCTTGCTTATCTGTAAGAATGAGTTGAGTGTAGGATTTTTTTATTTTTTGTTGGTATTATTCACTTATATGGCTTGGCTTGCCAGAATGACAGCACATAAAGGAAAACACCATTTTTATTTCCATACATGTATCATCATCCCTTCTTCAAACAGATCCCTCCCTGTCCAGCAAATGTACAACACCAACTCACATTCTTGGTCCTTTGTATAGTTGTTCAAACTTTCTTTCCGACAATTTTTTCTGAAGGTCGGATTTTGAATAATGGACTCTCTCTCTCTCTCTCTCTCTCTCTCTCTCTCTCTCTCTCTCTCTCTCTCTCATAACAGGTGTTGAGTTCAACTCTCCTCGTCAGATAGATCTTTAAGGTCTCTTGGGATAGTTTCCTAGGACGTTAAAATTCTCTTCTTTTTCTTCTTCTCTCTCGACCTCGACCTCGACCTCGACCTCGACCACATGAGTACTCTCAACGTGCAAGTGGGGATGATTTCGGCCAGAATTAAAGACAATGTATTGTCTCAGAAAAATGCATAATATTTGAACTAGCCATGGAAAAGGGAATCACACATGAGGCTATGGAAGGTGGGAAGAATGAAATGTATGCCACATGAGAAAAGAAGTAATAAATGAACTGCGGTTTGAGAATGCAACGATAATGCCAGCTTTTTTAATTTAAGAATTGAGATAAATATGTGGTTTACAAGATGAATGAGACACTTGTGTGGTTATGAACCTTGGAAGGTGAAAGTGGAGAAACATATGACAGATAAAGATAAAGATAAAGATGCTTTGATTAAGAACTTAAAGATAGCAGGCTAGTGCAGGAAGATTTTGCAAAGAAAACGATGGACAATATTGTTGAAAATGTCATGAAAGAGAATGCTAAATGGAGAGGTGCCTTGGTCCGTTGGCATCAATAGAAACAATCAACACGAAGTACATATGGATAAGAAGCAGGCCTCTTTGACACGCATTCGTAAAGCGATATTTCTTTTCCTCTGCTATATTCTGAGTTTGCACCTCGAGAAAGGTATATGGAAGAGCAAGTTGAAAAGTAAGCCAAAGATGAGGATGCAGATGTGGAGGATGGTTGCTTCAGAAACTCTCCCTCTCTTTCTCTCTCTCTCTCTCTCTCTCTCTCTCCTGCGTGCTCTACACTTCCGCTTCGTCGACTTTGACATGGTATCAGAGCTCAAGGCCTGTTGATTGTGTAGGAGAGAACGCTCCGGAAAATGCTACCAAGCCAATCCACAGAGCCACTTCGCCTTCTTCAATGCAAGTAAAGAGGACAGTGCAAGCCAAAGATACACAGAAGGAGATTGCCAGTGCCATCGTATTGTGGGCATGTGATTTTTGGCGAGCGTTTCGAAATGCAGCGCAGCAGGCCCTTGTGATAGCGTTTTAAAACATTCTGGCAAACAAGGTGGTGTCAAACAATTGTGGGCAAGTCATTGATCTTGGCGTTTTGAAAAGTTAGCGCCCCCAAGGACTTGGCTTTGGGACAGCTTTGGTTTGCCGAGGCTTGAATCCCCACAATGGCTCCACCATGTTCGAATGCCAGTGACAACTATACTTATTGGAATTTAATCATGCGGCTTTTGTTTTCTCAAGAAGGCTTATGGAACATCGTTGACAGCATGGAGGCACGACCCATGAGGGACAACACAACAATGGGTACGCATGACTTCAAGTTGAGGAGTATCTCACATCATGCGTTGATTGGGATGCGAGCAATGTGAAGGTGATGTTAGTCATCACAGAGTCACTCTCACGAAGAAAATCTCTCCATCCGTATAAACTGCCAGTGAAATGTGGTCTAAGTTCGTTAGAATGTTTGATCAAGAAATCAAGACTCTACAATGCGAGCGGTCACCCTTCTTGGACAGTTATTTTTCGTTAAGTTTGAAACCGGAAGTTCCATGCAATCTTTTCTAATTGCCAAAGAGTAATCAACGCTTGTCATCACACAACCCACTGCAATGCAAATAATTTGTAGCACTTTTGATTCATAAGTAGCTTATGCTTCTTGTAGAACCACTCACGATCTCACACACTCTCTCTCACCCACCATACACTTGCTCTAAGGATCTGCAGGTGGTCACCATGACGTGCCCTCTTGGGCGTTGTGCGAATCTCATCAGATGATTTGGCGGGGGTCTCTATCCGACTATTGGAGGTCGCTCCCCTATTTAAAAGGTGAGGGAAACACTTTCCCCTCACTTATCCTTTGATTGCATTGTGTGTGTGTGTGTGTGAGTGTGAAAGAGAGGACTGAGGGTGTTTCGTTATTGTGGCATCAAAGTGCTTCAATACTGAAATCATGGAGATAATCGAGCATGACATTGTTTCTAAGGTTGGTGTCGAGTCTTGCTTGGGTATTTTTTTGGTATGAACGACATGATCTTAAAGTTTTGAGCTTACTAGTTTTTTTGCACACATTAGCGTGTACTGTGAATTTATGTGTGTAATTTATAAAAACTGTTAACTGATTGGATTCTTTCTCCTCCTAGGATGGTATTTCGTAAGATGGGCCTGTGTTCTTAATGCTGTAATAAACGGCCTTTTTCTGGTTTTTTATTACTATGTACTCCTGTGATCTACTTTTTTTTTTTAGGATTGAACATGGAAAGCACTTCCTCTGGTTTGGTTTTTGAAGCCACGAGAGTGATTGAGCAATATATAGCTCCTTCTCGTGGCATGGTTATGCACACGAAAGAGAAAGATGTTTGTATGTTGTTGATTTTTAAAAAAAGTTTTTTTTAGAAATATAAAGGGTAAGAGGACTATTTTTTTAAAATAGATTGGTTTTTTCTTCCCTAGGACTGGAAAAATTAACCATAATTGTGGCATTAGATGATCAAAAGAATATATTGCTTTACTGGCTTTGATATGAAAGTTCTTTAATCGTTTCTTGTTATCTAGGGAAGGCCTATTTTGTTTAAACATCTTTTTCGGGCCTCTACTTGGTTTTTTTTTTAAAGAGAGAGTGAGCAGGTTGATTATCGAATATTTTTAAGGATTACATGGGAGGTCTTTGGTTAAAGTAAAATATTGTAATTGGTTGGTTTTTTAGCACCCACCATTGGTGTCTTTAGCAGACACTAAAAACTTTCAAGATCACAAGTTTATGTGCTTAAATATTAAGCGAGACCACTAAGGTGATGCAATTGGCAAACATTGACTTTGAAGCAAGTGCCTTCTTTACCCAAAAAAATAAAGAAAAGTTGCACAACCACTTGAAACACAAAGACCTATGGGACAAGCATATGGGTAAAACACTTAAATCAGAAGGGGTAGTGGCCTTCTGATCAGAATTTAATCTAAATAAATGTTAAAGGTCTTAAAAAATAGGGATAAATAGTAACCTTATTTATAACCTATTAACTTACTTGAATCTTTAAGGAGTGATGATCTTTTTAAATTCAAGAAAAATATGAACTTTTTTATAATAAAAAAACACACACACCTTGTACTTAAAGCAATGGCTTTCTTATGGCAAAAAGAAGTAAAACTGCTCCATTGATTTATAGCTATTTCGGATAGTTGGCTTAAGTTAAAAAAGATCGTAAGATGGACATGGATAACAACTAGTAGGGTTCGTCAACACCTGTAATACGTATTCAAAGCTAATGAATATATTGTCTTGTTTGCATGGATGCAGGCGAGGACTCTATCCTTTCTTAGGACTTTTTTGGCTTAGCTTTTGTCCGTCACTAATGTACCTGACTCTCGCCACATTGTAGACAATCATTGCAGATTTCCCCATGTACAGAAACACTAGAATGAGACCTCACTCTCATTTCTATGTACAAAAATGATTCGAAGACTGAGTTATTTTGGTGCTACTCCTTGTCCCTTGTCTAAAGCCGTTCTTCTTTTGAACTTTCAACACAAGGCTCTCCTAGTCTTCTGGGGAACCGGGATGGTGGCTTTAGGGATTTTGTTGGACTATCGAGCTATGTTGGACCCATTGTCTATAATTTTTGTTAAGGTTGACTTCTGTTAGGTGGTCCCTCTTAGACTATAGTTAAGGATTCCTGCTCGCAACTATCGTAGTCTTTTGACTTTGCTGGCTTTAGGGTTGCAGGCTAATCCATCTTTACTTACTTTGATTCTAAATAATCTTTCAGGTGCACACTCATGATAAAATGACTACTCGCATGAGAGTCATCCATGACCCGGTGAAACACGCAAGGATAATGAAACAAACACACAATACCTAAAATATCAACCCCCTAGAAAAACCCATTCCCCTAGAACAAGACCTTTTCTTGCTCAAAAGGCAAAAAGCATTGTAATCTCATATCCAAAATAGTCTCTTTCTAGCTCTTCAAATGTTTGTTACAAGCCATCTCCCTCTCCCAAGGTCTAGAGTTATCTTCGAAACCTCTTTCTATGGCTGTAAAGCTTTTAACAAGCCAAAATGGATTGTAGTGGATCTTGAGAAAATCTAAACATACCTTCTATTTCTTTGCACAGACCGATTTAAACTCTGTTAATATAAGGTCTAGGCATAAAGTAATGTCTCTAGTAATATCAGTAAAGATCCCATTTGAGGCGTCCGAAATCCACTAAAATTTATGTTTGTGATGTTTATAGGTAGGAAATAACGCAGGTAATTTGATTGTCTCTAGAGAATATTCAAGATTACTATAGCGTTTTCAGAATAATATTAGTAACTTCAATAGGAGATATGTTAAGTAAAGCAAACTCATCCCTTGTCAATCGTAAGTGAGTAGCTTTCCATGTAAGATTTTTTGCAAATAAGAGTCGAGCAATTGCCAGCCTTATCAAGACCGACAATAAACCAAATATGTGTGAGTTTTTGGAATTTTAAGCTGAGGTCAAGTGTGATCCAAGTGCATACGTAGATAACTAGTTATGTGGTAAAAGAGCCACTTTTTGATAAAAACATTGTTCAACCAATTTGGTTAAGTCTTGTAGGACTGTCTTCTCCAGTCGAAGAGTGTTGACTAGGTCAATCAAGCAGCTAAGTAAAGCTGAGAGGGCAAGGTATGGGTTTTTTTGAAAAAGTCGAAAAGTGTTCAGACCTTTGGCAATAATCCTTTGGACTGTAGAATCATTAATAATTTTAAGATCACAAGTGCATAGATGCCTGCCTAAATTACCAAAGTCATTACAAAATGCATCAAACTTTTCACATGAAAAATCAGGGACAGTATTGTAACGTAGAAAGTAATTGTTGTAAAGTAGATTTCTAATGGGCTGATGATATGACCAGGCTTCAGCCGATTAAGACCTTATCTAGCATGTTATGGTTACCAAAAAGTCTAACAAAACACTCACAAAAGATAGACTTGGGTGAAAACCAATCCAAGAGTTCATTCTGGTACAAACCGTGTACATAGATATGCTTTGCCGCCGAAGTCTTTTTGGAAAGACGCTTCCTTCCACAAGGAGTTCATTCTGGTACAAACAGTGTACATAGATATGCTTTGCCACCGAAGTCTTTTTGGAAAGATGTTTCCTTCCACAAGGGCCAAAAATTACATGCATAGTTAATAAGTTACATGTCAAGGAGGTGCCGGATAGGTGTGTTTCTTCCTCACCTCTAGTGAAGCTACAAGATTTTCCCCTATTGAAGCTAGAAGAAGTGCCACGCGCTAGGAAAGATGTAAAAGAGCTATTGGGGGTGGTTAATGAGTTAGGTCTTCTAAGTAAGGGAGAGTCATCATCTTCAATGCAGGGTTTGAGTAATCCAGTAGCAATTTTAACACCCTTGTAGTTGGCATAGGTGATGAGGATAAGTGCCAGGTTCTTCCGATTTGAGTTCCTTAAGAATGTCAAGCATCAGGCCGCGAAAGGTGTTAAAAGCAATCTGAGAAATTACCAAGGGCTTAGCTTGCCCACCTAGCCAGGAGAAAATAACGTATAAATAAAAGTCCACAGGTTTTTTTGAAAAGAGTTGTTCCAAATATTTGCAAATGTACCAAATAGCATGGTCAGACCACATAATACTGGAATCATATGAGGCTTTTGGGTCAAAAAATTAGCAAGGACATTTTAAGTAAGGTTGAAAGACATTCCAAATAGATTCGGTGTAGAAATCCAAATTTCTCTGTTAAGTATGGAGCCTGATTTACCCCTTGTAATTTTTTTGTGGTAAAAACGCACATTTGGAAGGCCCCCATTATGAGGAGAAGCCATCGTGCGTGAAGAAAAATCACTCGCCAAAAACCTAAATCACTTGTTGGAAACCAAAATTTTCATGGCCAATCTCGCCGGAATATTATGGCCGGATGGCGGCCAAAAAGTGGTCGGAAAACGACCAGTCGGTTGGTCGGTTGGCCGGTTGCCGGTAGTCAATGGCCGATGACCGGTGGTCGGAAGTCAATGGCCGGTGGCCGGATTCAAAAGTGGACTTGTCTTCTCAAGGGCGGCCACACATGGGCAGAGTGGAGGGTCCGATTTGTACTTATCTACACAAGGGCGGCTACACATGGTTGCCTCTCATGAGAGAGGGCAACCCTTTTGGCCTATAAAAGGAGGCCATTTCTACACACATTTTATAGTGTGAAGTTGATGCAACAAGGTGGGTGTGGAGTGGTGAGAGTGAAGCAAGGTGGGAGCTCTATTAAGGGTATAATCCCTTTGTAACCTACTTCTTGTTTGAAGTACTAAAGCCATTGAGTGGCTGCTTTCCCGTGGACGTAGCCCACATTGGGTGAACCACGTATATCGTGTGTACTCTCTCTCTCTACTCTATAATCTCTTGTGTGTGAAAATTATCTCTCTCCATTAAGTAATCTACTCAATTATCTACTTACCTACGTCATATTTCCTAACATCTTGGCAAACTCCATATTTCCTTTTGTACAAATATATAGACCAACATTACATGAACATTTAGAGTGATCAATAAAATTGAGGCTAAAAGGAGCCTTAACGAGCTCCCCTTTGTCCAGGAACTATTCGCCTTTAAGTACTTTGAGTTTGCAATCTTTCGTAGTGGAAGGATGGCAAGATATATCCAAGTTTTGCTTAGATAGGTGCCACAAAAACTTTGTTGGGAAGGACCCAAAGTTGATGGTCTACTCCAAAGGATTCAACTTCAATTTGTCTGACTCAAAGAAAAGGGAAGACTTTGAAAACTTTGGAACCCATCTCTAACAGGGTAGAGTAACTGAGGGAGCATAGATTATTTTGAAATTATTTGACAGCTTCTAGAGTAGCACTGTCTCTACAAAAGAGGCCGCCACCAGATTGTGGGATAATAGGGGTAGTACGGGTACTAACAAAAGTGGGATTGAGGCCACATAATTTCTTAAGAAAATTAGACAGTTCACACTAGAAGAAGAAGATTGATCAAGCTCTTGGTTGTATTGTAAGGCTAGTACGGGTAATTGGGCAAAATATTGCTAGATCATGGCTACACCGTCTGAAGTATCTTTGTTTTAAGTAGCCAAAATTTTGATCCAGTCATTAAAAGAGAGCATATATAAAATAGACGACTTCTTATCAGAAGCAAGGGTTGATTCATACATAAAGTTGTGACACATCCAAGTTGCTTATACATTGAATTATGCAAGCGTTTAAGTAAACGACTTACATGGAATATCGAATGAATGCAAGAGTGCGTAGGTAATGAGAGTTTGTAGGCCATATTATCATTTTTTGTGAGTATGTTAAAAGGCCCACAATACCTTGGAGATAATCTAAGTGTTAGCCCAATCTTTAGACTTTTTGAATCCTCTAGTACATGCAAAAATACCTCTTCCCCTTCTGATGTAACTTGCCAATGTTTCTCATCAACCCACAAAACCTCAGAGATGATTTAGGTGTTATCCCAACCTTCAATTTTTTTGAATGCTGTCTCACATGCAAAAATACCTCTTTCTCTTCTGTGAGGTAACTTGCCAATGTTTTGCATTAGCATACCTTTTATACCAATCTTGTGCTTGTCAAGCATTTTGGCGAGCTAGTCTTAGCCAATGTTTCGCATTAGCATACCTTTTCCATGTGCTCTAGGGGGAAATTTTTGACTTGTTGAAGCTTTTTCATCGCTAACCCCACCATAATTTGTGACTTAGGTTGAAAACCATACATAAGCATGAAAGGACTAAAACTACTCGTCACATGCTTAGCACTATTGTAAACAAACTCGAGAATAGGGAGATAATTTTCTCAATCTGATTGATTCTTGCTAATGTATGCTCATATCATATCCTCTAACCCTTGGTTGACCCGTTCCGTCTAACCATCCATTTCAAGATGATCTGCAGTACTTATGTTGAGTTGTGTTTAAACAATTGGATACACAAAGCAAAACTATTGCATAGAGTTCTCTTTTGTAACTAGAATAATTTTGGTGTGTAGAATCAAGCGTTTTTCTTTCAGTGCAATTGGCCTTCCCTCCTATAGAAGGACTGCTCCAATAGCACGATTACTAGCATTTGTTCCTTAAAAACATGGTTTCAAAGGATCCACAATAGCCACAATAGGTTCTATATCTAATTCATCCTTGAGAGCATAAAAAATTTGTTGGAAGTGCTCTTCCTGAGAGGCACTATACACTATAATGCCATCAAGAAAAAATCTAACAAAATTGCTTAAATATGGTTTCAAGACGGTGCCCATAAGCATCATGAAAGTTACGGACACATTGGTCAACCCAAAGGGAATAACCAAAAAAAGGAAGCATTTGCATGCACGTCAATCACCAAACCGTAAATCTAGTGCCAATTGTGAGTGCACTTGTGTGCAAAATGCGTGTGTGGGCGGTGCGATGCGTGTGTGCAAGGAAGGGAAGAAGCAAGAGACTAGTGTTGTGTGAATGAAGCAACCTGAAGTATGGTGAGGAGCTCATTATTCTCTGATATATGAAGAATAAGATATGTACACACAACGGGCGGTCGAACATCGAATGTCTGGCCCCGAGCAAAGACAGAACACATTTACCCCAACAATGGTTTAAAAATCATCAAAATGGGGACTAGCAGATAGAGGACCCATTGGTGTTGTAAATGATCAAAATTATTTTTATGACCCAAATGACCCAAATTCCAATCAAGGTCATGGCAGCTAAAGCAAGAAAATGTACAACTGGGATGAAGCAAGGGACCTCCTTAAAATGGAGGACTAGTCACAAATCAACCTCCTCATTGCTTATGGTGCTCCAAATCACATGAAATGGTACCTAGGGTTAATATTGACATTATATGAATGCATGTGCATGGTCAATTATGGAAAGACCCTAGATGGCACAAACCATCAGTTTGGATATACCAACCATTTCATCCCAAACTCGGGGATGGACCCTACATGCTATACAAATACCATAGTGCAATCCCATCTTGCTCATCCAATTGAGTGTTTTGGCCAATACAAAGTGCTATAGAAACTTTTAGCCTCCATTTACAACTTCAATGATCCAAACTCCACGAAAATTTGGGTTGCACTCTGAATAATCCCAACATACAAGCTGCAAGGTTAAATTCCAATGTAGCATATATTGGACAAATTGAAATTTGGGCCACCTAAGGAATCTTTAGGGGGGATCAGCAAGGCTAGAATTCATCTTAGCATACTTGATAATCACTAATTATTCAATGCGCGCGTGAGAGAGAGAGAGAGAGAGAGAGAGAGAGAGAGAGAGAGAGAGAGAGAGAGAGAGAGAGTAGACTCAAATGATAAATTGATTAATAATAAACTATCAGCACGCTTGAAGTGTATAAGAATTGGCTACCTATATAGTAGCTACAAGTGGCTAGGTGCACCTCTCAAGGGTCATATAGGTATCTTTCCCAAGGGTCAAAGAGTTACTCCAAAAAGGAATTTGGAAAGCTAGGGTGACTGCGATACCTTTTTGGACTTTTGGGAAACTCACCTACCATGTGTGCTAGACCATGCGCCCTCACATGCTCATATGATGACTGGGTTATTGACTATAAAAGAGATGGTTCACACATCAACTCTCGGTATAGGTCAAAGGACACAATCCCAACAAATGTCAAAGGCCACAATCCCAACAAATGTCAAAGGCCACAATCCCAACAAACCTCCCCCTAGACTTTGGACTAAAATAGTGGCCCACTACAAAGAGCTCAACTGCCACGAAGGCTAGACCACACATGTTGTAATGACTCAATGGACTATGTGAACTTCATGTGTTTGTGTATTAACTCTATCAAGCATGGATTATAATCCGGTGTTGTGGAGCCCTTGCACAAGCAAACGTGAAGGGCAACAAGGTTAGCTTGCCTAGAATATATCATCCCTTGCAAAGGTCTTGAGGTCAACCCCCATTGGCCATTTTGAGAAAATCAAAGGGCATCAAAAGTGTCATCTAGATTAACCACAACTTTGGGCTCCTTTCAGTTCCAACAGAGTGGGGTCTTGCACCCTTCTTGCCTCCAACCCCTTGTAAGGGATGCAATCCCCCACAAGCAAAAGAGCATAAGCCTCAATCCCTTATAAGGGGCAGTTCCCATGAGTAGAAGAGCACAAGCCTGAAGCGCTTATAAGGGTAGTTCTCGTGAGTAAAAGAGCATCAAAATTTTCAACTTTTTCAAGGGGACTTCAACAAGCAGCTTCAAAAGCGCATTCAAGAAAAGCCCCAAGCATACAAAAGGGACACTCTCAAGAGCTTCAAGAAGGGTTTTTCAAAGAGCAACTAAAACGAGCAAAGATTCAAAGAATTTTTCCTCTTTCTTTAAATCATTGTAATATAAGGCCATTTTTTTTAAAAAAAATTGAGCATAACATCATGTATGCTTATGCATCCATCATTGTGGATATTATCATGTGCAATTGTATGGAGTTCAGACACTGGCTTTGGGATGAAAATCCAAACGTTAAGACCACTCCAAGGCATAATGGGAGAACAAAGGGGAAATTTTACTTAAAGGGGAGAAGCAATTGGCATTTGCGGCCACATCATATCACTTTCATCAACATTTTTTAGTATTGTATCTAGTCCTACATCCAATAAACATGTCAAGAAGTGCTACAATCTTGGACATTTAGCAAAGGATTGCTAGATCCACTTACACTAAATTTATGCAAGGAAGAAACCCCCCTTTCTCCCTCTTTGGGTGTCCAATAGGACAATCTAGGAGTGTTTCCAAGGTTTTTATGCCCTCCTGATGCGCTGGGGATGTCAAAATCACAATATTTTGAGTTATATTGTCGCCTTTAACTTGATCAAGGGATTTGAAGGAGGTAGGTAGGTAGAAGAGCTCCAAAACAAGGTTGAAAGGATAACGATTTCAAAAAATTGGAGCAAACATGGAAAAGGAGTGATGCCAAATCCTTTTATGGTCCTATCAACTTTATCTTTAAATTTTGCATCCAACGATTTTCCTCATGTTTAGTGGCTTTAGCTTTCTTATAGTCCCACCAATCTCCTCCTCAAATTTCATGCTTAATGGTCAATTTTTCCTTAAAATTTGTACAAGGCTATATAAATAGAGGTAGGCATCATTTATGTGAAGTTTTTATTTTGCCCTTTTCCCACACTCAGTCACCATTTGGTGAGCATCCCAACCATTAGAAAAGACACTCAATGTGTTCAAATTCCATATGGTTCACAACAGCTAATGTGAGAATAGGTTAGGTGGAGCCCTATCCAACCCTTCCAAAGTTGCGCAAGGTGAGAATCTTTTGGTTCTACTTTTTATGAAGGAAATCTTGATAGGGTTCACAACTAATGTAAAAATGGTCTTCTCTAATGCATCTGAATTTGTGCATGGTGTGAACTATTTGGGTTTTTAAGACTACAAGAAATGTGAGTTCAAATTTGTTTTCTTATCGTGAGATATAAGGTGTTTTCTTATCGTGAGATATAAGGTGTTTTGAAAAGATTTTTTGTTATATGATTTAATGTTATCTCTTGCTCACCAGGTAAGTTAATTTTCCACAATTCTTAGTGGGGATTTATAACCATTGATATCATTGAAAATATTTGCTACCTAATGAACAATCTTGATGGATTCCCTAGAATGAAAAGGCTATGATTATCTTTACTCCTACTACTCAACCACATGCATTTGATAATTCTTAGATAAGTATGAAATTTTACTTTAATTTAGACCCTGCTAAAGGCTTTTCAAGCAGAGGAAGAGGCAAAGAGAGATCCAAAGAAAGAGTCAAAGATAAAGGCAAAGTGGAGGAAGAGAGGTTGACAAGATATAGAAGAAAAGGAAGAAGAAGAAGGAAATGTCACCCCAAGAAAGAGTCCAAGGAGGACACCACCAAATTTTAAAAAGAGTATGAAGATATAGATATCAGAAGAAGAGCCTTTGAGAATAAATCTTGTTGTACAACTCCTACAATATCCATTTTGTAAGGCATATATTTTTTCTACAAAAGATGAGTATAAACTAAGTAAAGCCTCTTATATCAACATCTTTAATTTATTAATGAGTTTAAACTTTTCCAATGAGTCACTCCAACTCATCCAACTCCCAGCATAGTCCTTTGATTTTATTACCAATGTTCAACAACAATTGGGTCTATCTTTGCACATTCATCCCTATCCAACTTTGTTGATAACAACATGTCTAAACCTAAATCATAGTCTATGAGATTTTCTAATCCCATACCTTTTGGGACCTAAAAGTCTGCCAGTCATGGTGGAATTCTTTTGAGATAGGATGAAATTTCACATACTAATTTCTCTCTTTCCTCTTCCTCTTTTCTCCTTCTCCTCTTCTACTAATCACTTTCCTCCTCTTTTTTCTTCTCCTCTTGTTAACAATTCACGAGGAAGAGAAGCCTTTATTCTTCATGATCATTTCCCTAATGTCCATTCCAATAGCACCGGATTGATCTATCTATAGATCAATTTTCTTACCATTTCATGACGAACAACTTTTACTTTGAATAAAGCCAATGCACAAAAATGAAAGACACCAAAAGCTAATGACAGACAAGGCACACAATGCCACCATAGTATCACCTTAACTAAGATCATGAATAATGCATCTATCATCCACAAACTTTATAGAAAAACAAAGTCTTGATAATGCAAAAACAAAGATCAAATTGTCCTTAATCCCATGCACAAAAAGTGCATCAAGAAGCATGAAGGAACTATCATTAATTTTAGAGTTTAATCTTTCCAAGTCCCTTAACCGGATAAGAGGCATATTTGGCACGTGATAGTATTACCATTGGGGTAAAAATCAAGAGAAGTGAACAAGTCACAATGAGATACAATGCACTTTGTAGCATCACTATCAAAATATCACATATGTGACTTTGCAAAATGCTACAATGGTTGCATTTGAAGATGATTTACTTTCTTTCTTACATGCCTCGTTAGCCTTTAGCTTAAAAATTTGCTTCATCAAATGATCAACAAATGTACAATAGCTACAATGCAACTTTTTCTTTTCTCTTTCAACAATCAAATACTTGAAGAATGAATGTTGGAAGTAGTAGCATTTTTATTGCTACCTCTTCTTTGTGCAACTAAAAAAAGCTTGATCAAAAATCATGTGCACGTAGCCACGTATATCATGTGCTCTCTCTCTCTCTCTCTCTCTACACTGTATATAATCTCTCGTGTATGAAAATTACCTCTCTTCATTAAGTAAAACACTCTAATCTCTACTTAGCTACGCTTTATTTCCTCGAACATCCACCTCCACATCTCTGTATCACTTACTTCTTCCCTCCTTTCACCCATTCTCTCCCTCTCTCTCTCTCTCTCTCTCTCTCTCTCTCTCTCTCTCCATGACTGCAACCCACCTCGATGTCACTAACTCCCTCATCAAATGAGCCTCTATCTCATCTCTCTCTCCTCCTCCCGCTATATACCTCTCCTATTCTTTTCCTCCCCTTTCCTCCACATCTCTTTTTCACTTACTTCTTCTTTCTCTCCCCCCCCCCCCCCCCCCCCCCACCCCCCCCGTGTGTGTGTGTGTGTGTGTGTGTGTGTGTGTGTGTGTGTGTGTGTGTGTGTGTGTGTGTGTGTGTGTGTGTGTGTGTGTGTGTTTCTCCTCCCCTATTTCTCTTCTCCCCCCCCCCCCTCCCCCCTTCTCTCTCTCTCTCTCTCTAATTTCATGTACCAGCATTTTAAAAACGTAAAGTTCACATCAAGCACAAGTAGTTTTCTTTTGCTACTACATGAATGACTGATGCATGGGCCTTCAGGATGACCTTTTACTTTAGGTAGAGGTAGGGAGCAAGGATAAAGAGAGAGAGAGAGAGAGAGGGGGGGGGGGGGGGGGGGGGGGGGGGGCATCGATATAGAGGGAGGGAGAAGGGATATGATGTAGGAGCAAGAAGAAGAAAGAAGGGAGGAGGGCATGGATGGAGGGAGCAAGAGGTAGGGAGAATATTTTTGGTTTCTTTGCAATAGGGAGCTTGCCAGTGGTTTTTGTGTGTGTGTGTGTGTGTGTGTGTGTGTGTGTGTGTGTGTGTGTGTGTGTGTGTGTGTGTGTGTGTGTGTGTGTGTGTGTGTGTGTGTGTGTTGGGGGGGGGAGTAGCCTTTCTCCCTAAACCCTTTTTTCCCCTCCCTCTCTCCCACTAAAAAAAGCTTGACCAAAATCATGTACACGTAGCCACTACTTTTGAGTCCTACCGCTCCCTCCCTGTCTTCCTCTACTTCTCTATCCCACCATTCTCTCTTTGTGCTCCCCCCCCCCCCCCCCCCCCCTCTATGTGTACTAGTTTGCGGAAGTAAATTTAGCGTTTTAGTTTCTACTAATAATTCATTCTTCAAGGCTTGTGTTTTGTTTGAAGATTTCATCCATTTGACTCCAATTTTTACACATGAAATTGTTTATTTGTTTGTATGTGTGTGTGTGTGTGTGTGTGTGTGTGTGTGTGTGTGTGTGTGTGTGTGTGTGTGTGTGAGAGAGAGAGAGAGAGAGAGAGAGAGAGAGAGAGAGAGAGAGAGAGAGAGGACAAGGGTGAAAGAACTAGAGATGAAAAATAGAGATGCAAAGAGAGACACCCAATGGAGGGGGGAGTCTGAGATGGATGGGTTGAGGGAGGGATGAAGAGAGTTCTGAAGATGGAAGATATGTCAAAGTCGATGATGCAAAAGCGTAGAGCAATGGATGGAGAGAGAGAGAGAGAGAGAGAGAGAGAGAGAGAGAGAGAGAGAGAGAGAGAGATTTTCAGCCAACCAACTGGGCAATGAATCGGTGATTATACAATGGGGGCTTAAGCTTGTTTATAAACTACCCAAAGGAATTTTCCCTACCTAGAATCTTGTCAAATAAGTAAATTAAATACTTAAAAAGACAAATAAGTAACCTAGGATCACCTTGGGCAATCGCTTGAGATGCATAAACTTTAACAGACTCTCTACAGGTCATAGTGGACACTTGTAAGAAAACCAAGTTGTTGAAGAAGCTACCAGGGACAACCTATTAGAGGTACCCTCCATTGGATACACCTCCAATCAACTTGGGCATCCACTTGAGATGCATAAACTTTAACAGACTCTCGCAAGCTGTTGAAGAAGCTACCATGGACACCCTATCAAAGGTACCCTCCGTTGGATACACCTTCGATTTTCAATCAACAGCCTATCCTTGAAACAAATTCCACTTCGAGCACCAGTTCCCTCACAGAAAGTTTAAATGTAGACCACACTATGTCCATCCCCATTTGTGAACTGTGAACACATCTTGTCCAAACAGTCCAAGATAGTGAACTTGAAACACCTTATATCCATAATCCTACCAATAGCAATAGATTGTACACACATCCATACTGTTTTGTATACATCACATTGGTTCTTGTTTTTGTACATGGGGTAATTTGCAATTATTGTCTACAATGTGGCAAGGGATTGGTACATTAGTGATGGACATCAGCTAAGCAAAAGAAAAAATCCTAAAAAAGGATAGAGTCATCACCTGCATCCATGCAAACAAGACAGCAAATTCGTTAGCCTTAAATACGTATCACAAGTGTCCTCGAACCCTACCAGTTGTTATCCATGTCCATATTACGACCTTTTTCAATTTTAGCCAACTATCTGAAATAACTGTAAATCACTGGAGTAGTTTTACTTCTTTTTGCCATCAGCATCCATTGCTTTGAGCACAAGGTGTGTGTTTTTTTGGGGTTTTTTTTTAATCATATATTCCTTGAAATTGAAAAGGTCTCCTGTAAGATTCAAGTAAGTTAATATCTTATAAATAGGGTTACTATTTATCCCTATTTTTTAAAGCCTTTAACATTTATTTAGATTAAATTATGATAAGAAGGCCACTACCCCTTTTTATCCAAGTGTTTTACCGATATGTTTGTCACATAAGTCTTTGTGTTTGCTTTTCTCTATTTTTTGGGTTAAAAAAGGCACTTCTTTCAAAGTCAATGTTTGCCAATTGCATCACCTTAGTGTCTCACTTAATGTTTAAGCACGAAAACTTGTGATCTTGAAAGTTTTAGTGTCTGCTTAAGACACCAATGGTGGGTGCTAAAAAACCAGCCAATTACAACAATTTACTTTAACTGAAGAGTTCCCATGCAATCCTCAAAAAATTCGGCAATTAGGATGCTCACTCTCTCTGTTTAAAAAAAAAAACCAAGTGCAGGCCCGAAAAAGATGTTTAAATAAAACAGACCTACCGTAGATAACAAGAACCAATTAAAAAAACTTTTATATCAAAGCCAGTAAAGCAATATCTTCTTTTGATCATCTTTATGCCACAGTTATGGTTCATCTTCCCAACCCTAGGGAAGAAAAAACCAATCTGTTTACAAAAATAGTACTCCTACCCTTTATATTTATGAAAAAACTTTGAGTTTTGAAATCAACAAGGTATAAACATCTTGCTCTTTTTGTGTGCATAACGATACCATGAGAAGGATCTATATATTGCTCAATCACTCTCGTGGCTTCAAAAAACCAAACCAAAGGAGCTGCTTTCCATGTTCAATCCTAAAAAACCAATAGATCATAGGAGTACATAGTGATAAAAAACCAAAAAAAGGTCGTTACAACATTAAGAACATAGGCCCAAGTTATAAAATACCATCCCAGGAGAAGAAGGAAACCAATCGATTAAGAGTTTTTAGAATTCACACACATAAATTCACAGTACATGCTAATTTCTGCAAAAAAAAAAAACCGATAAGCTCAAAAAACTTTAAGATCATGTCGTTCATACCAAAAAAATACCCAAACAAGGCTTGGCAACAACCTAAGAATGGTGTCATGCTCAATTATTTCCATGATGTCAATATTCAAAAAAATTCATGCCACAGTAACGAAACACCCTCTTTCCTCTCTTTCATATACACACACAAGGCAATCAAAGGCTAAGTGAGGGGAAAGTGTTTCCCTCATCTTTTAAATAGGGAGCAACCTCCAGTAGCCGGATAGAGACCCCCACCAAATCAACTGATGAATTCGCACAATGCCCAAGAGGGCACACCATGGTGAGAACCTACAAATTTTTAGAGCAAGTGTATGGTGGGTGAGAGAGAGTGTGTGAGATCGTGAAGGCAATAGAGGAAGTTTGCAGAGTATGGGGGGTAGGAAATGCCCGCCTAGGGATAAATGCGGTGTACAAAGCCATCATACCACAGCTGAGCACAAAAGGTTTGAGTACCCACGAGGGGTGAAGAGAGGGGTGGGGTATTAATAAACACCAAGGTTCAGGTTGTTTCATCGACAAAGTAAGAGGCCCAGGAGTTGCCTCAACATAGCGGTGTACAAAGCCATCATACCACGGCTGAGCACAAAAGGTTTGAGTACCCACAAGGGGTGAAGAGGGGGGTGGGGTATTAATAAACACCAAGGGTCACGTTGTTTCATTGACAAAGTAAGAGGCCCAGGAGTTGCCCCAACATAGGGGTCAAGTTGTGTCCCGGATATAGGGGTTTGTTCACACCCAATGTCTGGGAAAAACCAAGGTGAAGTTTCATTCACTAGCCTAGAAACGCCCAAGAATGGATTAAGCTAAGTTTATAAGGTCTCAAAAGGCTGCCAAGGGATAGTGCCTTAACATGTTCAAGTTTGAATGAAAAAAAAATCCTAGCCAATAGTGATGTAAGTGTGTGTGTGTGTGTGTGTGTGTGTGTTCTCCAGTAATCATTATAACATAAACACCAAAGAATCCTTTCAAATTACAAAAGACACCAGAAATTATGTCAATGAAAAGGTGGTATAACTCCCATTCATTATACACAAGTCTAAGAGAATTAAGAGCTTGAAGAAATATAAGTCCGCCATCTTCAAGCCATGGAACTTTGAAAACCATAGTTGAGAAGGTAACCCTAACCTGCACCCATGGAAACAACACAACTTTCAGTTATCATTGTCATCGTATGCAGGTGATGCATGGGTATCCCACATGTTATACATGTCACCCAATGAGATTTCTTTCAAAGATAATAATAAAAAATATGAAGCTACTCAATTATTTAGAATGGTTTCATTTACAAGGGAAAACCCATTTGGAGCTCCTTTTACTTTGCAAGCTCTCATAAGATAAGAACGGAGACTAGTTTTATAAGGCAATTTAGCCCCAAAGTGTGCCACATATCCTTGTTTCTTGACTTTATAGAGTTTGGCCATAATTGACGCTATTTTTTCAGGGTCAGTGATAGTGCTCATATGTGCAGTCATTTTATACTTTGGAGTCACCTGTATCATAAAAGGATGTTAGTAACTTTCCTAGATAGAATTGAAACACATATAAGGTAGTAGGTATAAGAGCTACTTTCCTAAACACAAGCAACATGTAACAAGAATATTCGGTGGTACCAAATATTATCCACAACTAGGAAAACTAGCCACCATGGCCCATACCCTTGATGTAGTAAGAAACCACTTATAGTTCCATGGGAAGCTGATTGCAACGTTATCTACCATAGTCCATACCTTTATACAACCATACTCTCAACTATATTTGGCCATAGTTAATAAAACCTAGTCCCCAACCAAACATTTAATCATGTACACCCAAGTAGAGCAGTAATACACAGGATCACAAACTAAGCCAACCTAGACCTTAATTGAGCAAGACCAATAAGTTGAAAGCCCAATAGCTCAAGCAATATACGGCCAAATTGAGCAGCTTTCCAAGGGAACTCAGTCCTCAGCATCAAAGTCCTAATAGAGCGAGAAGAATAAGCTCACTACTACCAAACACAAAGCTCAAACCAAGTGTGGCCAAGTTGAGCAATTTTTCAAGAGACCACCATACTCAGATGACATCGACCATATTTGAGCAATCATAATAAGCGCGGTATCCAACCTAGAAGCACATCTATAGCGGAATTCCTACTGTGGCTGTTTATTCAAAACACACAAACTAACAAGTAGCGGTTTTCAACGTAGCAGAAGGTCAACCTTATCATGTAGGTTCCTTCCCTAAGCGTTAAGGACATCCCCCATCATAATTTAACCTAAACAAAGGCCCAAGGTAACTATGAGTGCGCGAATGTGGTGCATGTGCAGAGAGAGAGTACACAGGATGTGGGTGGAGCTCCCAAATCTCACTATATGAGTACAGTGTGAGAATGAGTGAGAGCTCCTTATTCTTTGTATGTATAAAGAATAAGGAGATAAATGTGAGCAGTTGGACACTGGCCGGCAAACGGGCAAAGCACGGTGAGGCACATCGCCTTTACCTAACATTCTCCCACTAAAGGGTGTGTGTTGATAAGTGGTGAGAAGACTAGCCTACAACTAGTATATACAAGAGGTGAGAGGACGGCTCTCAACCTATGCCCACTAGCTCACTCCAAACATGCTCTAGTGTAGATGCAACATACATACCACTAGGGCTAGAGCCACTATGACACTCTTGATGTAGATATCAAGTGATGACCTGCATGGCTCCACAATACACAATGCCAGCCACCGCACGATTGACAACTCCCATTGCAAATGCACTGATCGCATAAGCAAGATCAGGTTTCGAGACCAAAAGGTCATACATGAGAGACCCGAAAGCCAATGAAACATGCACTATGTGTGCCAACCTATCCTTATCAGCAACCTCAGTGCCATATGCATCCTCATCAAGAACCACCTGACTATGCATCACCATTCCAGCATCATCTGCCAAAGACATATCTACTGAGAATGACTGCAAAACCAAAAAATCAGCACCACTGCAATCACACACAGCTATCTGAAGGACACTATAGCCCTCAAACGTATCAGACGCATCATAGAACAATGCATCGGTCTCTGGCTCAACTGATGTCACCTCAACTGATGACGGACAAAGATGTCATTCCCAAAGGTACCACTATCTGCGTGAACGTCGCCACAAGACAAATGCACAACCTGCTCTCCATGCAGCACATCTGCAAAAGAGACACGCCTCGTCTCTTGCTCCAAACATGGCTGCAAATACAAAGAGAGTACATCGCCTCGTGTGTCAGAAATACGCAAAGGGTATACCAGACCACTCTTGGCACCTCTGTCTATCACCAGTGATTCCCTATGCATCTAAAATGACTGCTCTCCAAGTAGTACACAATGTCTACTACTCTGCAACTAACGCACTGAAATGAGACTCTGGCTGAGTCCTGGTATATAAGGTACATCTCGTAGCGTAAGCAATGCATTGCTAGGTAAAGACATGCATACATCTTCAGCACCCTCTAAGTCATATGTTGAACCATCAGCAAACTGCACATAACCAAGTCTCCCACTAGAGAAAGAGAAAAAAATCACGACATGGTGTCACGTGAAAAATTGCATGCCCATCTAGTAGAAAACACGTAGACAATGTGCTATCCCAAGACACAAAGTAGTCTGCAGGCAAGCTAAACTCAAAAGTGACATGCTCGTCACATGCATACTCTCTAGCATCTATCCTCATAGTAGCACCATGCATCTACCTCTTTCGTTGCCTCATACACCTGAAGAAATGATGCCTAATATGCCCATCGTGGCCGCAGTGCCAACATGTAAGTTGTGAGCAAAAACCACCTCTAACTTGAACTGTTTCCATATCCATGCCAAAACTATGGCAAACAAAGTGGGAAGGAACTTGACCACTACACAATGCTCAAAAGCCACAATCTGCAAACTCTGCAAGCATAAATTGGGACAAACTTCTCAACTGAGCATAAAGCGCATAACCATATACGCAAGTAGAGAAAACTAGCTCAAAACGTGTCCCACAAGAAAAACTACCTACAGATATTTGCAAAAACCTATGAAACATGTGACTAGCATGTATTGTTTCCACACAAGCATACACAAATCCTCACTCCTACGAGAGTGGGTACAAGAACACCAAACCATGTCCAAATTAACAAAACCTGTCAAAAGTGAGAGTAAACACTCGATCACTATTAAAATGGGAATATATCGACCACTATACCATAAGAGAGCAAACTGCGAATACACATAAACCATGGGAATCTAAGAAAAATTCGACAGGGTTTTCCCTAAAAATTGAGCAAAAACTCAAAAAAGTCTCACCAAATACACATGACAATAGTCTCAGTTGCAAAATCCACAAATGGTCTACATGCAATGCCAAAAGCCTAGCAAACTGGCTCACTCTTGACCAAGTAGCTCTATGGACTAGTACCTGTCAAAAAACCTATAAACCTGCTACCTGCAAGCTATGGCTAACTCAAAGTGTATCCGCATAATGCGTGCATAGCATGAAACTGCACAAAACCGTGCTAAAAAAGCTCTCTGAAATGCCCCACACAATCAAACAATGCGCACGAAACCGCATCTGGATGTGTAAAAATATCATCTCTCAAATAGAAACACAGTGTTCCATACATAGCCAAAGATGCAAACCGCATCACTCTCTACACTGTAGGAATCAAAAGGCAAAACCTCGATATGTTGAGATTGTTGACATGTTGCTGCAAAAAATTCAGCGCTCATAATTTTAAAATTTTGATATGACTAGCATGTCTGAAACGTGCCAAAACCTTAGGGTAGATTGTTGGATCACATGTATCCGAGTTCGGGTGTGAGAGATATGCCAAAAACCTCCGTTTCGGCTCAAAAACTCAGCATAAACTTGTTGTTGTTGCACCTTCTGTAATTCAGAGCAGATTTCAAAAGATGACATCACCATCGTGTCTAGAATATGCTAAAACCCCCACCTAGACTCCTAGATCATATCCATCTGACTCCCTATGACGGAGATATGCCCAAAACACTGTTTCGGGAGCCAAAAACATAAAAAACGAGCTGCAATACTTCTTGTTCTGCTCTTTTTTGGAAAAATTTTGCAATAGCTTGCTACACAAGCTGAATATACATGTTTGGGCTGAGATCTGACAACGTTGAGCCATATCCACCTCCGCCGAGCTCAAGCCGCCATAGCCGAGCTCCGTTGCTTCCGTCTCGTTGGGAAGTCGTTGCACGCATTGCCAAATCTCTTATACCAATTGTGAGTGTGTGAATGCAATGCATGTGTGGAGAGTGAGAAGGGGAGAAAGAGAGAGAGAGAGAGAGAGAGAGAGAGAGAGAGAGAGAGAGAGAGAGAGAGAGAGAGAGAGAGAGAGAGAGAGAGTACATAGGATGTGGGTGGAGCTCCCAAATCTCACTGTATGAGTACAGTGTGAGAATGAGTGAGAGCTCCTTATTCTTTGTATGTATAAAGAATAAGGAGATAAATGTGGACAGCTGGACACTCGCCGGTAGACACGAGCAAAGCACGGTGAGGCAGACCACCTTACCTAACAGTAAAAACCTCCAGTATTGCAAGAGGATACCTCATTAATGAAAAACTATGCCAATGACTGGTGCATATCCATGCCAAGCCGAAGTTTCTCACTAATCAAGTAGGTCAACATTATCATATAGGTTCCTTTACCACATGTTAAGAGACCTTCACTCCTAATTTTAAGCGTGTATAGGGCACCATTCATCTAGAATTATAGGCTGCTACCCCCTTTCTATGCTAAAACCACCCAAGCCAAAGATAGGACCAAATATGTGTATCGATAGAAAACCCTGCACTTTTGAAAGGAAATCACAAACCAAGGCTGCAAATACAAACGTTTGTACTTTAATGATTCATCAATAAATTGAAAGAATTTCCTAAAGGTGAATAAACCAACTAAGCCATACACAAAAAAGGCTCAGTATAAGTACCTTACAATCTATGTATGAGGAATAGCACCATAACTTCAAGTGAGTCAAACCACACGATTCGAACAACAATAAATACTAAAAAGATACAACATTAGTTGCCATACAAGTACCTCTACTCGCATATGCATGAGAATACCATTACAACCCATAATACGGACAGACAACGGTCCATTTTAATGCTAAAATTCACATGAGATTGAATCAAAGCAACCAGCTCCACAATGGCCTGCTTCTCCTTGCCCTTTGCCATAGATCCAATACTTAACACTACCTCTTAGTAGGAAAGGTTGTATACAATCCCTATATGTAGACTAATACACTCAAGTACACACATGTACACTACCAATGCTAAGTGAGATAGAAAAGATCACCTTTTATAGGGTTTGGAGCGGGTAGCACCTCCTTCATGGTTGTAAAGCGGACCCGAGCATAATCTCCAACTGGATTCAGTGGTTGACAGACTTTTGGTATTGTTTCAAGCCGTAGACCTGAAATTCTACAACTTCACATAAAAAACTCACAATTGATTCTTTTGGAGTGAGCAATGCTTTGAGATCCACCTCGGATTCTATTTACCCTACTCTTAGGTTCTATTGCAATAGGGTTGTGGAAAGTGTCCACAAACACTTGTTTTCTTGTTTTTTTTGGTTTTCTGAGCCTTGATCTTAAGACTTGTCTCGTCCCTCAATCATTCTCAAAATCCTAATCTAATCCTACAATCCTACAATGTACTTAGCAAGTACAATCTACTTCCAAGCTACCTCTACACAGCAAAAGACGACAATCTTAAGCTATGCGGTTTTAAAGAGAAATTTTTAACTTTAGGTGATCCTAGAGGAAGTTAAAGGACAACTACACAAGGACCTCTTGTTTTTCCCTAGTTTAGGTCTATTCGTCCCCGGCAGCGGCGCCAAATGTGGGATGAACTTCTAACCTCACTCCTAACTTATTGCAGACATAGCGAGAACCACGAATATAATTGTCAATCCATGGGATGAAGTTGACTCGACTAGTGCATAGAGGCTACAAGAGAGTGTCAATATCTTGGAAAACAACAGATAACTCTCATCTAACACAAGCTACACTCAAATGACCTAAGTCATCAAAAGCTAATTGCTAATCGCCAAAAAAATCATAATCGTTACAGCATCAAAAAACATCCGAATGTTACAAAACTTCTAGGACATGTATATAAAGACCTAAGCACACAGGCTTATGGTCTCAAATCTCACTTTAAGTCAAGTGTAAAAATCGTGATTATTAACGGAAATGAGTTTTTGACCTAGTTTTTTTCGACCCCAAATGCATCTAGATGCTTAGCAATGATTTCCCAATACCCCGCCTATGCTTACTTTGTGATTTCCTAGCTTAAATTCCTACTTATGATGAAATTTAGGCCGCGGGTCGGCGATGCCAAAAGCTATAGTTTACTATGAAATGTTTATGTCAATGCGTAGAGCTCTTACCTACGATTGCAATGCAACAGACGGCACAACTGGGAAGGGACTAGGAAGTGTGAGAAGGAAAGAAGTGAGCGCCGTTAGCTCACACTGTGTTTCTATTATCCAAAACTAAAAATTGGCCTTTATACCTTAGCCAAGGTTTCTTTGGTCAAAAACTAATAATCGGGGAGCTCTAACTAAGGATAAGTTGATACAATCTAGAAGCTTATAGTCTCAGCTCATTGATTACAATATCCACCTGAAAAAAAAGGAGTTATAATATTCTCGATTTATCAAAAGAACAAGTGTTTTTATAATAAAACTCCCCAAAAATGTTACATGGGTTAGCTTGTTGCTAACATTCCCCCCCTCCTTGACTGTGTTGTTCCTTGACACAGTTTCATGGACTGAAGTAGTCTTCGGGTTGACGGTTGGCGAGGTAGTCTTTAGTACATGTAGAGGTTTTTCACATCTAATGCGTCTTTCTTTGTTAGAGACTTGCAAAAATTAAATACTGACTTTATTTTTAAGTTCGATGGCAGAATAGCCAACAAACCTTGATGTCAGATTGTTGATCATTGGCTCGAAATCTTTGTTCGCCATGCGAAGAATCCTCTCTAAAAAGCCTCTTTGAATGCCAACATATTGCTTGATGGCAGGAACATGCATCTGGCGTAGATGCCGTAGAGGACTTCTTCTGAAGGCTATCCGCTCACATCATAGCATAAACCTTTTTTACCTTCTAGGAAAGACATCCATGGGGCTCCTGCTTGATAAGGCTCATGAAAAGCTTGAATGCATGTAAGTAGCATTTTGCAGATTTTGTAGAGCATTGTACATGAGAGGTTGGGTAGGCTTTTGAAGAAGTTCATGGCGCTCGTTAGGATTTTCACCATGTATTCCTCAGTTGCCGATCCCTGCTCTAGAGCTGGCAGTCTTGGGTAGTTGAGCCATGTTGGTCTCTTCTTCCTCGATGCATCGTGTGCCTCCCATGTCCTTACCCTTGGTACATGACAGAATGTAGGGTCTTTCTCTAGCATTGCAGGTGCTCTTGTAAATAGAAAGAGATATTGTGAGTTCTTGTTGAGTCAGTTCTTTCTCCATTTTGGGTGGAGAGCATCTGAACCTTCTTCCTGCATATCCTTGTAAAGTCTTTCTTTGACTTGCAATAGCTCCACCTTTATCAAAGGGTAGGACAGCGACTATTGATGCCGTTGAGCATTTATTTGGTTGGAAGTGAGCTACGTTACATTGACTGAGGGGAGAACTTGTAACTCCCAATCCATTGCTGCTTTCCATTCAGCATCTACCTCTTGGACAATCTGGTCTTTCAGTGCATCTTCTTCAGCTTTAGAAAGCTAGACCATTGGCACTTGATCTTCTTTAGTGATAGGTACTTGAAACTTTGAATCTCCTGCTAGCCCTTCTGATGGCTATGTTTCCATATCTACAAAGGAGATTGATGGTATGTCTATGACTAGTTGTTCAGAGGTTCCTGCCTCCTCTTGAGATTTTGTATGTCCTTATCTCAAGAGCTAGTTAGCTCTTTTTAAATCCTCTATTTCCTTGAGAAATTTCTCTTCTCTTTGTACACGCATTAAGGCAAGGTCTCGTGTTTGTGCTTGTTCAAGCTTCAACTAAAAGTTCTAGTCCTTATTTCTCTTTTCCAAAGTCTTGTAGACTTCATGTGTCCTCGTGAGTGAAGCGACAGTTGGGTTTTCCCTAATTTTCCTTAGAAATGCGCTTAGTCATTGATTTTTTGCTCAGAGTATTGCAATGAGGCATTAGCTACATCTAGTTGCACCTAGATCTTTTGAACTGTCTGAGTAGTGATTAAAAGTTCATTGGTCACTTTAGTCAGTTGTTGATCCTTGCTTTTGCATGCATTTGATAGCTTCATGAGGAGCTCCCCTAAATCTTCCATCTCTTTCTGCTGCCTTTCCTTGACAATTTGGTGTTTTTCTGCTTCATTTTTTAGCTCTTGAATCTCTCCTTGGAGGTCTTCAATGATGATCATTCTATCCTCGAGCACCTTGTAGAGCATCTATTACATGTTCCAATTCTCTAGCCTTGGCACTGTGGCTAAGTGCTACTGTTTGCATTTTTTTGTCATTAGCTGCATTTGCTTTGCATACTCATTAACTTGAATGATGACCTCATCCATGGTTTCCTATTCTTCAGGTTCTACTTGGGGTTGCTTAGAGGTTTCAGCAGATTCAATTTGCGGCTCTTTTGACGGTGCAATGGATTTTGCTCATGGCCTTTTGTAGCTGGTTCGACTAATTCTTCTTGAGTCTTCATGGCTGCCTCAGCTAATTCTGCTTGGGTTGTTGTAGAAGGTCCAGCTTTAGTTTTTTTTGTTCCCTCGGACTGTTCAAAACTGGCCTCTTCTTGTTGCTTCTCTTTTTCCTTTTCTTCCTCGCCTTCATTGGATTTAGCAGTTGGTGAAGGGCTTGGACTTGGCATGGGATGGTCTTCTTGCTCCATAGTGGGTGAAGTGGTTCTTGGAGACGTTTCTCCTTATTCATGATGTGGTTCACTTTGTTGTGCATCTTCTGCTTGCCTTTGTTGTGCAGCCAATTCTTCTCTTGCTTTCCTTTGCGCTTCTAGAGCTTCGTGTATCTTCAAGGCCTCGGCTTCTACATACATACGCTCAAGTAATCTTTTTGGATCCTCTGGGGCTTTCTTTGCAGGGTTCTTGGTCCTTGATCTCCCTCGGACTCCATGATTCCGGGTTTTCTCGTGTAGCTTGGTGGCTTCTTTCATAAGATTCTTTTTCCCTCTTGAACCTTGCTTTCTTCTACTGGGGTTCTTCTTGATGGGCTACCACTGCTTTCTTCTTCAATTCTTCTCTTATTGTTCTCGTTTATTCATTGTTAGAGATTTCGCTGCGTGTGCTTCAAGCGAGATTTCTGCTGCTGCTGATTATTTATATACCCTTTTCTTCGTCAATTGAGTGGTTCGTGGAGAAGGTTGAGCTGATACTATCCATGCATTCTGATCTGGGGCTGGCAGTAAGTTATCTCCCATTCCAGTAGCATGGTATGCGGTTTGTGTTAGAACTTCTGGAGCGCCTAGATATGTGATATTTCCTTCCTTTTTTGTGCTCTTAAGTGTTGTAAGCACGTATTGTGTGTGATCTATTGCCTGCCTTGTTGTTGACTTCAACACTTGTGTGAAAGTAGTTGCAACTACATGATTCGGAGTCGTTTATCATGGCGGTATCTTTGAAAGGAAGTGGAAGTGTTGGTGATAAAGACGTGTTGGATCTTCCACTTGCTTCAGTATTAGGTCAAAGAAAATGGTGGCAATGGTATTTTTGGTAAAAGTACCTACTGTTTACCTATCCCTAGCCCTCATTGTCATACCTTCTATTGGCAGCTTTTGTGCCTCAGTCACTATATCCTTGTTGATAACCACTTCAACCTTCTGGCCTTGATGATTTGTGATTTGAGCAGATCCATCTTCTTTGATTGTGGACAACAGTTCATAGGCTCTCTGGAAATCCACTCCACATGGCTCCTGGTCATAGAATTCTATTGACAGCTTCAGTGCCTCAGCCACTATATCCTTGTTGATAACCACTTCAACCTTCTGGCCTTGTTGATCCGTGATTTGAGTAGATCCATCTTCTTTGATTGTGGACAACAGTTCATAGGCTCTATGGAAATCCACTCCACATGGCTCCTCCTGGTCAATAGAATTCCCAAAGTCCCAGTCTTTTGTTGGCTTCTTTAGTATCTAGCCTTGTAGCTACATCATAAACTTCCTTGGGTAGCAGTTGTAACTCCACATGGTGTCCATCGTCCCTCTTGAACCTGCCGGTGAAGACTGTAGTGTTATTTTCTTCAAGTTTTTCTTTGGACACGTAAGTTGTCTTTGTTGTTTTCACAGAGCTTGGCTCCAACTGGTACGATGGCAATTCTTGCAGCTTCTCCTTCTGAGTCATCCTCTTCTTTGCTTTTTCAGCCGCTTGCATTGTGCCTAATAGAAGAATAGAGTGTCAAAGTTAGAAAATTTATGGATTTCGCTCTGAAATTCCCTGAGTCTGAACTGCTAGCAAATGATGCCCATTTTGCTTCAAATCAATTTTGGAGCATGCATAGACGCATAAAAACATGTAGAGATCAAAATCGTGCAATTCAAGCAAAATTTGCAACTAAAGTAAATAATCACGATTATTTACAGTTGCAATGGTAGGTGAAGTGACAAACTAATTTTCAAGCCAAACGCACAAAAGTAAATAATCGTGATTATTTACAGCAGTCACTTTTTTGAATGAAAAGATAATTTGATGACCTATACATCTTTAATACATCTAAAACAAGTCCTAAAATGAATTTGGTAAGGTTTGGTCGTGTTGGCATCACTTCATGCTCTTGTCAACTCTGAAATCATCGGTTTTTGTTACTACTTGGTGTGTAGAGTTGGTCGGTCACTTTTGAAGCCATGGACTTTTTCGCTGCATAGTCCTGGTGCTGCTCATCTAGTTTGGGCTCATTTGGAGTCAGTTTGACTTCATATGTCAAATTTGACACTTTGTAGTTTTTGAGCCGTTTCCTGCTGTTTAAGAGCCTGCCTTGGCTATTTTCTTGAAACCATCTAAGTACATTGTGTTTCTACTTGGGACCCCCTTGACCCCTGCCAAATTGTCATCTAATGACATGGAGATGTTCTACTATCTAGAGGCATGCTACAATTCAAGTCTCGTCCGATTCGGTTGAGCTGACAGGCCGTTATGGTCGTTTTTGTGTCGCAAAAGTTCATGCACAACTGGGATTCTAGGGTTTCTTCCTGAGCCTAGACTTGTTACCCGACTCTGTAGAAACGTTCTTTGATAAGTTTTTTTCCTTCTAGTTGTGCGCTAACATGTTCTTTTTCTGACCCAGAATCACCAAATGTACCTGAATGTTCTTCAAACTCATCAGTAGCATCATAATAGAGGTCTGAAAAGACTTGTTGAGCTTTCAGTAAGTCCTTGGGTTCCTGAACTTCATCTTCAATGTGAATGGTTGAAATCATTTGTATGGGAATTATGTCATAACCATCCTCATTGCAAAATTGAGTAGGCATAAACATATTCACACACACATCTATTGTTGCCAAAATTTGAGTCCATTCAAATGGCTCAAACAAATGCTCCAAAAAAGATTCAGGTATATATGCTTTGTCCGTGCAATCCCTTTCTAAAATACATTCTTCTCGTTTTAAACTCCCATTTTCTGAGGCTTTGAATGGGTGTTTTCATGACATCTCTATAAAAGTGATCTTTCAAATTGACCCTTGAGATTGACCCCACTTGCTTCAAATACAGGTGACTATTTTTCCAATCTTGAATGAGCTGTACTTGTTGCATGAATGGTCTTCCCAAGATGATTTCATAGTTAAGTTTCTTTCCAAAGTCCACTATCTCAAAAGTATGTTGATAATCAATTTCACAGGAACGAACTATCACTTTTGAGTAGTCCTAAGGTTTTTTTGATGCGTCCATCCACCAATTGTAACTTTATTCGATTTTGTCTAATGGCTGGTTTTCCCCATGATTCCCATACTACTTTTGTGGCTATGGCTATGCCAGCTCCACTATCTAGTATTGCCATGGTTTCCGCATCATTATATCTCACAGGAAAGGTTGTGTTTCCTTCTTCCCCCTCATAATATTCTCTGACTTTGTTCATTGGGACGGATCTAATCTCCTTGTTATCCAATTCGTGTTTCAATTTCCCCAATTTTTTTGCAATTAGCCTTGTTATCCCCACCTTCTCTAGAGTTTTCTGTAAATTATTTCATAAATATGGTCTAATTTTTAAGAGTTCTCCTAAAGTAAGAGTGCATTGAATGGGTGCAAACATGATTGATTGGATGTTATCTACCTCTAGGGTCTGTTCCGCTCTTTTTACGTGAGTGGTTTTACACACTATGGATTCGTCTTTTTTGTCTCCTAAGTAAGAGGTAGTGTTTTAGAGTCATTGGTTTAGACATTTGTGATGCTTGAGATCCGCAGTCCCCATACAAGGACTGGATATCATTATCCATATCATGAGGTAAATAGTCTAACCAAACTTCCTCTATAGGAGCTAACTTCAAAGTTAGGCTCCCATCATTAATCTCCCTTACTTTTTTCCATAAATTTCTTGGCCAGTCTTCCTCCATGAATGGAATTCCATCTAAAGCGTCTTCACTGTCAGGCACTATGAGTTTTGGTTCTTTAGTTTCAAGGTGGGGTTCTACCACCACTTGGGGTTTCTCTTTACTGGTGTCTACCACAAGCTCCTTGGGTTTTGATATACTCTCAAGCTTGGGTTTTTGTTTTTCCAGTATTTCTTGAGTAATTCTTCCCAAATTTTGTTAAGCTTCAAGCTTGGCTCCTTCCGTGTCTGGAGAAGGATAGTTTTTCCATTTCTTTTCCATGTTTTGGCCTACTTTAAGTCCCGCTTGGAAAGCTGCCAAGGCTGCATTAACTGGCTCAAAAATTTTGTCTAACCAAATTGATCCTCCAGATTTCATTGTGGTTTCTTTGATTTCACTCCCAGTTTCTTTTACTCTTTCCTGGAATAGTCTATTTCCTCAATTTCGTCCTTTTGTTTCTGTTTTCTCACCTCATACCTTTGACTTCTTCTTTTCTTGGTCTTTTGAGAGGAAATTTTAGTGTTCTTTGATTCATCTGAGGAGTTATGTTTCTCTTTCTTAGCCTAGGCTCTAGTGATCACCTTGATTGGAACAATAGGTTCACTTTCTAAAGAGCTACTAGTCATCACTTGGACTACAGTCACCATTTCTTTTCCCTTGTTTAACGAATAGTCTTTAGGGAAGTGTCCACTCTTTTTGCAACATTTTGCAACATTGTGTACAAAAAGCTTCAATTGGCTTAATATTTTTGTCAGGTTTTGGGCATTCATTTTTCCAATGATCATCTGCACCGCAGTTATGGCAGTTTCCAGTCCTTGGCTTATCATGAGTCTTACCATAGGAGGTTTAACACCTTGATTAGCTACATAGTACATCAGTGTAAGCTTTGGTGTAGCATAAGTCATAGGTTCTTCCATTGAAGGTGGATGTGAATTATACCACTCCCCTTATACCATTAATGTAGATGGGTTAGGCTCAATATAAGGTTTAGCATGCACTATTGCTTGCTCATCTATGACTCCTTATGAATGCATGTACTTTACAAGCACTGCATTATGTTTAGGATATGGACGTTGTTGACCCAACACTAGTTGTGGTCTTTCCATACCCATCGGTGGTCTTTGTGTTGGAACCATATTAGGCTAATATCTATACATGGGTTGTCCTTGTGGCCTCATGGGCACATACTGAAAATTTCCATCGTACTTTGGTCGATAATAACACTCATTGGTCTCATGGTTGGTCCATTTACCCTCCATAGCACACCATTTTTATTGCCTAATTGGTTGTCCCTGTTGAGGTATCCCTTGCCCTAGTCCTCTCATAGGTGCTTTTTGCATGTTATTCATCATTTCATTCATCCTTTTGAGCATGTCTTCTATGGTTGTAAGTGGTGTTGTAGCAGTTGTTCCCACTTGTGTTGGTTTTGAGGATGCTGTTTTCTCACTTTGAGTATCCTTAGAGATATCTTCTTCATTGAAAATATCACAATTGTCTCCCAAGTCAATAGAATTTGATACACACTCTTCTAGGGTCATATTCTTCTTGCTATACACTATAGCATGAAGTTATTTGTTCAGCAATCCTTCTAGAAACAATGACACTAACCTTTCTTCTACAGGTATTGCTAGTTTTGGGCATCTTGCAATGTTTTGGGCATCATTGTAGTTGCACAATCCCTAACAGACTCACCTTGTTTTTGTTTGAAGCTATAGATTTGAGCTGCCATATTATGTTTGATCCTCGTTTTGGAACATGCGGCTACAAATCCGTGAGCTAATGTATTTAAGTCCATGATGTTCTGATCTTAGCACTTGCTTAAATCTTGCTAAGTGGTCATATGGATCCCCAAATCCACTGCATTTTTTGACCCATTTTTGAAAATCAAGTGGTCTGATACGTCTGTTTGGTTCAACTCCAATTCTTCTAGTAGTTGGTCTTGTCTTGAGTCCTTCAAACCAATCTGTTGGAAATAGTGACTCATGTAGCCTTGGACTGGCTTTAGTGCCACTCAATTTTCTTATTGATGAGGTAGGTTTGGGTTTTTTAACATTGCTCCTAAAAGATCTCACGCAGAGTTCCTCTCTTGCAATAGTTTTTGGTCCTTGTCCCAATATCCAATCTCTTATGGAATATCCTTGGTATTTGGTATGTTCTACTTCTTCAGGACTCATCATAACAAAGTTATTGTTATAACAAGCCCTAAAAGGGTAAGTTTGGCATGATTTTGAAAATATAGATGATTTTCCTGGGTGTTAACTGCCCTGATTTGGCATGAGAAGTCTATAAAAGATCCTTGATGTTCCTATCCTCCCAACAATAGACTCTGATCCTAGTGAGGGTCGCTTTCAAAAATTTTGCTCCACCTCTCTCTTGGTATGCACTTCGTGGCAAAGCTTCAAGGACCCTAAGAGGAGGAAGGACTTGATGCATGAAAATCACAAAAAAATCTATGTATTTATTTTGTACATAGCTATGGTTTTGACACATTTGGATCTCAAAAATAAGGAGAGGAACAAACCCTATGAAAAAGAAAATTTCGTTGGATGCCAATTCTACCCGACGGTCACTACCTGATGGTCATTTAAGGCAAAGAGTAAAAGTCAATAGTGAAAGGAAAGAGAATCTTATGCATTATGGAGTTGGAGTCAACAAAATATTATCAAATTCAAGCCTAATTCACTTGTGGACACAAGGCTTGCACATGAAGTCAAGAGGGGACCACCTCGAAGACTTTTGGAAGGGAAAAGACAGACATATATTTTTGTGAGATTTTTCTCTACTTTTGCATTCCGAATTGGAATACGTTTTCAACAGCAAAGTTGTAGGTGTTGACTTGATCTTTTGGCCCCTTTTTTATATAATTTTTGCAGGTACGGTTTAGGAGATATGGTTGAAATGGTGGAGTCTATCTATCCACATAGGAAGAAGTCATGATTATCCAACTCCACACACATAAATTTTTATAGGCTTCTCTCCATTATTGCTTGATTTTCTCTATTTTCTCAAGATTCTCTCAAATATTATAAGGAAGCTCTTGGACTCAAGCTATGGAAGGTGGAAATAGGACAAAGTTCGCCATAATGAAGGCAATTAGGAGGAAATTGGTCAATAAGCAGGGCACACGGAGGAAATTGGTCAATAAGCAGCTCTTTCATTGGGGGAATGCCTCTAACTGAGTTTACTTTGTAATAACTTCTTTTGCTCATAATCTCTTCCCTAATCGCTCTCTTGGCCTATAAAAGGAGGCTTCCTCTTTTATAAACGGGACAGACACTACAAACACACATACACACACACACACACACAAACCCATATGCACACTATCCCATACCCACATACCCACACACCTACACATACACACCCTTGTGCTACATGCTAGTAGTATGAACCCTAATCACATAATCACAACACCATCACCATACACAAAATGAGCACCATATCTCCACGCATATGTAATGAAGGCAGATTCCAAGAAGAAGAATGGAGGCTACACTCATGATATTCCTCGTCATCAACTCCTATCCCTCCATTATGCTTCCTACAATATTGTCCCCTTCTCATCTTCTTTCCCTACGCTACCTATTGTTTTCATCTTTTGCAAGCAATCAACACACTCCATCTTGGTGCCATACTTTGTGTCGTTTGGGATACACTTCATTGTGAGTATGGTTTATGCTTGTCCTTTCCATTTTGCTTATGTTAAGGTACACATGCATCTTGAAGGCATGTGACTCTATGCAAGATGCGCATGGGCTTAAAATTCATTCTATTATTGTTAGTCATGGGCTATTGTTGTGCTTGGCATTGCCTCAAATCTATCATGATGCAATCACAAAAGCTACAGCTCCTTCCGCCATTGGATTTGCTTGTGTGTGGTCGATATGTATGCCAAGTGTGGTGCACATCATAAAGCACAGAAAGTGTTTGAGGAGATTCTTGTCTGGAACATCATGTTTTGGAGTGCATTGATTGTAGGATATGTACAATAGAAGCAGGGCCACAAATCTTACCAAGGGCAGTAAGATACATTTGCGATAGTGGGTTACTTGAAAATAACACATACTTAGCTAACACGTTAGTCAGTATGTATGTCAAGCCTGGTGTACTTGTCCGAGCACAACAAGTCCTTGATGAGCTGTTGTGCTTGGCACTACTTGATATGTATGCCAAATGTGGTGCACTTCAAAAGCAACTTGAGGAGCTTATTGTTTGAAATAGAGTCTCTTGGAATGCACCGATTGTGGGATACCCACAACAAGAGCAGGGAAAAAGAGCTCTAGACTGTTTTCAGCAGATGCAAAGTACTCGCCTTTGTCTAGATGAAATCACCTACGCGTGCATCTTGAAGGTATGCAGGGCCAGGTAGCTATGGGTTGTTTTCAGCAGATGCAAAGAAAGAATATGCAATCACCTACACATGAACCTTGAAGGCATCTGGCATCATGCAAGATGTTGGAATTGGCAAAAGAGTTTACGATGATATTGTTATTCAGGGGCTATTGACAGAAAACTTTGTGCTTGGCACTGCCTTGGTCGACATGCGAAAGGTGGTGTACTTCATAAAGCACAAAAACTGCTTTCTGTCTAGAATGTTGTCTATTGGAATGCACAGATCACGGTATATGCCCAACAGAGGCAGTGCCAAGAAGCTATGGACTGTTTTCAGAAGGTGTAAAAAGAGAGTAGTTATCCAAATGCAATCACGTACTCTTGTATTTTGAGGCATGTGGCATTAGGCAAGATGTTCATACGGGCAAAGGAACTCACATGATATTGTTAGCCAGGGGTTGTATATAAGAAACATCGTTACTTGGCACTACCGTGGTTGACATGTACGCCGTATGTGTTGTAATTCATAAAGCATTCTTTGTATGAGCACGAACACTTAGACACACACACACAATTCTCTCTATGCAGCACTAGTTTTGTTTTCAGAGGGTAGAGCAATATCCACTACATAAGCAAACATGGAGAGGAAGAGATGAGTCTTTCTTTTGTGAGCTCACTTAAAGACTGTGCTAAGAACAAGGATTTGTACCAAGGCAGCAGGATACATGCTGATATTTGTGATAGTGGGCTACCTGAAAAAAACACATACTTAGCCAACACGTTAGTTAGTATGTACGTCAAGCGTGGTGGAGTTGTCTAAGCGCACCAAGTCCTTGACGAACTTTGGGCTGTTTTCAGCAGATGGGAAGCAAGGTCCTTACTCCAGCTGCTATCACCTATGCGTGCATCTTGAAGGCATGTGGCTCTATGCAATACGCTATTGAATAGAGAAATTGTCCTTGGGACTACCTTTGTCGATATGAATGTCAAATGTAGTGCACTTCAGAGAGTACAAAGGCTACAGGAGCTTACTTTTCGGAATGGCGTGTAGTGATTGCAAGATACGCACAATAGGAGTAGGGCCAGAAAGCTCTAAGCTGATTTCAGCAAATGCAAGGTGAGGGCATCTATCGAGATGCAATCACCTACGCAAGCATGTTGAAGGCATGTGACTCTGTGCAAGATCCTGATATGGGCTTAAAAATTCATTTTGATATTGTTAGTCAGGGGCTGTTGTCTTTAAGAGTTCATTAATTTTGGGATACGTGCAATAGGAGCAAGCCAAAAAGCTTCATACTGTTTTCAACAGATGCAAAGCAAGGGTATCTCTCTAGATGCAATCACATACGAGTGCATCTTGAAGGCATGTGGCTCTACGCAAGATGCTGATATGAGCTTAAAAAATCATGTTGATATTGTTAGCCGGAGGCTGCTGAAAAAAGATGTGCTTGGCATTGCCTTGGTTGACATTTCTACTAAATGTGGTGCACTTTAGAGAGCACAAAAAGTGCTCAAGGAGCTTCCTATCTGGAGTACGGACTCTTGGAATGCATTGATTGCAGGATTTACCCCAGAGGGGTAGTGCACAAAGCTCTTGTCTGTTTTCAGCAGATGCGAAGTGAGGGTCTCTCGGCACTGCCTTGGTCAATATGTATGCTAAATGTGGTTCACTTTAAAAATTCACTCTAATATTGTTAGTGAAGGTGCCGCGAGAAGCGTGTGCGAGTGCAAGTGCAAGAGTAGAGAGAGAGAGAGAGAGAGAGAGAGAGAGAGAGAGAGAGAGCTGCTTTGGGTGGAGCGCACAGCAACGTTATCATTATTCTGTCGTATTAAAGAATAAGTGTATATAGGTTAAGTTAGTAGATGGGTTAGTAGTAAGTGGGATGTTCGGCCAGTTGGCCTGAATCCCAACAAACTCCCACTTGAAGGCCAATGCAGCCCAAGTGACTTGGTATGTACAATCATGAAGGAATATAGTGGCTTCAACCTATACCCATCAACTCACTGCAATGTGTAAACCGCTCCAAAGCTAATCCTTTCATCAAAGCATCTTCTGGGTTGTCGTCAGTGTGTACCTTGACCAAATCAATGAGCTTTTTGGCCAAGAAATCTCTCACGAGATGATACCTGACTTCAATGTGTTTTGATTTGGAGTGAAACACGGGATTCCTTGCCAATGCAAGAGCACTCTGACTATCACAATATATCAATGGAGTCTTATCAATGCAAAGATTTCTGACCAAGCGAGATAACCATACAACCTCTTTACTTGCATCCGACAATGCAACGTACTTTGCTTCCGTAGTGGAAGACGACGTACAATCTTGAAGACATGACCTCCAAGATACTGCTACTCCAGCAAATATGAAAACATAGCTAGATATTGATCTGCTATTGTCGACACAACCCGCATAGTTTGCATCCTCATAACCCACGATGGATGCATCATTGTTCCCGAAGCGTAAACACCTACGAACCATACCTTTGAGGTACCTAAGAATGTGCTTCATTGCTTCCCAGTGCTTGCTACCATGATTTACCATATATCGGCTCACCACTCCCACTGTAAAAGCAATGTTTGGTCTTGTGGCCACCAGAGCATACATGAGACTGCCCACTGCTCAAGAATATGGTACCTTAGCCATTTTTTCTCTCTTAGCATGAGATTTGGGTGCATCTTCCTTGCTGAGTTTCAAGAATGCCTGCATTGGGGTACTCAATGCTTTCCCCCCCTGCATATTGAAACGCTGCAAAACTTTCTCAATGTATGTTTCCTGAGATAACTCAAGAATACGACGTTTGCGATCTCTTTTGATTCGCATGCCAAGAAAGTGTGTAGCATCCCCAAATCTTTCATCGCAAAATTCTTGCTAAGTGTTTTCTTCAAGTTGGCAATCTCCGCAATGGATTTCCCAACTATAAGCATGTCATCAACATACAAAACTAGAATGATCATCGAGCCATCATCTAGCTTTCTTGTGTACAAGCAGTGATCCTCTTCGCTCATTTTATATCCTTGAACCTCATACATGCATCAAATTTATGATACCACTGCCTTGAACCTTGCTTTAAGCCATAAAGTGCCTTTTTGAGCTTACATACTAGCTCCTCACGAGATGCGTTCTCCTGAACAAACCCTTCAGGCTGCTGCATATAAACATCCTCATCGAGATCCCCATGAAGAAATTTTGTCTTCACATCCATTTGGACAAGTTCCATGTCCTCAATCGCTACAAGACCAAGTACGGTTCTAAGTGTTGTCATCTTGACCACAGGTGAGAAGATTTCATCAAAATCGACTCCCTTTTGCTGTTTGAACCCTTTGGCTACAAGTCTAGCCTTGTACTTTGGATTTGGATCATCTGAGGTAAATTTCTTCTTGTAAACCCATTTGCAAGGTAAATCTTTTGCATCATTTGGTAGTTCTACCAAGTCCCAAGTGTCATTAGCCACAGAATTGAGTTATACTCAGATTCCATAGCCTGTACCCACTTCACCACATCATCCGTCATCATGGCTTCTTGGTAGCATCTTGGCTCACAACAATCGGTCAACATGATGTAATCAAGACCTGGCTCAAAACGTGTAGGTGGACGAGAGACTCTAGTAGACCGTCTCACTTCTTGAGCATTGCTATCCGCTCCCTCTGGAGCATTGCTAGTGGAAGGTAAATCACTAGCCTGCTTAGTTGATTTCACTGTCTTTGAGGAAACATCCTCAAAAGTGACTCTCCAAACCTCTATTTCCTTGATAGGTTGTTTATGCATCTTTGACTCATTGAAGATCACATCTGAACTACGGATGGCTCGATGAAATTTCAGGTGCCAGAGACGATATCCCATCATTCCATTTGCACCATATTTAATGAAAATACATTTGTGTGACTTTGGCTCTAACATCGTCGAAGTTGTTTGGGCACGTGAGCATAAGTTTCACAACCAAAAACACGTAGATGGTCATAGTGGGGTTTACGTTTAGACCATAACTCTTCTAGAATCTCATAATTCAATGGCGTACTAGGTGAACAATTTATAATGTGCACTGCAGTCAAGACGGCTTCTGCCCAAAAGCCTTGTGTGAGATTTGCCATAGAAACCATGGTTGTGACTCTTTCCTGAATTGTACGATTCATGCGCTCAGCAACTCTATTCTGAGCTGGTGTGTATGGTGCAGTAAACTATCTTTTAATCCCCCTTTTAGAACAAAAATTGTCAAACTCCTTGGAGGCATACTCTCCACCGTTGTCAGTCCGCAACCTCTTGAGTTTCTTGCCTGACTGATTCTCAACAAGTGCCAAAAATTTCTGGAACACAGGAAGAACTTGATCCTTATGTTTCAAAGGATATGCCCACACCTTTTGAGTAGAGTCATCTATGAATATCACAAAATAGCTAGCCCCCCCTAGAGATTTGGTTGACATAGGACCACAAACATCACTATGTACTAAATCTAGATGTTCAGCTCGCTTTTGACCCAATGGTAAATGAACGGACCTAGTTTGTTTGCCATAGATATAGTGCTCACAAATAGGAAAGTCAACATAAAACAAGACAGGTAAGTAGACAAAACGAGTCAGAGTTCTCATTCCTTTTTGGCTAATATGACCTAGCCGACAATGCCACAACTCAGTAGACGGCAGCTTTTGGCTATAGATATGTAATCATGACCAACATCTGACACATGCATGGAATACAAGGTACCATGCTTTTGACCTCTGCGTACAACAAGATTACCTTTGTGTACTATCCACGAACCATTGCCAAATGTGGTGTTGTAGCCCAAATCATCAAGCTGGCCAACGCAAATCAAGCTTTTAGTCAACTTGGGCACATGTCTGACATTACATAAAGTAAAGTGCATGCCATTTCTTAGATGCAATTTGACATTTTTGACACCCTCAATGTCTAGTTCATAAGCATCACCAAGTCTCACTTTGCCACAAGAGTGAGAATAAGTAGATAACCACTCTCTATGTGGTGTCACATGGAAACTCGCACCAGAATATACTATCCAATTATGTGCATATTGCGCATCTTCTGTAACAAGAGCCTCAACAGGTAGATTTGATGTGAAGACCAATACGTCAGAGGTAAGTGGCATAACAACCACTGGAAGAGTCTCTACAATAGGAGCATTTGAAGACTCTAGCACATTGATCTCCTCTAACTTTTCTTTGCCCTTATCAAAGTTTGAAGTTTCATCGGATTGTTTATCCTTCTTGCTTTGCTGCAATTTCCTACAATCCTTCTTCACATCCCTTTTTTATGGCAGTGATGGCACTCGACATTACGCATAGAATCCCGAGACTTTTTGCGTGAGCCCCCACGTTCCTTGCTTTTGGCACGACTTTGAGTGTGACCCCTCTGTCTATTACTAGCAACATACGCATCACCATCCTTCTTGCCTTGCAGAGATTTCTTGCGAATCTTTTCGGTAAACAGACTCCCAAGGACGTCATTGTACACTAGACCGGTACCAGGTGCTGAGTTGCTAATCGTAGTACAGAACGTATCCCAAGACGAGGGTAAACTGCATAGCAAGAAGATACAGTTGATTTCCTCATCGAAGACCAAACCCTGAGTGGTCAACTGAGTGAAAATGATATTGAACTCATTAATGTGAGTAGAAATAGTGCCCTCTTCCTTTGTACGAAGTTCAAACAGCTTCTTCATCAAGAAAACCTTATTAGTGGAACTTTTGTTCTCGTAACTGGAACACAACTTATCCCATACATCTCTAGCAGTCCTTTCTCCAACTATAGTAAAATACACAGATTGCAAACGGAGGGTAGATTTGGCTTAGCATCAACTTTCTCTCACTCAACATCTGTATACTCGCCCTCTGGGCGCTCCATGATAGGATCCAGCTGGCCTTTTTGCATAAGAACATCTTGAATTTTCTCTTTCCATAAGGCAAAATTCGTCCCATCAAATTTTTGGGTTTTATAAATATGCTTTTCAGCACTAGATGACATGGCTGTAAGGTAAAGATAATATGGCGATAAACACTGGTAATTCTGGGAAAAATTTAGCAGAGTTTTCCCAAAAAATTTGACAGAATCTCAATACTGTCACAAGAGATCAGTAATGCATCAAAAGTAATTCTCTCAAAGCATAAGACAGGAGCATCAACCACTAACTGTGCATAAAAAGTCAAAAGCTGGCCCAAGACTGCCAACACGGTGTAACATGCACCTAGCCCTCTCTATACATGTCCTATGGTGAGGCCACAAAAAAGGGGTACTCTAGCAACCTGTATCACCGAAAGGATCTCAACATTCGAGAATCCCCCAGCTCAAGAAAACCTCACGCTATCGACCCTCACAAAAGGTTATGTAGACAAGAAACCAGCCCAGTCTAAAAAAGGGCCTCCGAACCGAGTCTCAAAAACAGTCGGGACTTCCAGAAACAAGCCAAATCAGCTCCACAAAGGTACATATGGCAGTTTCTGCAACTCAACGTACATCCACTATTAACGATACTACAAGGTGCAGTATACACGCTCAAACAGGCACCAAACAAAATGTGCAAGCAGTAAACAAATCCCTGCGGGGAGCAAAACCGCTCTCAAAAGAGCTCAAGCACTATCAAAAGTTCCAAAACAATGCATATGCGCATCAAGTACTCCCACTGAAATCTGTGTTGATGCAAAACACTGGAACCTATAAGAAACGTGGATGTCCTATATGTATGCAAGAATCTGTGATGAGATGGATGTTTTAAAAACTCGAGACAATGTCGATGCCCATAAACACCATCTCAATAACACATAATAGCCATAAAACGGCTATATACCATCCCAAAATAGTCTCTGAACCTGTAGCTGTAGCTGTAGTTGTAAAAGTGGAGTTGAAAAATACAACTCCTAAAGCGTATCTCGGATGAAGCTTTCGACTGCACGAACAACTTCAAAAGGGGGGTAAAACTGTTGGACACCTGTTGAAAACACTCTCAGGATGCTGAATTTGCCGATGCCGAAGTCGAAAACTTGTTTGCACTTTTGAAAGTGCGTGCACGTGCAGACTTGAAAACAGCAAGCACAAACCTTTCTTTGATACCAGTTGAAGGTGCCACGGGAAGCGTGTGCGAGTGCAGGTGCGAGAGCACAGAGAGAGAGAGAGAGAGAGAGAGAGAGAGAGAGAGAGAGAGAGAGAGAGAGAGAGAGAGAGAGAGAGAGAGAGAGAGAGAGAGAGAGAGACCTGCTTTGGGTGGAGCGTACATCAACATTATCCTATTGTAGCTCCTTATCCTGTTGTATTAAAGAATAAGTGTATATAGGTTAAGTTAGTAGATGGTTTAGTAGTAAGTGGGATGTCCGGCCAGTTGGCCTGAATCTCAGCAGTTAGTCTGGGGTTGTTTCCAAAAAATGTCATGCTTGGCAATGCCTTGGTCGATATGTATGCCGAATTTGGTGCACTTCAGAAAGCACAGAAAGTGCTTGAGGATCTTCCTGTCCAGAATGTCCTCTCTTGGAGCTCATTGATTGCGGGATATGCGCAACAGGAGCAGTCCAAAAATCTCTAGGCTGTTTTCAAAGGATGCAAATTGAGGGCCTTTCCTGATGCAATCACATGCACGTGCATCTTGAAGGCATGTGGCTCTACACAGATGTTGATATGGGCATAAAATTCATGTTGATACTCTTAGTCAGGGATTGTCAAAATAAGATGTGAGAGAGCTTACTATTTGGAGTGGCGTCTCTTGGAATGCACTGATTTGAAGGTTACTTGAAAAGAATGCATTCTTGGGGAACATGTTGGTCAGTATGTGCGGTGCACCTGCTATGGTGCAACAAGTCTTGTGCGTGATGTTTTCTGATTACAGGATATGCCCAACAGGGGTAGGGCCAGGAAACGAGTATTTCTTTTGTGAGATCACTTGAAGACTGTGCTGAGAAGAAGGATTTGTACCAAGGGAGTAAAATTCAGTCTGATATTTGCAATAGTGGATTACTTGAAAAGAGTACATACTTGGAGAACATGTTGGTCAGTATGTATGCCAAGTGCAGTGCACCTGTCATGGTGCAACAAGTCATTGACAAGATTCCTGTGCAGGATGTCGTCTCTGATTGTAGGATATGCCCAACAAGGGCAGGGCCAAGAAACGAGTATTTCTTTTGTGAGCTCACTTAAAGACTGTGCTGAGAAGAAGGATGTGTACCAAGGTAGTAGGGTTCATGATGATATTCGAGATAGTGGGTTGCTTGAAAAGAACGCATACTTGGGGAACATGTTTGTCAGTATGTATGCCAAGTGCCGTGCATCTGTCATGGCGCAACAAGTCCAGCTTCCTATGCGGGATGTTGTCTCTGATTGTCTATCTTCATATGCAACCAGGTGAATTTTGAAGGCATGTGGCTTTATGCAAGATGCTGATATGGGCATAAAAATTCACGCTGATATTGTTAGTCAAGGGTTGTTGAAAAAGATGTCGTACTTGGAAAATGTTGTGGTTGACATGTTTGATGAATGTGGTGCACTTCAAAGAGCACCAGAACTTCTCAAAAAGCTTTGTGTCCGCAGTGTGGACTCTTGGAACGCATTGATTTGCAGGATTTGGCCCACAAGGGCAGGGCTAGAAAGCTCTGGTCTATTTTCAGCAAATGCGAAGCGATGGCCTCTCTCTTAATTACAGGATTTTCTCTAAAAGGCGTTGGAAAACTCTAGGTTATTTTTAGCAAATGCGAAGCAAGGACTCTTGGAGAAAGATCTCATTCTTGGCCGTGTCTTGATTGATATGTATGCCAGATGGGGTGCCCCAAAGTTTGCAACTTTGTGTATGTGTGTGTGTGAGGCTATGAATGGACAGTAAGGAAGATTCAACAGTCCCTAAAACTAAGAATATCAGAAGTATTGCAGGTAATGGTAGGCATGATAGAAAAAGTGAATGCGACAGTCGACATGTTTGCAGAAGTCACAGACTGGATGACGATGGTAGAACTTATACTGGTGGCAAGGTGACGAAACAATGTAAGGAAGATCTAGAAGCTGATCCATCCAAGATTTTGTGTCAATTTACCCGACCAATACCAAAGATACACTTATATTCTGACTCTGATTTCCTCTAGGTGATCTCAAAAGTATTTAGATTACATCATGTACTAATTAAAGCAATTAATTTACATCATTTCCATTCTAAAGGTTGTAGATGAAGATGACAAGGGCTGAAGAATTTTTGTGATGCCCAACAAAGAGACACATAGACGATACACCACAGCATGGCAATGTGGAATGATACATGTCTTTATAAAACATCGGTAATGAGTTCTTCCTTGTACATTTGTAGTATTTTTACGATAAGAGAGCCCATCCAACATTGGACGAGAAGCATAAGTCCCCCTTCAGCACTTGAGGGGATAAAAGTGGCGGGGAAAGGGCACGTTCCCTAAGGTATTATTATAAATGTGGAGAAGGTGCCAACTCCACACCATACATACGTATGGTTTTTTTTTTTTTTTAATGGGCACAAGCATAACAAATACAAAATGCATCTCTCTCCATCTTTATCATAGTGTGTATATTTTCACCTCCATACATCTATTTAATGCAAAATCTCATTTGTGATGCGAGGTCATAGAGTTTTTGGCGAAAGCTTAGAGGAGAGATGCTACAAAGCCTCGATCAAGGCATACTAGCTCTAAAAATGACTATACTAGTGAGAGAAAGCACAAGAAAGCAAGTGTTGAATGAAAATAAGGCATGCAAGAAAGTGCACTCGTGGCAAAGGAACAGCCACAAGATGAATGCCACTTTATAAGTGAATGGAATTTTTTTCTAAGATCTCACAAGAATTTTAGAAAGCTCAAATAAGTTTTCAATCAACCCAAAATAGAAAAATACGGCTTACAATGGGTAGAAATGACATGCAAATTGTGTAGAAGGGCATGTGGATGGGCATAAGGGTGTAAAATATTCATTTGTCTCTTCAAAAATCCCAAAGAGGCTAAATCTTCACATTCATACTCCCAAACTTTGAACTCTTCCACCTCCTCTTAAAAATTCAAAGTTATTATTTTTAAGAAGGTAGGGATTAGTCTTCACTATATAACTCACTCATCCAAGGTTGGATTGCAAAACTTGTTTGATCAAAATTATCTCTTTTTAAGTTATTTGATAAAAATTAGCCGTTTTCAAGCTCTACACCTTTGTAGAAGAAGTCGAAAGCTAATTTGGGGAATATAGAGGTCATCTGATAGGATTATCAAAGACAATGAGAAATTTTTGAAGCCTTTATTAGTCTTCCATATACTACTCTGCTATGGAGATTCTTCTTATCAAGCTCATAACAAAAGCCTTATGGATTTCACTCATTTTGTCTACGATATACTTTTATTGATTTTCCTTGATGCTTTGAAGAAGAGGAGAATGACAAATGATTATCAAAGAATCCATTAAGTTGCTTGGGTTATGGAAAGCTTAGCGTCCATGGTCCTTTGTATACAAAAGCTACTTATTGCTATAAAGAGCTCCAAGAACATGAGTAATGAAAATCCTTTTGAGGGGTCAACTTTATGAAATCTGCCCCTCAATCTTGTAGCATCTCGTGTTAATAATCTTTTCTTTAATTTTGGTTATGAGAAGGCTATTATTATGTATGTGGAAATGATGTTTTGTTATTCACCCAAAAATCTAATCTATGCTAAGGTGAACTTATACCTAAGGCAAGCTAAAACTAATCAAGATTTCAGTGATACCACAAAATAAGTTTTTTCTCTCTTACACAAGGTAGAGAAGGGTCCTAGCATAAAGTTTTTGGGAGTAGTACACTCTTTTATTTAGCTTCTAATCTATTTTATTAAAGGAAAAAAACAAAGGTACTTAAAGATAACCATGGAGAATAATCCACCTAATGAGATTAATTGGCATAAAAACAATTTGAAGGAAGACAAAGCTTCAACACAAGGAACTCATGTGATAAGACATTTAGTCCAAAGGGTGGTTGAAGCACAATATAATCCCTCTTTATGCAAGGGTTGATGTTTGCACATGACATGGTTCTTACCACAAGGACTCCTCCTAAAGAACAAGGTTCTCCACAAGGGAGTGAGCATGTTGAGAGGCTTGTTGAATGAGAGAAACCGCCTTCTCAAGAATGACATTCTAATCGCTCTCCTAACTGCACCACAAAGAAGTGAAGATCTTCGTCAACAAGTGACAATTCTTCTTACAAGAGTGGGAGAAGTGAAAGAGGTCACTTCCATCAAAGGAGGAGAAAATATCCCTCGCCATCATTAAGTCCTCCTCCTTCCCACTCCCAAAAAGCTATCTCTCATGAAGCTATGTCAAGCGCAATGAAATGTCCTTCACGATGATGGGAAATGACATATCATGCATGGAAACAAGCAAAAAAAGTTCAAAAGTTCAAGGAGGCAAGAGCAACATCTTCCTTTCCTTTGATGGCACTCATGGTCATAAGGATGAGGCGCTCAACTTCATCGATGCCAGGCCTTTCGAGGAGAGACATTCACTAAGAAATCTAAGCTACACCATGTAGCTATGTACCTCCAAAAGTTTGCTCATCAATAGTGAGCCAGTATGCAAACCCAAGGGACCAATCCAAAGACTTGGAAGGAATATAGAATTGCTATTATGCAAGAATTCATGACAATCAAAATCAAAGACGATGTGCTTACAACTTGGCATTGTCTTAAGCTCAAAAAGGGGGAGGTGATTCAAAAGCATGTGGACAAGTTTTGGGATTTCCATCTCTCTCTGCCACAAATTTGAACAGGGCATGACCATGCTCGATTTGCATTATCAATAAGAAGAAATAATTAGCATTGATGAAGGTGATTCAAGAGCATGTGGACAAGTTTTGGAATTTCCATCTCCCTCTGCCACAATTTTGAACAGGGCATGACTGTTAGAAGCTGGACACACCCCACGGAAACTGAGTACTCGGAAGATTATCATTTTTTGTAATTATTCATTTATTGAGGAAACCCGATTTTTCACCTTGTAAATATTGGGGCTTAATAGAAGTTTCCAGATTGTATCCCAGTTTTGGTAGTTAGATTGAGTAGTTGGTTAATTTGGAACTTTAGGGTTTGAGAATTGTAAGGTATATATACCACTTTTTGACCTTAATGAAAAACCTTTTGTCATTTTGAAAAATATAATGTCTGTGAGTGAGCGTATTGTGTACGAGAGAGAGTGAGAGCTTCTTCTTGATGCTACGTGAGCATCGGTGGTCGGAATCGAGTGCAGAGAAGTGCAACGTGTTGCTCCCGACGAGAGCTACGCACCAATACTTACATTGCGCGCGTACTATCCGGTTTTGCGAGCTCCTTCTACGAGCTTCATCTGGTTATTTGGTGAGCATACGTTGTCCGATTTTGCATTGCAGCATATCCACGCGTTCACATTGAGTAGAGCTACACATTAGGCACTTTAGATTTTGGAAACAGAGACCTAAAAATTTCGGCCAGACATCCTATGTGATTTTGCACCGGGTGTTTTGGGTTGGAGTTTTAGTTCATAGACCTTAGGGAGAGCGACCTATTGGAGTGAGTAGGGTCTCCTTCAAGTTCTGTGGTGTTTCGAGATTGTTTGATGGGTGTTAGGCTCTAGAAAGCGTTGTAGGAAGTTTCCTCTTATGCACTCTTGAAGGCTGTGACTTAGACATTGGGTAGAGACCTCTGTAGGAATTAGCTAGGAGTCAGTCGAGTGTAGGTTGACACCTTGTACTTGCTTCTACGCGCCTATGGGTCGAGCTTCATCCTTAGCTGACAAATCTTGTTAGGTGAGTTCTCGTTGTGCTGACGTTCGTCGCGGAGTATCCGTCCAACATTGGCACCGCTGCCGGGGACGAAAACCTTAGGTAGGTGACCGAGACTAGTAGTCCTTGAGGATAGGGATTTTTGGCTTGCCAAGAGTCTCGTTTTGCATTTAGATAGGATCAGAGGGTGGAGGACTCTCTAGGTCTTAGAGGGAGTCTAGGGAGCGTGTGTCTGGCCTAGATCCTTCGACTTAGGTAGATTTAGGTAGACTAAGATAGTTTTAGGTATTAGTTGAGTTCTTGAATAGGAGTTGGAGTGGTAGAAGCGGTGAGAGGAGAGCTTGAGAGTCTGGAGAGGCCAGAAAGCAACCAAAACACCATTATCACCATTTCACATCATGAGTAGGAGTAGAGTAAGTAGGACATCATGATTCAGGATCTAGAGCACTTCATGCATATATACTTGCTCGGTAAATTCATCACAAGTTTGTAAAAGACGCAAAAAGACGCAAAAGTGTGTTTGAAAGCTGAAGTGAAGTCCAAAAGTTACTGCAAGAGTTTCTGATAGAGCTGCAAAGCATCAGGAGCATTTCTATCAGGAAAAAAATTAATTTCAAGCCAGGAGACATCCTACGCATTGTCTATAGGCTAATCTGGTGAGAATTTTGGGATTTTGAGTTGACCAGTGTGTTCAGAAGGTGGGGTTTACCCTATTTTCAACTAGAAAGTGAAAATTTGACCATATCTTGATAGGATAAGGCCAGATAGACTGAAACTGCCAGACATCCTACCCAAATTGTGCCAAAGCATTATTTTAAGACCAAAACCATATGATGGCTGCATGAGCATAACCTGCATGAAATATTGAGTGACTGAGAGGGGTTTCATCTCATTTGGGTGAGAAAATTTGGGTTCAAAGCGGACTTTAGCACTTTTGACTGAAAAAGGCAAGAACAGCTAAAATTGGGAACTTTTGAAATCCAAACCAAAATCCAAGCATACCACTGGGTTGCTGACATCAAGGGGAAGCTGTGGGTCAAGTCGGGGTCAAACAAGCCAAAAAGACATCCTCCTACACGTAGGATGTCTTCTGTGTGATTTTTCACTCCAAATCCAGATTTGAGCATACCAAAGTGATCAGCAACTCAACGGGAGCTTGGGTTTTGAATTTGAAGCCATTCTGATGAAAAAGACATCCTACGCGTAGGATGTCTAATGCAAGAAATTGAAGCCAGAGACTAACTGTGGGCATAGCAAGGTGTTCTATAGCCTGAGGCAAGCCTCCTAGTCAATTTTGGTCCAAATTGGAGTTAATTAGACTGATCAAGATCAGCACAACAGGCTGTCGGAACAGATTTCTGATCCATTGACCAGCTTATAGGTGTCCAAATCAAAAAGTAAAAATAGCTGTGGACTCATCACATCAAGGGGAATCCATAGTGCAAAACTCCAGGCAAAACAAAGTAGGAGACATCCTATGCGTAGTATGTCTATTGGGGCCTACGGAAGATAAAATTTGACTGAGCTTAGATAGTGAGATTCCATTTGGCTTAAGGGTTCCAGAACTTCTTTCAGAAGTGAATTTGGACCTTGTTTGTACATTTGACGGAGCAAAGACTGAATTCAGACTTTTTCACGTAAACTGACCAACATCCGAGGGAAGTACAATTCCAGATTAGCAGACCTAATCCAGAACATCAGCAATGTATAAAATACAGTAGTGGTTGAGATTAACTCTCCAGTTGTACCAATCATTACTAAGATAACCTCTATCAGATAAATGCTCTGATTCGATTGCCGAAATTAAACTCTTGTGTACAAGTATATTTGGCAACAAAGCAAGAAGTCGTGCGGAGACTGGTCCTTTGCCAAGTGAGTGGTTGGATTTGTGGTAAATGGCATTGATAAGTTTGATGAATTTAAGATCAGGAAGATAATTTTTTAGAGACCAAAAGGTGGCGGGTGACCAAGGTAGCTTAGTGTCCACCGAGGAGAGTGTAACTCAAGCAAGGCTAGATCCACTAGCACCGATTATTGAGGAAGGTAGTGATATTGATACTTCGTCAGACAAATCTTTCTTCATGATGGGTAGTCAACAGCCAGGAGGTTTCACCTATGACGGACCAATGCCAAGAGGAAGCACCTCCCTAAATCCTTTGATTGATTCCAAGCTCACTGTGATCTTCTTAGAGGGAACAAACTCAAGGGGAGCCCTAGTCTATTCTAACTATCGAGGACGCAAGTGCATTTGTATCGAAGAGAGGCCGGCACAGAGATTGGAGATAATTCGAGTCTATGATGATGGAGAGAGATTCCGAGACAAAAAGGGGAACCACTATCTGATAGTCAGTAACCCTGAAGATTACAACAGATATGGAGATAACGTGGCGAAAGGGGAAATGGTTTCAGAAGCTCAAGAACCACCACCAAACATTGATCGGCCTGGAGCTATTTTTATGTATGATAAGAAAACAACCAGGGTTCCAACTTATAATGAGAACGTGGGAATCTACAAGCATGAGAGTGAGGGTATAGTCGCTTACTTTTGCAGCAAAGAACCATACTTAAACGAATTGAGCAAAGACAAGGTTTTTTTACTTATTCTCTTATGAAACTTCTATGGGGAAGGATATAGTTTTTGTTGACAGGTACGGGCGAGAATACCAACGTATTCTACCAGAGGAGGTAGAAAAGGCAGCAATTCCAGGAGCATCAACATATGCCTCAGATGAAGTGCCAAGAGCCACCTACACCCCTAGCAAGTCGACGAATCTCTTTTCAGAAGATTATGACGCCACCTCACATTCTACCCGACCGCAGACGTTCAACAATCAAAACCAACCAGCAACTCAGCCATCATTGCAGGCATGGCTTCGAGAGAGTGCAACATTGGAACAAGACCGAAACCGAGATGGTTATCAAGCCGCACAAGGGCTAAGGGATTTGCAAGAACCACCACTCTATTCAAGGTATCAAGGAGAGAGTAAGCCAAAGACTCAAGGGTCAACAGAGCCTGGAAGACCGCCCATGGAACGAGTTTGAAGAGATGAACCATCTCTGGCAAGAACTGTTAGAAATTATGGCTTAGGATCACCATTGGGAGAGGAACCAGCCTACTACAGAAGACCTGAGGAGGTATATCGATTAGGACGTGGAGATCCAATGATGAGGTTTGTAGACCATCATAGAATTAGACATTCTCAAGTGCAAAAATAGGTAAACAAGAAAATACACAGGAAACAGAGACCCAAGAGATCATGTAGCAGTCTTTGTGCGTGTAATTAGAGCCAAAGAGGTGTTAGACTTCCCTACCCAATTTGCAGGGTTTGCACTAACCCTAGAGGATGACACTGCTACTTGGTTTGACTCTGTAGAGCGTAGAGACTTTGAGTCTATGGAGGAATTCTCACAAAGGGGGATAGCTCATAATACCGTCTCACAAATCCATAAATTCAAACAGAAAGATGGGGAATCTGTACGAAAGGCAGCCCTAAGACTAAAAAGATATGTTAAGTTCTATCATGTGGAAGAACTGCCAACTCAGTCCAGACTTATGCTTATATTCATCCAAGGACTAAGGAATGCGGATCTCCAGAAAGACTTACATATGAAGAGGAGCACGACGTTGAATGAGTTGACCAAGGAGGCTCTTTACCTTGTGGACAATTGTGCGGTCTACAAAGAGGGGGAGTTCAAGGATCTTGACGACGATTCATCTTCACAACAAAGTGGAAGCAAGTCTTCTAAGTCAGCACCAAAAGGAGAAGTAGATGTAAACCAAGAGCTGCTTGTAGATGAAGTGCTAAAAAAATTAACTTCTACGCCAAACCCTAGGCTAAACAGCCCAAGTGGTGTGCTATTGAACAAAAATGGACAAACCATGGAACAGAGGAATGTTATTATAACAAGGGATATGTGAGAGAGAGACCTTATGCTCCCCAAGCTCAGGTAGCGTCTCCTCAAGTTCCACCCATGCCTAGGTATCAAGCAGGCAACCTACCAGGACCTGTAGATGTAGAAAGACCACAGCCGGTGTTGGGGCAACAACCACCCCTACCAGGATTACGACCAGTCGGTATGAGATACACACCAACTATAATTGAATCAGAGGAAAAGGCTTTGGTACCTATGCATGCATATTATGAAGATCCCAACGGATATGCGACAAACTCTGCATATTATCCACCGGAAGAACCCTCGACACCAGAACCATGGAGCATGATAGGAAGTACAGGACCACCAACAACTGCACAGGCAGCAGGAGAAGGAAGATATAGATTAGATGAACGAACATTGTTGTTCATAGCCAATGGAGGCATGGGCAGACAGAGACATGCATACCAACAAAGGGGAGCTCAAGGAGCACCTCAACAACCCACGGGACCGTGCTACAAGTGTGGTGGAGACCATTGGCTAAGAGACTATCCTCATGATGAAATCATTAGAGTCAACGCATATTGCACCGAGTGTGGAGTTACTCATCTGATTCCCAATTGCCCTAAAAACCCGAGCAAAGGAGCAAAAACCACTTTGAATATGCTGGAAGCAGTGCCTTCCAGTGGAGGGTCAGAAAATGAAACAATCATACCTATTCAAGCGGTGGCACGAGCCCAACCCCAAAGAATGACGAACAAACCCATAATGGAAGAGCCAAAAACCGATGCCCAAAGTTTAGAAACGAAAAATCAGAGAAGCACTTGGAAAGCTAGAAAGGCGCGTATGAAAGCCAGGAAAGAACGAGAGCAAACAGCTCTATCCGAGGAGTTAAAACATACAAAGGATAGATTAAAGCGGTTAGAGGATCTAGTTAGCTTAAGTTCACACACCACGACAACCATAGCACCCAAGGAAATAGCAGAGCCCAAAAGTGCAGGATCAGGAGGATCTGTACTGGGCAGACAAGGTAAATGAGCAGTTGGATGCGCTTCTAAAAGCTTATGAAGCCAGACTCAAAAAGAACCAAACCCAAGAGCAAAGATGGATGGCTTATCCATATGCTGAAATAGAAAAACATAGGTTGGAAATGTGTAGAAGGATGATTGAAACAGCTCAATCTTTGATAGAAAACCCGCTTGGTAAACCTGCAAATTGGCATGAAGTACCAGCACCAACCCCTATCAAACCAACTTTAGAGGGACAAGTAGAGACGAAGGAAAGAATTGCGAATGCTTATGAGTCCGGGGGAGAACCTATCATAATGCCAAATACAACAGATGAGGCAAGTGACGGGTTCCAACATAAAACATTGACAGAAATGGGTAAGGACTGTAACGGTCTAGACGATCTGTGGAAGCAAATCCGTGAGGCCAACGAGGCTAACAGGATGAGTAACCACATGAATAGCACGAAAAAAGAGAAGAATGTGATCTTACCTCCTATTGAAGAATTTGAGGCAAGGTCACAAATGAACTTTGAGATACATTCACAAGGGGGAGACCAGGGATCAATTAGTTCGGGGCACAGCCAACCAGACTCGCTGAAAACTTTACCCTCTTACCTAAGAGAGTATGAAGCCAAGTCTGAAGTGAGAGCAATCCCATCTCAAAGACTTTCTTCTAACAAAGTGATGGATTCACAAGGATTGATTGAGTTATGTCCACCCCGGTGGCATGCACAATCACATTAGCCGAACTCCTAAGGTTACAACCAAACATGTGGACCACAGTAGGTAAATGCCTAGAAAAATTTGGAGTGAAAGACCCCACCTTGAGGCCACAGGAAGGGATCAAAGAGTTGGACAGGCCTCTACTAAACACTAGGCCAGTACCATTAAACAAGGTTGGAGAGTATTGCGAGGGAGAAGATGGAAACAACACGCTACCAATAGAATTCCAAGGAGTAGTTTCCAAAGCTATTCTTGACAGTGGAGCGGGAGTTGCTATCGCCACCAAGGAAATCTGAAAAAAATAGGGAAAACCAGCTTTAAGAGCTACCAGAATGAAATTGCAATTGGCAGATGGATTCATAGAGAAGCCTCTAGGACTCTTAGAAAAAGTGATTGTCACTTCGTGTGGAATCGAGTATGAGCATACATTTGCAATAGTCGATTTCCACAAAAAAAACAATTATGACATCATCTTGGGAAGACCATTCATGCGACAATTGAAGATGGTCCAAGATTGGGGTTACGACCACATATAGCTCAGACATGACGAGACAACAACTAAAATACACCTGAAAGACCATAGTTACAAAGATGTGAACCAAACACCTGTGGAAGAGTTTGATTCAGGTACAGTAGCAGGATCGCAACTCCCAGGATGGTTAGGGCAACAAAAAGAGCTATGGATGTGCGGAGCTTCACATTCTGGAAGCTTAAGAAGGGAGGAATGCGTCTTAGAAAGAGCGATTGAGGACAAGGAGTATATTCCGGAACCTTTCCCTGAAGATGCCTTGGAACCTCTAGAATGGGAACACATACTAACAACTTTTCCCTGAAGATGTCTTGGAACCTCTAGAATGGGAACACATACTAGCAACATTGGATGTCTGTACCATTACAGATAGTCCAACAATAAAATTTTGCGATAAGGATGGCTATGATGTGCTACCCTACTACATGGTAAGCATTATACCAGGAGGAGATGAGACGATAGAACCACAAGAAGGAGAAGAGTTTTATAACTCATCTGGACATCTGGAAGTAAATAACGATGCAGATAATGAGTGTTCAGACAACTCAAGTCAGCATGGGGAGAAAACAGAGAACATCAAGTTCTATGATTTTGCTAATTAGCACCATAGACGCCAATAACGCTATAGGAGAAAACGAGCAGGAACTAAAGCAAGAGAGAGCCTGATGCCTAGGATAAAAGGTAAAACTCACTATCTGATGCTTGTAAAAGCAGAGGATTGTGTAAAAGATCAAATATCAGGGAGATTCTCAAAAGTTTGAAGGGAAGGAATGCGAGAGGAAATAAGACAAGTACGAAAATCTAAAACAGAAACAAAATCATAAAAATCTCAAAAATTAAACAAAGAAACAACAAAAGGCCAAGAGCGGACCAAACTGGAGCGTAAACAGAAATACCAAGAACTAAAACGATCTTTACGTGAGATATGGACTACTAAAGAAGATAGTGATGGTAAAGGGGAGTCAGAAAAGGGAAACATGAATGTACCATCACACTATCAGAAATTTACCATCCAGGACAGAAAAATCATCATGACACCACCAGTCAAGGAAAGAACTAACCAAGAATCTTACGATAGGCCTGAAAATGCAAAAAGGATAAACCTCGCGGAACCGGGTAAAAAGCCTCAACCGGTCTATATAGCAAACGATTTAGAGCCTGAAGAAGAAGAACGGCTAAAACGACTTCTCAACAAATTTAAAGATGTGTTTGCATGGTCCTATAAAGACCTCAAAGGAGTTGATCCATCGATATGCCAACATAGAATTCCTTTGAAATCGGATGCAAAACCTAGCAAACAACGTCCTTATACATATAATGACACATTTGCTAAACAAATCAAAGAGGAGATTGTAAGGTCTCTGACCCCGATCAAAAAGAGCACCCTTGTACCATGAACTGAATATAATGGAATAAGTTACTATTTTTAGCAGTTTTCCAAATTCTGTCAGTGCCATGATGTTTAGAATGTTTTAAAGCTTTGAAATGTGAATTAAAATAATTTTTGTAAAAAAAATTCCAAAAATAGCAAGTTTTTGGTCACCCGACCCGTCCAGTTTTGATCGTCTCGAAAAACTGCACCCGTACCCTGAATTTAAAAAAAATGCATTTTCGAACCCCGGGGGCTGCTAAATATGGCAGGTACTCGGGCCAGTACGCCTTAGTTAGAGCTTGCTATAGCAATTTTCGGCATCAAAATCCGACTCGTATGACCCATTTTGACCTAGAATCAAATTTTCTCAAAATTGCCCGGGGAGGTACCGGGGGCCCGAGACTGTGTGGGAATAGGTTCCAGCCCACTCCGGATCAGCTTTAGCAGCTAGGGGGCGCCCTCTTGTTTTGTGGGAGTCCTGGGAGAGTTTCCAAGCCAGCAGCTCAGTCTTAGAACCAGTTAACCAAGCCAACTTGACACTTGGTGGGCAGGGAACTGGACTTGCCATGCTTAACTGGAGAAGCTCCTAAATGCATTTAGCAACCCAGATCGATTTTCAGCTTGAGGAGACCTATTTAAAGACCTGCACACACACACACACACACACACACACACACACACACACACACACACACACACACACACACACATATGCTCACACACACACACAGTGCACACACTCATACACCTACACACACTCTGGGAAGGTGCTGTCGGAACACACACCTTTTGAAGGAGAAGCAAGGAGGGAGGTGCTGTCGAATTCTCGCCTCAAGAAGCTCGATTAGATCAGAGAATCGAGAGGATTATTAGCCCTCAATCACGGTAACCACGATTTAATTAATGCTTTCTGCAAATCCTTTTTCATTACCATCTAAATTTCTCATCTATTATGCTTATTCCTAGTCGTAATTCTCTATGATTACTCTCTAAATTCTCCTTATCCATATTCTATTATATAATCATCATTCCATAGCTGAATTATCAGCCATTCATCACTCTCGATTAATGATTAGAACATAATTATCAGAATTTTCTCTCTCTAGGTAGCATAGTAATTAATCGGTAAGCTAGTAATTGTGTAGATTGGAGAGAATCACTCATTAACAATGAAGCTTAATTAAATTCATTCTCTTATGAATTAAGATGTAATTAAGGAGGAATTAATATGTCATTAAGACTCTAAGAATTGGTTTTCCTCACACATATGCCTAAGGTAAATCTGCATCGTCTATTTGCCAGGAAATAGTTTAATCATACTTAATTCAATTCTATAGTAATTCCAATAGTGAAATCCTAATTATTCTTAATCATGTAAGCCGAATAATTATCTTAGAGCCGGTTCCCATAGGATTATGTGCCATCCTTAATGATTGTTTTATGAAAGAAATCTAGATCTCTCATATAGGAGAAATTAATTGATGTCACTAATCTACCCATTGGACTGTTATGATGCTTGCGAACCTTAGCTCTTTCTTCAAGCTAATCATTTAAAGTAGTGAGAAATGGCCCCGGTTAAGAGGACGCGCTTCGGTGGTGCCCACGATCGCGAGGCAGGAACGAGTAATGTCAACGGAAAGGGGAAAGCTCCTATGGAGGAACAAATACCGGCCATCTCACGGGCCATCGATGAGGAAGTGGAAGAGGTAGATTATATTTTTATTCAAGTTGTTTAAATTAACATTGCATACGCTAGTTAGGAATGCTCATACCCCCAAACATGTTGGAGAAATCCGACGGAAACCTCGGCATTGAAATCATTGTACATTAAGTTCTAAAGTAGGAAGGTAATGTTGATGGGTATGCTGTTTGCAATAGGAAAGAATGTCTGCTAGGGAAAATTTAGCTCGACATGTTCATTTTATTTCCAATGTTGAATCAGTCCTGACCCCCCTACTAATCACAGCGGGCAGAGTTCCTCGTTAAGGACTCTTGAATCCACGACTTGCTTTCTATGCGGTGGATACACACGACTTGCTTTCTATGCGGTGGGAACCCACGTCTTGCTTTCTATGCGGTGGGAGTGTCCATGACGTGCTTTCTATGTGGTGGACATACCTAGTTGTATGGGCAGCTATGCGACAACGGGAGGAGTGAACTCTCGCTGGAGGGGGGATGTTGTACCTCCAGAACATTGGAACTTTTATGAATAAGTTTGAGTAGAATTTTTACTACAATTCCGTCTTGGTGTTGTTTGCAATACTGGTTGAAGGGCTGTATTAACGAACAATGTGATTCGGAATTAAACAAGGAATCTTTATGTTGAACAACCTTTGTGGTAGTAATTAGGTCACACAAAGAAGTGTGAGTGTGGGGGTGGAAAGTGGGGGCTTGGCTCAGGTTGCCAATGCCTACGAGATGGGTGGTCCTGATTGGTCGGGAACTCTCTGTCCCCATAGTGCTTACTTCGATATTAGTAATACTCATTGCCCCTAGAGAGGTGAAATCTCGAGAGTACGTGCCTCTGAAACATGGGGAAAAAGGCACTCGAGGTTTCTCTCCTCTTGGAAGGTGGGTCTTAGGATCGCTACATAGGTTAAATCACGCTTCCCCTGCGAGGTGGAGCTAGATCTCCTTGCTAGTAGGCTCGAACTCAATTCACTTTGTGATGAGAGATCGTCCGCTAGATGAACCCAGATCACTTTGTTTGCTTCCGCTATAGATCTAGTGGCCACCAGGTTTACCATCAGATGCGTTGGTGTGACGACGGGGTGGGGACCTCACAGAGATTGACAAGCTGATGGAAGCTGAATTCATCTATGAAATTGAACATACAGATATGGTGTCACCCATTGTGGTAGTTCCCAAAAAGAACGGATAACTATGAGTGTGTGTAAACCTCAAAAAGGTAAATGCAGCCACCATAAGGGATAATTATCCCTTGCCAATCACAGAACATGTACTTGAGCGGGTGGCTGGAAAACGGGCTTATTCCTTTCTAGACGGGTTTTCAGGATACAACCAACTGGCAATTGCAAGGGAGGATCAACACAAAACAGCGTTTGCCACAGAATGGGGAATTTATGCGTATCGAGTTATGCCGTTTGGCTTAATGCCCCAGCTACCTTCCAAAGGTTAATGACGCACGCGTTCAAAGAATACCTGAGAATATTCTTAGAAATATGCATGGATGATCTTTGTGTACACTATCTACTACGAGAGGAACATATTGACCATTTGCAAAAGGTCTTTGAAAAATGCAGGACATATCGAATCTGTCATAACCCGGAAAAGTGTATCTTTATGGTTAAGCAAGGCCGCATCTTAGGACACATTGTCTCAAGAAATGGCATAACCACTAACCTAGACAAAGTCAAAGTCATAGTAGACCTACCCAGGCCCACTAATGCCAAACAAGTGCAATCCTTCATGGGACACTGCGGATATTATCGAAGATTCATATACATGTATGCGGTCATCGTACAACCTCTGTATTGTTTGCTAGTCAATTTCGATTGGACCGAGGAGTGTGAAACTTCATTCCAAAAGCTGAAGGAAAACCTTATATCAACACCTGTACTTAAAGCACCGGATTGGGAAAAGATATTCCATGTTCACATTGATGCTTCTGCATATGCAATCGGGAGTATTTTGGCTCAACCTGGAGACGAAACAATGGATTTTCCAGTCTGTTATGCAAGCCGACAGTTAAACAGTGCGGAAAAGAACTACACAACCACCAAACGAGAAGGGTTAGGAATGATTTATGCTGTGAAGAAATTTCGGCATTATTTGCTCGCAAACAAATTTGTGTTCTTTACAGATCATCAAGCTCTTTTGTATCTGGTAAATAAACCATGCAATATAGGGAGAATTGTACGCTAGTTTATTATATTGCTAGAATTTGATTTCACAGTGGTGGTCAAAAAGGGTAAAACCCATCTACGAGCGGACCATCTTTCAAGGATACACAATGGGGAAGCTCCTGAAGGAGTAGATGTTGACATATCAGATGCTTATATTTTCAATATTGAATGATACCCAAATGGTCTCAGGAAATTGTTAGCATCCTTTCCTATGGAAGTAGGTTTGATAATACGAAATACAGATCCAAACAACAAACAATTCGACAAACAAAATACTTTCAGTTGATAGCAGGACGGCTGTATCATCTAGGATCAAACCAAACCCTACGATTATGTATAAATCCGGAAGAATGCGAGTGTTACCTTGAAGAAGCACATGTCCAGGATTGTGCATTTCATTGTTCAACAATGAAAACACACCAGAGACTGAAACAGTTAGGGGTTTATTGGCCAACTATGTATGCGGACACACATTCTTATGTTACCAATTGTACTATATGTAGTGCCAAACGACCAGTGGATCACGCGACATTGTTTCAGGTAAACATTGCACCTACATGGATTCAATATATCATTGATTTCTTAACCACCAGGATGTTTCCTGAGAACATAACAAGAGCACGGAAAAAATCTATAGAGCTGGAAGCTCACGACTTTCAGTTAATTGGGAACCAACTCTATAAGCGAGGAAAGGACAATCAACTTAGAATCTGTGCAAGTGAAAACGAATACCTGCTGATTCTAGAACATGCACACAGCAGAATAAGTGGAGGCCATTTTTCGGACAATAAGACAGCAAAAATTGTCTTAACCGCCGCAGGAATATGGTGGCCTACATTGCATATGGATGCTGACGAGTTTGTAAAGCGCTGTGACACTTGTCAACGAACAAAGGTGCCAATAAAGAGAGATGAGATGCCACTACCACCAATGATGGGAGCAAGGGCATTTGCAAAATGGGGAATTGATTTTGTGGGACCTATTTCACCTCCTGCATATCGCACCCATACCCAATATATCATTGTGGCTACGGACTATCTCACAAAATGGGAGGAAGCCAAGGCAACGCAAAAAGCAGATGCACGGACCACTGCACAATTTTTGTATGAGAATTTTTTTGTACGATACGGTTTACCAATAGATATTGTCAGTGATCGTGGGACACATTTTCTTAATGAAGTCACTGAATATCTGCTAGAGGAATTCATGGTCATACATAGGAAATCTGCTCCATACCATCCACAGGAAAATGGACAAGCTGAGGCCACAAATAAAACACTATGCACGGTTCTCACTAAAATGTTGTCAGAGTCAAGAACAGATTGGGATCAGCAACTTCACTCAACACTGTGGGCGTACAAGGTAGCTTACAAAACATCGATAGAAGCAAAACCGTACAATATGGTGTTTGGCCTAAATGTTATACTACCCATAGAGTTTTTAATTCCAACTCTACGAGTAGCGAAACACTTAGAATGGATAGGGCATGAGCTCTCTTCAAGAATAGATGATCTTAAAAAGCTAGATGAACTCTGCTTGAGAGCTGTAGCTTCAATCTATGCTAAAAAGAGAAGACAAAAAGAGTTTTTTGACAAGCATGTGCCCACTAAAGAATTCAAAACAGGTGATTATGTACTTGTTTATACTTTGAAGCAACATGCCAAGAAACTTAAAAAGCGAGGGATGGGACCCTTTGTGATTAGTGATCTATCACAAAGCGGAGCTGTCAAGCTTGCTACATTAGCAGGTGGAGAAATGCCCAATTGGATTAGTGGATGTCGATTGAAGAAATATCATTTACCACTCACACAGGAGATGCTTCAACAAATCCATCAAGGAAAACAACGAATGAAGGAGAAACAGAGAGTACGAGAAGAAGCTCAAGCGAAAGCCAAAGAACGCATTGCGAAACGAAGACTTCTATGACAACAACAACAAGGTGAAGCACCATTGTGAATCAATGCCATTCGACTAACAAAGTTGGATGAAGACACAGTGGAGCCCATAATTGTAGTCAAAGTAGGGAGCAATAAATTTGAAATCGACGGCATTGCTTGATTCTGGAGCTCAAGAAAATTTGATCTCTTACGGATTATACCAACAGCTCAAGTCCAAAGGTCAACTTCATCCTACTCCTCAAATGCTAGAAAGTAGTACATCACACTCGTTGAAAACATTGGGCTGGACTATATTGCATGTACAAGTACATCAATATATTTACCCACACAAATTTTATGTAGTCGAGGATGAATGCACACAACACCCAATGTTGTTGGGACAACCTTGGCAAAAAGAGTACAATGTCCAGATAGATTGGAACGTGAATGCAGTCAAAATTCAGCATGCACAAGAACAACAGGTAATAGCCTTTGCTCAGCAATACCGGACTAATCAGTTGCCAGCAATGCAATCACAGGAAAAAGAGCCAAAAGCACGAGTGTCACTAAAGAACAACATGATACCAAAGGTTAACAAACAGATAAAAGCCAACCATGCTAACTACATACATATGAAGTCATCGATTGCAATGCAAAGATCTAGGTTACCTAAACAAGGGAAACAAGTATGGATGCGGAAGGATAGAAATGCCATGGCAAACCAAAAACAATGCAACGAAAGAATTCAACCGAAGCAGATAGTTCAACCAAAAACCAAGGACATAAAACAGATATGGATCCCAAAGAAAAGGCTCAGTAATAACCCAAATGTTACTCACATTTGGATACCAAAACAAAAGCAAAAGGAACTCCCTTCAATACAAGAAACAACAGAAGGCAGACAGCTGCAGTTGAAAAAGGACAACCGACTTATGTGGATACCAATCCGCAACAACACAGTGGCAACAAAGGAAGTAGCAAAACACCTACACAAACCGGCAAAAACAAGCTACATGGAAAGCAAAATAAATACGGTCCACGGCCATTCCGGCCAAGCCAATCCTCTCCACAGAAACAACTACGGCTATATCAATAGTAGCAGCAAAGCAAGGGGCTTTTGAGAACAAGACGATCAAACAAAGAGCGGTGGAGTTACAACTCTTGCTGGCAAAGAAACTCTGCCAAACAAATCAACCAAAAATAGGAAACCTTGACGGCGAATGCCAATAAGCATCTTGCTTATACCCTTCTCTTACACATCATTAATTTTTTCATGCATTGACCGAGTATGCATTGTATAGGGCCATAGTAAACGGCCAAGCATTAGCACAATTGTTTCAACCCATGCACGGCACATACCCCATGGCGATAACTTGTCATCCGAGAGGACTCCGGCTAGGAGGGGGGGAGGCATTCTCAAATGCAGACTCAATGGCAGAAAAAGCAAAAAAGGGCATGATTTTTGACTATTTTAAGGGTTGTTGTTTGATTGCAAAACTTTTTGGACTAACCCAAGTACATATGCCCTTATACAGCATGTATCTATAAGTATATGGGGCCAAACGCCAAATCAAGCCCCTAGGTGTGTGTATATAAGTAGAAATAGCCAGTTTTCGGGCAAAATATTGGTAAAACAGAGAATAAAAATTGCAGGTGAGTGTATATAATGTTTGGCGGTGATGTTTGTGATTTATTATGATTTTTGGGGATTTTCTGGGTTTGATTTGCTATTTTCCTTTTAGTTTTGCTAATTTTCGGCAGAAAAACTTCAAAAATACAAAAAGCAGGTGAAAAACGGTCGTAATGATAAACAAAAAATATGGGGATGATCAGTGACTATAGGACAACCTATGGTACAGTGGGGGTGCAATTATGAGACTAGAGTGGAAAGCGTGTTTTAGCCAGGTTTTGACCGAAATGCCAATTTTTTGGTAAACAGAGCAAATGGAGTCCAAATCAAGAAATTGTTGAGCCTAAACCGCATCTCGCAAGAAGTTGGGAGCACGTGTCAAATTTCATGAAAAATGGTTCGGGGACCTCCATTATAAGAAATTTTCACCTCATTTTTAGCTCATTTTCACTGATTGACATTTGAGAGATAGCTTCTGCCACCTAGAGTGAGCGGAACTTTCAGCAGCTTCTACGACGCGCATGACTACCCGAAGGGCTTCAGACATGAGAGGTAGGCTCACCACCTTGAGCTTTTCGCGCATGTTTGTCGTTTTGTTGCGAAAACTAGCGTAGGGTTCACACACAAAGCGGGCGGTAGAGACCTACAAGTAGAAGCGGCCACCTAACGGCTAACCCAAAAGCAACGAGACTTCCTCGGCAGCTTACCCTAGCATAGGAGACTAGTCTTGGATGTCCAAAGGCAGTAGAAAACCATCGGAAAAAACCCTAATTCCTAAAATCCCGCAAGAGGCCACCAAATGGAAAATCGGCGAAAAGGCGCCCAAATGCTACCAAAATTCATGAGTAGGAGCATCTCGACATGCTCAACAAGTCTATGTGGCCCACATGACCAAAAAGTGACCTGAAGCGGCACTAAACTTCAGAAACGGCATCAGACACACAAAGCGTCAAATAGCTCTCGCAGCCAAAACGCATGTCCGTTTGCCACCAAACTTCACGAGCGACTTTCCTATACCATCAACAACCAAGTCCTATGGTGGTAGACCACCACAAATCATCGAAGATATGTAAACACAATCACGGGTGCTTCTAGAGCGACAAATTGCCAAAAGGAGCTCCGGTGAAGCCAAAGTCGACAAAAACCATACAGCAAGGATCCCCAAGGGATCGGGAAGCTATGAAGACCAATATCAAGAAATTTCATCATCGAAAAGTACTTAAAAAGTCAGAAAACGGCTCGAAGGCTTTGAAGTCCACACAGGGAGTTACTTTCTATCCATTTGACTTTTTTGTTGAAATTAGGCTTAAAAGGGACTCAAGGGGACTAAGGGCAGGCACTAGTGGCACATTCCATGAAAAAAATCACCAGGAGACATCCTACGCGTAGGATGTCTCAAGGGAATTTTTGGGCACAAATCCCAACTTTTTTCATCATACACATTTTCTGAATAGCCTTTACATGCTAGCCACCAAGCTTCATCCCATTTGGACCAACATTAACCTCATATACATGAAAAAACGCAAAGTTAGGGCATAGAGGCAATAATGGGCCATAGACCTACCAAATCTTGTTCAAATCACATGAAACTTGCACAACACAATCACAAGCACATAACCAATCCATCTGTGTACTCACCTACAAAATTTGGTGAAGTAGACATCCTACGCGTAGGATGTCTATTTGACATTTTTGGCCTGCAAAGGATGTTTGTCCATTCCAGATCCAATCACATCATCTTCAAGAGCTCATATACCAATTTTGAAGCCATTCTAATCATTTTTTACCCCAACACCTTCAAGATACACTTTTGGAGTCCAAAAACACTACACAGGCTCTTACAAGCATCAATTCTTGTTCAAATCAAAATCCAAGAGCATGGCCATGTTCCATAGGCCAAGGACTACCCACAGAACAAATCCCATGCCATTTTGATGAAATAGACATCCTACGTGTAGGATGTCTCCAGCATAATTTAGACCTTCTGTGCAAAGAGTGACATCATGGGAGCCAATACCATGGTGCAATGAGCCCATATATCAATTTTCAACCCATTTGGACATCACTTGCTACCTGTTATGGAATTTCTACCCAATTTGTGACCTAAAGCCTGAATTAGCCCAAAAAAATCCACTTTTTGATGCCCAAATCCATATCCAAGCACATAGCCATGTTCCATAGGCCAAGAACTACCAGCATGTCAAGTATCACCCAATTCTGATGAAAAAGACATCCTACGCGTAGGATGTCTAAATGGAAATTTTTGGCCAGAATTACACTGTGAGCACATGCACAAGAGTTTCTTTTAAGCTTTATTTTCAATTTTCAAGTCATTTGGATAGTTAAACTCAGTTTCTTAGCTAAGATGGAAAAAACGTTAACTTCGGACTACTGAGTGCAACAGGATCTATGGTAGCCGCGAAGTCACCGGCAAAGAAGAAAAGAATGACCATTAAGGATTACCTAGAAGAAGTGGAGCCCTTCATCATACCAGAAGAAACACTAAAGCCCACCAGCACATGGATCCAAGAAGATCTGCTAGAGTCCAACGACCTAAAGATCTACCAAGGAGTGTTCAAAGACACTGAAGGGAATGTGATCGAGCTACCAATGCTACTGTGGGAACTCAATGAGTTCGTAAGAAAACAAGATGGCCGGGTACTTGGAGAAGATTGATCTCCACAACTATTTTGAAGCTGTACTACCTGCCGGAATTGACATAAAGAGAGTGTGGGAGTTTGTGACGACCATCAAAGAGAATGGCGTGGCCAAAGTTACAGATCTGCAAGGCAGGCCAGAGAAAGAAATAGTCATCACCGAGAAAGTTGTAGCAGATGCACTAGACCTCTCCAACAAGGGGGATAGTGTAACTAAAAGAAGGGATGATGTCAAGGTGTACATCGAGAAGAAAAGTAACTACACTTTTGAAGATATTTCCAACCCAAAAGTGGCAATCATGAGTCAGTTGTACAACCAATACTTCCATATGCGTACGAAGGCCACAAAAGTACAGAATGCCGCCAGGAGCAATTGCAACGACATTCACTTGGGCAATGATGAAGAGCACTCCAAAGCTAATCAATTATGCAGCATATATACATGACAACCTAGTGAAGATGGGTAACAAGAAGCCCACATATATTGTGCCAGGAGAACTAATTAGTAAGGTGATTTATGGGGCATTGCACGCAAAAGGAAGATGGCCTGACCCCCCATCATAGAACGACTGGCTGAGGCTCAAAGAAGATAAGGAGGAGGAACAGCCCAAAGCACCAAGGGTTGCCACAAGGTTGAAAAGACGGCTAGAGCCTGCTGTTCAAGAAGAGCAGCCATATCAAAAGAAGGGAAAGAAATAATTTGTCCAAGTGTCGGAAAAAGAGACAAAGTCACAAAAAGCGGCAAGACTAGAGCGGCTGATGGAAAGCTTCAGAGCAGAAAGGGCCCTTAAAGGTGATTTGAGTGAACTCTGGAAGCCGTCTCTGGAAGCAATGTCGGGATCATCCCGAAGGGTGCAAAGGGACAGATTCGAAGATTACATTAACAATTTTGAGATGCTTGATGTCACATCAGAAAATATTCCACATGTACCTTTTACAGAAGAGGAAGTGGAGCAAGTACTACAGAAACTGCTAGACGAGCAGGAGGGCCAAGAGAGAGAAAGGAAGACAAAGGCAGACCGAGATTTAAAGAAAAAGCCTACATCTCTACCGGCCAACCAGCCCATCGCCCTCACCACTCCTTGCAGCCCTCCACAAGAAGATAAAGAGAAGGAAGACAAACACGAAGGCGAGGAAGAGTCCAAGAAAGAACAAAGCCAGGAGTGGGAAGAGGTTAAACCCAAGAGTGAGAAGCCAAAGCCACATGAAGCATATAGCACATTTCTGGACCTGCTAGCTGTAGGATACACATAAGAAGAGGCTGCCACAGCCGCATTCGACTTGGCAAGCACAGGGCCTAAGGAGCAAATGCAAAGCATCAGGTTAGTAGAACTAAAGGAGATGGCCACAGATACAGTGGACCTGCACCCGCCGTCCAACGATTGGGATGTGGTGATGACAAAGTTAACCGGGTTAAGAGCGCAGTCCATGGCCTCAAAAAGTGAGATGGCAACTCTCAAGGCCATTGAAGTGAAGATAAAGCTGGAAGTAGACTCTTTACAAAGACAAAGTCAAAGGCAGAAAGAGAGAGAAGCAGAGCTACAGGCCAGTCTGGCAAAGGCATTGCAAAGATGCCAGGAAATGGAAAAAGAAAATCAGGCACACCAGCCCAAAGAATGCAAGGAGTCGAAGAGGAGTGTAAGCAACTCAGAAAATCATTGATAGATGCAGAGACGGAAAGGGATAATCTGACCCTACAGCTGGCTGAGGAGTCCAAAGAAGTTGAAGCAATGAGAAACGCCAAAGAAAAGGTGGAGTTAGATCAAGAAGCTGGCCAGGATGAGGTCCTTGAGCTCAAGGACCGGCTTGAAGTGAAAGATCAAACCATCCAAAGGCTACGGGGCATCTCCTGACAGAGTCAGACTACTAGCTCGACTCACATCACTACGAAAAGCCAAATTTATGAAGAACAAATGAAAGAACTTCAGAAAGAGTTGACTCTAGAGAAAAAGCAACGATTGATGATGGCAGAAGGGGCAATTGTTATGCAAACACGAATGGAAGAAGAACAAAAATCCAAGCAAGAGGAATTAGAAAGTATCAAAAGAAAGCTCGAGGAGGCGGAGAAGATAAACGCCGAGTTGAACGACCTCCTCGTGAACATGGGAGAAGAAGCTGAAACAGAAAAATAGAAACTCCTAAAGCAGATTGAGGAGCTGAGAGGACAGGAAGCTTGAGAGCAAGAAGACACAGGGCCAGCGGCCACTAAGGGCATAGATTTAGAAAATGTGGCAGATCCAGTGGACACACCTATGCAAGAGGAAATCCTAGTAGGATCCTCTCAAGAGCCACAAGATCTGACACAGGAAGAGGAAGAAAAGCTGTGTAAAGCAATAGAGGTGGAGACCAGAGAGACGACTAAGGAAGCCTTGGAATGGGAGCAGAGGGTTTTCAAATCCATGACCATCTAGAAGATTGACGCCAGCAACCTCATGCGCGAATGGCTACAGCCCTCTCTCCCATATCCTTTGCTAAAGTATGAAGCTGCCACCATCAATAAGAGGATTAGAGAAGAGCCGACAGTGACGCTCTACAACGCAGATATCTCCCAACCAAAAGGGGCCAGGTTAATAGTTGACTCTCATCCAAAATGGAGGAAGGCGTGGCTGACTAAGTACCCACTGTACCTAATCCATTTGGTAGAGGCACCCAAAAACATCAGAGACAACCTAAGCTTTTGTCCTCTACCAAGGATCGAGACGTGGAAGGCCCAAGAGATATTACAAAGGAGCCAACCCACTTGGCTGAATTATCCTAAGTTGTCGGGCTTGAAGGCAAGTGAGAGAAGTGTCCAATACATGGTGAAAACCCTAACGGGCGCCATCAAATTGTTTATTGGCTCACCTGACCTTACGTGCATCATGATGAGAAAAATATGCTAAACTCTTTTAGCAGTATTTGAGATATTCAAGCAAGGCCAGGTGACAGACAGTATCTTCTTCTTCCAAAATACTTACAGATGTGCCTATGATCTGTCTGGTCAGCTTTCCAAGGAGATGATACGTGCGTTGTATCAAAGGATAATGTTTCTGCCATCCTATCACCTCCAGGCCTTTGAAGAAGCGTTCTACACCGGCTTCTTCACCGTAAACACTGATATTTTCGGCCCAACAATGATGAATCTACATGCAAGATATGAATCGCTGATCAAGATGTGCGAAACCATACAATGAAGAAGCAGCTCAATGGCCATGTCGGGGACGACATAAGCAAGGAGGGGAGGAGTGTTAGAAGCTGGACACACCCCACGAAAACTGAGCACTCGAAAGATTATCATTTTTTGTAATTATTCATTTATTCAGGAAACCCGATTTTTCACCTTGTAAATATTGGGGCTTTATAGAAGTTTCCAGATTGTATCCCAGGTTTGGTAGTTAGATTGAGTAGTTCGTTAATTTGGAACTTTAGGGTTTGAGAATTGTAAGGTATATTTATCACTTTTTGACCTTAATGAAAAACCTTTTGTCATTTTGAAAAATATAATGTCTGTGAGTGAGCGTATTGTGTACGAGAGAGAGTGAGAGCTTCTTCTTGGCGCTACGCGAGCATCGGTGGTCGGAATCGAGTGCGAAGAAGTGCAACGTGTTGCTCCCGACGAGAGCTACGCACCAATACTTACATTGCGCGCGTACCGTCCGGTTTTGCGAGCTCCTTCTACGAGCTTCATCTAGTTATTTGGTGAGCATACGTTGTCCGATTTTGCATTGCAGCATATCCACGCATTCAGTAGAGCTACACATTAGGCACTTTAGATTTTGGAAACAGAGACCTGCAAATTTCGGCCAAACATCCTACGTGATTTTGCACCGGGTGTTTTGGGTTGGAGTTTTGGTTCATAGACCTTAGAGAGAGCGACCTATTGGAGTGAGTAGGGTCTCCTTCAAGTTCTGTGGTGTTTCGAGATTGTTTGATGGGTGTTAGGCTCTAGAAAGCGTTGTAGGAAGTTTCCTCTTATGCACTCTTGAAGGCTATGACTTAGACATTGGGTAGAGACCTCTGTAGGAATTAGTTAGGAGTCGGTCGAGTGTAGGTTGACACCTTATATTTGCTTCCACGCACCTGTGGGTCGAGCTTCGTCCTTAGCTGACAAATCTTGTTAGGTGAGTTCTCGCTGTGCTAACATCCGTCGCGTCCAACAATGACCATGCCCGATTTGCACTATGAGATAAGTAGAAATAATTAGCATTGATGAAGGTGAGTTGACTGATGATTTATTAGCATCTTTTTGGTTAGCAAAGATAAGACAACGTCGATGAATGTGAGTGGGATATTGAGAAAAAGATATCTCGTATATGATAAAAAATGAGAGGTGGATAGAGTGTTTATGGTATCAAATGTTTTGATCACAAGTGAGATTTCATTTTCCCAATTGATACTACAAAGTTTGAATGTAAAAAATTAAAAGGTTTTTTTTAGGCATTTTGCATGAAAAGAGTTACCAAGATCAAGAAACTTGCGGCATCAATAAAAGATCATCAAGGACACCATGTTTTCCACCTCAATATCTATTGGCCATGGAGAAGGTTGCCAAAGGTGATGAAGAAAAATTGTGAGTTCTACACAAGATCATGTATCATCTCTAAATTGCACTACTTGGCCATGAACTAGCAAGAAATCCGTCTCTTTCCCAAGGCCTCCTAACATGGGCTTGCCACTTTTTGCGCCTTCCTTCTTATGGTACCTTAGCTTATCTTGGTGAATTGGTGTTTACTAATAAGCTTTAGAAATATACCAAGTTGTGACCCCGTACAAAGTTGCAAAGCTGGCCAATAATGCAATAAATTGTTTATAATATAATAATATGTATATTCTACACATAAACCACTTGATTTATAATAATGCAAATTGATTGAGATTCCCAATGGGGATCATGCAAAGGACGTGTAAAATCAGGGGGTATTTTTTTTAGTACTCCCAAAGGTGATTGACTCTCTCTCTCTCTCTCTCTCTCTCTCTCTCTCTCTCTCTCTCTCTCTCTCTCTCTCTCTCTCTCTCTCTCTAGAGAGAGAGAGACATCTCGCATGAGCTATCTCAAAGAGGAGGGGAGGAGGAAGGTAGTTGCATGCAGTGGTGTGCAAAAAATTGTTTCTAAAATTGTAGAGAGGAGCCGAGCAGAGGGCCACTACGAGCTGTAGGAGTAGCTTGGTGAGGAAAAAGTACAACACTAGCAAGAAATTAATGAGGGAATAACGATGTATGCAACAAAATAGTGTAGAGGGTTGATGGGCAACTAGAAGAGGAGAGAGGTGACAAGAACCGGTCAGAGGTCGCTACTAGAAGAAGGGGGTTGATGAGGGTGGATTTTGTAGAAGAAAACCAACAAGCAGAAAGGGGACATAATGGCATGTTGAGAGCAAAGAGGCATATGTTGTACAAAATCTAGCAGAAAGAGAACAAGCGGCTATTGAAGGGAATCGACGATCAGCATCAGCCTGTGTAGAGCGACGACGCCAACAAGTATGGTGAGATGAGGGAGCCCTGTGCAATATGGTGCAAGGCAACGGAGAGACATACTATGCACATGCATGAACGTAGCTGATTGATCCAAAAAGTGAGCACATGCAATCTGATGGGATCGTATAAGCACCTGACATAGTCCTCAGAAAGCTACAAGGGACATAGAGAAACATGCAAATCAAGATGATACAGAGGGCTACCAGCTAGTGAGGACTGTTAGGAATTGGATCGTGCTAGCTATGGTGGATGAAAGAGAAACATAGCTTCAATGTGTGAGTGCGTGTGCAAGCAAGGTTATCACTCAAGTGAATTAGGTTCCAAAATAGAATTAGCTTGGACTCATAAACACAATCTTGAGTATTGACTTAGCTTAGCACAAGCTCACCATAGACAAGTATGTAGTGCAAAATGAAGTTGTTGTTTATTCATTCATGAAATGAGCTTTAAGTAGCTCTACAGCCTTGCTCCATAGTATGTGGGATAAATCCACTCTCCTCTCCTTGACTCACACCTTAGGACAAAGCTCACACTTTACAAGGACAACTCTTGCCATCAACGTAGGCATTCCCAAACATTGACAAGCAACAAAACATGGGACTCGAGAGTTTCTTTGCATCAATAACATGGATTCTTTGTAATTATTAGGAGATGAGACTCATGAAGAAGAGAATCTTTTCAAGAACGAGCGCAAGGTAGTCAAGCTTGTGTACTTCGTTGCTCAAATTTTCAAAACATAAAGTGTCTAGACAAGTCAAAGGCATATTGATGATTATCAATTGTTTATTGCATGTGCATGACCGAATATGTGCATCTCTTCTATTGGTTGTGTTTGTGAATGTGGCTAGCTAAGGATCGGGTCATGGTAGGCTGCCCAAAATGCTGTAGAGCAGTGCACCTGCTTCCCCTCATCCTCATGGCTGTCCAAGCATTGGTGTCAACGGCAAAGCACAAAGTAGCAACATCGCTTTCAAAGCCCAACTTCTTGTGTCAACATTGTAGCAAGCCACAATCTTGGGATCCTGTCATCCTCTCCACGTGTGGCCATGTCTATTGCTAGCCTTGTCCCTATCCGCTCCTCTCCACAACTAGCTATTCTTTGTCCAAGTATTGCATCCCCTTTTGTTCCAACTCTTCTTGCAAGGCAATTCCCATCTTCCACGCAGGAGAAGGTGATGATGATGATCAAGGTGAGGATGAAGATACCCATCTTAAAGCTCCACTTAGATTAACCTCTCACACCCTCCTCTTTAACTCACTTCTCCCCAAGTTCTCCCCTTATTAATTTGGAAAAAGATAGAGAAAACAGTAGCAAACCTCTGTAGCATGGAGGGAAGTAGCTGAAGGGCTACAAAACGATGTTGAACATGAGCCTAAGTTGGAAAAAGAGGAACAACATAGAAGAATTGGTAATGATAGACATGATAGTATAAGGTAATGCAAAAATCAACACGATGAAAATATTTTTTAGCAAACAATGAAGCAATACCTGTGCGCATCTACCGCATGTGTCGAGCTAGGGACTTGACTAGCACCGTGTGCGAGCCACAAAGAGCTGCAACAACTCAACTAGGCTAACCTAGTAATCTCAAAGGGAGCAAGGGTGTGTCACTCATCACTCTATGCTCACCACAGTGAAGGATTCCTTGCCGCAAAGAAGAGTGAGCCGCCTCCACCGCGCTCAACCGCCTTGCCGCCACAATGCTCAATCACTCTCTCTCTCTCTCTCTCTCTCTCTCTCTCTCTCTCTCTCTCTCTCTCTCTCTCTCTCTCTCTCTCTCTCTCTCTCTCTCTCTCTCTCTCTCTCTCTCAAGCATACACACACACTCGTGAGCATACAACGGTGAAGGAGATGGAGATAAGGCAATAGCACTCTTCTTTAGATTGCACCCTTTAGAACGGATTTAGGTTACAATGGCCCTTTTATATGCGTTTGGCCCATTCACACATAGGCGCCCACACTGGCCGGTCAAAGTAGAAATACTATCAAATGAGATATGTGGTGCGCCTCTCATCGGAGATCACCCAAGCACCTATAGGATTGACAAGCCCGGCCCCTGACTCCAAACAATGTGATATGGCATCCGTGGGTGTTAACTGAGCTGACGTCCATTTGCAAAGGTCCGAACCAAGCAATGGGGATTGTTGGACAGTCACCAAGCCTCCTATTCGTCCGGTGCTGACTTCACTGAGTGGACGTTTGCTTGTGATGACTTTAACACCAAGGTCAACACCAAGCGATGGGGAGCATTTGGCAAGCCTCATATTCGCCCGGTGCTGACTCCACTGCATGACCTGTAATCACAGCAACACAAGGGTCTCCATGGTTGGTTAACAATACCCAAGGGCCCTTGGAGTAACATGTTGTGCTTGGAAATTCTTTGTTCGATATGTATGCCAACTTTAATGGTGCCCTTAAAAAAGCACAAAGTGTGTACCTTGGCACATGCTCCCCAGATAAGAACTTCATGATGCATCAGAGAGAAACTTTAATGGTGCCCTTAGAATACAAAGTTAATATTGATTGAGCCATTCTATTGTAGTGATTGTGTTGGAGCTTATGAACTGAGAACTCTTCACTACAATAAACCTTACATTGTCTATAACATAAAACATAAAGTTACCTTTTCTTCTTTTTAAGTTGAATCTATCTGTTGCATCTCTACTTGGTAAGCCTAAGGAGGTTTTTTTGTATTTGTCTTCATGCATGTTCTGTGTCTGGCAGAGATGACATATATTCACAATAGTGGATGTTTCAATTTCACAAGCACGAATCCGTTATCTGCATTCAATTCCACATGCCTATGTGTTTGCTTGGTGCAACACATAAATGCTACAGGGCAGGGCATGACTTTCGTTTCTTATAATTTTTGGAGAGACCATATTGCCAACTCTCCACCATACTTTTGTATGGTACTTATGCATGAGGTGCACTGTATATTTAGCATTTTCACTATATATTGTAAGACAAAATGTTTAACTATTCACATTGCTTTTATGTAGCTTATAGTATGTTGATGCTTTTTGTGTTTTTTGAGTTTGTCAATGCTTCCTTAAGTTTAGTTTAGCTACTTGTTTTCCTCAATAGTACATGCTCAATCTCGATCATCATATCTATATATCAAATAGGCTATACATCTTCTTTTCTCATAGTTGGACAATTCAACTTATGTACTGCAATACTCGATGCACTATGTCATGTTCACTTATTATTCCTAGGTGGTTGATGTAAATCTACATATGTCCTTGTTTAGAAATGCATCATATATATTGTAGGGCAACATTCTCATCTGCATAATTGTTCTGTAGCACAAAGACAACCTTTTATCCCAACGTTTTCCTCCTCATATGTGTTTTGCACCATGGTTTGTGATCGACAACCAAGACCCTCCAACTATGACAAGACATAACTCTCTCTCTCTCTCTCTCTCTCTCTCTCTCTCTCTCTCTCTCTCTCTCTCTCTCTCTCTCTCTCTCTCAAGTTCTACGAGAAATAAGACAAAATTGAGTGTGCTTGATTTAGAGTAATAAATACACATGCAATTCTTTTTTAAAAGTTCACAAATTGGACCATTTTACGAACAACTATAGAGGTAATCAATCATCATACATGTGATTCTTTTTTTAAAATTTACCAATGCATTTTTACTTGTTTATTCAGTGCTAGATGCTTGATGTTAATCTGCACATGTCCTGTTATGTTTTATAAATGTTCTATAGCAACTCCCTCCAAGCAAGACTAGTTACTTCATTAGCATGCATGCACATTCAAATCTCTGTCTCATCCTGCATCCACGTTTTCAAACGGGAAAAAAAAAGTCTTCGTTAACAGCAACTCGTCTATACCAATAAAAATGCATCGTCATTGTCATCGCAAACAACTTTTTAAACAATTTGGATTTTCAGCAATGTGAAGCGAGAGCCTCTCTCCAGATGCAATCACTTATGCATGCATCTTGAAGGCATGTGGCTCTACGCAAGATGCTGATATGGGCACAAAAATTTACTAGTATATTGTTAGCCAGAGGCTGTTGAAAAAAGATGTCGTGATTAGCACTGTCTTGGTCAATATGTATGCAAAGAGAGGGCCTCTCTTCAGATGCAATCACCTATGCTTAACAAAAACTCACTATTATATTGTTAGTCAAAGGCTGCTAAAAAAAGATGTCGAGCTTGGCGTCTTGGTTGGTATGTATGCAAAGAGAGGGCCTCTCTCTAGATGAAATCACCTACACTGATATGGGCTCAAAAATTTACCATTATATTGTTAGTCAGAGGCTCTTGAAAAGAGATGTCATGCTTGACATTGCCTTGGTCTATATGTATGCCAAATGTGGAATGATTGAGAAAGCACAAAAAGGGCATGAGGATTCCAATGCTTCATATTTGACATGAGGACAAACATGGTCTCTTGCATTCACACAAGCCTTTCATCTGTCCAAGTTCTCTTCACAGATAATTTTTCCACTTTGTTGGCACTTCTCCCTCTCAATTGCAGTTGTCTATCTGGAATGTCTCCTAGAGTGCTATTACAGGATGATATGCTCAGCAAGAAGAATTTCAACCCAGTCAGTAGGATATACAATGAGCTCCATGAAAGCATAGGAAATTCTTGACGGGCTTCCTATCCTAACGTCATCACTTGAAACACCTTGATTGCGGAATATGCTCGATGTGGCTGTGGCCAAATGCATTCACCTATGCTTGTACCTTGAAGCTCTATGGCCTTATGAAAAATATGTAGTGTGTGGCAGTGCTTTGATCAATATGTATGGCAAATTTAATGCCCTTAAGAAGTACAAAAGGTTCTTCATGACCTCTCTGTCCAAAATGTGATTTGTTGAAATGCGTTGATTGTTGGATGTGCCCAACATGGCTATGGCAAGAGCTTGTTTTCAATGGATGCGAAGGGGAGGCCTCTCTCTAGATGTAATCACCGGTTATGCTTGCACCTTGAAGGCATGTGGCCTTCTAACATGGGTGACAAAATTCACAATGAGATTGCAAGTTGGAGAAATATGTTGTTCTTGGCTGTGCTTTGGTTGATATGTATGCCAAATGTGATGCCCTTACAAAAGGACAAAAAGTTTTCTCTAGAATGTTGTCTCTTGGGGAGCGCAGATATGCCCAACATTTCTTTAGCAAAAAATCTATGGGCTGATTTAACTTAATGCAAAGGGAAGGCCTTTCTCCAAGTGCATTCACCTAGGCTTGCCCCTTGAAAGCCAATGGCCTTAAGCAAGACGTTGACATGGGTGAGAGAATTCACTATGAGATTGTTGGTCGGGGGTTGTTGGCAAAAGATGTCATGCTTGGCAATGGTCCAATGTATCCCAAATGTGGAGCCATCATAAAAGCATAAAAGTTCTTGATGGAAATCCTCTTTGGGATGTCATCTCTTAGAGCTCGTTGATTGCAGGAGATGCACAACATGGCTCTTGCAAGGAAATCTCTTGTCTGTTTTAACCATATGAAATTGAGGTTCCCACTAGACGAAGTCCCTTGAGTGCTCCATAGGAGGATATGCCCAACAAGGTCGAGGAAGCTCTAAACTATATTTGTGGGATGCAACACGAGGGCAACTCCCAAATTGCAATCACTTCTCTCAGTGTGCTCAATGTGTGTAGTCACTTGGGCCTGTTAAATGAGGTCCATTGATTTGTTATTCCCAACATGGTTGTGGCAAGAAAGCTCTGGGCTTTTCAAACCTGATACGAGGGGAAGGCCTTTCTCCGGATGCAAGCACGTATGCTTGCACCATCTCGAGAGTGTGTGGCCTCACACAAGACCTTCACCTGGGTGAAATAATTCACGGTGAGATTCCTACTCAAGGGCTCTTGGAGAAATTCTTTGGCTGATATATATGGTGCCTTTGTGAAAGCAAAAAAATTTCTCGATGAGATTTTTGTGCGAAGTGTCGTCTATTGGAGTGCGTTGATGCAAGATATGTGCAACATGGTTGTGGCAACAAAGCACTGAGATGTTTTCACTAGATGCAAAGATAGGCCTTCTTCATGGCTAAGATGTTTTTGCCAGATATGTCCCACATGACTTTTGCAAGCAAGCATTGAGATGTTTTCGCCAGATGCAAAGGAAAGGACTTTCTTCAAACGCAATCACCTATGCAGTCATGGGGGGCTGTTGAAGAAGCATGGCAATGTGTTGGTTGATATGTATGCCAAATGTGGTGCTATTATGAAAGCACAAAAAGAATTTCTTGATGGGATTTCTCTCTTAAATGTTGTCTCTTGGGACAGGTTGATTGTAGGATATGCCTAACTTGGATGTGGCAAGGATGTGGTCTCCTAGAGTGACTTGGTTGTAGGATATGCCGAGCAAGAGGAAGGTGTGAACTTGTTGGATGCAACATGAGGTTGTGCTTGGAATTGGTTTGGTGGTGCTTTGGTAGATTTGTATGTCAAATGGAAACATGAAAAGTTCTTGATGGGCATAATATCGGGAATGTCATCACTTGCAGTGTGTTGATTACAGGATATACACAACAAGAGGAAGCTTTGAACTGTTTTTGTTGGATGCAAGCGGGTTTTGCTCGACATCGCTTTGGTGGTGCTTTGGTTGATATGTATGCCAAATGTGGTTCCCTCATGAAAACATGAAAAGTCCTTGATGGGCATAATCTCCAGAATGTCATCACTTGACTGCAGGATATGCACAACATGGTTGTGGCAAGGAAGCTATGCGCTATTTTAACTAGACGTGAACTAAGGGATTCTCACCATACAAAGTCTCTTGGGGTCCTCTTGTAGAGGATATGCCTAGCAAGAGGAAGCTTTGAACTGTTTTTGTTGGATGCAAGAGGAGGTTCTGCTCGGCACTACTTTGGCGGTGCTTTGGTTGATATGTATGCCAAATGTGGTGCCCTTACGAAAACATGAAAAGTTCTTAATGGGCATAATATCCAAAATGTCATCACTCAACATCGTTGTGGAAAGGAAGCTATGGATATATAACTAGACGTGAACTAAGGGTTTCTTGCCATGGAAAGTTCTCTTGTAGAGGATATGCCCCGTAAGTTGAACTCTTTTAGTTGGATGCAACACAAGGGTACCTCACAACTACAATAAATTTTCTTATTTTGCTCAATGCACATTGTCACTTACCTCTGCTCCATTTGGAGCCAAATGCTTTTTGATAGCATGAGAAAAAATATGGTGTCATACTTTCCAGAGAGCTCTACAGTTGCATGGTTGACCTTTTCAACATTGTTCGTGGTTGTTTGAGTACTCTAGACAATGCCATCATCCAATTATTCTCTAGTTTGGATGGCCCTTATAGGTGCTTGTAAAAAATGGGGAAATGTGGAGCTTGGGTGATTGGCCTTTGAGCATGCAATAGAACTAGAGGTATGTAAAGCTGCATCATATGTGTTAATGAGTAACAATTATGCATCTATGGGCATGCAAGAGGTGGCACAAGACATTGAATGCATGAGCATTACGAGTGGTGTTCAAAAGCAGCTAGATTGTAGCTAGTGGACTGATGTAGTGGAAAGGATCATTGATTTGTTGACGGAGATACCAAGAATATGCAAAACAAGGGCATGCTGAGGGAGCTCTAAACTGATTTTGTGGGAGGTGCCCTCAGTGTGATCAATGCGTGTAGTCACTTGGGTCTATTAATGAGATGCTTTTGGATAGCATGCATGAAAAATATGGCAATGTACCATACAAAGAACACTACATTGGCATGGTTGACCATTTCAGGCAGCAAGACATTTTGACAAAGCCACGAGAGTAATCACGTCAATTGACCTTTAATCATTCAATAGAATTAGAAAAATGTAATGTTGCAACATATGTGCTAATGACTAATACTTATGCAGTTGTTGGCATGTAGAAGACGACACAAAACATTGAACGCACAAGGATTAGAAATGGTACTCGAAAACAACAAGGACATAGTTGTCGGACTATTGCAAGTGAAAAGGCTCATTGATTTGTTGTTGGACATACCGAGTATTCAGAGGCAGACAAATCTAGTTCCACGAGGCAACGGTCATGTTGGTCCTCCACCAGTGCAAAAGAGCCCTCTCAAGTTCACCCTATCATAGTAGAGGAAAAGCTCACACATCTCTCTGGCTCGAGCTTCACAACTGCAAAAGATCATTGCAAAAGAGCCCTCTCATGTTCATGGTGTCGCAGTAGAGGAAAATCTCACATCTCTCTCAGGCTCGCAGCTTCACAGTAGCATAAGCTCACGACTTTCTCGAACAAAAAAGAATTTTGTTTTTGTCATATGCAATCTGAGACCATTGTTGAGCTTCCCTTTTATTAGTGTGTGATTTATGCTTCAAATTTTACTAACAACTTTGAAACTTGTAAGGACATTAAAGAGGAACTCATTGCCAAAACATGGGGAACAACTTGGTTACCCTATGCAGAAGTAGCTATAACACACGCAAGGAATTGGTGCTTGACGGTGCTTTGATTAATATGTATGTCAAAATTGAGACCCTAATGAAAGCACAAAAAATTCTTGATGGGAATCCTTTTTGAGATGTTGTCTCTTGAAGCCTCTTGATTGCAGGATAGGCCCAACATGGCTGTGGAAAGAAAGCTGAGGGTTGTTTTGACAAAATGCACAAAAAATGCCTTTCTTCAAACACGACCACCTATGCTTGCAACTTGAAGCCGTGTGGCTTGTGGCGTTGTGTGAGGCTTGGTGAGAGAATTCATGATGAGATTGCTTCTCAGGAGCTGTTGGAGAAACATGTTCTAGTTGGCAGTGCTTTCGTCGATACACATCCCAAATGTGGGGCCCTTATGAAGCACAAGAATCTCTTGATGATAATTTTGTCTGAAATGTCATCTCTTGGAATGTGTTGATTACAGAATATGCCCAACATGGGTATGGCAAAGAGACTCCGTGTTGTTTTCCCGCGATGCTTAGGGAAGGCCTCTCTTTAAATTCAATTACCTATGCTTGCAGTTACAAGACCACCTATGCTTGCACCTTGAAGGCCTGTGACCTATGCAAGATGTTGACATGACTGAAGAATTCACGATGAGATTGATGCTGGAAAAAAATGTCATTCTTAGCCGTGCTTTGGTCAGTCATCGGGTTTGTGTATTCGTCTTTTCTTTGCATCTCTTAGACTCATGTTGTCACAGCAAAGGAAAAGCTCACACCTCTCAGTCTCTTGGGTTGTTGCCACAAAGTTTTGGGTTGGTTTAAGGGAACGCCTCTCTCCAAACACTTCCTCCAGTATGGTTAGCTCTTTGATAGTATGTTGCCTTACACAACACCTTCACACAAATGAAAATCCATGATGAGATTGCAAGATGTACTAATAGGAGCAGACAAACGGCATGTCGACACTCATTAGAGCTTCAACCAACAACATCATGTTGGTTACGATGAATGACAAATAAATGTCAAAATAGAAAGGTATGTAAAATACTCTAAATTCTTTACTCATTACTAATGACGTGGTGAAATGAATGCACTAAAAATTGCACGTTGCTGTGGGAATGGCACGTTCCTAAAAATTGGGGAAGACTGTGCAATGCAAGGAGGCTTGCATGTTTTCTTTTTTTGAACATCATCTAAAAGCAAACATATTTCAAATGATACATGTCATCACTTTATATAAATTCTAATCCTTCTTATGGTCCTTTGTGTGAGGTACATGGCTTAGGGCATCACGATCATAGTGTACTATAGACGCTACCAATTAAGAAACAAGAAAACATGCTTTGAAAGGTAATAAGCTCTCTCTCTCTCTCTCTCTCTCTCTCTCTCTCTCTCTCTCTCTCTCGCTTTCTTTTCTTCTCCAAGGAAGTTTACTCTTGTTGAACACACAATAAAGCAAGATTGAATCAAAGAATTAATACAATCTAAAAACCAAGGAAAATTTTATACATATAAAAAATGGGACATGAAGATTGTGGCGTTCTAAACAAAGCACAAGCTATCTCTCTCTCTCTCTCTCTCTCTCTCTCTCTCCAAGCTCTTCTCTTCTAGGTTCTTGTTTACGGATGTGTACTCTTGACGTATACTCTTGTTAATTGTTTGGATGAAAACAAAATGGTAAGTACAATCTTGTATGTATGACAACTATGTACACGATAGTGAGATTGAATTAAACAAGTGATGAAATCACGAGGCCTGCCTGTAAATGGCCATCTACAATAAACTAACTATATATATTGTATTGATGACTCGTGATTATAAGTCTCCTTCCCATGATTCAATGCCAATCCTAGCTAGTGACGGGTATGTGCTATTATCCTCAATGGTCATGGGTATTTTCAAAATAAAAATCTCTAGACTAAAGGTTCAATAGTCCCTCCAAGGTTGCACGCATACTATGCACAAGCTCAAGTGTCAAGGCCTTTAATCTTGCAAGCAACACCACGTTCAATCCCATCCTCTCTTTCCTCCACTGGGAACGGCCTCTTTTGTTCTCCACCCACACACACTCTGCGCTTTGCCTCTCGAAGCCGCTCCTTGACACAACCTAAAACTGCCACAACCTCAAACTGCAACCATTCGTCCAACAAAAGACCTCCTACGTGGGTTTGTAGGAGGGAGAAGGTTGGGCTCTAGGGTAGGTCAAAAAACCATAACCGTGGCCATATGCAGCCAAGAGTGAGAGGCATGTACTTACCATGCCCACACATGGGAGATCAACAAGAGAAGGGGTGCCATGAGCACCCCTCCTTTCCCTATTGTCTGAGTTAGTTTTGACAAAAGAGAGCAAGAAAAGCGTGAACATCTGTGTCCTTGTGACGAGAGAGAGAGAGAGAGAGAGAGAGAGAGAGAGAGAGAGAGAGAGAGAGAGAGAGAGAGAGAGAGAGAGAGAGAGAGAGAGAGGATATGAGCACTTTCACCCATTTTTCGCTACCCACGTGAGAGAAATTAGCCATATGTGGTTGTAAAGGACGTGGCAAGAATTGATTCATGAGGAAAAAATGAAAAGTTTTCGAGCCCACCTTCTATGCAGGTGGCCTCACCCCCCCGAACGCTGAAAGCGTTCACTCACTTTTCAGTGTGAGTTACGGGGAAGGTATGAGCGTAGGACCAAACGAGCTCTCTGATGTTCGATCTAACCCCCAGCGGGACCGTCTTGCTTGCTGTTTCAGTAGCAGTGAATATGTATTCTTTTTGTAGTGTGAATTTGAGTGTTTGAGGACAAAGCTCAACTCAGGGTAGGCCTTGAGCAGTCTGAACTCGCCCTGAGTGCTCCCTATTTTCAACTTTCTAAACATCTAGCAGATTAATACATCAGCAAGGCCGATTGCATAGAACTTTACAAGCAAAAAATCAATAGAATAAAAACCTCTCTCTCTCTCTCTCTCTCTCTCTCTCTCTCTCTTTGTGGAAGCAACACACAGAGAGAGTGGTACGATAAGTGTAGTCAGAGGCTCTTAGAGAGACACATTTTGCTTGGTGGTGCTTTTCGTTGACACGAGGGAAGCATAAGTGATAGCCTTTTGACATGTGTCCCCCTTTCCCCTTTTGTGAGAGCTTTAGATATTTAATTAATGCAATTAAACTCTCATTAGACCCCTTTGTCTTTTGGCCAATAGGAATCAGGCAAGCCATTGGGATGCTGAATGCTCATTGGACCCCTTGGGAGACTGTCCAGTCTTCTAAAGAGCTTAATTTCTATTGGTTCTTTTATCAAGTGTTTTAAAATGAATTAAACTAAATGTACTCTAGCCTAATTCTCATTGGTCCACCTCTATGGCCATCCAATAGGAATTGAATGCATCTTGGGGGCAACTGGCTTAGGGAGTTGACATGTGTCCCCTATTCCCTTTGTGTAAAGGGAGCCTGTGAGTGTGTGTGTGTGTGTGTGTGTGTGTTTCTCTCTCATCCCCTATTAAAAGGGCTCACCCCCTCCTCTTTAGGAGTCTTTGAAGACTTTGTATACACTACCAAGTATCCAATTTTCCTAAGCAATGACCATTGGACTTAACCTTTGAATTTTGGAACCTTAGCATTTTGGAAGTCTTAATGGGTTGAACCTTAGGTCTTTGAAGCCCATTGCTTGCACATTGCTCTTCTGCAAATGGTCCCCCTTTGGATCCCTACTGTGACCAGTCTGCTAGCCTTACCAATAATGTAGCTTTTTCTCCCCTGGTACTTCCCCATATTAAATGATCAATTTAACATGAGAAAATCATTTAAGAGAATTAGATATTAGTTATTATGACAATGTGTCTCAGCTTAATATTGTGTCCTTTTTAATTTCAAAAATGTCGATTAAGGGCAAGGGGAAAAGGAGAAATTCCATCCCAAAATAGTGTAAAAATAACCTAATTTTCTAAAATATCCTCTTGACAAAATCAAGGAAAGGAATTTTGTATGTGATTTTTCTCGAACAATGATGGCAAGGGAAATTGAAGGGGTGCAGCCTGCAAGACATGCACGCTAGCAAGGAATATGGATTCTGGAACGAATCCCAACGTACATCGATCTCAATCCATGTGCTATGTTGCATCTCTCTCTCTCTCTCTCTCTCTCTCTCTCTCTCTCTCTCTCTCTCAGGAGGGCATACATTTGGGAGTCGACAGGCTTGAGGGGTAGCTAGGTGAGGCATGTTTTGCGTAGAGGAAGTGGTATCGGTAGACAGAGGTTGAAAATTAGATGCGGGAGCATCTTTGTAGAAAGCAAGGCCCCGATGACATTATCAAGGCGGTAGTGAGGGTGTGTCCTCATTGCCTTGCCTACATCAAGAACATATCCTTTGCTCTCTCTCTCTAGACTCTGGCCAAAAGCAGTGAGTCCTCTTTTGATCACAGAGTAGGGTTAAACGCCTTGGCCCTTACCTCACAATTTTACACTCTACTCGTCGTTGGCTGCAATACACTGAAGACCACCTTCTTGTCAATGGGATCATGTGTGCGTTATTGAGCAGGGTAGAGAGCTTGCACTATTGAGCATTTCCCTTTCCTGAGCCATTTGGGGCCACTAAGAAATCTCATAGGCCGAAGATCTACACTGTACATATTCATATATTATTTTGATACCATTTATTTTCGAAATCATAACTCTACTCATGGTTCTCAACAGGCCATATTTTCTTGTCTTTGTAATAAGTATCTTGCATCTCTTGTAGCCAATAAAGAATCATTTATTTTTTTGAAAAGAACCTCCTCTTTTTCATTAGCAAAAAGGGGAGGCATCACTAAGGCTTCACCCCTTTGGGGTTGGCTAAAAATAGTAGATCCACATTTGAATACACATGCAGCTAACGAAGCACTCTAGTTTCTCCTTCTCCTTTCGAATCGAATCTCGTAAGAAACCATGAGCGTTGGGACAACGTTGAGAAGCTCACAATCACCCGTGACACTGACCAGCTCTCCGTCTGTTTATGTTGAGAGCCGCAAGCGAAGCTACTTGCCGGGTTCCTCTTGTGACAGCCTTAGACTAGTAACCCATGGCACCTGCAATCGCATTTACTCATCATTACGTGAGCCGTTCAGCCGTAGCTCACACTCAGCGGATGGTGCACCTTTCTCGTCAGGACTTCCAGCAGCAGGTCTCCTACAAGGGGCTGCTGGATTGTTGCTAATTGCAGGCACGTTGGGAATGGCAGCTAAAATCATGTGGCAAAAAGCAGCGCAGGTCGCTTCGTTGCCGCCAACTTATGAGGCTATCTTGGAGTTCCCATTCGCATCTGGTATTACGATTGGTACTGTGGTTCGCATCAGAGGTGTGGATGTGGGTTCTGTCATCAATGTGAGACCTTGCTTGGAAAGGATAGATGCCAAAATACAGGTTGGTTCCTTGTATGATAAGTATCAACAAGAATTTAGGGGCCCTGATTGATGTTGGTCATGAAGGTAATTGGCTTCATTTGTGTCAAATAATTTAATCATGCAATCCAGATATTTCCTCTGCAATTAAATGTTGCAATGCATTTTAAAACAAAATCTTTATATATCTCCCGATTGCTTGTTCACCCCCTCCTGAATTTTTTTACTTGTTGCTGTTTCAAGCCAATGTTAAGTAATCAATGAATTTTAGAATGAGGTCTTTTGAACACTAAGATAGTTCACTAATCTGGTGTGATAACACAAGCACAATGTGCCTTGTTGCTAAATTTAGAGAAATTAGCACAGACACACGAAACGCTTGCTTGTGGAAGTAAGAGCTCGGTGTTCTCAGAATTTCATTCTGAGGTCATCTCGGCCACCGTTCGGTTTCGACAAAGGTCTGCGCAGGCCATTTTCGACTACGTGGTCTCGACGGGTGCAGATCCGACTCTGCAAATTTGGAGTTTTTCGGCCTACGACTGCAAGTGCTGAGGATATCGACACTCCCAGAGTGTTGATTTGTGGCTGTCTACACATCGAAGGACGGTTCACAGTTCTTGGAGGCGTGTCACATACGACACGGGCGCATCTACACACAGACTGTAGGCGATATCCACTAGTTCATCAGGTAGCTTGTGTTTGTTGTTTGATATTCCAGATTTCATCCTGACATTGCAGGTACTTCCACATGGGATGTATTGTCAGAGATGATGTATGTCTGTTGAGGGTTTGCTGGCTGTGAGTCACGCAGCAAACAACCGCCGCAGCGGTTACAGCATACAGTGGGAAATTTGTGGATGTATGACTTTGTGGGAAATCTATGTACTGTCAAATTTACTGCAGCCTTTGTTGAGGGTCGAGTGAGGTTTTATTGAGCTGGGGGATTCTTGAATGTTGAGATCCTTTCGGTGATACAGGTCTTGGAGCGATCCCTCGAGCACCCTTAGATAGGCAGCTAGGATGTATTGACTGTGAGTTAGACAGTTGGGATTGCATCTTTGCTTTACTGCCATTGAGGCATTGTCGCAGTCTATGCTTATAGGACAGTGACAGGATAGTGAGAGACAGTACAGGTGCAGGACAGGTTTACCCGCAGCTTACAGTGTCAAAGAGACAGTGTTTTTTGAGTTGTTTTTTGGTCTGTTTTTAGTACACTAGAGCCATTTTACAAAGGAGATTGTCAAAATTTCTGCAGAATCTGAAGCTTTCTTGGTTCAATGACAGGTTGATATTGGTTCAGAGGTCAGTTTACAGGGGAAACTCTGCCGAATTTTTCCTAGAAAAGTAAACTACTGTGAAGCGTAGCTATGGCTGGATCACAGGACACTGCTCTTTACAATATCAAGAAGCTGGATGGAACCAATTTCCCATTGTGGAAGAAGCAGATTTGGCACGTGTTGGTACAAAAGAACTAGATAAAACCTATAAAGCTCAAGGGGATAAAACCAGAAGATATGGACGAAGATGAATGGAGCGAAATGGATGAATTGACACTTTCTACCATTATGCTGACTTTGGCAGAAAGCGTTTACTTCAATGTAGCAGACGAGATGTCGGCTTATCAAGCGTGGTTAAAGCTGAGTGATCTTTATGAGAAGCAGAGTGCAGCTTCACAGGTATACTGGCTTAAGAAGCTTGTTGACTTGAAGATGAAAGAAGGGACACCTATGTTCAATCATCTGAATGAATTCAACACAATCTATAGTCAGTTGTCAGCTCAAGGTGTCAAGTTTGATGAACCTGTTAGAGCAATGTTCCTGTTGATCACATTGCCGAAAAGTTGGGACACTTTTCGCACAGCTTTGAGTAATTCTGCATCTCCAGATGGTTTGAACATAGCAGGTGTAGAAGGAAGTCTGCTTACTGAAGAAACCAATAGAAAGACAATGGACAAAGGCAAAGGAACAACCTTAGTTGTCAGGGAAAGGACCAAAGAAAAGTATAAAGGTGGAAAGAGGAATCAGTCTCGTAGCAAGTCCCGCATTGCTAAAGGCAAGAGTGACATAGAATGCTACCATTGTGGCAAGAAGGGTCACATGAAAAGAGACTGCAGAGAATGGAAAGCAGAAAAAGGCAAAGAGAAAGCTGAAGACCATGGTGAGAAGAACAAGTCCTCAGTGAAGATTCAAGAAATAAATGTGACAAACACTGTTGCAGAGGATAATAGTCTAGTGTCAGGAGACATCTACTTCTTGAAGAATACAATGGACTCAGCTCTTCTTACAGCATCTGATGGAAATGCACTGAGTGACTGGATTATAGACTCATGGGCATCACTTCATGTGTCTCCAAACAAAGAGTGATTTACTTCTTATGTGACCACTAAAGATCATGTTCGGCTAGGCAATGGGCAGACATGTGAGATCTTAGGTGTTGGAGATGTTCAATTGAAGTTTCAGAATGGCTCTTCTTTCACGCTGAAGAATGTGAGAGATGTTCCCGTAATTACAAAGAGCTTGATCAGCACAGGTTTACTTGATGATGCTGGCTACGTCACCACTTTTGGAACGAACATGTGGAAGATATCCAAGGATTCTATGACAGTAGCACATGGAGTAAAGTCTGGAGGACTTTACATGATTTATGTATCAAATGTCTCTAAAAATGTAATCAATGTAACCGAGCAGCCGAACGTTTCTTTGTGGCATAGCCGGTTAGGACATATGTCCAAGAAGGGAATGGAAATCTTGTCTCGTTCTGGTTATTTGCCTGGCTTTTCATTTAATGATTTTGAATTCTGTGAACATTGTCTGTATGGTAAGCAAACATAGCAGCCACATAAGCATAGAAGCAGTAGAAGAGATACACAGTTGGCACTTGTTCATAGTGATTTGTGTGGACCTATGTCTAACCTATCTCTAGGAGGAGCTTTTTACTTTATGACATTTATAGATGATTACTCGAGGAAAGTATGGGTTTACTTTCTCAAGCACAAGGATGAAGAGTTTAGTGTTTTCAAAACGTTTGTGACACTTGTGGAGAATCAGAGTGACAAGAAGCTTAAATGCTTACGCACCGACAATGGTGGAGAGTATGTTTCAAAGGCCTTTCAGGACTTTTGTGAGTCAAAAGGTATAAAACGTGAACCTACTGCTCCTTACAATCCTCCTCAAAATGGTGTTGCTGAGAGGATGAATAAGACCATACAAGAGAAGGTCAGAAGTATGTTGTCTAATGCACAACTGCCAAATGGGTTTTGGGCTGAAGCTGTATCAACAGTTGTTCATCTTGTAAATAGATCTCTTAGCAAGGTTTTGCAGAAGGATTCAGTGCCAGAGATGGTATGGTCAGGCAAAATGCCCTCATACAAGCATCTCAGAGTCTTTGGCTGTGAGGCATATACTCACGTTCCAAAGGAATTTAGGAACAAACTTGAGCCAAAGAGTAGAAAGTGTATCTTTCTAGGCTATGGTAATTCTGGTGAGATGGGGTACAGACTTTGGGATCCCGAATCCAGAAAGGTTATCCGCAGCAATGATGTTCACTTTAATGAATCCAAATATCATTCTAAACTAGAGAGGGTTGAGGAGATTAGAAGAGTTGTCTTTCAAGAAGATGAACCTGCACGTGCAAGACAAAATGTCAGGGCTCAAGAGGAGCAAGGACAGGATAGAGTGGAACCACAGGTTGTGGCTGAGCCTGAGCCACCTATTGTGCGTAGATCTGGACGTGTCACGCGACCTCCTGATAGGTTTGTTCCATCTATGAACTATGTCATGTTGACTGATTGCAATGAGCCTTCATGTTACAAGGAAGCAGTGCAAATGAAGGACTCCGGGAATTGGCAATTGGCCATGCAGTCAGAGATGACAGCTCTGCATAAAAACCAGACATGGAAGCTAGTTAAATTACCACGGGGCAAAAAGGCTCTACCCTGTAAATGTGTTTACAGGTATAAGATCACCGCTCATGATAGTCAGCCAAAGTACAAAGCAAGGCTTGTTGCCAAGGGCTTTAAGCAAGAACAAGGCATTGACTTTGATGAAGTCTTCTCTCCGGTGGTCAAGATGACTACATTGAGATGCTTTCTTGCATTGGTTGTCATTTTAGATTTGGTGTTGCACCAAATGGATGTCAAGACAGCGTTCTTGCATGGTGATGTAGATGTGGAAATTTACATGCAGCAGCCAGAAGGGTTTGTTGAGAAAGGCAAGGAAGATTGGGTATGCCAGTTGTTAAAGAGTCTTTATGGCTTAAAACAATCACCGAGGGCATGGTACCATAAATTCCACAAGTTTATGCTTTCTCAAGGCTACAAACGTAGTGAGTTCGATCACTGTCTATATACAAAGAAGGCTAAGGATGGCAGTTGGCTGATCCTTATTTTGTATGTGGATGACATGTTGATTGCTGGCAAGTACTTGGAAAAAATTTCAGTTTTGAAGTCAAAGATGGCAAAATCGTTTGACATGAAAGACATGGGTGAGGCAAGTCATATACTTGGTATGCGCATTGAGAGAGACAGATCAAAGAAGTTGATTTGGTTATCTCAAACAGAGTATATTGACAAGGTTTTGCAACGTTTCAATATGGAGAAGGGAAAGGCATTGAGTGTTCCATTGCCACCATATGTGAAACTTAGCAAACAAGATTGTCCTGTGTCTGAGGAAGAACAGGCTGAAATGGATAAGATTCCATATGCGTCTGCAGTGTGTAGTTTGATGTATGCAATGATTGCTACTCGCCCAGACATTGCATTTGCAGTGGGAGTAGTAAGTCGATACATGTCAAACCCAGGCAAGCAACATTGGGAGGCAGTGAAAGGAATATTGAGATACCTGAAAGCTACAAAGAGTATGCGTATATGCTATGGGAGTCAGGAGCTAAGTGTAAAGGGTTTTACAGACTCAGATTATGCAAGTGACTTAGACAACCGAAGGTCTACGTCAGGGTGTCTTTACATTGGCTGGTGGAGCAGTATCATGGCGTTCTAGATTACAAGATTGTGTTACTCAGTCTACTACAGAGGCTGAATATGTTGCAGCATCAGAGGCATGCAAAGAATCAATTTGGCTTAATCGACTAGTAACAGATTTGGGAATCAAAGAAGAGATGCCTGTGTTATATTGTGATAGTCAAAGTGCTATACAATTGGCTCGCAATCCAGTTTATCACTCAAAGACAAAGCATGTGGATGTGAAGTATCATTTCATCAGGGAAATGCTCGAGGATAAGCAACTTCAGCTTGTCAAAGTTCACGCCACAGAAAATCCTGCTGATCTACTTACAAAAGGACTTCCCTCAGAGAGCTTTGCGCATTTTCGCAAGCAGTTAGGTGTAGGGTAGTACATCACTCCTCTACATCTCTTGTATATTAGCTTGTATAGTAGCTTCTCTCACACTTAAAGTACCACATTGGACTTTAAGTGGGAGGTTGTTGGGGTATAAAGCCCAATGTGGTCGCCCAGGTAAGTGGGCGGGCCGTTAGGTATGTACACATATTCTTTTGTAAAAACCTAATAAGAACTCACTATGCTCTACACATTACAGTAGAGCGAGTTCACCATATCGTCGTGCTCTTCTTCTCGCACTCTCTCTCGCGTCGCACTTCCGCTCGTTCTCCTTCAGTAAGCTCAATTGGTAAAAGATACCAGAAAGAAGCGTTGTTTTTTGACTCTCTTTTTCTGTTAAATTCAAGATGATCAGTGGATGGCAGGCACACAACATATGTGGCTGACCATTTGGCAAAAAACACTAATAAATCTAGGATTGCAATCACTGGCCTGTGGACCTAAGAGATGTGGGCCTAGAACAGGCTAGACCTTGGCTAGACAACATTTGGCGGGAGCACCCTTGGCGTTGTAGCTTCCCACTCTCCACATACCGGCTTATCACTAATGGGAGATCTTATCTTGTACTTGGAGGATATTTAGTATGGTATCAGTTTTCATGTTTCATCTTCAGCTTAGAGTCTAGCAGTCTAGTATAGCACTTGTATAACCAGTTAATTAGTCTTGACATAACATACTTACCCTTGCAACATCTAGCCTCGGTATCCCTTTGTATCTGAGTCACAATCCTTGGTTTGGAGCTGAGCATGCTGTCAGCCAATCTCTTGTACTTGGTTCTGTGGAGAGATCTAGATTGGCTTGTGCATCTGTAGTGCGTGTGTAAACTGAGTTGCTTCCGTTCATCTCTGTTGTTGTATGGCCTCATCAGTCTATTCTGTTTTGTTGATTGCTGTCATGCCAGTGTGAGACTTTGAGTTTACTGCTATGAGGTTACTGTTAGAGTTACATCTTCAAGCTGGTGGTGACTCTAGTATCTTCTAAGAGCAGTTTAAGGAGTGAGCTGTTTTGTGGTTATAAGGCCATATCTATATCTTTTGTCATGATCCCCGGCCGTATCTGAGGTAGATGTACCTTTTTAGCGGTATCAGTCACGTGTTGTGCCCACCGAGTAGGCTGGCATGAGGTGCCCCCTGTTCCTAGGGTTTCCTGGGTCAGAGTCTCTTAGTTTTGCAGTTTTTCCATGATGTGTCCGGCCAAAGACCAGATTTGGTCCTCGGAGCCTGGTTTGTCAGTTTATCACTTATAGTGATGAGGTGGATATTTATCAGTGGGCGCTCCCATTTATCTGGGTGGTGGGATATTATACCTGAGTAGGGAAGATTTGTGGGGCCCTATGAAGGGACCCTTGCATCTTGAATTTTTTCTTATTCAGTCACTAGCAGATATTGCCAGCGTTATGGGCTTACTAATGTGCCTCTCTCTCTCTCTCTCTCTCTCTCTCTCTCTCTCTCTCTCTCTCTCGACTTTTACACAGTCCGAGATCACTAGGCTCATCCGTCCAGCTCACAGAGGATGGTTTTGTGACAAGGCCCAGATACATGGAGACCCACTTATCTCATGGGATACAATGCGCTATTGGCCAGATACGCACTTCTTCACACTAGCTTCGGATGGAGATTGGTAGATATAGCGGAGTACCAACAGAGGCCAGGACATGCTCCTTGTGTCACATGGAGCCCGAGACAGAGTTGCACTACACATGCCACTGCCTAGTATACTATGAGATACGAGAACGCTTCCACTGCCTGTTCAGAGAGGGCTTGATGTGAGGAGAGGCCAGCGAGTCTGAGACTCGACATCCGGAGGAGCTACTACCACAACAGAGCCCACATTCTCCTCGCACCAGAGGCACGCTGATCAACCGAGCGACCGAGCTAGGGAGATCCAGACGCCCACGACTACGGAGGACTACACGGAGGCTGCATTAGAGGATTCATCACTTTGGCCCGACATGCACGACGCCAAGGTAGACTACTGACCATGGAAGAGATTGATGAGATCCGCCAGCGACCGATGCTCGATTTCGTGTGATTTAGCTCTTTCTGAGGATACACCCACACTGTGTTATCTTAGCCCCCCCATTCACTTCACCCCCTACCCCCTACTCATATCCTACACAAGCCCAGCTAGCTGCTTAGCTCACATCTAGCAGCTTAGGATTCTATAGTATTTTATTTTGTTAATCAGACTTTTGTATCAGATCCACCACATTGTGACTTTCTAGTCTTGTAAGTCACTTTGGCCTTTTGAAGACGTTAATATAACATTTTATTTCATTTCATCTCTCTCTCTCTCTCTCTCTCTCTCTCTCTCTCTCTCTCTCTCTCTCACAGACGTTAATATAACATTACCTCGTCTACTACGAGATACGAGGCCGCTTCCATTGCTTGTTCAGAGAGGGCTTTGGACCACTCTCCAGAGTCATGCGGTACGAGGATCAGAGATGCTTGGGTTTGTTTTTGCTCGAGCTGCACAGACATAGAGAGAGCCTGATGAGAGGAGAGGCTAGCCAGTCTAAGAGACAGATCACAGACTTCTTTAGAGCTGCCACTGGACACCCGGAGGAGTTACTACCACAGCAAAGCTCGTTGCCTCACACCAGAGGCACACTGATTGACCGAGCGATTGAGCCGGGGAGATCCAAACGCCCACGACTGCGGAGGACTACACAGCATCGATGTAGGCTGCATCAATCACTTTGGCCCGACATGCATTACGCCCGGTCAGACTATTGACCATGGAGGAGATTGATGAGATCCGCCAGCGACCAATGCTGGATCTCTTGTGATCTAGCTATCCCAGCTAGCTGCTTAGTTCACACCTAGCAATTTAGTTTAGGATTCCATAGTATTTTATTTTGTCATTCTGTCATTTTGTCATCTTGTTACTCTGACTTTGTACATTCACCACATTGTAACTTTCTGGTCTCATAGGTCACTGTGGCCTTTTGAAGACGTTAATATAACATTACATTTCTCTCTCTCTCTCTCTCTCTCTCTCTCTCTCTCTCTCTCTCATTGTCACAATTTTGATGACATGGAAACTTGCCAGGGTTTTGGATATAGAAATAACCTCCAGGCGGCCAGAAATTGAGGATTTAATGGCTGATGATGTGGCAGCTACTGCCGCAATTTGTGCTGCAATTTGTGGAGCTGCCACGTGACAGGCTGTACGGACAGCAGGTGCACATTTCGGGCAGCTTTTCATGTGGCTGTTTTTAGAAAGTAGTAGTGCTTTTGGGGGCGCCCAGTGTAGGGGCCCCTTGAGTGCCTAGAGGGAGAGTCTTGCCAGGTCATTGCATGGTTGTAGATTGCAAAGCTCATCCCTTTGGCTTTTGTACTCTGTGATTATCAATAAAGAAAGAAATATTGAAAGGGACGCTTGATTATGGGGCCAACGCACCCGGAAGTGGAACTCGGTCGCTTCGTATCGACCCTTCTCTCTCTCTCTCTCTCTCTCTCTCTCTCTCTCTTCAGTTCCAGTGTTCAGTTTGTTGCAGTTTCCATTCATCTGCTGCTGTTGATTTCTCGATTGGGTGTCCAAGCGGGTTTAGCTGCGCACTTTGTTTGCAAGTGTTGCTGCCCGAGGCTTGTGTTGGGCAGGTGTTGCGCGGAGGCCGATACGGAGGAGATCTGTCTCGGAGATGTGAGATCTAGTGGCTGCCCATTCTCCAGAGGATGTTTGCAGACTTGATTATCATCCCATTCACCTTTTCCATTGCACCTTTGACATGGCATCAGAGCTATGGTTTGCTCTTGAGTCGGAATTGTAATATATGCGAGTTTGTTGTGCTGATTTTGCATGTTGAAAAGAGGCATATTGTTGGCTGCTGCTGTTTTTCACTCTCCTAGGGCTAATCCGGAGCAGTTGTGGGCTGATTTGAGAATTCCTCTTCATCCCAACCCGTCCTAGCCTCGTCACATGCCCAAGTTTTCATCACAAAGTTGAGGGGTGATGATTCTATCTTGAACTCGGTCTAAGATGAAGTACGAGAAGAGGAAGTCAATGATGGAAGGACAAGTCTCGAGGAGTGGGAAGATTCGTCCGAGTTCTACTCTAGCGTAGGTGATTAATCAATCAAGATCCCTACCCTTTCTACCTTCCCTAGTGATTGGCAATGGCATGGAGACAAGCGTTCCATCCGGAGAGCGACTATGACGGCAATCTTCGACTCTTATGAGTTTGGAGGGTTTGTTAGAAGCAACTTTAAAAAGCCAAAGGATTCAACATGATCAAAGCTATGGGATTGTGTATTATCCTTAATAGTACATCATCTGTCATAGTCACATCCGAGTGATGGAGGACGCGAAGCAGATTTGTGTTCTGCCTCATTATATGATCGAGTTTCTTTGATGAAGTGGATTGCTTTGGAGGAGGTGTTGCAGACCTTGGATGAGAAATAGACATCCATGAGGGACCATATCACCAAGATGCAGGAACTTGGATATTCCAACTTTTATTCTTCGTTGATTATGAGTGGCCGATTGAACACTATCACGTGGGACGAGATATTTCCAATGGTATTGGAATAGGAGGAGCAATTCAATGGAGGGAAGAAGCCAAGCTTTGGAGTGTTGTTGGCTCACTGCTCAGTGCTACAGCACCCCTCCCTCGCCATCCCCCCCCCCCCCCCCGCGCATCCTCCCCGCCCCCTGCTCTGTCTGCCACTTGCCCCCCTGCATTATCTCCCCCTTCCTTGCTCGCTCCCTCCCCCTTGTGTAGGGTGCAACGGAAGTGTTTAAGGATTTAATTCGGATCCAGTTCTCCGCACAAACACAAGGGACACTTTACTTCACTTGAAAGAATTGAACCGAACTGAATGAAAGAGAGAGATAGGCAAAGAGAGAGAAAAGAGAGACGACACCGAATGTCGGGTCTCAAACCCTCAAGGTCCCCTTGCTCTGTTTCCAAAGCAAGTACTTTCTTTATTCTTGCACAATTCTAGTACAATGACTAAATGCTGAGATGTTGATGCTAATGGGTATTGATGCTACTAATGCTGAGTACTGCTGAAATACTGAAGGGTACTAAAGGTACTGGGGTAGTGCGGGTACTGAGGGGTACTGCGGGGTGCTGAAGGTACTGATGGGTACTGAGGTGCTGATGGGTTCTGTGTGGACGACAATGACGAGGAGGAGGAGGAGGTATTGATGGGTTCTATTTCGATGACGATGATGCCGACGACGAGGTACCGTTGGGTTCTATGTGGACGACGACGACGACAACAAGGTACTGCTGGGTTCTATGTCGACGATGGTGACGAGGTACGGCTGGGTTCTATGTCGATGAGGATGACGACGACGACGAGGTACTACTGGGTCTTGCGGATCCTTATGCTGAGCTAGGCGAGGGCCGAGCCAAGGCACAAGGGGTGCTAGATGCTGGGGTACTGTGTTGACGATGACGAGGCTACGGTTGAATGCCAAACTGCTAGCGATGTCGATGGCTAGGATCTGCAAACATGACAAGGCCAGGGCTGAAGTCTGTTGGCACTTCAAAGCTGAAAACGCTGGCCGTCTTGGTTGAAAAATGTTGGCCTTTCTGGGCTGAAGCGCCGAGGTAAGTCCGAGGGAAAAACGATGGCCTTTCTCCTCCTTTTGCTTCCTGCTTCTCTAGTGCTCCCCATGGGCTGCCCTATTAGGTGCCAAAAGATGGGTCCAGCAAGCATAAGGCCAGCCCTCACGCCTTGCTAAATGAAATGCTGAAAATCACTTAATAAATCAAGTGCCATGCTAGGGGTGGTTCACACGCGGCAACACACCTACATGCTAAAATGCGGTACTGTGCAAGAGAGGGTATGCAACTATGATCGGCCTGCTAGAGGCTCACAAGGGTGCTAGGCTAGGTCCTCAGCTAAGACTCATGCTAGACTGTAGTAGAAGCATTTCCACGTAGCGCAAGTGAAGTGCGCACGTGACATCCCCCCCCGGTTAAAGGTGAGGCACAATTTCCGAACTTCTATCTTTGGATTCTTTCTGTACTGTTGATGCTGACTGCTTCTGATGCTTGTGGATGCATAACCGATGAAGATTCCTCCAAATGGGTGGATAGTGCGGATGTAGATTGGCTGCGATGTAAACACCGTCCACACGAGTTACTAGGTAGCCTTACTACTATCGCAAAATACCAGCCTTGGTGCTGACTGCCTTGCGAGCAAGTACGACCGCTTGAATAGTCTTGTCGTGAAAACATTGCGGGTGAAGCTGAAAGGTAAGGGTGCTCGGAGGTATTTCCAAGGGTTTCTTGTCGACGGAAGTGAATGTACGCTACATGCGAATGTGAATGCGAATGCGAAAGAGGGTTAGGGATCCTGTCTCCAACTCCTTCCATATCCACATAAGAGGCAAGTAGATCCTGGTACTCAAGATCTAGGTTTTGTGTATCCGATGTCGATCTTCCTTCAAAGACATGGCAATGAAGAGGGGAGCTGGTACTGGATGCTTGATACTGAGGGTGTTTGAGAGGCTAATAAGTCCGGGGTAGGGAGGTGAAGCTTCTTTAAGGAAAAAAACTGGGAGAGGTTCTTTGGGTTCTTGGTTTTGCTTGGGTTCATTGGGTTCTTGGTACTTCCCTTGAGTTCGTGAAGCCGAAGCACATAGAGCTGTGATACCAATGTCAGGTGCAATGGAAGTGTTTAAGGAGTTAGCTCGGATCTAGTACCCCGCACAAACACAAGGGATACTTTACTTTATGCCACAAGATTGTGACAACCACTATATATATTTGCTGGTTTCTTTTCCTTGATTTTTATTTAATTTTGGGATCCTTTTGTTAAAATCACAAATGCTCGGACATTGCATGGCCAGTGTGAAACGGCCGTTGGTCGAGAGATTCAACCGTAGTCAGGAAGGGCAGGAGATGGTCGGGCCAAGCGGCATTGAAATCCGAACAACAAAAGGTTGGCTAGGCTCAGTTCAGAGTCATTTAGGCCCCTCGGCAAGACTTTTAAGTTGGTGGGTACAAGGAAATTAAACCAAAAGGAGTCAAAATGGACACTTGGCAGTAGGGAAGCTGCATGCAAGCCAACACACACTTTTCCAGAAGCCTTATCGAAGAGGGGGTGCCCAAATTTGAGTTGGGGGCTGATTTTTGGACTACAGAAGTGTGCTACACAGTGTGGTGAGTAGTGGGTGTAGGTGATCATAACTTTAATGAAAAGCTTGCCTTCTCCCTTGCTCTATGTAGCGCGATGATTTGCTCTCGCACATCTCTCTCTCCCTTTTGCACATTCGGTAATGCCCCACTAGTTGGGCTTCTCAGATGACCATGTACGGTTCTGGGGATTTTATGCGTGTTTGCCAAGGCAAGAGTCTTCTGTACAGGAACCGGATTAGCTAATTGCTAATCCCCTTCAGGTACGCACAGTACCATCGCGAAGAAACGCGAAAACAGAGACTTTTCTCGCGTGAATACTCGTCCAATTTACAGGGGAACTGTCCCATTGAAGATGCGAAACAGAAAATTACAGCCTGCTGTGTTTTTCTACAGGTGTAGGGTTTCACACCTAAACTGCAAGGTGATGCCAGGGGAGCCTTGGAAGAGCCTTGGGTGCTTGTACAAGAAAATTTAGAGAGATTTCCCACTAGGAATCTCGTCTAATACAAGGGGTAAGTGACCCTACAGGTGCGGGAGCTCGAGGGCTACCCACAAAAGTGACCGGCACGCGAATTGAAGCCCAAAACAGAGAATTACAGCTTGCTGTAATTTTTTGCAGGTTTAGGGTTTTGGCCAATTTTGATGCCTACAAGTCCCAGGAGCTTCAAGGAAGCTAGGGAATCACCGTACATGTGTTTTGGTGCAAATATGCATGGACATGGTGGTCCACTCTCCTATTAAGAAAAGAAGCACCGACAAAGTGGCTGAAGTTCAAGAGACTCTTTATTTCTTCGTGGCTCACTCAAGAATACACATGAGAGGTAATTACTGACTGGAGTCAATTTCAGATAGTCAAGGTAGAAGCTTTGGTTACCTACTGTGAAATATTATGGGATTTTTTTCTACGTGCTTCATCCTTTAAGAAGATCAGTTTCAAGCAGCAAATCGAGCGATTCTGCTGTGGATTGCCTAAAGAGATACGAGACTTGTATGTTACAGAAATTTGAGTCCATACAACAGTTGATGGGACATGCTAAGCAAGGTTTTGCTATGCATTCGGGTAACTTGACTTATCCATCAGAGGAACCTTCAACAAGTCATTTCAGAAGAAGAGGACAGAAAGATACATGACCTCGACTGACAGAAGAGCAGAAAGATGAATATTTCAAAACAAGAAAGTGTTTTGAATGTGGGGAACAAGAACATATATCTGCACGGTGCCCCAAAAAGGCACAAGAATGAGAATGACTCACATATTAAAAATAGAACTGGGCGAGGAGATACTCGTTCTAGGAGAGATATTAGATAGAACATTACGGATGAATTGGCATTATTTTACTTTGTGAATTTATGAATGATTAATTTTTAAGTAGGACTTTTTGAAGATGACTTTGATTTATGTATGAAACTAATGTTTTATGGAAGATCCTCCTATTTGTGAACAGATAACAGGATCGAGAATGAGATGATGATGAATTCGGAGCAATGACAGCTCCAAAATGAACCTGATAACAATAAGAATCATGATAAGTGATTGAATGGAATTGTCGTGAGCGCATCAAGAGTTCCCGAGGGATGAGATGGCTACACAACTAGAACTAAATGATTGAAACACTCTGTTTAGTATGAACTGAGTGTCCGATTGATGGATTGGAACTCTCGAAAATGATTACTCACACATGACTGTGTTTGAGTGAAGATGGAATGATTGACGAAATGACAGCAACATTTCGGTCTCGAGAAATCTATGAACATGATCGCAATATGGGAATAGTTAATCTGACATCAATGAGGTTGTCACAAACTGGTGACGTGGCAGCCATTTGGGCCGGACAAGGTATTGTGGCTTGGCCCTGGACATGGGGGGCTGCCCAGCGCGCGCGCGCGCACACACACACACACACACACACCCTCTTCTAGGAACCCCCCCCCCCCGCTAAATGATGACGTGGCTGCTCAGTACACACATACACCCACCTTGTTGGTCACAGACTGAATGCTGACGTGGCCTGTTGTACTGACAGCTCCGGAAAACGCGGCGCCATTTGCGGGTAGGCACCATGTGGCAGGGCGTGCGGACAGCTTTTGGGACAGCTTTTGGCTACGTAGAAATTGAAGGCTGAAATCTATGCAAAGCCTTCTTTATTTTATGCAAGGCAGTATAGAGAGGGCCTTTGCTTTAATTTACTAAGCCTTGTGAGAGACTAGCTTTTAAAAATTTACAGCTTTTGATTTTTAAAGCTTTTGGGATTTGCTTTAGCATCCCTTGTAAACTCTTTAAATACGTGGGCAGGCTTCCCACTTCTCAGAGTATCTGGACGCAGAGTCTGAGAGTGAGAGCCTCCCACTCGCATTGTACTTTGAGTTGCAGATTAATACAAAAAGAAATACCGAAAGGGGCGCCAGTCTTTGGGGCCAATATCTCTAGGCACGGAACTCTGCCGGGCCAGTGTCGAATCAATTGTGAACTGTGAAATGTTTTGAAGTAAACTCTTGTAGTGTCGTGGTAGATTCTCGACTTGGAGTGTTCAAGTCTGTTACAGTGGTATCAGAGCACGGCCGATTTCTCTTCTACGGGAAATCCGACCCCTTTTACGCGGCACTTATGGCTTCAGATAGAGAACAGTCGACTTCCTCTGCATCCGGAGATGCGGGAAGAGATCACAACGAAGATTCAGGCGAGGAGTACGGCCCGCCTCGGCCTACTCAGGTGGAGATCGAAGAGATGGAGCGTCGACGAATTATCGGCGATGCAACAAAGATGATGCTAAATTTTGCGAAGGACCTGAAATTTGCAAAATTTATGAGCCAGACCTCCTTCGACGAGGTGCATGCACAGTGGCGGCAGACCACATAACCACCCCTCAAACCGGCTCTCAAGAAACCTCCTACTCTCAGGATGTACACAGAGCAAGAATTAGAAGAGGTGGTTGATACGAATTGCTCAGTTTTTTGAGGTGCAGAACAAAGCTAAAAAGCATGACAAAAAGCAAAAGAAAGGCGTTGACTTCCCGGATTATTTGGGTCGTCAGTCTACATTTGAGTTGGCAAGAAAACAGAAGAAGCATGTTCGATTTGAAGGAGTACCCAGTTCTTCTTCTTCTTCTTCTAACTGTTCTTCTAGCTCTCCTAACTCGAGCGAAGAAGACAGAAAAGGCAAAAAGCGAAGCAAAAAGCAAAGCTTCGGAAAGGGCAAGAAAAAGGCAAAGAAGCCTAAATCTCACCCAGTGGTTGACAGTTCTACAGAGGACTCGTCTTTAGATAGTTCGGACTATGATGACAACAGCTTTTACGCAAAGAAGAAGAATTTTTATGAAGCCAACCAGTATGATTTTTTGGAAGATAAAAGCAAGAAAGTCTGAGAGTTTAAGGAAGGTGGGTAGTCAATAAAATTTGACACGTTTTCTGGTTATAGAGATGCTTCGAAGGCTTTGTCTTTTATACAGCAGTTTGACATAGCTTTCTTAAGAGGGCGTTACTTAGAGCACTCCAAGATTTGGAGGGCTGCCTCTTACTCTAAGGGGAATGCTCGAACTTGGTGGTCCACGCTTCTATTAAACAAGACAGCGCTAGTTAAATGGCTGGAATTCAAAAGGATTTTTATTTCTTCTTGGCTGACTCGAGAGTATGAACGTGACATAGGAACTGCTTGGAACCACCTTCGGATGACCAAGAAGGATACAGTGGATGCTTATAGCGAGAGATTCTGGAGCTCTCTCTACTCGCCTCTTCATTTAAGAAGATCTCGTTCAAAGAACAGATTGAGCGGGTTACCTTGGGTCTTCCTACAGAGATCCGAGATCACTGCTTAGAACAAAAGTCAGCTTCCATTCAGGAGCTGATGAGTCATGCGAAACGGGTTTTGCCATTCACTTAGGCAGTTTGACCTACCCCACATATGAGATCATAACGCAAAGGGCCGAACAGACTTCGAAAAATGAAAGTAGAAAGAGGAAGAGCAACCCAGAAAAGAAAGAAAAGGATGCACGATCCAGACTCACTTGTCAAGAGAGGGCTCTCTACATCTAGGAGGGGAAGTGCTTTGGATGCGGGGAAACGGGGCATATCTCCGTGAAGTGCCCTAAAAAGGCATAGAAAGAACAGAACGACAAGGACGTTGAGAGGCCTGAGAGTTCGAGAGCAGCTGAGGAACGTGGAAGAAAAGGCAAGATGAAAACGGGACTGGTTCCAGACTGCGTGGGTACTGATCCCAGCACGATGGACGAGAGTACAGAACTTTGCCGAGCTTGGGGCAAAGTGAAAGACCAAGAAGCCTTGATCTTCTTTGATGGAGGAGCCAAGGCCAACTTCATTTCATCGGAATTGGTGGCGCGGCTCGAGATCACACCCGATCGGATGGGACCACTTGTAGAGGCAGTTCTAGCAGCACCCGGCAGGGACGTAGCCATTACACGTGTCATTGGCAAACTTCGGTTGCATTGTCAGGGGTATTTGGGGCATGAGGACTTCTACATAATGCCTTTGGAAGGTTGTGATGTCCTCTTGGGAATTCCCTGGTACCACAGCTGTGGTCGACTATCGGGCGAGGAAAGCGACTTTAACCGCAGAGAAGGGCAGAACCATTGTACTCAATGTAAAACTTAAGGGCGAGTCTGTCCCTATTGTCTCAGCTTCGGCTATTTCAAAATTAATGAAATCCAGTCTGTTTGTTTACTTGATCTTTTTGAAAGAGTTGAATGATGAGGATAGGACAAATATGTCTGAACTTAATAAAGAACGCCAAGATTTTCTCCGCACTCATGCCGATTGCTTCTCAGAGGGCTTGCCAGGCGAGTTACCACCCGCTCGTCCTGAAGATCATACTATTGATATGATACCTGGAAGCACACCACCGAACCGACCACCTTACCGTGTGAGCCGAGCCCAGAACGAAGAAATTACGAACCAAGTGAAAGACCTCTTGGAAAAGGGTCTTGTCCAGCCTAGTATTTGCAAGCGTAATCGAGGGCGATTACAATGCTTTTAAGAGGGGGGTATGTCACAAACTGGTGACGTGGCAACCATTTGGGCCGGACAAGGTGTTGTGGCTTGGCCTTGGATATGGGGGGCTGCCCAGTACACACACACACACACACACTCTCTTCCAGGAAACCCCCCCGCCAAATGATGACGTGGCTGCTTAGTACACACATATACCCGCCTTGCTGGTCACGGACTGAATGCTGACGTGGCCTACTGTTGATGTGGCCTGCTGTACGGACAGCTCCGGAAAACGCGGCGCCATTTGCGGGTAGGCAGTCACATGGCAGGGCATATGGACAGCTTTTGGCTACGTAAAAATTGAAGGCTGAAATCTACGCAAAGCCTTCTTTATTTTACGCAAGGCAGTAGAGAGAGAGCCTTTGCTTTAATTTACTAAGCCTTGTGAGAGGCTAGCTTTTAAAAATTTACAGCTTTTGATTTTTAAAGCTTTTGGGCTTTGCTTTAGCATCCCTTGTAAACTCTTTAAATACGTGGGCAGGCTTCCCACTTCTCAGAGTATCTGGACGCAGAGTCTGAGAGTGAGAGCCTCCCACTCGCATTGTACTTTGAGTTGTAGATTAATACAAAAAGAAATATCGAAAGGGGCGCCAGTCTTTGGGTCAATATCTCTAGGCACGGAACTCCGTCGGGCCAGTGTCGAATCAATTGTGAATTGTGAACTGTTTTGAAGTAAACTCTTGTGGTGTGGCGGTAGATTCTCGACTTGAGTGTCCAAGTCTGTTACAGAGGTCCAGTGTGGATCTAGATGCGATTGCTAAATACGTTGCCAGGAATCATGGTCCTAGATCAGAATGGATTCTATTTGATATGATCTGAATGTGATGTGACGGTCGTCTTTGTACAAGTGCTGGATTTGTGTCGTCTAGTGGCTTATGTCTGATTTTGCAGGCATAATCGAGGGCTATTACAATTCTTTCAAGAGGGGGGTATGTCACAAAAGGATGACGTGGCAATAGGCTGTACAGACAGGGCTGGAATTTACACTGACTGGTGCCACGTGGCAGCAATACCTATTTCTGCATTATGCGCTGACATGCTGACGTGGCTGTTGTACGGATTTCCGCAAATTGCGTTGATTGCTTTTGGCAGTTTTTGGGACTAGATGCTTTTGGATCAAGTTGCTTTTGAGTTTAACTGCTTTTGGGACATCCCTTCTAAGAATATATAGAACTCTTGGGGCCTCACTCTGCAGAGCATATGGACGCAGAGTGTGAGAGCAGAGGTCCTACGGGTGTTGTAATTTGCTCAAGCATTAATATAACAATAAATACCGAAAGGGGCGCCAGACTTTGAGGCGAATGCCTCTGGGCACGGAACTACGCCGGGCCGTGTCGACTCAAGAGTCAGGATCTTGCATGTTGTTGGAGGTTCAGGGAGAGGGTCGTCTTCATAGAGTCTCCGTAGAGGCACCACAGGTGTCTGAGTGCTGTTTTCAGAGAATATGAGATGTGTAAATCTGTGGGAGGACTTGTGTCATAGATCCCGACCCGGCAGATATTGAGTCAGGACATTGGCAGCTTTGGACTTGGGAGAGCCGTCCTTTGGTACGAGTGCAGTGGGACCCGAGGGAGTGGTTTTGGCGGGATCCTTTCTCTTCAGCCGATCACCCAGGGATCCCTTTCTTCCAATACACAACTCATTGGGGCACCACACATTGACAGCACAGAGAGGCTCGCCGCGTTGCAGCACTTCATTGGCAGGAGGAGGGTCTCACAATAGAGTTCTTGTCAGGGTTCTGGGAGCGCTTGTGGGACAGCAGACATCCAAGGAGAGTCACCAAGGTTTAAGTGGCTAGTTGTGCATAGAGCTACTGCAATTGGGAGTTGGTTGGTACACAACGGTTTCTTGGCAGTATGTGCATCCTGTGGCCACCCATTGGAGAGTCAATGTCAATTGTCTGTGGGACTGTTACACGGCACAGCAGGATTGGCTTCGGATTCTTTGGCTGATGCCAGCCATTTCCACAGCCAGCCAGTACACTTGGGGTGCTGCAGCTTGGTCCACACTCACGGACCAACGCTTCGTTTTGAGATGGCTTCCATCAGTAGGATGATAGTGATTTAGGAGGGCCGGACTTCAGCCTGTCACAGAGCTCATCCCCCAAGAGTGGTGCAGTGATAGAGAGTGGTGTTGGGAGCTCGTCTGACACTTTGGTTCATCTGGCGGGCCCGTTGCTTTCGCATTTTCGAGGCTCAACTTGTTCCACCAGTAGAGACTGTTCGTGATATCTGGCTGGAGCTGATCCATACACTCAGAGGTCAGTTTGAGAGACTTCAGGCCAGGTCCGACCGCATGCGGGAGCGCCGCGAGGCCTTCCTACAACTTTGGCGCCCAAGGCTCTTCTTCACCATGGTCCATGGCGTGCCTAGATGGCATTATCGGCCATCAATGTGGCTGTTCCCTCCTCCCATCTCGTGATTTAACCTTCATTGTACATATCTTGTCTTTTCAGTGGGAGAGTCTCCCCACGTTTTGATGTAGCCCTCTATAGCAGAGGCCGTTTGTAGCCCTTTGGGCAGTATTCTTAGTAATGAAAGGATCTTTTTCTTGGAATACAAAAGAAAGAAGTCAGGCTCCGAAGTCTTGGCCGGTTCTTCCAACAACAACAAGAAGCAGAAGGGTAAGAAAAAAGCAACAACAATACCAAGAAGACGGATGCTAAAAAGAGGCTTTGAAAGATGAGAAGCATTGCAACCATTGTGGAGAAAAAGGTCATTATTGGCGGAAGTGTCCAAAGCAAGTTGGACAGGGTTCTACTCCTTCGGCTGCATGATGTGGGGTTTTGTTCTTGGTGGACATTGTTCTGTTTACTTAAGTTGTCTGTCTTATCTCTCACTTTATAGGATTGGTGCTATTAATCATGGTAATTATATGTTTGGCTTTGCAGGTCATGGACTCAACATCATACATTCCTCGCAATGCACTAGTTGAGGTTAATCAGTCTGGGCTTGTGGGTGAAACTATAATCGACATCACACCTGTAAGCCCTGTTCCACGACCATCCGTTGGACCATTGGACCCTGGTTGTCCTTCTGAAGGCCTTATTGTATGCGATAAGGAAAGAGTAAAAGGACAACAAGGGGTAAGCATGGATGATCTCATGCGCTTGTGTGGGAAAATGGCCAAGAATACCAAAGAATCTGATGTCAGGGACTTTATAAAAACTGCTGAACATTTAGGAGATGTTGTTGGCAGCTCAAAGCTGCTGCTTGAGAAGGTATGCCTCAGTTTACAAAAGCTCTTTAAGGAAAATTGTTATGTTTCTGTGAGAAAATCATGCTGAATATGTTTTTCCTGCCGAATAATTTTGTGTTTGGTGTTTACTATAGCTGGAGAATTTTGCAGAGAATGTTGAGCCTGTTGTGAAGGATCTACAGGATCGCAGACTTTTCAATAGTTTAACTGAGCTACTCAAGCAGGCATCCGCAACCGTGCACAACTTGAGGTAATGGTGAAATTTGGCTGCCAACTTTAAGTTTGATTTCTGCAAATGAATAAAGACAAACTTATCTGAGTGCATAGACAAGTTTCTATTTTAAATATGGACTTCGCTGTCCCCACTCCCTTTCAAGATAATGTAGAGAAAATTAGTTCAAAGTCGTGCATGTCTTTTAGTGGTCTGCAGACCATGGTATATTTTTTCCTTAAAAAAAGAAAAAAGGAGCTGTATTCTGGTACACACAGACCTCGAGCATCACCCGGAGGAAGTACAGGGCTATAAGAACTTGCAGTGTGTGGAAATCAAAGGAATGAAGAGAGGAGAGCAGATATAGGAGACAAACAAAGAGAGCGATGGCAAGATGATCCAAAATATGTTGGAAGCCATAAAGCTTCAGTGGTTGTATCAAGATAAGCTTGATACTCAGCTTCGATAGAAGAAGTGGTAATTGTGTTTTGCTTTTGACATTTCCATGATATAAGACCACCAAAGACAAAGCAATAACCAGTAATGGATTTCCTTGTGTCAACACCAACCCAATCAGTATCGCAGTATCCAACAAGAATATCACCTCCATAATAATGAATAACATAGTCAATAGTGCCACGAATATATTGAAGTACTTAATGAGCTCCTTGTCAATGAGAGAGAGAAAGAAACAAGAAATGTTTATTAATGTCTCTCAAAGGCCAAGGTGGCCCATGAGACAATCAAGGTAAGACATCTCCTCATAAAAGGTACAAATATGAAATCATCATCCGAATTAATGAAAAAACTCCTCATGGGCATAAGCTTTGTGAGTCCAACTCATTCCAATATCTTCATCAGTGTGTGCCTTGAGAGGGAGAGATACACCAGAAGACGTCGTGCATTGCTCTCGCGATGACATGCGATGATGGCTCAAATTTTCTGGTGGTGACGAAGTTGTGCATGTCATCCTTGTGGTTGTGGACGTCTCAATCTGCAAATAGCAATAGCCCTGTCCACTATCATCCTTCTGGTGGGGCGTCTCTTGCGTTGCAAATTTTGGGTAGGCAAGTGGACTCTGCTGGAACTTCTAGAGCTGCTGGAGTGACACCAAAAAAGTCTGTGAGGGTGTTGGTGGTCTAAGCTGTGCTGCTCTCTTATCTCAGAGATCGTACTTTTCTTTTGACAAATAAATGGAAGTCTTAGCAGTGAGTGGACTATGTTGAAGCCAAAGAAAGGACTTGAGAACATATGACACAGCATTCAAAACTCAACACTGCTATCCCTTCCTTTTCTATACCTAACAAAAATACATAAGAACCACAAGCTCCTCATCAATGAAGCCTTGACAGCTTGCTGCCTCTCCCCATCCCCTGCAGCCCCCGCCTCCGCCTCCGCCGCACCCCCCCCCTTCCTCGTGCTACTCCCCGTCTCCCCCCTTCGTGTTTCGCGTTCCCCCACCCCTGATACGCGGCTTCCTTATCCTTTAGCTCCCATCCCCCCTTCGCCCTCGCAAGTTGTTTGTGGCTGTTTTCAGCCCGCTGGTGGCCTACATTGATGCCTCCGTCCCCTTCTTTGTAGAAGACACAAAATGGCGGCCCCTACTCCATCTCAGAGGGACTCTACTAAAGCCCCCTCGTTCGACACCACGGAGCTGACTCTTCGGCTCTCTTTCGCCATAAGAGCAAGCGACCTTGATGGCCGAGGCAGAACGACTCCAAGCCACCTCAGTCATTTGCAAGATTGTTGGCACACGGCCTAGCAGAGGTGAGGTTTGGGAGTTGCTCCAAGCCCGACTCCTCACCGAAGTGGGCAAGATCATGGACATGCAGATTCTCGGGAGGGGCTATTACCAGATAGAGTTTGAGTCTCAAGAGATGGCAGTCAAAGTGATATTGATGAGCCCGCTAGGTATCTAGGCAGCTCGAGCTTACTTCAGAGTGGCACCACGGCTTCAACCCGACTTTAGATGTGCTTGAGCAGGAAACAAATCTTCCTATCTCAGTCTGCTTCCTAGGCCTGAGGCATGAATATCTTCCTTTACTTTCTGGGATTGATTGGGACGGTCTTGGAGACCCCGCTCACTTCAGCATTAGTTGTGGCCAAGGCGGCAAGGTTACCCATTGTGCAGGTTCTTGTTCGAGACACACATACACTCCCGAAGGTGGTTTTACTGCCTTGGGTGAGTGGTGGTTGGATCAGATAGAGTGTCGAGTATTTGGACCTCCCGAGCGAGTGTTTTCATTTGCAAACAGATGGGCCATCTTGCCAGGGCCTGTCCATGCAAGAGAGCTCGACCAACTCCACAGCCTTAGGCCGCTAGGGCTGGCCCTCCACGGAGTTCCGAGGTCCCTCAAGCCAGGGTTCCAGAGACCCCCAGAGATCCAGCTTCAGCAGCCACAGATAGCAGATCGAGGAGGGATGACACCAGGTCTGTGGCCGCCATCGACTAGGCAAGGCACCTCGCCTGGGTGGTTGTCATACTGTTCCTCGACAGGAGTGGGTTTCTACGTGAAACCGCTTCGGACCTCTCCAGCAGGACTGCACAGTCCCCCTCCACCTCTTGTGTGTAGGAGGACCCGCCCATCTCTTCCATCCCCCCACCCCCCCACCCCCCCTTCCCCCAGCCTTCTCTTGCCCACCGCCACCTCCCCAAGCTTTCCCACACTTGACATCCCCCTTCCCCCAATCCCCCCTTCACCACCAGTCTCACCCTCATCACCATCAGCCTCCCCTTGCTCTCCTTCAACCGATGGATCGGAGTGCATCCCTGCTGCACGCTGCTCCTTGGGTAGCTCTTTTGTTGCGAGTAAGCTAGACCGGGAGAGGAAACCCTTCCTTCGACCTTCCCTCTTGGTTGAGACCTCGGCCTTTGGGGCTATTCTAGGGGGTCCTCTCCAATTTCGGCATTAGCAAACGGTGGAACCTCTTCAGCTACGCCTTCACTCATTTTCTTGGCGACCCCCATGCTGACTTAGAGGTGGCTTGCTTTCGGGTTCATGTCCAGTTTCTTGCGGCACGTGGTACAGATGCTCTAGACTCTGCAGTGGGATACTCTTTTCCACTTTGTGGTTGGGATCAACAAGATTGGACCTTGAATTCGACACTTGGTTGGTTGTAGACTCAGGTCCTTAAGCTCTCCTATCACACAAGGGACCTTGGGATCACTAATTTGGTACAGACCTTATGGCCGCTGGCCAAGTTCACAGTGACATTGCCCAATGCCACAGGGTGCAGACACATTATTGTTCACTTTTTTGTAGATGGGCAGAGGATGTGGCTCAGAGGATTAGGCAATCATCTTGGGCCTTTGTGGGGCATGTCGTTTGTCTCGGGGCTGTTCGGATACGGATTACTCCCCATCCAAACCGGCCTTGAAGAGTGCTCGCTTGGGTGCTGCAACAACATCGGTTTCTCTCACTGACCCTATGAGGATTGTCTCATGGAATATCTAGGGCCTTGGAGGCCCACAGTTTGTGTGCCATCGGGGTCAGTTTAGACAAGAGCTTCAGAGATGCCTTGTGGGTGGACCTATTGATACTCTTATGCCACAGGAGCATCATTTGTGTGAGAGCCGCATTCATTGTTGTGGACATGTTTTGTGAGGCCGCTATAAGACATTTTGGTCAGTTGCCTTTGGAAATGGCACTCAGGGAGGTGTATGTATGACTATTGTGGGCTCATGGCAGCAGGCCATTGTGGGCAAAGGTATTATTGTGCAATGGGTCACCATGCAAGTTCAAGGTAGCCTTGTGGGCTTCTTGAACATTTGTGCGCCCAATCATACGAGTCCACGGGCTGAGTTTTGGTCACATATTGTGCGGTCCTTGCCTCATGGAGAGCAGTGTGCATTGGGGGGACTTCAACATGCTGTAGTGTCTTGCTATGCATCCCAGAGAGGATTTTACTGGATACAGAGCTCAGAGAGCAAGTTGTGGCGCTTTGGACAGAGTGTTTGGATACGCAGGGGGACCCTGTTGCTAGAGCAGCCATTGGCCTTGTGGAGCTTAGACGTTTCTTCCTCCAGCTTGCTTGGCTGCGACCAGGGAGGAGGAGAAGCGACTCCAACGGGGCATTGCCTCCTTACATCGGATGCAAGAGCGCCACCCAGGCAACCCTTAAAGGGGGAGTAGATGCAGCAGGCTCGGCAGGAGCTGATGACCATGGAGGAGCGGTGTCACGAGTTTACCTTTCACCGTCAGGCTTCTCAGTGGACTCAGGTGGGCGATAAGAGTTACTCGTGAGTTTTTTGAGATTTCTGGTCCTCACCATGTGCACATCAGTGTTGGTCAGTTGAGGAGGTCCTATGGGTCTGTTGCTACACATCCCGAGGATATGCGCGCAGGACTACTATTGTGAGTTGCTTTCAGTCGAGCGTCGAGATGTATGCAGAGAGCAAGTGTGGACATAGATGCCTTGTTTAGTCATTGAGGAGATGCGCCAGAGCCTTGAGAGCCCGCTCTAGCGAGAGGAGCTACTAGAGGCCCTCAAAGAACTTCCTAGGGGTAGTTGCCTAGGGGATGATGGTTTGACTCCCAGCTTCTTCTTGGAGTATTGGGAGGTGCTTGGTCGAGACCGTTGTAGTGCTTATCAGCACATTCTGCACACTGGGGAGATGCCAGACAACATGAGTGAGGGATTGATCTATCTTATCTCCAAGGAGGGAGGCTCCTTGGACGAGATTCGATAGTGGTGACCCATCACCATTCTCAACTCAACCTACAAAATCTTAGCAAAGGCTCCGAGTTTGATAATTTAGCTGCTCCTTGAGAGCATCATACATAAGACACAGACAGGCTTTGTCAAGGAGCACAACATCCTTGACAACATTTTTACCTTTTGCGAGGCGACTGTCCTTGCACGTCTCCGAGGAGAGGATCTTGTGGTACTCCTCCTCGACTTTGAGAAGGCGTATGAGTTGACTAGGGTTTCATTGAGGGCACTATGTTGTCAGATGCATGGATTAGGGGAGTGTCAGCTCTCTAGAGGTGTGCGCACAGTTAGGTGTTGTTGGTAGGGGGAAGAGGGGAACGCCTCATGCTCACACGATCAGTTCGATAGGGCTGCCCTCTTGCCCCTTTTGTGTTTCTCTTCTATGCTGAGGCGATGAGCAGGTTCTTGACCTCACAGGAGGTTGGTTTGCATGGTCTGCAGCTGCCTATTCAGGGAGAGGAGCTTTTTGACGTTGAGTTTGCTGATGACTCAAGACATTATTTTGGTGGGCGGGGAGGCCAACTTGCACAAATGTGAGCAAGCTCTTGAGGTATTCTGTTGCACGTCGGGAGCACTTATAAGTAGTGGAAGACAGTGGCTTTTTAGGTTGGTAGTGCTCCCATGCACGATTGGTCGCTTGGAGAGGGCTTTAGGTGGATTCCTCCAAGGACACCAATATGCTACTTGAGCTGGTAGGTTGGTTTGGATTTGTCTCAGGAGCAACAAATTGCTCCCCTCCTCCTTTCCATTAGGAGGAAACTGCTCCACTAGAGTCCGGCATGGCTTTCTCTTGCTGACAGGGTTGTGGTGGCCAACAAGGTGTTGTTGGCTACTATGTGGTACATCACATCTTGCTGGATTTTCTCGAGCTCTTGCATCGGCCAGCTAGATAGGTTGATTAGGAACTTCTTGTCGTTAGAACGAGACACAGTTGGCTCGGGCCAAGGTCTCCTGGCAGGTCATCACTTTATCTTGCTCTCAGGGAGGGTTGGGGATCATCGACCCAGCACGGCAGAGTAGAGCCCTCCTTGGAAAGCTTGTGGCTAGAGGACTTCTTCCAAGGGAGGATCCCTGGAAGGAGTTGTTGCTACACGGATTCGGGCCCGGCGATTTTCACATTGATGTGCAGAGTTGGCCTGAGCAGGAGATGGGAGGACCGCTTTGCTGCAAGCCCGCGGAGCAGCTGCGGGGTGGCCTTGAGCAGCACCAATCCACATGCATTGAGGAGCGTTTGAGGAAGCCACTTGTTTGGAACCCGATGGTTAGCAAACAGCGAGGCCACATGGTTGGTAGTAGACCTCATGTCTCTTGGGGTCCCATGGAAGAGGGTCGAGCCCGTTTTCTTGGGGACTGGCTTGTAAAAATTTTATGCCAAATATTGTTTCTTGAAAAGATGTTATTTTCTGCATTTTAAAATGTCGGTAATTCTCCTTGTATAATCTGTTGGTGATCTAAGACTTTGGAGACTGTCTTTTTCCGATTATATGTCATTTATTTGGGCTTTGGGTTGTATAGGATATAGTTATCCATTTTGGCTTATATTCTCACTGAAACCGGCCCGTAGGGCGATAGACTTTGGCTTTCACCCGAAATTCTTTACTTTACTTTAGGTTTTCACACACAGAGAGAACTTTGCAAAGGTAACCTGCGATGGGAATTAACACTTAAAGCACACACACGGCTCGGAAGCTAGAATGCCCCGAGCAGACGTCGACAACCTGTAGGCCCCAAAATTGGCGCCCCTTTCGGTATTTCTTTATTCTTTAAGAGGGTAAATCACAAAGAAGAGTCCTGGGAACTCTTTACCTGTATCCAGCTAGATACCACCTGTTCTGGCAAAATTTCGGAAGCATAACAACCTCAAAACTTGCCCGAAACCAATTCCCTTGCTGGAACTCACTTCCACTGATATAAACCCTCTGTTTTCTGCCCAAAAACAGTAAATACAGCATGCTGTATTTACTGGTTTTTGCCCTGTTTTCAGCCCTAAACAGTCCTTGAACTGTCCTCTAACTGTGGGGCACTGTTCCCAATGATTTTGGCATCCATATGGCTGAAAAACAGTCCAAATTCAGCGCATAACCAGCGCTGAAAACGCACCTATACCGTGAGGTTATCACCCTCACCGGTGTGCTTTTGGAGCAATAGTTAGCTACTCTTGTTCCTGCTCAGAGAGGCTCTTGCTTCCGCAAAAGCGCACATGACCACACAGCTGTACATGAGTCAAATGAAGAGCCCTCTTGAGGGGCATCACATTACTGCACGTAGGGAAGAGAGAGAGCAGTGTAAGGTGTGCAAGACATAACTTCTTGCACTACACTGTACATGAGAGGGAAAAAGCGTGCAGTCAATAGCTCTTAACATGTGGAAAAAACTTGCAAATGAGCTCTCCAAGCTAGAAATTCAGGGCTACCTCTTGCTGCGTGAGGAAAGTTCATGAAAATGTGCCACTTGGCATGTTTACAAGCAATTTCCCGTTTCGGGGTTGCCGCTTAAAAATCTCCTGACTGGTTGCCCAGTTGACTTTGCAATAGAGTTCTAAAATGTTCCACTTGTCATTCCGGAGGTAATGACGCCAACAGATTTCATGGTCCAAAATAGTAGTTCCCTAAATTTTGGGGGATGCCTCCGTTGGACTCCCACTGGTCATCTGACCATCTATCCCCACTGGGGCCGCATCCTAAAATGCAATGTAGCCCAGCTGTCGGGTACTTTCCTTTGGTGACCCCACCTTGGCATTGTGCCTTTATTGAGTTCACTTCCTAGTACCCACCAACTTGCAAGTGCGATGGGGGGACCTACATGATCTTGAACTGAGCTTAGACATCCTTTTACCATACGAGTTCCAGTGCCGACCAACTTCCCGTCTGCGGGTGAAACTACCGTTCACATTGGACATACAATGTCCGACCATTTGTAATTTCAAAAAGAGGGTCTCAAAAATTAAACAAAAATCATTGGAAAGAAACCAACAACTAAGGTTAGCAATTGCCACGTCCTCGTGACATAGTTAATAGTTGTCACGTTCTCGTGACATACCCCCCTCTTGAAATCGCAAACGTCCTCGATTGCATACCATAAATACATGCCATTGATGATCTTGTGTTGTTAGCACTCTTTTATCATCCCATGTATCTGCAAGAAAGGTCGTAACACATAGATACAAATGACTTAATGAGACCTTCATACTTTTGTCATTTTGATCTATTACACTGTATTCATATGTACATTTGATATGCTAGCTCTATCATTACCCCTCCTTTGCACATGTTGGGTTGGGGCATAAGTAGGTTGTAACCCAAAGGCTTCAAGGTAAAGCTGCAATACATTTGGTGACTTTGACAGTTCATACTCTTCCATAGGAAACAACCGTTCCTTGCCCTTCATCTTCTTTAACCTTGCCTTCTCAAACTTTAACAGAACCCAATCACTAGGTGATAACAACAATTTACAACGGTGACGATCAGCATCCTTTTTCTGCTTTGCCCGAGTCTTCTCCAAGGCAACTTTAATTTTCTTGTACATTTCATCCATGTCTCAACGTATCAATCTGCCTCAAAGATCTTGTCCTTTGTATGCAAAATGGGAGGAACCGCCACCTTCAACAATCTCAAAAGGTGCCTTGCCAGTGACGAATGCACCGTATTGTTGTACGCATACTCAAGCATAGGCAAATACTGTTGCCACTTGCCCTTATCGTCTGACACAGCATTTTAGTAGATCCAAGATAGTAGAATTAGCCTCTTCTGACTGTCCATCAGCTTGTGGATGAAACGAAGACGAGAACTTGAGCGTAGTGCCCATGTTCTCAAACAATCCTCTCTAAAGCAAAGTTGTCATGCGAGGATCATGATCACTGACAATCGATTGTGGCATACCATGGTACTTGAACACATTGTACATGAATAAACGTGCCATCTGATCAGATTTTATCTTCTTCCTAACAGGGATAAAATGGGCCTCCTTACTGAACCTGCAAATAATGATCCATATACCATCATTTCTTGTTGGCGTTTTTGGAAGATCAAAGATAAAGTCCATAGCAATGCTTTCCCTTGGCTTATTTGGAATGGGCAGCGGTTGTAACAACCCTGGTGGCTTTTGCCTGTCAAACTTGACCTTTTGGCAAATCACGCATGCTCGCACAAAGGCATCCACATTTCTCCTCGAAGTAGGCCAATAGAACAATGTCTACCGCTTTAACTGTTGCATCAATACCGCGATGCCCTGCATACGGTAGGACACGACTTTCTACCATGACCTTATGTCGCAATGGCCTAGTGACACAAAGTCTGCCATGCATCATCGTAAAATCATCTCTGAGGAGGTAGTAGCATACTGTTCCTTCATGCATCAAGCTCATGATGATAAGGAATTGGCACAGCTGAAATTTTTAGTACCTAGTTGTACACCCATTATTGGGCACTGACGACGTTAGTGGGGATGTCGTGGTATTTAGTCAATACTATGCATGATGGAGTTGATGGTCATATTGTCTTGTACTTTCCTTTAAGGGTGAATCTGGGCTTATCTTGGATTCACCTAAGTATATATATAGAAAGAATGTTTGCCCATCGCATATGCTTTTCGGATAGCTTTGACTGTGTCAAGAATTATCGCAAGGTCTGATGGTCTGTTTGGACAACAAAATCAGCACCTAAGAGGTAGTGCTTCGAACTAGAAAGCGCATGAATCATGGCCAAGAGATCTTTCTCATAGACTTGCATTGTCTTCTCTGGCCCTTGCAAAATTCGGCTTAGCTACTACCCGTCCATCTTGCATTAGCACTGCTCCGATGCTACTGCCACACGCGTCACATTGGACCACAATGACTTTCTGAGATCTGACAAAACAATTACTGGATCTGAAGTCAACTTTTCCTTTTAAGAGATTAAAGGCTGAAAACTCTTTTTGTGTCACGTGACACATCCAACCCCATGTGTCCGTGGACAAGCTATAGCATGACCAGGGTTCTGTTCAGTCAAGTCAGTCTAATAGAAAGTAATCTGGCACCTTTGTGAGTCTGTTCGCAAACCGTGCATGTCCAGACACTTAGAGTAGATGCCTATCCTCTGGTTGCACACAACATTATCATCAGATTTCCATCAGAACCCATCAAGAGCATTTTTATAGTGCATAAACCTATTTTCTCTATTTTTGACATTTTTCACTTATTATTTTTAAATGACTTTTGTTGGAAACTAGGTAGGGCAATTTTGCTAAGTTTGTATATATAGAAACCTAGCGCTAGCACTTTCTGGCAGAAGAGGCAGCAAGAGCACTTGCTCAACAGGCACCTTCTCAGGAGAACTCCCCACAGCAACCTAGCGTTTTTGGAGCAAGAAGACTTGGCGTTTTTCTTCAACAACAATTTAGCGTTTTCAGCAAGTGAAACCGGCCCGTGGGGCGGTAGGCGTTGGCTTTCACCCGAAATTCTATTTTTAGATACACACAGAGAGAACGTGCAAAGGAAACCTATGACGGGAATTAACACTTAAGCACACACACGGCTCGGAAGCTAGAATGCTCCGAGCAGACTCCGACAACCTGTAGGCCCCAAAATTGGCGCCCCTTTCGGTATTTCTTTATTCTTTAACAGAGGGAATAAAACCTGTGATCTCCTACGATCTGCCCCGCATAATCGAGGCTGAGAAACACCTGTTCTGGCCCGATTTCGGCAGCATAACTTTACTAGGACGCTTCACAGTCAGTATCCCCACGCAATAGATGACTTTCCCGACGCATACAGACACTTTGCAAAACATGGCGAGAATCTGCAGCACATTGAATTCTCTGTTTTCTGCCCCAAAAATGCGCCAGATCACCTCTACATCGGCCCCCTCACGTCCTCGAACCTCCTGGGGGTATTAGGACCGTTTAGGGCCGAAACCCTAAACCTGCAAAAATATACAGCAGGCTGTAATTTCCTGTTTTGGGCTCCATTTCGCGTGCCGGTCGCATCTGTAGTAAGACCTCGAGCTCCCACACCAATAGGGCTACTTGCCCTTTGAATCGGACGAGATTTCTCATGTGAAACCTCTCCGAATTCACCTGTACCTGTGGGGGATTAGCCACTAGCTAACCCAGTACCAGTGCAAGAGGCTCTTGCCTCGGCAATTGCGCATGAACCCACACAACTGTACATCAGTTAAATGAAAAGCCCTCTTGTGGGGCATCACATAAGTGCACGTAAGGGAGAGAGAGAGTAGTGTGTAGCGTGCAGGGCATCACTCCTGGCACCACACTGTACATAGAGGGAAAGGAAGCACTCCATAGCTCTTAACCTGTGGCAGTTTGCATAATGAGGCCGCTCCCAGCTTAAATTTCAGCGCTACCTCTTCCTTTGTGAGGCAAGTGCATAGAAATGTGCCACTTGGGGCATTTACAAGCATTTTCCCGTTTTGGGTTTGCCGCCTAAAAATCTCCCTATTTGGTTGCTCGGTTGACTTCGCGGCAGAGTTGTAAAATGTTTCCCTAGTCATACCGGAGGTAATGACGCGAACACATTTCACGGTCCAAAATAGCAGTTCCCTAAATTTTAGGAGATGCTTCCGTTGGGCTCCCACTGGTCTTCTGACCATCTATCCTCATTGGGACCGCATCCAAAAGTGCAATGTGGCCCAATTGTCGGATATTTTCTATTGGTAGTCCCACCTTGACTTTATGCCTTTATTGAGTTCACTTCCTAGTATCCACCAACTTGCTAAGTGCGACGGGGGGACCTATATGATCTTGCTCTGAGCCTAGACATCCTCTTACTATAGGAATTCCAGTGTCGACCACTTTCCATCTGCGGGTGAAACTACTGTTCACATTGGCCATACAATGTTCGACCGTTTGCTACTTCAAAAAGAGGGTCTCAAAAATAAAACAAAAATCATTGGAAAGAAACCAACAACTAAGGTTAGCAATTGCCACGTCCTCGTGACATAGTTAACAGTTGCCACGTCCTCGTGACAGCAAGACAGACCAGCCTTGGCGTTTTTGCATTGGCAATAGCTTGGCGACAACAAGAAGTAGCAGATCCCCTAGCGTTAGCAGATTTCCCCGCAAGATCATTTTCAGCCCTAGTGTTTTTGCATCTGCAAGACACCTCAGCTTTTTTGCAGATCTTCGCGACGGAATCAGCCCTAGACTCTCCGTTTTCAGTTTTCAGTAGTCAGTACCCGCAGTAGAACCCCCGAACCTCGTAGATCTCACCTTCCTGTAGCAGATCCTCGCCGCACGGTCAGATCCATCGAAGTTTGCAGCTTCAGTCCGGAAGACGCAGATTTCAGCATCTGCGTTTTCAGCGCGTCGTCGTCGCATCGTCGCCATCGACATCGTCACCGACATAGAGTCAGAATTCAGCAGATAAAGAATTGCAGATTTCAGCCCTTGACGTTTTCAGATTTCATCCTGTCTCGTCGCCGTCCTCATCGTTGTCGACATTGCCGGCAAGTCCAAGCATTGTAGAGATTTGTGCAATCATAAGTAGACCGCTCTCGCCATAGAGATTGGGGCCTTCGGAGGAGGGTTTGACAACATTCTGGTGTCGTATTCTTCTCTCTCTATCTCTCAGTCTCAGCACCTTCACGCATAGTGTCTATTCACTTTGTTTGTGATCACTTGCACTCTCTCATTAAAGAACAGAAGGCTCTCCCTTCCCTAAGAAAAAGGAACCTTGAGCACAGCTCGGAGCACTCATCTTGAGCAAAGTTCAACATTCACTTCCGCTGCACCTTACATTGGTATTAGAGCTTTGGCAGTGTTCTGTATCATTCAAGGAAAGAACCACAAGAACCACATAATTTTTTTTGCTTGTTGTGGTCGCACGTAACCCAAGATCTTTTGGGCATGTCGATTCCTAATCTTGTTTTTGAAGAGTGACAAGAAACCCAAGAAAGAAGGGCTTGTCCAGCCTCCCCTTGTGCCTCTTTTCACTCATTGAGAGCGGACCATGCACTTAGCGGCGGCCAATTGACGTGAGGTGGAAAAAAGCAACCTTGATGTGAGTGCAAGGCCGCCAAGGGGTGTGCCCGCGGAAAAGAGCAGAACTCGGGTGAAGAGAAGATCCTTCTCTAACATAGATTGCAAGCGAAAGAAGAACCGCAAGAACCTCAAGAACCGCAAGAACCGCAAGAACCTCTAGACCCTCAAAAACCCCAAGACCCAAGACCCCCAAGAATCCAAGTTCCTCGTGAACTTAAGAACCCACAAGAACCCACAAGAACCCACGACTTCAGTTAATGGTCATCACTCGAAGCGGAATGGATACTTCGCTTGGAGGTGTTGAGCATGGGAATGGCGAAGAAGAGTTTTCCTCACCAGGAGGTTTTTCTGACCCTTCCCCATCTACGCCAAGGATTACACTAACTCCTATTGAGGCTTTCGACACGATGATGATGGATAGGAAGTTAGAATGCGAAGCGAAGAATGCAGAAAGAAAAGCAGAAATCCAACGTGACCACGAAGATAGAATGGCAGCCATAGAGCATGAGCACAACGAAAGGAAAGCCGCCTTGTTCTGATTTTTTTCTCAAGTGCAGGCACAGATGCAAGAGATTCGGGAAAAGGAGACTCTCTCAGTCTCTTCTTCTCCAAAGCATGACACACAAGATTTGCATGATGATAAGCATGAAGAATTGCATGACAATGACAAGCATGATGATTTGCATGATCAAGATGTGATTACTCACAAGCATGATGATTTGTAGGAAAAAGATGTGATTACTCACAAGAATGATGATTTGCACGAAAAAGATGTGATTGTTCACAAGGATGATGGTTTAGTTGATGCTTTTTTTGGTGAAGCTAACCTCATTGCAGATTCGATCAATCAAGAAGAACCGATCTTGGCTTTCGAGTCAAGGTCCAAAGAACCCCCTCATCAAGAACCGAAAAGAACCGATCTTGCTCTTGAGTCAAGGTTCAAAGAACCCTCACAGGAAGTACTATGTGTTCGAATGATTAGTTAGCACGCATTGTTCGAGTGTTTCATTCGTGATCGTTTCCTGTATTTTAGTCAGCGTCTATATGTGATTCCTTTTCCTAGACATGCCATATTGTTTGTTGAGCACGTTTCACTCATGAATGAGCACGGAGGTATTCGGATTTCTCATGAAAAGCTGAAAAGTATGCATTTAAGGAAGTCACATTCCATGTCTCTTCCGTGGCATGACACAGTTGTAGAAAGAGAACAAGAAAGATTGATCATCAAGTATCGGCATTTCCATTGTGATTTGCCGTAGTTGATTGATTTAGATCAGCAAGTCAAGATTCAACACCATTGTTTGTGTGTGTTTGATGAACGGTTTGACACTCTGTCACTTTGTTCATCTACATTGCATGCATAGTCTTTTAGGAAGACTAGATTTTTTCCAGTCACTTTACATGGAATGGGTATGTTCATGTTTTTGTGTTGGAAGTGGTTTCAGGAATTTTCAGCCTCGGAGATTCTTGAAGAAGGTAGACGCATGACTATAGACAAAGTGGAAGCATTGAAGATGACTTTGTGTCGCTTTTGGCACGGCCCAAAGAAGAAGACTTTGCGGACCTTTATGAAGTTCAAGTATCACACGACCCACACATCAGAGTGCGTCGGCGAAGAGTCCTTTCCAAGATTCTGGATGTTATTGGCGATCTCCCTCGACGCCATAGAGTTCGGTACCAGTATCTCACTCTGAAAAGGAGGGGATGTCACGTGACACATCCAACCCTATGTGTCCGTGGACAAGCTACAGCATGACCAGTGTTCAATTCAGTCAAGTCAGTCTAGAATAGGAAGTGATCTGGCACCTTTGTGAGTCTGTTCGCATACCGTGCATGTCTAGACACTTAGAGTAGATGCCTATTCTCTGGTTGCACACAGCATGATCATTAGATTTCCATCAGATCCCATCAGGAGCATTTTTACTGTGCATAAACCTATTTTCCCTATTTTTGACATTTTTTACTTAATATTTTTAAGTGACTTTTGATGGAAACTAGGTAGGGAAATTTTGCCAAGTTTGTATATATAGAAACCTAGCGCTAGCACTTTCTGGCAGAAGAGGCAGCAGGAGCACTTGCAGGCACCTTCTCAGCAGAACTCCCCACAGCAACCTAGCGTTTTTGGAGCAGGAAGACTTGGCGTTTTTCTTCAACAACAACCTAGCATTTTCAGCAAGACAGACCAACCTTGGCGTTTTTGCATTGGCAACAGCCTGGCGACAGCAAGAAGCAGCAGATCCCCTAGCATTGGCAGATTTCCCCGCAAGATCATTTTCAGCCCTAGCGTTTTTGCATCTGCAAGACACCTCACCGTTTTTGCAGATCTTCGTGACAAAATCAGCCCTAGACTCAGCGTTTTCAGTTTTCAGCAGTCAGTACCCGCAGTAGAACCCCCGAACCTTGCAGATCTCATCGAAGTTTGTAGTTTCAGCTTGGAAAACGCAGGTCCTCGCCGCACGATCAGATCCATCGAAGTTTGCAGTTTCAGCTTGGAAAACACAGATTTCAGCATCTGCATTTTCAGCGCGTCGTCGTCGCATCGTCGCCATCGACATCGTCACTGACATAGAGTCAGAATTCAGCAGATAAAGATTTGCTGATTTCAGCCCTTAGCGTTTTCAGATTTCAGCCTGTCTCGTCGTCGTCCTCATCATCGTCGACATCGTCGGCAAGTCCAAGCATTGTAGAGATTTGTGCAATCATAAGTAGACCGCTCTCGCCATGGAGAGTGGGGCCTTCGGAGGAGGTTTTGACAACATTCTGGTGTCGTATTCTTCTCTCTCTATCTCTCAGTCTTAGCACCTTCATGCACAGTGTCTATTCACTTTGTTTGTGATCACTTGCACTCTCTCATTAAAGAACGGAATGCTCGCCCTTCCCTAAGAAAAAGGAACCTTCAGCACAGTTCGGAGCACTCATCTTGAGCAAAGTTCAACATTCACTTCCGCTGCACCTACATTTTGGGTCCGTTTGAAAGTGACCTCTTTCTTTTGCAAAGCGTGAAGAGGTGATGCTATCTCTGCAAAATTCCTGATAAACCTTCTGTAGTAGGAACACAATCCCAAGAAGCTTCTGACATCGTGCACAGTCTTCAAGTCTGGCCATGTCTTAATAGCTTCGACCTTTGCGGGATCCATTCTGACACCATCCTTTGACACTATGTGGCCAAGAAAGTGGATCTCTTCCAAGAAGAATTCACTTGTCTTAGGATTGACAAGTAACCTGTGACTGCGTAGCTCTTCGAACATATAGTCAAGTGACGCCTATGCTCCTCTTCATTCTTCGAATAGACTATCATGTCATCGAAGAGTGTCCCAACAAACTGTTGATGCAAGCAAAAAATTTGGTCCATTATCTTGTTGAACGTGGCAGAAGGATTTGTTAGACCAAACAGAATCACTAAGAACTCATAAAGACCAAATGTTGTTCTAAACGCAATCTTGTGCACATCCTGTGGCCTTATACGAATCTGATGGTACCCTCAAAAATCTGATGGTACCCTCTCTTAAGGTCTATCTTGCTGAAAATTGCAACACCCTCTAAGCGATCGAGAATATCATCAATCCTTGGAATAGGAAACCTATTCTTAATGGTATTCTTATTCAACGTACGGTAATCAATACACATGCACCATGAGCCATCCTTTTTCTGTACTAGGAGCACTGGGGAGCAAAAGGGTGAAGAACTAGGGTGGATCAGCCCCTTCTCTAATGACTCCTCAACCTGGCCCATAATCTCTTTCTGCTGCAGCGCGCTAACCCTGTAGGGAGGTCTATTTGGTGGGCTACACCTTGGCACCAAATCTATCCGATGGTCCTCAGGTCTCTCTGGCGGTAATTGCGACGGTAATGAATCAGCAAAACAGTCACTGAACTCTCGCAAAAATGCTAACCTTTCTTTATCTAACAAAGGTAAATTTGACTGACAATTATCTTAGACATCACGTGCAAAAATCAAGTACGCAGAAAGATGATTCTTTATTATAGAAGTGATAGCCGAAGCAGATACAATAGGGAGAGACTCCCCTTTGAGCTTTACATCCAAAACATGAGTCCTATGCTGAAGGGTGATCGTCTTGCCGAAGGTATCCAACACACCATGTACTCTGAACATCCACGAAATTCCAAGTAGTGCATCACACTAATATAAAATTCTTATGTGTCTACATATAACTGAAGAATTGTTTTGTATTTTTTAATGATTTCTCCAAGCTTGGTACCTAATTCACAAAACATCATGTGGGTCTCTTGGATAGACTTATGGTGAGAACTTGAACGAGTAAGATTAGACAAAGGTGCATCCAATTTACTGCCACGCAAAGTATGCACCAATCATTTTGGCATACCTCTGGCCTGCTCTGTTCGCGGTCAAGCCAAACAGACGTCCTTCGAGTCGATCCCTTCTTCCCTAAGCCTAAAATTTTGATGTATTCTCATTCTTTTTTTGGAAGCCTTGTAATTATTTTGATAATCTTTGATTAAAAGGTGGACAAGCCGTGAGAAGCTAGTATAAAGTCTGTAATGAGTCCGAGTCCTGTATGGTCGGCCACTGGCCGAGAGAGCCCTAGGTATAAAGTCTAAGTTGTAAAGTGGGAAAACACACTTATCATATGGTGGCCGCTTAATAAATTATGGCCAGTTAATAAAGTCCGGCGCGGGTGTACTTGGCATCGTAAAAAAAAAAAGAAGACCAGCAAAAGAAGGCAATGCTTCAGCCAACGATTCAGCAGTCCAGCGCTTCAGCCCAGCGAATTGCGCAAAGGGACATGGCTCTCTGCGAAGAGGTGGCTTTTCACACGAAGGGGCAGCCAGCGATTGGGTGCAGCCAGCAGCGTTGCAAAAATTTAGCCCAGCAAAGCATACGCCAAGGGTGCGAGCACGAAGGGGTACGCCATCGGGAAGGGGCACGAACACAAAAGGTTCAATTCAGCCCTTCGGGTTGTGTGGGGAAGGGTGCTGCGAAGGGACACATCGCCTTGGGAAAGGGTGCAAGCAAGGGAGAGTTGGGTGGCCTACTGCCGGGTCAATGCTCTTTCGCATGAAAGGGTACACGGAGTTCTCCGGGTTCGCCGCGCACACACATCTTTGTTCTGTCTTTACTTATAGAATTGGAACAGAAAAAATTTCAAGTTACCTCATGCTTGTATGCACATGCGTACCACCTTTCTTTTGCTTCCATGCAACTCCAGGAAGGGAGGGAGAGGGTAGCGGCGAGGGTGAGAGGCTCACATCCTTTGGGTCCCGAGAACCATAAGGATTCTAGTTGCTAATCCTTCATTAATTACTTAAACTCATGATTAAGACTTAAGAAACTTGAACTGTACTCAGAAACAAGACTTAGAAGACTTTGTGTTGATTGATTGAATGACTGCTTGAAACTGAGTACAATAGGCTCCTTATATAGGAGACGAAGAGACACAAATGAAAAGACACGTCTCATGGTGAGGAGACGCGACTTTAGACGTAAAGACACATCCTTTCGGCGAAGAGCTACAACCATTTGGCGAAGAGTGGCACCCGTAGAGCGAAGGGGTGTGACCAATCGTTGAAGGAGTGTGGCTTTTGGCGAAGAGGCACGTCTCTTGAGCGAAGGGTCGTGACCATCTAAGCGTAGGGGTCCTCCTTGGCATGGCACTTCGCGTATCTGCAACTAGGAGTAGATGTAATACTGTAACATAGTCACAATTGTGACATCTCCGGTTCTTTATTTGGCTCAAATTTTTTTACAGAGTTTAGCGACGAGTTTGCATCAGCTTCTCCCGACTATTTACCTCACACCTCGCCGGCTTCCCCTCGTTATTCCCTTTGAGAAGTAGCCATGCTGACATCACAGGATGGAAGTCAAGCAGAGGACAACTTGGCTGTTCTCAAGGAATAGATGGGCGTACTTACGGCCAGCCTCACGTCCATTTCCATTCTCTTGGACTAGATGCAGATGCAGACCTCTTCTCAGCGTCACCACACTACTTTGCGGACTCCACATGCAGCTTCTACATCACCTTCTTCATAAGCCTCTGCAGACAACAACGAAGACCCAAATCCGATAGCCGAGGTAGTTAATCATGAACTACAATTACTTCATAAAATCTTTAGTGCTGCTCAGAAAAAGAAACTTGATGTTAATTTGCCGGAGCCCTATAATGGTCGCCACGACAAACGCGTGCTGGACCAATGGCTGTTTAAGATGGAAGTTTATTTGTCCAATACGGATTTGGCCGAGAGCAAAAAGGTTGCACTAGCAAGTTCTCTACTGAAGGACACCTGTGGCTTTCCTTTGGTGGCAACGACGGGTTGCAGATAATAAACACACCCTTCATGGGATAAATTCAGGCGCGCAATTCGCAAGGCCTTTGAGCCTGTCAACGTGGATTCTCATGCCCGGTCTTCTCTCCGCCACCTGAACCAAATTGGTTCCTTGGTTGCGTATATCACAAAGTTCCAAAGGTTGACTCTAGAGATAGAGACCCTCAACCCTTTTGATAAACTCCACAGTTTTGTCGATGGGCTTGAACCCACCTGAAGGATGATGTGCACAAATACGACCCGACGACACTGGATGAAGCCATTGCCTATGTGGAACGCCTTGGTGATAATCGGCGTACTCAACGGAATTTTCCTCTTGGAAACCGATTCTCCAATAGTGCTCGTCCTTTCCAACGTGATCGCAGAGGACGCTATACTCAACAGCAACGTTCATCTCAAAGCTCTTACCAATCTTCTGGACAGCCCTTCTCCGGACAACAACCCTTCCGACCCCGTTTTTCTGGCCAAGCATCAATCTTCCAAGCAGGATTCTCTTCCAATGGTAATCGGAATGGAGGCAGATTTCGGCCAGATCACTGTCGAAATGGCCGCCGAGATTTTCGGCCCAATCCCTCTGCCGGACAAGGAACCTCTTCATTGGCTCCCTCCACCTCTCAGTCCAATCGCACAGGATTGTGCACAATATGTGGTGGTTCACACAGGTGGTATGAATGTTTCAAAGCGTCCAAACCCTTCCAACATTCGATTATGGAGTCATGCCCAGATGCAGAACACTGTCCACCTCCTGTACTGGACAAAGGCAAACAGGCTATTCGTGCGATTCGGGTTTCCAAAGTGGTCAGGGCATTGATGCTGAATGCACACAATCGAACCTCAGTTCCTATTGATCTGTCCAACCAGGTTCTCAGTCTTCTTGGTTTTATTGGTCAACATCGAATCAGTGTGCTAGTGGATAGTGGATATTCTACAAATTTCGTGAGCACTTCATTAGTAAGCAAGCTTTGCTTACCAACACAACAGAGTTTGGAAGCTTTTCAAGTCGAACTTGCAGATGGATCATTTTTGGAGTGCAGCAGGAAACTTCAGCAGTTACAGTTTTAGATTCAGGATTACCAGGATCAATTAAATTTCTCAGTAATGCCCTTGTCACACTACGACACAATTCTTGGTTAATCTTGGTTGTACTAGTATGACCCTGTTATTAGCTTCAAAGATCATTCCATTCGGCTGTATCATGATCATCGAGAAGTGGAACTCCGTGGTCTTTTTAATGCAAAGCCTATCACATTGGTCTCAGCTTTACAAGTTAAACGTTTGGTCCGCAAGCGTGATTGTGCAACGGCCTTGGTTATGTTGCGCGAAAAAGCAGTTGAAAATGAAGAAAAGTCAGAATCCTCACCATCACCCATTGCTTATTTGCAACAGCCCTTCTTTCAACCATTCTTGAACTTATTTCCTGATGAGCTTCCAACTACACAGCCTCCTCGACGTCCCATGGATCATGCCATTGATTTAATCCCAGGACAATCTCCACCAATTCGAGCTTCTTATCGAGTTTCGTATTCGGAATCTCAAGAAATATAGAGTTTCGTATTCGGAATCTCAAGAAATATAGAGTTTCGTATTCGGAATCTCAAGAAATATAGCGGCAGTTGGAAGATTTATTGGATAAGGGTCACATTCGTTCCAACAAAAGTCCTTTTGGAGCCCTAGTTTTATTGGTCAAGAAGAAAGATGGTTCTATGCGACTTTGTATTGATTATCGTGCTCTCAATAAGCTGACAATAAAAAACAAGTTCCCTTTGTCTCTCATTGACGAACTCTTTGATCAGTTATTGGGTTCAAAGGTATTTTCAAAGATTGATCTAAAGTCGGGCTATCACCAGATTCGCATTCGAATTCGAATTGGCGATGAGTGCAAAACAACAAAATATGGCCATTATGAATTTCTAGTCATGCCTTTTGGGTTAACCAATGCCCCAGCTACCTTCATGACTTTGATGAATGAGATCTTTGGCCCTCATTTGGATAAATTTGTGATCGTGTACCTCGACGACATCCTTGTCTTCAGCAAAACCATGGCAGATCACAGAGAACACTTGCAGATTGTTTTTGAGATATTACGTACAAATGTGCTGTACATTAACAAGAAAAAGAGCGAATTCTTCAAGGATCACGTGGAGTATCTTGGACATGTGATCTCGGCTACAGGGATTACAGTGGACCCCATGAAGATCGAGGTCATTGTAGATTGGCCTTTACCTCTCATTATTTCAAATGTGTGTTCTTTCTTGGGACTTGCCAATTTTTATTACACCAAAGTTCACAAGTGTTCGGATATTGCTTCTCCTTTGACGGAATTGACAAAGAAGGATAAGCTACATTGGACTCTTGAAGCAGACAAGTCGTTCACTGATCTTAAACATGATTTGACGACGACACCGGTCTTAGCAATAACAGATCCTACTCAACCATTTGATGTGATGACAGATGTTTCTGATCAAGCGTCAGGTGCAGACCTTTTGTAGAATGATCGCGTCATAGCTTTTGACATTCGGAACTTTTCAGCAATTCAGATGCGATATCCAGTATATGACAAGGAAGTTTTGGCTATCGTGCATGCTTATCGCACTTGGAAACATTACCTTCTTGGCGCAGATTCAGTGGTGCAAATAGATCATCAGTGTTTGACGTATATTTTCACTCAACCTATGATGAATCCTCGTCAAAGAAGATGGGTTGAATTTTTGGCAAATTCCCACATGGTAATTCAGTACGTGCTTGGTTTACAAAATGTGGTTGCAGATGCTTTGAGCCGCATGCCTCGAGCAACAAATTATGCCATAAGTGACCTGCAAATGGAAATCCCACCTGTTTCAAGAATGAATACTTAATAGATCGTGATTTTGGAGATGCGTTTTGAGCTCTCAATTCATCTTACCCAACTCCTGCAGAAATGAACATGTTCGTAGCATATACAATAGTGGATGAGTTATTGTATTACATGGATCGTATTTGTGTACCTCACAATACACAATTAAGGAAGATTTTGATACAAGAACATCATGACGTTCTTTTTGCTGCACATCCTAGAGTCAATAAAACATATCGGCTTTTGTCAACAATGTATTTTTGGCCACAAATGCAAGCAGATGTGATAAAGTTTGTAAAGGCTTGTCACTCATGTCAGATCATGAAAGCTTCTCAACAACTTCCTCAAGGTCTACTTCAACCTTTACTTGTACCAAAAGAAAGATGGGAAAGTATAAGCATGGATTTTATCACCACCTTGCCTTGCTCACCCAAAGGCAATGCTCAAATTCTAGTGGTGGTTGATCGGTTTTCCAAAATGGTGCATTTCATTCCTTGCAAGAAAATAGTTTCTGCCCTGGATGTTGCGACACTGTTTGTACAACATATTTTCAGATTGCATGGATTGCCAAAATCCATCATTTCAGACAGAGATCCGAAGTTCACCGGACATTTTTGGATTTCTCTTTCAAATCTCTTGGCACCAATCTCTTGTTCAGTTCACCTTACCATCCTCAAACAGATGGTCGAACAGAAAGAGTGAATCAAATTCTAGAAGAGATGCTTCGACATTACATTCAGACTCGTTTAGCATCTTGGGAGGATTACTTGCCCCTTGTGGAGTTGAGTTTGCTTATAACAAATCTCCTCATTCAGTGACTGGAATGACCCCATTTCAAGCAACATTTGAACACACTCCTCTTGTGCCTACGAACTTTGTCCTTTAACACAAAGTAGCGTTAGCAGATTAGTTGGTTCAAGAGATGCAAGATGTGCTTATACAGATTCGAGATAAACTAGTTCATGTTCAACAAAAATACCAGAAGCATGCCAATAAGCATCGTTGCTATGCAAGATTCAAAGAAGGAGATTTGGTTATACTGTATGTGGCACCCCATCGCTACAAAACAGTCAAATCAGTCTTTCCCAAGTTACGACCTCGCTTCTATGGACCTTTCAAGATCATCAAGAAAAATTCAGCTGTCAGTTGGAACTTCCACCTTCATGGAGAAAGATACATCCGACTTTTCACATTTCTTGGCTCAAACAGTATATTCAAGGAGATTCGCCTGTTGCAAACTTATCTACTTATGTAGGATTCAAAGAAGGAGATTTGGTTTTACTATATGTGGCACCCCATTGCTACAAAGTTACGACCTCGCTTTTATGGACCTTTCAAGATCATCAAGAAAAATTCAGCTGTCAGCTACAAGTTGGAACTTCCATCTTCACTAGGAAAGATACATCCGACTTTTCACATTTCCTGGCTCAAACAGTATATTCAAGGAGATTCGCCTGTCGTAAACTTATCTTCTTATGTACTAGAAATGGAAGATGAACATATTGTTCTGGTTCCAGAAAAGATTCTCAATGTTCGTCAGAAAGAAACAAGACGAAAGATTACAACTAAGTTTCTTGTTAAGTGGATAGACTTGGATGAGTCAGATCCTACTTGGCAAACAAATGAAGACATGCAACAATACCCTCATCTACTCTGACAAACGACATATTTTCATTTGGGTTTTATTTGAAGAGGGGGAATGTCACGATTGTGACTAATATACATCATATACATACACTCATAAATGTAGATAGGCGAAGTGCCAAGGAGGACCCCTACGCTTGGATGGTTACGATCCTTCGCCCAAAAGACATGCCTCTTCGCCAAAAGCCACACTCTTTCGACGACTGGTCACACCCCTTCGCTCTACGGGTTCGACTCTTCGCCCAATGGTTGCAGCTCTTCGGTGAAAGGATGTGTCTTTACGTCTAAAGTCATGTCTCTTCACCAAGAGACTTGCCTTTTTTCACTAGTGACTCTTCAATCCCTATAAAAGGAACTTTTTGTACTCAGTTTTCATACGAGTCTCTTGTCAGAGTTATCTTTCTAGTACTAGTCTTGTGCAAAAGTATAATAAATAAATATGAAGTAATATACAGTTCTTCACAGGCGCGTCTTGGCCATTGACATTTTGCGTCATCAGTGCCATATCTGGCTGTTGTCCAGAAAAACCAGCCATGCCAAAATTACCCTGTGGCACCCCAAATTGGCCTGGTTGCTCTGAAAACCCTGCTCCTGCTGCATGCTGATGCTACCATACATGGGGTTTAGCATCATGCCTTGCATACCCCCAAACAGTGTTCCTGGCATGGCTTCCAAGGGCATAACCAACCATACTCTGGAACACAGATCCACCCCCGAAATACCTAGGATGTACCGTGGTGGTGGAAAAACTTGATGCATTGCCTGGTAAACAGTTCCCTGTCCATTTAAGACAACATGTGGGTTCTGAAAGGTGGCGGGCTGAATTGGCAAAGCTTGTAGAATAGGCGTCCAAACCACCTGTTCAAGGACGTGAGGAACCTGTTTTGGAGCTCCCGACTCCGCAACACGTGAGTGCTCCCTATCCTGCTGGGATACATGAAGTACTTGGGTTTGAGCCTCAATAGGCTCTGCTCGCGGTGTAGGTTGCCTTGTTTGCTGTGGCACTGGTGGCGCTTGCAAGAACTCCATAAACCTTGGGTTCTGCACGAGTTGTGAAAACACATTCACTGTGGCAACTAACTGAGTCTTGAACGCATCATCCTCAAGTTGCCCAATCATAAAGCCTTGTACTGGAGGAACATTCACATTGGGAAAAGGTATTGACAGGGGTGGCCATGAACTCTCGCCAACCTCAAACACCATAGGAATTTCCTGCCTGTCGTGCGGAGAGGAACCCTCTTCCATAATGCCTTTCCCTTTGTCGGCCATAGTGTAATCCCGCGTTCCTATACTCTGTGTCTTTACCCAAAACAACCGAGGCTCACTTCTTGAGGAAAAACTGATTTAGTCTCGGTAATGGAAGCATGAAACCGTCCCGTAGGGCAGTAGACTTTGGCTTTCACCCGAAATTCTTTACTTTACTTTAGGTTTTCACACACAGAGAGAACTTTGCATAGGTAACCTGCGACGGGAATTAACACTTAAAGCACACACACGGCTTGGAAGCTAGAATGCCCCGAGCAGACGTCGACAACATGTAGGCCCCATAATTGGTGCCCCTTTCGGTAGTTCTTTATTCTTTAAGAGGGTAAATTACAAAGAAGAGTCCTGGGAATTCTTTACATGTATCCAACTAGATACCACATGTTCTGGCAAAATTTCGGCAGCATAACAGCCCCAAAACTTGCCTGAAACAAATTCCTTTGCTGGAACTCATTTCCACTGACATAAACCCTCTGTTTTCTGCCCAAAAACAGTAAATACAGCACGCTGTATTTACTAGTTTTTGCCTGTTTTCAGCCCTAAACAGTCCCCAAACTGTCCTCTAACAGTGGGGCACTGTTCCCAATGGTTTTGGCATCCATATGGATGAAAAACAGTCCAAATTCAGCGCATAACCAACGGTGAAAACGCACCTGTATGGTGAGGTTATCACCCTCACCGGTGCCTGCTTTTGGAGCAACATTTAGCTACTCCTGTTCCTGCTCAGAGAGGCTCTTGCCTCAACAAAAGCGCATATGATCACACAACTGTACATGAGTCAAATGAAGAGCCCTCTTGAGGGGCATCACATTACTGTACGTAGGGAAGAGAGAGAGTAGTGTAAGGTGTGCAAGACACGACTTCTTGCACTACACTGTACATGAGAGGGAAAGCTTACAGTCAATAGCTCTTAACATGTGGAAAAAACTTGCAAATGAGCTCTCCCAGCTAGAAATTCAGCGCTAGCTCTTGCTGCATGAGGAAAGTTCATGAAAATGTGCCACTTGGCACGTTTACAAGCAATTTTCCGTTTCGGGGTTGCCGCTTAAAAATCTCCCGATTGGTTGCCCAATTGATTCTAAAATGTTCCCCTTGTCATTCCGGAGGTAATGACACGAACAAGTTTCATTGTCCATAATAGTAGTTCCCTGAATTTTAGGGGATGCTTTCGTTGGACTCCCACTGGTCATCTGACCATCTATCCCCATTGGGACTGCATCCAAAAATGCCATGTAGCCCAACTGTCGGGTACTTTCCTTTGGTGACCCCACCTTGGCATTGTGCCTTTATTGAGTTCACTTCCTAGTACCCACCAATTTGCTAAGTGCGACGGGGGGACCTACATGATCTTGAATTGAGCCTAGACATCCCTTTACCATATGAGTTCCAGTGCCGACCAACTTCCCGTCTGCAGTGAAACTACCGTTCACATTGGCCATACAATGTCCGACCATTTGTAACTTCAAAAAGAGGGTCTCAAAAATTAAACAAAAATCATTGGAAAGAAACCAACAACTAAGGTTAGCAATTGCCATGTCCTCGTGACATAGTTAATAGTTGCCACGTCCTCGTGACACTCACAGATGTGTAGGTGCATCTTAAAAAGGGGCAATCATTCTTATTTACTTCTGTTGACTAAAATGGACTTTATGATGATGGTATGTCGTTTCATTTGAGACACGTTACCTTCAATTATGTGATGCCTTATGTAAGTCGTATTTTGGGTGTGATGTCCTCCATCCATTGGATCATCTTGCATCTGGCTGCATGAAGTTAAGTTCTTGTATGGGTTGTTTCGAATGAATGATCTCGTATGACCCTTTTCACTAACCAACTCGCATCTTGGATTGGCTATGTTATTTGGGGAAGTTTTATCTAATGGCTAGAAATTTAGCCTTCATCATGCCTCCACATAATCCACCTCTACTAGGTAGGCCCAATGATTTTTTCACAAGTTCAAGTGACTTCCACATTGCCACTGGAAGCGCAAACAATTCATTTAGTGTTTGAAGTAATTTTGTTTCTTGTTTTGGCTTCATTGAAGCAAGCACTCTCAAGAGTCTCAAGAAGATTGTAAAGGGCTCTCTCAAATCAGTACTCCCAGCACCAATGTCTAATAAATGAGCATAACATGTTCCTGCTTTGTATTTCTTTCAGCGATAGGAAGTAGCAATATGCAAGGCTATGTTGGAAAGTAAATGATGGTTTCGACACCTTTTCTGTGCACGCGCGCACGCGCAGGCACACAGGCACACACCATGTACACGTATAGAGAGCACCTCCGCATTGCATGCATGTACATGCACCTACTTCTCTCTCTCCCATAAAAAGTTGACAATTGTTTTCACTAGGTGGAAGACGTGGTTGATGTGATATCTAGTGAAGTTTTTTTGGTAATTGTGAAGTTTGGTCCAAGGTTCTTTACCAGCTACTATTCAATAACAGTTTATGATTGTTTGTTATTTACCTTGAAGGATGTCCAAACTCACGTTGGAACATAAAAGATCTTTTTCCAACTCCATGGCCAATCTTGCAGCAACATTGAATGATATGGAGGTATGATCAATTGTGATTTCGCTTATTTGTTTCACCTCTGTGACTTGATATAGCTTCAGCAACTAGTACAGTGTCCTTCTCTCGTTCAGGTTTTTGTTTGAAACAAAGAAAACATCCCTCTTGACCAAGCTCTCAAAAAGGACTATTTTTTCTTGTCTCTGTTCTACCAGATCTAAGCTTTATAGGAGCCTTAGCCATGGACTTTGAGAATTAAGGCAGTTGTTTCAGAGATATTGATAGAGAAGAAGGGGAGAACTCATGATTGCCTGCCAAGAGAGAGGTTAGGCAGAAAGGAAACGGCTTACAAGAGGAAAAGTTTTACAAGTCAACATCTCAGAGAATAAGCTAACATTATCACATAGATTATGTTGCAAAGTATCAAATGATTTCTAAGACGGACATAACATGGAAAGGGTTCATGGGAAAAAAGTGTCTTCTTTTTTTGCAAGAAAAGAGATCCTTCCATTAGTTAATGAAAACTGCCCGAAGGCTACAATCCACCTTTACGAAAGAGGGCTACAACAGAAACATAGGGAGACTCTCCCCGTGAGAAAAAAAAATGTACAACGAGGGCTAAATCACGAGATGGGAGGAGGGAAAAACCTCACAGGTTGCGAGTAGTGCCATCTAGGCACACCGTGAACCATGGTGAAGAAAGGCCCTGGGCGCCATAGTTGCAAGAAAGCCTCTCGGCGCTCCCACATGCGGTTGGAGCTGCCCTGAAGTCTCTCAAACTGACCCTTAAGAGTGTATCAGCTCCAACCAGATGTCCCGAACAGTCTCTGCCGGTGAAACAGGCCAAGCCTCAAGATGCGGAAGCAACGGGCCCGGAAAATGAACCAGAGTGTCAGGCTGCAAATGAGCTCCCAACACCACTCTCTGTCACTGCACCACTTCTGAGGGATGAGCTCTGTGGAAAACTGTAGTGTAGGTCGACCCTCCTGGAGTACTATCATCCTGCTGGTGGATGCCAACTCAAAGTGGAGTGCTGGGCTGTGAGAGTGGACCAAGCTGTAGCACCCCAAGTGTACTGTCGGGTTGTAGAGAGGGCTGGCATCAGCCGAAGAACCCGAAGCCCAAACATGATGTGCCATGGGGCAGTCCCACAAACAATGTCTCTGACTCTCCACTGGATGGCCACAGGCCGCACATGCTGTCGAGAAGCCGCTATGTACCAACCAACTCCCAACGGCTATAGCCTTGTGCGCTACCAGCCAATGGAACATAGTAACTCTCCTCGGCTGCTTGCTGTCCCACAATCGCTCCCAAAAAACTGTCAAGAACTCAGCTGTGAGATTCTCCTCCTGCCAGTGAAGTGCAGCAGCTGGGCGAGCCTCTCTGTGTGTTGTCAGTATGTGTCGCCCCAAACGAGCTGTGCTGGAAAAAGGGAGTCCTTGGGTGGTCGGCTGAAGAGAAAGGATCTCACTAGAACCACTCTCCTCGGTCCCACTGCACTCGTGCCAGAGGCCGGCTCTCCCAAGCCCAAAGCCGCCCGTGTCCTGACTCAAGATCTGCTTGGTCAGGATCGATGACACAAGTCCTCCCACATATGCCCACAACTCTAATCCTCTGAAAACAGCACTCTGCAACCTGTGGCGCCTCTACTGAGACTTTTTGAAGCTGACCTCCCTTTGAACCTCAAAAAGCATGGGGGGCACTGTCTCTGAGCAAGCCCTAACTGCAATGAGGACCTCTAAGCGCATGGAGGCCCCCATCCACCTGGGAGCTGCGGCCTCTAAAGGGGCGTGCCACTCAGCTGGGATAGCCTCTGTAATATCCTTACACATGCTCTGTACCCCCCTCATGCCTCGTAACTGGCTGCTCTGAACCTCCTCCGGGAGGTGTAGCAAGTCACCGAACGTGCAAGCTGGATCCTCTGCCATGGGACCCCAAGAAACATGAGGCCTGCTGGCCACCAAGTGGCCTTTGTGTGTGCTAACCATGGGGTTCTAAACAAGTGGCTGTCTCAAGCGCTCCTCCATGCAAGTGGAGGACCTAAGCAGACTCGCGGCAAAGCGGTCCTGCTCATGCCAACTTTGCGCATCTCTATAAAAATCCACCTGATGAACGGGCTCTAAGGGCCGCCCGTATGAGGAACTCCAGCACGAATCTTATGTAGCAACAACTCCTTCCAGGGTGTCTCCCCTTGAAGAAATCCCCTGACCACCAGCTTCTCAAGGAGGGCTCTGCTCTGCCGTGCTGGGTCGATGATCGCTAGCCCTCCATGGGAACATGGTAAGGTGATGACGTGCCAGGATACTTTGGCCCTGGCCAATTAAGTGTCGCACCTAGACCACAAAAAGTTTCTGCTCAGCCTCTCCAGCTGGCTGATACAGGAACTCCAGAAGATCCAGCGAGACGTGATGGACCACATAGTAGTCAACAACACCTGGTTGGCCACTACAACTCTACCAGCCAAATAGAGCCGTGCAGAACTTCAATGTAACAGCTTCCTCCGAATAGATAGGAGGAGAGGGGAAGTCTGCTGCTCTCGAGATAGATCCAGGCCAACTTGACAGCCCGATATGGTATATAAATCCCTGGGGGAATCCACCTGAAGCCCTCGCCTGGTGACCAATCAAGCGTAGGAGCATTGCCAACCCAGAAAGCCATAGTCTTTGTCCAGTTGATCAGTGCCCCTAATGCACAACAAAACACCTCAAGAGCGTGCTCACACCTGTGCAGTTTGGCCTCATGGCCCTCCAAGTACATGCCTGATACGTCAGCAAACTCAGTGTCAAGCAACTCGTCTCCCCTAATAGGGAGCTCTAGACCACGCAAACCAACCTCCTATGAAGTCAAAAATCTACTCATTGCCTCAGCATAGAAGAGAAAGAAGAAGGGAGTTAGAGGGCAACCCTGTCTAACCGAACGCGTGAGCATGAAACATTCCCCTCTTCCCCCTACTAAGAGCACCTGACTGTGCGCACATCTGTAGAAAGCTGACACCCCCTCTGATCCAAGCGTCTTAGAAGCCCATCTGCGCAAGGTGCCCTCCAAGAAATCCTAGTCAACTCTATGGTAAGCCTTGTCAAAATCGAGAAGGAGTATCACAAGATCCTCTCCTCGGAGACGTGCGAGGGCCAACGCCTCCCAGAAGGTAAAGATGGTGTCAAGGATATAGCACTCCGTGACAAAACCGGTATGAGTCTCATGAACATTGCTCTCAAGTAGTGGCTGAATTCTCAAACTCAGAGCCTTTGCTAAGATTTTGTAGGCTGAGTTGTGATGGGTTGCCACTGCTGAGTCTCATTCAAGGAACCTCCCTCGAGAATAAGGTAAATCAGACCCTCACTCAAGCTATCAGGCATCTCTCCAGTATGCAAGATGTGCTGGTAGGTGCTACAAAGATCTGTACTCCAAGAAAAAACTGGGTGTCAAACCATCCTCCCCTTGGCAGCTACCTCGGGGAAGTGCCTTGAGGGCCTCATGGAGCTCCTCTGGCTGGAGAGGTTGGACCTACCCATGATGCTGATGTGGCTACTGGCGGGAGGCGGACGAGTGAGAGCAGGCTGCAGGACCATCAGCGTGGGCTAGAGGCTAGGCCTACCTGATTTACCATCTGCCAGACAACCTACAGGGTTTACCTTATCCACTCACGAGTTGCTGGGTGGGGGTGAGAGGTATCTCATCTTTTTGTATATAAAATTCAATTTACATCATTTATCTTCTTCATCATAGTGGTTATCAGTGTCTGTCATTGAGTCTGAGTCTAGAGTCACGCGGCACGTGGACCTGCACTATCTAGCCTCGACACCCCCTTGTGTCTGTGTAGCACAGAATGTGGTCTGGAGCTGAGTGCACAACCAGGTCGGGTCTGGTACTTTGGGTTTTTGTTGTAAATCGAGGCTTGAGTGAGCAGTTCTTGTGTCGTCTCTATCGCTAGTCTCTGTGTTCTGTTTTTTCACACAGTTTGAGTTATCACATTGCACTACATGTTATTGGGCTCTTGAGTGAGACTCTGAGCATACTGCTCTGAGGCTACCTGCTTCACGCAGAGCACCAGAATAGATATCTTCGCTACAGTACTACATCCTCATGTCTTGAAAACTCTTCATTAACTATGCATCCGTTTCTCAAAAGGACATGAACAATATTTACTTGCCTGCATATTTTCAGTTCCCTTAAAATACATAAGACGCTTTGTTTCTAGGAAGATGCAAGCTTTCTTGCCCATTACTTTCTCTTGATGAGGACCTTTTGTCCGTTTTGAGAGTGAGATTCTCAAGCTCTGTTGTGATGCCTGCCCTATCATCAGAAGATATAGTATAGGTTGAAGGCTATAATTTGGCCGTGTCCAAATTGATCACACATAGTTTCTCAAAATTAACATGATGTCGTTCATGATTCAGAGTACATCGGAGGAGCTTACGAACTTCTTTAAATCTGGAAAGAACCAGAAAAATATGAAGCATCTAGTTGAGTTGCTGAGTAGACTAGTTGATGGATGATACCAGGCATGTTCAGGAATTTTGTAATTCAGGTAGTTTCTCCATTAAAGCAGTCATATGGCTGCCTGAACTTGTTCCTGCATTCACATTAGAATCTTTTTGGACGAGCCTATATGCGAGACAAATATTTTCGTTGTGTGCAAGTAATTCTGACATTTTATTTTCCCTGAAATTATTGATTTTTTCCTTCTGAATGAGAAACATATCGGTATGGTGTCATTGGTTTCAAAACAATGCTGTGAGCTCATGTGGTTTTGAAACCTGAAACAGGTAGAATGTTTATGAAGAAATGGCAGGAATCAGCAAAACTGCATACGAAGTTGTAGAGTCTGTCCCAGGTCAAAGAAGTTTTTTCATGGCTTGCATATTAAAACCAGTGACATGGTTCACAGTTTTCTGAAGCTTTTGATCCATATGATTCTTTATATGCATCTTTTTAAGTTGCATTTATAGATGGAGTACTTTTGGCTTCTATTTAAATGCCCTTTTAAGGACCTACACATTTTGCAGGGGGAGAGTGGTAGATTTTTACCTGTGCTCTAACACACATCTGATTAGTTTTAGACATGATACTTTACGGAATTATGTTAATAACTTTGTTCTGAGGCAAGCTGTAAAAAGTATCATTTAAGCTTGCTATCAGGCAACCCTCAAGTATCTTGCTGATAGGGAAGCAAGTGCTAGCAACATTCGACGTATTACAATTAGTGCACCTTGTAGAAAGAATTGGCATTATTGTAAAAAAACCAGAATTGTAGGCGTGGTGCCAAATTTATGGCCGTCTTTTTTAATGGAATGATCTGGATAGTCAGACACCCCCTCATAGATATAAGATTTTCAATAGAACTAATTAATTAGTATATCTTTTAAAAAGACTCATGAATATAGGTTCATATGTACAATGTGCTCTGTACCGTGCAAGATGGTAACCCATCACATGGCTCTCCATTTGTAGCTATCACAAGGAAAAGGGTTGAAATTGATTATCATCATCTAATTTTCTGTCGCCACTCTGAATAACATGCATACATATGGATGTACACATATAAATTTGAGGTTTGTTGCAGGCTTCTTCCGTTTTTTATATCTGGCTCTTGGGGTGAGGTGTCTTCTTTGTCAAGATCCAGAGGAGTGGAATAGCAAAGTCTTTTCAGATTTTTTCAGATTTAAAGAAGTTCGTCAGAGATTTTTTCCAACTAACACTTTCAAAACCCTCTTGTAAGTTGGATTAAGGATTGTATGCTTCTCCTCATCTAGGATAATTCCTCGTATGCAAAAGACAACTCTTATGAATTTAAGCAATGGATGTTCCTCTTCTGCTCCATGGACTTCCTCTTGTGGTATCTAGGGGCCCTTCTAGGCTCTCTAAATGGTCCTCCTTTTGTACCTCCTCCTCCTCCATCTTTGGCATGAGCTTGGTTTGGTGTCGTTCGAACTCCATGCTACTTACCCGATCACTATCATCACTTGATTCAAACTCATCCTCATATGTATCTCTCAACTTCTCACATGCTTTTTGCAATTTGAAAACCTTCCTCCTATTAGAGCATGAACTATGTCTCCCCCCTTTATGTTCATCAAATCATCCATATGCACTCTTACAGTCATCCTAAAAGTCTTATAACTTCTCAAATGCTCTCTTCATTTCCTCATATGATGAAGCTTTATGCACTTTCTTGATGATTTTTTGAAATTTTGTGTACAAGTCAAAACATACACCACCTCTGTATCGCCTTTTGGACATTCAACAACAAATGGACATGCAACTTGTGGTCATAACTAAAACAAACTACACATTTTTCTTCTTCCCATTCCTAGCCCCTAGAAATGATGCATGACACCATTTTGAGACCGAGTAGGACATTGATCCGGAGACTCACGCATGTTGTCTCAGAATCCAAACCATGCCACTAGACAATTGCTCTGGTAATGTTAAAAGTATTCTCATTTAAATGTTCAATTTATATGGTTGGTAATGTTGGCAAAAAGTTAATAAAGTCAACCTCGCCCGCTTTTTTGACATCAAGTCGTAGTTAGCTTAATGTTTGATTTTCCTTCAATGCATCTCATCTTTGGTGTGAGGTTTGATGGTGTGGGAATAAATCTAGCATAAGGATTTTATTTTGATGCACAAACTGCCTTCATTGAACAATGATGTTACTGTATAATTGGGCTATAGTTGTGTGAAAATTTTCTTATGCCATCAAATTAAATGAGACAATGTTAAGAGACAATAGGGAGTCTATATGATGTGTGTGTGTGTGTGTGTGTGTGAGAGAGAGAGAGAGAGAGAGAGAGAGAGAGAGAGAGAGAGAGATGAGCACTTTGATTAGGATGCTTTTTTCCTTGTTTCTCTTTGATTTACAAGGAGTCAAGATCCTTCTCCTTGCCTCCTCTACATCTCAAATGGCAGATCACGCCCTCCTAGCACCCATCTTCTCAGCACCCTTCTCTACTTCCTTCAATCTGCCATAAATATTGGGTACCCCAAATCCATTCTCACATGCTATTGTAGGAAAAGGAACGGTGTCCCCTCAACTAGGAATACGGTTGAAGAAGAATCTTGAGAATGTAATCTTAGTACTCTAGCTCACTAACAAATCAGCTAGAGCCATGATAGAGAAGGGCCTCAAAGTGGAGTTCGAAGACCAACAAGGCCTTGTCAAAGACCCCAAGAACGCATGCAAGGACATAACCAAAGGCCAAAAGCAAGGAAAGCTCTACAATTTGGGAAATTCACCATTAACTTTTTTAGCCATAGGTGATGGGAACTTAGCCATGGTTACACCCACAAAGCTATGGCATAAAAGGTATGGACACCTTAGTTTCGACAACATGTACATGTCGAAGAACAAAGGGATGGTTTTGGGCATTCTTTTCGCTGAAGGGTGTTGTCTTGAGAAGAAATCTATGAGAAATTTCTAAAGTAGCAAGTTTAGGTCACTTGGGAATAAGTGACTTAATTGATTCATGCAAATGTGTGTGGGTCATCCCAAATAATTTTTTTGCGTGGGAAAACATACCATGTGAATTTCTTTCATCATTTTACTAGAAATAATTAGGTTTCCTTGATCAAATCCAAAGCTGAAGTGTTGGCTATTTTCAAGAGCTTTCACATGGTGGTTGAGATTGCTAAACACATGGTTGAGGTTGATGCTTAGAAGCATATTTTTATCTCTAGGCTAGGGAGAGAAAATGTTGGTTTGAACCTTGAATAGGCCACAAAATTAATAAGAATGTCAATGCTAGGGATAGAGATGTATAACAAGCTTTAGAACATTCACAAGCCACTAAGCTTTGTTTAGGGTTTTGATGGATCTTTTTTCAATAACAAAATGGCATATACATGGTCTCAAAATGGCATGTTTATTACTAGAAGTTCGTGTACAAGATAGTATGGGTGAGTAAGCGTCAAAAGCATTAGAAATGCTCACGTTAAGAAACATTTGTTTTCCATGATAAAATGGCTTGAAAAAATGATCCAAGAGTTATGATCACTAGGTCTCATAAGCAGAACACAAATTACCCAAAATTGCATGCATCAACTGTATTACAAGAGATGGGACCCTAGAAAGCTCTACACTAACCACATATTCTCCCAAAATGGAGGTCAACACCAAAATATGGGGAAAAAAATTATTCTAGGCCACAGTTGCCAAAGCATGCATTCAAATTTTATGAGGTTCAAATTAAATCAAATAAATCTCTCTCTCCCCCCCCCCCCCCAAAAAAAAAGAAAAAAAGAAAAAAAAGGTCAAGTAGCACAATATTCAGCCTCCTTTGAGCCCGTGTGTTTGTGTGTACCTAGGTGCATGCAAAGCATGCGTGACTAGTCATGATGTGCTTGCAGTGCTCTTGAAGCACTTGTAGAGCTCTATATTTTTCTTCGATTTCTTCTTGCTATTTCCTATATGCAGCCCAATAGTAGCATGATAATAAAAGGGTTTTAACTTCTTTGTTATGTTTGAATAACCGCATGAATTTTTTTGTATCTTTTTCATCTAGCCTCTCTCAATCTCCATAGGGCTAGCTAATTTGTGTAATCATATGCTTTTGAGAGTGAGGCTAGCACTGCATGATTTTAAAGACAAATTCAAGATTTGAATCACAAAAATTGTAAGTTATCAAGACTTCAAGGTTTGTGATTGTTCTAGTGTCCCTAGAGCCCTATCGTTAGTTGGGACAACTTATTAGACATGCCACATCATTAGTTTGTGACATACCCCCTCTTGAAAGAATTGTCATCGCACTTGATTCCTCGTCTGAAACAGACAAAGTCCATAAACTAGTTTAGTAGACACCGACTCTAAGTACCAATGCAGTAGACAAACACAAATCTAGCACTTGCCCAAAGACGACTTTGTTAGTGCACATTCACATCATATCAATCACATAAAAATTGATTCGAGATCTAAGACCATGATTCCTAGCAACATATTTAGCAATCGCATCTAGATCCACACCGGATCTCACTGATGTCGGATTAGCTAATTCTTATTGCGATCATGTCTATAGATTCTCAAAACGAAAATATTGTATTCATTTTGCTTGTCAATCCTGCACTCAAACAAAATCACATGAGAGAGTACACATCAATCAGATTCAAGTTTGGGAGTTCCCATTTTTAGTCTCCTTATATATAAAGTCATACATCAGAATACTGTCAGCACAGCAGTATCCCTGAAATCCAAAGGGAAATCAATGACTTTATTTCATCTAGGTAATTTGTGACAAAGGAGCAGAGTGACTCCCCTCTTGTGCTAATTGCGGAATCTTTCGGAATAGACGTAGCTAAGCCGAAAGCCTACAGGTAAAGTTCCAAAATCTGAGGAGTATCTGCTAGGTCCTCCTCCATCCACTTTGCATCCAATGCCGGATAGTTCTTGAATTTCACTAAGAACCGCCGAATCAATTTACCTTTTACTTTTCTTTCTTTATGGGCCATTATCTATTCTAGAACGAGTATCTCCTCTCTCTCTTCCACTTCAGGTTGCTCATCATGCTCCCCGTCAATTGGCACCTCACCCTTAACGGTTTTCAAGAGACTCATATGAAAAGCATTGTGTTGCGGGCAAATCACATCACCTATAAAGCTCGTAGATGCGTGAGCGCGTTTACTCCGTTTCGTGAGGAATGCTTGGCGTTGATGCGTAGCTCTTACCGAGCCTAGCACGATGGTGCAGTTGGATCTCCAATGCGATGAGCAAGTGGGGAGTAGCACCAAGATGAAGCTCACACACTCTCTCTTTCTCTCTTTCCGACGGAAGCTTAAAAGTGATTATGACTCTAAAAGTTCTTTTTACAAAATGACCTAGGTACCTTATATACTAAGGCTACCATAGGTTAAACCTAAAATAGACTTGAATGGATCAAATGGCTTTGTATGTACAATCAAGAAGTGCCATTTCACCTCGGTTTCTGCAACTAGACTAACTACTCATTACACATGATGTTTTTAACCATAATCTGTAGCATTTCATAACTCTCAAGAAATAAGACTTTGATACGGAAATTGAGTTATGACGTGTTGTTGACCCACGGTTCAACACTCCCCTCCTCCAAAGTCATGTCTTCCCTGACATGACCTGGTTGTCAATGTCGGTGCGGTGTTTGTTGTCGTTTTTGCCTTTGTTTGCTCCGTTGCTTGTACTTTTGTCAAACCACAACAAGAACTCTGATTCATGAAAATCATAATTGATGAAGAAATTTATGTCCTTCACATCCAAGCCCTGAGCTGCAACATTTGTTGCTGTCATTATAGGGCTATTGCCAAATATAAATTCAGAGATAACCCAATCTTGTTCAGCTTGACTCTTGTCATCATGGATAGATGAAGCTCCATCCATCACTTGCTCCAGCAAATATGTCAATTCTGAGTATTTGTGATTCTCAGAAACAACTTCTACAATCTGTAGAATTGACTGATTGGCTTTTAGATCTCGTGAGCCTCATCAAGGACAAGATATGTAGCCCTGCGAAGGTTGGTCTGTCTACCATTTGTGTATGCTCTTCTTCATTGGTGACTCCTTTGTTCCTGCATCAAGGTGATCAAAGTCCTATTTTCCAATGTTAGCTTTGTGTGCTTTGTAAATCATTATAATGCTTCTACTTGATACATGACTTAATTAAAGCCTGACAAACCCCAGTTAATTCCCCAAGTTATTAACTTGCTTCAAAAGGGATTTATCCGACATCATTTACGATAGATGACCATCTATGAGCTATCATTGTCCATTTGTCCCCAAAACTCATATACATGATGTACAAGGTATGCAAGTGGCTATCATTGCTTCAACTTTGGAAAAATTGCATCTTTGGCTAGCTAGGTTTTAAAAATAAAATAAAAATAAACCTTAGCTTGTATTCTCTGTTCATAGCCTCCTGACAAAGTTTGGGTTGATTTGGACTTGTATTTGGCTTTACAAGATAACTTTTTGGATTTCAGTCTCTAGAATGACTGATGGGCATCGCTGCTGGCACCTTCTGGTTGCTAAACACATGTAGAAGCAATGATGATGATAAGAATTTGGCTTGACCTTTGGTTGCTCTTGCAGACATCTATCACAATAGATGACTTGTAATGGAAATGGCTTATGAACATTGAGGATAGCGGAATTAAGAGAATTATAGTGAGAATTTTTATGAGAGTACTTTGAGAACATAGAGGGTGAACTTAATTAGTAGTAGCAACACAACCATTATACTTAATTAACTTGGCACGAACAATACTTTTACAAGAGAGTGAATTAGAGAACCTGACAACAGTTAAGGACCGAATTAATGTGGAGCCGATCCCCCCTCCAATAGGCTTTTGTAATAGAGAGAGACTTGGTACAATACAATCTTTGTGTTCCTTTTGTGACCTAGGTGGTGCAATGAAGATGGAAAGCTTCATGCATCATGAGCATAACATAAGCTTTGTAAAAGCATTAACCATCCCCGGTCTCAGTCCCAAAGCCTCAAACACCTTCAAAGGTGGAGAGAGCTAGCGGGGAATGAGGGTAGGGAACAAGAAGAAGAAACATTCATAGAAGAAAGAAAGAATTCCCCACTTATCATCACTCTTTTTGCTTAGCATAGCATAATAGCATAGTAATGAAGTGGACAAGCTTAAGCATTGAAGCATGGCTCTTGGTTGGATTTGCATTCCATAGCCAAGAGTGTTGGTGTAACATTTAATGGCCTAGTAACTTGTTTGTAGCAAAAAATAGCATGAACATAGTGAGCATTTCATTAGAATAGATTCCTAATGAGAATAACAAGAGTGCTTGGGTGGAGAGAGCAACAAAAAGTATAACACCTAGTTAGATAGCATGAACAATACTTCAAAAGAGAGAGAAATTAAGCAATTGAGAACATTTGAGGACGGATTTGCATGGAGCCGGTCCCCCCTCCAAAAGGCTTTGTATTATGGTTTCTCCCATCAAGAGAGACATTTTACAATACAATTCTTTGTGTTCCTTCAATACTAGCTAGTGCAATGAAGATGGAAACTTCAAGCACTAAGCAAAACACTTATCAAACACAACATCAATTCCCTCACGGTCTCAGAGCCAAGACCTCACACACCTTCGAAGATGGTGAGAGCTAGCAGGGTATGAGAGTAGATTGAGAGGAAGAAGGAGTAGTCTTACGAGAAAGATGTACATATTCTAACATAATCACTCATATTAGCATAGCTTAGCTTAGTAATTAGCATGGTAGAGGAGATGAGCATGCATTGAAGCTTGGCTCTTGGTTGGATTTGCATCACAAAGCCAAGAGCTGTTGGTGTAGGTCTCTCTTCTCACAAGCTTGGAGTCGGTGGTAAGCTTTCCATTAAAGCTTGAGAAGGAGAGAGAGAGTCTTCTTGCTCCACACATAGATTGTGTGTGTGTGTGAGTGTGTGTGTCAATAATGCCTTGCAAAAATCATCCCCCTCTCTCTCTCTTGGTCGACCCCTCTTGCTATTTGCTCATGCTACAACCCTATTGGACCTCCCCAGGCCTAGCCAATGGAAATTAAGCAGCATAAGTGATAGCCTTTTGACATGTGTCCCTCTTTCCCCTTTTGTGAGAGATTTTTCTAATTAACTAATGCAACTAAACTCTCAATGGACCCCTTTTTCTCCTGGCCAATAGGAATCAGGCAAGCCATTGGGCTGCTGAATGCTCATTGGACCCCTTAGGAGACTGTCCAATAGTCTTATAGAGATCTTAATTCCTATTCGTTCTTTTATTAAGTGTTTTTGGATTAATTAGACTAGATTTACTCTAGCCTAATTCTTATTGGTCCACCTCCAAGGCCATCCAATAGGATCTTTCCCCTACACAAGCTTCCCCTTGTGTACAAGGGAAGCTTGTGTGTGTGTGTGAGTTTCTCTCTCATCCCCTACTTCTTGGGCTCGCCCCCTCCTTTGTAGGGCTTGAGAAATAATTTTAGGACACACACAAAGCATCCAATTTCCCTAGGCTTTTGACCTTTGGACACAACCTTTGAATTTTTGGAATCTTAGCATTTTGGAAGTCTTAATGGGCTGAACCTTAGGGTCTTTTAAGCCCATTGTTGCACCTTGCTCTTTTGCAGATGGCCCCCCCTTTGGATCCCTACTGTGACAGGTTTGCTAGCTTAACCAATATTCTAGTTTTTTCTCGCCTCGCACTTCCCCATATTAAATGATCAGTTTAACATGAGAAAATCATTCAGGAGAATTAGATATTGATTATTATGACATTACCAAGGGAAGCTTGTGTGTGTGTGTGTGTGTGTGTGTGTGTGTGTGTGTGTGTGTGTGTGTGTGTGTGTGTGTGTGTGTGTGTGTGTGTGTGTGTGTGAGTTTCTCTCTCATCCGCTACTTCTTGGGCTCGCCTCCTCCTTTGTAGGGCTTGAGAAAGACTTTTAGGACACACAAAAGCATCCAATTTCCCTAGGCTTTTGACCCAATGGACACAACCTTTGAATTTTGGAACCTTAGCATTTTGGAAGTCTTAATGGGCTGAACCTTAGGGTCTTTTAAGCCCATTGTTGCACCTTGCTCTTTTGCAGATGGCCCCCACTTTGGATCCCTATTTTCTCTCCTTTGGATCCCTACTGTGGCCGGTCTGCTAGCTTAACCAATATTCTAGCTTTTTCTCCCTTGGCACTTCCCCATATTAAATGATCAGTTTAACATGAGAAAATCCATTTAGGAGAATTAGATATTGATTATTATGACATTACCTCTCTCTTGAAATCATAGTCGTCCTCGACTACGGGGTAGAGAAGACAAAGCATATTCATTAGTCCTTTTTCCTAGCGGGTAGAGGATCCCTATGTTACCCTACGACATCATTCCAGAATGGATGACTAGTCCATTTGGCGCTTGAGAACGTAAGTTTCCGCAAGCATGTTTGCACATTAGTCCTATCAATCTTCCATAGTAGAGCGACAAGCTCTACTTGGTGTTTGGGAGACGTCGTCTCCGCAAACTTGATCTAAGCATGCATACTACTTCATTTTTGTGCACAATAAAGAAAAAGAGAGTCTTATAAGACAAAAACTTTGTTTGTTTTTAACATTTGTACATTTGCTTACTCTAGGGAAGCATTGTAAGCATGGACAAGGTTTAGGTTATCCTTTAATTGTATGCCTTGCATCCATCTAGCATATTCAAAAGGATAATTCTTAAACTTTATAAAATATCGTCGGATAGTCTTACCGCCTCTTAGTACCTTGTCTTCATGTCGGAGAATGGGCTGGGGCTATAGCACCTCTTCTTGGTCCTTGATCTCTGGTGGGTCTTCAATAGTAGGTTCTTGAGGTGGCTCTCCTTTGTAAGGCTTTAATAGGCTCACATGAAAAGCATTGTGTATGAGCCAATGGCTGGGAAACTTGAATTGATAGGCCATCTCATTGATTGGCCTAAGAATCTGTAAGGGACCATAGTACCTTTTTGCTAACTTAGCATAGTACTTTTGGTGTCCCGTAGGATTCTTGTACATTTAATGGCCTAGTAACTTGTGTGTAGCGGAAAATAGCATGAACATAGTGAGCATTTCATTAGAATAGATTCCTAATGATAATAACAAGAGTGCTTGGGTGGAGAAAGCAACAAAAAGCATAACACCTAGTTAGATAGCATGAACAATACTTCAAAACAGAGAGAAATTAAGCAATTGACACCAGTTGAGGACCGGATTTGCATGGAGCCGGTCCCCCCTCCAAAAGGCTTTGTATGATGGTTTCTCCCATCAAGAGAGACATTTTACAATACAATTTCTTGTGTTCCTTCAGTACTAGCTAGTGCAATGAAGATGGAAACGTCATGCACTACGCAAAACACTTATCAAACACAACATCAATTCCCTCACGGTCTCAGACCCAAGACCTCACACACCTTCGAAGATGGTGAGAGCTAGCGGGGTAGAGAGTAGATTGAGAGGAAGAAGGAATATTCTTACGAGAAAGATGTACATCTCCTCACATAATCACTCATATTAGCATAGCTTAGCTTAGTAATTAGCATGGTAGAGGAGATGAGCATGCATTGAAGCTTGGCTCTTGGTTGGATTTGCATCACAAAGCCAAGAGTTGTTGGTGTAGGCCTTCCTTCTCACAGGAGTAGGTGATAAGTTTCCATTAAAGCTTGAGAAGGATAGAGAGTCTTCTTTACTTCACACATGAGATAGTGTGAGTGTGTGTGTCAATAATGCCTTGCAAAAATCATCCCCCTCTCTCTCTTGGTCGACCCCCCTTGCTAATTACTCAGGCTAGCATTCTATTGGACCTCTCCAGACTTAGCCAATGACAATTAAGCAGCATAAGTGATAGCCTTCTGACATGTGTCCCCCTTTCCCCTTTTGTGAGAGCTTTAGGTAATTTAATAATTCAACTAAACTCTCATTGGACCCCTTTGCCTCATGGCCAATAGGAATTAGGCAAGCCATTGGGTGGCTGAATGCTCATTAGTCCCCTTGGGAGACTGTCCAATAGTCTTCTAGAGAGCTTAATTCTTATTGGTTCTTTTATTAAGTGTTTTTAAATAAATTAAACTAGATTTACTCTAGCCTAATTCTCATTGGTCCACCTCCAAGGCCATTCAATAGGATTTGAGTACACCTTGTGGGAATCTGGGCTAGGGAGCTGACATGTGTCCCTCTTTCCCCTTGTGTACAAAGGGAGTTTGTGTGTGTGTATGAATTTCTCTCTCATCCCCTAATTCTTGGGCTCGCCCCCTCCTATGTAGGGCTTGACAAAGACTTTTGGGACACACACAAAGCATCCAATTTTCCCTAAAGTTGACCTTTGGACACAACCTGAATTTTGGAACCTTAGCATTTTGGAAGTCTTAATGGGCTGAAACTTACGGTCTTTTAAGCCCATTGTTGCACATAGCTCTTTTGCAGATGGCCCCCCCTTTGGATCCCTATTTTCCCTCCTTTGGATCCCTACTGTGCTGGTCTGCTAACTTAACCAATATTCTAGCTTTTTCTCCCCTAGCACTTCCCCATATTAAATGATCAGTTTAACATGAGAAAATCATTTAGGAGAATTAGATATTGATTATTATGACATTATGAAATCATAGTCGTCCTCGACTATGGTGTAGAGAAGATAAAGCATATTCATGAGTCCTTTTTCTTAGCGGGTAGAGGATCCCTATGTTACCCTACGACATCGTTCCAGAATGGATGACTAGTGCATTTGGCGCTTGAGAGCCTGAGGCTGCCGCAAGCATGTCTACACATTAGTCCTATCAATCTTCCATAGTAGAGTGACAAGCTCTACTTGGTGTTTGGGAGACATCCTCTCCACAAACTTAATCTAAGAATGCATATTACTTCATTTTTGTGCACAATAAAGAAAAAGAGAGTCTTATAAGACCAAAACTTTGTTCATTTTTAACATTTGTACATTTGGTTACTCTTGGGAAGCATTGTAAGCATTGACAAGGTTTATGTTATCCTATAATTGTATGCCTTGCATCCATCTAGCATCTTCAAAAGGATAATTCTTAAACTTAATAAGATATCATCGGATAGTCTTACCGCCTCTTAGTACCTTGTTTTCATATCGGAGAATGGACTTGGGCTGCAACACTTCTTCTTGGTCCTCAATCTCCGGTGGGTCTTCAATAGTTGGTTCTTGAGGTGGCTCTCCTTTGTAAGGATTTAGTAGGCTCACATGGAAAGCATTGTGTATGAGCCAATGGTTGGGCAACTTGAGTTGATAGGCCATCTCATTGATTGGCCTAAGAATCTGGAAAGGACCATAGTACCTTTTTGCTAACTTAGCATAGTACTTTTGGTGTCCCGTAGGATTCTTGCCCGTCGTGTGCCTTAATCGAGCCTTGGGAAATTTGAGTAAGACCCAATCATTTTCCTTAAAGGCTTGGGCTCTTCTGTGCTTGTCAGCAGTAGCCTTTTGCCTTTGCTGTGAGAAAGAGATAGCATCCTTAATCTTTGGAAAGATTCTTGTAGGTCTCGGCTATACTCATCTGCAGCTAAGATCTTCCCGTGTACCTTAAGTAGCAAGGGACTTTTTGATCTCCCTTATATTACCTCAAAAGGTGATTTTCCCGTGGAAGTATGTATAGTGTTATTGTATGCATACTCCACTAAGGGTAAGCACTTCTCCCATTGGGATCTTTGATCTACTTCCGTTACATAGGCTTTTAGTAGATCGAGGATTGTTAGGTTAGCTATTTCACTTTGGCCATCCGTTTGCGGGTGATAGGCCAAAGAGAAGTTTAGCCTTGTTCCTAAATTCTAAAGAGACCCTTCCAGAAATTACTGGTCATTCTAGGATCTCTATCCAACACTATGGACATTGGAAAGCCATGGTGTCTTTTTGACTGGTATAAAATGAGATTGTTTACTGAACATGTCTACTATCGTCCATATTCCCGTATTCCCATGGATAGGCTTAGGCAATCCAAAGATAAAATCCATGGATATGTTCTCCCATGGTGAATTAGGGATTGGCAAAGGTTGAAGCAGTCTAGGTTGCTTCCCTCTATCAAACTTCGTCTTTTGGCATACCACACATTTAGAAACATACTCTTGTATGTTTGCTTTCATGGTAGGCCAATAGAAATATGTTTCAATCCCCTTTAGGGTAGACTGAATCCCTATATGCGCTGCATAAGGAGGAGCATGAGATTCATACATAACTTTCTCATGTAGTGAGCTAGTAATGCATAGTCTATTGCCATAGAGAAGATAACCATCTTGTAAAGTAAACGGTTCTTCTGTCTTCCCTAGTGCAAGGGCTGAAATCACATCTCTAAAATTGGGATCAATAGCATACTCATCTATCATAGAAGATAGATCATTGTGAGTTGCTATGGAAATTGCATTCACTCTCGGCCGTCCGGAGAGTGCATCGGCTACTTGAGTATGCTTGCCAGCAATGTGAGAAATATGAAAATGAAATTGCGAAAGGAAATTTGCCCACCTCATTTTTTTGGCGGAGATCTTGGTCTACATCATGAAGTACTTAAGACTTTGGTGATCCGTTCGCAGAATGAAAGGAGTCCCCAATAAATAGTGCTTCCATGAGTCCGAGGCATGTAGAACTGCAAGGAGTTCCTTTTCATATATGCCTAGAGCTTGCTCAACAGGGTCGAGCCTTCGACTTTCATAGCCTATGACGTGCCCTTCTTGAAGCAAAACAACTCCAAGGCAATCACCACAAGCATCACATTGGACCTCAAATGGCTTTGAGAGATCCGGTAATGTAAGCACAGGTTGAGAGATAAGCTTTTCTTTAAGCTTTTTGAAAGTATTGTTCTCCTTGGCAGACCATGTGTACCTAACGTTTTTCTTTGTTAGGTCATGTAATGGTCCTGCCATTAGTGAGAACTTTTCTATGAAGCGTCTATAGTATGCGCACATACCTATAAAGCTTCTTAACTCATGAAGATTCCTTGGTTTAGGCCATCCTTTTATTACCTCTAACTTTGATGGATCCATTTGGATGCCATCTTGAGAGATAATGTGACGTAAATACTGAATCTCTTGTAAGAAAGAGATTCACTTTTCTTTCTATTAACATAAAGTTTATTCTCTCTTAGAACTTGAAATATTAACTGGAGGTGTTGCTTGTGTTCGTCTAATGAATTAGAGTAGATGATGATATCATCAAAGAACACTCCAGTAAAGGTTCGGTGAGGCTTGAATAGCTTCTCCATCAAGAAATTGAATGTGGCTGGTGCATTGATAAAGACAAATGGCATGACAATGTATTCATAAAGACCAAACGTAGTGCGAAATGCGGTCTTTACAATGTCTTGATCTACTATCCTTATTTGATGATAGCCACTTTTTAGGTCAATCCTACTGAAGTAGGTGGACCCTTGTAGCTTATCAAATATGTCTTCTACCCGTGGAAGAGGAAACCTATTCTTGATAGTGATCCTATTTAGTGCTCTATAGTAGACACACATACGATAGGTGCCGTCTTTCTTTCGCACTAATAGCACATGAGAAAAAAATGGAGAAGAGCTAGGCCTAACCATGCCCTTCTCAACTAACTTATGCACTTGCCGCATAATCTCCTCTTGTTGATGTTGAGAAACTCATAAGGAGGTTTGTTAGGCGGTGAACTTCCTGGAAGAAGTTCAATTGCATGGTCATCATTGCCTCGTTCAGCAGGCATTCCAATAACAACAAAGCTAAGGATAAGCGAGTTTACAAAGGCCAAAACAAACTCTCTCCTTAACAGCTTGAGTGTTATCGCAAGGATAACCGTTGTTTCAAGTGCGGCGAGCAAGGGCATGCGTACCGTGCTTGTCCCCAAAAGAACACCTACCATGAGCCTCCTATAGCTACCTTGGTTGGAATCCAAGAAGAGGAAGCTCACCACAAAGGATCTCCTCTATGCCATGCTTGGGGAAAGGTAAGAGAACATGATGCTTTTATTCTCTTTAACCCTGGTTCTACTCACAATTTCATATCCACAGAGTTGGCTACCAAGCTAGGCATCCAAGCCTATGAGATGCGAGGTGTCCTACCCGCAAATGGTTCTTTCAAGGTGAGAATCTTTAACAGAAATCATGTACACGGAAATAGAGCTCTTTATCGACTTGTTGAAAGCTCGTGTATGTACAATGGGTATAGTGTTACCCATTTCCTTAGCATCTATATACATATCTTTTTCCCTGAACTTAAAGGAGATTCTCCTTTCAGGGAATTTGACATTGGCAGCCATGCGATCAAGCCATTGTCTGGCGGAATTTTGAAAGTGCATAGCTACATGGCGTAGCTTAGAGGACTCCGTGAAGCCCTCATCTCTGAACGCCGCATCAAATTTTTGGATAAAGGCCAAGACTTTGTTCGTAGCACCAAAAGTGCCATGATAGGAAAGGAAAGAGATGATCTTCCCTCCCTCTTTGAATTTCTTGAGCTTGGACAACCTCTTCCATGCGGCATCGGATTTCCTATGGCCTCTTCTTTTTCATGGTTCAAAGGTTGCACCATCACTTTCTTCAGAAGACAAAGAATTTGAGGAAGACGGAGAAGAGGGTGACCTCTTTCTGGCCTTTTTCTTTCCTTGATCTTCTTTGTCTTCACCATCACTTTCATAAGAGGAAGAGGATCAAGGAGATGGAGAAGAGGGTGTCCTCTTTCTCGCCTTTTTCTTCTCTTGCTTTTTGTCATCCCTCTTTGAAGTATGGTGTGGAGAAGTATGCGATGGTCTTCTCCGTTTTGGAGGTGATGGAGAGCGTTTAGCCCGCCGTCTTCGTGGAGCCATCTCCGCCGTGGTGGCGGGAGACTCACTTCTTTCTCGTTCCTTCACTCGAGGCTCTTGAATTCTCTTTTGAGAAGGAGATGCGTCATCAAGGAGAAAGTTTCTAAGCCATTCATAGGGATCCTCTTCTTCTTCCCGAATCGGAGAGAGACCTCTTTTGGAAGTCTCACAAGGAGGCTTCCTAGGTGTTCTCTCGTCGTGGTGGGGAGCTTGAAGAATCCCATGAGCACGAAGCTGCCGTTGCACTTCACTTTGGAGGGATGGATTGCCCATGGCTTGTTGAAGCCTAGAAACAAGATAGTTAACAAGCATAGGGGCATCATTAGTAGCTTTCTCATTAGCAAAATCAAAGTTATCAACATTAATTTCACTCTCTTTACTATTGTCAGCCATTCTAACAACTTTTAGGTGTAAACTTTTTAGGTGTAATTTGGCACTTCAAGCCCTAGTTGCTACTCCTCTTTACCCCTTTAGAAAAAGCACTCAAGCTTCTGTACTCGTGGCTCGAATACCATTAATTGCAAGGAATAGAAGAGAGGGTCATTCAACACCAAAACAACACCGGCTCCTGTCAAGCTTCTAATAGCTCAATAGTGGTTAAGCCGTAGGCAAGCCCCGTAGGACGCCACTATTAAGACCATAGCTCTCGACGGTGATGCCCCGTTAACTGCACAAAGGCAAGCGCACTGCAAGGCTGAAAAATCTCTATTCTACTTACTCACATGCAGTTAATAGTACCAACCATTTCTAGCTAGCTTGAGGACCTCCCTTCTTGAGCAAGAAAAGAGAAACCATGTGCTCTGATTCAGATGTAACATTTAATGTCCTAGTATCTTGTGTGTAGCAAAAAATAGCATGAACATAGTGAGCATTTCATTAGAATAGATTCCTAATGATAATAACAAGAGTGCTTGGGTGGAGAAAGCAACAAAAAGCATAACACCTAGTTAGATAGCATGAACAATACTTCAAAAGAGAGAGAAATTAAGCGATTGACAACAATTGAGGACTGGATTTTCATGGAGCCGGTCCCCCCTCCAAAAGGCTTTGTATGATGGTTTCTCCCATCAAGAGAGACATTTTACAATACAATTTCTTGTGTTCCTTCAACACTAGCTAGTGCAATGAAGATGGAAACTTCATGCACTACACAAAACACTTATCAAACACAACATCAATTCCCTCATGGTCTCAAACCCAAGACCTCACACACCTTCGAAGATGGTGAGAGCTAGCGGGGTATCAGAGTAGATTAAGAGGAAGTAGGAGTATTCTTACGAGAAAGATGTACATCTCCTCACATAATCACTCATATTAGCATAGATTAGCTTAGTAGTTAGCATGTAGAGGAGATGAGCATGCATTGAATCTTGGCTCTTGGTTGGATTTGGATCACAAAGACAAGAGTTGTTGGTGTAGGCCTTCCTTATCACAAGCTTGGAGTAGGTGATAAGCTTTCCATTAAAGCTTGAGAAGGAGAGAGAGTATTATTTACTTGACACATGAGATAGTGTGAGTGTGTGTGTCAATAATGCCTTGCAAAAATCAGCCCCCTCTTTCTCTTGGTCGACTCCCCTTGCTAATTACTCATGCTAGCATCCTATTGGACCTCCGCAGGCTTAGCCAATGACAATTAAGCAGCATAAGTGATAGCCTTCTGACATGTGTCCCCCTTTCCCCTTTTGTGAGAGATTGAGGTAATTTAATAATTCAACTAAACTCTCATGGGACCCCTTTCCTCCTGGCCAATAGGAATCAGGCAAGCCATTGGATTGCTGAATGCTCATTGGTCCCCTTGGGAGACTATCCAGTAGTCTTCTAGAGAGCTTAATTCTTATTGGTTATTTTATTAAGTGTTTTTAAATAAATTAAACTAGATTTACTCTAGCCTAATTCTCATTGGTCCACCTCCAAGGCCATCCAATAGGATTTGAGTACACCTTGTGGGCATCTAGGCTAGGGAGCTGACATGTGTCCCTCTTTCCCCTCGTGTACAAAGGGAGCTTGTGTGTGTGTGTATGAGTTTCTCTCTCATCCCCTACTTCTTGGGCTTGCCCCCTCCTATGTAGGGCTTGACAAAGTCTTTTGGGACACACACAAAGCATCCAATTTTCCTTAAAGTGGACCTTTGGACACAACCTTTGAATTTTGGAACCTTAGCATTTTGGAAGTCTTAATGGGCTCAACCTTAAGGTCTTTTAAGCCCATTGTTGGACATAGCTCTTTTCCAGATGCCCCCCCCCCTTTGGATCCCTATTTTCCCTCCTTTGGATCCCTAATGTGGTCGGTCTGCTAACTTAACCAATATTCTACCTTTTTCTCCCCTGGCTCTTCCCCATATTAAATGATTAGTTTAAGATGAGAAAATCATTTAGGAGAATTAGATATTGATTATTATGACAATTCTTGCCCGTCGTGTGCCTTAATTGAGCCTTGGGAAATTTGAGTAAGACCCAATCATTTTCTTTAAAGGCTTGGGCTCTGCTGTGCTTGTCAGCAAAACAGCCTTTTGCCTTTTCTGTGAGATAGAGATAGCATCCTTAATCAGCACGGGACTTTTTGATCTTCCCTCAATTACCTCAAAAGGTGATTTTCCTGTGGAAGTATGTACAGTGTTATTGTAGGCATACTCCACTAAGGGTAAGTACTTCTCCCATTGGGATCTTTGATCTACTTCCGTTACATAGGCTTTTAGTAGATCGAGAATTTTTAGGTTAGCTATTTCACTTTGGCCATCTGTTTGTGGGTGATAAGCCGAAGAGAAATTTAGTCTTGTTTGTAAATTCTCAAAGGGACCCTTCCAAAAATTATTGGTCATTCTAGGATCTCTATATAACACTATGGACATTGACAAGCCATGATACTTGAAGATTTGTGAAATGAAGAGGTTTTCCATTTGATGGGCTTTGATAGTATTTTTGGCAGGTATAAAATGATCTTGTTTACTGAACCTGTCTACTATCGTCCATATTCCCGTATTCCCATGGATAGGCTTAGGAAATCCAAAGATAAAATCCATGGATATGCTCTCCCATGGTGAATTAGGGATTGGCAAAGGTTGAAGCAGTCTAGGTTGCTTCCCTCTATCAAACTTCGTCTTTTGGCATACCACACATTTAGAAACATACTCTTGTATGTTTGCTTTCATGGTAGGCCAATAGAAATATGTTTCAATCGCCTTTAGAGTAGACTGAATCCCTCTATTCACTGCATAAGGAGGAGCATGAGATTCATACATAACTTCTCATGTAGTGAGCTAGTAATGTATAGTCTATTGCCATAGAGAAGATAACCATCTTGTAAAGTAAACGGTTTCTTTCTTCCCTAGCGCAAGGGCTGAAATCACATCTCTAAAATTGGGATCAATAGCATACTCATCTATCATAGAAGATAGATCATTGTGAGTTGCTATGGAAACCGCATTCACTTTCGGCCATCTTGAGAGTGCATTGGCTACTTGATTATACTTGCCAACAATGTGAGCAATATGAAAATGAAATTGCGAAAGGAAATTTTTCACCTTGTTTGTTTGTCGGAGAGCTTGGTCTGCGTCATGAAGTACTTAAGACTTTGGTGATCCGTTCGCAGACTGAAAGGAGTCCCCAATAAATAGTGCTTCCATGAGTCTGAGGCATGTAGAACTGCTAGAAGTTCCTTTTCATATATGCCTAGAACTTGCTCAACTGGGTCGAGCCTTCGACTTTCATAGCCTATGGCGTGCCCTTCTTGGAGCAAAACAACTCCAAGGCAATCACCACAAGCATCACATTGGACCTCAAATGGCTTTGAGAGATCCAATAGTGTAAGCATAGGTTGAGAGATAAGCTTTTCGAAAGCATTGTTCTCCTTGGCAGAACATGTGTACCTAACTTTTTTCTTTGTTAGGTCATGTAATGGCCCTGCTATTAGTGATAACTTTTCTATGAAGAGTCTATAGTATGCACACATACCTATAAAGCTTCTTAGCTCATGAAGATTCCTTGGTTTAGGCCATCCTTTTATTACCTCTAACTTTGATGGATCCATTTGGATGCCATCTTGAGAGATAATGTGACCTAAATACTGAATCTCTTGTAAGAAAAATTCACTTTTCTTTCGATTAACATAAAGTTTATTCTCTCTTAAAACTTGAAATATTACTTGGAGGTGTTGCTTGTGTTCATCTAATGAATTAGAGTAGATGATGATATCATCAAAGAACACTCCAGTAAAGGTTCGGTGAGGCCTGAATAGCTTCTCCATCAAGCGGTTGAATGTGGCTGGTGCATTGGTCAAGCCACAAGGCATGACAATGTATTCGTAAAGACCAAACGTAGTGCAAAATGCGGTCTTTACAATGTCTTGATCAACTGTCCTTATTTGATGATAACCACTTTTTAGGTCAATTCTACTGAAGTAGGTGGACCCTTGTAGCTTATCAAATAGGTCTTCTACCCGTGGAACAAGAAACGTATTCTTGATAGTGATCCTATTTAGTGATCTATAGTCGACACACATACGATATGTGCCATCTTTCTTTTGCACTAGTAGCACCTGAGAACAAAATGGAGATGAGCTAGGCCTAACCATAGCCTTCTCAACTAACTCATGCACTTGCCACATAATCTCCTCTTGTTGAGCTTGAGAAACTCTATAAGGAGGTTTGTTAGGCGATGAACTTCCTGGAAGAAGTTCAATTGCATGGTCATCACTGCCTCATTTAGGAGGGATCTCACAAGGGATGTTACCCATTTCCTTAGCATCTATGCACATATCTTTTTGTTTGAACCTAAAAGAGATTCTCCTTTTAGGGAATTTAACATTGGCAGCCATGCAATCAAACCATGGTGCCCCTACGATTACATCCTCATGCTTGAGAGGAGAGATAAAGAAGTCCTCTTTGTCCACATAGCTTTGGACATGGAGCCTCAATTTCCCTATTAAGGGAGTGACTGAAGCTTCTTGCCCCTTGAAAGCACCGTTTGTGGGTAAAACATCTCCCATCTCATAGGCTTGTATGCCTAGCTTGGTGGCCAACTTTGTGGATATGAAATGATGAGTAGAACGAGGGTCAAAGAGAATAAAAGCATCATGTTCTCTTACCTTTCCCCAAGCATGGCATAGAGGAGATCCTTTGTGGTGAGTTTCCTCCTCTCGGATTTCAACCAAGTTAGCTCTAGGAGGCTCATGGTAGTTGTTCTTTTGGGGACAAGCGCGATACGCACGCCCTTGCTTGCAGCACTAGAAACAACGGTTATCCTTGCGATAACGCTCAAGCTCTTCAGGAGAGAATTTATTTTTGCCTTTTTAAACTCCCTTCTCTTTAGCTTTGTTGGAGTTGCCCTTAGGAGACTTTTGGACATTTTCCTTCCCCTCAGGCTCATTGGAACCCTTGTCTGTGGGTTTAAAATTTCTTTTAGCCCCCGTTTGGAAATTGATTCGAGAAGCCACCATAGTATGGTGTATAACCGTCGATATGGTGCTGGCCTTTGGGAGTTGACATACTCCGCCATTTCTTCAGTTAAGCTCGCACATAATTGTTGCTTTTGCTCTCCAAAATCCAACTTTTTGAACACAGTGGCTTTGAGTTGTAGGTCCCAAAACTTGTCCACATATTTGTGAATGGATTCATAGGGAGAGAGCTTCAAGCTTCCCCATTCGGTCAGTACTTTGTCTTTGGCATCAGTGGCCAAACACTACTTCATAATGGAATCTCTTAAAGCTTTCCATGTTCGTGGAGCTTCACCGTTGGCCCGTAGGCTAGACCACCATTGTCTGGCAGACTTTTGAAAGTGCTAGCTACATGGTGTAGCTTAGAGGACTCCGTGAAGCCCTCATCTCCAAACACCGCATCGAACTGTTGGATAAGGCCAAGACTTTGTTCATAGCACCAAAGGTGCCATCGTAGGTAAGGAAAGAGATGCTCCTCCCTCCCTCTTTGAACTTCTTGAGCTTGGATGACCTCTTCATGAGGCATAGGATTTCCTATGGCCCCTTCTTTTTGATGGTTCAAAGGTTGCACCATCACTTTCTTCAGAAGTGAAGAATTTGAGGAAGATGGAGAAGAGGGTGACCTCTTTCTTGCCTTTTTCTTGCCTGGATATTCTTTGTCTTCACCATCACTTTCATAAGAGGAAGATGGTAAAGAAGATGGAGAAGAGGGTGTCCTCTTTCTTGCTTTTTTCTTCTCTTGCTTTTTGTCATCCCTCTCTGAAGTATGGTGTGGAGAAGTATGCGATGGTCTTCTCCGTTTTGGAGGTGATGCAGAGCGTTTAGCCCGCCGTCTTCGTGGAGCCATCTTCGTCGAGGTGGCAGGAGACTCACTTCTTTCTCATTCCTTTGGTAGAGGCTCTTATGGAAGGAGACACATCATCAAGAAGAAAATTTTTGAGCCCTTCGTATGGATCCTCTTCTTCTTATCGAATTGGAGAGAGGCCTCTTTTGGGAGTCTCACAAGGAGGCTTCCTAGGTGCTTTCTCGTCATGGTGGGGAGCTTGAAGAATCACATGAGCACAAAGCTGCCATTTCACTTCACTTTGGAGGAATGGCTTGCCCATGGCTTGTTGAAGCCTAGAAACAAGATAGTTAACAAGCATCGGGGCATCATTAGTAGCCAACTCATTAGCAAAATCAAAGTTGTCAACATTAATTTCACTCTCTTTACTATTGTCAGTCATTATGACAACTTTTATGTGTAAACTTTTTAGGTGTACTTTGGCACTTCAAGCCCTAGTTACTACTCCTCTTTACCCCTTTAAAAAAAACACTCAAGCTACTGTACCCGTGGCTCGAATACCATTAATTGCAAGGAATAGAAGAGAGGATCATTCAACAGCAAAATAGCTTTGGCTTGTGTCAAGCTTCTAATAGCTCAATAGTGGTTAAGCCATAGGCAAGCCCTCTAGGACTTCAGTATTAAGACCATAGCTCTCGACGGTGATGCCTCGTGAACTGCACAAAGGCATGCGCACTGCAAGGCTGAAAAATTCCTATTCTACTTACTCACATGCAATTACTAGTACCAACCATTTATAGCTAGCTTGAGGACCTCCCTTCTTGAGCAAGAAAAGAGAAACCTTGTGCTTTAATTTCAATGTAACATTTAATGTCCTAGTAACTTGTGTGTATTAGAAAATAGCATGAACATAGTGAGCATTTCATTAGAATAGATTCCTAATGAGAATAACAAGAGTGCTTGGGTGGAGAGAGCAACAAAAAGTATAACACCTAGTTAGATAGCATGAACAATACTTCAAAAGAGAGATAAATTAAGCAATTGACAACGATTGAGGACCCGATTTGCATGGAGCCGTTCCCCCCTCCAAAAGGCTTTGTATTATGGTTTCTCCCATCAAGAGAGACATTTTACAATGCAATTCTTTGTGTTCCTTCAATACTAGCTAGTGCAATGAAGATGGAAACTTCAAGCACTAAGAAAAACACTTATCAAACACAACATCAATTCCCTCACGGTCTTAGACCCAAGGCCTCACACACCTTCAAAGATGGTGAGAGCTAGCGGGGTATGAGAGTAGATTGAGAGGAAGAAGGAGTAGTCTTACGAGAAAGATGTACATCTCCTCACATAATCACTCATCTTAGCATAGCTTATCGTAGTAATTAGCATGGTAGAGGACATGAGAATGCATTAAATCTTGGCTCTTGGTTGGATTTTCATCACAACGCCAAGAGTTGTTGGTGTAGGCCTCTCTTCTCACAAGCTTGGAGTAGGTGGTAAGCTTTCCATTAAAGCTTGAGAAGGAGAGAGAGAGTCTTCGTGCTCCACACATAGATTGTGTGTGTGTGTGTGTGTGTGTCTGTAAGAGAATAATGCCTTTGAAAAATCAGCCCCCTCTCTCTCTTGGTCGACCCCTCTTGCTATTTGCTCATGCTGCAACCCTATTGGACCTCCCCAGGCCTAGCCAATGGAAATTAAGTAGCATAAGTGATAGCCTTCTGATATATGTCCCCCTTTCCCCTTTTGTGAGAGCTTTTGCTAATTAACTAATGCAACTAACTCTCATTGGACCCCTTTGTCTCCTGGCCAATAGGAATCAGGCAAGCCATTGGGCTGCTGAATGCTCATTGGACCTCTTAGGAGATTGTCCAATAGTCTTCTAGAGAGCTTAATTCCTATTGTTTTTTATTAAGTGTTTTTAAATTAATTAAACTAGAGTTACTCTAGCCTAATTCTCATTGGGCCACCTCCAAGGCCATCCAATAGGATTTGAGTACACCTTGTGGGCATCTGGGCTAGGGAGCTGACATGTGTCCCTCTTTCCCCTTGTGTACAAGGAAATCTTGTGTGTGTGTGTGTGTGTGTGTGTGTGAGTTTCTCTCTCATCCCCTACTTCTTGGGCTCGCCCCCTCCTTTGTAGGGCTTGAGAAAGACTTTCAGGACACACACAAAGCATCTGATTTCCCTAGGCTTTTGACCTTTGGACACAACCTTTGAATTTTGGAACCTTAGCATTTTGGAAGTCTTAATGGGCTGAACCTTAGGGTATCTTAAGCCCATTATTGCACCTTGGTCTTTTGCAGATGGCCCCCCATTTTGGATCCCTATTTTCCCTCCTTTGGATCCCTACTGTGGCCGGTCTACTAGCTTAACCAATATTCTAGCTTTTTCTCCCGTGGCACTTCCCCATATTATATGAGAAAATCATTTAGGAGAATTATATATTGACTATAATGACATTACCAAGGGAAGCTTGTGTGTGTGTGTGTGTGTGAGTTTCTCTCTTATCCCCTACAATTATGGCTCGCCCCCCCATGAGTAGGGATGTTGGTTGACTGTAGGAACACCTTAAGCCCCTCAAGCACCTTAGTCATGGAGTACCTTAAGCACCTTAGTCATAAAGCTCCTCAAACACCTGATCAGCAAGCACCTCAAGCTTGGGCCGAGTTCCCACCTCAAGCACAACCCTAGCTTGCCTAAGGTCTAAGTACTTTTACACTAACTATTGGAGGTCTTTAATGAAGCTAACCCTAAGGTCCTTCAAGATCCATTAGCTAGCATTTCTCTTTGATAGACCATCTCTCATTTGGACCCCTTTTACTTTGGTCCCATGTTGAGATAGATCCATAAGAACATGTCTATATTCTAACCCTTGTTCCCATTTATTCTCCCAAATTGAATGATTAGTTTAATTTGAGAAAATCATTTGGTTTGGTTAGATATTAGATTTTATGACATAAACTGAACTGTCATTTTTGCACCTTTTGTTCTTGTCAATATCGTTAGTCCCTTTTGTTTATTAGGCTTCCTTAAGTCACATACAAGATAGAATATTTACAATATAAAGCTCTACTTCTTGTATACAGTCTTATAGCTGCATGAAATGTATGATGGCAAATTTACACTTGATGGGTGCTTTCATTTAGTCACATCATCACCAACTTTTTTTGCCTTATAGGCCACCCCGGAGTTTGATGACCATTGTTAATCATCTTTGGCCTCATGTTGTTGTTGAAGGCTGATCAGCATTCTTTTCTTACTCTGACAATATAGTCTTGTGCATATGTCTTGTGAGACATTCCTCATGAATTTTTCTCATTTTTTTGTACCTGCCTCTCTTTGTACTGCTCAGGCATCTCTTCAGTCTTTTCTTCGTCTGGATTATGGAGTTTTTCCTTCTTCTTTTTTCCGATTTTTTTTTTCAAAAATAACAAAATAAAACCAAAACTCAACTCAACAAAAAGAAAAATTATTCGAGTAGAATTCTAAACACTATGTACACAATACACATGTCCCTTGGGGCTCATAAATGGCTTTTGTCCCCGTAATCCTCTTGTAATGCTATTATGAGGGCATGTACTCTGTATTCTGTCAAAAACTATCACAATCAAATGCAAAAGTTCAATACAACTCACAAAACATTGCCCTCTAATATTCATAATATTAGGTCTGCATTTAAAATGCCTCCCCCCCTCCTATTGGAGTCCTCCTTGATGACATGGTATCGCCAAGGGTATGTGTTGTGCTTGGGAAATTAAAAATTGTGTCAATGCAGGCCTTGTAATGTAGCCCTATTATGCATACACAGTCAATGCATGTAAAGAATTTATATTGTGCAAGATGTGGGTAAAAGAAATTTTCTTATGGGCATTTGCTGATGAGGTTTCCTATTCTCATCAATGTGATGTTCTTTGAAGCTCGTGTGCCCTTGCTTTGATTGAAGGCTGTAGAGATTTTTTGAAGGCTTACTTATTTGTTTGTGCTTCTTTTAAATCCACTTTAGCTTTGTTGTTGGTTGTCGTATTCAGTATTGTTCCTCAGAAGTGGGTTATCTTCTAACTGTATTGTAACCATAGGACGAATTGAAATAATTCAAGTGGTGGTATAACGACAATAGTTTTATTGGTTTCCTTTGGGACACACTTCTTCATGAGTAGTGACTGTTGCATTGATGCCACTCGTTTGGGAACCCATACTTGTCCCTGCTTTGTTTGTGTTTGAAGAGACTTCTTGGGGATCCACCTTGTCTTTGTGTGCATCAGTAGTAGCGGTCTTTGCTTTAACCCTTGTATACTTGGTTGAGGACAAGGTCGAGACTTTGAGAGTTGATACTTTAACCATTTTGGAATCCAAATAAACTCTTGACCTCTTTGTGCTTGAATCAACTTCTTGGGAACCTAGGTCTGATTTGCGAAAGCTTGCAACTTTGTGATTTTCTAGGTCTTTCTTGCATGCTTTGAATGTTTTCCTTTTGGTGTTAAATCTTGTGATTTTTCATCAGAGATATTCATCTTCTTGATCCATACCTGCTTCTGACTGAACTGGCTCTTTGGTATCCAAATTTGTCAAACTTTTTGGCTCTAACTTGTTGTTCTTTTCTTTTGGCCTTCTTTGATTGTTACGAACACTGCTAGTGAGGGTGATGACCTGAGTGACTGGTAGGGCATGTCATAAAAATCATCACTGTCGTTACTATCCTCAGTAGGGTTGAATTTTGGCACTTTCCCTTTGTGGTTTGGCTAGTTATGGAAAGTTATAATCTATTTGCTTTTGGATTACTGTTTCTTGGAGGACTTTTCTAGCCAATTGATTAGTGTGTTGTTAGCTCGTTGACATGGTTGTGTTCTCCTTGGCTGAGTCTTTTCTTCATGTATAGGAGCCACGTGTGAGGATGATTGTTGTAGTTGCGTTTGAAGTTGCGGAGCGGAGCGTGGGTCGACTCTCTCTCTCACACACACACACACACAATGAGCTTACACAGTACAGTACGCAGAGAAATGTTAGAAGGGTTATCTCCCAATAAACTTAGTATTCACAAAGTATAAGTTAGTATATACAAAGAGTTAGAGGAAAGTGAGTTAGGCGGGCGGCCAGCCATATCCGCATAAGAGGCCGCTTGGGCTTTAATCCCAACAACCTCCCACTTAAAGTCCAATGTGGCACTTTAAGTAACTGTAAATCTATGAACATAAATGTACAAAGATTTACATGGCTGCCATTTATCCAATGCCCAATAACTCACGACAATGCACAAAGCCCTCTCCTGAAAGTCCCTTTGTGAGTAGATCAGCAGGATTGTCCTTGGTGTGGATCTTCAGCAGTTGTATCTGCTTGTCTTCAAGTACTTCCCTAATGAAGTGATATTTGACATCAATATGCTTAGTCTTCGAATGGAACACTGGATTCTTTGCCAATTGTATAGCACTTTGACTATCACAATATAACTCTGGCATATCTACTTTGATTCCCAAGTCTGCAACCAATCTACCAAGCCAAATAGCTTCTTTGCATGCCTCATTTGCTGCAACATACTCAGCTTCTGTAGTAGACTGCGTAACACAATCTTGTAATCGAGATCGCCATGATATGGCACCTCCAGCCAATGTAAAGACATAGCCAGATGTAGATCTCCTCTTATCCAAGTCTCCTGCATAATCTGAGTCAGTGTATCCTCTGACACTCAAATCCTGACTACCATAGCATATGCGCATACTCTTTGTATGTTTTAAATATCTCATGATACCTTTCACTGCCTCCCAATGTTTCTTGCCGGGATTTGACATATATCTGCTAACCACTCCCACTGCAAATGCAATATCCGGACGTGTAGAAATCATTGCATACATCAAACTACCCACTGCAGACGCATATGGAATCTTATCCATTTCAGCCTTTTCTTCCTCAGACACGGACAATCTTGTTTGCTAAGTTTCACATATGGTGGCAATGGAACACTCAATGCCTTTCCCTTCTCCATATTGAAACATTGCAAAACCTTGTCAATATACTCTGTTTGAGATAACCAAATCAACTTCTTTGATCTGTCTCTCTCAATGCGCATACCAAGTATATGACTTGCCTCACCCATGTCTGTCATGTCAAACGATTTTGCCATCTTTGACTTCAAAGCTGAAATTTCTTCCAAGTGTTTGCCAACAATCAACATGTCATCCACATACAAAATAAGGATCAGCCAACTGCCATCCTTAGCCTTCTTTGTATATAGACAGTGATCAAACTCACTACGTTTGTAGCCTTGAGAAAGCATAAACTGGTGGAACTTATGGTACCATGCCCTCGGTGATTGTTTTAAGCCATAAAGACTCTTTAACAACTGGCATACCAAATGTTCCATGCCTTTCTCAACAAACCCTTCTGGCTGCTGCATGTAAATTTCCACATCTAAATCACCATGCAAGAACGCTGTCTTGACATCCATTTGGTGCAACACCAAATCCAATATAGCAACCAATGCAAGAAAGCATCTCAATGTAGTCATCTTGACCACTGGAGATAAGACTTCATCAAAGTCAATGCCTTGTTCTTGCTTAAAGCCCTTGGCAACAAGCCTTGCTTTGTACTTTGGCTGACTATCATGAGCGGTGATCTTATACTTGTAAACCCATTTACAAGGTAGAGCCTTTTTGCCCTGTGGTAATTTAACCAACTTCCATGTCTGGTTTTTATGCAGAGCTGTCATCTCTGACTGCATGGCCAACTGCCATTTTTTCGAGTCAACCACTTGTAATGCTTCCTTGTAACAAGATGGTTCTCCGCAATCTGTGAGCATGAAATAATTTAGAGATGGCACATAACGATCAGGTGGTTTGGAGACACGCTCAAAACGTCTCACCACAACTGATTCTGCCTCTCTAGCCACTATAGGCTGGTTCTGAGCCTGACCATGCTGTCTTGATGTGCTAGCACTAGGTCCATCTTCCCTGAAGACATTTCTTCTGATCTCCTCTGTCTTCTCTGGCTTAGCGTGAAACTTGGCTTCATTGAAATGCACATCATTGCTACGAATAAGATTTCTGGACTCAGGATCCCAAAGCCGGTAACCCATCTCGCCCGATTCTCCGTAGCCAAGAAATATACACTTCTTGCTATTTGGTTCTAACTTATTTCTGAACTCCTTAGGAATATGGCTATAAGCTTCACAACCAAAGACTCTGAGATGCTTATACGAAGGTGCCTTGCCTGTCCATAGCATCTCGGCCACTGCACTCTTATCCAAAACCCTACTAGGAGACCTGTTGATCAAATGGACTGCTGTAGCCACTGCTTCCGCCCAAAATCCATCAGGCAACTCAACATTTGACAACATGCTTCTGACCTTCTCTTGTATGGTCCTATTCATACGTTCTGCAACCCCATTCTGTGAAGGATTATATGGTGCAGTAAGTTCCCGCTTAATCCCTTTTGTTTCACAAAAGTCTTGAAAAGCTTTGGAAACGTACTCTCCACCATTGTCAGTTCTCAAGCACTTTAGCTTCTGACCACTCTGATTCTCCACCAGCTGCAAGAATGTCTTAAAGACCTTGAGCACCTCATCCTTGTGCTTCAAGAAGTAAACCCATACTTTGCGAGAATAGTCATCTATGAATGTACAAAAGTACGTTGCTCCCCCTAGTGACAAACTAGGCATTGGTCCGCATAGATCACTGTGTACAAGAGCTAACCGTTCGTCCCTACGATTCCTCTTTGATCTGTGCGGTTCCTGTGTTTGCTTCCCATAAACACAATGCTCACAAAACTCGAAATCTTGAAATGAAAAGCCAAGAAAATAACCATAATGAGAAAGTATTTCCATTCCTCTTTTTGACATATGTCCCAACCTACGATTCCACAATGACACACTTGGCTGCTCAATCACATTAATTACATGGTTTTTAACCTCTGAAACATGTAAAGTGTACAGAGTTCCTGACTTGCTGCCATGTGCTACAATCATCGAACCTTTGGAGATCTTCCAAGCGCTGTTCCCAAAAACTGTCACATAACCCGCATCATCCAACTTCCCTGTACTAATCAAGCTCTTTCGGATTGCTGGAACATGTCTGACATTCTTGAGCCATAAAGAAGAGACATTCTGAAACTTCAACTGCACATCTCCCACTCCAAGTATGTCACAAACCTGCTCATTGCCAAGTCTGACATAATCTTTAGTAGCCACATATGATGTAAACCACTCTTTGTGCGGAGAAACATGTAAAGATGCCCCTGAGTCAATAATCCAATCACTCATAGCATGTCCATCCTTTGCAGTCAAGAAAACAGAATCAAGATTGCTTGTAAGGAAGATGTCACCAGCTGCTATACCAGAATCACTGTCTGAACCAGATCCTGTGACATTCACCTCTTCAATCTTCACAGAACTCTTCTTTTCATCTTGCTCAGAACTCTTTGTTTTTCCTTTTTCTTGTTTCTACTTCGTACAGTCTCGCTTCATGTGACCCTTCTTGCCACAATGGTAGCATTCTATGTCATCCTTTGACTTCGAATCACAAGACTTACTTTGGTTTTGTGCCTTCTTACCCTTCTTCTCTTTAAACTGTTGTCTCCCTCGAACGACCAAAGCACTATTGCCTTTGCCTTTGTCAATGTTCTTCCTGTTCACTTCCTCTGTGAGCAAGCTGCCTTCTACATTGGCACTTGTAAGACCTTCTGGTGTGACAGAATTACTTAACGCTGTACGAAAAGTATCCCAACTATCTGGCAAAGTGATTAAGAGAAACATAGCCTTCACTGAATCTGGAAAGACTATCTCCTGTGCTGTTAACTGGCTGAAAATTGTGTGAAATTCATTCAGATGATTTGACATGGCTGTCCCTTCCTTCATCTTCAAATCCACCAATTTCTTGAGCCAGTAAATCTGAGAAGCAGCACTTTGTTTCTCGTACATACCACATAGCTTTTGCCATACGCCATACGCTGTAGTCTCTTCTGCTACGTTGAAGTAAACATTTTCTTCCAGTGTCAGCATGATTGTGGAACAAGCTAACTCGTCAAGCTCTTCCCACTCATCTTCAGCCATACCTTCTGGTCTCTCCCCTTTGAGCTTCAGTGGCTTCACTTGTTTTTTCTGCACCAAAACCTGCCAAATCTGCTTCTTCCAGAATGGAAAGTTTGTGCCATCCAGCTTCTTTATGTTGTAAAGAGTCTCACTTTGAGAAGATGCCATATCTGCCAAACTGCTTACTCCTGAGAAAAATCCGGCAGAGTTTCCCCTGTAAACTGGCCTCTGTACACAGTAAACAAGCTGTAATCAACAAGCTGAACACCTCTCCTCAGGAACTGTCAGTATTTTGAAAATTTTTGACAGAGTCTCCCCTGTAAACTGAGCTCTAGGAACCAAAAGATAGCTCAAAAAACAATCATAATTAGCTGACCAGTGACAAATCTAAAAAATCTCTGTAATATGCTGTCCTGTAAGCATACACTGTCTCCTCTCTGGGCGATGACAGAACCTGTATCTGTCTCAAGCCTGAACCCTGAACAATGCCTCAACGGCCTGACTCATAAGATGCAATCCAGTGTCTACACAAAGTCATACATCCTAAGGGATAAAAGTCGCCGAAGAGGATGCGTGTAGAGGGGAACTCCAGCAACCTAATCCACCTCACACTGGGTAACCCAGCCCCCAGTGCTTGGCTTTAAAAAACCTCACACACGACCCTCTCAGATGGCTCAGCAAACTGCCCAGAACTAGCATACATCCTATAATAGACCAATCACTGTCCTATGACTGCTGCGGCGGTCTGTCTGCTAGCGTGACTCACAACTAGCAGACCCACAATCACAATACATCAATCTGCAATACATGCCAGTGGTGTCAAGCCGTCCTATGGCCACACCTCCCCTGGAACCTGGCAAGCACAAGAAGTAACAATGCAGACTGCAATATATATATCTGATGATATATATGTGTACCTGGTCTATAGATGATGCTCTGAAGACTAATGAGTGATGTATGTCGATGCCGATATTGATGTCGGCCACCTCCTGCTTGCCAATCTACACAAGACGGATTTCTTTGCGGCTGAAATCTATCTTCTGCTGTAGTGCTCAGAACGAAATTCTGAGGGCATAAACGGCTTCGAAAGGGGGGTAAAACCCCAGGTCACCTACTGGAAACGCTCCCGGAACGTCGAGTGTGAATTTTCGAACTCTGGATCCAGAATCTGTCGGAAAAGTGCGCGCGCACGATTGCGCAAATCCGCACTGAACCAAGGCTCTGATACAAATTGAAGTCGCGGAGCGGAGCGTGGGTCGACTCTCTCTCACACACACATAGTGAGCTTACACAGTACAGTACGCAGAGAGAACTGTTAGAAGGGTTATCTCCCAATAAACTTAGTATTCACAAAGTATAAGTTAGTATATACAAAGAGTTAGACGAAAGTGAGTTAGGCGGGCGGCCAGCCATATCCGCATAAGAGGCCACTTGGGCTTTAATCCTAACAGCGTTTCCACCGAGGATTTTGAAATTCACTTCTGATGTATTTTATTCTTGTAGCGTTGACATTCGTTCCTGGGTTTTTGATCTGGACAATCATAAATTTGTATGTTAGTTAAAGTGTCGCTTATGTCACCTGCTGGGTTGTCTAGGTTTATATTCTTGGTATCTTCTTGAAGATCCAAGTGTTCTACAATGTCATAGAACTCGTCTTCTTCTTTGTCTTCGTTTTCCTCGATCATACTCATTGCAAAGTAAGGAATGATATCTAAAATATCTTTATCATAAAACTTTGTTGTTGGACCATCTTGAATAGCACACACATCTAGAATAGCCAAGATGTTTTCCCATTTGAGTGGCTCTAAAGCTTCCGCATGAAAGAGTTCTAGGATATAATCCTTATCTTTGATTTCCCTTTCTGGGATACACTCCTCTCGTTTTAAGCTTCCACATTGTAAAACTCGACACATTCACAATTCTTTAGGCTTACCCAACCATGCTGGAAGTTCTAATCCTGCTATAACAGCGTAATCAAACTCCTCCATAGGGGTTTGGTTCACGTCCTTGTAACTATGGTCCTTCAAGTTTATCCTTGTCGTGGTTTCCATACGTCTCAAATAGATATGTTCATAATCCCAATCTTGGACCTTTTTCAATTGTCTCATGAATGGTCTTCTTAGAATGATGTCATAGTTGTTCTTCTTGCCGAGATAAAAAATAGCAAAGGTATGCTCATACTCAATGCCGCAAGAAGTAACAATTTTTTCTAGCAGTCCTATGGGCCTTTTTTTGTGTCTGTTTGCAAGTTGTAGTTTCATCCTTGTAGCTCTCACTATTGGTTTTCCCCATTTTTTCCAGATCTCTTTTGTAGTTCTTTTTTGGCACCACAACAATTGGTGATACCCAATCTGTGTGTTCTATCTCATAGATAAACTCTACTTCCTTGAGTTTTTCTATCTCTTCTATGATTTTTTTGGCAAAGGTCTCACTATACGTATATGGTCTTTGTGTCGACTTGGCTTGGTTGGTCTTTAGGAACTTGGCTTGGCATCATCTCTCGTAGGGATGGTATGCTGGCATATTGTAGGATCCACTCGTTTGAGATCTCTATATGACCATGCAATTCTCTATATTCCTTCAACATCCTTATGAGAATCTCTTCTTCTTCTTCTTGTAACAGATCCATAGCTATGTATGCAGGTCTCGGCTCTTCTCCAAGCTCTGCTAGTTTGATTCGTGTCGCATTTTTAAAAACTTCATAGGATTTCCTTGATTCTGTTGACTATCTTAATGGTTGCTCGACCACAATCGTGCGCTCTTGCAAAGTGTATTTTTTATAGTGAGATGGAACATTGATTTCTCCATGTTTATCAGTATTGGATTCCATTTGCGTTGTCCAGATCTCTTTCAAGGTCCTTTTAAACTCTTAGTATTTAGCCTTATACTCTGTTTTTTTCATTTGAGGCTCTTTCCCCTCGGTTGTTTCAACTTTGTAAAATTTTGGTTTCTTTTGGGTTTGTCGCTCTTTAAGTGCCAATTTGGGATACCTTCAAGTTACTTTGTCTTTTATAAAATCCATGGCATTTACTTTCATTAAGAATTGAGTTTTGATATTAAACGGCTGTTTTGTGATGTTGTTTCTCAAGTTTTTTTCTCGCTTCTGGTGGTATCTTTGTTGACGTCTCCGATGTTGATTTGGAAACTCAAGGAATCTTTTTTCCCCTCCTCGGAGTAGAAATTTGGCCCTTACATGCTCTTTTTCTTAGTCCAATTCTTCCATTGTAATTGTCTCTTCTTCCAACTCATCCGTGGAATCATAGTAGTGATCCAAAAAGACCTGCTGCTCCTCACTCATCTCCATGAATACCATTTGGATAGGGACTATGTCATAGCCTTTTGCATCACAAAATTGTGTAGGTGTTGATTCATTAACACATACATCCATTGTGGCCAGGATGTCCATTCAAAGGGTTTGTTAGGGAATGGTTTCAGTATATATTCCATGTTATTCACTTCTCTATCTAAATCGTAGTCTTTCCTTTGCAAACTCCCTGACTGAGAAGCCCCACACATCCAAATTGGAGTGTCTTTATGTATCCCTGAAGGTAGTTTAGTCTTTGCACATGTCTTAAAGTCTAATTCTTGTATTGGTGTCCTCAAGACATCCCTGTAGGAATGATCTTTCAAGTATACTTGGGTGATTGCCCCTATCTCTACCTACTTGTTTCAGGTAGAGATAATCGTTGCCCCAATATTGAACTAGTTGTATTTGTCTCATAAATAGTCTTCCCAAGATGATTTCATAGTTGAGTTTCTTTCCAAAATCTACAATGGCAAAAGTGTGTTGGTAGGCGATTCTGCAAGAAGTGACTATCACATTCTCAAGTAAGGCCATTGATTTATCTATGTGTTCATTTGTCGATTGCAGTTTCATTCTTGTTTGCCTGATTGCCAATTTTTCCCACGCTTCCCGAATAGCTTTGGTTGCTATGGTAATGCCTGTGCCACTATCTAAAATAGCCATGGTAGTTATATTATTGTACTATATTGGAAGGGTAGTGTTTCCCTCATTCCCTTCACAATAGTCCCCTACTTTATTTATAGGTAATGACCTGACAAGTTTAGTATGTGTCTTTGTTTTGCAATTTTTCCAAGTTCATTTGAGAGGCTTCTTTTAGCCCCATCTTCCCCATGGTGGCTTGTATATCTCCCCACAACTCTGGTTTTGATCTCAGTAGTTCTCCCAAAGTGATTGTGTACTGAACTGGTGCTGACATAATGGATTGTAGTTTAGCCATATCCACGGTTTTTCTTGGCCTTTCTAGTTTTTTTGTTTTGCAGACCATTGATTTCTCTTTTTCTTCTCCTAAGTAGGATGGTAGCGTCCGCAAAGTTTCAGCTTTTGAAAAGCCTGATTGCTTGGATCCCCAATCTCTATATAATGATTATTTATCCGATTCCATGGGGAGCCTCTCAAACAGAACTTTCTCAATTGGAGCTGATTCAAGGTTATTCCCATCTTTTGCTTCTCTAACCCTTTTCCATAGGAATTTTAGCCAATCTCCTTCAACTATTGGCACCTCGTCCCATCCTCCCTCATGATCAAACTTCCATTTTAGGTGATGGTGCTTTATCATTTGTCATGTTTCCCAACTCATCCTTTTCTTGAACTCTTTCCTTCATGGTTTCAGTCTCATTTTCAGCCGGTTTTCCCGCAACCCCCTATTGTGGATTCTGTTTTTCCATCATGGTTTGTGTGATTTGCACAAGGTTTCTGTAAGCTTCTAGTCTAGCTGCTTCCATATCTAGTGTTGGATAATTTTTCCATTGATTTTCCAAGGTTTGACCCACTTTCAACCCAGCTTGGAAAGCCTCCAGAGCTACATTGATTTGTTTGTAGATTCGATTGACCAGTACTAATCCAATCAATTTTGATTTTGGTTCTTTGAATTGTGTTGAATGAGTCTAAATTTTTTCTTCTGTTTCCTTCCGTATCTTCTCTTCAGTCTCTTTTCTCTATTTTTGTCTCTTAAGTTTGTACCTCTTGTGTCTTTCTTTCTTGGAATTTTTAGACGATTTACTGGATTTGTCAAATCCACTTGTGTTTTTCTGCGTTCTCCATGTCCTGGGCTCTAGTCATCATTTGAACAGGAACTGTTGGTTCCCCTTATGGTGAACTACTTGGCATGATTTGATTTATGTTTATAGTAGTCCTTCCTTTTTTAGTTGGATTCCTAGGACAATCTTCAGGAAAATGTCCTCCCTTTTGTCCACATGCCCGTGCATTCTTATCTGATTAGGGACATTCATTCTTCCAATGATCATCCGCTCCACAATTATGACAATTTCTAGTTTTTAGTTTAGGCATTGGCTTGACCATTGGTGGTCTCGCCTCCTGACTCTTTGCAATAAAGTTAACAAGTGTTGTTTTAATAGGTTCTTGAAACATCGGATCTAGAGGGACTGGAGTAGGTTGGCTCTACCACTCTTCTTCTATCCCCATTGTTACAGAGCTTGTCTTAGGATATGGAGTGACAAGTATTAGAGCTTGCTCATCCAACTGTCCCTCGAGTAGCATATACTTGACTGATACAACATTATTCCCAGGGAGTGGTTGTTGTTAGACCAATACTAGCTGTGGTTAGTCTATATTCATTGTGGCAATCTATGCATGGGTGCCACATTTGTCCGGTAGCAATACATGTGTTGTCTTTGTGGCCTAATTGGTACGTACTGAACATTCCCATCATATTTAGGCTTGTAGTAACACTCATTTGTCTCATGATTTTGTCCATTTTCCTTCAATGGCACACCATTTTAATTAGCTTTGTGGTTGTCCTTGATTTGGTCCCCGCATTGGGCCCCTCAACAACATCCTTTGCATGTTGATCATCATATTGTTCATGCACTTTAGCATGTCCTCTATAGAACTGGGAGATGTCGCAACAGTTGGTCCAAATTTTGTTGGCACAGTGGTTGTTGTTTTTTTGCTTTGTGTGTCTTTAGCTTTACTTTCCTCATTATAAATCTCACAATTATCACTCAAATCAATCGCGTCTAGACTACATTCTTCCCAAGTTATATGTTTTTTGTTGTACAAGATAGCATGTAATTTCTTATTTAATAGTCCTTCCAAAAATAATGAGATGAGTCTTTCCTTGGTTGGAATTTTCAGCTCCAAACATATGTCTATACATTGCCTCATTCGACTCACACTATCCCTTGCAATCTCTCCCTATTTTTGCGTGAAACTATAGTTTGTGCTACCGTACTGTGCTTTATCCCCATTTTGGAACAAGTAGCCACAAATATTTTTGCCAAGGTTGGCAAATCGGTTATTGTTTTAGGTGGTATGGTTTGAAACCAAATCAAGGCTTTGCCTTCCAAAGTCATCCCAAACCCCTCAAACTATGTATGGAAAATTTCATTATAACCCTAATAGACCCTGGGGATTGAAAAATGAGCAAAATATCCCTTCTAATGAGATTTTTATCTTCAATGTGCCGAAGATAAATCTCTTCCAGATTTTAGCATTTTTTATTGTTTTCTTCACAGATTGATTTCCCACAAGTTTTAGGATTTATCCACACCCTGGTTTCAAGTTCTAGCCCGATTTGACTTTTTCTTGTTGATTTTCTCTGAAGTCTACGATTTTTTTCAATTTTGGGATTGACCAAGCCTTTCAATGATCCAAATGTTTTCAAAGTCAATAGGGATAGTCTAAACAAGTTGGTCTATCAACTTGGCAATTAAATTTCTCAATTATAGTCTCAAAAATCTTCGATGCACCGAAGATAGATTTGACAAATTTTTTGGTTTTCTTCATGCACCTTTGACAAGATGCACTCCTGATGGTTTTCTACTGATCCTACTCCTATTGGACATAAAAAAGAGTGCAAAAAGTAAAAAATGCAACTTTTCGTCGCAAATCTCTACTTACTATCTAGGTAACACCCTTACCAATCACTAGCCAATCTCAAGGATCCTATACCTAGTCCGTCCTACTAAACTATGCTCCCGAGGTCCTTATCAAGTATCTCTACTCTCAAGCACCTCTCAATCACGATAAAGATAGAAAATGTGTTACTCTAGCCAAAACTAGAGGAAGTAATGGAAATTCAAGTCACTGTTTTGGGTTTTTCTCTAGTCTAGGTTGCCTTGTCCCGCCAACGGTGCCAAAATGTCGGCTGACTGCCAATCCTCACGATATTGATGCTAGCAAGGCGAGAACAACAAACATAAAATGTCAATCCATGGGACGTAGCTGACCCGACTAGTGTATGGAGGCTACAAGAGAGATAATCTCTTGGAAAACCCAAGTCTATGTTGCTCGTGCTTATCTAAGCGTGTGTCAGACACCAAAAGCTATTTTCTCTACTGCAACATTATCCAGAAAAATTCGTGTAGCTACAAGTCTCCGAATGAAATGAAACTTAATACCTAGCAAGGGCAGAGTATCCTCTACACTCTCATGTGCTCAAATATTGTTTCCGACACGCGGACAAAATTGCGCATAAGATAAACATCCCATTTTAGGGTTGTCAATCTTGGTCTCAAAAGAGCTCCATAGCTTCCTCTAGATGTGCTCTATCTATTCCTAAGGTCAAAATCCAGTTTTAGTGCATGTATTGTGTATAGGGAACAAAAACAGCTCGTACACGGGCACGACTAGAAGTAAAACTTCATCGCGTGAAACTTACATTAAAAGAGAGAGCTTTCACCTACAAATGCATTGGTATGCTCAAAACAACAATGTAATACCGTACGCGAGAGAGACCAGTGATTGGAGAAACATTCGACAATTGTTGAACTGCTGTAACAATGCTTACTCTTTATTATCCAAATTTTTTGGTCTTAAAGTTACAAAAATTGGCTTTTATACCTTAGCCAAGGTGTTCAAAGGGATTCCTCACTAATTGGAACTTAGTATAAGATTAAGAGACTGCATAGAATTACAAACGTGGAAGCCATTGGCCCCTTTAGACTCACTGGTACTCAATAACATTACGACGGCTTTGGACTTGCAAGATTTTTCAATAATAAAATGGGTTTGATTACAATGATTAGGCTTGAAAGACCTTCAGAAACAATCACCTCACACTAGCAAACCACCATTTTCACACAAACCAATGCACACATGCCTTGCACTGGACCACCATACCACACTCACAAACCACCATCATCTGTCTCAACCCTCTCAACGCACACACCAACACTCTATCTCACTCTCTCCACACATAGGCAGCACCAGTTCTGGGGGGCACACACCTCCACACTGTCGACACCGTGGACACAAGACAAGAGCAGGAGAAAGAGAGGGGGGAAGGGGAGAATTGGCACTAAAACCTGGGAAACTCATGGCTTGATCTTGATTAAAAAGGCTTTTTGCATCATCGCAAATGCCACTCTATGGCCGGATTAGCAAAACAAAACACCTCCTTCAGGTTACACATACAAAAGTTGCTCCCAAACTGCCAAAAGACCCCCCAAAAATGACCAAAAAGTCTTTTTATAGAGGTCTCAATCCATTTTTAGAAACTTTAATTTTATTGGCCCTTTTGGTGCTTTATTTGGCAATTTTTTGACAAGCTTGGCACCACTTGGTCGACTCCATCTCTCCCTCTTTCATTCCCATCAAGCTTGGGGAGGCACTAGAATCAATGCTCACCCTTGCCTCCAATAAAAAGGGGGCCTTATTGAGGCTCCATGTCATCACTTGCATCCGACAGACAACGACCGCCACAGGTGTCACCAAAACTAGCACTAGTGCAATGCCCTATGAGCCCGCCACATCATCACCTACATCAAACAACATTCCAACGATGATTGCCACAGGCATCACCAAAACCACTTGACCATGACCACCAGGGCCGTTGGTAGCTGCCGCACATAGCAACGTGGATGCCCGTCATAGCTCACCATGCCTAGAGCTCTCTCTCTCTCGCTCTCTCTCTCTCTCTCTCACACACACACACACACACACACACACACACACACACACACACACACACACACACACACACACACACACACACACACACACACACACACACACACACACACACACACACACACACTCACTTCCTGCATCAAATGAAAGTGACATGCCCTGGGTCTTATACCTTGTGCTACCAACGATTGATTCAGCATGTGGGCTTAATGCCGTCAAATGGCAGCTCCACGATGATTTACTCCTCCCAACTAAAAAAACCTCACAAGGTTACCACTTGAAACGTCCTTTTTTTCCTAACTTCAAAGAAAACCCATTTCCTGCTCACTAGCCTGGTGCCTGAGCCACAAAGCTATGTCAAAAGCTTGCCTTCCTTGCTCCAAGTCACCCAATCCTTGCCACATTTCAACCAGTTCAAGTCCACAAACCAAGGCCATGAAAACGAGAAAAAATCATCTAACCCCACTCCACCGTCAATTGTTCGTGACTTTGATTGGGCATTTCTTGCCGACCATGCCTTTGATTGGTGAGTCGTCAACTCCTACCAACTTCATGCAATTCACAGTACCTTTTGAAACCCTGAAAAGCCTAGAAAAACACCAGATGGCACGCCTACCCAGGCGATAAAAAAGGCACACAACTAGCCCTTGACAAAACTTCAATCTATCATAACTTGCCATTTTAAGCTCTGATTGACAATCGAGAAAGACCGGCGGATACCACAACTTGTGCACTTCAATCGTATCCACCAACATCAGCTCTGGTCACTTGTCTGTACTTTCCTTATCTGTCAGTGATTTGCAAAGCCCTCCAAATTTGAAATGCCATAATTTTCACTCTAGAGCTCCTTTTGAGGAGCCCTTTAGACCGGTATGTAGAACATCTTGAACACTACATTTTAGAGTATAGTCTTACCGCTTTGGACACCTTGACTTGCTATGTTGAACGGCCCATTTTGAACCCTTCTTGGCCTAAAAAACCATATTAAGCATACATCCCTGCTGCCCTTTGCCTGGCTTTGATTGGGCATTTCTTGCCGTCCATGACTTTGATTGGTGAGTTTTCAACTCCTACCAACTTCATGCAATTCACACTACTTTTGAAACCCAAAAAATCCTAGAAAAAAACCAGATGGCATGCCTACCCAGGTGATAAAAAAGGCACACAATTAGCCCCTGACAAAACTTCAATCTACCATAACTTGCCATTTTGAGCTCTGATTGACAATCGAGAAAGACCGGCATATACTACAACTTGTGTGCTTCAATCCTATCTACCAACATCAGCTCTGGTCACTCGTTTGCACTTTCCTTGTTTGTCAGGGATTTGCAAAGCCCTCCAAATTTTAAATGCCATAACTTTCACTCTAGAGCTCCATTTGAGGAGCCGTCTAGATCGGTATGTAGAGCATCTTGAACACTACATTCTAGAGTATAGTCTTACCACTTTTGACACCTTGACTGGCTATCTTGAATGGCCCATTTTGAAACCTTCTTGGCCTAAAAAACCACATTAAGCATACATCCCCGCTGCTCTTTGCCTGCCTAAGACCTTCATACCTACTTTAGCCCTTTAGCTTGCACTTGTAGGCACCCATAGCACTGCATTGTACTGCTTACAACACCAACCAAATTTAGTTGCACCATCCTTGCCCAACCCCCTTGTTGAACATTCATGGTCAACCACACACATGATTATTGAACTCTAAAACTACTACACCAAGCAATCAACCAAGTGAACTAAAAATTCACAACCATATATACAAGGTATATACAAAGCCTCATCTCTACTACATACTATTTCTTTTAGGTGGGTTGCCCGACCCCCTTGGTTACAATATGGTGCACATTAGGCACTAGACCTCTGTCAAAGCATAGCTTAAGTCGCATACACCATTCACCATGTGCTTAAGAGGCTGACCATTTGCTCATACCAACTAATAGGTCCCATTAGGAAAGCCCTTGTGCACCTTATATGGACGTGTCCACTTCTTCTTGAAACTTTTTTGGAAAGTGAAATCCATGTAGCTTTCATACTTCATCCCCAAGTTGCCTTCTTATATCTTCTTGTTTGGTAGGTTCTGATTAAACTTTGCAACTTGCTTCTCCTACTGCTTCACATAATAATATGTTGTTGCCTCCATGTCCATTTGCAAGGCTTCAAGGCTAGCTATATGATATTGCTAGACCTTTTAGTGAGTGCGATTGACTCGCCACATACCCTTCAAAATGCCTAGTTTGCATGCACTCGCAATACTGCCTCCTTCCCATAGACCTGCTCAAATGAAGTAAAATTGTAGCCACCTGTAGGATGTCTTGTACATGCATAAGCACTGCTCTATATTAGCCTCCCACTTCAGTTACTACTTGAATACATACTTTGTAAGAATCTTGATGATCTACCCCTTGGAATTCTCTACTAAACCATTACACTAGGGGTGATAGGGTGAAGCCTAACCGATACTAAATGCCCAACCTATCCACTAATGCTATGAGGGCCATGCCAAGGACCACATGCTACACCATCTCCAAATGGATACACCATGATTCCTAACATCCCTCCCGCTTGAAACAGATACCAAGACAGGACTCCTGTTTGCTCTTTGATGCCAACTCAAGGGGGTGATAACATTCACTTTTATCATATGGAACCCTTAATGAAAAAACACTTTTCCTTAGCAGTTCAACTTTCCAATCCAAGTCATCTAACTAAATTTGAACTCAACCTTCCAAGGTTAATTGATGGGTTATCTCTAATTCACCCTTGGTTCAAGGTTACTAACACTTTTTTCTTGGTTATGACCAAGCTTAGCCGTCAGTGTGTTCCTCTAAGATGAGTGTATTTACTAACTACACAAATTCATCGTTCCCAAGTTTGATTGCTGCTCCAAGGTCGGAATCCATTTCCCCATTCTTGACTTAACTTAACGGCCGGACAACATAGATTTGGGTTCAACTTTTTGGCCAACAAATCAACCCTCCCACCAAACCAATAGGTAAATGCACCTTTCCAAGGTAGTACTATGATACTAGAAAATAGTATTCCAAACATGTCAAACTATATTTCAAGCATTTGAAAGAAGCATGCAAACTATTGCATACCCTTGCAAGTGTGCATTTATCAGGGCATTCTCACCGTTTTTCTTTTTAGAATATTTTACTTCTTTTTTCCTTTAGTATTTATAAAGATATCTAGTTATCTTTCAAGCAGTACATATAGTTCTCCAGGCATATATACTTTTTTCCTTTAGTAATTAAAAAGATATCTAGTTATCTTTCAAGCAGTACATATACTTCTCCAGGCATATATATCCCTATCCTCATCCCAAGACTTGGGTATCGTGTCTCCTCTGCCACATGTGAGGTGGCTCCTTTACACAATTTCCAATTATTATTTTTCTTTATCTTGTTTAGAAAAGGCTTACAAAAATAATGAACTCTAGGTTCTTTTTAAATCAATCATCCGAGAAGTAGAGCAAAGGTATGGCCGATGAGGACAATTGCGGAATAGCCCATTTACGTTCCTAACCTTTCCAAGGTTCTTTATTTTTAAAAAAATTAGAAGAGTTCCTTAATTAAATCACATCCTCCTCCCTAATCCAATCCCTTCTTGGATCCATTTTCCTTCCTCCTTTTCCCGTCGGCATCAGACCTACCAGGACCGAGCCAATTTCCAGACGCATTTGCAGGTCTCACCATCCTTCGGTCGAGACTCACTCCCATCCAATCCCTTTTCTAGGACATTGAATGAACCCGAGATCAAAACATAAACCAACGGTTGTCAATCCTAGCCAAAAAGGACCATCCCCCATAGTATCCCAGAGGTAAACACCTGTTCTGGCCTTCTCCAAAGATGTAAGAAAAAGTTTACACTTAATTTTTTAATGTTATGCTAGGGCTATCCATGTTAAGCCTTCTTGGTAAAGTTTTAATCCTTGTTGAGATTTAAATTAGGTTCATTGAGTTATAATCACTTAGTTCCTACTTCCTTTTGATTTCTACTCAAAAAAGACCTCAAGAAAACAACGAGTGTCTTGGACGTTAAGGTTTTGTCATGATGTAAGTTTCAAGTTAGCCCGTCTTGAACGAATCCCATTTGTTTTCCTTTGCATCACTTGCCATCCATGGGGCATCTCCATGGAAGTGATGGGAGTTTTATGTTCAAGCAACATGGTCATCACTTCCATGAAGCTATCCCCTTACCCCCCCCCCCCCCCCCCCCCCCCCCCATATCGCAATTGCAAGACAAATTTGAAAGCATACAAACTTGAAAAGAACAATGCATATGCTCTTTATGATGATCTTTGTTTTAGTGTGAGCCATGAATTGCAAACAAAGAACTTAAGAGTGCACCAACTTGCAATCGTAAACATGTTTTGAGGGATTATGCAAGAATTGATGCTTGATTGTGTAAGAGTAGAACCATTCAATGAATGATAGTGCGACAGTAAAATGCGAAGTTCCTAAGAGTGGGTATGCTAGTTTAGTGAAAATTCTCATGCAATTGAGTATGAATGGTTAACAAATCCTTCTTTGATAGGGGATTTAGGCATACCTGGCAACCATGAAGAGGATTAATTATGTAGCTAGGAGTGATTTAAGGATTTGGGGTTTTCTAATTGACAAGAGGGGAGGGAGGATAACCCTACTTGGAAGGGATATCCTCTTTCAAAGAGAACTCATTTAGCTAAATGATAAAATTCCCCTTCAAAAACTTAACTCACTCTTGAGAGAATTAGATATTAACTTAATTATGTCACTAAATCTTTTACACACATAATTTATGAAAAATCAAGAAAAAGTTGTAAGCCTTTCATGAGAGCATTTCTTTTGGAGAAATTATAATTCCTCTTTTGAAAAATAAGGTTAGTTCCAAAAAAACAATCAAATCAATAAAAAGGTTTATTCAAGAGATTAAGGGATAATTAAAGATGTCAATAACCATTCTTTATGCATAATATCTAATTAAATATGCTCTCCAGTCACTTATGGTTAAAGGGAGTGCTTTCTCCTCTCTCTATGTAAGTCTAGTAATCTAAAGATCTTGAAATAACATCGTGGTTAATTGTTTGAAACATGGTTAGTTATGATCATTAATGGAACATAGCTAGAAAGGAAAAAACAAAATTAAGAATTTTTTCTTCTTCCGAAGCAATTAAAGAGTAAGGCTTTCTTCTGAAAACATGAGAGCTTAAGCATGAACTTAAGTAAGCATGAAAATTAAATCACTTTCAAGCAAGTGCAATAGCATAAAGAGAATAAGAGAATGTTACTTAGTGTGTGTGTATGGTATAGTCCTCCTTGCTTTGGATGTTGTCGGCTCTCTCCCTCTTCACTTCACTTGAAGACCACCAATTTTGCTACTTGGATTGAGAGAAAGGAATGAGATAAACAAGATTCAAGGTACGGAAAGCTTGAGGGTTAGGAGAGAGGATAGGGAGAGTCTAATGGGAAGAAGAAGATCAAGTTTTTAACAAATTTTTTTAGGATTTTGGACATGGCTTCTCTTGGAGATTTTGCTAGTGGTTGCATAATTGTTTTTCTACCTCTTGTCTAGATAGCCACATTCAAAATGACCATGTCTTCCACAACCCCAACATACTATATTTTCTTGTTGACTTGTAATATTTTGCTACACATTTCCACAACCTCTTGGACTCCCCCTGCCTTGAAAGTTTCCTCAACCACCTACGTTCTGAACCTGATTGTTATTTTGCTATTGTGCTTGGTGTTTGCCTCTTCCTCGGCCTGGTCCATGACCTATGCCACATCCAGTTCCTCTTCCTCTATTGTTGAAAAGAACCTGTTTAAAATTGTTTCCACCCTGCATAGAGGAGTCTTCCTCAAGTTCCTTCTCTTCCACAATCAATAAGGACACCAAATATATAAATGAGGGAATGTTCTCTCAAAGATGGGTGACAACATGCTTCCAACCATTCACTGAGCAGCCTACTAAAAATAGTCAGTTACCACTTGTAGACTCAATTTGCATACATACACCTACCAAACAATATCTGTGCACACTGCAATTGAACAAAAGCTTTCTGCACCACTGATATATAGATCTGCAGAATCTCGAAGCTTACTAGAATTTCTACAAGCGAACTCACTCTAACTCCAAAACAAGGATCAAAATGTGCTCAACATGGAAATTTGGCTGCACACTCTGTCCAAAGGACTCTATAGAACCCTGAGATGCACAGTCTCCCAAAGAAGTTACCTCAATTGGAGATCATTTGATGGATCTTGAGAAAACCAAGGTCGTTTCCTAGGCTACTCCTTCTTGCTGCTCCAAGCTCCTCAAACACAACCAAGCTCTGATACCATGACAAAAAGTAGAGAATGAGCAAGCTTGAGCTCTTGCAAGTGTGCGTGCACACTTGCAAGTGTGTGTGCACACACACACACACACACACACACACACACACACACACACACACACACACACACACACACACACAAATATGGAGGAGAAAGATTACTTCTTCTTCTTCATTAACGCAAGATAAGAGGTCTTCAAAACATAAGAGTAAATACAACATAAAAGGAAAGTAGTACAACGGTCTAGTGTAAACCACTAGTGAAAGTGAGGTGAGTAGATAAGTCTAATAGGTAGACCAACTTGGTGTAGTATACTATAGTATCATTAGCAAAGATATTTGTATCCACCAAGGGGCACCAGTGATGATGACTATTGGTGGTAGTCATCCAGGGGTCGTACATGTTAAGCTTGACATCCCAACAAAAATCAAAGGGCCAAATGCTACCACAACAACAGATATTGGCCAATGCTTATGAGGATTTAGCCACAACTTGAAGAGAAATAGATGAACATAAAGGTGTAATAGAGAATCTACAACAATCAGTCTTCACAGACATCGTCAAACAAGCATATACTCTAGAGAACCAGCTGGCAGTAACTAAAATTCAATTGGTGAGTGAAGAAGAGGAATTCATAGCTCAACAACGCATGGTCAAGAAGATTAAGGACAATCCTTGACTGACCGGACTGGTAGACACCGATGATACACCTTCATTACAAGTGCCAAAATTTTAGAGCTGGAAAGAGCCGTCAAAATTCAAGAACATATGTGGCAAGATGCTATTGTAGCAACACTGGCACAAGAAGAAAGTCTTCAAGCAATAAAAGATGCTCCTAGGAAAGAAAATGAAGACTTGAAATCTTTGATAGCCGCCTTACAAGAAAAACTCAATTGCAAGTAGCATGATTTTACCCAAACAGATGATCATGGTGACGATCAAGGTGGATAGGGAGATACACAGAGAGATTATAATGCACAACAGGGATAACCATAGACAGAGAAAACCAAGTCATCTTTTAAAGTAACACACAGTGCACCCACTAGTGGTCAATACATAGGGAAACAACAAACTACCCAAGAAGTACATGAAAAAAGTACCACTCTAGAGATAGAAGAAGGGGGTACAAAAAAGCCCGTGGTGCCTAAAACTCTAGCTAAAAGAACACACCACTTGATGTAACATGCCATCAATAAAATGAAGGAGCAAGTTGCACGTACAGAGGAAGAGCATTGGTAAAAGGCACTCGAATGGGAGATTAGAATTCTCCATTTAGTTAATCTGTAGCTCCTAAAGCCAGTGAAAATCAATAGACTAGTTCACTTTCTCACTCCCACTTCCTCTGATAGAATATAAATGTCTTTGTAGGAAAACCTCCATTGAGCAAGAAATGTCAGAAGCTCAACTAAGCAAGCGGTAACCAAAGTACAGAATGGCATGGCTTGAGAAGCATCCAGAGTGGAGAATTCAGATGATGAGGGAACTGGAAAGGGAAAAAAGCACTAGAATGGGAGATTAGAATTATCCATTTAGTTAATTTGCAGCTCCTAAATCCAATGACAATCAATAGACTGGTTCACTTTCTCACTCCCACTTCCTTCATAAGATGTAAATGTCTTCGTAGTAGGAAAGACTCCATTGAGCAAGAAATGTCAGAAGCTCAACTAAGCAAGCGATAACCAACGTGGAGAATGGCATGGCTTGAGAAGCATCCAGAGTGGAGAATTCAGATGATGAGGGAACCTTACCACTGAAAAAAGATCTCACTTTTTGTCTTGTACCCCGAGTACAAACTTGGATTTGACACAAAACATTAAAAAAATGACACCGCCAGCTGGCTGAACTACCTAGCTCTAGTAGGGCCCAAAGACAAAGAAAGACTAGATGAGAAGTATATGCTTAATACTCTCATAGCAACAATCTAGCAGTATGAAGGACTTCCCAATTTGTCTTGTCAAATGCTTAGGAAAACATGCAAGATGATGGCTGCCTAGATCACAATGTACCACAAACCATGGATCTCAAACACTCCATGGTTATCATTCTCGGAAGGAAACAGAGGTCTAGTCTACGACCTCAGTAGGCAGTAGATCGAGCAGAATCTACATGGCTTCTTTGCACGCCTAATGTTCATGCCATCCTACTTCATGAACACATTTAAAGAAGCATTATATATAGGAATTTTTTACAATGAATACCACTCTCAATGACATCCAGGCGAGGTTAGTTAGTTACCATGCAATGATACTTTACCAAAATGACAACATCAAACCATTTGCCCTAGAAGACAGAGAGCTAGCAAGAGCATATCAAGAAGGATTATAAGAGCAAGAAAGGTGCTACTTGCAAATGAGACCATTCATCTAACGACCACCTCAATTTTGATTCATGTCAAGGATGACATGCAATAGGTAATTAGCTAAACTAATTATCTGTACTTAAGATAATTATCCCAAATGTCTCATGTTGTTTTCCATCTCTGGTAGTTACTATGTAGTTATATAAACTAATTAGCTAATTTTTCTTCTCAAATTATAGTCAAAATCAGATAATACTAGCTAAGGTAAATAGTTAAACTGATTATTTGTACTTAAGATAATTATCCCCACTTTCTAATAGTGATTTATAGCTATGACAACTATTGTATAGTTATCTAAGTGATTTAGCTAATTTTCCCCTTTAATTTATACTTAGAAATATATAATTTTAACCTAATTAATTAGCTAAACTGATTATTTGTACTTAACACTAGGTTGGTAATGGGACACTTTTATGTCCTGGGACACTTTTATGTTCTTTTAAGTGACCATTTTCCTTGAATTAGGTCAAGAGTTTCAAAATGGATTTTGAGGTGCTATCTGTCTAGAAAGTTGTCTCATGAGCTGAAAAAAACTCGACATTTTTTTGGAATATCAATTCCATCTTTAACCTTGTCCTTGCATAACATTTCACAACCTAAACTGTGTGAAAAAACTGGTCCTATTTTTGGCTTTTTTCAACTTTTTGCAACTATACCACTCTAGAATTCATGCTTGTGAGGTCTATAATGCTAGAGAACTATCTTTAGTAGTCCTCAACATGTCCTGATGCTTCTAGGGAGAAATAAATGTTAAAGTTGTAAGTTATGAGACCAAATTACAAAAATTGTAAAATCCTATTTTTTAGCCCATTTTAGCTCTTCTATGATTTTTTTGGTGACTTTCATGATATCCAAATGCAGTTTTGATTTTCTATGTCCCATATTGTAACATAAAGCTAATATTCCTTGAGTTTTGGGGCACCTAATACCCTATTTTTCATAGTAGACAACGATGGTTGATTTTTTCAATTATAGAAGAAAACGAAACATTCTAGTATATCAAGTATAGCTTTTTCAATATTGTTAGTTTCTTGTGACGACTACATGCATTTTGTAGGTAGTAACCATATCTAGTCGTAAGGATCAAATTTGGCTAGATATTGAATAGTTTCTATGGGATTCTACAACTCATAATGTTGAACCCAGTTTTTTCATGTTTGCTGTATTTAGCACTTCATCTTTGTCCCCAAGATTCCCCTTGGTAAGAGATGTATTATTCTTTTGACATGCTCCATGGCTCCTTATGAACCTAAAGGACAATAGGGAACTAAGAAAACATGCATATATTATTTGTATTGAGCGTGGCTATAGAAACTTTGATGATAGGTTTGCAGAATGGTAAAAATTCAATTTTTTTGTACCTATTTCTTTTGGCAAAACAAAAAATAGTGAGTGAGAAGCAATCATATGTTCTACTCACCAACCCATTGAAGTTAACTAGGGAATTTATCTCAAGTCCTACAAAAATCCCTAATCTTATTTTTATGCAACAAAACATAAGAAATGACTGTTTTGATGAAAATGTACTGGTCCATCAACTTTGGAGGCTTGGTGTGACCAAAAGATGAGAAATTTTACAAGTTTCTTATTTTTTACATGTGTAGTAGGCCTTGAACTATAACCTCATGAAAGGATTTCACAAAATGAGTGGATCTACTATGGTTTTGGAGGTTTTTTTCAAAACCCCGAAAGGACACTTTTATGTCCTGTTAGGTTACCAACCTAGTGTTAAAGTAATTATCCCAACTTTAAAGCAATTATTTCTAGATATGATAATTATTGTATAGATATCTAAGTGATTTAGCTAATTTCCTCCTTTAATTTATTCTTAAAAATAGATAAGTTTAGCCTAATTAATCAGCTAGATTGATTATCTGCTCATGAGCTAATTATTTTGGCTTCTTAACAATGATTTCTAGCTATGATAATTATTGTATACTTATCTAAGTGATTTAGCTAATTTCCTTCTTTAATTTATGCTTAAAAATAAATAATTTTAGCTTAAACAATTAGCTAAACATAATATCTACTCATAACGTTACTATCTTGGCTTTCTAATAGTGATTTTTAGCTATGATAATTATTGTATAATTATCTAAGTGATTTAGCTAATTTTCCTCTTTAATTTATGCTTAAAAATAGTTAATTTTAGCCTAATTAATTAGCTAAACTGAGTATCTATTCATGACCTAATTATGTCAGCTTTCTAACATTGATTTCTAGCTATGGTAATTATTGTATAATTATCTAAGTGATTTAGCTGATTTGTCCCTTCAATTTATGCTTAAATTCAAATAATTTTAGCCTAACTAATTAGCTAAACTATTTTTCTACTCATGAACTAATTATGTCAGCTTGTTAGCATTAATTTCTAGCTATGATAATTACTATATAGTTATCTAAGTGATTTAGCTAATTTCCCCTTTTAATTTATGCTTAAAAATAGACAATTTTAGCCAAATAATTAGCTAAACTAATTTTTTGCTCATGACCTAATTACCTTGGATTTCTAGGAAGATTTCTTAGCTCTAATAATTAATGTGTAATTATCTAAGTATATTAACTAATTTTCTCTTTATTTAATGTTTAAAATTAGTTATATTTTATCTAATTAAATAGGTAGATTAGTCAAAAGATTAGGATCTAATTACCCTAGGTTCTAAATATCATAGCCAAGCTCTTAAAATTATACTATAATTATTTAGACTTAAAAACTAATTTTCTTTATAAATCAATCTAAAATTAATCATTTTTAGCTTAATATGCAGTAATTCATTAATTCGATTACTGATCAAGCTTAAGAGATTAGTGATCAAGCTAAATTGATTATCTATACTTAAGATAATTACCTTAACTTCCTCATGTTATTTTTGATCTTTGGTAATTACTATGTAATTATATAAACTAATTAGTTAATTCCTCTTTTGAATTTATAGTCAAAATCAGACAATATTAGCTAAGGTAATGAGCTAAATTGATTATTTATACTTAAGATAATTATCTCGATTTTCTAATAGTGATTTCTAGATATGATAATTATTGTATAGTTATCTAAGTGATTTAACTAATTTCCCCCTTTAATTTATGCTTAAGAACAAATAATTTTATCTTAATTTATTAGATAAACTAATTTTCTCATAATCTAATTATCTTGGCTTTTTAATAGTGATTTCTAGCTATGATAATTATTGTATAATTATCTAAGTGATTTAGCTAATTTTCCCCTTTAATTTATTCGTAAACATAGACAATTTTAGCCTAATTAATTAGTTAAACTAATGTTTTGCTCATGACCTAGTTATCTCAGCTTCTTAACATTGATTTCTAGCTATGATAATTATTGTATAATTATCTTAGTGATTTAGCTAATTTCCCCCTTCAATTTATTCTTAAAAATAGATAATTTTAGCCTAATTAATTTTCTAAATTAATTTTTGGTCATGACCTAATTACCTTGGCTTTCTAACAAGGTTTCCTAGCTGTGATAATTATTGGGTAATTATCTAAGTATGTTAACTAATTTTCCCTTTATTTTAAGTTTAAAAACAATTAAATTCTGCCTAATAAAATAGATAGATTACTAAAAAAATTAATATCTAATTTCCTTGGCTTCTAAACAGCATAACCAAGCTTTTAGAATTATACTATACTTATTTAGGCTTAAAAAATATTTTTCTTCATAAATCAACCTAAAATTAATCATTTTCAGCTTAATATGTAGTAATTAATTTATTAGATTATTGATCAAGCTTAAGAAATTAGTAATCAGTTGTTTAATGATAATTTAGAGAGTAGTTAATAATAGGGAATGCTTAAACTTCTTAATTAATAATTTAATTATAAAAATCAGTCAAAAACTTAAGCTGTTTTCTTATTTAACTAAAATTAAACTAATTACCTCAATTAATTATAAAGAGTTTTTGCTCTCTAAGTAATTTCTGTGAGGTATTCCTTATTCGATCGCAAGAGAATTCTGTCAGGACTCCGTGTCTGAGTTCTATTGTGGAGAGGGGGGCCCTATTTATAGAGTTTTAGGGCTCATAAGCTGTGTTTGGCAGTTTCTTGCACTACAAGGCAGCCCCTAGCCTCTTCCTAGCGCCCCCTGCTACTTAATTTGGCATGGGCAGGCTCATCACTGCTCTACACAATTTCCAGATGCTCCAAATTGATCCTGTTATTTTTCTGGCCAGTTATATGCTTAATTTTGAAAATATCTTGAAATATCTAGAGGGTTTTATGATAAAAGTCTTTTACAACAATAATTACCTTAAAATTTATTTAGTTAATTTAATCAAAAATATAAACTTGCAATGGCCATAACTGTGTCAAGTTTTATCGAAATTCAGTTCTGAAAATTTATAACCATGGTAAAGTCATGATACGGTTCCAATAATACCAGTATTTGCGAGGATTGGACAATTCTACATTTATTTTTCAATAATTATATCAGTTTGATTAAGCTTTATACAATCTTTAAGGTTTCAAAATCTGGAAACCTTACAAGAAAGTGGAATGAGACCTTAAGCAAATTGATGACTTTGACAAAAATCTCAATGCCTGATACATGATATGTTGAAAGTTGTCCAACCTAGGAATTGGGATTTTCCCACTTTACCTGATATCCTTTGAGGAGATGATAATGTCGTCAAAGAACACTGCCATGAAGCTTCAATGAGGTATGAAGAGTCTCTCCATCATTCAGTAAAAGGTAGTCATCACATTGGTAAGCCCAAAAGAAAGTACCAAGAATTCATATAGGCCAAAATTTGTTCGAAAGACCATCTTATGAATGTCTCGAGGCACTATCCTTATCTGATGATAACCACTTTTAAGATATATTCTGGTAAAGTAGGTAGACCCTTGGAGCTTATCAAATAGATTTTCTATCCTAAGAACATGAAATATACTCTTTATGGTTATCCTATTAAGCATTTAATGGTGCACACCCATTCTATAAGTACCATCTTTCTTTTGTACTAGTAGACCGGGTGAATAGAATGGAGATAAACTAGGCTTAACCTTCCCTTTTTCCACAAACTCATTCGCTTGCCTCATAATCTCCTCTTGTTGAGTTAGTGAGACTCAATAAGAAGGATTATTAGGAGGTGAACTACCAAGTAGAAGTTCTATAGAGTGATCATCTTCTCCTCTTTTAAGAGGTAGCTCCCTACTAGGAATGCCATCCGTAATAAACATACCCTAGATAATTCTAACTCCTCCTTAGTTTAATTTTTAACTTGATTAGGAACACGTGCATCTTTCTTAGACTCCTTGACAAAAACCATGTAACAAGAGAGAGAGCCTTTTATTACTTTTTATAAAGTTCTAGTAAGTTCTATTGGTGTAGTGTTGCCTGCACTATTTACATCAACTGCAACATCCTTGCCTCTATAGGAAAAGAGGACTTTTCTCGCAAAAAAATTCATAGTGGAAGACATGCAATCAAACCATGGTGCCCATAGGATAACATATTCATGCTTACATGGAGAGATGAATAAATTTTCTTTGTTGACATAGCTCTGCACGTGGAGCCTTAGTTTAATTAAAAGAGTGACTGGATCCTCTTGCTCTTTGAAAAATCCATTTGCTTGTACCACATCTCCTATATCAAAGTCATGAATTTGTAGCTTAGTAGCTAGCTCAATAGAAATGAAGTTGTGGTGGGTAGAGACATGATTAAACAATATGAAAGCATCATGCTCTCTTACTTTTCCCCAATCATAAGAGATTGATGCTCTTTTCAATGGACTTCTTCTTTTAAAAATTGGTTCTCTAAGAGGGTCATTACATTCACTTCTCTTCGAACATGCCCAAAAAACATGATCTTGCTCCCCACACTTGAAACACTTGTCATCTTTACGATAACGCTGAAACTCTTCATGCATTTTTTTTTTTTTGCCTTTGTATCCTTTTTCTTTTTCCTTTTCTTTATTGTTGTTGTTGTTGTTGTTGTTGTTGTTGTTATCCTTAGTAGAATTCTTTGTCGTATTGTATCTCCCCTTTGGATCCATTGGCTCCCTTGGCTCCTTTGCTTCTGTTGGCTTTGAGCCCTTCTTACTCCCTTGTTGGAAATGAATCCTTGAGGCAACCATAGTATGATGTATGACCATTGAGATAGTTTGCAAGTTGATATACTCAATTATCTCCTCAGGTAGGCCATCACAAAATTGTTGCTTTTGTTTTGCAAAGTCTATCTTCTTGTAAACAGTGGCTTTGAGATGCAACTCCCATATCTTATCCACATACTTTTGAATAGACTTATACTTCAAGCTTTGTCATTCCATGAGGATTTTGTCTTTGGCATCACTTCCAAGCAATTGCTTCATAATTGAAATCCTTAGAGCTTTCCATGTTTTTGGAGCATCATCTTGAGCATGTAGGCTTGCCCACCATTGACGGGCCAACTTTTGGAAATGCATGAAAACATTTTGGAGTTTTGAACTATCCAAGAAATCTTCATCTCCAAAAGACTTGTCAAATTGTTGGATAAAATCCAACACTTTATCAATTGCTCCAAAGGTTCCATCATAGGTAAGGAAAGTGATGTTCTTTCCTCCCTCTTTGAATGTTTTTCAAAGCTTTCATGACCTCTTCAGTGTGTCATAACTCCTCCATTTATCCCTTCTCTTCTCTCTTTTAGGTGATAAGTCATGTTCTCTATGTTAGAAGATGGTGATGATGAGGAAGAAGAGGAAGAAGAAGGCAAGGATGGTGATTTCTTTCTTTGCTTCCTCTTACTTCCTCTTGCTTGGATCTCTTTTTCCCTTCTTTAGATTTGCATGGGAGGGAGTTCTTGATGATTTCCTCTTCTTTTTGGGAGGGCTAAGGTGACCACTGTGCTTGCCGTATTCTTGGAAAAACATCTCTTTCAGAGGTAGGAGGAGTGTCACTTTCATACCTCTCCCTTCAAATTTTAGGCCACACTTCTTATTCTTGAACACTTTGCCTCAGGTCATTCCCATATCTCCTCTTCATTATCCAAAGATATTTCTAGTTTGGAGGTCTCACTAGGAGATCATGTAGGAACTCTCTCTTCTTAGACACTCGAGGGAACTCAAAGGGCTTGAACATGGCTTTGAACCTCCACTTTCACAAAACTTGGAGGCTTTGTTAGCAGGTCGCCACGATGAACGTCTATAGCATAGCAATCTAGCACTAAGATAATGTTAATAATCAAGGAAGTGATTCGGATGGGGCACGGAGACTCTTTGAGATCGTCAATCTCAAGAAGTGAACGTAACAAGAAAACACAATAATTCTACAAGCAAACCAACACTCAATGATCAGGTAAATTTGCCTATGTCCTTTCTCACAACTCAAGGTCATCACACTATTTCGACACTCAAACGGACTCAAATTGCAACAAAATTTTAGGAGGACACCTAGGGGCACTATTCTACCAAGTCTGGTTGCAATCCAACAAGGTACCAAAATCACAATCTATCATGGAAAAGGTCCTAAAAACTGCAATAGAACATACCAGAAATGTTGTCCTATGGTCTAAGAACACTCTCCTATGGTCAAAACGACTCTAAACTATGATTTAAGCACTCAAATTTGAAGATTAGTCTCACAAACACGTAGTCACGAACCTCAACAAAACTGACAATGCTTACACTTAAATGAAAGAGCAAAGAGAGAGGAACAGAATGCACATTTTGGAATTGAAAATTGATTACCCAATCATTAGTTACGATGATTACAAGTTGGAGAAGCTTTGTAGCTTGAGCGTACATAGGCCAGTGGCCGACTTACATGGACCTTTATAAATATCATTACAACAATACAACTCAAGGAATTAATCCACTATTCTGGAATCAAGATTACATAGAGTATTACTACACTAGCTTGGAAAACTAATAGAGTACAAATGTGGTGCCCGTTTGGTATGTCTCTTAACATTCCCCCCTTACTAAATCGTGTCGTCCCTTGACCCGACTTTGTGTAGTCTTGTCATAGGGTTGTCTTCAACTTTGTCTTTAAGGTTAGTCTTCAGCGTGGGAAGTGCTTTGTCATCGATGATGCTCCCCCCTTCCTTGAGTGATTCATATCTGCCATGTTGTTGATACATGACTTGATCTTTGATTATCAAGGCAACTTTGTTCTCATTGTGCAGTCTTCTCTTAGTTTCTAGTCTTGGCCACCACTGTGGAGAGGGATTATTATGTTTCTGAGTTTGTAGAACTGAGCCTCTTTGTGGTGTAGACTTTATGATGGGTTTGCTTTCCATGTCCACTGCAATTGGAGTTGTCTGCAGTAGATAGCCAATGTTGAAGCACTGTGTGAGCTACGCATGGTTTTTGTGGATAGCTGCTTGCTAAATTTTTCTTTGCTTGTTGTTGTAGGCCATTCTTTGACTTGCCATCATTTGATGGAGCTTTGTTATCGACCTTGGAGATAAAATATTCTCTTGATAAGCATATGGAGACCTACAGCTTTTGCTCCAAGTCATTGTCAATTGATTTGGGTAGCCATTTCTTTATTGTTGAAGTAGAAGGAATATATACAAGAAGATGATGATGACGGTTTCTAGATTAGGGTCTAAAAACTGGTGGAAAAAAAGCGCCTTTTCTATACTCTCTTATTGGAATTGAGCATTTGGACTTGAAGTACGTGTCATGCAAGGTGAGTGCTTGGGAGAAACAAAGGAAGAGTATCTAATGCAAGTGCCGATTATGGGACGCTCTATATGTTTATGAGAAAATTCAAATAAAAGCATGCAGGGTGGAAGATAGAGTCGATGGGTGCTTCAAGGAACAAATGTAGCACATGTGACATCAAAGGACGTTTCTCAATAGCTTCCACGTTTCCAAGAAGGGTTTTCGATGTACAAGATTGTCCACTCATACCTCACTGTGTTGAATGCGTGAGTGTCTTTTGGACTTCCTCCTTCACTTACCACTATACTACAATGCTTTGACTCTTATGCTCACCTTTACCAGCATGAGTGACACAACATAATTATGCTCAATTCTTCTAGCTTGAGCAGTACCTAGAATAGCTAAGATGCTTACACCACAGAGAATATTATATGAAGCTTTGGGACTAACGCCTCCCTCATTTAGTGGCTTAGCTACCTGACTTTGACTTTTATGCCATGTATTTTTAATGGCGACTTGGACTTACCTGTTCAAGGCCAGAAACCCAATTCCTTAAGTTCTGAAGTTTAGGTCTTTTCCATTGTGTTGGTCTTTGGATGCCACCATTTTGTCGAGAAGGTTGGAAAATTTTGGCTCCTCTTGACTTGCTTGTTGTATGTTCACACTGCTTTGTGAAACAAGTCCTTCAACTTTGGTAGGGTTTGATGTAGACTTTGCGTTAATTTCTATGAGGAGCAATTGTCAAGATGTGTAGGTTTTTTGTGATTGAGTTTCCACGAGCAATTTTGGAACCCACCTTGTTTTTGGTCCGTGTGTGACTGTCTTTTGTATTTGCTCCTTTTGCTCGATGATTTGATGGGACACTAGCCTTTGTAGCCAGATTTGATGATTTCCATTGTAGAAGCCTTGATTTTGTAGTTGAAGATGAGGTATCCATCTAGAGGTCTTAGCACCCTTAGTGGTGAATGACTGTTGGCTCTTCCTATTGACTGTGTGCCTTGGGTGGAGCCTTGTGTTTCTTGATTGATCTTCATTTTTCTAAGTTGAGGTACAATTTTTGGTAACCATATTTGTGTTTTACCTTCATAAAATCCTTGTGATTCGAGTAGCTGTTGGATGATCCTTTTCTTCATATGTCTAGGTTGGGTGGCTCGGTTGAAGTTTGACTTTGGTACCCATACTTCTTGCATTGATTTCTTGGAAGGCCTTTTCTTCTGCCTTTTTTTGTTTTTCTTTCTCCTGCTTGAGTTTTTTGTCTTCCGTTGATAGATCGGCTTGCTCCTTGTAGAACTTCTTTATCAAGGTGAGTAGATCTAGGCTGTTACTTTAGGCTTTTTGGCCCATACATTAGTGTTTCCTTGGAAGTAGCCCTGAGCAGTGATTGACTCATTTGATGCTACCCACCCTGCCACCTTTTTTTGTTGATGTTGAACTTGTGTTTCATGTATCCAAATTGGGTCTTTGACTTTGATGTGCTTTTTGGATACTAACACTTGGTTGATTCCCTTAGGCTTATTCTTGATTCTTTTTTGTGATGGAAACTTTGGTTGATAGACTTTTTGTTTTAGTTTCCATTGCATTGTCGATGGTTTGGCTCTTGATGTAAAGTTTTCGCGAGAAGTTTGATGGAAGGTCATGGAACATAAATTCGTCTTGCGAGGTTGATATACTTCAATGTTTACCTTCGCTTTACCTTTTTACGCAATGGTTGGCGATTTCTTCTTTGCATGGATTTGAGAAGATTCATGGAGTCTTACCGTTTTGTCGTTGTTGAAGGTTTTGATTGTTGTCAAAAGAAGATGTTCCTCTAGCTTTTTATCAGGTTCAGACTCTCTTTGATATGATGGGAGTCAATTACGTGAAAAGTATCTTTATATTCCGCGGTACTCAACTTGAGTACAGCTTCTGCTATGCCAATGCTAGGAATCACTGTTTTAGAACTTGTATACACTATCTCCTCTAGCTTGATGATTGGTGGCTTCCCCATTATTATCCACGTATCATAAGACATTAGATTTTTTGTTGCTTCTGGATCTATTATAGTTGAACATGTGATTTTGAATCCTGTTTCTCTGCATATGCTGAATTTGATCATCGTAGGAGACATCCGATCTTCTTCTTTGTCCCTGTTCTTCTTTTGATCTTGCATTTTTTGAACATTTGACGTTGAACTTGGAAACTTTTTTCCTTCATCTACTTTCATTTGCGTTTTTTCTGGAGTCGACTTCTTCGAAACAACTTCTAGTGATTCTTCAGGTATGTCAATGATGACATATTCTCGTGGTTTCTTTGATTCCTTCATTTGCACTTTGGCATCATGCTCCATGACGTAGTTATCTATCTGACATTTTTTTCTTTCACACTAACAAACCTCATTAGCTTTCTTCAACACCTTTATTGTAAATAAGGAAATTATATCATATCCATCTTCATCGCAAAATTTGATGTTGGTCACCTCATTTACACACACATCAAGAGTGGCCAGTATCTCTTTCCATCCAAAAGGTTTGAACATCTCTTCTTGAAAAGGATCTAGTACATATGGCTCGTCTTGTACAGACCTATCATGAATGAAATCCTCTTTTTTCAAACTACCACCCTTAGAAGCTCCACATGTCCAATTGTGATCTTTGTTTTGCAGGAGCCAAGCAGGTATTTCTCCTTCTTGGTCAATTGTGGAGTTTAATTCCTCCCCAGGGTTTGTTCCAAATCTCTACAACTATGGTCCGTGACACTGATCTTTGTAGTGACATTTTTGTGTCTTAGGTATATATAGTCATAGCCCCAATCTTGTACCATTTTGAGCTGACACATAAATGGTCTGCCCAATATGATCTCAAAACTACTGCTCTTGTCAAAATTCATAACAACAAATGTGTATTTATATGCGATTCTGCAAGAGGCTACTACAATTTGTTCCAAAATGCCAATAGGTCTCTCTAGGTACCCATCCACTAGTTGAAGTTTCATTATAGTTTTCATTAGAGCAGGCTTTCCCCAAATTTTTCCACATTGCTTTGGTGGCTATGGAAATTTCGGCTCCACTATCTAGTAATATTACCGATTTTACTTCTTTGTACTCCACAGGCAAGGTCGTGTTTTCTTCTTCTCCTTCACAATAGTCTCCTACCTTGTTCACTGGTACTGGCTCATGTTTAGTTTGTTTCGAGGTCTGGTTATTCAGTGTTGGTGTTTTTGGAGAAACAATTGGTGGCAAAATTACCAGCCCTATTTTCTCCAAATTTTTTCCCACCTCTTCCAAGGGATGAGGTATTATATACAGTAACTTTGATAGAGTTAGTGTACAATGGATAGGGCATGACATTAGCTCATGAAGAGTTTTGGTATCCATCATCTTAGGATTAGCTTTCCATTGAGATGGTACTTTTTTTTACTTCTGATCTGGTCTCATGGTTGCCAATGAATGAAGGTAACATTTTCAACGACTGGGGTTTGTTGTCTTTTGACATTTTTGTACCTGCATCACCATACAATGATCGGATATCATTTGGGTAGAGTTCATGTTTGAGGTGGATCTTCGTGATAGGGGCTGACTGAAGTGTTGCACATCCATCTTTTCTATTTTGGATATCCTCCCATAGATCCATTGGCCATTGTTCTTCCACTTCAAGAATTCGGTGCTTGTGAATACATTCCATGTGTTTTAGCTGTCATTCTTGTATCCAAAGGCGTTTCATTTACCAAATCTTTTTGGTCTCCGTCTTCAATCCCTTGCTCTTTTAACTCTTGAATTTTGTCATGTATTAATACCTCAGTCCTTGGAGCAGTCAAAACTGGTGGTTCCATAAGGGCTTGAGCGGCCTGGATGAGCTCCTTGCACATCTTTAACCTCTCTTTTTCATATCCCGGGTGAGGGTACGTTAGCCACCTATCCTCTTGGATTTGGTTTCATAAGCCTTCAAATTGTATCTAAAGGCTCAAAGACTTTGTTGACCAAGACTGAACCTCCCGAGTTTGTCTTTGACTCTTTAGGTCCCTTTGCATTTTCCTTGCTTTCTTACTCTCATCTAAGCTGTTCTCTTGTTTGATTTAGTTCAATTTCCAAAGCAGCTTTCTCTTGTAGCCTCTTCTCTTTCATTTTGTCCGTATTGGCTTTCCACAATTTTCTTCCTGTTCTCATCGACAAGTTTTTGATTTTTGTTTGAATAGGCAATGTGGCTTCCTCGATTGGTTTGTTTTTGGCACTTTCTTGAGCTTGAGCTTGAGTCATCACCTTTAAAGAAATTGCAGGCTCTACCTCGGATCCGCTTGAAGAAGGCATCACGCCTACAACATTCATTGTTGGTTTTCCTTTGTAGTCTGCGTTTTTAGCATAGGGTCGGCGTAGATGGTCTCTTCCACAACATTCACATAATACAAATAATTCTATTTGTGGACCCTTGTTTAGACAAATTTGTGCCCAATGGTCACCTCTACACTCATAGCATGGACCTTCTTGTTTCATAGCTGGTGATACAACCAATGGTTGTTCTCTCCTGGTAAGAATGTTCTTTGGACCATACTCCTGATTGGCTATGAACAGGACCGTATTCATATCCATGGAGTACTGGTTTTTCACGGGTTGTGGCCCATATGCTGGTTGCGTGTAGTTGACTATCACTCTACCATCATTCAAAAGAGGTGGTTGTTGGCCTAGCATTTGTTGCGGTTTTGGTTGAGTGTTACACCATGGAGTGGGGTGATCCCCTCCACAAGTATTACATCTCCTCAATTGAGGTTGTTGTACATTCAAGTTTTGTTTGTAGCCTTGTTTTATTCTTCTGATTACGCCTCGACCACTTGATAAATGATTGGCTCCCAAGGAGTTTGAACATCTCTCTTTGTTGTTGATTCGCTCTTCGGAGATGAGACACTACTAGTCATGTTGTTTTGTATCTTCAGTCACCTCTCCATAGGCCTTACAATTGTCAACTAGATATAGAGCTTCTCTAGTGACTTGCTCAAACATTGTGCATCCTTTTAGATGCAGGTCATTTTTGAGAGTTTTATTCCTCAATCCCTCTACAAAGAGAATTGATAATCTCTCATCTTGCGGCAAATCTCTCAAAGGACATCTCTCTATGTATTCTTTGAAGCGAAGCAGAGCTTCCTTCACTTTTTTGTTTGCTTTTTGTTTGAATGCGTAGATTTGGGACACTGTGTTGTGTTTGATCCCCCTTTTTGAGAACTCCTCTAAAAATTCCTGGAAGAGTTGTGATATGTTTGGAAAATCATCTCTATTTAGTCCTTGGAACCAAGTCAAGGTTGATTTTTCCAATGTCAACCCAAATCCCTCATTTGTTTGAAGAGTGAGACATGAGCATATGGATCCTTCGACCCATTGTACTTTGTCTTGACACATTGAGCCACTTGATATGGTCTTAATCATTGTGGTATAGTCACCAATCTAACCAATTCATGGTCTATTGCAAAGTCGGATCTCATCCTCTTCTCTAGTCTTGGAGAAAATCCAGGTAGAATCCTCTCCAATATGTACTTTGGCATTGTTTTTGGATGGAAGTAGGTAGAAATCAGAGTACCCTTGTAGGTGTATTGTTCTAAGTCAATTGGAGCGACAAGTTTGTACTTGCTTCCATACATATCTACCATCAAAATGTGTACTTCATGGGCATCTATCTGTATACGTGAATGCATAGAGATTCTTATGGATTGTCAACTCTCCAGAATTGGATTCTACACACCTATAGAAGATGTATTGGTCCCCGTTTGTGAACCTATATAAGCCCTCATAAGTGTAATCTGTAAGAACTCTCATGGATTCATTGGCTTTGATGAATCTCACGTTTGATTTGTTGATCAGAGGATTCCTCTCCTCTAGGTATTCTCCCAATCCCCCTATTGTTGGCATTGCAACTTTTTTCATGTCTCTGAGTGGAGTAGAGAAACCTGGTGGTGAATGATTTGTCATGGTTTTTAAGACTCACTCAATATTCTCAAGATAGTCTCTTACAAGCTTTGGCTCAGTGCAACTTATTCCTTTTTGTCTCTGGTATGGTCTCTCAAAAGTCAGGAATTTTTTATTCTTTTAATCTTTGGAAACTAGTTCTGAGTACCCTAAAAGTTTGGATTTAAAAAACATATCAAAACTCGGATTTCTTCCTGGCTATACCTGACTCAATTTGGAGTTGTCTATCAAAAGTTAGAGCAATTTTATTGAACTACACTTGAAACAATACTCAAAATAGTTTCAGGACCAACAACCAGGAACTTTGGCTTGTATATTGGTCTCCCAAAGGTATTTAGCTCAAACTTGAGATTTAGGATGTTCTCAAGTATGTCTACAAGATCATCAAGTCAAATACCCCCACTATGCTGAGGTAGATGGATCGCGATCCATGTTCCTCTGTCAGATTTTTTCCAAATTTTGACAATGTGTAGACAAGATCATATGCAAGCTCTGTACCAATTTTCATCAAATTCTGAGGTTGAGGTACATGGATCGTGATCCATGTTCAGCCACATCTGGACTTGATCTCTTAGGAGTTTGTTCTTGACTATGTCCACAAGCTAAATCTAATTTTTTTTTGGAATTGGACTTGTTTTGGCAGGTCAAATGTCCACTACTAGGTCTGCACAACGACTGTCTGTTTGTCACATGTTTTGCTCCCTTTTGATCCAAATTTTGTCAATTTTTTAAAAAATCTGGACTTGGGGTTATGTTTATACACTATTGATCTGGAAAGTTCTAGGTCAAGATGTCACTATAGGTACATGGATTGCGATCCATGTTTGGAGCCCAAATTGACTTCTCTTTGTACCACCAGATTCAACATGATTAGGAGGTCCTATGGTATGAATTTTTTTGAAAATGGACCTTTGGATTGAAAGTTAGGTCCATTCTGGAACTTGCTCAGAGTACTTGGTAGTTCTGGGCTTTTGGTTTGGTTTTTGATATCCAAATTCAATTTTGAAAAGACCAGTAGACTCCTTGTGATGTCCTTTAGCTATGCTGCAAGTTTGATATCAGTCCATGACAAAGGAACATGGATCATAATCCATGTACCTATGTGCTAGATGATAATGAAACTTGGCACATAGCTTTCCCTTGGTCTCCTAATCCCTTCTATATGGTTTTTGTGTGATTTGGACTTGCTTAGGTCATGCAATAGTCAATCCCTAGGTCTGTTTTAGGGTTTTTCTCTTTGAACAGGTTTTTGCTCTTTTGACCCACTTTTTGAACTTTTTTGACAAAACTTCTTTGGAGACTTTTGTGCACAATGGTCTCTCCTCCAGGCTGAAAAAGTTTCTGTTCTCAAGGGTACATGGATCGCGATCCATGTTTCACCACTTTGGACTTGATCTTTGGTGTGCTAATAGCTTGTGATATTTGTAGCTTGCTCCACCAAGAATTTTTGGATTTGGATTAGTTTTCCCCTACCAAAAGTGATTTCTACAGTCTACCGTGACAGTTTTGACAATGTTTTGTTTTTTGCTCTTTTGATCACTTTTTACAATTTTTTTGCATTTGGTTCTTTTGGGAAAAGTGTTTGTCTATGTCTCAACTACCTACTGCTCAAATCTTAGTCAAAAAAAATTTCCATTTTCCTTTCATGAGGTATATGGATCAAATCGCGATCCATGTTCCGTCACATCTGAACACCAAATTTGGCTTGATAATTACTTCAAGTGTCAATAAATCTATTCCACCACTTCTTTTTGGATTTGGATCATTTTTCCCCATTCAAAAGTGAGTTTTTCTGTCTGCTTTGTGGTTTTTGACTAGTTTTTGTATTTGGCTATTCTGACCAACTTTTTTTATTTTTTTGCTATGGTGTCTTTTGGCAAAGTTGTTTCACTAGTTATCAGGGATGCGCTTGTCAAAAATCAGCCACAAATGTCAAAAGGTACAAGGATCGTGATCCATGTTTGGCATCATTTTTTCATGACTTTTGTTTTACTGATTCTCTATTCCCTATAGAAGCTAAATCTCACCCCTTTTTGAATTTGGATTCCAAAATCTCAAGATTTCTCCAATTTTGTGTCTAGATCCCTGTTTTTGCTATTTTTGCCCTCACAGTCAATTCTGATGTGATTTTTAAGTTTTTCTTTCAAGAAAACTTGATTAGAACAATTTCCCACTGATTGCTGGGTGAAGAAGGGAGTGAGGGAAGCTATAGACACACACACACACACACACACACACACACACACACACACACACACACACACACACACACACACACACACACACACACACACACACACACACACACACACACACACAGCAAGAAGCTTGATAGCTTGAAGCTCCCTCACTTTGTTATGAAGAGTTTAAGTGTGAGTATGAGAGAAAGATACGAGTCTCCCTAAGTACAACGTACCACCACACATGCGTATAGTGTGTATATGTGGTTACACGGAGAAAAAACCTCTAGCTAGCACTAGAGTAAAAAGTGCCCGTGTATAGGGAAACGGTTCACATCAAAACTACCCGAGGGACATGTGAGTGTAACAAACCCCCTTGGAACGAATGATGTGAAAATGTACAAGGAGGTGACAGATCAGCTCCCACATGGTAACAAGCCTAAAGATTTGTGAAAAGCTTCAAACTTTTCCCTTGGAAGAGCTTTGGTGAACAAGTCTGCCACATTGTCTTGTGTAGGTACATACGCCAAATCAATATCTCCTGCATGTAGCCGCACTCTGACATAGTGATAATGCACCTCAATGTGTTTTGTGCGAGCATGAAACACTAGATTCCTTGCAACTGCCACATTGTCTTGTGTAGGTACATACGCCAAATCAATATCTCCTGCATGTAGCCGCACTTTGACATAGTGATAATGCACCTCAATGTGTTTTGTACGAGCATGAAACACTGGATTCCTTGCAACTGCCAATGCACTCTGACTGTCAATGAAAATAGTCATAGACTCATGTGGCTTCATGCATAGATCCATCAAGAGACGTGTGAGCCATACACACTCCACCGTAGCCGTGAATGCTGCCCTGTACTCAGCCTCACAACTGGATGTGGCCAAAGTTGGCTGCTTCTTACTCAACCATGATATGCATGATTTTCCAAGAAGAAAGCAATTGCCAGTAGTGGACACTCGTGTATCATAACAACCATCCCAATCACTATTTGTAAATGCATGCAAGCATGGCTGATTATCTCTACCATAGAAGAGACCAAAGTTCATAGTGCCTTTGAGGTATCTAAAGACACGCTTCACAACTTGCCAATGCTTAGTGCCGGGGCTATGCATTAACCTGCTCAACTGGGAAACAACATATTGTATGTCTATCCGAGTGTTTCATACATAAATTAAGCATCCCACATCTTGTCGGTAGAGAGAAGTGTCAAATGCATCATCACAATCCTCAATTGAGAACCTGAATCCTGTCTCAACAAGAGTTGAAATGGACTTGCAATCCTCAAAACCAAAACGATGAAGCAGCTTCTTAATGTATTTTTCTTGATGCATGATAAGACCCTCCTCAACGAAAACAAACTGGATACCAAGATAATAGCTCAAATGACCAAGATTTTTGATCTCGAAATCTTGTTGCAAATCAGCCTTTAGTTCCTCAATTTTCAGCTCATATGACCCAATCAAAAGCATACCATCAACATAAAGAACAAGCACAATAAAGTCATTGCCATCTTTGCGTACATAAAGTGTGTTCTCAATCGGACTACATTGGAAACCAAGAGAAATCAAGTGCTGATGCATATTCTCATACCATGCACGTGATGCTTGCTTAAGTCCATACAAAGCCTTTCGCAAGTGACATACTTTATGCTCCTCACCTTTAATGGCAAAACCAGGGGGTTGTTTGACATAGACCTCATCATGTAAGTCACCATTCAAAAATGCAGTTATCACATCCGATTGATGCACTTTCCAACCACGATGAGTAGCCAATGCAACCATAGTTTGAATGGTAGTCATGCGTGAAGTAGGCGCAAAAGTCTCCTCATAGTCAATACCATATTGTTGCACATAACCTTTTACAACAAGTCTCGCTTTGTAGCGTTCAATACTACCATTAGACTTTCACTTAACTTTGTAAACCCACTTAGTACCGATTGCATGCTTACCTTTAGGTAAGTCATATAACTCCCAAGTACCATTCTTAGAAATCGAATCCAATTCGGATTGCACAGCAGCCATCCACTCCTCATTTTCAGATGCATCTTCAAAAGATAGTGGTTCTTCATTACATGCTGTTGCAATGAGAGCTACATCCACAAAATCACTCGATACATGGCGAGTAGATGATCTTGTTCTACCACGCAAAGGAGCACTCAACTTACTATCTTGTAAAGTTTGCTTCAACCATCTTGGCATTGCTTGTGCATCCTTGATAGAAGTGCGTTCCTTATGTAATTCATGATCAACTTGTACATCATCAATGGGATGAACTTCATGCTGATTTTCAGCCATGTTTGGATGCAAATTTTTAGCTCTTTGAACCTCATTTGGCTGCTCTACATGGTCATTATCCAATGTACCACTTTGAAACTTAGGCATAAGTGTATCAAACATATCTTGTGACCCAATAGTTGGCTGCGTTTTACGTTTAAGCAAGGGATGGGATGAATTTTCAGCAAATACTACATCACGACTTACAACAATCTTGTCCGTTAATGGATGATACAAATGATAACCTTTACTTTCAGCACTATAGCCCACAAAGATACATTTTATAGCCTTGTCTTGCAGTTTATGACGTTGTTGTGAAGGCACAAGAGTATATGCCAAACAACCAAACACACGCATATGGCTCACCATTGGCTTGTCTTGCAGTTTATGACGTTGTTGTGAAGGCACAAGAGTATATGCCAAACAACCAAACACACGCATATGGCTCACCATTGGCTTTCGACCATTCCAAGCCTCATAAGGTGTAACAACTCTCAAAGCTTTAGTGGGACATCTATTCAAAACATAGTTTGCACACATGAGCACTTCCATCCAAAACTTATCAGGAAGATGCTTTCCTTTAACTATACAATGTGCCATTTCTAAGAGAGTACGATTCTTACGTTCAGCAAAACCATTTTGCTGAGGTGTATATGGCACAATACATTGATGCATAATACCTTTGTCACGAAGAAAAACATTAAACTCATGCGACATATATTCTCCACCACGATATGTGTGAAGAGTAATAAGTTTGTTGCCACTGAAATTTTCAGCCATAGTCACAAAGCTTTTAAAGCATGCAAAAACTTCATTATTTTCTTTCAATGGATACACCCAAGTATGGAAAGTAGCATCATCTATGAAGGTAACAAAATATACATACTTCCAAAAGATGGAGTCTTCACAGGACGAGATACATCACTGTGTACAAGCTGTAATTTTTTTGTAGCATGAACAGAACCATCCTTCGAAAAAGAGGCACGATGCATTTTCCCAAGTATACAACCTTCAAAAGAATGCTTCTCAATGGAGCCAAGTGTGGGCAAACCAACAACCATATCATGCTTTTGTAAATAGAGCAAGCTATTGAAGTTTAAATGACCAAAACGTGCATGCCATAACTCAGTTCCAGCCATAAAAGGAGTACGAACAAGCAAGGCATTTGATGCATGTCTCTCATAAGTATCCATGTGATACAAGCCATTGCATAACGTCCCAGACATAACAATAACATCACCATTGATGAAGTCATGAACCATACATTTGGCATCCACAAAATGTACATGAAGACCCGAAGAGGCAATGGTAGGAACCGAAAGCAAGTTCTTCTTTATTCCTGGCACATACAAGGCATTCTTGAGAGTCACAACACCCCCATTTACAGCCGTAAGCTTTATGTTTCCAACTCCAATGATAGGGTAAGAGACATTATTTGCGTAAACAACATGCTCCCCCTTTGGTGCATCTTGCAAGGACACAAAAAACTTCTTACATGATGTTATGTGCTTGGAAGCACCACTATCAAAGTACCAATCAAGATAAGCCTCACGCACTGTCATACATGTAGAATGTAATGAAGACTCATATGTGCTAACAACACAAGCCCAAACATCTTGAGCAAGATTAGCTTCATCATCCTTTGCATTACTCGTGCTCTCAATGATAGACATGCCCGATTGCTTCTTCTTATCATTACGCTTTGCAAGCTTTCTACATTACTCAATGGTATGTCCCGACTTCCGACAATACTTGTATCTCTTCTTTTTTTGTGAATCGCCATCACTAGAAGAATTAGTGGAAGAGGGAGTTTGGGGCTTTGGTTTTGATGTGCCCAAAGCTGGTCCAGACTTGCTTTTACCTCTTTGAGAGATAGCAAGTGCTTGAGTTGCCTCAATCAAACCACTTCTATTCATTCTAGATTGCTCTTCTTGCAAGAGAAGTGACACAACCTCATGAAAAGTATACATGTTGGGATTTTCTTTTGCAACCAAACGAAGAGTAGTAGCAAAGCTTTGTAAACAATATGGCAACCCTTTAAGCAAAGTGGAGATGAGAGAATTGTCTGAGATAATCTCATCTATGTTTGCCAATTGCTCTTTCAAATCCTTAATCTTTGTAACATACATGTTGAGCCAGCAGAGGATCACACCCGCATTTTTGTTCACACCCATCATTTTGTAACCATTGATTGTAATAAATGTCTTTCCGACATTAATTTTGATCTGAGCCATTCATTAAGTAACGGGACTCAATTGAGTTTCCAGCTTGTAATCCCGACGTAATTTCACCTGCTGGTGTAAATAATTAGAGATGTTTTCACCTCCAAGGCTGAGGTATATAAGCCAAAGTTTTGTAACCTAAGAAAAGATTCAAAATTAATCAAAGGTGAGTTTTTGAGCGCCGTGACTGTGTCTGAGAGAGAGAGAGAGAGAGAGAGAGAGAGAGAGAGAGAGAGAGAGAGAGAGAGAGAGAGAGAGAGAGAGAGAGAGAGAGAGAGAGAGAGAGTCTTATCTCCTTGCTACGCGAGCTACGGGGCTGCCATTGGAGAAGCGACACCGCCATTGTGTTAGCAATGGTGAGAGCTACGCACAGATACCAAGAGTGCGCGCTATCGGCTTCTACGTGTGGTAAGTTCCTACGAGCTTCGGTGTGAGTTTTCTTCCAACTCGTGTGTCGGAATAGAGTGTGCAGCATATCTATAGAACCACAACGAGTAGAGCTACACATTCGTACCATCGGGGTCAAGTTTCGGTCACCTGTATTTTTCGGCCTGTCTTCATACGCGTTTACCGCACGGAGTGGTTATAGGTTGATTTTGCAGTTCAAGTCTTTAGGGTGTTGTTCTTACCTAGTGTATAGACTTCCCCTTGAGTTTGAGATCGATTCGATGATTCTAGATCCTGTTTTGTATAGCATTCGTTCGTAGTACGGATTTCAGTCACTTGCGTATTTTAGAACTTAGATTTGATTTCCTTAGTAGTGATTGTCATTAGAAGGTCGAGTAGGTGATTTGACACCCACCTAGTTGTTTCCATGCGCCTGCGGGTCAAGCTTCGTCCTCGTCTGACAAATTCTGTTGTTGGTTGAGTTCTCGCTATTTAGCTTCCGCTAGCGGTGTAACCGCCTTAACATTTGGCGCCGCTGCCGGGGACGAGAGCCCTAAGTAGGTGACCTTAGACTAATCCTACGAGGTGAGTCGTATAAACTACTTTGTATACTTTAGTTAGAAAAGATCTAGGAGTGGTGGACTCCGAAGGTCTCTAGAGATACTAGGAAGTGGGGTATTCCTGGGTCTTCCGTGTTGACAATATTTTTAGTTTAGCTTAGATTAGATTGTTTTTGATGGTGTTTAAGTGGTTGTTGACATAAAAAGCATTTGCTACTCCTTGTGTGGTAGTAAATCTCTTTATATTTTCAATTGCAAAAAATCCATTTTATGATTAGAAGTAGCTTAGGTAGGGCCTGATTTGATCCTGATCTAGAGCTATCAATTGGTGTTCTATTTGCTTGATGTGTTTGATTGCATGTTAGATCACTGAAAAAAGTCGCTTTGGTAGTGAAATATGCAATAAACAAAGTTCAGAAAAATTTTCTGTGTAACTGATTGTTGCTGAGCACTTAAAAGAGCTATTGGAAGAGTTCTGTGCTGAAAAACTGGAAATCTGCAACTTTAGACATCATACGCGTATGATGTCTTAGGACCTAAACAGAGACTAAAATTGAAAATTTGACATTGCCAGAGTGTTTAGAAGGGGTGTTTTACCCTAAGATCAACTTAAAACAAGAGCATTAACACTCAAAGAAACCCAAAAAAAAAAAAACAAGTCGGAGTCCAAGAAACGCAAAGAATAGGAAATTTTGGATTCAAATCTTGTTTTTACATTCAGACCTGACAAAAACACTTGAAATTCAATTATAAACATTGGAGAAGGCTTAAAACCAAAAATAGTCAAAATCTGGGACAAAAGACATCATACGCGTATAATGTCTTTTGGCACATCCACTGCTTATTTTTGAAATCTGACCTGACAAGATTGGCACAAACACTGTTGAAAGCATAAATATCAAGTTTGGACCCAAATTGATGAAAAAGACATCATACGCGTATGATGTCTTTGACCTAATTTTGGACATATTTTGATACTTTGCTAACACAGATCCATTGTAATAGCTGTCTAGAGGTTATATTTCAAGTTTCATACCATTTGGATCACAATTGACCCAAAAAACAAGTCAAAAGCGGAAAATTGCCAAGAAAAGCCTGAACTAGCCATAACTTGCTCAAACAGAGTTCAAACTGAATTTTGTGAGTGAACAGAGCATAAAGGGGCCACTGAGAGTGAGCATAACCAAAATAGTCAAAATCTGTGAAAAAAGACATCATACGCGTATAATGTCTTTTTCAGCATAACAGTAACAAAATTCTCACTTGATGAAACAGAAGTTGTCCAACTGACAAGATTAAACAATTGACCAAGTATCAATCAGTTTGGATCAATTCTGACCACAAAAACTTGGGGAAAACAAATTGCCGAGACGGAAAAGCTACAGTCCTTTAGGGGAATTGATGAATTTGAGATCGGGCAGGAATCTCCGGAATAATCAACCAAAACAAGGGGAACCAACAAGTGTCATATCAACCGAGGGAAGTGTAAACCAAAGTTGGGTGCAACCATTAGAGCCGATCTTTGAAGGAAGTGTTTCTGATACTTCTTCGGAGAGATCTTACGAGATTTTCACCGAAAACTTGGAACACTTGAACCTGAACAACAGAGAAAATATGGCAGCAGGATCATCAAACCCTTCCGCCACCATGAAGCTATTGTTCATAAAATACCAGTACGACAATGAGCAAGGTGCCAAGATCTACAAAGATGGAATGGACCGCTATTGTGTAAAGATAGAAGATAGACCTAGTGAGTTCAAGGACTTAGTGCCTGTGAGCTATAGCGGAGATAGATATCTAGATGACGAGGGTACCATGTACTTGGTAGTCCTAAACCCTAACATTGTGGACAAGTGGGGATTGATGGGCACCAAAGCCAAAATAGATGAAGAACTCGAGGAGAAAGCACCAATAATGAACTTCCCTAATGCGAGGTTAAGAAGAGAGAATGAAACTACAAGGATCAACACTGATAACATCTATGTGGGGCTGTACAAATATAATAATGGAGAGCAAGATCTCTATTATAGATGTGAAGAACCCTACACCGGAGAGTTGACAGACCAAAAAAGACTTTATGTCTTTACCTACACAGAGGGATCGGAAGTGAAAATTGCCGCTTACGATAAGTATGGCAGGCAATACTCAACAATGGGCAAGAAAGAATTAGAAGGATATACATACTTTGGGGGACCACTACATCAGTATTATGTTACTTCTAACTCACATAGACCAGCACCAACAACTGGAGTGCGAAACTCAATGACAACAGGAGGACAAAGAACTCAGGTTGCTGACTCTTTCAGTCAACCTTGGGACTCGAAGCTCGGACCAATGGGATCATTACATTCCAGAGAGTCAATGGAGACGAATCGAGGTAGTGCAGTTCCAATCCCCACCTATACCACGCCAGGTCCAAGGTTTGAAGCGGAACCATCACATTTACCTCCTAGTAGTAGATTCAGGGCAGGGGAACCGACAAGGGTAACCCATGAAGTCCACGATGCTAGAGAAAGCTTTAGCCGAGACACAGGAGCAATGAGATTGGTAGCAGATCATAGACGTATGAGACCATCTCAAGTAGCCAAGTGTATGCCAAAGAAGTATGGTGGTTCAGGAGATCCGTATGCACATGTGTCACTCTTTAAGCAAGTCTTAAGAGCTGAGCAGATAACAGATTTCCATACACAATACGAGGGATTTGGTCTTACTCTAGAAGGTACTGCATTGACATGGTTTCAACCAATGAACATTGGGGGATTCCATGACATCGACCATTTGCTAAGAGAGTTTGCTGAGGAATTCTCAAAACGAGGGATTAAGCACAATACGGTCTCACAAATATATGCTTTTAAACAGAGAGAATACGAAAAGTGAAGGAAGCGTCACTTCGCTTCAAACAATACATTGAGAGATGTCCAGTACGTGAACGACCACAAGATGACAGATTATCTGTTCTCTTTATTGAGGGACTGAGGGACGACACTCTCAAGAAGGACTTGCACTTGAAAGCTTGTACAAGTTTCGAGCAAGTAACGAGAGAGGCATTGTACTTAGTGGATAACTGTACGGTTTATGGAGAGGTGTCAACGGATACAGATTTTGCATCCAGTAGCTCCTCCTCCGTAGCGAGCGAGACTACCACTAAAAAGAATGTTCAAACAACAACCATGCCAAATGTAGAGCAAATGATAGAAGATGCTCTAAAAAGGATGGCACCATACCAAAAACCATTGCCAAAAACACTGAAATGGTGTGCTATTGAACAAAAATGGACAAATCATCCAACAGAGGAGTGCTATTACAACAAAGGGTATGTAAGGGAGCGCCAGTATGCACCTCCTGCTCTATTAGCACCACCTCAAGTACATCCAGTACCTCGATACCCAACGGGAAATGTACCTGGACCTATGGGGATAGAAAGACCTCAACCGGTATTGGGACAACAACCACCTTTACCAGGAGCAAGACCAGTGGGCATTAGATATGCACCAACCTTAGAGAATCAGGAAGAACAAGCCTTAGTGCCTGTTCAAGCCTATTATGAAGAATCGGGTGCACACATGTCTCCGACAGTGTACTACCCACCAGAAGAACCAAAACAACCAGAACCATGGGGCATGATGGGGAATGTTGGAATACCAACAATTACAAGTGCTTCTGATGAAGAGAGATACAATATGGATGCAAGAACCTTGATGTTCATAGCTCATGGAGGGTTAGCAGGACAGAGACCATCCTATCCACAAAGGACGAATCAAATGGGACCAAGACCAGCACTAGGACCTTGTTACAAGTGTGGAGGTGACCATCTGATGAATGTTTGCCCACATACGGAAATCATTAGAATTAACGCTTATTGCACTGAGTGTGGGGTTACTCACTTCATTGAGGATTGCTTAAAGAATCCAAACAAAGTGCAAAAGACGACATTGAATATGCTAGAAACTATTCCTACCAGCAGTGGGTCTGAAAACGAAACTCTGATACCAACGCAAGTTGTTACTAGAGCTCAAGCTAAGAAAACCACTAGAGAACCTGAGAATGGAAAGTTAGCGACTGACGTAGTTAGTCAAGGACCGCGGAGTCAGAAAAACACATGGAAAGCTAGAAAAGCACGCATGAAGTTGAGAAAAGAACGTGAAGACGCTATTCTAGCTGAGGAACTAAAGCAAACTAAAGCTAGATTAGAAAAACTTGAGAGTCAAAACGGGAAACGAGAGATGAGCCCGGAAAGAACGAAACAAAAGAGTATCAAAGAAACAACGAGCTTAAGCTCCGGGGGATCAGTGCTAGTCGACACAGTACACGAACCATTGGACGCACTGATGAGAGCTTACGAAGCTAGGTTAAAGAACAACCAAACACAAGAACAGAGGTGGATGACATACCCAAACGCGGAATTGGAAAAGCAGAGACTTGAAATGTGCCAGAGAATGATCGAGACTGCACAAGCCTTATTTGAACCACCAAAAGAAACAATGAATTGTGGGAAGGAAAACCCAATTCAGCAAGAGACTATTGTTTCACGGGTAGCTGAAAAGACTCCCAGTGCACAAAAGCCTGAAAATACACAAAAGGATGACCGCATAGTATTGAACACAACTGATCAGGAGGTCGAGAGTTTTCATCCAGTCATACAGAGGAGCTACGAAAGAGATGATGATTACAATGAATTTTGGAAACAAGTGAGAGAGGCAAACTTTGCAAACGAGCTAAGTTGCCAAGCTAATTAGACAAATTGGGAAAAGGACATCAGGAATCCTCCCATAGTGGAATTTGAGGCAGGATCTCAAGTGGACTTGGATCTGCAATCTTACTGGGGAGATGGGGGCTCTGTTAGAACAATGGAGAGCAAACCTCATACACTGAAAACTTTACCTTCATACTTAGGAGAGTATGAAGCAAAATCCGAGATTAGAGCACTTCCCTCACGAAAAATCTCATCAGAAAAAGTCATGGACTCGCAAGGATTGATAGAGATTTTGTCAACACCAGTGACATGCACTATCACTCTAGCTGAGCTTTTGAGGCTAAGACCACATATGTGGACCACTGTAGGAAAATGCTTGGAGAAATTCGGGATAAAAGATCCAACATCGAGATTGCAAGAGAGCATTGAGGAGCTGAGCAAGCCACAAAAGAACGCTAAGCCTGTACCCTTAAACAAGGTTGGAGAGTATTGCGAAGGTGAAGAGGGGAATACAACCTTACCAGTTGAATTCCAAGGAGTGAAGACTATGGCAATACTAGACAGCGGAGCTGGGGTAGCCATTGCTACAAAAGAAATCTGGAAAAATGGGGGAAACCAGCAATAAGGAAGACTAGGTTGAAACTCCAATTAGCAGATGGACACATGGAGAAACCTATGGGGTTATTGGAGAAAGTTGTAGTGACTTCTTGCGGCATTGAATACGAACATACTTTTGCTATTGTCGATTTTGGCAAGGAGAATAACTATGATATCATACTGGGAAGACCATTCATGAGACAATTGAAAATGGTTCAAGATTGGGGCTACGATCACATATACTTGAGAAATATGGAAACCACTACCCGGGTGAACCTGAAAGACCATAGCTACAAAGATGTGAACCGAACACCAGTGGAGGAGTTTGATTCAGCTACTTTGGCAGGATCCGAATTTCCAGCTTGGTGAGGTAAACCCAAGGAGTTATGGATGTGTGGAGCTTCGAAATGTGGAAGTCTGAAACGAGAAGAATGTGTTTTAGAAAGGGCTATCGAAGACGAAACCTATATAGGAGAACCCTTTCCAGAGGACACGTTTGAACCATTAGAATGGACACACATTCTAGCAACCCTAGATGTTTGTGCAATTCCTGATGGTCCCACAACGAAATTTTGCGACAAGGACGGGTACGACGTGGTTCCGTATTTCATGTTGAGAACTGTGCTCGAAAAAGAAACTGAAAAGAACGATACACTGGAAAAGGAAGATGAAGAAGAGGTGTTTCACGACATTCCCAATCATCCAGAGTGGGGAAATGAAGCAGACAACGAGTCAACGGACAATTCAAGCGGAAACGAAGAAACTATAACGGATGTCCGATTTTATGATTTTCCGAACCAAACAAAACAACGCCAGAAACACTGTAGAGCAAAGAAAAAAACAAAAGGGGTTAGAACCAATCCGATGCCTAGAATAAGAGGAAAAAATCAATTCCTAATGCTAGTAAAGGCTGAAGATTGTGTTAAGGATAAGATTTCTGAAAGAATGAGAGGCAGTGATCAAAAGAGCTTACGAAAAGACAAAAGAGGCTCAAGAAATCAAGTTCAAAAGAATGGATGAAAACTGAAACAGAAAAATCAGAAAAGAACAAGCGCAACAGAGAATACACGGAGTCCAAGTTAGAACGTAGAAACAAGTACAGAGAGCTCAAGAAAACTCTGAAAGAAGTTTGGACTACAGAAATTGAGAGTGGAGAGGACGAAAATGTCAAAATCAAGGAAAACATGGATGTTCCCTCTCACTATAGGAAATTCACAATAGAGGATAGGAAGGTGATATTAACCCCACCTATTCGAGAGAGGAAGGAGAACGAATCTTATGACGGACCGGAGGATGCAAAAAAAGTTGATTTAGCAGCTCCAGGTGAGACGCCTAGACCGGTGTACATAGCCACAGATTTGTCTCCAAGCGAGGAAGAGAGACTTTTGAGTCTTCTCAGAGAGTACAGGGATGTGTTTGCATGGTCTTATAAGGACTTAAAGGGAGTTGACCCATCGATATGCCAACACTCAATCCCACTGAAACAAGACGCAAAGCCTAGCAGACAGAGACCATACACATATAATGATACTTTTGCTAAGCGAATCAAGGAAGAGATAGATAAGCTAATGGAAGCTGAATTCATATACGAGATTGAACACACTGATTGGGTATCTCCGATTGTGGTAGTACCTAAGAAGAACGGAAAACTCCGAGTGTGTGTCAACTTAAAGAAAGTGAATGCTGCAACAATCAGGGACAATTATCCCCTGCCGATAACTGATCATGTTCTAGAGCGTGTATCAGGGAAAACAGCATACTCCTTTCTTGATGGTTTTTCAGGATATAACCAGCTAGCCATAGCACTGGAAGATCAACATAAAACAGCTTTTGCAACGGAGTGGGGAATTTATGCTTATCGGGTTATGCCTTTTGGTCTAACCAATGCTCCCGCAACCTTCCAGAGGCTGATGACGCATGCTTTCAAAGAATACTTAAGGCTGTTTCTCGAAATATACATGGATGACTTATGTGTACATTCTCTACTGAGAGATGAACATCTAGAACACCTAAGAAAAGTATTTGAGAAATGTAGGACATATCGCATTTGTCTCAATCCTGAGAAATGTGTGTTTATGGTCCGACAGGGCAGAATTCTGGGACATATTGTCTCACAAAACGGAATATCCACGGATTTAGAGAAGATAAAAGTTATAGTGGATATGCCTAGACCAACCAATGCGAAACAAGTACAGAGCTTTATGGGACATTGCGGATATTATAGACGATTCATTTACATGTACGCTATAATAGGCCAACCACTTTACAGGCTAATAGTGAACTTTGAATGGACGGAGGAGTGTGAGGAATCATTCAAGAAATTGAAAGAGGCACTCATTACTGCTCCAGTCTTGAAATCACCAGATTGGGAGAAGATATTCCATGTGCATATAGATGCTTCTGCATATGCAATAGGATGCATTCTGGCTCAGCCAGAAGAAGGAAACATGGATTTTCCTATCTGTTACGCCAGTCGACAGCTCAACCATGCAGAGAAGAATTACACCACAACAGAGCGAGAGGGATTAGGAATGATCTATGCTGTGAAGAAATTTCGGCATTATCTTCTAGCCAACAAGTTTGTGTTTTTTACGGGTCACCAAGCCTTGCTCTACCTAGTGAATAAACCATGCAATACCGGGAGAATAGTGAGATGGTTCATTATCTTACTGGAATTCGACTTCACGGTAGTGGTAAAGAAAGGAAAACACATCTTAGAGCTGATCATCTTTCGCGATTGACGAATGGAGAAGACCCTATAGGAGTAGATGACGACATGCCAGACGCGTACTTGTTCAACATAGAAATGATACCGAGGTGGTCTCAAAATGTCGTTGACCTATTAACCTATGGAGGAGAGTTCGATAGAAGAGCATACAACCTGAAACATATTGCTATTCAGCAATCCAAGAATCTTCAATTGATTGCAGGAAGGTTGTATCAATTGGGAAATGATCATGTTTTACGACTATGCATCAATCCTGAGGAATATAATATATATCTGTGCGAAGCACATGTTCAGGAATGTGCATTTCATTGTTCAAGAAGGAACACATATAGGAATTTGTTACAATTGGGAGTCTATTGGCCAGGAATGAAAGAAAGCGTACATGAATATGTCACTGTATGTATTGTATGTTCCTCAAAACCGCCAGCCGAGTATTCAACATTATATCAGATGATGATCGCTCCAGAATGGGGTCAGTATATTGTTGAATATCTCACAAATAGAACTTTCCCAGAAGGAACGTCAAAAGCTCGTCAGAAATCTGTAGAGACAGAAGCTAGAGATTACGCTTTGATAGGAGATCAACTCTATAAGAGAGGTAAAGACAACCAGCTTAGGATTTGCGCATCAGAGTCTGAGTATGTGATAATCCTGGAGCAAGCTCATGGAGGAGTGGGTGGAGGCCATTTCTCAGGTGATAAGACAGCAAAACTTGTCTTAGCCGCAGGAATATGGTGGCCAACATTACATATGGACGCTGAGGAATACGTTAAACGGTGTGATGACTGTCAGCGGACCAAAGTACCACTTAAAAGAGATGATATGCCGCTTAGACCAATGATGGGGGCAAGAGCTTTTGCAAAATGGGGGATTGATTATGTCGGACCCATTTCACCTCCTGCATATAAGACTCATGCACAATACATCATTGTGGCTACAGACTATCTAACAAAGTGGGTTGAAGCAAAGGCAACTCAAAAAGCAGATGCCAGGACCACGGCACAATTTCTATATGAATACGTCTTTGTACGATATGGATTGCCAATAGAAATTGTGAGTGATCGAGGCACACATTTCATAAATGAAGTGATAGAGATCCTGCTAGATGAATTCATGGTAATCCATAGGAAATCAGCCCCGTATCATCCACAAGCAAACGGACAAGCTGAAGCAACAAACAAAACCATATGCACGGTCCTTACGAAGATTGTATCTGAGTCGAGAACTGAATAGGACCAAAAGTTACATTCAACATTATGGGCATATAGGGTGGCGTATAAAACATCCATAGGAACGACCCCATATAACATGGTTTTTGGGCTAAATGCTATCTTGCCAATAGAATTCTTGATTTCAATATTAAGGGTGGCTAAGGATCTAGAGTGGACAGGGCACGAGCTCTCTGATAGAATAGATGACCTGGAAAAGCTAGATGAGCTTCGTCTAAAAGCAGTAGCTTCCATCTACGCTCAAAAAAGGCGACAAAAGGAATTTTTTGATAAGCATGTGCGGACTAAAGAGTTTAAAGTTGGGGACTATGTCCTAGTTTACACTCTGAAACAGCATGCTAAGAAGCTTAAAAAGCGAGGGATGGGTCCTCTGGTGATTAAAGATCTATCACCAAGTGGAGCCGTCAAGCTTGCTACATTAGACGGAGAAGAAATGCCCAATTGGATTAGTGGATGCAGAGTGAAAAAGTATCTGTTGCCGCTAACACAAGACATGCTTCTCAAAATACATCAAGAAAAGCTGCGTGTCCAGAAAAAGAAAAAGATTGAGGAGGAAGCGCAAGCCGAGGCGAAGGAAAGAATGGAGAAAAGAAGACTACTGCGTCAGAAACAGCGCAATGAAGAAGCAATACGAATAAACGCAGTTAGTATAACAGAAATGGGGAATGACAAAGAAGGACCCATCATTGAATGCAAAGTAGGAACCAACCAAATCAAAGCCAGAGCACTATTGGATTCAGGAGCTCAGGCTAACCTACTGTCACTCAGTTTGTATAGACAATTGACAAATGACACTAAACTACAAACTGCCAAGCAAGAGTTAAAGAGTTACTCTGAGAATGCAATCAAAACTGTCGGGTGCACAGTTTTACATATACAGATTAACCAATATGTGTATCCTCATATGTTTTACGTGGTTGAAGACCAGGCTACACAACATCCATTATTGCTAGGACAACCATGGCAGAAGCAATACAATGCAATGATTGACTGGAGTTCTAATTCAGCGCTTATCAAATACGAAGGTGAAAGTCAATCAGTTAAGTTCACCAAAGGAGAAGAGCCAACTCTAAAGGAAGAGTCCACGGACAAGGGCAAACAACAACCAGAGAAAAAGAAGAAGCAATGGCAACTAAAAGTTTCTATACAACCGGATTACTCTTCGACGAGGAATTCTCAACAGTGGATAAGGAAGACAAGCAATAATATAACAGCTCAACCTTGGAAAACAACGGAGTCAAAGTTGGTATGGAGACCAAAAAAGGCTGTGCCAGAGAACAAAAAGGTGAAAAACAGAGTCTTCAATACCAGACAACAGAGTGATCCCAGACAATCAAGGACAGTGAAACAGATCTGGATTCCAAAGAAGTTCATGACGGCACAAAGCTACAGCCAGCAAATTTGGATCCCAAAGATTTGTAAAAAGGAACTCCCTTCAATACAATCAACGGAAACTCCTAGGTATTTCAAGGAGAGGGAATCAACAAACAGAAAAAAGCAGGTTTGGGTCGCAAAGAGTTTGTGGCAAGCACAAGCAAAGCGGAGGCAGATTTGGATTGTAAAAAAAGACAACAAGGTAACGAAGAATCCATCTACTGATTCTACTACCAAAGTGCCAAAACCAACCCAAAACCCGACCACCAATCCTTCAATCAAACAAAGAGCAGCTTTATTGGAAAGACTGTTGTATCATCGCTCTACAATTGCATTGGGAACTGATGACCAAAACAACTACAATGCTTCACCCACAGACACTTCATAGTCGTCCGGGAGGACTCAGACTAGGAGGGGGGGAGGTATATAGGAGCTACAAAGCAGCCACAAGCGGAAAAAAACAAAGAAACACAAAAATTATATTACAAGGGCAGTGTTTTACATGATTTTGCCATTTTTTATGTTTGATTGCGGATATTGATAATATTTATGCCCTTATATATCTTGTTTTGCAACAAGAAGAGATCAAATGATGAATTTGGGTCTCTAGATGTGTAAATATCACTAAATAAGAGTGTTTTTGGAGCTAAAAAGTGGAAAAAAGTGGTAATCCAAGTCCAAAAATCACAAAGAAGTGTATATTCATATACACAGGGTTACCAGATATTTATCGTGTATGTTTGGAATTTTTTGGCTTCAATTTGCTATTTTCCTTTATTTTTTATGATTTTCTTAATAAAAATAAAAGAAAAATAAAAAAGCAGGTGGAATGAGATCGGAAAAAAGAAAAGAATAGACGGTGATGATCCTCATGACAAGGGCAACCAAAAAAAATAAAATTGGGTACAATTCTGAAAAAGTTGCGGAAAGCCCGAAATGACAGAATTTTGGCAAAGTGGACAGATTTCTCAGAAACAGGTCAAACGGAGTTCAAATTGAGAAATTTCAAATCCTAAAGTGCATTTCACGACGAGATAGGAGCACATGTCAAATTTGGTAACAAGTGATCCGGGAAGCCCGAAGTTAAGTATTTTTCACTTCACTATCAAGCTCATTTCCAGTGTTACCTTCTTGGAGAGAGCAAAGAGCACACAGGAGCATCCGGCCTTCTACCGCCTTCTACGACTGCTACGAGAGCTCAGAGGACACCAGACATGAGAGGTAGACTCGTTGCCATAAGCTTTTGATGCTTATCGTTAACTTTTGTCGCGAAAACTCACCAAAACCAAGAAACAAGCGCAGACGGGGAATGGGGAAGAACGCTAGGTAGGGGCACAACCGCCTAACCAAACTTTGCAAGAACTTAGAGGTGGGTTACCCTAACATAGAAGATGAGTTTCTAGCACTCAAAGCTCGAGAAAGAACGACTGGAAAAACCCTAGGTCAACAGAGCCTGCAAGAGCCAAACAGAAAAAAGTTGTCGGAACGACACAAAACTTCTCAGGGAGCTTAACAACATCGAGGGCAATGCAACCATGGAGTATCTCCAGGTTTGTACCACCAAAAGTAGGTCGGAACAACCGATTCGACGGCGGACACACAAAGCGTCATTTTGGCATAACGGCTAAGATTGACGACCAAATGACATGAAACTTCACAAGCAGTTTCAACTATACATGGATGACTTATGTTTGCAAGCAAAACCCAAAAGAAAGCTGATTCACTTACCTATGGTGAAAAAGACGCTTTCGGGCAACCAAATGGAGAAAGATGGAGAACGGGGAGCCAAAGTCAAGACCAACCAACTGGATGACTTCGCAACATATCCAATGAGCTGGAAATGCAACTCTCAAGAAGAAAAGTTGAAGAAATTCAACTCCAAGGCAAAAAGACGACTTCGGAGACTGAAAATGCCTATAAGGGGGCTTTTTAGCTAAACTGATGACTTTTTAAGTTGAAAACTAGTTAGCAGGGCTTAGGGCACTAGCACAAAGCATTCTTTGCACAAAAAGACCAACATTTCAAGAAAAGACATCATACGCGTATGATGTCTCACAGCATGATTTTCACATTCATTTCAACATTTGAGTGCATAGCCTCATTCCACATATTAATCACATCCTATGAACCAAGTATCATGAGAATTGGAGTTAGAAAACCCAAGGAAAACCAAAAAGACGCAAAGTAGGCCATAAAATTGATTTTTGGTCCTAATTTTGTCAAAATAACTCCAAACTCATTGAAACTTTGTAGGATTGTTGATCAACACATCTACAAGCTATCTGGAACCAAAAAGCACCACTTTGACACAAAAGACATCATACGCGTATAATGTCTATTTGCACTTACAGAGCCAAAAATGCTCATTTGTCATCATACATCCATTATATATATCTAATACATGCTACATATGAAGTTTGGAACCATTTGGTCAAGTGGATCACCCCATTAGCCCAACTAAGAGAAAATCCTTCACACAAAGCCTATTTTTGTCCCAAATCCAACATATTCAAGTCCAAACCAAGATTTGAGTATAAACAGTCCTTCACTAGCACATGGAGAGTCCACAGAACCAATCCCATGAAAAATTGATGAAAAAGACATCATACGCGTATGATGTCTCCAGAGCCAATTTTAGCCAAAATTCTATCCAAACTTGATAAATCCACTGAATAAGCCTATCTAAAGCCAAAACCAAGCTTATAGAGAAAATTGGTCCAAAAATGCACTAAAAGACATCATACGCGTATGATGTCTCACTATGTGATTTTGGCATCTAAGGGCTTCAACCACCAAACAGAAGTGTTCTACATGCCATTTGAAGGTGATCCACCAAGTTTTACCCAATTTGGATCATAAAATCCATTTCCCTTTCAAAATTTTGCCAAGAGCCTGAACTGGACTAAACTGGCCAAAACTTGACCAAATGGGATCCAAACTCAAATCCAAGCATATGACACTCATGTATACACTATCACCTACAAGCACAACCAATATGAAGTCATTCTGACACAAAAGACATCATACGCGTATGATGTCTCAAGCATGTTTTTGAGCCCAGTTTGCATATTTTTTCACCTACATTGCATCCTTAGGCCCTGAATAGCTCATGTTTCAATTTTAAAGTCATTTGAATAGTTAAAAGCTTCATTTCGGCTTTCAGTACTAAAAAGACGCTAACTTCTGAAATTGGAGTTACAGGATCCATGGATTCCGCTAAGTCATCGGCAACTAAGAGAAAAAGACCAACCATCAAGGATGCTCTTGCAGAAGCAGAACCTTTTGATATTCCAACAGAAACCCTCAAGCCAACCAAGACTTGGGTGGAGGAAGCAGTACTAGAAAAAGAGGGAATAAAGATCTACCAGGGGACTTTCAGAGATCCTCAAGGGCAATCGGTCGATGTACCTATGATCCCACGAGAATTAGTGGATTATAGCAGATCAGAGAACATAAGTAGATACCTGGAAAAGGCTGACTTACACAGGTTCTTCACCTCAAGACCATCAGGTGTAGACACAAAAGTGCTCCATGAAGAGTGGATGTAACCAAGCCTGCCTTTCCCTCTGATGAAATTTGAAGTGATAAAGACGAAAAAGAGAATAGAGGAGGAGCAGTATGTCGCTCTTTATGAAGGCGACATCACAAAGGATGAACAATCAAAGAAGATTGTAGATTCTCAACCTAGATGGAGGAAAGGTTGGCTGAACAAATACCCAGCCTACCTCATCTACTTGGTAGAGGCTCCAAAAGAGATTCGGGAGGATGCAACCTTCTGCCCGGTGCCAAGAGTCAGAAGCTGGAAAGAGCATGGCAGGATTGCAGAAAAGAAGCCAAATTGGCTTAATTACCCAAGGATGCCAGGACCAAAGGCAGGAAAGAGAATAGGTAAAGCCTACATGGTGAAAACCCTAACGGGCACCATCAAACTCTTTACTGGCTCTCCTGACCTTTCGTGTCAGATGCTAAAGAAAATCTGCAGGACTCTCTTAGCATGCATTGAAGTGTTCGCGCCAGATAAAGCCACGACCTCGAGTCTACTATCGACGGCCGACACAGTGACAGATATGGTGTATGATCTTTCTTTGCAGCCATCACCAAAGGTGTTACATCTCTTATACCAAAGAATTATGTTTTTGCCTAGCTTCCACATGCAAACATTCGAAGAAGCTTTCTACACCGGCTTTTTCACTCACGAAAGCAAAATATTCGGCCCAACCTTGACCATCGGCAACCTATGCTACGAATCACATTTGCAGATGCTCAAGACGACAGGACTCTATTGATCAAGCCTAAAAGTCATGTCAGGGACGACATGAACGCGCAGGGGGGGAGTATTGAGCCAGCAGAGGATCACACCCGCATTTTTGTTCACACCCATCATTTTGTAACCATTGATTGTAATAAATGTCTTTCCGACATTAATTTTGATTTGAGCCATTCATTAAGTAACGGGACTCAATTGAGTTTCCAGCTTGTAATCCCGACGTAATTTCACCTGCTGATGTAAATAATTAGAGATGTTTTCACCTCCAAGGCTGAGGTATATAAGCCAAAGTTTTGTAACCTAAGAAAAGATTCAAAATTAATCAAAGGTGAGTTTTTGAGCGCCGTGACTGTGTCTGAGAGAGAGAGAGAGAGAGAGAGAGAGAGTCTTATCTCCTTGCTACGCGAGCTACGGGGCTGCCATTGGAGAAGCGACACCGCCATTGTGTTAGCAACGGTGAGAGCTACGCACAGATACCAAGAGTGCGCGCTATCGGCTTCTACGTGTGGTAAGTTCCTACGAGCTTCGGTGTGAGTTTTCTTCCAACTCGTGTGTCGGAATAGAGTGTGCAGCATATCTATAGAACCACAACGAGTAGAGCTACACATTCGTACCATCGGGGTCAAGTTTCGGTCACCTGTATTTTTCGGCCTGTCTTCATACGCGTTTACCGCACGGAGTGGTTATAGGTTGATTTTGCAGTTCAAGTCTTTAGGGTGTTGTTCTTACCTAGTGTATAGACTTCCCCTTGAGTTTGAGATCGATTCGATGATTCTAGATCCTGTTTTGTATAGCATTCGTTCGTAGTACGGATTTCAGTCACTTGCGTATTTTAGAACTTAGATTTGATTTCCTTAGTAGTGATTGTCATTAGAAGGTCGAGTAGGTGATTTGACACCCACCTAGTTGTTTCCATGCGCCTGCGGGTCAAGCTTCGTCCTCGTCTGACAAATTCTGTTGTTGGTTGAGTTCTCGCTATTTAGCTTCCGCTAGCGGCGTAACCGCCTTAACAATACACATCAACGGACTCACCTTCAGCCATATGATTTTCCTCAAGTTGCTTCCTCAAGTAAGCCACATGGGCTTCATTGCGCCCGGTATACAAAGAAGCAAGTACATCCCAAGCTTGCTTGGATGAAGTGCAAGACCGAATGTGCGGAACAATATGACGCTTCATGGAAAGAGCAATCAAAGCATGTGCTTGCGTATCCTTTCCATCCCATCTAAGATGATTCTGTGTAGGTGGAGAAGATGAAGAAACAACTGTTGAAGAGCTATTTGCATCAGTAACAGTAGAAGTAGAACTGCTAGGTCTCTTGTCTACATCCGCCACAATGTTCCATAGTTGCTTTGCAACAAGCACATGTTTCATCATGTAAGACCACATTGAATAATTGGTCCCATCAAGCTTACCCTCAGCTTGAAGCATGCCAAACAAGTTATTGTTGCTTGCCATAGCACCCACAAACAATAAATTGGCAAGAAATGCACTCCCGACAAAACCTGCAGACCTGTAAATTCTGTTACATCAAAGCCTTAATGTGTCCAAAAATGCTGATTTATGATATCATTGCTTAGAACTCATTCTTAGCTTCATTTTGAGTCCTAGGTTGAGCAAAACGGACACCTAGAGCACCCGTGGCGAGCAAAACGGTGATTAGCTGTTCCGAGGCTGCACCTCCTGCAAAACGTAATATGAGGTACGAAGGAAGGAGAACGCTTGTGGGAGCTAAAGAGCCTGCTCTGATACCATTGTTGGGTGAAGAAAGGAGTGAGGGAAGCTATAGACACGCACACACACACCCGTAGATGCACACACACACAACAAGAATCTTGATAGCTTGAAGCTCCCTCACTTTGTTATGAAGAGTTCAAGTGTGAGTATGAGAGAAAGATAAGAGTCTCCCTAAGCACAACGTACCACCACACATGCGTATAGTGTGTATATGTGGCTCCACGAGGAAAAAACCTCTAGCCAGCACTAGAGTAAAAAGTGCCCGTGTATAGGGAAACGGTTCACATCAAAACTACCCGAGGGACACGTGAGTGTAACACTGATGCACAATGTCACTGATCACTTTTTCCCAAAAATGCTCTTTGGGGTAAATAGATCGCGATCCATGTTCCTCCACAAAATCTAGCCAAACTTTCCAAATTGCTTGTAGAGAGTATGTTGATACCCTAGATCCACAAATTTTTGAATTTGGATCACTTTTGAAGTCTTTACCATCAAATTTTTATAATTTCAAAGTTATGGTCATTTCGGTCAAAATATGGTTTTTCCCCTTTTTCCCCTCAATCTTTTAGCCCAAATATGATGGTGGTAGTTTCTACTTACCCTACTCCTAAGTACTGAAATGAAACATGAAACAAAAACAAACAAAAAGGTAAAAAATAAAGTCAAAATAAAAAACGGAACAACACTTTGAAAGCATAGAGAAAATTGAAGAATGAAATGCTTTTGGCTATCTCACTCACAACCCTCTTTACCTCTCGAGAATAGATCTAGCAAGTCCTCGACTTCTAGACTCTATCAAGCACTAAACACTGTGTCTAGTTGCTTCACTACTAAAGTGTAAATGGAATGGAAAGAAAAATCTTAGAAAAAGAACGCTCTAAATACACACTAGGTCACTCACCATCTAAGGATCATATCACGTGCAACGACGCCAATGTTAGCGGGTCACCATGACGGACGTCTGTCGCATAGCAATCTGGCACTAACATAATGTCAATACTCAGGAAAGTGACTCGGACGGGGTACGGAGAATCTTTGAGATCATCAATCTCAAGAAGTAAACCTTAACAAGAAAACACAATAACTCTACAAGCAAACCAACACTCAATGATCAGGGAAATCTGCCTATGTCCTTTCTCATAGCTCTAGGTCATCACGCCATTTTGGCACTCGAACGGACTCTAAATGCAACGAAACGTTAGGAGGAGGTCAAGGACACCTAGGGGCACTATCTTACCAAGTCTGGTTGCAATCCAACAAGGTACTAAAATCACAATCCATCATGAAAAAAGTCCTAAAATTTGTAACAGAACATACCACAAATGTCACCCTATGGTCTAAGAACACTTTTCTATGGTCAAAACGATATAAATAGTGATTTAAGCACTCAAATCTAAAGATTAGGCTCACAAACGTGTAGTCGCGAACCTCAAGAAAAGTGACAATGCTTGTACTTAAATGAAAGAGCAAAAAGAGAGGAACACAATGCACATTTTGGAATTGAAAACTGATTACCCAATCATTAGTTGCAATGGTTACAAGTTGGAGAAGCTTCTTAGCTTGAGTGTATGTATAACAAAACTCTTTCTTCTCCAAAGATAAGCCTTCTTTTACATTAAAGTTATTGACCTTTATACCTAGGGCATTCTAAATGGCCAGTGGCCGACTTACATGGACCTTTACAAATATTATTACAACATTACAACTCAGGGAATTGATCCACTACTTTGGAATCAGGATTACATTGAGTATTACTACACGAGCTCGGAGAACTAATAGAGTACAAATGTGGTGTCCGGCTACGTGTCCGGCCAGGAGGGTGCCTGTTCGGCCTGTCTCTTAACAGGCTTTATGAAGCGAACCCGTGCTACCTACTAATTTAGGATCTACTAAATTAGGATGGTCTTTGGTAAAAATAAAACTCACCCCTGGGCTTTAATACTTTACCTCCTATGCAAAACCTAAGAAAAATTCTTTGGAGGTTCCACCAAGCTACTCACAAAATTTGCTAAATTTAGACCTACAAATTTAGACAATTTGTGGAAAGTCAAAAATTGACCCTTAGGCTTAAAAATCTTCATACTGGGAGTTTGAAAAGTTATTCTAATGACTTGAACTTAGCGCAACTACTTGCTACTTTTAGACTCCTATAATTTCTCTAAGTCTTCTCCTTTGTCATGTATCTTTGAGTTTGCTTGTTGAGGCTTCTGTCCACTTCTTTGGCTTCCAAAACTATCTAGTTACAAGTGGTTGTACAGTCTTTTCTTGCTTGTCATTTGTTGTAGAGGATGGAATCTTTGGTTTGAGTGTGGCCTCTTTGTTGTTGAGTTTAATTTATTCAGGCATTCAAATATGTTTACGATTTTATTGCAGATAAGCCTCTGGTATTCAATATTGCATGATTCCTTCCATGCTGATCATATGAGGATAAATTTTGGGTCGGGCTCTATGATGTTGCCCGTGTGCTGTTGATGCAGATAAAACTGTAACAAGTCTTCACTTTGGCTTGACAATATATAACGACCCTCTTGTAAGTTGAGTTGCTAAGAACATTGATCTTGGCTTCTGTATTTGCTAAGGAACTAAATGTATATCTATCATTTATACCAATTTCATCCTCATGTCAACTCTTTCTAACTTTTCATCATCTATCTGTAATTTGTCTTATATTAGGGCTTGAGTAAACTATAGAGCTTGTATCTACAATGCATTAATTATCGCTAGTTCTTAAGCCAATTGGATTGCTAGTTTTCTCTTCAATACCCAACTCAAGATTCTTCTTGAGCTTCATCAATGATCTATTGATGCTTGATCCTACATCCTTTTGTTGCATGCATTATTTCTAGAATATAATTGGTTAGTGGTAGATTATATTTTCATAAGTTGGACACTAACATTTATGGTCCGGTGCGCGTGATGTAGCAGGTCAAGGTAGTTGAGTCGTGGGTAGGTGGCTGACAACAGATAACAGGTACTCCAATAAGACTTAGGGTTAGTTAGTTCAATAAAATCCTTTAGTTAAATAAATTTACTTAGGGAATGCAAATTGTAACATTTAATGGCCTAGTAACTTGTGTGTAGTGGAAAATAACATGAACATAGTGAGAATTTCATTAGAATAGGTTCCTAATGAGCATAACGAGAGTGCTTGGGTGGAGAGAGCAACAAAAAGCATAACACCTAGTTAGATAGGCATGCACAATACTTCAAAAGAGATAAAAATTAAGCTATTGCCAATAGTTGAGGACCAGATTTACATGGATCCGGTCCCCCCTCAAAAAGGCTTTGTATTATAGGTTTCCCCCATCAAGAGAGAAATTTTACAATCCAACTCTTTGTGTTCCTTCAATAACTAGCTAGTGCAATAAAGATGGAAGCTTCAAGAACTAAGCAAAACACTTATAAAACAAAACATCAATTCCCTCACGGTCTCAGACCCAAGACCTCACACACCTTCAAAGATGGTGAGAGCTAGCGGGGTATGAGAGTAGATTGAGAGGAAGAAGGAGTAGTCTTACAAGAAAGATGTACATCTCCTCACATAATCACTCATATTAGCATATCATAGCTTAGTAATTAGCATGGTAGAGGAAATGAGCATGCATTGAAGCTTGGCTCTTGGTTGGATTTGCATCATAAAGCCAAGAGTTGTTGGTGTAGGCCTCCCTTCTCACAAGCTTGGAGTAGGTGATAAGCTTTTCATTAAATCTTGGGAAGGGGAGAGAGAGAGAGAGAGTCTTCTTGCTTCACACATGAGCTAGTGTGAGTGTGTGTGGAATAATGCCTTGAAAAATTCAGCCCCCTCTCTCTCTTGGTCGACCCCTCATGCAATTTACTCATGCTGACACCCCATTGGACCTCTCCAAGCTTAGCCAATGCGAAATAAGTAGCATAAGTGATATACTTCTGACATCTATCCCCCTTTCCCATTTTGTGAGAGCTTTAGGCAATTAATTAATTCAACTTAGCTCTCATTGGACCCCTTTGTCTTCTGGCCAATAGGAATCAGGCAAGCCATTGGGCTGCTGAATGCTCATTGGACCCCTTGGGAGACTATCCAATAGTCTTCTAGAGAGCTTAATTCTTATTGGTTTCCTATTAAGTGTTTTTTAAATTGATTAAACTAGATTTAATCTAGCCTAATTCTCATTGGTCCACCTCCATGGCCATCCAATAGGATTTGAGTGCACCTTGTGGTTATCTGGGCTAGGGAGCTGACATGTGTTCCTCATTCCCTTTGTGTAAAGGAAGCTTGTGAGTGTGTTTCTCTGTCAGCCCCTACTTACAGGGCTCGCCCACTCCTATGTAGGGATCATGAAGACGTTTTTGTACACGTAAAGCATCCAATCTTTATAAGCTTGACCATTGGACACAACCTTTGATTTTTGGAACCTTAGCATTTTGGAAGTCTTAATGGGCTAGAGCTTAGGTCTTTAAAGCTCATTGCTGCACATTTCTCTTTTGCAAACGTCCCCCCCTTTGGATCCCTATTTTCCCTTCTTTGGATCCCTAATGTGGCCGGTCTGCCAGCTTAACCAATATTCTAGCTTTTTCTCCCCCATATTAAATGATCAGTTTAACATGAGAAAATCATTTGAGAGAATTAGATATTAGTTATTATGACATTACCTCTCTCTTGAAATCATAGTCGTCCTTGACTATGGGGTAGAGAAGATAAAGCCTATTCATTAGTAGTTTTTCTAGCGGGTAGAGGATCCCTATCTTACCCTACAACATCGTTCCAAAATGGATGACTAGTCCATTTGGTTCTTGAGAGCCTAAGCTGCCGCAAGCATGTCTGCACATTAGTCCTATCAATCTTCCATAGTAGAGTGACAAGCTCTACTTGGTGTTTGGGAGACGTCGTCTCCGCAAACATGATTCTAAGCATACATACTACTTCACATTTGTGCACAATAAAGAAAAAGAGAGTCTAATAAGACAAAAACTTTGTTTATTTTAAACATTTTTACATTTGCTTACTCTAGGGAAGCATTGTAAGCATTGACAAGGTTTAGGTTATCCTTTAATTGTATGCCTTGCATCCATCTAGCATCTTCAAAAGGATAATTCTTAAACTTAATAAAAAATTGTTGGATAGTCTTACCGCCTCTTAATACCTTGTCTTCATGTCAGAGTATGGACTTGGGCTGCAACACCTCTTCTTGGTCCTCAATCTCCGGTGGGTCTTCAATAGTTGGTTCTTGAGGTGGCTCTCCTTTGTAAGGCTTTAGTAGGCTCACATGAAAAGCATTGTGTATGAGCCAATATCTAGGCAACTTGAGTTGGTAGGCCATCTCATTGATTGATATAAGAATCTGGAAGAGACCATAGTACCTTTTTGCTAACTTAGCATAGTACTTTTGGTGTCCCGTAGAATTCTTGCCCGTTGTGTGGCTTAATTGAGTCTTGGAAAATTTAAGTAAGACCCAATAGTTTTCTTTAAAGGCTTGGGCTCTTCTGTGCTTATCAGTAGAAACCTTTTGCATTTGTTGTGAGATAGAAATAACATCCTTAATCTTTTGAAAGATTCTTGTAGGTCTCGACTATACTCATCTACAACGAAGATCTTCCCGTGTAATTTGAGTAGCAAGGGACTTTTTGATCTTCCTTCAATTACCTTGAAAGGTGCTTTTCCCGTGGAAGTATGTACAGTGTTATTGTAGGCATACTCCACTAAGGGTAAGTACTTCTCCCATTGGGACCTTTGATCTACTTTCATTACATAGGCTTTTAGTAGATCAAGAATTTTTAGGTTAGCTATTTAACTTTGGCCATCCGTTTATGGGTTATAGCCGAAGGGAAATTTAGCCTTGTCCCTAAATTCTCAAAGAGACCCTTCCAAAAATTATTGGTCATTCTAGGATCTTTATCCGACACTATGGACATTGGCAAGCCATGGTACTTGAAGATTTGTAAAATGAAGAGGGTTGCCATTTGATGGGCTTTAATATTATTTTTGACAGTTATAAAATGATCTTGTTTATTGAACCTGTCTACTATCGTCCATATTCCCGTATTCCCAAAGATAGACTTAGGTAATCCAAATGTAAAATCCATGGATATGCTCTCCCATGGTGAATTAGGGATTGGAAAAGGTTGAAGAAATCCAGGTTGCTTCCCTCTATCAAAGTTTGTATATTGGCATAACGTACATTTAGAAACATACTCTTGTATGTCTCCTTTCATAGTAGGCCAAGAGAAATATGTTTCAATCCCTTTTAGGGTATACTGAATCCCTCTATGCCCTGCATAAGGAGGAGCATGAGATTCATACATTACTTTCTTGCGTAATGAGTTAGTAACACATAGCCTATTGCCGTAGAGAAGATAACCATCTTCTAAAGTAAATATTCCTCTTTCTTTCCTGTGCAAGGGCTGAAATCACATCTCTAAAATTGGGATCATTAGCATACTCATCTATCATAGAAGATAGATCATTTTCAGTTGGCTATGGAAACCGCATTCACTCTCGGTCGCCTTGAGAGTGCATCGGCTACTTGATTATGCTTGCCAGTAATGTGAGCAATATGAAAATGAAATTGCAGAAACAAAATTTCCCACCTCATTGTTTGTCAGAGAGCTTGGTTTGTGTCATAAAGTACTTAAGGCTTTGGTGATCCGTCCGCAAAATGAAAGGAGACCCCAATAAATAGTGCTTCCATGAGTCTAAGGCATGTAGAACTGCAAACGAGTTCCTTTTTATATATGCCTAGAGCTTGCTCAACAGGGTCGAGCCTCGAATTTCATAGGCTATGGCATGCTCTTCTTGGAGCAAAAAAGGTCCAAGGAAATCACCACAAGTGTCACATTGGACCTCAAATAGCTTTGAGAGATCTAGCAGTGTAAGCACAGGTTGAGAGATAAGCTTTTTTTTATGCTTTCTGAAAGCATTGTTCTCCTTGGAAGACCATGTATACCTAATGTTTTTCTTTGTTAGGTCATGTAATGGTACTACTATTTGTGAGAACTTTTCTATGAAGCATCTATAGTATGCACACATACCTATAAAGCTTCTTAGTTCATGAAGATTTCTTGGTTTAGTCCATCCTTTTATTACCTCTAACTTTGATGGATCCATTTGGATGCCATCTTGAGAGATAATGTGACTTAAATACTGAATCTCTTGTAAGAAAAACTCACTTTTCTTTCGTTTAACATAAAGTTTATTGTCTCTTAAGACTTGTAATATTACCTAGAGGTGTTGCTTGTGTTCACTGCTAGTGAATTGGAGTAGATAATAATATCATTGAAGAAATATCTAGTAAAGGTTTGGTGAGGCCTGAATAGCTTCTCCATCAAGCGGTTGAATGTGGCTGGTGAATTGGTCAAGCCAAAAGGCATGACAATGTATTCGTAAAGACCAAACATAGTGCAAAATGCGGTCTTTACAATATCTTGATCAACTATCCTTATTTGATGGTAGACACTTTTTAGGTCAATCCTATTGAAGTAGGTGGACCCTTGTAGCTTATCAAATAGGTCTTCTACCCATGGAACGGGAAACCTATTTTTGATAGTGATCCTATTTAGTGCTCTATATTTGACACACATACAATATGTGTCATCTTTCTTTTGCACTAGTAACACGGGTGAGAAAAATGGAGATGAGCTAGGCCTAACTAGGCCCTTCTCAACTAACTCATGCACTTGCTACATAATCTCCTGTTGTTGAGCTTGAGAAACTCTATAAGGATTTTTATTCTGTGTTGAAATTCCTGGAAGGAGTTCAATTTGCATGGTCATCATTGCCTCATTCAAGAGGTAGTTCACAAGGTATGTAGTCAATAAAGACATCTTAAAACCTCTTGAGATCATTGGATAACTCTAATTCCTTGTGGTTGTTTATGTTTTCTTTTGTTAAAGCATTAGGTTCATTTTTAGAATCTTTAACAAAAATCATGCTCATGGAAATAGAGCTCTTTATTGACTTATTGAAAGCTTGCATATGTACAATGGGTATGGTGTTACCCATTTCCTAAGCATCGATGTACATATCTTTTTCCCTGAACCTAAAGTAGATTCTCCTTTCAAGGAATTTAACATTGGCAGGCATGCAATCAAACCATGGTGCCCCAAGGATTACATCCTTGTGCTTGAGAGGAGAGATAAAGAAGTCCTCTTTGTCCACATAGCTTTGGACATGGAGCCTCAATTTCCCAAAACTTTTGGACATTGTCCTTCCCCTTAGGCTCATTCAAACCCTTGTTTTCCATGGGCTTAGAATTTCTCTTAGCCTCTATTTGGAAATTGATTTGAGAAGCCACCATAGTATGGTGTATAACTGTAGATATGGTGTGTGGCCTTTGGGAGTTGACATACTCTGCCATTTCTTCAGTTAAAGCCCGCACAAAAGTTTTTTTTTTCTTTCCAAAATCCATCTTTTTGAAGACAGTGGCTTTGAGATGTAAATCCCAAAACTTGTCTACATATTTGTGAATGGATTTTTAGGGAGAGAGCTTCAAGCTTCGCCATTTAGTGAGTACTTTGTCTTTGGCATTGGTGGCAAAAACTTCTTCATGATGGAAGATCTTAAAGCTTTCCATGTTCGTGGAGCTTCACCTTTTGGCCGTAGGCTAGACCACCATTGCCTGGCGAACTTTTGAAAGTGCATGGCTACATGGTGTAGCTTAGAGGACTTCGTGAAGCCCTCATCTCCAAACGCCGCATCAAATTGTTGGGGATAAAGGCCAATACTTTGTCTCTAGCACCAAAGGTGCCATCGTAGGTAAGAAAAGAGATGCTCTTTCCTCCCTCTTTGAACTTCTTGAGCTTGGAGGACCTCTTCCACGTGGCATAGGATTTCCTATGGCCTCTTCTTTTTGATGGTTCAAAAGTTGCACCATCACTTTCTTTAGAAGATGAAGAATTTGAGGAATATGGAGAATAGGGTGACCTCTTTCTCGCCTTTTTCTTGCCTTGGTTCTCTTTGTCCACACCATCACTTTCTTCATAAGAGGAAGAAGATGGAGAATATGGAGAAGAGGGTGACCTCTTTCTCACCTTTTTCTTCTCTTGCCTTTTGTCATCCCTCTTTGAATTATGGTGTGGAGAAGTGTGCGATGGTCTTCTCCGTTTAGGAGGTGATGGAGAGCGTTTAGCTCACCATCTTCGTGGAGCCATCTCCGCCGAGGTGGCATGAGACTCACTTCTTTCTCATTCCTTTGGTGGGTACTCTTGAGTTCTCCTTTGGGAAGGAGATGCATCATCAACAAGAAAATTTTTGAGCCCTTAGTATGGATCTTCTTCTTCTTCTTGAATCAGAGAGAGGCCTCTTTTGGAAGTCTCGTAAGGAGGCTTCCTAGGTACTCTCTTGTCATGGTGGGGAGCTTGGAGAATCCCATGAGCTTCACTTTGGACGGATGGATTGCCCATGGATTGTTGAAGCCTAGAATCAAGGTAGTCAACAAGCATAGGAGCATCATTAGTAGACTGCTCATTAGCAAAATTAAAGTTATCAACATTAATTTCACTCTCTTTACTATTGTCAGCCATTCTAACAACTTTCAGGTGTACTTTGGAACTTCAAGCGCTAGTTGCTACTCCTCTTTACCCCTTTAGAAAAGCACTCAAGCTATTGTACCCGTGGCTCGAATACCATTAATTGCAAGAAATAGAAGAGAGGGTCTTTCAACACTAAAACAACACCGGCTCCTGTCAAGGTTCTAATAGCTCAATAGTGGTTAAGCTGTAGGCAAGCCCTGTAGGACTCCACTATTAAGACCATAGCTCTTGATGGTGATGCTCCGTTATCTACACGAAGGCAGGAGCACCGAAAGGCTGAAAAATCCCTATTCTACTTACTCAATTTCAATTAATAATACCAACCATTTTTAGCTAGCTTGAAGACCTCCCTTCTTGAGCAGGAAAAAAAAAACCTTGTGCTCTGATACCAATGTAACATTTAATGGCCTAGTAACTTGTGTGTAGAAAAAAATAACATGAACATAGTGAGCATTTCAGTAGAATAGGTTCCTAATGAGCGTAACAAGAGTGCTTGGTTGGAGAGTGCAACAAAAAGCATAAAACGTAGTTAAATAGGCATGAAGAATACTTAAAAAGAGAGAGAAATTAAGCTATTGAAAACAATTGAGGAACGGATTTACATGGAGCCTGTCCCCCCTCCAAAAGACTTTGTATTAAAGGTTTCCCCCATCAAGAAAGAAATTTTACAATACAATTCTTTGTGTTCCTTCAATAACTAGCTAGTGCAATGAAGATGGAAGCTTCAAGCACTAAGCAAAACACTTATAAAACACAACATCAATTCCCTCACAGACCCAAGACCTCACACACCTTTGAAGATGGTGAGAGCTAGCGGGGTATGAGAGTAGATTGAGAGGAAGGAGTAGTCTTACGAGAAATATGTACATCTCCTCACATAATCACTCATATTAGCATAGCATAGCTTAGTAATCATCATGGTAGAGGAGATGAGCATGCATTGAAGCTTGGCTCTTGGTTGGATTTGCATCACAAAGCCAAGAGTTGTTGGTCTAGGCCTCCCTTCTCACAAACTTGGAGTAGGTGATAAGCTTTCCACTAAAGCTTGATAAGGATAGAGAGAGATAGTCTTCTTGCTTCACACATGAGCTAGTGTGAGTGTGTGTGGAATAATGCCTTGAGAAATTCAGCCCCCTCTCTCTCTTGGTCGACCCCTCATGCAAATTACTCATACTGACACCCCATTGAACCTCTCCAAGATTAGACAATGAGAATTAAGTGGCATAAGTGATAGCATTCGGACATGTTTCCGCGTTCCCCTTTTGTGAAAGCTTTAGGTAATCAATTAATTCAATTAAACTCTCATTCGACCCCTTTGTCTTTTGGCCTATAGGAATCAAGCAAGCCATTGGGTTGATGAATGCTCATTGGACCCCTTGGGATACTGTCCAAGAGTCTTCTAGAGAGCTTAATTCTTATTGGTTCTTTTATTAAGTGTTTTTGAATTGATTAAACTAGATTTACTCTAGCCTAATTCTCATTGGTCCACCTCCATGGCCATCCAATAGGATTTGAGTCCACCTTGTGGGCATCTGGGCTAGGGAGCTGACGCGTGTCCCTCATTCCCTTTGTGTAATGGAAGCTTGTGTGTGTGTGTGTGTGTGTGTGTGTGTGTGTGTGTGTGTGTGTGTGTGTGTGTATGTGTGTGTGTTTCTCTCTCATCCCCTACTTACAAGGATCGCCTCCTCCTATGTAGGAATCATGAAGACTTTTTTGTACACGCAAAGGATCCAATTTTTATAAGCTTGACCATTGGACACAAACTTTGATTTTTGGAACCTTAGCATTTTGGAAGTCTTAATGGGCTGAACTTTAGGGTCTTTAAAGACCATTTTTTCACATTGCTCTTTTGCAGAGGCCCCCCCCTTTGGATCCCTATTTTAGCTCCTTTGGATCCCTATTGTGGCCGGTCTACTAGCTTAACCAATATTCTAGCTTTTTCTCCCTTGGTACTTCCCCATATTAAATGATCAGTTTAATATGAGAAAATCATTTAGGAGAATTAGATATTAGTTATTATGACATTACCTCTCTCTTGAAATCATAGTCGTCCTCGACTATGGGGTAGAGAAGATAAAGCCTATTTATTAGTACTTTTTCTAACGGGTAGAGGATCCCTATCATACCCTACGACATCGTTCTAGAATGGATGACTAATCCATTTTGGCACTTGAGAGCCAAATGGACTAGTCCATTTGGTGCTTGCAAGACTAAGCTGCCGCAAGCATGTCTGTACATTAGTCCTATCAATCTTCCATAGTAGAGTGACAAGATCTACTTGGTGTTTGGGAGACGTCGTCTCCGCAAACTTGATTCTAAGCATGCATACTACTTCACATTTGTGCATAATAAAGAAAAAGAGAGTCTTATAAGACAAACACTTTGTTCATTTTAAACATTTGTACATTTTCTTACTCTAGGGAAGCATTGTAAGCATTGATAAGGTTTAGGTTATCCTTTAATTGTATGCCTTGCATCCATCTAGCATCTTCAAATGGATAATTCTTAAACTTAATAAGATATCATCGGATAGTCTTACCGCCTCTTAATACCTTCTCTTCATGTCAGAGAATGGACTGGGGATGCAACACCTCTTCTTGGTCCTTGATCTCCGGTGGGTCTACAATAGTTGGTTCTTGAGGTGGCTCTCCGTTGTAAGGCTTTAGTAAGCTCACATGAAAAGCATTGTGTATGAGCCAATGGCTGGGAAACTTGAGTTGGTAGGCCATCTCATTGATTGGTCTAAGAATCTGGAAGGGACCATAGTACCTTTTGTTTAACTTAGCATAGTACTTTTGGTGTCCCATAGGATTCTTGCCCGTCGTGTGCCTTTATCAAGCCTTGGGAAATTTAAGTAAGACCCAATCATTTTCTTTAAAGGCTTGGGCTCTTCTATGCTTATCAGCAGCAGCCTTTTGCCTTTTTTGCAAGATAGAGATAGCATCCTTAATCTTTTGGAAAGATTCTTGTAGGTCTTGGCTATACTCAGCTGCAACAAAGATCTTCCCATGTAATTTGAGTAGTAGGGGACTTTTCAATATTCCCTCAATTACCTCGAAAGATGCTTTTCCCGTGGAAGTATGTACAGTGTTATTGTAGGCATACTCCACTAAGGGTAAGTAATTCTCCCTTTGGGACCTTTGATCTACTTCTGTTGCATAGGCTTTTAGTAGATCAAGAATTGTTAGGTTAGCTATTTCCCTTTGCCCATCCGTTTGCGGGTGATAGGCCGAAGAGAAATTTAGCCTTGTCCCTAAATTCTCAAAGAGACCCTTCCCAAAATTACTTGTCATTCTAGGATCTCTATCTGACACTATGGACATTGGCAAGACATGGTACTTGAAGATTTGTAAGATGAAGAGGGTTGCCATTTGATGGAATTTGATAGTCTTTTTGACAGGTATAAATGAGCTTGTTTACTGAACCTGTCTTCTATCATCCATATTCTTGATTCCCATGCATAGACTTAGACAATCCAAAGATAAAATCCATGGATATGCTCTCCCATGGTGAATTAGGGATTGGAAAAGGTTGAAGCAATCCAGGTTTCTTCCCTCTATCAAACTTCATCTTTTGGCATACCATACATTTAGAAACATACTCTTGTATGTTTGCTTTCATGGTAGGCCAATAGAAATATGTTTCAATCCCTTATAGGTAAGATTGAATCCCTCTATGCCCCGAATAAGGAGGAGCATGAGATTCATACATTACTTTCTCATGTAGTGAGTTAGTAACACATAGCCTATTGCCGTAGAGAGGATAACCATCTTGTAAAGTAAATGGTTCCTCTTTCTTCCCTAGTGCAAGGGCGGAAATCACATCCTGGTTAAACAAAGACACTCCTATTTGGATGTGTGGAGTGTCAAAAAATGGAAGCTTAAAACGAGAAGAATGTATCCTAGAAAAGGACTGCACAGATGAAGCCTATGTATCTGAACCCTTTCCAGAGAATTTGTTTGAGCCATTTGAGTGGACTCAAATTTGTGCAACCATGGATGTATGTGTGAATACGTCTATGCCTACTCAATTTTTCAATGAGGATGGCTATGACATAATTCCCATCCAAATGATTTCAATCCTCAACATTAAAGATGAAAATGAGGAACCGAAGGACTTAATGAAAGCCCAACAAGTCTTTTTAGACCTCTACAACGATGCAACAGATGAGTTAGATGAACACTCACCTACCTCAGAAGGTTCGAGGTCAGAAAAAGAACATATGAGAGGTAAGATACTCTTAAAAGGAGGGGAGGAAAAGTTTTTTGACTTTCCAAACCAAAAATCAAGAAGACAAAAATGGTATAGACAAAAAAGAGACACCAAAAACGTGAAAACACGACCTATGCCATCAGTCTCCAGTAGAACACAATTCTTGATGTAGATAGATTCAAATGATTGTATTAAGGACAAAATCACTGGTAGATATCCTTCAAACAAAAATTCAAAAATGTCTAAAACATCGCAAAAATCAAGGAAGGATACTCAAGTAAACCCACATGATAAGAAACCACTCATGATCCGAGTTGAGTGTAAATAGAAATATCAAGAGTTGAAAAAATCTCTAAAAGAGATATATACGACCAAAATGGAAACCACGGAAGAGGATGGTAAGGATGTAATGAGCCAGTCCTATGAAGGGCCTGAAAACGCTAAAAAGATAGACCTGGCTGAACCAAAAGAAGATCCTAGACCTGTTTACATTGCAAATAACCTAACAAAAGAAGAAGAAGAGCTCTTGCTGAGCTTGCTAAAGGAATACCTAGATATCGTCCCTTCGTCATACAAGGATCTCAAGGTGTTGATCCAAAAATCTGTCAACATACCATAACCATGAGAGATGATGTGAAACCAAGTAGACAAAGGCCATACTCGTATAATGAAACATTTGCCAGGAAGATAAAAGAAGATATTACAAAACTAAAGGAAGCCGAATTCATTTACAAAATTGAACACACAGACTGGGTGTCTCCAATTGTGGTAGTACGCAAGAAGAATGGAAAATTATGAGTGTGTCTTAATCTCAAAAAAGTGAATGCAGCTACCATTAGAGAAAACTTTCCTCTTCCAATCACTGAGCATGTTTTAGAACTGTAGGGAAAGAAGCTTACAGCTTCTTAGATGGATTTTCGGGATACAATCAACTTCTGGTTGACCCAAAAGATCAGCATAAAACTCCTGGGGGATTCACTCTTTATACAGAACAGGACGCCACCTGTGAGCGGACAACTTTGATAAAACCCCTATATACAACTCATACTAGGAAATATGCTTATACAACAATCAATGAAGAAAACTATCATACCCCTATCTTACATATAAAATTTAGGTCTCACATAATCTAGCTGAGTAAAACTAGTCAAAGAGTGTGTAGCATAGTGACTGGCAACGTACTAAGGAACCACTTCTATTGATAACTAGATGTACCATCAATGTGTCTTAGTTTGACTTTTAGTCTATGTGCTTGATCATCCTGCACTCTAGCTAGTCATCCAATTCTGACCCATCCAAAGTGGGTGTAAATCAACCCTTGATCTACTCCAAATTATCCCTTACCTATGACCGACTTGATGAAAATTTGATGTGTGACCTGAAAAAAACTTCCCCTAAATTCAACCCAGCTCTAGTGCACACCGGTGACCAATCGTTACAAGTAATCAACCCATTCAGGTCCCCCCCCCCCCCCCCCCCCTCCCTTATTTTTAAGTTTGGAAGATAAATTATTGGGGGCCTGTCCCTAACTTATACGCTTATGTAGCTTGGTAAAAACCCCCCTCCCCTGCACTTACGTGGTGTGGTAAGTTTTCCATGGTGAATCCCTTGGGCATAAAACTGCTTTTGCAACAGAATGGGGTATTTTTGCCTATCGGGTTATGCCGTTTGGGTTAACTAATATGCCAGTCACATTTCAAAGGTTGATGAGCCATGATTTTAAAGAATATCTTAAGAAATTCTTAGAAGTGTATATGGATGATCTATGCGTACATTCATCAATCCGGGCTGATCATTTTGAACACCTTAAAAAGGTATTAGAAAAATGTAGACTTTATAGGATTTGCTTAAATCATGAAAAGTGTACATTCATGGGTAGGCAGGGAAAAATTCTTGGACATATAGTGGCTAAAAATGGCATAGCTATTGATATTGAAAAAATTCATGTCATTTCTAATTTGCCTAGACCAACAACAGTCAAGGGGGTACAAGCCTTCATGGGGCATTGTGGATATTACCGACGGTTCATCCAAATGTACGCTATAATTGCAAAACCCATGTATAGCTTGATTACACACTTTGAGTGGACCGAGGCATGTGAAGAATCCTTCATGAAGCTTAAGCAAGCTCTCACCTCAGTTCCAATATTGAAAGTACGAGATTGGAATAAGATATTCTACATACATGTAGATGCTTCTAGTTTTTCCTATCGGTTGTATACTAGCTCAACCAGGAGACGAAAAAATTGACTTTCCTATTTCTTATGCTAGTCGACAATTGAACATGGCGGAAAAGAATTACACCACCACAGAAAGGGAAGGATTAGAAATGATCTATGTCATTAAAAAACATAGAAATTACCTATTAGCCAAGAAGTTTGTGTTCTTTGTAGACCACCAAGATTTGTTGTACTTGGTCAACAAGCCATGCAGCACAGGAAGAATAGTGAGATGGTTCATCATTCTTCTGGAGTTTGATTTCACTGTGGTTGTAAAAAAGAGCACTACACATCAACGAGCAGATCATTTGTCAAGAATTGTTTCAGGAGAATCACCTAAAGGGGTAGACGATGATCTATCAGATGACTATTTGTTCTCCGTGGAAATGATAGCTCGATGGTCAGAAAACATAGTGTCATTGATGACAATAGCTCAAGTGGATTCACAAATACCACTTCCTATTACGATTGGATTAATTGAGCAATTGGCTATGTACCAATTACTAGCTGGTAGGCTATACAAAAGAAACCGAGACAAAATATTTCTCTTATGCATTAATCCTGAAGAAAAATAACAATACCTAAGTCAAGCACATGTTACCATAGTAGGACTTCACTTTGCGGAAGACCAAACTATGCAACAAATTTTAAGACTTGGAGTATTTTGGCCGACTATGAGGAGTGATGCTCAATCTTTTGTAAAGGATTGTCCTCAATGTCAAAAACAAACACCCATACCTCATGTAACATTGTTTCAAATGTCACCTGTTCCTAAGTGGAGTAAATATCTGTTTACTTACTTATCGAGCCAAACATTTCCTGAGGATATGAGTAAACACCGTCAAAGAGAAATTGAAATTGAAGCAAGAGACTAAGCTCTTATCGGGAACCAATTGTATCGGAGAGGTAAAGATCAACATTTGCATCTTTGTGCAAATGAAGACAGTATATTCCAATTATAGAACAAGCACATGCTGGATTAGCTGGAGGTCACTTTTCTAGTGAGACTCCCGCAAGAGCAATCTTGATGGTAGGCATATGGTGGCCAACACTTTTTGTAGATGCTAAAGAATATGTTCGAAGGTGTGATGCTTGTCAACGAGCAAAAATGCCAACACGTGTAGATAGCATGCCCTTAAGATCAATGATGGGGGCTAGAGATTTCACAAAATGGGGTATAGATTTTGTTGAGCCAAGACAACCACCTGCTTATAGAACCCAAGCTCAATATATCATTGTAGCTACGGACTATTTGACCAAGTGGGCCGAGGCTAAAGCAACTCAAAAGAATGATGCCAGAACCACTGCTGCATTCTTATATGAGTATGTATTCACGAGATATGGACTGCCAACAGAAATTGTCAGTGATCGGGGAACTCATTTACTCAATGAGGTAATTGAGTATTTGCTTGATGAGTTTATGGTCATCCATAACAAATCAGCTCCCTATCACCCACAAGCAAATGGACAAGCTGAGCATACAAACAAAATTCTTAGCTCGGTGCTGACTAAAGTGGTTAGTTCAGAAAGGACAGTCTGGGATCTCCATGCTGCTCTATGGGCTTATCAAGTTTCATTCAAAACGGATTTAAATGCTACAGCCTTTAACTTTGTTTATGGTCTTGATTCCATACTAGCAATAGAATTTCTATGGCCGACATTAAGGGTAGCACAGAATCTTGAGTGGACTGGCCATGAATTGTCAGAAAGACTTGAAGATTTGGAAAAGCTAGATGAGCAAAGTGTAGCTCACATTATGCACAAAAGCGGAAACAAAAATAGTTTTTTGATTCCCACTTAATCACAAAAATCTTCAAGAAAGGGGACTTAGTTTTAGTCTATCCCCTTAAGCAACACATTTCCAAGTTTAAGAAAAAGGAAAACGGGCTGTTTATCACTGAAGATGTATCTCCAAGTGGAGCCGTAAAATTTTCTACCCTAGATGGTGAACCAATGGCTAATTGGATTAGTGGATGTCATTCAAAGAAATACAATTTTCCGTAACCAATGGATTGCTAGAAAGAATGCATGCAACCAAGCAAAGAAAGATTAAACCAGAGCAGGTTATTGATGAAGCCCAATCGGCTTTGGGTACTCAAATGGAAAGCTGCTCTCAAGAATCAACAGATACCGATTCCCATCAACACTCTAGAAATAGATGACCGACAATGGGAATTACCTAGAGATTCAGTTTCAACAGATGACTGGTTTGACGGAATGGACTTGTGCATCAAAGTACAACTCAACAATCATAGCACCAATGCTTTGGTTGAAACAGGAGCTAGAGTAAATGCAGTCAGTTATTCCACATACAAGAAGGCAACAAGTCATGCATTGATAGCAGGAATAGTGACAATCAAAGGATGCAACAAGAACCCAACCCCAACATTGGGAGTATTCAACTTGAAAGTGATAGTACATGGATGTTCGTGTCCTCATCAATTTGTATGCTTACCAGATGAACACATGAATGAGACGATGATTCTTGGAATTCCTTGGATGTGGATATACAAAGCAGTACCAGATTGGGATACAAATCAGCTAAAGCTATCACCTAAAGGCGGGCAACTCATTGTTCCAATTGCACCAAGCAAGGAGGAATGGAAAGGAAGTAAGCAACAGACCAAACCATGGAGTAATCAATCTTCTCCATTTCCTCGACAAGAAAATGCTACAAGTAGCATGCAAGGAGTCAGGCAAATTTGGGTACCAAAAGCACAGCTTAAGGATAAGCCGATTCAAATCTGGATGCCTAAGACTTCACTGACAAGACAAAAGAAGGTTCCAAGGAAAAAAAAATAGAGACGAGCATCTCCGAGCAAGGAATCTAACATGAACTTGGTTTGGAAGAAAAAGGAGCACTTATCTTCTCCACAAACCGTAAAACCAATCAAGCAATGGCGAGTTAAGTCTCAAAAGACTCCACCATACCATACATCACCAAGCAGACCAAGCTACCAATGGCGAGATAAAGCTCTCCAACAGCCAAAAGTGCTACCAACAAACAAAGAGCACACAAGCTACAAGATTTTCTCTTTGGAAGACATAAGCAACAAACCTCGACATCAGAAACCCTTGAGTTAATTACTTAAGATCCAGCTCTTGCACAACATAGTGGTTTGAATTGCATTGATCTTCAAAGCATGGCAGATCCAACCATGGCTATGCATAGAAACAATTGTTCAACCCATGCACACAGTCGTCCCAGAGTATGCCATCTAGGAGGGGGTGGAAGGGCACTAAGTACTAAGTAATTAAGGGCAATGTTTGAAGAGGGAGGAAAAAGTTCGATGGTAACGTGTGAATTTTTTTGCAAAATTACCTATTAATGCCCTTATAATTCATCGTAAATGGAGAATTCATTGATAATATCTTCCTGATGAGTGTAAATAGTGTATATACTATCAAAAAATCATTAAAAAATAGTCCTTTTTGGGTATTTTTCATAATTTTTATTGTTAATGAGACTTAAAAATGGAAAAATCCAACAAAAAATAATAAAGCTTTGTTTTTCAATGGATTTTCTTAATTATTGGATTTTCACTTTACTTTTTTAGAGCATTTTGTTATTCTCTTTGATTTTTTCAAATAAACATGTCAAAAATTAATAATAAATAGCAAGGAGATCAGACGGAGAAATGAAAGACACGATGGTGATAAAAAAGACAAGGCGGACAAGCACAAAAAATTTCAATGAAATCAAAAGATGGAAGCGGGAAGCCTGAATTAGGCTGCCATGCCTACTTTTGCAAAATTCTTGCAGAATGAGCTACAAGAATCCGATCAAGGAAATTTTTGAGTCTAACATAGATTTCACGGCTTAGTAGGACTAATGAGGGAATCTGAGGAAAATTGGTTCGGTAAGTCTGGGTATAGACATCCAAGGTAGGCTAAAACCACCTCATTTCCACTTGCGGCCTTTGCAGAGAGAGCTTTTCGACCTCTTTCGCGCATCTTTTCCGAAGTCTACAGTTGCCCGTTTTCAACGCCGTTTCACAGGAGACATGAGGGGTAAGTTCTTTACTCGTCAATGATTCATTTTGTACGGCCGGTAGCTAGTCTAAAACCCTAAAAAAACCCTAAAAACCAAGCAGTCCACGAAGACCTACGACCAAAAAGTGAACATAGCGGCCTGACAGCTCGACCAAATCAGATGGGACTTGAATTGTAGCATGCCCTAACATAATAGAACCTTTCTATATCATCAGTTGACCATTCGACAGGGGTTGAGGGGGTCCCTAGTAGAAAAGCTAGGTTTTTGGCAAATGCCAAAATTCCGATCTGACTCCACAGACAGCTTGCATACGAGGTCCATATACAATGTATATGATTGGTTTAGTGAAATCAATCAATCAAAGCCCTCAAAAAGCAAAAAACGGCTCGAAGGCTACAAAGCGTCAAATTCGACATAGAAGTCAAACTGACTCCAAATGAGCCAGAATTGGATGGGTTGCTTCACCACTATGTTGCCGACAAGTCCAAAGCCTCAAAGTTGACTGACCAACCCAACATGCAGTGTACTCACAGAAATCAGTGATTTCAGAGTCGACAAAGCACAAAGTGATGCCGGCAAGACCAAACTTGACCAAATTCAATTTAGGACTTGTTTTAGGTGTATAGAATGTATTTAGGTCAAAATTTGTAAGTTTGCAAAAAATTTGTGACTGGTGTAAATAATCATGATTATTTACTTTTGCACTATTTTTGCTTGGAAATTGTATCATCACCTCACCTATCATGTGTACACACCTATTACATGCCAAAAATCAAGTATGAGCCAAAATGAGCACCTATAACTTGGAAAATTGCCAGAAAACACAAAGAAGTCTTTGCAAGCCAACTTTTGGGTTATGGACAACATTTCTTGATCCAAATCACCTCATATCTCATACACAGGGTCTATACAATGCGTAGAACCAATTTGTACCAAAAAATGTTGATTTTGGTAGAAAAGTTAATAATCACGATTATTTACTTTCTAGCCAAGTTTGAGGAGTTTTGATATTCTGCCATCATACATCCAACGTACATGATGTGTTAAGCCCACTAGCCAAGTTTGAACCGATTTGGAGCTCAAAATCTCAAATTTCCACTATATCAAGCCAAAATGTGGTACCATTTTCACCCTATGCATCCAAATGAGCCCATACTTCACTTAGAGCATGTATTTGGTATATACTTCAAGCCTGTGATTCCAAGTTTTCAAAATGTTGAAAAAGTACTCAGCTGTAATAATCGCGATTATTTACTTTGGTTGCAAAAATTTGTTTGGACTTTACAATTTTGCTCCTTGCATGTTTTTATGCATCTATGCTTGTTCAAAAATTGATTTGAAGCAAATTGGACCAAAATTGTCAGCATTTTAGACTAAAGGACATTTTAGAGAAAATTCCGACAAATCTGCTAACTTTGACACTCTATTCACTGAACAGAAGCCATGCAAGCAGCAGAGAGGGCCAAGAAGAAGCTCAGCCAGAAAGAAAAGTCGCAGGAGTTGCCCACATACCAATTGGATCCAGATTCAATGTATCTTTCAAAAGAGCAGCTAGAAGAGCACCACACCACAGTGTTCACCGGCAGATTCAGAGTGAGGAGGGACATCAGGTAGAGTTGCAACTCCTACCGAAAGAAGTATATGATGTTGCCGCGAATCCTGAGACCAAAGAAACCAACGACAGGCTAGGACTCAGAGACTTTATGAACAGGAGCCATGCGGTGTGGATTTCCAAAAAGCTTACGAGATTTTATCCACTATTAAAGAGGATGGAACTGGCCAAATTTTTGACCCGCACGGAAATAAAGTCGAAGTGGTAATAGCCAAGGAAATAGTGGTAGAAGCACTCAGACTGCCCACAGAAGGAATCATGATGAGGGCAAGGGATAGGAAAATGGCAGGTACCTTCACCAAAGAAACCGTTGCAGCCACCTTTGCAGGTTTAATTCACAAGCAAGTGGAAGAGCCAGCCGCCAGGTTATACCACCAACATTTCCACTTCTTGGCTAAAAGGCCACCAAGGTATACCACACCAAATCACACGGTTGCCACCACTTTCATGCAAGTCCTCAAGTCAACAACTAGGCAACCGGTGACCATGCCCAATATGTCTTGATCACTTTGAAAGGCACAAAGAAAGAAGGAAAGATCACTTACCTGGGTGCACCAGAAGTCTTGACAAGGATTGCGTACCATGCCATCGGCATGGCCGACAACCTACCACTTGCCCTAAACCAAAACACTTATATATTGGCAGCACAACCATCTTCTCGAGCTACAAGATCAGCCAAGAGATCCTATAGATATGATCAAGAATCGATTGAAAGCTCGCCGGAAAGACACAGCAGCAGTGACAACTCAGATAATGAGGAGAAGCGAGCACGAAGAGAGGAGATGAAGAGAAAAGTTGTGGCTGCACACTAAGAAGAGCCCGTGCAAAAGCAAGCCAGCTTTGAAAGAGAAAAAAATTCTTACCAAAGCAGCTAGAACAAGCACAAGGAAAGGAGCCAAAAAAATGGGTGCCTAGTGGACTTAAGGGTCCAAGGACACAGCATCACACCAAAAAAGAAGCTGAAGATCCAACAGAGTCCTTGGAAAAAATGAATCAAGAAGGAGAAGCCCTGAACTTGAAAGAAGCCCAAGAAGAGGCAAGGAAAGAAAAATAGGTGGAGGACCAGAGATAGGCCGAGGAAATGGCAAGGGAAGAGGCACAACATGACCAAGGTCACGAGTCTCCCCGACCCACTTCACCGTCGATGAGACAGTAGGATAACCCTATGCCGAGCCCACCACCATCACCTGTAGGTAAAGACACCACAAAAGAGCCAACTAAAGAGGCAAAAGAATCTGCACAAGAGGCTACTGCTACACAAGAGCAACAAAAAGTGAAAGAAGCTGAGCCTGAACAAGAGAGAGCAGCTGAAGATGCACAAGAGGCTGAATAGCAAAAGGAAGATAAATCTACACAACAAGAAACCAGTCCTGCACCAAAGGACACAATAAAATCCGATCCAACACCTTCTACCTCAACACAGCATGAAATGGCCGAGGCACAACCCTCTACCGCAACACAACAAGAGAAGGCCGAGACACAACCCTCTACCTCCACAGAAAAAGAATAGCCACCACCTCAAGGGCAAGAAGAACTAGCCACCGCGACGTAGCCAAAAGACACACAAGAGGCGGCAGAAACATCAACTCAGCTAGCAAGAAATGAAGACTGGCAGTCGAATGATGAAGTACTCTTGCAAGTCAATGATATGCGAGGCAAATGCAGGATATGACGGAACGACTCCTATCAGTAGCACTTGGTCGTAGCACAAAGGCCAAGGAGTTAGAGATGGTGATTGATGCTCTCCAAGGAGAGTTAGAAGATATATTAAATGTCATCGCCGATCTTTAGAGGCAAGTGCAGGAAATGAAAGTTGAAGCTGAACAACATCAACTAGCCGGAGATAGATAGCAGAAGGAGATGGAAGAGTTAGGTGACTTGCTTACAAAGTTGTCAGATGCTTGTAAAGCCAAGGATGAACAAGTTCAAACAAGCTTCTAACAACAACCTTGTCAGCTCAGAAAGTTCAGGTGCAGTTGAATGTCGCCAACGCTTCTTTATAATATTCAGAACAAAGAATAAATGATCAGGCAATTTTCTTACGAAAAATATGAGAGAATCCAGCCGTAGCCTCGATCAAAGGTACATATGAAAGTGTAGACAACGTTAGAAAAAAAGAACAAGGACCTCGAGCTGGAGCTAAAGATGGAGCAGTCTCAACGCTGAAACCTGGCCTTGATGCGGGTCCAGAGAGAAGAAGAGGTTCTAAAGGAAATATCCAAGCTTAAACGAGTTATCCAGCTGCTAAGAGAAGGAAATCTGGGATCGTAAGAAGAGGCAGGCACTTTGGAGCAGCCTCAAATAGATATACCCTCAGTGTCATTTGTTGAACTGGAGAAACAGTCCATAATAGAGCTGAGTGGTGAGGAAGAGTTTCAGGCAAACATTACAGATGAAGACACAGTGGCCATGGTCTAGCTCTCAAAAGTTGAAGAAGATGCACTGAAAGAAAAGATCACACAAGAGTTGGATGAGCAGTGGAAGGTAGCGATGGATTGGGAGTTGAGAGTTCTTCACTCCGTCAATGTTACACAACTCACTCCCAATCAAATCAATGCGCAACGGCACCAACAGTCCCTGCCATACCCTCTGATAAAACTGGAGTTACTAAAGGTTAAATAAAGGCTTTATGCAGACATGCAAACAAATGGCGCACATAAAAGACCACCCAAAGTGGAGGTTGAGGTGGCTGAACAAAAACCCAAGGTACTTGATTTTGTTCACAAGAGCACCTATAGCGCTACAAAAAGATCCCACTTTCTGTCCTGTACCAAGATTAAGGACTTGGCAAGCGCATGAGGCACTAAGGAAGAAGTGGCCAACTTGGCTGAACTACCCAAGATTGCTAGCTCTAGAAAAGGGACCGGCCACAGAGGAATACATGATGAAAACCCTAAAGGGCGCCATGTCATTCTGCAAGAGTCTACCTGATCTATCCTGTGCAATGTTATATAAAATCTGCATAACGCTGCTCACTTGCATCGAAGTATTTCATGAGCTAGAGCAAGCAGGCACCCCGTGGATGTCATTCCTCAAGGGTAATAAAGGTTTATGCTACGATCTCACTAGTCAACCTTCCGAAGACGTCCTCTATGGCTTCTACGTCCAGTGTATGTTCTTACCATCACATAATATGTTGGCATTTGAGGAAGCGTTCTACACGGGATTCTTCACTTGGCGAATGACGATATTTGCACCAATGATCAGCAACCTCACATCCAGGTTTGTAGGCTACTCAGTGGTGGAGTTGAAGAGTAGAGTAACCATGCATTTTTTGCAAGTGCCCGATAAAGAAAGGAAAATCAGATACCAAAAGGCACTGAATGTGCTTAAAGACCGACTCGCCAACCGCCAGCCCAAAGACTATTTCAACCCATAAAGTTGTGTCAAGGGACGACACAGGCAAGGAGGGGGGAATGTTAGCAGCAAGCTAACACGGATACCATTTTTTGGAGTTCTCATTGTAAAACACTTATTATTTTGATAAATTGGGAATATTGTAACTCCTATTTTTTAGGATAAACTCTATAATTAATGAGCCGAAGCTACAAGCTTCCAGATTGTATCAGCCTGTCATTACCCATCTTTGGTAGAACTCCTAGATTATTAGTTTTGACCACCAAAAACCTTGGCTAAGGTATAAAAGGCAATTTTTGTAAGTTAATTTTAAGTTTTTGGATAATGAAATACACAGCGTGAGCTAACGACACTCACTCCTTTCTTTCTCATGCTTCTTAATCCCTCCCTGGTTGTCACATTGTAGTCGTGTTTGTTGCATTGAAACCGCAGGTAAGAGCTCTACACATTGACGTAAGCAGTTCACAGTATTTTGTAGTGTTTGGCATCGCCGACCCGCAACCTAATTTCATCATAACTAGGAATTTACCCTTTCAAATCAGAAACTAAGCATAGAGGGGTATTGGGGCATCATTGTTAAGCATTAGATGCATTCTGGGTCGAAAACGACTAGGTCAAAAATCCACTGCTGTTAATAATCGTGAATTTTGAACTTGACCTAGAGTGGGGTTTGAGACCATAAGCATGTGTGCTTAGGTCTTATAAACAGGTCCTAGAAGTTTTGTCACATTTGGATGTCATTTGATGCTGTAACGGATGTGATTTGTTTGTCGATGAGCGATTGGCTTTTGGTGATTTCAGTCACTTGAGTGTAGCTTGAGTTACATGCGAGTTGTTATTTGTTTTCCGAGAAATTGAAACCCTCTTGTAGCCTCTATGCACTAGTCGAGTGAGTTTCATCCCATAGATCATTGACAATTTAATCGTGGTTCTTGCTAATACTGCAATAAGATAGGATGGTGAGGTTAGACATGCGTCCCACACCTAGTAGCCACCTACAAAACAACAAAAAATCCTTAGATTTGTTATACCTCCAATTTTTAGGAACGTGAAGAAAAAACATCCAATAAGTTTCTAGCACCTAGCAAACGTTGGACTCCTCTCAACACCTCTACAATAAGGCCTTCCCATACGATCAACCATCCATTGTGTGGAATCTGTACCTGGTAGCTTCTCCCACAACATGTTGTCATCTACAGAGAAGGCACATACATATGCTACAATCTCTCCATCCGCTCGATCATACCTTGGAAGCCGACACCCGCCGGTTCTAGGTGGTGAAAAAATGACTAGCAACGAAGTATCAACCTACAAATAACATTAAAACGTACATATTTTGAAATGTGAACACCAAAGATACTGATCAATATCAAAACAAAAAACAACATACCCCCTCTACATAGTCTTGAACAGTCGTGCAGCTAGACTCCGACAGTCGTATGTACAATATCCTCAACAACTGGAAACGAGCTCCGTTTGCCTTCGAGTGACAATGGACAAATTTTTTTCATGACATGTCCCCACAACCATGCCATCAACCATAAGAAACTCGATTGCGAGAAGGAATGCAGTATCCACAAGCTTGCTATCCCATTTGTTCCATAAAGGAAGCATGTGGCCTAGTGTGTAATAGAAAATCCATGTACATCAAACGTATGCCACCCAATCTCAAGTTGGGATTCATCTACCCTGTTTTTGCTAGAGAGCCCAAGAATCTACGTAGTGACTGCATAGAAATGCGTGCAATCTTTGTTAGCACTAAAATTGTGGACATAACTATGAAGGCTAAATAGCGTGGCTTACCTGTCATTGCACAACACATTTGGAATAGCTTTTTCCAAGAACTTGAAACTAGTATGCACTGCAAGCAGGTGGCATGGATCTACATGCATATATGTATGCTCAACATCAAATCAAATATATCTTGCATGCAATGCTAAAGAGAACAACACAAAATTAAGGGTGAAAGCATAGAATGGTGTCTAAATACTTGGTGTCCATGGACACCAAGTATGATGCTATGGATGGCACCATAGCTGGGATTTTAAGTCAATAATTTTTAAAAGAATATAGGTAGGATAACTGACTTCACGACTCCACTACTCGGATTGAAAGACATGGAGCGGTTAGCACACGTGGACCTCTCCCTCTCTCTCCCTTTCTCTCTCTCACTTTCTCTCTCTCTCTCTCTCTCTCTCTCTCAGATGGCCTCCAATGCCCATCTCCATCTCTCTCTCTCTCCTACTCTCCTGTTCAGAATATGGATGATGGAGACTCCCTTCCTCTTGCTTTGGTTCCAACTCATACCTCCTCACAAGCAGCAATGGAGCTTCTTGAACTCAACAATGCAGCACAACTGGATTTCAGTTCACTATTACAATCAGGAAGTTTTGTACGACTTCATTCATTTCAAACTACTGCAGACTGTTCCAGGATGGTGGACGACGGATTTTATGATGAGGCACATGGAATAGACACCAGTCATACGCAGGTGCACTCCAAGAGAAAGGCTTGTCTAAATGAGGATGAAATTATTGTAGTGAGGAAGTATGAAGCACAGGCTAAACGTGAGTACAGAAAGCGATGTCATGGAAGAAAGTAAGTACAACCAAGCGTCAACATTGGAGCGGAAGATTGTCATAGGGAGGACGTCGATGTACACACAAAGGAAGACAAGAAGCAACATACTATTCAGAATATTGTTCAGCACATTGTGAGACAGTTGCATAGTTACGGGAAAGAAGATAAGAATGCAATTCTTCAAGGTGTTTTCAATGATGATAGAATCTTGCCATTCTGTGAAGATTTGTATCTTCCTGCAAATGGCCTTATTTCTGCACTCAAGGTCTCCTTACACGAATTAAAGATTCCAAAATCAGCTGACGAGATGTTTTTAAAATGAAGCACATTCAGCATGATGGTGAATGGATTACTGCATGATAATGGGATCCAAGGTAGAGGTGTTACTCTACATAAAGTGGCAAAGCTATTAAATTTTCATCCAAGGAATTTATATTCAGCTTTGGGTAGACTTGACAGTGATCCTATGTCAAGTACGCTGAGGTTAGACTTATGCAAAAGGAAGTCTGGAAATGTTGGGTCCTTATCGGAGGAGTTGAAGCAGACAATTATTACATTTTGGATAGAGCACAGTAGGGTGTCTCCAAATAAGAAAGGTATTTGTCGGAAACGATTGGGCAGAAAACATTATCAAGAGCATCCCATACACTTACTTGATGAATCTCAGGTAAACATGTCTCATTCTTACAATGAATAACTCTCAAGTGAAACATCTCACTCTTATGAATAGCTACCCATTGCGTGTTATGGAGTTGTGTACATCCTACTATATGTGATATGCAGCCAAGTAATGTGTCAAGATAGTCCATTGTCTCTACCTACGCTATTATGTGTGCTATATTGCACAAGTGTAGCCCAATGTCCATGTCTATGCTATAAGCGTGCCATGTAAAAGGACTCTATTGTAGTAAGATAGCAACATGTGTGCTATACAGTAAAAGTGTGTGTAAGAATAGCACAATGTTCTTGTCTATGATATGATGTGTGGTATGTGAAAGAGCTATATTACATATTGAGAGCACTATGTGTGCCATATAGCGTTAGTGTGTGTAATAAGAGGCCAATGTCCCTATCTATGCTATTATGTCATAGTATTTCTTACAGTATGAGTGCTATATAGCATAGCTATGTGTAATAATAGCCTGATGGTCCTGTCTATGCTATTATGTGTGCCATGCAGAAGGACTCTATCAAAGTATGACAACATCATGTCTGCTATATAACAATAGCACAATATACCTATCTATGGTATTATGTGTGCTATCAGATTTTATAATATTATGAGAGCACTATGTGTGCTACATAGCAGATGTTAGTGTAATAGTAGCATGGTATCCATGTCTATGCTATTATGTGTGCTATGCAGAGTGTGATATGTGTACTAATAGCACAATATCCCTGTCTATGCTCTTTTGTGTGTTATGTAGAAGAACTGTGTTATAATATGAGAGCACTATGTGTGCTATATAGCAGACGTGTGTGATGTGTGTGTAATAACAGCTAAAAATCCCTATCTATGCTATTATGTGTTATATAACAAAATTGAGCATGTAATGAAAGCTGAGTTATCTATCTATGCTATTATCTATGCTATGTAGCATAGCTATGTGTATTTATACCAATGCATCTGTAGCTATGCTATTATGTGTGATATATAGCAAAATGTAATTCTAATGCATTTTTTTTCAAGCAGACAAAGTATTTCTTGAAGTTTAAAGATAGCCACCCACATGTGACAGTTGGGCAAAGGTCCTTTGAGAAGCTGAAGCCTTGGTTCGTGCGAAAGTTGAAAGATCGAAATACTTGTTGTTGTGTTTATCATATCAAACTGATGTATCTCAAAGATGCATTTAATGTTATGCGCTCATCTGCTTTTGGTTTTCATGGGAGGTCATGTACATGTAAATGCAATGTTTGCAAATCAGATGGGGTGAATGCAGAATGTCTTGCCGTTGAGCACTCGTTTTCAGGGATCACGAAGTTGTGGGAATCATGCGTATGTACAAAGGCTGAGGGGGATATGTTCCATAAACACACCTGCTTGATGGGCCAATGCAAAAAATGTGGTGTGGAAAAGCTCAGCCTTTGTCCACGAGGACTTGCAGAGATGACAAAGACAATTCCACTGCAAGTCTTCGAGGACATTAAAGTTCAAACTAAGCATGGTCTAAGTAAGAGAAAGATGTTGTCACGCAAACAGGTGGCTTTAACTGAGCTAATAGGGAGGATAAAAGACGACATTAGAATCTTCATCGAGCACAATTTCACTTACAGATGGCAGGCACATCAATACAGAGAATGTTTCAAGGTGTTTCCTTCAGATACCATTATATCTGTAGTAGACTTTACTGAAAATTACTCGTTCAAAGAGCAAAATGAAGTACAATCCATGCATTGCCATACAGATCAATGCACCATCCTTGTTCACATAACGTACATGCATGACAACGAAGATGATAGTATTATCAAGCATATGCATTTCTACATGTCCGATGATAGGCAACATGATACGCATTTGTCCAGCATTGTTTTCTTCTTTGTGATTAGTGGCTTAAAGACCAGGGGCTGAATTTCAAGAAGCACTGGGTGTGGTCAGATGGTGCAGCCTCGCAATTCAAGGCTACAAGGCCATTTTACTTTGTTGCTAGATATTACCAACTAACAGGTACAGAGATGACATGGAATTTTTTTGGCTCTGGCCATGGCAAGGGGGAGCATGATGGCGCTGGCGCTGTGATAAAGAGAGCCCTTACACATGAACAAATCAAGAGTAATGGAGGTCTTCTTAGGCAAGCTGCAGACATGGTTGCATTTTTTACGAGAACAATGTCCAATGCTGCATGTAGCTCTTATGCACAATCCACTAAAGCAGGTCCTACTATAAATAGGAAATTTTGGCTAGTAAAAGAGATAGAAGTGGACAGGTCTAATCTATGGGGTTGTGAGAGAGTACCATGATCTCGATCACTCCATTGCATTTCAGGATTTTGTCGTCATGATCTTACTCAATTAAGGACCAGGCGGCTTTCTTGTTTTTGTGATGCTTGCATGAAGGGCCATTGGAGGACTTGTTCCAGCAAATCATATGCAGGTAAGTGGACACATAAGGCATTGAAACCACTCTCTGAGGTAGCAGAAGAGACTGAGGTACCAGAAGATGAAGATGCAATGTTTGAGGGATCCCAAGATATGCTGAGTGAGTATCTCATTGAAGGTGATGACTTTGCAGTCAATGCAGACGCTGGCAATGCAGAAGGTATAGAGTTCTTTCTTTTGAGATGTACAAAGAGAAAGTGGATGACAGATTGCATCTTAAGAGATAAGTGGAAAAACAAATGTGATAAAAACACTTATGTTATCACAGGGTGTTATTATCAACAGCAAGAGGGGGACCCAAATCACTACACTCTACTTGATGATAGGGGAGTTACTAACGTGTACTCTCACCTTGTTCGGGCAATCAAGTTTGACATGCCTTTGGTAGATGCTATCTCAAAGACATGTTATTTATCTCCGGAACTGCATGAAACCATTTACAATGTCATGCCCTATGAAGCAGCATGATACCTATTTAAGAGGCTTATATTATGTTCTATATAGCCTTCACCATTCAGTACCTCCTTACACATGTCCATTGTTCTATGCATCACATAGCACACAACCACACAGAGCACATAGCATAGAATCACACACATTTCAGATAATGAGGTTACTATTGTGAACATATTGCACCTTGAAAAAATTTAGCCAAGATATTTGTCGGAAACTATTGGGAAGAAAACATTATCAAGAGCATCCCATTCACTTTCTTGATGAATTTCAGGTAAACATGTCTCATTCTTACAATCATCTCACTCTTATGAATAGCTACCCATTGGGTGTTATGGAGTTGTGTACATGCTACTATATGTGATATGTAGCCAAGTAATGTGTCAAGATATTCCATTGTCTCTACCTAGGCTATTATGTGTGCTATATTGTACAAGTGTGTGTAATAATAGCCCAATGTCCTTGTCTATGCTATAAAAGGACTCTATTGTAGTAAGATAGCAACATGTGTGCTATACAGTAAAAGTGTGTGTATCACATAGCACAACGTTCCTGTCTATGATATGATGTGTGGTATGTGAAAGAGCTATATTACATATTGAGAGCACTATGTGTGCCATATAGCGTAAGTGTGTGTAATAAGAGGCCAATCTCCCTATCTATGCTATTATGTCATAGTATTTCTTGCAGTATGAGTGCTATATAGCTTAACTATGTGTAATAATAGCCCGATGGTCCTGTCATGCTATTATGTGTGCCATGTAGCAGGACTCTATCAGAGTATGACAACATCATATCAGCAAAATAAAATTACATCATTCAATCATTAAGTTTAGAGAACTTTGAACATGTCAATTTTTTGTATAGTAATCGCAAGTACATTCACTGCACAAAATGTTGTATACATGATTCCATAACCACAATCAACTTTCCTTACATACTTCTCATTGACTTCTATAGTGGATGATGACACGAGCAGACACACTATCCGAAGGATTTTCAAACTGGTTCATCTTTGCATAAGCATTAGGGCTGGGTGAGACTGTCCACTTGACTAACCAAGGGAGGAATGTGCTAACCAGGTAAATTGGGGACTGACAAATATCTGCTGGTTCAAATGAAGTGGGACAGACACAAGTCCCGAGAGGGTTGAGCAGACACTTGTAGAGTGTGTCATCCACCACCAGTGTATTATCAGAGTTGAACTTAGGATGGTGCTTCCAAAAGTCTTTCAAACACTTGAAAAATATGGGCTTTGTGTTATCTCTACATGGAGGGATCCCAGGAACTTCATTTAGATTGAAGCTCGCCTCTCTACACCCCTCTTGACCGATAATGTCGAGGAAATGCTGTTTGTTCAGCCTAGGAAATCATGCACTCAAAGCAAGTGCTAGATTGTGATGGGTCATGCAGCTCCATAGTGCAACTTGTGCTCTTTGCAGCAGTGCATGCAAAAAGATTGATGCATTGGGCCTGACCACATATTCAAATTGCATCTTTCTTGTAGCATTTTGCACAGTGACTACCTGATACCTTGACCTTGCCCAATCAGGAATACTGCTTCTTGCTATTCCTTTGTAGAAGGAGACCTTATACCTCCTTATGAGAAGCCCATTCACATCCAGTATGATGCATAAATTGTCCCTTCTCTTCTTGTCCTCAAAAGACGTAGGAGGCAGTGCAACAATCTGTACTGGCATTACCACAAGACACGGCCTCTCTTGCCTCTCATATTCATGTCTATTTTTGGCCTCTTTATCAGTATTCTTTGTACCTGCCTCATCTGTATCTGTAGCAGCCGCTCGACCCATAGGGACCTCTATACTTTTACCTTTGGTATTCCCAACAGTGGGATCTGTACAAGAATCAGTTGTATCATGTGCAACTGTCTCTTTCGTGTCCACAGCAGCCATGAAATGTTCTCCCATTGCCTCTCCCGATTGAGCTGCTCTATCAGTGGGCACCTTTGCGCCTTTCCCTGCCTCATTGTTTTGCTCTATACATGCCTCAGTTTTATTATGTGTATTTGCCTCTTTCATGTCCGTAGCAGCCACGAGAACTTCTCCCATTGCCTCTCCCGATTTAACTGCTCTGTCGTATGCCTCAGTTGTGTCGGCAAAAGCCACGACATCACCATTACCCACTGCTGAGCCTATTCCAGGTACTCTCTTAGTGAGGTCCTCCTCACCCAAGCCTCCCATATCTTCAACAGCGGCATCTGTACCCTTTGCCTCCTCTACATCAACAATGTCATCAGCTGCATCACTTAGACAGACCACCTGGGCTTGAGCTGTGACATCACTTGCACCCACTGCCTCATGTGTTCCAGCTTCTCTCTCAATGAGGACCTCCTCACCCATGCCTCTGGTATCCAACAGTGGCATCTGTACCCGTAGGCACAACTGCATCAAGAAGGGCATCCATGACAGCATGAACAATACTTTCTGTTCCACCATCATTAACATTTCCATCAGCAGCAGCATCTGTGATAGCATCAACTTCCATAGCATCCACAATGTCATTTGTGCAGGCATAAACTACCATAGCACCAGCAATGGCATCTGTGCAGGCATCAACTGTGGTAGCATCATCAATGGCATCTGTGCCAGATTCAATAGTGGCATCTGTACCCATAGCCACAACTGCATCAAGAAGGGCATCTATGACAGCATGAACAATACTTTTTGTTCCACCATCATTAACATTTCCATCAGTAGCAGCATCTGTGCGAGCATCAACTTCCATAGTATCCGCAATGTCATTTGTGCAGGCATCAACTACCGTAGCATCAACAATGGCATCTGTGCAGGCATCAACTGTGGTAGCATCATCAATGGCATCTGTGCCAGATTCAACAGTGGCATCTGTACCCATAGCCACAACTGCATCAAGAAGGGCATCTATAACAGCATGAACAATACTTTCTATTCCACCATCATTAACATTGCCATCAGCAGCAAAATCTGTGCGAGCATCAACTTCCATAGCATCCACAATGTCATTTGTGCAGGCATCAACTAGCGTAGCATCAACAATGGCATTTGTGGAGGCATCAACTACCATAACATCATCAATGGCATTTGTGCCATATTCAACTGTGGTGGGGGTGGGTAATGTACCCTTTTCAAGTTTAGCATGGTCAACATCTGTATGCACATCATCATGCACAACCTGCACATCAACTGCATTAGGCACATTTGGAATAAATTCAGCAGTACTAGTAGGTGTGCAGGGATCAACTGTATCAAAAGACTCTTTGTTTTTGCATGTAACCCCCCTGGACGCTGTAGCACCCCCTCTTGGATTCTTCACAGGATAAGACTGAGCCAGTGAACCTACAAACCCCTCAACTATATCAAAAGACACTTTTTTTTTGCCTGTAACCTCCCTGGAAGCTGTAGCACCCCTTCTTGGATTCTTCACAAGATAAGATTGAATCAGTGAACCTACAGACCCCTCATCTAGAAACCATGAAGAGCGAGTGCGTCTCATGCAATTTCCTCTTTTTTCAGCTTCTTGATTATCTACGACAAGAGAAAGTAGAAACATATTACTAAATATGTACAGAAAATAAATCAAATAGTTTGCAACTACTCGATGCAAAGAATTAAGAGACATGTCACTAACAAATTCCAACACTTGATTCATCAATGAGCATGGATACAATAGGGGTGCAATGGATTGCACATGCCTTCTAAAGACATCTTCTAATTGCATGAAATTACAAAAAAAACACACTCATTGCTTTGCATTTGGTTTCTTTCTCTTCCTAAATGAATCAAGAGGTATATCCATTGTGGGACTTCCACCTATGTTCTTGGGAGTCAATTTCTTGCGCTTTGGTGTTGGCTTCTTCCCCGTTGGAGGGGGTGTTGCTTTCACCGCATCTGTAACTGCCTCATCTGATGCATCATCTCTAGTGTCCACACTTGGTGATGCTTTGGCACTCAAAGGAGAACGCAATAGCCTTCTTGGAGTTAGTTGTTGCCTAGGTGATTTGATTGCAGAAGACTTTGCCATCAAGATGTCTTCAACTACTCCACATACGCATCCCCTACGGCAGACTCTGCTTCAAGGCTTGGCTGCATCCCTGGGGTAATCAGGCCATTCTTCCTTGTGGAATGCATCGTCTTGTTGGAGCAAGCATGCGATGATTGTTCTACAAAGAAAGCTATTTACAAAGTCTCACTTGGAGTATCCCAAAATACACACATAAATACTGATTTTGGTACCTACCAGTGGCCTGCGTAGAGACTCTCTCTGTTTTTGTCCTCAATGATTCTTGTATACAAGTCTCTACTGCAATGTCTGTACCTGCAAATGATTTCATTAAATGCAAGAGTTTAAACTGCCAATGGAAAGTGGGCCTGCAATAGTAGTGACACAGTGACTACCTGCACTTGATTCTTTCATCTCACTCTTCACCTTCAAACCAATCATATGCTTAGCTCTAGGGGGAACAGACATGTTGCAATCTAGTGCAACACAATAGCCATAGTCCCTACATACATGCGCGAAGCATAGCATATGTTACACATGGGTGCAAGGCAGGGAGAATACATCCAAGCTTCTGGCATCGAACGGGAATCCACATCCTACACAATGGTAGAACCCATTAAGTGCCACCTCGCTAATGCTCTGCTTAAAATCCACAGGAGGAAAAGGCTTCATCAAACTGGCTCCCACGTTATGTGAAGTCCTTTCCATGGTAACACAAAATTTAAAGTGCTCTGATTCCTGTGCTATGTTGGTCTCTACTTCTGTAAGTAGTGCCTGTGAAACAAAGAAGACAACACATCTAATTTAAGTCTCAATAACCCAACAAAAGCAGATTGCTGAAAAGAATATGCAACGTGAATCTTATCCCTTATTTGCAATACCACATATAAGACAAGCACTTACTCTATATGCTATAAACACAAGCTTGATGTGGTATATGATATGCACTGTGCTATATAGCACATAGCACAGTCCAAGTATAATGTGCTATAAGTGCTACATAGAGTATGCACTGTAGATCCTAGCAGAGAGACTTTTTAAAATACCAGATATAGCCCAAACATTTTCTCTATATGCTATATAGCACAAGCTTGTTGGGTATATGATATGCAGTGGGCTATATGAGACATAGCACATAGCATATAACACAAATATTGTGCTATGTAGCACATATCACAATTAGTGATGTGCTATGTAGCACATAGCAAAAATAGAGATTGTGCTATATAGCACAATTCACTATTCCACACACTCCAGGGCTATATTGTGAACATATAACACACAAAATGTGCTATTTAGCACATAGCACATAAAAAGATTGTGCTATGTAGCACATATCAATATTTAACACACACTTCAGGGCTATACTGTGAGCATATAGCATACAGGTATACTATATAGCACATATTACACATGTCCATTGTGCTATGTATCACATAGCACATAGCCACACAAAGCACATAGCATAGAATCATACACATTCCAAATAGATGAGGGTACTATTGTGAACATGATGCACCTAGATTGAACTATAAAACACATAGCACATAACCACACATAGCATATAACCACCCACTCCATGAAGATGATGGCTATGTTGTGGCCATATAGCACATATTTTGTGCTATATAGCACATAGCAAAAATAGAATATGCTCATACAGTACATAACCATACAATCCATAGCACTCTGACCACATAACCACATGGAAGTGAACCACATACTCCAAAATAAAGTGAAGCACATGTAGGAGGGTATGCACCTTTGCTGTAGCCACATTGGCTTCTAATTCAACAACGTTCTCTCTAGTAGTACTCGAGAACTGTCCAATCAAATCAATCAGGCGTTGTTGAGCTACAGGGTCTTGCACGCAATCAATCTCCGTTTGCAACTTTATGGCCAAATTGTTTGAGCTTTGAGCACCCTCAGCCCTATGCAATTCTCTGACTTGATCCTCTACCTGCTTCTTTGCACCCTCAAGTCTTGACTTATAGTCTTGCAATCTGACCTTTGCAATATTCTTCATTTCTGCAAGTGCCCTGCTATCCTCCTCGGCCAATTGTACCAGGCATCCTCCTGTAGGCACGCTTGACAATGGTACAGACTTACCTTCTATTTTCAATGATGATCTGGTAGAGGCAGCAGTGGTTTTGGAACCTCTCCCTCTACCACTCGTCTGATCTTCCCACCTCTTGATCTTGTTTTACAAGTTGTGTCTTTCTTCTGAGGCTCTCAGTGCCCTCTCTGCAAAGATAGCCCAAGAAATTTGATGTTTGCCAAATTCACTGCAGTTTTCCAATGCAAAGGCCTTTGCAAATTGATTCCCTACTTCATACATGAAGGGACCCTCCTGGTAGACATCCTAGTGTCTCCACACAAGCTTTTGTAAGAACTCCGACCGAGCATGGTATGCCTTCACTTTCTTCTGGCTACCCGGAACAGGCTTTGGGCATATAAAGAAAGCTTCCCAATCCTCCTCAGAGATGTCATTGTTTCCTGTCAAGCTACGCGGATCAACTCCCTCCAATGAAAATCCACGCTCCATATGAAATTCCTCGGCAAGACGACAAAACTTCGTATGCAGAGGTGGTTCAATTTTCCTAACTAGACTGCTGCTTGCTTGAATCGGATGCTTTGAGGAAGTTTTCATGATGCAGTAACAAGTGATATACCTGCACATCATCCAATGAACTCATGAGACGTGGTGTGCCATCGCTTATCATCCATGCTAAAAAGAAACAAGAACTTCATGGGCCTGCTCTTGTAAGCAGGGCATTCAAGGTGATGTGCTATGGGATTTGCCCCAAGATTGCATGCAGCTTGTGGACTAGAAAATTACCTCGGGAGCTCACCTCTTGTTACAAATGAGCAAGGTGTGGCACTCATGCAGCTCCAAATGCAGCTTAATGTAGCTAAATGATCCCAGGTGGGGCGCGCGTGCTCAAGCAGTAGAGAGTGTACATGTTCAATGGGAGAGACATACCTCGAAGAGAAGAGGGCGGTTACTACAATCGTCCTTGAAGCAGCCAAGCTTGCACAGTAGAAGCTCTAAGCACAATAGACCTCGAGCACGCGCGCGAGAGAGATAGAGAGAGAGGCGGGGGGTCGGGGGGCACGGTGTTTGAAAGTGCCAACTACTCATGAAACAAAGTGGGTGTGTGAAGGCTGAATTTTTTAGTAAAACATTTTTTAGAATATAAATTTGGATGTTTGAAATATGGCACCAGTGACCACACCCCCAATGTCATGCTATGCTATTTAATTATATCACATATATAGCTTTCCACCTATTCATGCTTTCACCCTTAACCATTTTCACGTACCTGGAGAGTTTTCGCAGACCACTTTGGCCATGTCTGATAGGTCCTCTACAGCCCTGCCCTGTGATGGTGAACATGGAGGGGTCTCTTGGGTGCCTCCTATTGGTCTCGGAGTGAAGGAAAGTGTTTGTACACTGTGGCTCATAGCACCAAGGCTCTGAGCACTATCGTTGACTTCTATAGGATACTCCTCAACCACATGCTTGCTCTCACTACCACTGGTGGCAACAACTCTCTTCTTTCTCTTCCCACGTTGCCGGTCAGCCAAGGGTGCTTGCCGAGCCGATGTGGAGCCAATCTTTGTGTCTTTCTTTGAGGCCGATTTATTTGAGTCTGGTTTCTTTGTTGTGTTTGGAGAGAGTGTATCCTCTATCACAATGGCTTTCTTCCGTGAAGCAGTATGCTCCACTATTAATTAAAAAAAGATAGTTATTGTGCCCATATCGTATTGCATGGCAAAGGCAAAATCTACATAGTATGATACCTATGTAAAGTGATTCCTCTTTGGGTGGGTACTCTTTGTTCGGGTAATCTAGCCACCAAGGACACTTGAGCCACGCTCCCTTTGGCTACAAGTCATCTATCCATGCGCGCCATCCGGAGATAAGCTCGTCTCCTCTCTCTCTGACCTGCACCATGCATCACTGGGATGCTCAAGAATGGGGAACACTAGAGCATCTCTTTACCATCTACAAGACAACAAATGTTTTGAGCCACCGTGATAAGATTAGTGTAACCTACAACATAAGTAGTATGTCAATTAAAGATGTCCAACCTGTATAACATGCTTTGTGTCATGTAGGCAAAGTGGGGTTGCTCTTCGGAATCTTGTGTGGACTTGATCCGTGCACTCGACTTCTTGATGGCTTTGTCAAAGTGCTTCCATCTGTAGTTCTGCAAGTGTGCAACCATGCCTCTCTTCAACCTTCTCATGTTGGATGGAAACTTTTTGATTCTCACCCTCCATTTTCTCGGTCATCTCAAGCACTCTCCTGCAGCAAATAATAGGACACAAGTTAGATCACCAACAAATTGATTTGAGGAAATAATCACTTGATCCACCTTTCCAATTGCCACCAATACACGTGATATTGAAACCATTGGATCCATGCCTTCTCTGTCAACCCTATGCCATTCTCTTTCAAGGTTGCATCACCACCTTGGAGCAAGTCAATTAAGCGGCACTTCCTAGCAAAGGAAAAGGGAGTCTTCTTTTTCATTGGGACATAATCAAAAGAGAAATATATCAAAAGAATTAAATGAAATTTACTTACTCTTTTGGGCTAATGCGTGCACGTGCAACCTCTACCACTCTAGAGGGTGTCATTTTGGTGGTTTTCTCACCCCAGCCTGTAAATGATATATATGCGTGAAATACTTCTCTGTTTGAGATAGCACAAAAACGATACTTTGCTCGTATAAGACCATATTAGGTAAAGTGGGAAAATCCCAATTCCCAGGTTGGACAACTTTCAATATATCATGTATAAAATATAGAGATTTTGTCAAAAATTTGAGTTTTCTTAAGGTCTCATTCCACTTTATGCACATACAATACACAATGAAAACAACTAAAATATCATGGTTTCAATCAATTGGATTATTAGGAGAGGAGTATATTGCATCCATTATCGTTGTCTATGTTCTACTGTCCTACCTACAACTTATCTCAACATGGAGATCTTGGTTTCTAGGTCCACCACTTGTCCAAGTTAATGTAAAAGTGACTAAAGGTTCACAACTTGTGAAAGCAAGGATCCATTGAGGAATACAATCCACTTGGCTATTTTTCCTTAATTTATTGCATGTGACATTTAAGCAAGGTCCACTTCTCATCTATAACTTCTTAATTTGAGGCATGGGGCATACATAAAATATGTAGCATATGCTCTATTGCCTCATAGGAAGGTTGGTTTCAAGGTGCACTTATCCATGCTAGCCTATCTTCGAGAAATGATGGAGCTTGCTTCTCTCCTTGTTTCAATGGAGACTAGCTTGGACAAGTGGTGGACCTTTGCTTCTCTCTATGTTTCAATAGAGTTAGCTTGGACAAGTGGTGATCTTGGAACAAAACCCCCATGTAAAACATATCATGGGTATTCCAAGTGATTAGAAAGATTACCATTTAAGATATAACCTTATAGGTTGGACAACTAGATCTTGGCTTGGAGAAATGGTGGACCTTTGATTCTCTCCATGTTTCAATGGAGTCTATCTTGGAGAAATGGTGGAGCTTGCTTCTGTCCGTGTTTCAATGGAGCCTAGCTTGAACAGTTGGTGGACCTTTGCTTCTCTCTATGTTTCAATAGAGTTAGCTTAGACACGTGGTGGATCTTCAAAATAAACCAACTACTATCAATGTTGCCTAGCTTGGACAAGTGGTGGAGTGTTTCTCTACTCCATGTTTCAATGGATCTTAGCTTGGACAAGTGTTGGACCTTAAAACAAAAACCCCATGTACAACATAGAATGGATTTTCTAGATATTAATGGAGTTTAGATTTAACAAATGGTGGAGCTTGTCTTCATCCATGTTTCAATGAAACTAGCTTGGACAAGTGGTGGACCTTGTAACAAACCCTCCCATGTACAACATATCATTGGTTTTCTAAGTGATGGGAAGGAATACCATTCAAGATATAAACTTATAGCTTGGATAAGTAGTTGACTTTAAAACCAAATTCATCATAATACAATGAAATACAGGTCAGCCAATTCCTAAATCTTGAGACCAAACCTCCCATGCTATTAGAGATAATATATTGGATAAGTGGTGGACCTTCTATTATTTTCCCATGCCTAGTTTAGACAACCGGTACACTTCGCAGCTATAAAGGTTGGACGAGTTGTGGAGCCTTGTTTCTATCCATGTTTTAATGGATCCTAGCTTGGACAAGTGGTGGACCTTGGAAAAAAGCTTCCATGTACAACATATATGAGGTTTTCCATGTTTTAATGGAACCTATCTTGGACAAATGGTGAAGCTTTCTTCTCTCCATGTTGATTTTGGAACTACCTTAGACAAGTGGTGGAGCTTTTCTTTTCTACTCTTCATAATACAATGAAGTATATGTTGGTTACATGGTGAATCTTAAGGCCAAACCTCCCATTTTACTAGAGATGATAGGTTGGACAAGTGGATCAACCTTCTATCATTTCTCCATGACTATATTGGACAATTAGTAGACATAACATCTCTCTATGTTGTCTAGAGATGAGCTTGGACAAGTGATGGACCCTGCTTCTCTCTTCCCTTGGTTTACTAGTTTGAAGACTCAGTATATATACTTTCTTAGATCTAGCTTGAACAAGTGGTGGACCTTGCATCCACAATCTTAATTCAGTACAAAAAAGTATATGAAAAAATAACATAGGAATCTTGGTTTGAAGGTCAAGCAATTAGGTTCCAAATGCACATAATAGTATATTTTCCACCCATATTAAAAGAAAGTTAAATATGTTATTACCAAATTGACAAAGGTAACGTCCAAGAATTATATCTTTCCATCTTGTCAGATCTAATCTTCATTAAGGCGACATGCATGTATACATCAACTTTCAAGCCATTCAAGAATACATGCACTTAGATTCCATAGTTTTGTTTTCAAAGTCTTTTAGGTTCTAAAAATCTTTCACATAAAGTATGTAATGACAAAATTCTTGAAGCAAACATTTGTGCCCAAGAAAAAGATCCCTCTCACATATTTAAAGTCCATGAATTCTCTGATCCACACTTACAAGTTTTATTTTGACATCAAACATCAATTCTTTCATAGTTCCAAATAAATGCAACCTCGATATGAATTGACAAAAAATGAATTTCTTTTACTATATGACCCAACATAGGCCCCAATCAAATAAAAAATGAGTCCCCAAAAATTTGGGTTCACTCTAGCAATACATCAGAGTCCCCTTACAATAGGATGCACTCCAATAGTACATTGAAGTCCCCTTAGAGTAGGGTGCACTCCATTCAAGTGTTCATAAAATTGACACACCTTTTTTTTAAAAAAAAGACTATATCAAATTATACAAATGTTGAAAGATACACACTAGAATAAAAAAAGCATCTTATAGCCATATTTATTCAATGCTTTCGTGTTGACAAGTACACACCAAGGACATAATTTGTCTCAGAATCACTATACTGATTTACAATTGTGTTGTATGTATAGAATCTCTTATCTCTTGCATACAACCATCCTACCAACCATGGAATTATGGTTCTCTGCAAGAAGTTTTGAAGTTGCTCGGAAGTTTGTCTCCACATCTTTGGAAATATAAGATATGTCCCTGGCATGTTCCACATCACCCTATATGGAGTGTCATAAAAAATTAAGGTATTGTTTGCATCCAAATCCTCAAATATCTTCCAAATATCACTCAGATTTTTGTGATAAACCCTTGTAAATCCTAACATGATATTTGGATTTTGGCAATTTTTGTTACTCATAAACACCTTGAACTTGGTATACTACTCAGGAAAACACTTTTGTGTGATGCGTTGCACCCTTGTTAAGTTATAGCAACTCCATATCCATAGCTCAAAGTATTCAGCACAAAAATCCAAAAAACTTTGTGCGTCTGGTCGCACCACATGATAAACTTCATCTTTGTCCTCCACAAGTCGCATGTGTTGAGCCCAAGATGGCATAGAATCTCCATGTTTCATTTCAACTGTCTTGAGAAGTAACCCCTCTAGATCCAAGATAAGTACTCTTTTGATGTCCTTGAAAGCAAGTGGTAGGTGATAAGGAGGTGATTCATTCCTTGGACAAGGTCTTGGAGGAGGTTGGATGGGTAATTCAATAGTTTTCTTCAATTTATGCCAGCATATAGCCAATCCATTTTTCTGTAATGGTTCTGAAATTAAAGAACAAGAACACTTAATGCAAACACAACAATAGACATGAGTTTTACATTGTCTACCCTAAGGTTTTATTAGATACCAAAATCCATCTATGATCTACTCATTGATAGAAAGAAAGTCAAATTAAAATCTTGACTCTTTTTTATGCTACACTCTCTCTTAGTCTCAATACCATGGAGTTCAACTAGACTTAAGTCAACTAATAACTACTACTTGTTGTTAAAGGTATTCTTGAAGTGTATAAGGCTTAACCAATGCTCTAGTGTAGAATGGGTATTTAGGTCTCAAGGTCTACCACTTATCCAAGCAAAGATCCATTTAGATATGGAAACCCAATTTTTCTTAATATAATGATATAGAGTGGACAAGTGGTGAATCCTGAGACCAAGCCACTCATGCTACTAGGGATAATAGGTTGGACAAGTGGTGGACCTTGAATGTAAACCCCCCATGTACAAAGTATCAGGGGTTTTGGGTATTTCAATGGACTCTAGCATCTTGGAAACATGGTGGAGCTTACTTCTCTCCATGTTTCAATGGAGTCTATCTTGGATAAATGGTGGAGCATCATTCTCTCCATGTTTCAATGGAGCCTACCTTGGATAAGTGGTGCACGTTTGTTTCTCTCTATGTTTGAATAGATTTAGCTTGGACAAGTGGTGGACCTTGGAACAAAATCCCCATGTAAAACATATCATGGACATTACAAGTGGTGAGAAAAAATACCATTCAATATATAACCTTATAGGTTGGAAAAGTGGTGGACCTTAACACCCAATTATTATTAATATAATGACATAGAGTGGACAAGTGGTGAATCTTGCGACCAAACCTACTAGGAAAAGTACGTTGGACAAGTGGTGGACCTTGAATGCAAACCCTCCATGTACAAAATATTACTCATGCTACTAGGAATAATTTGGTATTAAGGTCCATGTTTCAATGGATCCTAGCTTGGAAAAGTGGTGGACCTTTGTTTCTCTCTATGTTTCAATAGAATTTGCTTGGACAAGTGGTGAACCTTGGAACAAAACCCCCATGTAAAGCATGTCATGGGCATTACAAGTGGTGAGAAAAAATACCATTCAAGGTATAACCTTATAGGCTGGACAAGTGGTGGACCTTAGCACCCAATTCCTCTTATTATAATGACATATAGTGGAAAAGTGGTGAATTGTGAGACCAAACCTACTAGGGATAATAGGTTGGAGAAATGGTTGACCTTGAATGTAAATCACCCATGTACAAAATATCATGGGTTTTGCGTATTTCAATGGAGCCTAGCATCTTGGAGACATGGTGGAACTTACTTCTCTCCATGTTTTAATGGAGCCTATCTAGGAGAAATGGTGGAGGTTCCTTCTCTCCATGTTTCAATGGAGCCTAGCTTGGACAAGTCGTGGACCTTTGTTTCTCTCTATGTTTGAATATGGTTAGCTTGGACAAGTGGTGGATCTTGGAATGAAACTCCCATGTAAAACATATCATGGGCATTTCAAGTGGCGAGAAAGGATACCATTTAAGATATAACCTTATAGGTTGGACAAGTGGTGGACCTTAACACAATATAATGACATAGAGTGTACAAGTGGTGAATCTTGAAACCAAATCACTCATGCTACTAGGGATAATAGGTTAAACAAGTGGTGGGTCTTGAAATAAAACCCCCTAGAGTGTTTCAATGGAGCCTAGCTTGAAAACATGGTAAAGCTTGCTTCTCTCCATGTTTCAATGCAGCCTATCTTGGATAAATGGTGCAACATCATTCTCTCCATGTTTCAATGGAGCCTACCTTGGATAAGTGGTGGACCTTTGTTTCTCTCTATGTTTGAATAGAGTTATCTTGGAAAAGTGGTGGACCTTGGAACAAAAACCCCATGTAAAACATATCATGGGCATTACAAGTGGTGAGAAAAAATACCATTCAATATATAACCTTATAGGTTGGACAAGTGGTGGACCTTAACACCCAATTATTCTTAATATAATGACATAGAGTGGATAAGTGGTGAAATTGGGACCAAACCTACTAGGGAAATAGGTTGGAAAAGTGGTGGACCTTGAATGTAAACGCCCCATGTACAAAATATCACTCATGCTACTAGAAATAATTTGGTATTAAGGTCCATGTTTCAATGCAGCCTAACTTGGAAAAGTGGTGGACCTTTGTTTCTCTCTATGTTTCAATAGATTTATCTTGGACAAGTGGTGTACCTTGGAACAAAACCCCCATGTAAATCATGTCATGGGCATTACAAGTGGTGAGAAAAAATACCATTCAAGCTATAACATTATAGGTTGGACAAGTGGTGGACCTTAACACCTAATTCCTCTTAATATAATGACATAGAGTGGACAAGTGGTGAATCATGAGACCAAACCTACTAGGGATAATAGGTTGGACAAGTGGTGAACCTTGAATGTAAATCCCCCATGTACAAAAAATTATGGGTATTGGGTATTTCAATGGAGCCTAGCAACTTGGAGGCATGGTGGAGCTTATTTCTCTCCATGTTTCAATGGAGCCTATCTAGGAGAAACAGTGGAGGTTCCTTCTCTCCATGTTTCAATGAGCCTAACTTGGACAAGTGGTGGACCTTTCTTTCTCTATATGTTTTAATAGAGTTAGCTTGGACAAGTGGTGGACCTTGGAATGAAACCCCCATGTAAAACATATCATGGGCATTTCAAGTGGTGAGAAAGGATACTATTTAAAATATAACCTTATAGGCTGGACAAGTGGTGGACTTTAACACATATTTATTCTTAATATAATGACATAGAGTGTACAAGTGGTGAATCTTGAGACCAAACCACTCTTGCTACTAGGGATAATAGGTTGGACAAGTGGTGGACCTTGAATGTAAACCCCTCATGTACAAAATTATGGGTTTAGGGTATTTCAATGGAGCCTAGCTAAAATGGTGGAGATTGCTTCTCTCAATGTTTCAATGGAACCTATCTTGGAGAAATGGTGGATCATTCTTCTCTCCATGTTTCAATGGAGCCTATCTTGGACAAGTGGTGGACCTTTGCTTCTCTCTATGTTTTAATGGAGTTAGCTTGGACAAGTGGTGGGTCTTGGAACAAAACCCCTTTGTAAAACATAGCATGGACATTACAAGTGATGAGGAAAAATATCATTCAAGATATAACCTTATAGGTTGGAAAAGTGGTGATGGACCTTGAAAAGTGGTGAAGGATACCATTTAAGATATACCCTTATAGGTTGGACAAGTGGTGGACCTTAACACCCAGTTATTCTTAATATAATGACATAGAGTGGATAAGTGGTGAATCTTAAGACCAAATCACTCATGCTACTAGGTATAATACGTTAGAGAAGTGGTAGACCTTGAATGTAAACACCCCATGTACAAAATATCATGGTTTTAGGGTGTTTCAATGGAGCCTAGAATCTCGGAGACATGGTAGATCTTGATTCTTTCCATGTTTGAATGGCACCTATCTTGGAAAAATGATGGAGGTTACTTCTCTCCATACTTCAACGGAGCCTAGCTTTGACAAGTGGTGAACCTTTGCTTCTCTCTATGTTTGAATAGAGTTAGCTTGGACAAGTGGTGGACCTTTGCTTCTCTCTATGTTTGAATAGAGTTAGCTTGGACAAGTGGTGGACCTTGGAATGAAAACCCCGTGTAAAACATATCATGGGCATTTCAAGTGGTGAGAAAGGATACCATTTAAGATATAACCTTATAGGTTGGACAAGTGGTGGACCTTAATACATAGTTCTTCTTAATATAATGACATAGAGTGTACAAGTGGTGTATCTTGAGACCAAACCACTCGTGCTACTAGGGATCCTAGCTTGGACAAGTGGTGGACCTTGGAAAAAAGTCCCCCTATACAACATAGATGAGTTTTTTCATGTTTTAATGGAAGAGAGATTCGACAAATGGTGGAGCTTGCTTATCTCCATGTGGATTTTAGAACTAGCTTGGACAAGTGGTGGAGCTTTGCTTTTTTACTCTTCATAATACAATGATGTATAGGTTGGTTACATGGTGAATCTTAAGGCCAAACCTCCCATCTTACTAGAGATGATAGGTTGGACAAGTGGTCAACCTTCTATCATTTCTCCATGCCTATAATTAGACAATTAGTAGAACTAGCATCTTTCTATGTTGTCTAGAGCTGAGCTTGGACAAGTAGTGGACCTTGCTACTCTCTTCCCTTGGATTATTAGTTTGAAGACTCATTATATATACTTGCTTAGATCTATATAATTACTCATTAGTTAGGTTACAAGTGGGTATGTAATTTGTTAGCCTCAAGGGACTTTGAATATTGAATAGTAAGAAAGTCAAGTGCTGGTTTGAAGATCTTTTGCTTATCTAAACTAGACTCTAACTCAATAATAAGTTTCATAAGTTCCAAGAATTGTCCTATCTAGGCTCCAAAAGAGTCTTAATTGGTTTGTGCTAGATTCTAACTTCCTTGATGGGGTAGAATCCTAGAAAAATGAGGCACTATAAGTTTCACCTTAGCTCAAATGGATTTTTCACTTAAACTCGACTGCAATTTGGCTATCTAGTCTTTGTCTCAATGGAGTTTAACACTAGATACATAGTAGTGATATTTAAGCTTCATGTCTCTTCACTTGATCGAGATATGAGACCATACTTTCAAGGTCACCACTTGTCTTACCTAAAGACCAATGTGAGACATGGGAGCAAGAAAGCCATCCGATATTGTTTTAAGGACTATTACATAGGCAATCAATAACTTAAGTAAAGCAAAAAGACTTGGATCTTTCACAATTAATAACTTAAGTAAAGCCAAAAAGACTTGGATCTTTGATAGTCTTTTTCAAACTAAAAAAGCACAATCTCATGCTAACAAAACTATAAATCACAATTGAAAGGTTTGAACAAGAAAAAGATCAACAATCTTAATAAGAAGGATACTTTTCATTTCATTTGATGATTACAAACTAAAATAAAGTCTCTCAAGAAATTGATAAACAAAAAATGTAGGTGACTGCTTCATTATTTTGAGCAAAAATATCAAAATCTCTATTGATTGAGCTCCATCTAGTAGTATCCTTTGTAAGATCCTGCAAGAAGGAATAAAAAGAAAGATTTGTTAGATACCATGCACATGAGTGTTCAAGCATGTGTATCAAGAATATATGACATGTCACTAGTACCTTAGGGTTGCTTTCTATCCAGCCTTAGAAGATTGTTCTCAGCTTTCACCTTATTTATATAAGCCTTTGCTGTGGTTGCCTTCAAAACTCCTTTTGTGTTACAACCCAATTGCCTAGCTAAAGTGGTCAATTGTGACGCCTTCATGCTTTCAATGGGTGTACGCTCCTTTGCCAAGATCTCTTGTATTTGGGCTCTTCTCATTTCATTGCGGTGGCTTGTGTCACTTGCATCTTCAATGATAGTTTCATCTCTGTCACCTTTTGCAGGTGGTATTCTTCTTGTAAAGAACACCTTAGCTGACCAAACATCATTTTTCTGCTTCCAATACTCCATGATTTGTTTGTATTCACTATCATTTGTCACTATAGGTTGTCCATAACGATTAGAAGCAATTAAATCACGCACATCCCTTCTCTCATCAAGCTGAATCAAGTATGGCAATAGCTCCTCCAAGAGCATATTGTCAACCATCTTCTCAACATCAAATTGTGGTGGAAAAATGCAATTGTTTGCTGGTGAAATACATCCCTTGTAAGGAGAGTCATCAATAAGCACTGTTCTTTGTGGATCACATTCAAACCCCATGGCAATTTTGGCTAGAGGCTTGAACATTGCCTCAACGTTTGGATTGTCGGGTCTAAACAATTTTTGAGTTTGAGCGGTGTAGCAAACATCTTGCGACCAAATTGCAAAGAAAGGCAATGTATCCTCAGCTAAGTTGTTTAGTGCTGCAAGGATTTGATACACATTATTCCTAGTAGCTATCGACCAAATTGCAACATTAAACCTTTGTAAAATAGTCTTCAAGAATTGGATGCAACCTGGCCTGAGTATAATATATCTTTTTGAATCCATTTGCACTGAGTTGTGGTGTGGGGATGGTTGAGGGGAACGTTTCAACAATAGACCATTTAAATCCAATATAATTGTAAGCATGGATTTCTCAACATCTACGCTACATGACGTAGTACCAAGTGGCAATAGCTCGTGAGTGGACTTTTCAGTCTCTTTTGATGTATGTTGCATTTTTGAAGCATTGATTTCTTGGTTCTCATTATTGGAAGCTTGCTCAAGTTCCACAACACTAGACTCTAGTATAGAAATATCATCCATCTTGGGCACTTTAGAAACCATAGAATCTATGGATTCTATAGTTGTTGACTGAACCATAGGAGCATTATCCATCCCAGTTTGTGAATCTAAGAAAACACACACACAAATGGTATCTCAAAACCACTAGAATTTTATTCACCATATTTATATGTAGAACTCCTAGTAACAAATTTATTTAAGGTAAAGTCTTAAAGGCTACAAGGTTATTCTTTGGGGTACATCTATAAGGCTACATCTTAAAGGTTATTCTTTCTTACTACTTGGAGTGACCATGATAGGTTTTACATGGGGGTTTGGTTCCAAGGTCCACCACTTGTCCACGCTAACTCTATTGAAACATAGAGAGAAGCAAAGGTCCACCCCTTGTCTAATCGAGGGTCCATTGAAACATGGAGAGAAGGATGCTCCACCATTTGTCCAAGGTAGGCTCCATTGAAACATGAGGAGAATCAAGGTGCACCATGTCTCCAAGATGCTAGGCTCCATCGAAAACCATTAAACCCACGATATGTCGTAAATGAGGGGTTTACATTCAAGGTCCAACACTTGTCCAACCTATTATTGCTAGTAGCCTGAGTGGTTTGGTCTCAAGATTCACCACTTTTCCACTCTATGTCATTATATTAAGAATATGCGCGTGTTAAGGTCCACCACTTGTCCAACCTATAAGGCTACATCTTAAAGGTTATTCTTTATTACCACTTGGAGTGACCATGATAGGTTTTACATGGGGGTTTGGTTCCAAGGTCCACCACTTGTCCAAGCTAACTCTATTGAAACATAGAGAGAAACAAAGGTCCACCACTTGTCCAAGCTAGGGTCCATTGAACCATGGAGAGAAGGATGCTCCACCATTTGTCCAAGATAGGCTCCATTGAAACATGACGAGAAGCAAGCTGCACCATGTCTCCAAGATGCTAGGCTCCATCGAAATACATTAAACCCACGATATTTCGTAGATGAGGGGTTTACATTCAAGGTCCACCACTTGTCCAAGCTATTATTGCTAGTAGCCTGAGTGGTTTGGTCTCAAGATTCACCACTTTTATTAAGAATATGTGGGTGTTAAGGTCCACCACTTGTCCAACCTATAAGGCTACATCTTAAAGGTTATTCTTTCTTAGAACTTGGAGTGACCATGATAGGTTTTACATGGGGGTTTGGTTCCAAGGTCCACCACTTGTCCAAGCTAACTCTATTGAAACATAGAGAGAAGCAAAGGTCCACCCCTTGTCTAAGCTAGGGTCCATTAAAACATGGAGAGAAGGATGCTCCACCATTTGCCCAAGGTAGGCTCCATTGAAACATGAGGAGAAGCAAGGTGCACCATGTCTCCAAGATGCTAGGCTCCATCGAAAAACATTAAACCCACGATATGTCGTAGATGAGGGGTTTACATTCAAGGTCCACCACTTGTCCAAGCTATTATTGCTAGTAGCCTGAGTGGTTTGGTCTCAAGAGTCACCACTTTCTCACTCTATGTCATTATATTAAGAATATGCGCGTATTAAGGTCCACCACTTGTCCAACCTATAAGGCTACATCTTAAAGGTTATTCTTTATTACCACTTGGAGTGACCATGATAGGTTTTACATGGGGGTTTGGTTCCAAGGTCCACCACTTGTCCAAGCTAACTCTATTGAAACATAGAGAGAAGCAAAGGTCCACCCCTTGTCTAAGCTAGGGTCCATTGAAAGACGGAGAGAAGGATGCTCCACCATTTGTCCAAGGTAGGCTCCATTGAAACATGAGGAGAAGCAAGGTGCACCATGTCTCCAAGATGCTACGCTCCATCGAAAAACATTAAACCCACGATATGTCGTAGATGAGGGGTTTACATTCAAGGTCCAACACTTGTCCAAGCTATTATTGGTAGTAGCCTGAGTGGTTTGGTCTCAAGATTCACCACTTTTTCACTCTATGTCATTATATTAAGAATATGCGCGTGTTAAGGTCCACCACTTGTCCAACCTATAAGGCTACATCTTAAAGGTTATTCTTTATTACCACTTGGAGTGACCATGATAGGTTTTACATGGGGGTTTGGTTCCAAGGTCCACCACTTGTCCAAGCTAGCTCTATTGAAACATAGAGAGAAGCAAAGGTCCACCACTTGTCCAAGCTAGGGTCCATTGAACAATGGAGAGAAGGATGCTCCACCATTTGTCCAAGATAGGCTCCATTGAAACATGACGAGAAGCAAGGTGCAACATGTCTCCAAGATGCTAGGCTCCATCGAAATACATTAAACCCACGATATTTCATAGATGAGGGGTTTACATACAAGGTCCACCACTTGTCCAAGCTATTTTTGCTAGTAGCCTAAGTGGTTTGGTCTCAAGATTCACCACTTTTATTAAGAATATGTGGGTGTTAAGGTCCACCACTTGTCCAACCTATAAGGCTACATCTTAAAGGTTATTCTTTCTTACTACTTGGAGTGACCATGATAGGTTTTACATGGGGGTTTGGTTCCAACGTCCACCTCTTGTCCAAGCTAACTATATTGAAACATAGAGAGAAGCAAAGGTCCACCCCTTGTCTAAGCTAGGGTCCATTGAAACATGGAGAGAAGGATGCTCCACAAGTTGTCCAAGGTAGGCTCCATTGAAACATGAGGAGAATCAAGGTGCACCATGTCTCCAAGATGCTAGGCTCCATCGAAAAACATTAAACCCACGATATGTGGTAGATGAGGGGTTTACATTCAAGGTCCACCACTTGTCCAAGATATTACTGCTAGTAGCCTGAGTTGTTTGGTCTCAAGATTCACCACTTTTCCACTCTATGTCATTATATTAAGAATATGCGCGTGTTAAGGTCCACCACTTGTCCAACCTATAAAGCTACATCTTAAAGGTTATTCTTTATTACCACTTGGAGTGACCATGATAGGTTTTACATGGGGGTTTGGTTCCAAGGTCCACCACTTGTCCAAGCTAACTCTATTGAAACATAGAGAGAAGCAAAGGTCCACCCCTTGTCTAAGCTAGGGTCCATTGAAAGACGGAGAGAAGGATGCTCCACCATTTGTCCAAGGTAGGCTCCATTGAAACATGAGGAGAAGCAAGGTGCACCATGTCTCCAAGATGCTACGCTCCATCGAAAAACATTAAACCCACGATATGTCGTAGATGAGGGGTTTACATTCAAGGTCCAACACTTGTCCAAGCTATTATTGGTAGTAGCCTGAGTGGTTTGGTCTCAAGATTCACCACTTTTTCACTCTATGTCATTATATTAAGAATATGCGCGTGTTAAGGTCCACCACTTGTCCAACCTATAAGGCTACATCTTAAAGGTTATTCTTTATTACCACTTGGAGTGACCATGATAGGTTTTACATGAGGGTTTGGTTCCAAGGTCCACCATTTGTCCAAGCTAACTCTATTGAAACATAGAGAGAAACAAAGGTCCACCACTTGTCCAAGCTAGGGTCCATTGAAACATGGAGAGAAGGATGCTCCACCATTTGTCCAAGGTAGGCTCCATTAAATCATGACGAGAAGCAAGCTGCAACATGTCTCCAAGATGCTAGGCTCCATCGAAAAACATTAAACCCACGATATGTCGTAGATGAGGGGTTTACATTCAAGGTCCACCACTTGTCCAAGCTATTATTGCTAGTAGCCTGAGTGGTTTGGTCTCAAGATTCACCACTTTTCCACTCTATGTCATTATATTAAGAATATGCGCGTATTAAGGTCCACCACTTGTCCAACCTATAAAGCTACATCTTAAAAGTTATTCTTTATTACGACTTGGAGTGACCATGATAGGTTTTACATGGGGGTTTGGTTCCAAGGTCCACCACTTGTCCAAGCTAACTCTATTGAAACATAGAGAGAAACAAAGGTCCACCACTTGTCCAAGCTAGGGTCCATTGAACCATGGAGAGAAGGATGCTCCACCATTTGTCCAAGATAGGCTCCATTGAAACATGACAAGAAGCAAGCTGCACCATGTCTCCAAGATGCTAGGCTCCATCGAAATACATTAAACCCACGATATTTCATAGATGAGGGGTTTACATTAAAAGTCCACCACTTGTCGAAGCTATTATTGGTAGTAGCCTGAGTGGTTTGGTCTCAAGATTCACCACTTTTATTAAGAATATGTGGGTGTTAAGGTCCACCACTTGTCCAACCTATAAGGCTACATCTTAAAGGTTATTCTTTCTTACTACCTGGAGTGACCATGATGGGTTTTACATGGGGGTTTGGTTCCAAGGTCCACCACTTGTCCAAGCTAACTCTATTGAAACATAGAGAGAAGCAAAGGTCCACCCCTTGTCTAAGCTAGGGTCCATTGAAACATGGAGAGAAGGATGCTCCACCATTTGTCCAAGGTAGGCTCCATTGAAACATGAGGAGAATCAAGGTGCACCATGTCTCCAAGATGCTAGGCTCCATCGAAAAACATTAAACCCACGATATGTCGTAGATGAGGGGTTTACATTCAAAGTCCACCACTTGTCCAAGCTATTATTGCTAGTAGCCTGAGTGGTTTGGTCTCAAGATTCACCACTTTTCCACTCTATGTCATTATATTATGAATATGCGCGTGTTAAGGTCCACCACTTGGCCAACCTATAAGGCTACATCTTAAAGGTTATTCTTTATTACTACTTGGAGTGACCATGATAGGTTTTACATGGGGGTTTGGTTCCAAGGTCCACCACTTGTCCAAGCTAACTCTATTGAAACATAGAGAGAAACAAAGGTGCACCACTTGTCGAAGCTAGGGTCCATTGAACCATGGAGAGAAGGATGCTCCACCATTTGTCCAAGATAGGCTCCATTGAAACATGACGAGAAGCAAGCTGCACCATGTCTCCGAGATGCTAGGGTCCATCGAAATACATTAAACCCACGATATTTCATAGATGAGGGGTTTACATTCAAGGTCCACCACTTGTCCAATCTATTATTGCTAGTAGCCTTAGTGGTTTGGTCTCAAGATTCACCACTTTTATTAAGAATATGTGGGTGTTAAGGTCCACCACGTGGCCAACCTATAAGGCTACATCTTAAAGGTTATTCTTTCTTACTACTTGGAGTGACCATGATAGGTTTTACATGGGGGTTTGGTTCCAAGGTCTACCACTTGTCCAAGCTAACTCTATTGAAACATAGAGAGAAGCAAAGGTCCACCCCTTGTCTAAGCTAGGGTCCATTAAAACATGGAGAGAAGGATGCTCCACCATTTGTCCAAGGTAGGCTCCATTGAAACATGAGGAGAATCAAGGTGCACCATGTCTCCAAGATGCTAGGCTCCATCGAAAAACATTAAACCCACGATATGTCGTAGATGAGGGGTTTAAATTCAAGGTCCACCACTTGTCCAAGCTATTATTGCTAGTAGCCTGAGTGGTTTGGTCTCAAGATTCACCACGTTTCCACTCTATGTCATTATATTAAGAATATGCGCGTGTTAAGGTCCACCACTTGTCCAGCCTATAAGGCTACATCTTAAAGGTTATTCTTTATTACCACTTGGAGTGACCATGATAGGTTTTACATGGGGGTTTGGTTCCAAGGTCCACCACTTGTCCAAGCTAACTCTATTGAAACATAGAGAGAGGCAAAGGTCCACCCCTTGTCTAAGCTAGGGTCCATTGAAACATGGAGAGAAGGATGCTCCACCATTTGTCTAAGGTAGGCTCCATTGAAACATGAGGAGAATCAAGGTGCACCATGTCTCCAAGATGCTAGGGTCCATCGAAAAACATTAAACCCACGATATGTCGTAGATGAGGGGTTTACATTCAAGGTCCAACACTTGTCCAAGCTATTATTGGTAGTAGCCTGAGTGGTTTGGTCTCAAGATTCACCACTTTTCCACTCTATGTCATTATTTTAAGAATATGCGCGTGTTAAGGTCCACCACTTCTCCAACCTATAAGGCTACAGGTTAAAGGTTATTCTTTATTACCACTTGGAGTGACCATGATAGGTTTTACATGGGGGTTTGGTTCCAAGGTCCACCACTTGTCCAAGCTAACTCTATTGAAACATAGAGAGAGACAAAGGTCCACCACTTGTCCAAGCTAGGGTCCATTGAACCATGGAGAGAAGGATGCTCCACCATTTGTCCAAGATAGGCTCCATTGAAACATGACGAGAAGCAAGCTGCACCATGTCTCCAAGATGCTAGGCTCCATCGAAATACATTAAACCCACGATATTTCATAGATGAGGGGTTTACATTCAAGGTCCACCACTTGTCCAAGCTATTATTCCTAGTAGCTTGAGTGGTTTGGTCTCAAGATTCACCACTTTTATTAAGAATATGTGGGTTTTAAGGTCCACCACTTGTCCAACCTATAAGGCTACATCTTAAAGGTTATTCTTTCTTACTACTTGGAGTGACCATGATAGGTTTTACATGGGGGTTTGGTTCCAAGGTCCACCTCTTGTCCAAGCTAACTATATTGAAACATAGAGAGAAGCAAAGGTCCACCCCTTGTCTAAGCTAGGGTCCATTGAAACATGGAGAGAAGGATGCTCCACCATTTGTCCAAGATAGGCTCCATTGAAACATGACGAGAAGCAAGCTGCACCATGTCTCCAAGATGTTAGGCTCCATCGAAATACATTAAACCCACGATATTTCATAGATGAGGGGTTTACATTAAAAGTCCACCACTTGTCGAAGCTATTATTGGTAGTAGCCTGAGTGGTTTGGTCTCAAGATTCACCACTTTTATTAAGAATATGTGGGTGTTAAGGTCCACCACTTGTCCAACCTATAAGGCTACATCTTAAAGGTTATTCTTTCTTACTACCTGGAGTGACCATGATGGGTTTTACATGGGGGTTTGGTTCCAAGGTCCACCACTTGTCCAAGCTAACTCTATTGAAACATAGAGAGAAGCAAAGGTCCACCCCTTGTCTAAGCTAGGGTCCATTGAAACATGGAGAGAAGGATGCTCCACCATTTGTCCAAGGTAGGCTCCATTGAAACATGAGGAGAATCAAGGTGCACCATGTCTCCAAGATGCTAGGCTCCATCGAAAAACATTAAACCCACGATATGTCGTAGATGAGGGGTTTACATTCAAAGTCCACCACTTGTCCAAGCTATTATTGCTAGTAGCCTGAGTGGTTTGGTCTCAAGATTCACCACTTTTCCACTCTATGTCATTATATTATGAATATGCGCGTGTTAAGGTCCACCACTTGGCCAACCTATAAGGCTACATCTTAAAGGTTATTCTTTATTACTACTTGGAGTGACCATGATAGGTTTTACATGGGGGTTTGGTTCCAAGGTCCACCACTTGTCCAAGCTAACTCTATTGAAACATAGAGAGAGACAAAGGTCCACCACTTGTCCAAGCTAGGGTCCATTGAACCATGGAGAGAAGGATGCTCCACCATTTGTCCAAGATAGGCTCCATTGAAACATGACGAGAAGCAAGCTGCACCATGTCTCAAAGATGCTAGGCTCCATCAAAATACATTAAACCCACGATATGTCGTAGATGAGGGGTTTACATTCAAGGTCCACCACTTGTCCAAGCTATTATTCCTAGTAGCTTGAGTGGTTTGGTCTCAAGATTCACCACTTTTATTAAGAATATGTGGGTTTTAAGGTCCACCACTTGTCCAACCTATAAGGCTACATCTTAAAGGTTATTCTTTCTTACTACTTGGAGTGACCATGATAGGTTTTACATGGGGGTTTGGTTCCAAGGTCCACCTCTTGTCCAAGCTAACTATATTGAAACATAGAGAGAAGCAAAGGTCCACCCCTTGTCTAAGCTAGGGTTCATTGAAACATGGAGAGAAGGATGCTCCACCATTTGTCCAAGGTAGGATCCATTGAAACATGAGGAGAAGCAAGGTGCATCATGTCTCCAAGATGCTAGGCTCCATCGAAAAACATTAAACCCACGGTATCTCGTAGATGAGGGGTTTACATTCAAGGTCCACCACTTGTCCAAGCTATTATTGCTAGTATCTTGAGTGGTTTGGTCTCAAGATTCACCACTTTTCCACTCTATGTCATTATATTAAGAATATGCGCGTGTTAAGGTCCACCACTTGTCCAACCTATAAGGCTACATCTTAAAGGTTATTCTTTATTACCACTTGGAGTGACCATGATAGGTTTTACATGGGGGTTTGGTTCCAAGGTCCACCACTTGTCCAAGCTAACTCTATTGAAACATAGAGAGAAGCAAAGGTCCACCCCTTGTCTAAGCTAGGGTCCATTGAAACATGGAGAGAAGGATGCTCCACCATTTGTCCAAGGTAGGATCCATTGAAACATGAGGAGAATCAAGGTGCACCATGTCTCCAAGATGCTAGGCTCCATCGAAAATCATTAAACCCACGATATGTCGTAGATGAGGGGTTTACATTCAAGGTCCAACACTTGTCCAAGCTATTATTGGTAGTAGCCTGAGTGGTTTGGTCTCAAGATTCACCACTTTTCCACTCTATGTCATTATATTAAGAATATGCGCGTGTTAAGGTCCACCACTTGTCCAACCTATAAGGCTACATCTTAAAGGTTATTCTTTATTACCACTTGGAGTGACCATTATAGGTTTTACATGGGGGTTTGGTTCCAAGGTCCACCACTTGTCCAAGCTAACTCTATTGAAACATAGAGAGAAACAAAGGTCCACCACTTGTCCAAGCTAGGGTCCATTGAACCATGGAGAGAAGGATGCTCCACCATTTGTCCAAGATAGGCTCCATTGAAACATGACGAGAAGCAAGCAGCACCATGTCTCCAAGATGCTAGGCTCCATCGAAATACATTAAACCCACGATATTTCATAGATGAGGGGTCTACATTCAAGGTCCACCACTTGTCCAAGATATTATTGCTAGTAGCCTGAGGGGTTTGGTCTCAAGATTCACCACTTTTATTAAGAATATGTGGGTGTTAAGGTCCACCACTTGTCCAACCTATAAGGCTACATCTTAAAGGTTATTCTTTCTTACTACTTGGAGTGACCATGATAGGTTTTACATGGGGGTTTGGTTCCAAGGTCCACCACTTGTCCAAGCTAACTCAATTGAAACATAGAGAGAAGCAAAGGTCCACCCCTTGACTAAGCTAGGGTCCATTGAAACATGGAGAGAAGGATGCTCCACCATTTGTCCAAGGTAGGCTCCATTGAAACATGAGGAGAATCAAGGTGCACCATGTCTCCAAGATGCTAGGCTCCATCGAAAAACATTAAACCCACGATATGTCGTACATGAGGGGTTTACATTCAAGGTCCACCACTTGTCCAAGCTATTATTGCTAGTAGCCTGAGTGGTTTGGTCTCAAGATTCACCACTTTTCCACTCTATGCATTATATTAAGAATATGCGCGTGTTAAGGTCCACCACTTGTCCAACCTATAAGGCTACATCTTAAAGGTTATTCTTTATTACCACTTGGAGTGACCATGATAGGTTTTACATGGGGGTTTGGTTCCAAGGTCCACCACTTGTCCAAGCTAACTCTATTGAAACATAGAGAGAAACAAAGGTCCACCACTTGTCCAAGCTAGGGTCCATTGAAACATGGAGGGAAGGATGCTCCATTATTTGTCCAAGATAGGTTCCATTGAAACATGACGAGAAGCAAGCTGCACCATGTCTCCAAGATGCTAGGCTCCATCGAAATACATTAAACCCACGATATTTCCTAGATGAGGGGTTTACATTAAAAGTCCACCACTTGTCGAAGCTATTATTGGTAGTAGCCTGAGTGGTTTGGTCTCAAGATTCACCACTTTTATTAAGAATATGCGCGTATTAAGGTCCACCACTTGTCCAACCTATAAGGCTACATCTTAAAGGTTATTCTTTATTACCACTTGGAGTGACCATGATAGGTTTTACATGGGGGTTTGGTTCCAAGGTCCACCACTTGTCCAAGCTAACTCTATTGAAACATAGAGAGAAGCAAAGGTCCACCCCTTGTCTAAGCTAGGGTCCATTGAAACATGGAGAGAAGGATGCTCCACCATTTGTCCAAGGTAGGCTCCATTGAAACATGAGGAGAATCAAGGTGCACCATGTCTCCAAGATGCTAGGCTCCATCGAAAAACATTAAACCCACGATATGTCGTAGATGAGGGGTTTACATTCAAGGTCCAGCACTTGTCCAAGCTATTATTGGTAGTAGCCTGAGTGGTTTGGTCTCAAGATTCACCACTTTTTCACTCTATGTCATTATATTAAGAATATGCGCGTGTTAAGGTCCACCACTTGTCCAACCTATAAGGCTACATCTTAAAGGTTATTCTTTATTACCACTTGGAGTGACCATGATAGGTTTTACATGGGGGTTTGGTTCCAAGGTCCACCACTTGTCCAAGCTAGCTCTATTGAAACATAGAGAGAAGCAAAGGTCCACCACTTGTCCAAGCTAGGGTCCATTGAAACAATGGAGAGAAGGATGCTCCACCATTTGTCCAAGATAGGCTCCATTGAAACATGACGAGAAGCAAGGTGCAACATGTCTCCAAGATGCTAGGCTCCATCGAAATACATTAAACCCACGATATTTCATAGATGAGGGGTTTACATACAAGGTCCACCACTTGTCCAAGCTATTTTTGCTAGTAGCCTAAGTGGTTTGGTCTCAAGATTCACCACTTTTATTAAGAATATGTGGGTGTTAAGGTCCACCACTTGTCCAACCTATAAGGCTACATCTTAAAGGTTATTCTTTCTTACTACTTGGAGTGACCATGATAGGTTTTACATGGGGGTTTGGTTCCAACGTCCACCACTTGTCCAAGCTAACTCTATTGAAACATAGAGAGAAGCAAAGGTCCACCCTTGTCTAAGCTAGGGTCCATTGAAACATGGAGAGAAGGATGCTCCACAAGTTGTCCAAGGTAGGCTCCATTGAAACATGAGGAGAATCAAGGTGCACCATGTCTCCAAGATGCTAGGCTCCATCGAAAAACATTAAACCCACGATATGTCGTAGATGAGGGGTTTACATTCAAGGTCCACCACTTGTCCAAGCTATTATGCTAGTAGCCTGAGTTGTTTGGTCTCAAGATTCACCACTTTTCCACTCTATGTCATTATATTAAGAATATGCGCGTGTTAAGGTCCACCACTTGTCCAACCTATAAGCTACATCTTAAAGGTTATTCTTTATTACCACTTGGAGTGACCATGATAGGTTTTACATGGGGGTTTGGTTCCAAGGTCCACCACTTGTCCAAGCTAACTCTATTGAAACATAGAGAGAAGCAAAGGTCCACCACTTGTCAAGCTAGGGTCCATTGAAACATGGAGAGAAGGATGCTCCACCATTTGTCCAAGGTAGGCTCCATTGAAACATGAGAGAAGCAAGGTGCACCATGTCTCCAAGATGCTAGGCTCCATCGAAAACATTAAACCCACGATATGTCGTAGATGAGGGGTTTACATTCAAGGTCCACCACTTGTCCAAGCTATTATTGCTAGTAGCCTGAGTGGTTTGGTCTCAAGATTCACCACTTTTCACTCTATGTATATAAGAATATGTGGGTGTTAAGGTCCACCACTTGTCCAACCTATAAGGCTACATCTTAAAGGTTATTCTTTATTACCACTTGGAGTGACCATGATAGGTTTTACATGGGGGTTTGGTTCCAAGGTCCACCACTTGTCCAAGCTAACTCTATTGAAACATAGAGAGAAGCAAAGGTCCACCACTTGTCCAAGCTAGGGTCCATTGAAACATGGAGAGAAGGATGCTCCACCATTTGTCCAAGGTAGGCTCCATTGAAACATGAGGAGAAGCAAGGTGCACCATGTCTCCAAGATGCTAGGCTCCATCGAAAAACATTAAACCCACGATATGTCGTAGATGAGGGGTTTACATTCAAGGTCCACCACTTGTCCAAGCTATTATTGCTAGTAGCCTGAGTGGTTTGGTCTCAAGATTCACCACTTTTCCACTCTATGTCATTATATTAAGAATATGCGGTGTGTTAAGGTCCACCACTTGTCCAACCTATAAGGCTACATCTTAAAGGTTATTCTTTATTACCACTTGGAGTGACCATGATAGGTTTTACATGGGGGTTTGGTTCCAAGGTCCACCACTTGTCCAAGCTAACTCTATTGAAACATAGAGAGAAACAAAGGTCCACCACTTGTCCAAGCTAGGGTCCATTGAAACATGGAGAGAAGGATGCTCCACCATTTGTCCAAGATAGGCTCCATTGAAACATGACGAGAAGCAAGCTGCACCATGTCTCCAAGATGCTAGGCTCCATCGAAATACATTAAACCCACGATATTTCGTAGATGAGGGGTTTACATTCAAGGTCCACCACTTGTCCAAGCTATTATTGCTAGTAGCCTGAGTGGTTTGGTCTCAAGATTCACCACTTTTATTAAGAATATGTGGGTGTTAAGGTCCACCACTTGTCCAACCTATAAGGCTACATCTTAAAGGTTATTCTTTCTTACTACTTGGAGTGACCATGATAGGTTTTACATGGGGGTTTGGTTCCAAGGTCCACCACTTGTCCAAGCTAACTCTATTGAAACATAGAGAGAAGCAAAGGTCCACCCTTGTCTAAGCTAGGGTCCATTGAAACATGGAGAGAAGGATGCTCCACCATTTGTCCAAGGTAGGCTCCATTGAAACATGAGGAGAAGCAAGGTGCACCATGTCTCCAAGATGCTAGGCTCCATCGAAAAACATTAAACCCACGATATGTCGTAGATGAGGGGTTTACATTCAAGGTCCACCACTTGTCCAAGCTATTATTGGTAGTAGCCTGAGTGGTTTGGTCTCAAGATTCACCACTTTTTCACTCTATGTCATTATATTAAGAATATGCGCGTGTTAAGGTCCACCACTTGTCCAACCTATAAGGCTACATCTTAAAGGTTATTCTTTATTACCACTTGGAGTGACCATGATAGGTTTTACATGGGGGTTTGGTTCCAAGGTCCACCACTTGTCCAAGCTAACTCTATTGAAACATAGAGAGAAACAAAGGTCCACCACTTGTCCAAGCTAGGGTCCATTGAAACATGGAGAGAAGGATGCTCCACCATTTGTCCAAGATAGGCTCCATTGAAACATGACGAGAAGCAAGCTGCACCATGTCTCCAAGATGCTAGGCTCCATCGAAATACATTAAACCCACGATATTTGTAGATGAGGGGTTTACATTCAAGGTCCACCACTTGTCCAAGCTATTATTGCTAGTAGCCTGAGTGGTTTGGTCTCAAGATTCACCACACTTTTATTAAGAATATGTGGGTGTTAAGGTCCACCACTTGTCCAACTATAAGGCTACATCTTAAAGGTTATTCTTTCTTACATACTTGGAGTGACCATGATAGGTTTTACATGGGGGTTTGGTTCCAAGGTCCACCACTTGTCCAAGCTAACTCTATTGAAACATAGAGAGAAGCAAAGGTCCACCCCTTGTCTAAGCTAGGGTCCATTGAAACATGGAGAGAAGGATGCTCCACCATTTGTCCAAGGTAGGCTCCATTGAAACATGAGGAGAAGCAAGGTGCACCATGTCTCCAAGATGCTAGGCTCCATCGAAAACATTAAACCCACGATATGTCGTAGATGAGGGGTTTACATTCAAGGTCCACCACTTGTCCAAGCTATTATTGCTAGTAGCCTGAGTGGTTTGGTCTCAAGATTCACCACTTTCCACTCTATGTCATTTATTAAGAATATGCGCGTGTTAAGGTCCACCACTTGTCCAACCTATAAGGCTACATCTTAAAGGTTATTCTTTATTACCACTTGGAGTGACCATGATAGGTTTTACATGGGGGTTTGGTTCCAAGGTCCACCACTTGTCCAAGCTAACTCTATTGAAACATAGAGAGAAGCAAAGGTCCACCCTTGTCTAAGCTAGGGTCCATTGAAACATGGAGAGAAGGATGCTCCACCATTTGTCCAAGTAGGCTCCATTGAAACATGAGGAGAAGCAAGGTGCACCATGTCTCCAAGATGCTAGGCTCCATCGAAAAACATTAAACCCACGATATGTCGTAGATGAGGGGTTTACATTCAAGGTCCAACACTTGTCCAAGCTATTATTGGTAGTAGCCTGAGTGGTTTGGTCTCAAGATTCACCACTTTTCCACTCTATGTCATTATATTAAGAATATGCGTGTTAAGGTCCACCACTTGTCCAACCTATAAGGCTACATCTTAAAGGTTATTCTTTATTACCACTTGGAGTGACCATGATAGGTTTTACATGGGGGTTTGGTTCCAAGGTCCACCACTTGTCCAAGCTAACTCTATTGAAACATAGAGAGAGACAAAGGTCCACCACTTGTCCAAGCTAGGGTCCATTGAAACATGGAGAGAAGGATGCTCCACCATTTGTCCAAGATAGGCTCCATTGAAACATGACGAGAAGCAAGCTGCACCATGTCTCCAAGATGCTAGGCTCCATCGAAATACATTAAACCCACGATATTTCGTAGATGAGGGGTTTACATTCAAGGTCCACCACTTGTCCAAGCTATTATTGCTAGTAGCCTGAGTGGTTTGGTCTCAAGATTCACCACTTTTATTAAGAATATGTGGGTGTTAAGGTCCACCACTTGTCCAACCTATAAGGCTACATCTTAAAGGTTATTCTTTCTTACTACTTGGAGTGACCATGATAGGTTTTACATGGGGGTTTGGTTCCAAGGTCCACCACTTGTCCAAGCTAACTCTATTGAAACATAGAGAGAAGCAAAGGTCCACCCCTTGTCCAAGCTAGGGTCCATTGAAACATGGAGAGAAGGATGCTCCACCATTTGTCCAAGATAGGCTCCATTGAAACATGACGAGAAGCAAGCTACACCATGTCTCCAAGATGCTAGGCTCCATCGAAATACATTAAACCCACGATATTTCGTAGATGAGGGGTTTACATTCAAGGTCCACCACTTGTCCAAGCTATTATTGCTAGTAGCCTGAGTGGTTTGGTCTCAAGATTCACCACTTTTATTAAGAATATGTGGGTGTTAAGGTCCACCACTTGTCCAACCTATAAGGCTACATCTTAAAGGTTATTCTTTCTTACTACTTGGAGTGACCATGATAGGTTTTACATGGGGGTTTGGTTCCAAGGTCCACCACTTGTCCAAGCTAACTCTATTGAAACATAGAGAGAAGCAAAGGTCCACCCCTTGTCTAAGCTAGGGTCCATTGAAACATGGAGAGAAGGATGCTCCACCATTTGTCCAAGGTAGGCTCCATTGAAACATGAGGAGAAGCAAGGTGCACCATGTCTCCAAGATGCTAGGCTCCATCGAAAAACATTAAACCCACGATATGTCGTAGATGAGGGGTTTACATTCAAGGTCCACACTTGTCCAAGCTATTATTGCTAGTAGCCTGAGTGGTTTGGTCTCAAGATTCACCACTTTTCCACTCTATGTCATTATATTAGAATATGCGCGTGTTAAGGTCCACCACTTGTCCAACCTATAAGGCTACATCTTAAAGGTTATTCTTTATTACCACTTGGAGTGACCATGATAGGTTTTACATGGGGGTTTGGTTCCAAGGTCCACCACTTGTCCAAGCTAACTCTATTGAAACATAGAGAGAAACAAAGGTCCACCACTTGTCCAAGCTAGGGTCCATTGAAACATGGAGAGAAGGATGCTCCACCATTTGTCCAAGATAGGCTCCATTGAAACATGACGAGAAGCAAGCTGCACCATGTCTCCAAGATGCTAGGCTCCATCGAAATACATTAAACCCACGATATGTCGTAGATGAGGGGTTTACATTCAAGGTCCACCTTGTCCAAGCTATTATTGCTAGTAGCCTGAGTGGTTTGGTCTCAAGATTCACCACTTTTATTAAGAATATGTGGGTGTTAAGGTCCACCACTTGTCCAACCTATAAGGCTACATCTTAAAGGTTATTCTTTCTTACTACTTGGAGTGACCATGATAGGTTTTACATGGGGGTTTGGTTTCAAGGTCCACCACTTGTCCAAGCTAACTCTATTGAAACATAGAGAGAAACAAAGGTCCACCACTTGTCCAAGCTAGGGTCCATTGAAACATGGAGAGAAGGATGCTCCACCATTTGTGCAAGATAGGCTCCATTGAAACATGACGAGAAGCAAGCTGCACCATGTCTCCAAGATGCTAAGCACCATCGAAATACATTAAACCCACGATACATTATTGCTAGTAGCCTGAGTGGTTTGGTCTCAAGATTCACCACTTTTATTAATAATATGTGGGTGTTAAGGTCCACCACTTGTCCCACCTATAAGGATACATCTTAAAGGTTATTCTTTCTTACTACTTGGAGTGACCATGATAGGTTTTACATGGGGGTTTGGTTCCAAGGTCCACCACTTGTCCAAGCTAACTCTAATCAAGCATAGAGAGAAGCAAAGGTCCACCCCTTGTCTAAGCTAGGGTCCATTGAAACATGGAGAGAAGGATGCTCCACCATTTGTCCAAGGTAGGCTCCATTGAAACATGAGGAGAATCAAGGTGCACCATGTCTCCAAGGCGCTAGGGTCCATCCAAAAACATTAAACCCTCTATATGTCGTAGATGAGGGGTTTACATTCAAGGTCCACACTTGTCCAAGCTATTATTGGTAGTAGCCTGAGTGTTTTGGTCTCAAGATTCACCACTTTTCCACTCTATGTCATTATATTAAAAATATGCGCGTGTTAAGGTCCACCACTTGTCCAACCTATAATGCTACATCTTAAAGGTTATTCTTTATTACCACTTGGAGTGACCATGATAGGTTTTACATGGGGGTTTGGTTCCAAGGTCCACCACTTGTCCAAGCTAGGGTCCATTGAAACATGGAGAGAAGGATGCTCCACCATTTGTCCAAGATAGGCTCCATTGAAACATGACGAGAAGCAAGCTGCACCATGTCTCCAAGATGCTAGGCTCCATCAAAATACATTAAACCCACGATACATTATTGCTAGTAGCCTGAGTAGTTTGGTCTCAAGATTCACCACTATTATTAAGAATATGTGGGTGTTAAGGTCTACCACTTGTCCCACCTATAAGGATACATCTTAAAGGTTATTCTTTCTTACTACTTGGAGTGACCATGATAGGTTTTACATGGGGGTTTGGTTCCAAGGTCCACCACTTGTCCACGCTAACTCTATTGAAACATAGAGAGAAGCAAAGGTCCACCCCTTGTCTAAGCTAGGGTCCATTGAAATATGGAGAGAACGATGCTGTACCATTTGTCCAAGGTAGGCTCCATTGAAACATGAGGAGAATCAAGGTGCACCATGTCTCCAAGATGCTAGGCTCCATCGAAAAACATTAAACCCACGATATGTCGTAGATGAGGGGTTTACATTCAAGGTCCAACACTGGTCCAAGCTATTATTGCTAGTAGCCTGAGTGGTTTGGTCTCAAGATTCACCACTTTTCCACTCTATGTCATTATATTAAGAATATGCGCGTGTTAAGGTCCACCACTTGTCCAACCTATAAGGCTACATCTTAAAGGTTATTCTTTATTACCACTTGGAGTGACCATGATAGGTTTTACATGGGGGTTTGGTTCCAAGGTCCACCACTTGTCCAAGCTAACTCTATTGAAACATAGAGAGAAACAAAGGTCCACCACTTGTCCAAGCTAGGGTCCATTGAACCATGGAGAGAAGTATGCTCCACCATTTGTCCAAGATAGGCTCCATTGAAACATGACGAGAAGCAAGCTGCACCATGTCTCCAAGATGCTAGGCTCCATCGAAATACATTAAACCCACGATATTTCGTAGATCAGGGGTTTACATTCAAGGTCCACCACTTGTCCAAGCTATTATTGCTAGTAGCCTGAGGGGTTTGGTCTCAAGATTCACCACTTTTATTAAGAATATATGGGTGTTAAGGTCTACCTCTTGTCCAACCTATAAGGCTACATCTTTAAGGTTATTCTTTCTTACTAGTTGGACTGACCATGATAGGTTTTACATCGGGGTTTGGTTCCAAGGTCCACCACTTGTCCAAGCTAACTCTATTGAAACATAGAAAGAAGCAAAGGTCCACCCCTTGTCTAAGCTAGGGTCCATTGAAACATGGAGAGAAGGATGCTCCACCATTTGTCCAAGGTAGGCTCCATTGAAACATGAGGAGAAGCAAGGTGCACCATGTCTCCAAGATGCTAGGCTCCATCAAAAAACATTAAACCCACGATATGTCGTAGATGAGGGGTTTACATTCAAGGTCCACCACTTGTCCAAGCTACTATTGCTAGTAGCCTGAGTGGTTTGGTCTCAAGATTCACCACTTTTCCACTCTATGTCATTATATTAAGAATATGCGCATGTTAAGGTCCACCACTTGTCCAACCTATAAGGCTACATCTTAAAGGTTATTCTTTATTACCACTTGGAGTGACCATGATAGGTTTTACATGGGGGTTTGGTTGCAAGGTCCACCACTTGTCCAAGCTAACTCTATTGAAACATAGAGAGAAACAAAGGTCCACCACTTGTTCAAGCTAGGGTCCATTGAAACATGGAGAGAAGGATGCTCCACCATTTGTCCAAGATAGGATCCATTGAAACATGACGAGAAGCAAGCTGCACCATGTCTCCAAGATGCTAGGCTCCATCGAAATACATTAAACCCACGATATTTCGTAGATGAGGGGTTTACATTCAAGGTCCACCACTTGTCCAAGCTATTATTGCTAGTAGCTTGAGTGGTTTGGTCTCAAGATTCACCACTTTTATTAAGAATATGTGGGTGTTAGGGTCCACCACTTGTCCAACCTATAAGGATACATCTTAAAGGTTATTCTTTATTACCACTTGGAGTGACCATGATAGGTTTTACATGGGGCTTTGGTTCCAAGGTCCACCACTTGTCCAAGCTAACTCTATTGAATCATAGAGAGAAGCAAAGGTCCACCACTTGTCTAAGCTAGGCTCCATTGAAACATGGAGAGAAGGATGCTCCACCATTTGTCGAAGCTAACTCTATTGAAACATGGGGGGTTTACGTTCAAGGTCCACCACTTGTCCAAGCTATTAGTGCTAGTAGCATGAGTGGTTTTGTCTCAAGATTCACGACTTTTTCACTCTATGTCATTATATTAAGAATATTAGGGTGTTAAGGTCCACCCCTTGTCCAACCTATAAGGCTATATCTTAAAGGTTATTCTTTCTCACCACTTGGAGTGACCATGATAGGTTTTAAATGGGGGTTTGGTTCCAAGGTCCACCACTTGTCCAAGCTAACTCTATTGAATAATAGAGAGAAGAAAAGGTCCACCACTTGTCCAAGCTAGGGTCCATTGAAACATGGAGAGAAGGATGCTCCACCATTTGTCCAAGATAGGCTCCATTGAAACATGAAGAGAAGCAAGATGCACGATGTCTCCAAGATGCTAGGCTCCATCGAAATACCTTAAACCCACGATATTTCGTAGATGGGGGGTTTACTTTCAAGGTCCACCACTTGTCCAAGCTATTATCGCTAGTAGCATGGTTTGGTCTCAAGATTCACCAGTTTTCCACTCTATGTCATTATATGAAGAATATCTGGGTGTTAAGGTCCACCACTTGTCCAACCTATAAGGCTATATTCTAAATGATATTTTTTTTGACCACTTGGAATGTGCATGATATGTTTTACATGGGGTTTTGTTCCAAGGTCCACCACTTGTCCAAGCTAGATCTATTACATATATATTATACATACAATATTCAACTAGATTCCCTACCTATCATTTCCAGTAGCATGGATGCTCTAGCTTGAAGGCCCACCACTTGTCCAACCTATACTCTCTTATGTAAGGGAGATCTCGCTATAAATTCAAAACCTTCCCGCCTAAATTTAAAATATCCCTCCCAAATCCTAAATATCCCGCCTAAATTTTAAAATATCCCGCCCAAATTTTAAAATTCAAACTTTTTTATAAAAATTTAAATTTTACTACTTAAATTTAAAATATTCCACGCGAAATTGATTTTAAATTCAAGTTTACCACAAAAAGATATCATTATACCACCTAAATTCAAATATGCAAACCTCAAATCATTATATTGTACATAAATTCAAATTAACAAGCCTAAACTGATATTAATTTGCATAGATATGAATTTATCACACCTAAATTATGTCACCATGTTAGAGAGAGTGGTTAGAGAATTTGAACAAGGTCCACCACTTGTCCAACTTAGATACCAAGAAGGATTGAGTGTACAAGGTATTGTTTGGAGGTCCTTATAGTCCACTGGTCTCAAGGTCCACCACTTGTGGTAAGGGTCACCAAAAGTGTATATATTCATCCAAAGAAATACATGTATTTTTGGTCTACATGTCCTAGTTTAAACCATTTATGTCCATTAGGTGTATCACTAAACAACACTACTATTTTTGAGAAACAGAAGTTACAATCATATCTACAAATGGATTAGAGGAAAATCAGCTCAGCATACATCCAGAACTCGCTACAAGAATCGACTTTAACAGATCACGCAAGTAAGTCTTCCATTCAATTTTACTAGTATTACAATGTGTTAGTTATTTGTGATATTTATGTATGTATATATACTATGTGTGCATATCGTAATTAAGTGTAATTGTGTATCTGCATTATGTATGAGTATTACAATGAAATAACACAAATATACATACATACACATAGATAACACAGACGCACACATACATGAGCATGTATTTTCAAGAGAGAGATAGCAAGATACAGAGATAGATAGATAGATAGATAGAGAGAGAGAGAGATAAATACCTGTTTTTTAGAGAGAGGAGAGAGAAAGATAACAAATTTCACTGTGTTTATGTATGTGGAAGAGAGGAAGACGATGTATGGGAATATGTGCATGTATTTTCAAGAGAGAGACAACAAGATAACAGATTTCATTGTGGTCATGTATGTGGAAGTGAGGAAGACGATGTGTGGGAATATGTGCATGTATTTTCAAGAGAGAGACAACAAGATAACAGATTTCACTGTGGTTATGTATGTGGAAGAGAGGAAGACGATGTGTGGGAATATGTGTATGTGTGCGGGGATACTTTTAAACTATGTATCTCTGTCTTTTGACGAGAGAGTGTGTGTGCAAGAAGAGTTACAGAGAACCATCTTCTCTATATGGAGAAAGACAGAGAGTGAGAGAGAGAGAAATACCTGTTTTTTCTCTATTCGTGAGGTGTGCAATGTCTCCTGAGAAGACTGCCCGATCCTGCCCTTCTGGAAAGCGTTGTGTACGCTACTGTTTCTTTATCTTGTGCGCGAACTTTCAATCCTGTGCACTCCACCTGTGTGTTGTGTATGATGCCGAGCTTGCTCCTCTACGCGCGCGTATACTCCAACTGTGTGCGATCCGTGTGCGCTTTCTGTGTGTTTGCTGCTCGCCTGCTTTCTCTGTGTGCGTTTCTCATGTGCTCTCTGTGTGCCTAATCTTGATAGGGTTTATTAGAATGCCACGTATGCTACAAGTCCATGTTTTATCATAGGATTAAAAAAAACAAAAGCAATATAAAAAATTAACCAATTCACACGGCAAAAATTAAAGAAATCATGGTTGAAAATATGGAAAACATGCGTAACACTATGTTGTGCCGCCCCTTGACCCCGCCCGGGGCGCTGCCCCGGACCCCGCCCAGAACAATATCCCAAAATCAACCTCCCAAGCCCCGCCATCGAGAGCGCTATATTCCACATCCCCATCAAGAGCGCTACCCCCAAACCTCACGTGGAAGCGCTGCCTTGTCACCCCATTGTGGCATTGCCCTAAGACCCCGCATCTAGAGTGCTAAATGGGAACATTCTTCATTAGTGAAATTTTGAACATAAATTATATTAGCATATACTTAAATATAATACAAATATTAACATATTAGCTATACTACTAATTTACTATAGCAGTTCTAGATTATGTCCCATACTATATTTAAGGTGCCAAAGGTTTGGCCTTATGGTCCTAGATTTAGCCAAGTGGTCAACACATATAGGACCAAGTGCACACTGTGCCACAAAACTTGGCCACCACTTCACTTGCCAAAGTTTAGGCCACATGGTCAATCCTAACTTTCCAATGTTCTTATTATGTCACCTTTTGCCTCGTGGAAAACCTAGGCTTGTTTTCACATACTCAGGCACTTCAAGACACAATAAATTGTCATTACTCTTCGGCAACCCTTTTGTTCAAGTCTTTGAAAAAACATTGTTTAAGGCCACCCTAAACCATTTTCATTTAGGGGTGTCTAAAACTAGCTTTTTGGCAATTCCAGAAGAAAATGGTCAAAGTTTTATACTTAGTTTTAACCACTTGACCAATTCAAATATTGGAAAGCAAGGTCTTGTAATACTTTTCTTTGGACATCACACATTAAAACTAGGTCCCTCACTTGTCCAAGCTATGCTCTAATACAATAAAGGGCTTTTGGTTTCAAGATGCACCACTTTCCCAACCTTGATTCCATTAAAGAAGCTAGCTCTACTTAGACATTTAATAGCAAGGTCTTGCAACAGTTCAGATTGAACATTTTCCATGGCAGCTAGGTCCACCACTTATCTAAGCTATGCTTTAATAGAGTAAGGGGGTTTTGGTTTCAAGATCCACCACTTGTCCAAACACTACAAGAGGCTCTTCATATTAGCGACACTCCAAAAAAAAATTCCCGGCGTCGCTATGAGCATCGCAAATTTATTTGTAAATTTGCGACGCTCATAGCGACGCTTATAGCGACGCTCATAGCGACGCCGGCTGGGGTAAAAAAATAACCGAGCACGCCCAAAAACTCAGATCTCAGATCTGAGTTTTTCGGCGCCCTCAAGCAAGGAGTAGGTAAACGCTCTTCCTCACTCTCTCTCTCTCTCTCTCTCTCTCTCTTTTTCTTCTCCACACACACACACACACACACGAGGAGAGGAAGGAGAGCCAGGTATGCTCCTTCCCTCTCCTCATTCTCATGTTCCCTTCCCCTCTTTCTCTCTCCCTCTCTCTCTCTCACACACACACATACACACACACACACATAGTGTTTTTGAGAGAGAGAGAGAGAGAGAGAGAGAGAGAGAGAGTACAAACAAAAACAAAAACGCGCACACACACATACATAAACAAAGAATGCACACACATTGAGAGAGAAAAAGAGAGAGAGCATGCATAAACAAAAAACGCACGCATTGAGAGAGGAAAAGAGAGAGAGAACATGCATAAACAAAAAACGCACACATTGAGAGAGGAAAAGAGAGAGAAAACATGCATACGATCCAAAAAAACGCACACACATTGAGAGAGAAAGAGAGAGAAACTAATTTAACGTCGTAGGAAACTAATTAAAATTAAAAGACCTAAAGATCTAGCCGACGAGGAGTTGAACTCAAGACCTATTATTCAAGAGGGAAATGGCATAATCAATCTATCATACTTGGCATGGGTGATAGAAAGGTTATACCATTTATCTCTTTTTATTGGCACACACATCCACACACGCGCACACACACAAGAAGAAGAGAGTTATAACGTCGTAGGAAACTATCTTAAAAGACGTTAAAGATTAAGTTATATGTAGACTTAAATTAAATTAGATTTAGGTTTATTTTTAACTAGATTTACGTTTATTTAAGCTAGATTTAGATTTACGTTATATTAGATTAGATTTAGGTCTCCATAGACTACGATGCCTGCATGAAGCGGGTGAAGAAAGCCCTCAATGGAATATAGGGTATTGCTGCCTTCACTCATGGTGGGCTCCGTCGATCCAAAAGTACTGGTGAAATGTCTTCAGAAGATAGGAAAGAAGGTGGATCTTCAGGGCGGCAAGAGTCACTACATCCCCGACACAATGACCATCTAGACAACCTCTAGTCATTAGACTTACGTTAAATTAGATTTAGCTTTATTTTTAGTTAGATTTACGTTTATTTAGATTTACGCTTATTTACGTTAGATCGAGTCCACGCAAGAATTACTTACGGTTTAGGGTTTAGAGTTAGACGAACAGTGAAAAGATCTACTGTGAAAAGATGTTAAGATGAAGTGAAGTGCTACAGCTAGAGAAGAGGCAAAGGGGTTTTGTCCACTACATGCAGTATCATGTAGACGTGGGTGTGTAGATTTCTTGTACCCACAAATATAGGTATTGACCAATAAAGATGAGATTATAACCCGGTGGTTCTGATCTCCGTGCACCTCTAGACCGAGGTGTGCGGGGATTGGACATGACTAGAGAATGTGAGGTAAAGAGAGAGAGAGAGAGAGAGAGAGAGAGAGAGAGAGAGAGAGAGAGAGAAGACGAAGAATGCCAATAGAATATTAAATTTGTTGTCCAGGTTATAAGTTTTTTATCCTCATTATGAGTAGCGACGAGGATGTGGGACCGTCCAACCGAAACACCTATCTCTCAACGAGGGTCTTATGTCCTTGTAATCAATGCAAGCATGCTGTGCGACGGACAAGACGTGTTTCTTTGCAGCACGTTCGCGAATTTGGCGAGTTCGATCCATCTATTATAGATCGAGTTGTTGCCAATTATAACTCGTCGGACTCTGACGCTGGCCAACAAGCAGCAATCTTGCAACCCAATAGACGTGTTCGCAGGCGCTTTGGTCAAGCAGCATATGTGAGGCCACAAGATGTAGCCTCTGACAGCTCGGGGGATGATCATGCAGAGCACATTCCCAACGAGGCAATGTTTGAGCCCGAGATTGATGAAATGATCGAGACGATCATGGATTCAGAAAGGCTTATCTGTGATGATATGAAAAGTGAAGCCGATACGCCATTGTATAATGGAGCACGTATGTCTAGATTGAAAGCACTCCTGGTTCTTCCCAACATGCAGGCAAAGTTTGGATGGAGTGACACTAGCGTCACAGCGCTTTTGAGGTGATCTATTACAATTAGTTTACTTTAATAGAACTCTAAATGTATAATGATCTGATAGATTTTTACACGACTGTATCATATTTTTATGTTGTGTAGATTGCTGAAAGAGCACATACTACCAGCTGACAATGTGATGTCAGATTCCCGAGATGAAGCAAGAAAGATTTTGTGAAACTTGGGGATGGATTACAATTCTATCCACGCTTGTCCTAATGACTGCATTCTTTTCAGAGGGGAATACATAGACATGGAGAAGTGTCCGAAATGTCATTCCGAAAGATATCGAGTAGATCTCCACGGGACAAAAATTCCACAAAAGGTTTTGCGACATTTCCCTCTGCTTCCTCGCATCAAGCATTTCTTCGAATGTAAGTCCATGGCCGCCCTAGCATCATGGCATGAGGAGAATAAATCTTCGGATGGTGTGCTACGAATTCTTGCAGATTGCGTAGCGTGGAAACATATAGATGGAACATGGTTGGATTTTGCCAGGGAAGCTCAAAATTTGCGCTTAGGCCTGGCTATGGATGGCGTAAATCCATTTGGTCAAAGATCAACATCTTACAGTGTATGGCCCGTTGTCATCGTCAACTACAACATTCCCCCGTGGTTGACTACGAAGAAGGGGCACCTATGGCTAAGCTTGATTGTGCCAGGGCGATATAAAGTGGGGAATATGGATGTGTATCTTCGTCCACTATTGGAAGAGCTACAACAATTGTGGATTGGCATAGAGGTGGTGGATATGAGCCGACACACAGGACGACGGAATGCTTTGATCAGAGGCATTCTAATGTGGACCATGCATGACTATCCCGAGCTAACAGAATGCTCAGGTGATCTATTGACACTCCTCACTCAGACACTATAAATCTTGTTTTTTCCCATAGTTGATCTATTATCATGTGTATACATGCAGGGCTTCAAACAAGCGGATACAGAGCATGTGTCACATGTGGACCTAGACTGAATGCACGTAGGACACCCTCACTGAAGAAGCAAATCTACGAAGGTCATCAAGCGTATCTTCCAGAGAATCATGTGTTACGCGATGGCTTTTTGGGAAGAGAGCCACCAAGGATGTCTGCACAAGCATGGTTAGAGCAGAAGGAGATGTGCGATGACGGATTGCCTCCAGGGATGAAGAGACTATCTCTATGGTACGAGTTACCATACTGGCCCCGACTCATGATCAATCACTTGCTCGATCCAATGCACATATTCAAGAATGTGGGTAATCTACTATGGGACCATTTGACCGGCAAGAAAGATACTTTGGGAGCCAGAGTTGACCTTAGAAATGTGGATCGTATGGAGCAATATTGGCCGCAAACAGCGTCTGATGGATCGATAAAACTCCCTAAAGCACCATGGATTTTCATAGGAGCCCAAGAACGCAAAGTAAAAGAGACCATTTGATCTTTGCGGATCCCCACTGGCGTAATGCACTCGCTCCAAACGTGTTTTACTAAAGAAGGAAAGCTTACCGGTTTGAAGTCACACGATTGGCATAAAATGTGTCAGGTACATTCATAGTGGACTTTAATATCATTGCATAAAATGTGGACTTTAATATCATTGCTGCACATACTTTACAGTTTATTTTACCGGTTGCCATTGAGGGATGTTTGTCTCTCGACATCCGTAACACAATCTACAAACTTGCAAAGCTGGTGCAATGGATCTCACAAAAGGAGATCAACGTAGACTCCATACCATTCGCCAAACTAAATGCTGCGGAGCTTGTGTGCATGTTTGAGAAACATTTTCCTACTACAATGCTAACCATTCAGGTGCATCTTCTTGTTCACATAGTTGATGAGGTGGAAATAGCTGGCACAGTTCATTCCAGATGGATGTTCTTCTTAGAGTGTTTCATGAAAACGCTTAAGGGATATGTGCGTCAAAAGGCACGTCCAGAGGGTAGCATGGCAGAAGGTTGGTTGGTTGATGAAGAGTTTCTTTCTTCTTTGTCACCGCAGCAGAGACAGTGGTACGTGGAGCGTCATCGCTCTGGCGCATCATCGCGCGTTCCTACTCCATCCGCATCTCCCTCTCTTTCGGAGCATTCGGCGCGCTCCGAAGCTTCGGCGTCGACGAGACGAGCTTCACACTCGTCTAGACACCGGCGCTCTAGTGGTGGCGGTGGCGGTTGTTGTGGGGATTCCGCCACCGATGCCTCCACACCGCCTCGTGTTCGACGAGGCTCTTTACCCTCCCCTTCTTTGCCCGCCCCCACACCAGCCACAGCATCGCCATCTACTCCAGGTTTTGCACGGCTGACTGTTCCTAGAAGCTACACACCTCTACCTACTCCGCCAGGAGCCACCCCACTCGACACTCCTCGCTTCGGGGCCCAGACGCCGGTGGAGACACCTGACGTCCGTACCCCCATCGACACGCCGCTAGAGACCCCTGTCGGGACACCCAGGTTCACGCGTCACCGGCTAGAGGGCTTGCCTTACTCCGTCGACATCAGCGGCGGCATCATTATGGATGATGACGGCAAGAAGGTGATCTCGCGCATGCGTGGTCTTTGCTCTCAGCTGTTTAGACACTACATACTAAACAAATGGAGTGAAGTACCAAGTGATTTAAAAAACAGAGTCATCAGCATACTTCATGATGAGTTTCCCGTTCCAACACGGGATCAGCGCTTCAATGAAGACCTGATGAAGATTCGAATGCGCGAATACTGCAAACACAAGCGTTCCGAAGTGCAAAAAGCAATCAAGAATGGGTGGAACAGGCCAGATTGGCTGGCCAAAGAAGATTGGAAGAATGCGAAGAAAGCAGCATGCGAGAATCCCGACAAGTGGAAGCAACAAAAGGATGCAGCCAGAGCGCGAGTAGAGGCAGGGAGCTCGCACCACTTGGGGAGCGGTGGATGAGCATCATTTGAGGCCGATTTTGTAAATGTTTTCACATTGCTCTTTATGCATGTTCGATAGTTTAGGGTTTATGAGTTTTTTAGTTCTAACATAATGAAATCTTTGTATGTTTTGACAGTGGTCGATGACAGGACGTGATCCCACACCGTACGAGCGCGAGTACGCAGGCAGGAAGGGCTTAAACGCCCTAATGGATATTCTCAGTTATCGCGGCGGTATGGTTAGTATTAGGGTTTACTCTTTTTTATTTTTTGTATTGTTTTATAAATGTCGTTATATGTTTATACTTATTGAAAGCTGTCTTATTGTCTTTTTTTGCAGAATCCGACAGATACGCCGCTTGGACGCGATGAGACGTCTGACTAGACGACGTCAGTTTAGCCGTAGCTAGATAGCATTAGTTTAGGGTTTCTCATAGCTTATGTATCATGAGACGGATTCTATACGTCTCTTTGAACCATGTATATTATTACATTTGTCACCGCAGTTCCTTTTGCCAATCAATTCTTTATGCCTATGATGTTGTACAATTGTCATTATTACATTTGCCAATCAATTCATTTTGCTTATGATGTGTACAATTGTCAATTTTGCAAACAATACGTCTTGTGGGTGACTATTTTGGGTCTATTATCTATCTTTGCACTTTTTTTAAAAAGTGAATCAAGTACAATATGGTTGATGAGTGGCAGGGCATTCAATGCCCTGCCACCAAAAAAAATTCTCTCGGGCGTCGCTATAAGCGTCGCTATTTATGGCTCTGTAGCGTCGCTATGAGCGTCGCTATAGTCTTCTGTGTAAAAGTCGCTATAGGCGTCGCTATATAGCGACGCTTATAGCGACGCATATAGCGACGCTCTCGTATCGACGGTTTTAGCGACGCCGGGGGTTATAAAAACCCAGTGTATTTCCGTCGCTAACAGCGTCACAAGAGCACACAACCTCTTGTAGTGAAACTTGATTTGGGAAGCAAGGTCCTATAATAGTTTGCTTTGGACATTCACCATTACAACTAAGTCCACCACTTCTCCAAGCTATGTTCTAATACACTAAGGAGGTTTTGGTTTCAAGGAGAACCACTTGTACGACTCTGTTTTTGGAAGTAAGGTCTTTACATAGTTCACCTTGGACCTTGGACATTGGATACTACAACTAAGCCCACCACTTGTCCAAGATATCCTCTATATATAGCCAAAGGGTTTGGGTTTCAAGATTCACCACTTTTCCAATCTTTCTTCCATTAAAGAAAGGAGGGGCTTTATAACTAGGTCCACCACTTGTCCAAGCTATGCTCTAATATAGAAAGGGGATTTTGGTTTCAAGGTCCACCACGTGTTCAACCTTGCAAGACTCAAGGGATACTTGGACATTGGAAAGCATAGTCCTATAGTAGTTGATAGGTGGCAGTGGGTATTACAACTAGGTCCAACCTATGCTCTCATATAGCAAAGAGGCTTTGCTTTCAAGGTCCACCACTTGTTCAACCTTGCTTCCATTAAAGAAATGAGGGGCTACGTAAACATTGGCAAGCAAGGTAGCAATCCTAAGGTGTTTCACCTTGGATATTGGGCATTATAACTAGGTCCACCACTTGTCCAAGCTATGCTCTGATAAAGAAAGGGGATTTTCGTTTCAAGGTCCACCATGTGTTCAACCTTTCTAATATAGAAAGGGGATTTTCGTTTCAAGGTCCACCACGTGTTCAACCTTGAAAGACTCAAGGGATACTTGGACATTGGAAAGCATAGTCCTATAGTAGTTGATAGGTGGCAGTGGGTATTAAAACTAGGTCCAACCTATGCTCTTATATAGCAAAGAGGCTTTGGTTTCAAGGTCCACCACTTGTCCAACCTTACTTCCATTAAAGAAATGAGGGGCTACGTAAACATTGGCAAGCAAGGTAGCAAAGTCCTAAGGTATTTCACCTTGGATATTGGGCATTATAACTAGGTCCACCACTTGTCCAAGCTATGCTCTGATATAGAAAGGGGATTTTTGTTTCAAGGTCCACCACGTGTTCAACCTTGAAAGACTCAAGGGATACTTGGACATTGGAAATCATAGTCCTATAGTAGTTGATAGGTGGCAGTGGGTATTACAACTAGGTCCACCACTTGTCCAACCTATGCTCTCATATAGCAAAGAGGCTTTGGTTTCAAGGTCCACCACTTGTCCAACCTTGCTTCCATTAATATAGCAAGGAGGATTTGGTTTCAAGGTTCACCACTTGTCCAACCTATGCAAACCTTTTTCATGTTGTAGCATGATTTTTTGTTTGAAGAGTATTTTTCTATAACTATGGATTTAACAATGTAATCTTTTTACTTACAGGATGGACTTCGAATCTGGGGAGAAAGTACATATGATACTTGACAATGAAATCATTGGTATTGGTTGTGTGTGTAGAACAGATCCAGATTCCACTTGTGGTGGTACAAAGATAGGGCTAGGAAATGTCTCCATACTAGTGGAGGAATGCTTGAAGGATGTGGTCCTACCTTTTCCTACAATGGATACTTCATCTCTCCAAGGCTCATTATGGAGTGTTGTTCAATGGTCAAAGCTTCTTTTGCAATCTTTTGTATTAAATGGGAACTTAATTGATCCACACGAAAGCTACAATGGTGATGAAGAACATGATCATTCTGATCCTCTAGTTACAGATGCAATACCTATGACAAGCCCAGAATTTGAAGCAATGATTCGAGAGTCTTGGAGAAATCAGAGGGTCCTTTTAAAAGATGACACAATGATGCAAACCATGAATGAAGGGACCATCTTATATGTATTTCCACATGATTATGTCAACTTTCAGGAACTTGGTCCTGATTGTATGGGTGTGGGTATTGAAAGAGAAAATGCAAGCATTGATGATGTGGTTGAAGTGGGTAGCATCACTTTGCTAAAGTGGCCCATCAAGCAGACAAGAATGTTGAATGGGAGCCCATTACAACGCTTTGTTCCTGTTGATGGCATGCATGCTACATATGAGGATGTATCCAACGATGGCAATGTTGGAAAAAAACTTGATGGGAGTAATGTTGTCCAGTTGTCAAGGAAGAGACGATACACTTTCATGAACAGGACTCAAAAATCAAAAGCAGCACCAGCTTCGACTTTTTACCTTTCAAACAAATCAATTCAAAGGGTATCATGCATTGATTGTTGTGCACAAAAATGCTGCCAATTTGCAGATCGTGATATGGTGACAAGGTTACGACAACAATTTTGGGGAGAGTCTCAAAAATCACGCACTAATTATGTTTATGATGTTCTTTCTATATGTTATCAGAAAAATGAGAAGTCACGATACCAATTCAGGCTAAATGGCTCTATTGTTTGTTGTAGAGCATGGTATGAGCTACATGGAATACCAAAGACATCATTTTATCGATACAAGGAGAACTTCGAAAATGGTGTGCGCCAATATGTACATGGGAACACATGTACATTGAGAAGGGGACTTCAACATACTAGTTTAGCAAGAGCACTACTAAATGAGTTTGTGGAAAACAACTCTGAGAAGATGCCACATAGAAGTAGAACACTGCTAGATGGCTCAAGAGAGACTCAATTGGTGATTCCATCAACATACAAACAAGTGGATATTTTATGTGAAATCAACACGACACTTGACCAAATGGGCTATGAGAAGAAGCTATCCCAATCTTCTTTTGGTAGAATTTGGAACAAAGAGTACCCACATGTCACTTTAACAAAGATGAGTGAGTTCTCTAAGTGCAATATTTGTAGCTCAATCAAGGCAAGGTTAGAAGCTAAACCTTCTCTTGAAGAGAGAGCTCTTCTCTTGAGGGAGAGAGAAGTTCACATGGCACAACAAAAGAGTTACAGAAGCCTATATTATGCATGGCGCACATATTCAGAAACTCAACCACAAAAATATGTATGCATAATCCATGATAAGATGGATCAAAAGAAGACTGCCATTCCTAGATTACGCATTGTTCCCAAGGGTGTGGATTCAGGATATAATCTGCAGGTGGCATTGATTGGCATGATCACTCATGGACATGGAGAAGGTCATTACGGACACTTTGTCTTGAATGGTTTGTGGCCAGCTGATCCAAATCTTACAATTGGCTCAATTGCTAATTGTTTACATAACCTCGAGAGGATAGATAAGCATCCTCTTGGTGATCTAGTAACAAATGGACTTCCAAGGAGCAATATTTCACTACTACATGCTTTGAACTCAAGGGATGCTTTGGACTACCATAACTTGAGTGATGGAAAAGAGCCCATTGTGTAGTCGTCAGAAATTGCAGAAGAGGAATTGGGGTTAACATTTCGAAGATTGCCAGAGAACTTGTTGCTACAATTGGATAATTGTGCAGGGGAAAACAAAAATCGATACTTATTTGCCTATTTGTCAATGCTTGTTGCAAGGGGTGTTTTCAAAACCATCCAGTTGGGATTTTTAATGGTTGGGCATACACATGAGGACATAGACGCCATGTTTAGTAGGTTTTTAGAGAAGTTGAGAGTTACACAAACCTATACTTTGCCACATTTGATGGATACATTACGAAACAACTCATCTTCATCTCCATCTCCATTTTTTCTCACAAAGATCCCCGATTTCAAGCAATATTGTGATGGCTATCTTTGTGATGGACAAGACATACTTGTTGGACATTCCAAACCGCTTCAGTTCAGGTTCTTTATGCAGGATGAGACACCAATGATGCAATATAAGGCACATGTAGGTGTATCAAGTTGGAGTAGAAGTATTCGCCTTTGGAAAACAGACACAGAATGCAAGCCAATGTTACCACATGGAGATCCACCTCTAGTACAAATGGCGGAGTATGTCAAGGCCCACGAAGAAGTCATTTTGGGGCTAAAGAACTATATAAAATTTTGGAAAAATTTAGGGAATGGTTCAAGTATTCCACGATATTATAGACCCGTGATAGATTATTGGAGTAAGGTAATTGAAGAGATTGGAAAAGCAATCATATCAGAGGGAATCTTGTATGAAATGTTTTGGCCAAAAACTCAAGAATATTCTCACCCACAAAGCACTACAATGAATTTGCAACAAGGAGCAGAAAGATTCCTAGGCCTTGAAGAGTTGAACGATCATTTTTGTGGGCCTCAACGAGATAGGCCAAGGGAAGAGTTTGACCCTATGTCTGATGTGCACTAAGGTGACTTTCTTATGCTTGTTCCGAGTGACACAGAAATCTATCCAGTGTGGCTTGCAATGGCTTTATCTGACATTGATAATGAGCCTACATCACCAAACTACAGAAAACTCTTGATTCAATATTGGGCACCTTGCGCGAGAAAAAGTGGGATGACAGATACTCAAGCTTACAGTAATTGTTGGAAGGGTTATTGGGCTGTCAACTATAAGGACCCACAAGTGTGGGAAACTATAGATGCAATTGTTTGGTCCTGGAGACCCAACAAAGAAGGACCATTTTCTAGAATAAAGATTCCAGAAAGACATGCTCTAAAAGCCAAAGAAGGCCTCACTCGTGCACATCAGCCACACTTGGATCAAAGTTCAGATATGGTATCAAATGTGGAGTAGAATTATGTGGAGCTTCTATTGTGACTATACTAGTCAATTTGTAAACAAAATCTTTTTTGTATCTTCCTTTGTTTTATGTAATTTATAGTTATTATTCAAATCCATGTGTTGTACATCCTCTTGACTTTTGGTGTTTATCAACACCACAATCCTATGAGATTTTCACTTTATTTACTAGCCACACACCTCAATTTTTCCCACTTTAAGTGGAAAATTCCCAAATTACATGAATTTGGTCGATTTGGAGATTCCCATAATGTGAGATTTTTACCAAAATACCTAATATGGTCTTGTATGCGTCAGGTGTCAAGTCGTAGTCGAAACTCCCTTTTGATGGCAGCCCTTTAGTTTTACTATTGTACATAGCATCAAACTCTTCCTATCATTTGCCAAGAACACAATCAAAACATATATAATAAGATTTCATAATCAAAACACATATTCTCATTTAGCATTGATTTCAAGCATACCTTCCAAATGAGTTGAGCAAGGACAGCCATTGGCAATTTTGGCCACTTCGATTTGTTTAAACTCCTAAAGTTCAAAGTCCTCTCTGCTGCCAAATGCACTCTTTCCAAAAAAAATTGCAAGAGTGAAGTTGGGTCCCCCAACCTTAGCTTTCTCATCTTGAATATATCATGCATAGTGGTGTGAGGGACCAAAACCCTTGTTGGCCCTGTTTAACACTCGGATGTAAATACACATTGTCAAAAACAATAAGATGCATTTACATTCGTAAAAAACAGTTGGATTTACCTGTTTATCATTCCCAAAACCAATAGAAACTCCGTTGTCTCATGGGGTCGAAAATTGACAAGCACGCACTCCACTCTTGGTTCCTTCGATGTCATTCTTGTTCATCCACCGCATCCATGTCTCCAAATATGTGATTTCCATCCCAAATCACAAAGTACCTCTCGACCATGTGACTAAACTCGAGGATTAGACGAAGCTACTCATCCAAGTCATATGACATTGCAAGATCTCTCAAAGTGTGACCACGACGAGAGGATTGCTTATGATCATCCCCAAAAATTTGCTCACTGATAATAAATCTTGTCATGGTTGGTTGGTAGCTTTTATTTGCAATGGAGAGTTGCAAATCTACCACCTGATCATCATGCATGCGGATGGAGGGGTTCGAAAGAAGTCAACATAAAGGTAAACGCAGATGTTTGCCATTATAGGGAGCTCTTTGAGAATCCACCCAACCCAGAGAAATATGCTTGTTGACCACATTTTCAAACGCTTAATTTTCTATGTCATCTATTATGGTAGCAGTTTCCACACAATGGCTCAATTCTCCACTTGATTGCGTTATTCCACCCACACCGGTTACGATGGCACAATCCAATCTAGAGAGCTTAAGTCTTGAGATTGTTCGCTCTCTTGAGTACATCCGAAGGGACTTCTTGCAACGTTGGAAAGGGAGAAATGGGAAAACACCCAACACACTCAGTAAATGCCTCTCTATAGCCCAGTGATTCCACATCACCTCCATCCCCTAGTAACACACACCTAGACTCTTGATCTGAAAACAATCAATGTCCAAGCCCGGTCCCGACCAACCCATACTACACCAACCCATGTGCAAATCACATCATGATAGCTTCCTCTAGAGCACTATATACCCACTTATAGGCAATTCCATAACAAACAATACACGAAACTCTATCAAGTCCCTTGCTTGCTCCCACTTACCTTTGAGCTTTCATATTGTGGCACACCGCATTCAGATAGAGAGCACCCATATACTCTACGCACCCAAACTTATGACACCCCTATGGGCATGAGAATGAGATAAAAAATGATAATGTTCACCAGAACAACAAGAGTATGAAGACAAAAACTCATTTGGTTAGCATAAATTAAAGTTGTACATTGATGGATCATGAGCAAGAGGAAGTGTGTGATTCCGTATCGCTCGTGGTCCCACAGTTTCTGACTCAACTACATGTAGCTTGCGACCCTTCAACCCATCGCCCTCTCATACTCCTCTTTTCTTTGACTCTCACTTCATGTGCTTAAAGCGCACGACCTTCCTTTAAAATCCCCGAGGGCCCTTCTTATGCATGCAACCTCCAGCCACGGCACCCTTTGTCTGCACCAATGCCCTTGTTGTTCTTTTCTTGGCGTCTGCTACCCTGCAATAGATTGCGTTGTTCTCCACTTGGCCATGCCTGACCACTGGCATCTTTGAGGACTTCCATTCATGCCCTTAATGGCGACCTTCATCCACCCTCTACAGACCCCGTTTACTGCTTACCAAACCTGTTGCCTACTGCCCCCAGCGGCTCTCGGCCCAGTACACCAGCTTAGGGCTCTTCTCCCTGGCACTGCAAGCTAGCGCCCCACTTTTGCAGCCCTTCAAATGCTCCCTCAACCCTCAAGACATGAGGTGCTCATCTCTCCTCTTCTGTACTCCCCTCTGATCTCGGCCTTATTCTCCTCTTTGGCCAATAGCGACCTCGCTATTGGTCTTCCCCTCAGCAAAATTGCCCCCATGCAATGCAACTCCAGCGCTTTTAAGAGCCGCCACTGGCCTCACCTTCCCCACCAACAGATGGCGCACTTGCCTCGTGCAACTCCCGGTTTGCATAGTTGCGCCTTGGAGACGACCTGCAGTAGCACCACCCTCCATGCAATCAGCTCCGCACTGCAGTCCACAACTCATTTTTTTTAATAGAAAAAATAACTCCAGCTTTGCCTTATAATTGAATTCCTTGTTTAGCTTCGTTTCACGTATTCGAGACTGCAGTTGATCGCCGACACTCCCATCCCACTCAATCCTCTGCCATAACTCCGTATTCCCGTGTAATAACTTTTCTCTACCTTTTAGACTGAGCAAGAGCCCGGAGAGATATAGCATTTGCTTGATCGGTCGTCTATATCCAGCTTCGCCACGCATGAAGCATCATAATAAGGATCATTTCTCAAGACGTCGATGAGCCCATGGCCGCAACCGACGACAATTGAACATAACCTGCACTTTAAACAATGCTGCTCGAGATCTCCACCGATGGTAGCACTTATAAGTTCCCTTTATTAGAGAATCTTGATAATCCATAAACTTGTTGATTGCCATCTTTGACATACACTTCCTAATTGGACCCAATATACCTTGCATCTACCATGACCTTGAACACCATGCCAGCCACCTCTTAAGCTTTATGTACATGCTTCTTGCATATCTCTGGGTCGATAGTGTTTGGCTGCATCATCATTGCCCACCCCCTCGTTGAGCATTCATGCTCAACCACAGTATTATTTAGGTAAAAGAAGACTGCATATGATAGAATGATGTAAAATAGGTAATATAGTGTCTATATAGATAGGATAGAGGTAGGGAGAAAGTCATCTGCTACTACATCACCCTCCAGGGTCAAATGGAAAGATCGAGGCTCCCCCAAGCATGGTGTAGAGTCCACCTGGATCAAAAGTAAAGCATTCCTCATGTCCATCCACCTATAAAGCATGTATATCCAAACCTTGCTTTGCACTTGTAGGCCAATATACACGCCACCCTTCCCGCTCTTCATAGCATGGAGCTTTGTCTCCCTGCATCCATAAGTCTTCGTGTCCGCCTATAAGCATACTTGCCATCACTTGAGAAACCTAAATCATAAGCAGCTATCATGCCATTTTCCTCCACCTGCTGCATAGCCAAGTAAACATGTTTTTCTTGAAAACATGTATCCAAATCTTCTAAGATTGGCACCAAAACCAACTCTTCAGACTTAAAAGCATGACCTGCTAGAGATTCAACCTGTTCTTGGAACAACTCATCACCTGCAAGGTTAGTCGCACCTTCCTCTTTGCATGGAGCCTCTCTCTTATAGGTTGCACCTGTATTTGTTTCCATAGAGTCATTCACCGGAGCTATCTCTCCACGGCTACACACCAACTCCAAAACTTCAAAGTGCACCTCGACATGCCCATCAAGGCAAGGTTGTCCCATCCCCTGTATAGATAAATCAGCATGACATACCTCTGCTTCTGCTTCTAGCTTCTCTAAGTCATCCTGAGAAACCTGCTCTTCAACCAAGTCAGATGCACAATCGAACCATACCTCTTCCTCCAATAGGGACTCACCATCACGAGACACAAGAGAAGGCTGCTCGACTAGAAGATTCACACAAGACTTAACACTATACTTCTCTTTGACCTTTAGTGGATTGACAGGTAGCTTGTATACATCTTTCTCCACTTCATCTACATGAAAAACATCATAAGTTTCATACCTAGAAGACATGGATTCTGTCTCCCATGTAGCATCTGTATCCAAACTACTGCTGGAGCTATAAGAGTTGTTGGACTCCTCTTTTGAACTTTCCAATTCTTGAACCACTGCTACCTTCCTCGTTGCTGGTTCTAGGACCAACACTTCTTCTTCAAGGCCTTTTATAACCTCATCCTCTTGAGCAAGCAAATTGGGTGGCACTCTGAATATGCCTCTGTGTATTTTTTGAGACCTGGTTGGCATTTGTTCTACCTCTTCTAGCCTAGCATCAGCTTCACATGCTTTGATCACATTCATATCAATAAAAGAAAGGGCTGTTACCTCTTGATGCTCATCAATCTGTTTGGGCCTAGGTCCACTGGCTGTCGTGATTATAGACTGCAACAATCCGGCATCCATCTTCTTCTTCATCTTTCGACTCTTTGCTCTGGCGACTTTGACAGCTTCATCAAAGGTCCTTGGATCTTCATAATCCACTCTCTCACAAACATAGGGATGCAAGCAAGATAGAAACCTTTCCAGCTTAAAGTATCCCACATGGCTTGTTTGGGTAGGAGTCGCAAAATCCCCCCCATAAGCTTCAAATTTATCAACAAAAGAATCAAAATTTGCACTTACATCCTGCTGCAAACCTTTGATCTTTGCATATGCTTCCGAAGCCGACACCACCTTTCGATACCTTTAAAGAATTTGCTCGCGAAATCCTATCCAATTTTTCTTGTGTGCATCTTCTAAGCCATTGAACCAAGCTTTTGCTTTACCTCGCATCACCAAAGGTAGAGTCTGGATCTTTGCTTCATCACCTAGCATCCGTAGTACTTTGAGCATAAATAGCTCAAAATCGGAAATCCAATCGTCTGCATCTTCATCTCCTTTGAACACTGGACCAAACTCTTGCTTCATCTTGATTCACGAACACTTGGTTAAGAAGCAATCAGTGGGTCCTCCGTGGGGGCACCACAAGATGGAAAGGGGGAAATGAGAAAACCACCAGCACACAATCTGAATGCCCCTCTATAGCCTAATGATTCCACAGAACCCCTATCCCCTAGTAAACACACACCTAGACACTTGATCTACAAACAATCAATGTCCAAGCCCGGTCCCGACCAACCCATACTACACCAACCTAGTTGCAAATCACGTCATGATAGCTTCCTCTAGAGCACTATATACCCACTTATAGGCAATTCCATAACAAACAATACAGAAAACTCTATCAAGTACCTTGCTTGACCCCACTTTCCTTTGAGCTTTCAGATTGGCACACACCGCATTCAGATAGAGAGCACCCATATACTCAACGCACCCAAACTTATGACACTCCTATGGGCATGAGATAGAGATAAAAAATGATAATGTTCACCCGAACAACAAGAGTATAAAGATAAAAACTGATTGGTCAGCATAAATTAAAATTGTACATTGATGGATCATGAGCGAGAGGAAGTGTGTGATTCCGTATCGCTCGTGGTCCCACAGTTTTTGACTTAACTATATGTAGCTTGCGACCCTTCAACCCATCGCCCTCTCATACTCCTCTTTTCTTTGACTCTCACTTCATGCAACTCTCTTGCTTAAAGCGCACAACCTTCCTTTGAAATCCCCGAGGGCCCTTCCTTATGCAACCTATGATTCTAATATATGCAATCTGAATGAGCCTTTTCTCAAGCACTCCAACCCATGGCACCCTTTGTCTGCAACCAATGCCCTTGTTGTTCTTTTCTTGGTGTCTGCTACCCTGCAATAGATTGCGTTGTTCTCCACTTGGCCATGCTTGACCACTGGCATCTTTGAGGACTTCCATTCATGCCCTTAATGGCGACCTTCATCCACCCTCTACAGACCCCGTTTATTGCTTACCAGACCTGTTGCCTACTTCCCTAGTGGCTCTCATCCCAGTACACCAGCTTAGGGCTCTTTTCCCTGGCACTACAAGCTAGCACCCCACTTTTTAAGCCCTTCAAATGCTCCCTCAACCCCTCAAGACATGAGGTGCTCAGCTCTCCTCTTCTGTACTCCCCTCTCTCGCTCTTATTCTTCTCTTTGGCCAATAGCGACCTCGCTATTGGTCCTCCCCTCAGCAAAATTGCCCCCATGCAATGCAACTCCAGCGCTTTCACAAGGAACTTTTGACCTTTCTCTACATAGCAAAAAAAATAAATTCTGTATGTTTTTTACTACTTTAGATATAGGTACCTAATAAAAGTCCAAACTAGAGAACGTGAAACATTCTCTATGTAGTGATTCAAGCATAGAATCTCATTCTACATATACAAAATTATCTATATAGGTAATTTGAACACCTAATTGCTCTTTCATCTATATGTATAATCCCTACTATCTACATGGAGAAAATCTCTAACTCTTTGTAGTTAAATTGACCATAATTAAAGCAACAACTATACTTAAATATCACATCACAAATAATGTAGACAAAACGCATAGAAGACAAATTTTGATAGCTCCCCACATTACAATGTTTTAAATTTATTAAACATAGTCCCAATTTAAAAGAGCATAATAACTTCCTAAAGTCAAAATCACAAGTTTTTGCCATGAAATATGCTTCTAACAAAGAAGTTCAATATCATTGGCACTCAAAGGTGAGTAGCCATGAATGACTATCTTCTTCATATCAATTAGCCAACTCGTAACTTGCTTTGCCATCAAGTGGCTATTTGGATTTTTCAAATCCTTAGTATAATCTTTGAAAGTAATCTCCTCCTTCTTCAAATTCAGATACGCCTTTCGAAGCGAAAAATACATCTCATTGACTGTTCTCTTCTTAGTGTACACTAGTAAGACAGTCTCCATATCCTCTAATGTGTACGAATCCATCTACAAAAGAAAAAAAAATCTAATAAGATATTTTATACGGATTCACTACTAATCCTTATAAGCATGTACTTTTAAATACTCACCTTTGCAACCTTTGCAGAATCATCATAATCAATATTTTTCTTTGAACTTGTACTCACAATCTAACCATAAAAAGAGAAGAAAGCAATCTTTTACTTAGACTCTTTATAACTCAAAATTAAAGCTTACCCCTAAATTAAGTTATATACCTTTTCGTTGACATTGCTCTCTCTTTTGCGAGCGCTGTCAAGCTCACTAAGTGTTTTCATTTTCTCACTCATCTTCAATATAAAAAGCATAGAATACGACGTTAAAAATCAAAGCAATATTCTTTTCTAAGATTATAAAAAGTTAATAAAAGAGAAGAACACTTACCTTTCTCTTTTTGCCACTCTTACGTTGACAACATGTCTGCTAATGAAAGTGATAGCAAAACCATATTATGTTGTAAACTAAAAACTTTAAAAACCAAAACATTCAATAACAAAAAAGAAGTATGAAAGGAGAATTACATCTAGAACTTTTGATGAAGAAGTCTCAACGGATGTATCAAGATCTTTGTTTGCTAGGACTCTTTTTTATTGTCCTGTGTGTAATAGCTCCGTGTACGACATTGGAAGAAGCTCATCATTAAACATAGCACCATCCTACATTTTAATATAACACTTTAACAAAATCCGATTATGTATACAAATTATATAAAATCTTTACGACATACCTCATCTTGGTACTCTTTAATCCCATCACTGTTATTAATTTCCATTAAAAACTTATCAGCCTACAAATAGAACAAATTTTACTTTCACGAACAAGCGTGTTATGTTAAAAAGAGATAACAAAAATTAAATTATGAAATATTTACCTCTGACATACCATCAAAGCATAAAAAATCTCCTTTGACTAATACACTTTGGTCATGCTGCTTGAAATAGTAAAATAATGTGTTATAGATACTATATATACATCTATATTCAAAAGACTGATACTACAAAAAGTTACCTCGAAGCTATCAATCATTTTTTCTTTCTCATCACTAGCATTTGAGACAACATTTACAGAAGGCTATAAAAGATAACAATAAAAAAAAGATAAATTTCAAGTGATTATTTAATAATAAGTTACTATTGTAAGAATATTCAATACCTCAAGTGAAATTGTAGGGTCGATGTTTTCCTCCTTTGGACTCACTTTTGCTTTCACTTTTCACAAACACCTCCTATTTAAGGTCAAAAATAAAATAATTAAAGAATCCTTTTTAAAATATACAAAGTAAATTAAGCAAGTAAAAACAAGGATAACGTTAGATACCTTTGACTTTTTGTACTTAAGCTTTGCTTGTTTTGAGGTCACAACCCATTTGTAGATGTCCTCCACATGCCATTTGTATTCAGCTCCTTCCCAAGAAAGCACCGCAATTTTATCATAGTTATCGCGAATAATTTGTATAATCTCATCTTTGCCTTTTGTGTTGTGACGTAAGTCGGCCGGCATAGAGAAATTACGAAACCATCGACGAACAGTGCGATAGTTATCAAGAATAATTGCATGATGCTCTTTATGCATTTTCTCCAATAGCTCTTTCCCATAGAGCTTATTAGGATCCCTATCCTTCCTCTTTGGTGGACAAAATATATCGTCATAAGAGGGTGCCCTAACTTTTTCTTTACTAGAGGATGAAGAAATCCGTACACCTATAAATAGCATTCACAAAGATTAGTTCTAATAAAGTCAACCACTTTTGAATAATATATTTGATGCTAATAATCAAAGTATGTTACCATTTTCATTTGGCAAAGAATCTTTATTTTCTGAGGCAACTACTCGAGAGGATCCACTTTGTATTTCTACGCATATTAATGCTAATTAGAAATTTATTAAACAAATTTGCCACCACTAGAGTAGCGTGCTATTGAAGAGACATACACTAGTACCTTGCTTGGTCTGAGTTGCAGCTTTAGCCTTTTTAATCATGGCCTCTAGAAATTCTACCAAGTCCGGATCCCAGCCATTTGTACACTAAACACAAAATAAACCACATTAATATTATTTCTTTCGAAAATAATCAAATTACTCTCCCCTAAGAAAATATTTACTAACTATGTTTAGATTCAAGTGTTACCTTTTATTGTATAGTCATGATTGCCACATAACAGGAACCTCCTTTATAAAACCTCCAGCAACAATATTTCTTCTTTTTAAAACTATCCAGCTCTTGTTACTGCTCTCGCACAGCCACCAAGTCTTCCACTCTTCATCTTCTTTCACAACTTTCCATCGTTTGTCTCCATATTGAGTCTCAATCTCTTTAATCCATGCAACTTTCACTTGCATGAGAGCATGATCCACAGCCCTTACAACGGCATATTGTAACGTGCTAAAATAACACAAAGGGTTTAGGTTTGGTTTCATTAGGATAATGTCATTCTCCTAAATCCAAGGTGGAATACTTCCAACACAACCAGGCTCAACTAGTCGTTGTCTTAGCTGTAAGTCTTTAGTTTCATGTGCAATTATATTGTTTCCACAATGAAAATCTATAAACTTGTGTAGCAAAGACTCCATGGGTCTTATGCAATCCCAAGTATAGGGCATAACTCTTTGTTGAAGAAGACTCATTCCTGTAGTACTATCAATTTGTAAGATGTCATGCCCTTGAATAGATGAAATCCTCTGGCGATAATAGTTCGCTCCAAAGAATATTCTCAAGTTTCCATTATGCTCAATTGAGAAGAAGTGGTTGATGCAAGCCTTCCAATGTCTCACATTATTGGTTTGTGTATTCCCTTCATCGCACGAGACCACTACATTATCTCCAACCTTGTAAAGTTCTCCTTTGAAGAAGACCTTGTTATAAACCCCAACTTTTGTTGCATCTTTATTTAAATACTCAACACAAAATCTTTTCTCCTCTAAAGTTGCATCTCAGTAAGATATTTTCTTCCCACCAGTGACAATCCCCTTTTGTCCAAGCACTTGTGTACATGGGGAGTCCACATTGAGCCTTGTGGTCAAGCCCCACAAAGTTTTGGCTTTCTCTATTGAAGAGACTTTCAGAATCCCACATCCATGCCACTCTGGACAATGTAACCAATTGTCATTGTCAACTAAGTAACCTTCTGGGGGGAACAGAGAATTATGAGAAGCTTTAATTTAAAGATCCTTTGTGTTGGTAGAAGTCTATCTCTATCTATTTTAACATTTGAGAAAACTCTCGTGAAGAGTAACCTTCGATGGTAGTTCACCAAAGAAAGCTCATCCTCCTTGTGATTTGTCTTCACACGAACATAAATAGACACCATGCGCTCATATAAATAGCACCATATTACATCGTGACTGCCATGACGCAAAATGTCATCAATAATTTCACCAAACCCTGACCAAACAGATAGAAAATCAAAATAAGCTTTGATTTCTAAAATAAATTCAAATTATTTATAAGAGAATATGCCTAACCTGCAACATACTCCAGTGGAGCTGAGTTCTAACCAAAAATCTCTTCTGTTCTAACTCTCCATGATGCAAGGAGTTTTCTTATCAAACTTATATCTTCCAGAGACCATCCATTATCTCTAGTGAAGTTGAAAAATGCATGGGAAATTTCTATGACAAGGAGACCTAAATCAAAGAGGTCTTTGGGTACTCCCCTCACTTCACATAGCACATATGGTAAGCACCATTGAATAAACTTCTGATTCTCCTCTACCTTGTAGCTCTCATGATACTTGCTTGGAAATCTAGGCCAACGACCATAGCGACTGTGAGTAGGGACAACTCTACTCACTCTTTGAGTGGCATCATCAACCATCTTTTTCACATCATTACTTAGGGATTTCATGAGAGCACCAATATATTTCGAGAACATGTTTAATGACAATATATGCATACAATCAAAAACTAGGTCAAGATGTGGATTAAACCCATGTAGGTCATAAAATCTCCACAGTGGAGACACTCCAGAAAGACCACATTCCTTGAGTATGGCTTCACGCTGGTCCTCTGAGAAGGCCCTTTTGGAGGCTAAGATAGCAGTAGTGGACTCCTCTATCTGACGCTTTGTAGGAGGATATCTGAATTGATACTTGTTGTTGTCATAAATGTATCTTCCACATCCTTCACTATCCAAACGAGCACTTGCCTTGCATCTACAACAAAAGGATTTCCCTCCTTCTTTAAAGTAGCCGACCATCATTAACATAGCTCGAGCTATGAACCTTTGCGAAGAGGACATAGGGGACAACATTGGGAGAACTCTATCTCTATTCCATCAACAAACAACCTCTCCAAGTCCTCCATTAAAGGCCTCAAAAAAACATGAAACAACTTTGATGAACTCCCAATTATCTTCTTGCAGCTGAAGGGTATAAATACCACTGGCAAAGCTCCAACCTCTGATTTTTTCCCACCATTAAGAATCTTTATCTCCACTACTCCACAATTCTTTTGAGTAGTTCGAGATGTTTGAAAACCATCCCAATGGAAAAGCAATGCAAAGTTTCTTGGATCACCCTACAAGTTTTAAGAAATAAACGTATAAGTCTTATCAAATAACACCTATGCACAAAGAAGAATGGATTGAAGAATACCTTGCATACGTGTTTGCGGCTACAAAATGATTTCCGACAAGATTTGCACAATATCTTGTACATCTCCTCCCCATTTATCCATGTCTTTTCAATCTCATTCTCTGGGCTTGGCCAAGCTCGAATGGCATGTTTGCAATCAACATTGGGACAAATAATAGGCAACTCAAAGTGAGCATTCGGATTCCAAAATGTATTCACTTCTTTACATTTTGCACCATCCCAAAACTCATCTATATTAGTCACTATGGTTGCATTGCCATCTGCTAACCACCTGTTCTTGTTCCTCCACATCTCAAGAAAGTCATGACAGATGGTTTGGCTTTTGGAGAGGCATCTCAATTGTTCACCGATTGAAATGTAATCAAAACTCAACATTTCTTTTCGAGGAATATTGCACATTGTGCATTTCTTTCAGCAATCTATGCAATCTCTTTTTAGTTTTTTTTTTCCATGATGAGATCCATTGCATGTGCATCGAACAACATTTCCGTTATAGTTGTCCTCTGTAGACATGTAGTAGTGTTAGTGTGTATACGCGCTTCACCAGGGGCACTTTTCTCCCACTGGGTTTTTCCCCTGGACATCCGGTGTGAAAGGACACCTTATCTCTTAGGGTTTCATATAAGCTTTGTAGCTCTGAGTTTGTATACATTATTATTCCAATACAGAGAGACAGACTACAGAGATCTCGTACACAAGCTCTGTGTCTTCTCCTTCTCCATCTTCTTCCTACTCTGAGTTGTTGTCTTCCTTCTGTTTCCTGTTTCATCATCTTCAACAATTGGTATCAGAGCGAGGTGATTTCCAGAGCCTCTACTTGCGTTTTCGCGTCCGCGCGCGCAATCGCAATTTTCAGGCAGTTTTCGGAAAATTTGCTCGTGGGAGCATCCTCGACATTCCGGGAGTATTCTGAGCCGTTCGAGCCCTCAGAATTTTGTTCTGAGCAGCGTAGAAGAAGTTACTTTTCGGAGGCGTTTAGATCAAGAGGGTGTGCTTTTTGACAGATTTTCTTCAGGTAAACAGTTCTTTTGGGAAGCAGCTTGTCTTAGCTTTGTGCTGAGATTTTGTGTAGAGTTTTTCTTGGATTGGAGAGGAGATTTGTGAATCTCTTGGAGGTTCTTTTGCTCTCTTGTGTGCATCTACAGTATGGCTCAATCTACGGAGAAAGAGATTTTCGGTGCGTTTACATCCGAAGACAAATTGGATGGTACCAACTATTCTCTTTGGTCTTTTATGGCCAAAAATGTTTTGGTTGGTAAAGGATTGTGGGATTATGTATCTGGAGATGAAGTTCGTCCAGGTAGCATTGCACCTGCCACGCTTGGTCGTGGTGCAGCTGTTGGTGCAGGACCCTCACAAGTCACTCCAGAGCAAAAGAGATGGGATACTAAAGATGCACAGGCTATGGCTGTGATTGCCTTAACCATAAAGAGGACAATCACACCACATATCAGATCTTGCAAAACTTTTGAGGATGCTTGGAACACTCTGCAAGCTATGTTTGGAGGAAGAAACGCTGCCAGAATAGAGTTTTTGAAGAAACAACTTGACAAAATACAGATGGACGAAGGTGACAATATTGTCGAGCATCTTACAAAAATCAGGGATCTTAAAGAGCAATTGCTTAGCATTGATGAAGTGATTCCAGAGAAGGACTTGGTTTCCAAAACACTCAATTCACTACCACCATCTTATTTGACTTTTCAGACTTCTTTGACTCTGTCTTTGCGAGCTAATCCTGACCCTCTTCATTTTGAAGAGTTAGTGGCTTTGCTATTGCAGGAGGATCAATCACGTAAGAACAAGTCTTTACAGGTGGATGGTATGGATCATGCTCTTGTTGTACAGAACAAAAACAGGGGTAAAGAGAGTGCTCATCACTCCAAGTCTAGTGCAGGACAATCTTCTGAGAAGTCTAAAGGTGATTACGACTTTTGACAATGGAGACATCTTTCAAACCCTTTTGATCATACATGTTACGCCTCCTTGGCCTCTACGTTGCTTTGCATTTTTGGCCCACATCAAAGAATGCACGTCGTATTTGTCAAATCCAAGAATTTGTTACGCATCATGCTCCCATGTTTCAACAAGAAGTATCAAATCGGATTCGTTTGTAAGCTCATCAATGCCAATTCCCACATTCCATGGATACCCGTTACAATTCCAAAAGCTTATTCGCATAATAGTCCAACAGAAAGTACTTTGTATGTCAAAAAGAGAGATGGAGTTCTCATTATGCTAACACTTTATGTGGATGATATGCTTCTTACAGGCAATAGTGCAGATGAAATTGAAACGTTTAAAGATGCTTTGAGAAAAACCTTTGAGATGTCTGATCTTGGTTTGCTACATTATTACTTGGGTATTCAGTTTGTGCAATCAGAGGATGGCATATACATGTTGCAGGCAAAATATTTGCATAAAATTTTGGACAAGTTTGGTATGCAAAATTGTAAGCCAATCTCTACACCTGTAGAAACTGGATCAAAGTTGAGCATGCATGATGCTGAAGAACCTTTTGATGTACATACTTATGCAGCAGCCGTTGGTTGCTTGATATATTTGGCAGGCAACACTCGTCCAGACATTCAATTTGGGGTTTCACAAGCAAGCAGATTTATGCACAGCCCAGGTATGCATCATTGGCAGGCTGTGAAGCGCATACTTCGTTATCTTTCAGGTACCCCTAATCTTGCCATGTTCTTTCCAAGGGGGGATATGTATGGAAAGCACAGTTCTATGCAGCTTCTTGGTTACAGCGATTCAGATTGGGCTGGTGATTTTGACACACGACATTCCACAAGTGGCAATTGTTTTTTCTTGGGAAATGCATGTATATCTTGGCTAAGCAAGAAGCAACCCACAGTGGCTACATCAACTTGTGAAGCTGAGTACAGGGCAGCTTTTACGGCAATAGTTTATTGTGTATGGATACGCAGGTTATTGGCAGATCTTTGTGAGTGTCAACAGGCACCCACTACCATTTTCACTGACAGTCAGAGTGCTATGGCAGTTGCAAGGAATCCAGTATTTCATGCAAGAACAAAGCACATAGAGGTTCACTACCACTATGTCAGGGAAAGGCTACATGCAGGGGAGATCACACTAACTTACTGTCCTACACAGGAAAACATTGCAGATCTATTTACGAAGGCGTTATCACGAGAAAAGTTTGAAGGTTTCCGAAAAGCTTTGGGCTTACTCTCATACACATGATGATCTGCTACCTTGTACGGATTCACACTATCACTACAGGGGGGATTTGTAGACATGTAGTAGTGTTAGTGTGTATACGCGCTTCACTAGGGGCACTTTTCTCCCACTGGGTTTTTCCCCCTGGACATCCGGTGTGAAAGGACACCTTATCTCTTAGGGTTTCATATAAGCTTTGTAGCTCTGAGTTTGTATACATTATTATTCCAATACAGAGAGACAGACTACAGAGATCTCGTACACAAGCTCTGTGTCTTCTCCTTCTCCATCTTCTTCCTACTCTGAGTTGTTGTCTTCCTTCTGTTTCCTGTTTCATCATCTTCAACATCCTCCAAACTGGGATAGTACAACATAGGAACATGCATATTGTTAAGAGATCCTTGACATACTCTATATCTATTTTCCTCTACCATCCCAGGACCTGAGAACATTGTGTTGAGCTAATCCCAACAAGTTGGCACATAAATGTTACCGAGGGATCCATCCCAAGTAGATGGTACTTGGATTAAAAGTTTTCTTAGGCTAACCTCTCTTTCACATGAGTCATGACTACCAACTCGAGAGCCTCCCATGTCCCCAAAAAGAATTATGAGCATGCTATCTTGGAAAGCTATAGAAGCCTGATGCTCATCCCAAAGGGTTTGTAGCTCAACTATCTTGTCTAGTATCTGGTCATACAAAGACACCTCCTCTTCTGTTTCCTCAACTCCAATTATATTATTGCCATTAGGAAAATGGCACGCATTTCTGTCTGACTCATTTATTGTAGGGGTTAGGTAATGGTGACAACTCTTGGTCCACAAGAGAAGGATTTGATGGTTCGTCAAAATTGACATTCCGCATTTGACCATGCAAGCTACTCCAATAAGCGTCATATCTTTGACTAGCCTTGCAATGTCTAGTATAAGTTGCATGACTCACCATCCTGCCCCCATTACAATAAGCCCTACAATTACACCACAATTGTCTCGATGTGACTGACTCCAAATCCCTCTCATGAGCAGACAAGTCAGCGCATACTGATCGGTTAGAAGAAATGCTGGAAGCTAATTGTGCTCTTGGTGCTTAGGTATGTATATTGCTTGAAACTGACCTTCGCATCAAGGGATGTATGTTGCCTCGAGCATCTTGTTGAAGGTGAGCATGATAGGTACTCTTTCCTAAGTCTACAAGACCTTCTGCCGTATGTCGACACTTGTAATTACAAGTACACCTAAATGTCTTAGATGAAGAGGCCATGTTGACCTGTGACAGAATTACAGAGTTTAGAAGTGGAGCTATTTGATTACCTTAGGTATGCGTGCGTAGATATTTGAGAGTCCTAGGCTTGGAAGCAATGCTTATGCGTATGAACTTCAAGTTACAAGTCATGGTGTAATAGATAGTTGGGGTCTCAAAGACCACAATTATATGTGATTCAAGAACAAAAGAGTCGGTGTGCTACGTTACCAGATACTTTACATCGCATGGAGGAAATTGACAAACTTTAATAAGAGAGTTACATATTATTCCAAAAAGTGTAACAAAAAGTTCTCCTCATTATTAGCATGAATGATGAGTACATTCATTAAAGACATAATTTCTTGCCAAGAATAAGGCTTTTAATCACATCAAGCCTTTTACGTAAAATCCTAGAAGACATAAGATTTACATCATGATAAACTAATTTGTATAAGTCAGCAGGATATAATACTTCCTTTATAAGAACTATAGCCATATTCTCTGACCACCATCGACTGTCATCTAAAACTATTCTCAAAATGCGTATCGGAGGTTTCTCGCTCCTTTCCAAACACATAGAATTGTTTCTCGGCCCAAAAAATCATTCCTTCATGTCGTCTAGCTAACTCAGCAACAAGCTCAACTACGATTTCTTGTCCAGCCATAACCTATACATGCATGTTTGAGAGTAAGCATCAAATATTTTTAACACTTTCATTCTAAATGTGTATGTGTCTATAGATGTAACATTTAGTCATGCCTTACGCACGCTTTTTTTTGGAAGTGGCATGAAGAGAATCATGCAAGATAGAAGGGTGAATGTGCAAATGTGGGGCCTATGTCCAATTAAGTGCTTTTATCACACAGAACTCAAGCATAAAGTGTAAGGCTTGTAGTGTATGCCAACAAGCCTACACAAATCTTCGAGTGTATGTATTTGTGTGACAAAGTGTAAAAATAACAACATGTCCATTCGAATTTAAACTATACAATTGCGGACCTTAGGATAAAACAATTTAATGATATGAAAAACATGGATGTGGAGTCTACCCACTAGAGTATAAACTGTTTTATATAAACCATCCTTAGCTAGCATAAAGTGTCCTATGAATTGAAAACAAAGCTAGCTGGCTATAAGCATGTTAACTTGTCATGCTTTTTGGTGTCCCGGACAATGCTAACTAGCACAATTTTGACATATGCTAACTAGTACAATAACATGAGCTACATCTCCAAGATCTATGACATATGATATATCAGTAGAAAGCTCTTGAAACAAGGAATCCAAATGTACAACCTCCGACAAATTTTGATACGAATTGTAAAAATTTTACCGGATGCCTAACTTTTTTAAAACGTGCTAACTTGAAACTGCTAACTAGCACAAAAAGCGCAACACGTTAACATGCTTTCACCCAGCTAGGAAAAAACAAATTAGTTTGAGTGTGTATGTGTGCATGCGTGCACAAAGCAAAAATAACTACCCGTCTACCACAAGAGATGAGTTACGCTTTTTGATCGAAGGATGACAATGTAGCTCCACAATCCCGCTATGCTCTTGATTAACTTGAAAACTCCAAAAATGTCAACCCTAAACTTGCACAAGCAATGAATACATGATTAACACCCCCCCCCCCCCCCCCCCCTCTCTCTCTCTCTCTCTCTCTCTCTCTCTCTCTCTCTCTCTCTCTCTCTCTCACACACACACACACACACACACTATTGAGTTTAAAAGTGTAATGTTAGTGTCCCACTAACACCTCTCTCTCTCTCTCTCTCTCTCTCTCTCTCTCTCTCTCTCTCTCTCTCTCTCTCACACACACACACACACACTATTGAGTTTAAAAGTGTAATGTTAATGTCCCACTATCATTGGAGTGAAAATTCGGATTGGTTGCACGTTCCATGCCTAAAAGTATGGCTCTTTTTAAGAGAATTTACAAATGAAAGGCGAATTTTCATTGGTTAGATTCTCTAAAGAGAAGGTAATAAATGTACAAATTTGTGTATTACACTAATGCAAAGCGGGACTCTCTACTACCTACAGCCTCAGGAGGCCATGTCCCCCATCTGTCGATTAGCATACTTCTTGCCACAGATGACAGGGTCAATGATTACGACTGGTTGTTCCTATGTTTTTTTTTGTATAAATCGAAAGGCCTAAGAAAAGCATTGAGCACAAGCGACAGTTCTGGTCTACAACAACTATGCGGAGAGCATTCAGTGTGGTACATCTAATTAGTTCGAACGCTATATAAGATAATTTTAATGTATAAGACAAATGCTAAGCTTCGGAGCAAAGGTATCTCAACGAAAATTCAACAAAATATGAAAGTCACCAGTAGGTCTTACACATTTTGGAAAGGAAATGAGGAGCCGGATCTTGAGAGATCCGGGACCTCATTGCATGAAAATCGACGTTGAACTGCAATTTGCATGACATCATGCATAAGGAGGGTATGCACTGCAGATGCACATGCCTCTCTCTCTCTCTCTCTCTCTCTCTCTCTCTCTCTAGAATTTTTTTAAAAGAAGAGCGACTATGTGTCAACAATTTCAAAAAACAGTATGCAGTAGTAGTATCATTGCATTTGAAAAAAACTAAAACTAGAAAAAAACTACATTTATCAAAAAGCACTAGGCCTCATGCATGGGCATACCATCTATTGCAGGAGCCCTGCCACAATGGGCATACATATATATATGGGCAAAGTATTATAAGGGTAAAGTAGGTGCTTTGACTGTTGAATAAGGCCACTCACCTTATTATAATTTCGGACTGCTTCGATGAATAAACCGCCTGAGCGCTATCGGGGTTGCCTCGCTGTACTTCAAGAGGTCGCCGGCCAAGCTTTGCTAGCTAAAATCAAGGAGTTGAAAGCAGCGCCAAGGGGCTTCACTGTTTGAGGATACAATTAATGGCTCGTTGTTGGCGCCGATTGAGTGGAGGGCATCAAGCTTGGAGGCGGCACCAATTACAGCATAAAGTGAAGCACGTCCGTACATCTGCAGCTAGGTGCAGGACCACGTCTGCCGATCTTGGCAGCAAGGGTGGCGTGATCACTAGTCACCATTGATTAACTGAAAGCAGCGCCATGATGTTTGGCAGCTGCAGCTGCTGGGAATGCATCATATGCAGCAGTTGCATGTGCGCTGGCTGTGCAGGTATAGGAGCTGGAGCAAGTTGCAGGTGCAGATGCGCGCTAGCTGTTGTGGACTGACTGTGATAAAGGTTGAGCGCACGAACGGGTTGTAGCTGGAGCAGGAGCAATATTAAGCGGCAAATAGCAAATAATATTGGGCGCCAAAACTAGCTGGAGCTATGTCCTCCATACAACTCGGCACCGCCAATTAGAATATCCCACCAAATCTTAACTCATGGAAAAACATCTACACCTAATTTATTAACTGAAAATTTACAAGCACCTCCAAAGATATCTCTAAGGGCGGATCCGCACGCAGAGAGGACGGGTTTGAAAGCTATGTCAGCTGTTTTGGCGTTATCATTCTAATGCCATCCCCTCGAGGCTCGCAAGCCCGAAAGCGGCAGAGAAAGCCATGGCATGCTTCGTAATTTAGCAGCTACAAGACAGGCGCACAGGTTCAGCATGCTTTTCGCTAGCAAAAACATCCAAAGGGCTCAGGGCATCTTAAGTTGGGGATAGACAGGTCCATTTATTGGAAGCTGTCCCATAACTCGCCTGCATACCAAAATAACTTCTCAACATGGAAATTGTCCTCCCCCTCATCCCTTGTTCGACATAACCTGCAATCAATGACCCCTTTAAGACAAACACATAGGTGATTGCATCTAGAGCGATGTCGTCGCTTCACATCTGTTGAAAACAGCTCAGAGCTTCCTGGCCTTGCCACATTGGGCATACATGTCGGCAAAGGTATGACTAACAATATCCTTTTGCCCTTGAGATTAGGATGTACCACTTTTCACACATGTGTGGGCCTCCCCATTGACATAGCTAGCCTTGCAAATAAACAATGAGATCAACAAAACATGAACCGGATAGCTATCAAGCAACTAAAGGTGACATTACAATACAAAGTATGTCATTTTCAAGTGTAATTCATATCGGCCTATATTCTATGTGAATGTCGGTCCATTGTATAAGTCCATATATATTAATGTGTGCATATGACTCATGTGCATTCCCTCCAAATGGACCATATCGGCCATACATGTGTGGGTTTTATAGTACACTTCGACCCAGAAGCCACAACAAATGTCTGCACAATCTCAAGGTCCTTCCTAAGCACCTAAGGGAAGGCTTTCAAGAAGAGGAGGGAGTCGTCGTCAAACATCTTGGCCATGAGCTGGTTGTTTCCGGGGCAAAGTTAACCCTTGAATTCCACCCACTCAACATCTTTGAGCATCGTTATCAGAGGATGCGACCTAATAGCAAAGAGAAGAGGGGCAAGGGGGCATCCTTGCTTGATTGATCTTTTGGTTTCAAAGGAGCCCACAATTCTATCATTGAATAAGAGCTCAGAGTGGCTACCCCTTGGCTAGGTAGCCTCCATGCCCCAGGATTTGCAGCCCATGAATCCATTGTATCAGCTCATATATGTTCAAAACTCTCCCACTAAAGCCAAACACAAGCATTAGTTGGGCTTGCATGGCCAGCTTCTTTTTACTTAGAGTCGGTAGAATCGCGATAGTGACGGCCTCCACAACCTCCACCTATTGTGGCAACGACTTCTTTAGAGAACTAAAGACTCGATCTACCAATAGGTCTTCGAGTACCGCACTACCTTCTGCCTATGGGCAAGTTCTTTTGTTTTCATTCGCGCTGGTATCTAGATGCTTGTTAAATTTCTTAAGCTCTTGTATCACCTGAAGTCTTAGTAGTTGCGACCTTAGTGCAAACCTTAGAGTCATGACCCTTCAATATGCTTGCAAAAGATATTCTTGGTCTAAGAGCTCCAGAACTCATTGCCACCTTGTTTTTATATGCATACGTGATGCCCCGAGTCTCACTTGCCTGTATCAGACTGGCAACCCACCCACCATGCAAGACAGTAGATAATATCGATGGAGTGGCCACTGAAAAATTGGAGATGGCTCACCTTTCAAAGGGAAAATTGTAGCCAAAACCCTCAAACTCCACACTCCACAGTCCTGAAAACCAAGAGAAGCTAGCTACAAAACCTAGGGAAAGAGTCTTTGATGAAAAATTGGAGATGGATCACCTTTCAAAGGGAAAATGGTAGCCCAAACCCTCAAACTCCACACTCCACAGTCCTGAAAACCAAGAGAAGCTAGCTACAAACCCTAGGGAAAGAGTCTTCCAGCTAATGTACAAAACTTCCATTGGACAATACCAAAGCTCCTAAAGAACCTCTCAAGAAACTATTGTATGAAGATTACACTTGAAAGAAAATTGTTCTTCGTTGGGGAAAGGGAGAAGCAAAACCCAGGGAGCTAAACGGGCACACTTGGAATAGCATGGTAGAAAGAAAGGAAGTTCCGAACTAAACAGAAGTAGTAAGTAAAAAAATCCTAATTAGCCAAGTAGGGTAGGGGGGGGCCTATCGATTTTTAATGGTAAAATAGTTAGACTCTTTAGAGATTTTGTTGTAGGTGATGCGCGTGACCGGTCGTAGCAAGACAGTCTTAAATGTGGAATTTTTTCTCACAATGTTTTTGTTTTCCCAAAGGGACACATGTAATCATGAGTGAGCACTTTTGTTACCCCAAAGCAACATGAAGAGATACATATAGACATGAGAGAGAGAGAGAGATGATCAGCTTATGTAGTTTTTGTTGAAGATATGCCATAAAGACATGCTAAATCAATAAAGATGATTATAGGCAACAAAAATTGAGTGCTTGACCTAACTCAACATTATAGAAAAATACTCCTTTTAAGAAGGATAACGAAGAACACTCTCACAAGTAACAAATGATCAACTTATCAGCAATACGTTTGTTCATTTGCGTTTTGTGATGGACCATGCAAAAGTGCAGTGATGTTACTTCAATCGTGGCTACAAATACGACCTACACCCTAATCCCTCCAAACATCAAGCATTCCATGTTGTCGTCATGCTAAACTGTCCTTTTGGTGCCTCGTTTGTATATTCACCCGAGTATACATAACAGTGTCCGAGTTCAGAATTTATTTTTGAGTTTACTTTTGCATACACGTGGAGGGTCACGGTTCTCTCTCCCTTTGCACGCCAATTTTCCTCCTTTGATCCCGCCAAGGGGACCTCATGCCCCTTTGAATTTTTTTGTATATGCAATTTCATTGTGGTCATACATGCATGATATTCATTTAAATTTGGATGGAAAATACAAGTTTTCTTTAAGTGTTTCACAATTATTGGCTTAGTCTATATAGAACTAGTTAAAGGGAAAAGTCCATTAATGTAGAAATGCACATAGCTCTTGTGAAATTGTGGGTTGTCCAGAGGTAAAGGAGATTCTTTTGTCACAACTGATTTTGTTTGCTCATTAAAGTGCTCTTTTTCCCTTGATAAGGAAAAACTTTACAAATTACATTAAATTGTAGCACCGGCTTATATGTCTAATAGAAGCTCTGATGAGGGTTGCCATAGCCAACAAAGGTTTCAAAAGGAAACTCGGTGATTAATGAAGCTCTTTATTATATTTAAAGTATCATCATCCATTTTGAGCAACTGAGAGTGACACAACTTCCTCAAATGGCATTGCTGCATTGGATGGGTGGTGCAGGTGGGAAAATGGGAGCAACATCTATGGTCACAAATGTAGGGTATTGCAACTTCATTTCCTAGTTTACATATTCTTTCTCTCTTACTTGCTCTCTTCTTATTATATTCATTTATCGCACAAATTCCATACGTCCCATTTTATATCTCAAGGGAATCATATTACCTTTACCTTGTAAAAGGAATGAGATGGGAGAACTCGAACTCAGTCACGATGAAGTCCTTGACTCTATGACCTCACGCCTAACCACTAGAGCAGCAAGCCACGATGTCTTTGGCGCATCCCATTATACTAAAAAAAAGATTTACGCTCGCAACCTCTGCGCCCACTCTTCCCCTTGGCACGCCACCTTGTCGACAACTCTAGAGATGACGCTCGGATAGGAAACTCCTCTCTCTCTCTCTCTCTCTCTCTCTCTCTCTCTCTCTACGAGACTACAATCGAAATTCGAGACCTCGTGTTTGCATGAGGAGAATCAGTCTTGATTCTCCTCTTCTTTTCTTTATCAAAAATTGTAGCACCTACTCTTTCTCTATATAGGGAACTCACTTTTCGTAGTGGCATATTCACTTCCTAGTCCACAATAAGTTTTCTCTATGTAAATAACTCAATTTTCCTAGTTTCACTATTCAATTCCCTAGTTGGTAACGAGCTTTCTCTAGTTATATTGTTTTTCCTAGTTATACATAGGAAAATGGTCTCCTCCTATCTCGCAAACTACCAAGGATGCCCTACATAAACTTGTTTATCCTATATAGGAAACAAGTGAAAGTTCCTTGTGTTTTAAGAGCCACCACTGGCCTCACCTTCCCCGCCAACAACAGATGGCGCACTTGCCTTGTGCAACTCCTGGTTTGCATAGTTGCACCCTGGAGACGACCTGCACAGTAGCGCCACCCTCCATGCAATCAACGCCGCACTGCACTCCACAACTCGTTTTTTTTTAATAGAAAAAAGAACTCCAGCTTTGCCTTCTAATTGAATTCCTTGTTTAGCTTCATTTCACGTATCCGAGACTGTAGTTGATCTCCGACACTCCCATCCCACTCAAGCCTTTGCCATAACTCCGTATTCCCGTGTAATAACTCCTCTCCGCCTTTTAGATTGAGCAAGAGCCCGGAGAGATATAGCATTTGCTTGATCGGTCATCTATATCCAACTTCGCCACACATGAAGCATCATAATAAGGATCATTTCTCAAGACATCGATGAGCCCATGGCCGCAACCGACCACAGTTGAACATAACCTGCACTTTAAACAATGCTGCTCGAGATCTCCACCGATGGTAGCACTTATAAGTTCCCTTTATTAGAGAATCTTGATAATCCATAAACTTGTTGATTGCCGTCTTTGACATACACTTCCTACTTAGACCCAATATACCTTGCATCTAGCATTACCTTGAACACCGTGCCAACCACCTCTTAAGCTTTATGTACCTGCTTCTTGCATATCCCTGGGTCGACACTGTTTGGTTGCACCAATGTAGTGACATAAACTTTATCCATGGCACCATTGTTTTTGGATTGATTTCTTGTTCTCGTAGTTTAGCTAAAGAATTAGAGAAAATAGATAAAGGTATGGCTTCCAAAAAATTGAAGCTAAGAGCTTGAGAGAAAGAAAGTGGGATCAAAGGAAAGCTTCACAAAGAAATTTGTGTAAGATAGGGAAGTAGAGAGAAGGAGAAATATGAAAAGCTAAGAGTTGAGAAGGGTATAAAAAGAGTTGTTAGAAGCTCTTTATAAAGTTTTCAAATTAAAAAATATAATTTTCTATTTATATTTAATATTTACGATGTGTGTGTGAGAGGTGGGTGCGTGTGTGTGTGTGTGGTGGATGCATGGTGTGTGTGTGGTGGATGTGTGTGTGTGTGTGTGTGTGTATGGTGGATGCACGTCCACACACATACCCGCGTGTGCATGTGTGTGTGTGACACAACACACACACACACACACCACGTGTTGTCATATGTGTGTGTGACACAACACACACACACACCCCACATTGGAGTGTGTGTGTGTGTTGGGTGGGCGAGGGCCACATGCTGCCACGCGCAACGTGTGTCGCCATGTGGCCCCATGGCGCTTGGCGGATGGTGACATGCTTTCCATGCACCAAGGGTCGTTGGGTGGCACGTAGCCCAAGGGCCACACATCGCTTAGTGGCAGACCACGTGTATCGTTGGCAGCCAACGGTACACTGGCATGCCCCTCCCCCCCTGTTCCACACCCGATCCCCCTCCCCCCCAGCCGCCCACACACTCAGGCCCCCCCCCTACCACACAAACACACACTGCCATCAGGGCTCTGGTCCTTGGCGCATTGGGAAGAGGCCACACATCACATTTGTGGCAGCGTGTGGCCCCCACATGCGGCCTCCCCTCCCCCACACACACACACACACACCTCACACGGAATGTGTGTGCTTGTCACACACATAATTTGTGTGTGCATACAAAATTTATATTATATAATTTTTAAAAATAATACTTTTAAAAATTGTACATTTTTAATATTGTTTTTAAATAAATTTGTTAAAATATTATTACATTTAAATTTATAATGGCTATATTATTAGATGTGAGTATATAAACAAGTTGTTAGTTTATATAATGTAATCTTATGCTTAATTATTTTTTTGGCTTATTATTATGGCTTGTTCTTTATTTTCCTTGATAAAGAGCTTTCTTATCCTTTTTACAATGGTAAATTTATAATATTAAATCATTTCTTTTAGAAATAATTTCTCCAATGCAACTTACAACTTTAGATGCACTCACAAAAGAAGTTGGTTATATTGAGATGAATTTTCCTCTTGAAGGACACTCAAGAATTTGGGTGAGTTCATCTACGTACTGGATGAACAGCTTTCACGTAAATACAAAGTCAACATGTCCCATCAAGCACACTATGCAGGCTCGCCTAGCACGACTCCCATTGCCATTGTGGATAGTCCGTCAAAGGTGCACTTCGCTCAAAAGGAGTTAGTAGATCTTTGCATCCTGCCTTGAGTTTTGCTTCCAAGTAGCTTCAAAAGGAGTACAAGACAGAAACTTTTGTAGGCCGAAAAGAAGGGCACACTGACAAAGCTTTTAATGCCCGTATTCTAGTGGAGCCGTACCAGCTGACATTAACATGTCATTTTCCATGTTTGCTAGGCCTAGGGCCACACATATGAACTTTGAGCCACTGCATGGCATAATGTCGTACCAAGCCCGGGCCCAAGGACCACCCAGCCTATGCCAAACCCAATGCCAACCCCCATTCCATATGCAATCTCAGCAGCACCTCTGTTCGCTATACTTGCTCACTTGGGTGACTTGGAAACATTTGCTTAAGCTATCGGTAGATCTATTCCTGAAAATATGCATAGTACACCTAATAGAGAGCCTAGAAGCAAATTAGTATAAGTGGCCAAGCTCACACAAAATTTTAGTGGAGACAGAGATGTTATAAAGAATATTGAGGTATTTGAACGCGTATGTGATTCCTTGGAAGAACACAATGAACTACATAAGTGTAAGGCTTTAAGCTTGACTCTAATGTTAAGTATGGAGGTTGATTTACCCCTTGTAATTTTTTGTGTTAAAAATGGGCATTTGTAAGGCCCCCGTTATAAGGAGAAGCCATTGTGCGTGAAGGAAAATCACTCGCTGGAATATTATGGCCGGTCAGTGATCGGAAAGTGGTCAGAAAGTGGCCGATCGGTTGGTCGGTGGCCGAATTCAAAGGTATACTTGTCTTCTCAAGGGCGGCCACACATGGGTGGATTGGAGAGTCCAATTTGGACTTGTCTACACAAGAGCGGCTACACACAACTGCCTCTCATAAAAGAGGGCAACCATTTTGGCCTATAAAAGGAGACCACTTCTACACACATTTTAGTGTGTGAAGTTGATGCAACAAGGTGGGTGTGAGGTGGTGAGAGTGAAGCAAGGTGGGAGCTCTATTAAGGGAATAATCCCTTTGTAACCTACTTCTTGTTTGAAGTACTAAAGCCATTGAGTGGCTGCTTTCCCGCGGATGTACCCACAGTGAACCACGTATATCATGTGCTCTCTCTCTCTCTCTCTCTCTCTCTCTCTCTCTCTCTCTCTCTCTCTACTCTATCATCTCTTGTGTGTGAAAATTTGTCTCTCTCCATTAAGTAAGCTACTCAAATATCTATTTAGCTACGTCCTATTTCCTAACAATTGGTATCAAAGCAAGGTTTGCTTATAGCTAAAGTATCTTAAGGAAAGGATTTCCTAAATTTAGTGGGAGTAATGGTAGAGGAAGGGAAGATTAAGATCAAAAAGTTCAACGGCAAGAACTACCAACACTAGAATATGAAGATTAAAGACTATCTCTACCAAAAGGACCTTTATTTGGCCACTATGCGGTCTTGTAAAGAAGGCCGCAACAATGGTAGATGAAGCATGGATTGTCCTTGACCGAAAGGAATTAGGAAAAATCCGGCTAAGCGTGGCATCAACGGTGGCCTTCAACGTTTTAGAGATGAAGACCACAAAGGACTTGATGAACTCGTTTGACGGCCTCTACAAAAAACCATTATCATCCAATAAGGTATTTCTCATGAAGCGCTTGTTAAATCTAAAGATGGCAAAGAATGGTTCAGTTGTAGAAAACCTAAATGACTTTAACACCAACATAAGTCAACTTCGATCGGTGAAAATCAATTTCGATGATGAAGTGCAAGCTCTCCTTATACTATCATCTCTACCGAATATTTGGGACAGTCTTGTGATGGCTGTAAGTAGCTCTATCTCTGGCACAAATACACTTAAGTTTGATGATGTTGGGGGTGTTCTCCTAAGCGAGGAAACCTAAAGGAGAAGCACAGGAGAATCATCAAGTGTTGGATTGTCAGCAGAAACAAGAGGAAGGCCTAAGGAGAGGTTCAAAAACCAAAAGGGTCGTGAAGGCAAAGCAAGTCATGCACAAAGTTAGTTCTAGAATGTTGGAACTACGGCAAAAAGGGCCACATTAAGAAGGATTGTTGGTCCAAGAAGAAAAAGGAGTCGGAGTCTCAAGACAACAAGCCAACATCAAAGGCCAATGTGGTAGGTAAAGTAGAGGAAGATTCTCTAATTCTCTCATTAGACAATGTGTCTAATTATTGGATAGTAGATTCAGGGGCTTCATTCCATGCGACACCACATAAGCAACAATTCCAAGATTAAACCAAAGGTAATTTTGGGTACGTATACTTGGGAGACGATGAAGCTTGTGAAATTGTCGAAAAAGATACAATTTGTGTCAAAACTGCTAAGGAAATGGATGGAAGCTTAAAGATGTTAGGCATGTTCCTTCATAAAAAATTGATCTCTATAGGAGGACAATTGGACAATGAAGGTCACACCATTGCATTCGGAAACAAATGGTGGAAGATCTCAAATAGATCTTTGGTGGTTGCCAAGGGAGAAAAGGTCGGTACACTTTACTTGTGCACTATCTGCTCGCAATCTTCAACTTGTGTAATAGCTACAGAAGTCGACAGTGCGGTGTGGCACTATCGACTTGGGTATATGAATGCCAAAGGAATGCAATCCTTCAATCAAAGAAGCTTCTACCAAGTTTGAAAGAAGTGGACTTAGACTTCTGTGAAGATTGTGTTTATGGTTAAAAAAAAGAGGGTAAACTTCCTAAAATCATGAAATGAAAGAAAAAATAAAAACTTGAATTGGTTCATTCTGATGTTTGGGGTCATGCAAGTACACCATTACTTGGTGGCTCATTGTACTATGTAACATTCATAGACGATGCGACTAGGAAAACATGGGTTTATGTAATGAAGAATAAATCTGATGTACGTTCCATATCTCAAAGGTGGAAAACCTTTGTGGAGAATGAAATTGGTACCAAGGTTAAATACCTCAGATCCGACAATGGAGGCAAGTATTGCAGCCAAGCTTTTAAAAGCTTTTGTGCTAGCAATGGCATTTGGAGGCAAAGGACAACCCCAAGGAAACCTCAAAAAAATGGCATTTTTGAAAGAATGAACAGAACAATCATGGAGCGAGCACGAAGAATGAGGCTACATGTAGCAGCCTACCGCTTGGGCTTTGGGTGGAAGCAGTAAGTACATCTGTGTACTTGATCAATCGGTCACCCTCAATGAAATGGGATGGGGGAGTTCCAGAGGACACATGGACAGGTAAATTGGTGAATTATTCATTCCTCAAAGTGTTTGGGTGTGTGGGGATAGGTCACTCCTATCTTATTGCAGACATAGCAAGAACCACAAATATAATTGTCAATCCATGGGACGAAGCTGAATCGACTAGTACAAGAGGTTGTCAATCTCTTCGGGACAACAGACAACTCGCATCTAACTCAAGTTACACTCAAATGACAAAAATCACCAAAATCTAGTCTCTAATTGGCAAACAAATCATAACCGTTACAGCATCAAACAACATCAAACGTTAAGAAACTTCTAGGACATGTTGATAAGACCTAAGAAAACATGCTTATGGTCTCAAATCTCACTTTAGGTCAAGTGCAAAAATCACGACTATTAACAACAGTGAGTTTTTGACCTAGTCTCTTTTGACCCAGAATGCATTTAAATGCTTAGCAATGATGCCCTAATATCCCACCTATACTTAAATTCCTAAGTGATATTGGGAGATTTTTAAACTTAAATCCTACTTATGATGAAATTAGGTTGCAGGTCGGCGACACCAAAAGCTACGGACTACCATGAAATGCTTTCGTCAATGCGTAGAGCTCTTACTTACAGTTGCAACGTAGTAGAAGGCACTGCAATGGGGAAATTGGGAAGGGAGTAGGAAGCATGAGAAGGAGAGAAGTGAGTGTTGTTAGCTCATGCTATGTTCTATTATCCAAAAACTTGCAAAATACTTACAAAAATTGGTTTTTATACCTTAGCCAAGGTTTTTGTGGTCAAAACTAATAATTGGGGAGCTCTAACTAGAGATAGGTTGATACAATCTAGAAGCTTGTAGACTCGGCTCATCAATTACACTGTTTTTCTATAAAGTAGGAGTACAACATTCCCGATTTATCAAAATAATAAGTGTTTTTACAATAAAAGCTCCGAAAAATGTTATCCGAGTTAGCTTGCTCCTAACATTTCCCCCCCTCCTCGATTGTGTCGTCCCTTGACACAGCTTCATGGATTGAAGTAGTCTTCATGTTGATGGCTAGCGAAGCGGTCTTTAAGCGCACGTAGGGATTTTTCATATCTGATTTGTCATTCCTTATCTGAGACTTGCAAAAACTGCATGGTGACTCTATTTTTAAGTTCAATGGCTGAATAGCCAACAAAACTTGATGTAAGGTTGCTGATCACTGACCCAAATATCTTCGTTCGCCATGTGAAGAAACTTGTATAGAATGTCTCTTCAAATGTCAACATATTGCTTGATGGAAGAAACATACATCTGGCGTAGAAGCCGTAGAGGACTTCTTCTGAAGGTTGTCCACTTAAATCATAGCATAGACCTTTGTTTCCTTTGAGGAAAGACGTCCATGATGCTCCTGCTTGCTCAGGCTCATGAAAAGTTTGAATGCAGGTGAGTAGCATTCTGCAGATCTTACAAAGAATTGCACATGAGAGGTCAGGGAGGCTCTTGAAAAAGTTCATGGCACCCGTTAGGGTTTTCACTATGTATTCTTCCGTTGCTGGTCCGTGCTCTAGAACTGGTAGTCGTGTGTAATTTAGCCATGTTGGCCGCTTATTATTCATTGCATTGTGTGCCTGCCATGTCCTTACCCTTGGTACAAGACAAAATGTAGGATCCTTTGTAGGGTTGCAGGTGCTCTTGATAATAGAATTAGGTATCTGGAGTTCTTGTTCAACCAATTTTTTCTCCATTTTGGATAGATATCATCTGAGCCTTCTATCTATCTATCCTTGTAAAGTCTTTCCTTAACCTGTAGTAGCTCCACCTTTATCAATGGGTAGGGTAGTGATTGCTAATGCCATTGAGCATTGATTTGGTTGGGAGTGAGCTGAGTTACATTTACTGAGTGGAGAACTCTCAAATCCCAATCCATTGCTGCTTTCCATTCAACATCTGCTTCTTGGACAATCTGCTCTTTCAATGCATCTTCCTCAACTTTAGAAAGCTGAACTATTGGCACTTGCTCGGCTTCAATGATTGGTACTTGAAAATCTGACTCTCTTGCTAGGCCTTCTGACGACTGTGTTTCCATATCAGCAAAAGAAACTGATGGTATGTCGATTGATGGCTGTTCAGAGGTTCTTGCCTCATCCTGAGTTTTCGTTTGTCCCTCTCATAGTAGCTGATTGACTCTCTTTAATTATTCTATTTCCTTGAGCAATTGCTCTTCTCTTTGAACTTGCATCAATGCAAGGTCTCGTCTTTGTGTCTGTTCTTGCTTGAGCTCAAATTCAAGGTCCTTGTTCCTCTTTTCTAAAGTCCTATAGACTTCATCTGTTCCCTTGATTGAGGCTATAGCTGGGGTTTTCTCTTATTTGTCTTAGAAATGTCGCTTGATAATTGATCCATTGCTTGGAGTGCTGCAAAGAGGCATTAGCTACATCTAGCTTCACTTGGATCTTTTGTACTGACAAAGTAGTGGTTGAAAGTTCATTGGTTACTTCTATCAGTTGTTGATCTTTGCTTTTGCATGCATCAAATAACTTTGTCAGGAGCTCTCCTAGCTCTTCCATCTCTTTTTGTTGTTTCTCCTTTGCAATCTGGTGTATTTCTACTTTATTTTTCAGCTCTTTAATCTACCTTTGAAGATCTATAATGATGTTCATTCTGTCATCTAGCTCTCCTTGTAGGGCATCAATGACTAGTTCTAGCTCCTTAGCCTTAGCACTGCGGCTAAGTGCTGTTGTTCTCATCTTGTCTGTCATCAGCTACATTTGCCTTGCATACTCATTTACCTGCATGATGACTTCATCATTGGTTTCCCGGTCTTCAAGTTCTACCTGGGGTTGTTTAGAAGTTTGGGCCGTGCTGGTTTGTGGCTCTTTTGTTGGTGCAGTGGCTTCTGCTTGTGTCTGTGTAGGTGGTTCTACTTCTCCTCATTGAGGCTTGGTGGATGCCTCAGCTGCTTCTGCTTCTTGAGGCTTCATGGATGCCTCGGCTGCTTCTGCTTCTTGAGGCTTCATGGATGCCTCGGCTAATTTTGCTTCTTGAGCTGTTGTAGAGGAAGGTCCTGCTAAAGTTGTTTTACCTTCCTTGTGTTGTTCAAAATATGCTTCTTCATGTTGTTCATTCTCTTTTTCCTTTGCTACATCATCTTCCTTGAATTTATCCATTGGTGAGTGGCTTGGACTCAGCATGGGCTAATCTTCTTGTTCCGTAGTTGGTGAAGAGGGTCTTGGAGACATCGCTTTGTGGTCATGATGTGACTCACTTTGTTTAGCAGCTTTCGCTTGTCTCTGCTGCTCAGTCGCTTCTTCCGTTGCTTTTCTTTGAGCTTCTAGAGATTCCTTCAGCTTCAAAGCTTTAGCTTCTGTATACATCCGCTTGAGAAAATCTTTGGGATCCTCTTGACCCTTCTTTGTAGGGTTCTTGGTTCTTGGTCCCTTTATTTCTCTTGGACTCCATCTTTTGGGGTCTTCACCTATAGCTTGGGGGCTCCTTTTGTATGTTTGCTTTTCTCTTTCAAATCTAGACTTATTTTGTTGCAGTTCCTCTTAATGAGTTGCTACTGCTTTCTTTTTCATTGCTTCAATCCTTGCCCTTCTTTCCTCCTTGTTAGAGTTTTCACTGCTATGGCCTTCATGGGAACTTTCTGCAGATTCCTCATTTGATTTGTATACTTTTTTTGTTGATCGAGTGTTCCTTGGAGAAGGTTGAGCTGACACGATCCATGTGTTCTGATATGGGGCTAGTGGCAATTTGTTGGTCATTCTAATAGCATGATATGCTATCCTTGTTAGCACTTTTAAAGCACCCATATATATGATCTTTCCCTCTTTCTTCGTGCCCTTCAATGTTGTAAGCACGTACTGTGCGTGATCTATTTCTTGCCTGGTTGTCGACTTCAATACTTGAGTGAAAGTATCACAATTGCATAGTTCGGAGTTGTGTACCATGGTGGTCTCTTTGAGAGGAAGTGAAAATGTTGATGATAGAGGCGAGATGGTGCCTCCACTTGCCTTTGGATGAGATCAGAAAATGTGGAAGCAGCAGTATCTTTGGTAAAAGTACCTACTATCTTTCTATCTCTTGCCTACATAGTCATACCTTATGTTGGCAGATTCAATGCCTCAACCACTATCTCTTTAGTGATCACCACTTCAACCTTTGCCCCCTGTTAGTCCATGATTTGGGCCAACCCATCTTCCTTATTGAGGATAGCAATTCATATGCTTTTTGGAAGTCCACTTCGCATGGTTTTTGGTCGTAAAAATCTTGAAGCCCTAGCCTTCTGTTGGCTTCTTCGGTGTCAAGTTTCACAGCTACATCATAAACCTCCTTAGGTAGCATTCATAATTCTACCTGGTGTCCTTCTTCACTCTTGAATCTGCCAGTGAAAAACGTTGTGTTGTTTTCTTTGAGTTGTTCTTTAGACAAGTAGGTTGCCTTTGCCGACTTCACTGAGTTTGGATCTAACTGGTACGGTAACAACTCCTGCAGCTTATCTTTCTGGGGAACCCTTTTCTTTGCCTTCTCAGCTGCTTGGATTGCTCTTGTTAAGTGAATACAGTGTCAAAGTAAGAAAATTCTGTGAATTCCTCTCTGCAATGCCCTGAGTCTGAATTGCTGGCAAATGATGTCCATTTTGCTTCAAATCAATTTTGGAGCATGCGTAGATGCATAAAAACATGTAGAGATCAAAATCATGCAATTCAAGCAAAATTTACAACAAAAGTAAATAATCGTGATTATTTATAGCAGCTGGGGATTTTTTCCAACCTTTTGCATTTTTGACATCATAGGCTTGAAACATATGGCATTTAGGTACTCTGAGTGAAGTGTGGGCTCATTTGAGTGCATTGGGTGGAAATGCTGCCATATTTAGGCTTTTACACTCTGAAAATAGTAGATATAAAGAGATTTTGAGTTTTTGAGATCCAAACTTGCTCAAACTTGATTAGTGGGCTTGGGACATTATGTTCTTTGGTCCCATAATGTCAAAGTTGCAAATTGCACCCATTTTGGCAAAAAAGTAAATAATTGTGATTATTAACTTTTTCATCAAAATGTACTTTTTTTGTTGCAATTTGGTTTAGGTATGATGTAGAGTCTGTGTGTGAGATATGGGCCGATTTGGATCAAAAAATGTGACAATTAACTCAAAAGTTGGATTGAAAAGCCTTTGGTGCATTTTTTTGACAAATTTAGAGTTTTTCTTGATCATTTTGGGTCATACTTGACATGTAGCATGTAATAGATATGTACAAGTGATAGGTGATGTGAAAAGATGAAATTCAAGCCAAACAAGCATAAAAGTAAATCATCATGATTATTTATTGCAGTCACTTCTTTTGCAAGAATTGACAATTTGATGACCTAAACATCTTTAATACGTCTAAAACAAAATCTAAAATGAATTTGGTAAAGTTCGAACGTGTCACATCACTTCGTGCTCTTGTCGACTCTGAAGTCATGAATTTTTGTGACTACTTGTCATGTAGAGTTGGTTAGTCACTTTTGAAGCTACTGACTTGTCCGCTAAATAGTCCTGATGCTACTCATCCAGTTTTGGCTCATTTGGAGTCAATTTGACTTCATATGTCAAATTTGACGCTTTGTAACCTTTGAGCTGTTTTTTGTTGTTCAAGAGATTTCCTAGACTGTTTCCATGAAACCATCCAGGTACATTGTGTATAAGCCAATCCATAAGCTACCCGTGGAGTCAGAATTCAATTTTGGCATATGGTAAAAACCTAGATTATTTACTTGGGACCCTCTTGACCCCTACTAAATGGTCATCTGGTGATATGACAGTGTTCTATTATATAGGGGCATGCTACACTTCAAGTCTCGTCCAATTCGGTTGAGCTGACAGGCAGCTGTAATGTACCCAACATTTTTCAATAAAGGTATTTCATTTACTTTGCAAATATTTGAGGTTTGCATTTTATTAAGTCGAAGAGCATTCTAATGGAACGATTGGATCAAAAATCAAACTTTAGAACTAATAATTATGACCCTTATTCACTTGAAAACAATAAGGTTGATGGAAAACTTAAGCCTCAAGATTGTACCTAGAGATAAGAGTTGACTCTTGGGAAAGAAGGAGCAATTTTAAGAAAGGAAGAGTATTTTTAGGAAAGAAAGAGGAGGGAGTTAAGTTTAGAGTTCTTGTTTTGGAGCCCAACCTTCTTCTAAAATTGGAGAACCGAAATCTTGCATCGAAATTCGTGTCCAAAAAAAAAAAAGAGCCGCAAACGTACGCGAACTTATCCCTCTATTCTTAGCTGGCCTTGAGAGCCTATATAAAGACCCCTCTCCCTTCACTTTGAAAAGACAGACACAAACTCTCAAAAACGGAAGCTCTCTTGCCTTGACGTCGGAGTTATCTTCTCTCCCTCGAGCTCTTACCTTCAAGCCATCTCCATCTCCAAGTCTTTCTCTACCATCATCTGTTGCCCTTGGAATTCTGGAGTTATTTTCTCTCTTTCCCTCTTCTCTACATCGATACGATGGCCCCGAAGCGAGTGACTCAAAGCTCGAAGGACGCTCATGTCGCTCTACCTCCAAGGAAGGTGCAAAGGAAGGCATCAACTACTCCAAACATTGCTCAAGCGGAGGTATTGGTTGCAGATGAAGTCGAAGTCGTCCAACCTCAAACATGGGAGGTAATCGAACATGTCGCTAATCCGGTAAGACAAATTTATATTTTTGCATTGCTATTCATGTTGACTTGGAAAGCTAAGCATAGGTATTTCTTTAAAGTGTCCGAGAAACGTTATTCTATCACAAGAAACAAGCATATGTTTTTATAGATTAGTGAAAGAACTGTTTGATAAATTTTCACTGTTTGTTGAATTGTTATTGCTTAACAAATTGTTATTGTTTGATAAGTGGATTCTGATTGATATGAAGAATTGGTTGACCATGTTTGAAGAATCATTCAAAGAGAAGAATTGTTGAAAGAATATCTTTTGTTCCTCGTGGGTAGCGAGATGATTCCGCGGTTAGCAGAGATTAAATTGAGGTTATCGGCTCTCTTTTGTTCCTCGCGGTTACGGGATGCCTCACGGATAGCGGGATGCCTAGCGGTTAGCAAGATGCCTCGCGGTTAGCGGGATGCCTCACGGGTAGCGGGATGCCTAGCAGTTAGCAAGATGCTTCGCGCGTAGAGGGATGCCTCACGGTTAGCGAGATGGGAAGGTTGCGCAATTCGCGGTTAGTGAATAAATCCTTTGCAAAGGCTCTGTTGGTTAGACAGAGAAAGTCCACGTGTAGCGGCAACTCATGAGAAATTGGAAAAGTTATTTTTGTTGAATAATAGGGTTGTCTTCATTAGGTCTTACTTGAATTGTTTTGGTATTGTTTAAAGGGCTGTATAAAAGAACCTGTGTTTGGAATTAATTAAGGAACATTGTTTGTATATGTAAAACAGTGTGGTAAAAAGTCTGAATGTGGGATGGAAAGTGGGGGCTAGCTAAAGTTGCCAGTCAAGGATGGGTGGTATTGATTAGTCGAGAAACTCTCCACTCCCTCTTATTAAGAGAAGTGAAATTAGAGACTCATTATGCCAAGAGTCGAGATGACCCAAATCTACGTGACACAAGATTACTATTTAGTTTAGACTAAGTCTCATATCATATTTATGGTTTATGGATGGAGGCCGTGCCTCTTAAACATGGGGAAAAAGGCGTTGTTTATGGATTCTAAATATGTCAATGGGATTTCATCTTTATGTTAGGAAACAGCTTCATTAGAATCCTAGGCTTATCGACCTGGCTTGTGGCGTAGGACCCTTATAACCACGTAAACGATGGATAGAGGACTTCCTCTCTTCCGTTGCTCGTATCTCTACTTTGTGGAAACAGAGTAGAGTGTCGTCAATGGAAAATGAGAATAAATGAAGACCATCTATTAAGTCACCCCAATCTTCTTGGGGTTGGGGACCTCACAGCCGCTATGATCAATTTTGTGTCATAGGATTTCGTGCACAGCTGCGTTTCTATAATTTTTTTCCTGAGCCTAGCCTTGTGACCCGGCCATATAGAATTTTTCATTGATAAGTTTAGAATCTACCCCTCATGTTTCATGTGAGACGGTGTTGTAAATGGATGATTGTAGTCTCGGGAAATCGCGCACGAAGAAGGCAGAAAGCTCTCTCCTCCAAGAGTGACTTGTGGGAATGAGGTGATTTTGGGCTACCTAGGATATCTATATTCGGACTTCCCAAATTATTTTTTCCCAAATTCTCTTGTTAGTCCTACTAGGCCATGAAATATATGCTAGGCTCAAAAATTTCTTCAATCGGATTTCGTCAGCTCATTATGCAAGAATTTGCGAAAGTAGGCCTTAGCGGCCTAATTTAGGCTTCCCGCTTCCATCTATTGCTCGATTGAAATTTTGTGTGCCTCTCCGCCTTGTCCTTCTGATCATCATCATATCTTCAGTTTCTCCATCTGAGCTCATTTGCTATTTATTATTGATTTTTGACCTGTTTATTGAAAAAATAAAAAATAATAATAAAATGGCTAAAAAGGCAAAGTGAAAAATCAATAATTAAGAAAATCCATTGAGAAACATTGCTTTATTGTTTTTTGGTGGATTTCTCAGTTTTTAAGTCCCAATATCAAGAAAAATGACTAAAATAACAAAAAAAGACCATTTTTTAATTATTTTTTTAATAGTATATACACTATTTACACTCCTCGGGGAGATGTTATCATTTAAATTTTCCCTGTTGATGATTTTGTAAGGGTATTATAAGGTAATTTTGCAAAAAATTACACATTAACATCCCAACTTTTTTCTCCCTCTTCAAATATTGCCCTTAATTACTTAGTTTCCTTTCACCCCTCCTAGATGGCGTACTCCGGGACAACCGTGTGCATGGATTGAACAATCGTGTCTATGCATAGCCTTGGTTGGCTCTACCATGATTTGAAGATCAATGCAATTCAAACCATTATGCTGTGCAACTAGATTTGGGTCTTAAGTAATTAACTCAACGGTTCTTGTGGTCGAGGTTTCTTGTTTTTGTTTTCCAAAGAGCAAATCTTGTATCTTGTATAGTCTTTGCTTTATTGTACCGCGAGGATATTTTGGAACGTCAATTTTTTGAGCTATCAGTATCAATGATGACGATTGTTGAGCTTTAACTCGCCATTGGTATCTTGGTTTTTCTTTGATGAAATGTTGTGGTTGAGTGTTTTGAGACTTAACTTTCCACTGCTTCATAGGTTTTACAATTTTCGGAGAAGATAAGTGCTCCTTTTTCCTCCAAATCCATCTTATGTTAAATTCCCTGCTCGAAGATGGTCCTCTCTGTGTTTTTAACTTTGGAACCTTCTTTGGTACAGTAGACGATGTTTTGAGTAACCAAATTTGAACCGTCTTGTCCTTGAGTTGTGCTTTTGGTACCCAGATATGCCTGACTCCTTGCATGCTACTTGTAGCATTTGCTTGTCTAGAGGATGAAGAAGATTGATTGCTTTGTGGTTTGTTCTGCTAGTAATCTCTTTTCCATTCGTCTTTGCTTACCAGTGCAATTAAAACAATGAGTTGTCCGTCTTTAGGTGATAGCTTGAGTTGCTTGGTATCCCAATTTGGTACTGACTTGTACGTCTGCATCCATGAGATTCCAAGAATCATTGTTTCATTCATTGTTCATCTAGTAAGCATACAAGCTGACGAGGGCATGAATATCCATGTACTACCACATTCAAGCTGACTACTCCCAATGTCGGTGTTGGGTTCTTGTTGCATCCTTTGATAGCCGATATTCTTGATGTCAAAGACTGATTCGTTGCTTTTTTGTACGTGGAATAACGAACTACATTTATTCGAGCTCCTGTATCAACCAATGCATTTGTGCTATGATTGTTAAGTTGTAATTTGATGCAAAGGTCCATTCCATCTAACCATTCATCATCCGTTGACACTGCATCCTTCTGTAATTTCCATAGTTGTTCATCTAGTTCGAGAGTGTTAATGGGAATAGGTATTTGTTGATTTTTTAGAGCAGCTTTCCTTTTGAGTATTCAAAGTCGAGCTTCCTCTTGGGCTTCATCAATGAACTGATGTCGTTTCATATTTCTTTGCTTTGCTGCATGCATCTTTTCTAGCAAATCATTGGTTAGTGGAAAATTGTACTTCTTTAAGCAGCATCCACTAATCCAATTAGCCATTGGTTCGCCATGTAGAGTGGACAACTTAACTGCTACACTTAGGGATACATCTTCAATGGTAAATGGTCTGTTTCCCTTTTTCTTAAACTTGGGATGTGTTGTTTAAGGGAGTAGACTAAAACTAAGTCCCCTTTTTTGAAGGATTTTGTGACTAGGTGGGAATCAAAAAACTGTTTTTGTTTCCACTTTTGTGCATAGATGTGAGCCACAGCAGCTAGCCTTTTCTCATCAAGCTTTTCTAAATCTTCAAGCCTCTTTGACAATTCATGTCCAGTCCACTCAATATCCTTAACTACCCTTAGTGTCGGCAATAGAAATTCTATCAACAGTATGGCATCAAGATCATAAACAAGTTTAAAGGCTGTAACATTTAAATTTGTCTTGAATGAAACTCTATAAGCCCATAGAGCGACATGGAGATTTTTTTTCCAATCAGTCCATCTTGAACTAACCACTTTAGTTAATACCGAGCTAAGAATTTTATTTGTGTGCTCAGCTTGTCTGTTTGCTTGTGGATGATAGGGAGCCAAATTGTTATGGATGACCATAAATTCATTAAGCATATACTCAATCACCTCATTGCAGAAATGAATTCCCCTATCACTGAAAATTTCTATTGGCATTCCATATCTTGTGAACACATTCTCATACAAGAATGCGGCTGTGGTTCTGGCATTATTCTTTTGGGTTGCCTTAGCCTCTGTCCACTTGGTCAAATAGTCTGTAGCTACAAGTTGAGCTAGTATACACCCATTGGAAAAATTAGAAGCATCTACATGGATATGGAATATCTTTCAATATTGGGGTTGAAGTGAGAGCTTGCTTTAGCTTCATGAAGGATTCTCCACACTCATTAGTCCATTCAAAGAGTGTAATCAAGTTGTACATGGGTTTTGCAATTATAGCGTACATGTAAATGAATCATCCATAATATCCACAATGTCACATGAAAGCTTGAACCCCTTTGATTGTTGTTGGTCTGGGAAATTGAACAATAACATGAATTTTATTCATATCAATAGCTATGCCATTTTTAGACACTATATGTCCAAGAATTTTTCCTTGTCTGCCCATAAATGTGCACTTTTTAGGATTTAAGCAAATCCTATAAAGTCTACATTTTTTGAATACCTTTTTGAGGTGCTCAAAATGATCATCCCGGATTGACAAATGTACACATAGAGAATCCATATATACTTCCAAGAAATTCCAAAGATATTCTTTGAAAGCATGGCTCATTAATCTTTGAAAGGTGGGGAGCATTAGTTAACCCAAAAGGCATAACCCGATAGGCAAAAATACTCCATTCAGTTGCAAAGGCAGTTTTATGTTGATCTTTGGGATCAAGCAAAAGTTGATTGTATCCCAAAAATCCATCTAAAAAGCTATTAGCTTCTTTTCCTGCAACCCGTTCTAAAACATGCTCAGTGATTGGAAGAGGAAAGTTGCCTCTAATGGTAGCTGCATTCACTTTCTTGAGATTGACACACACTCTTAATTTTCCATTTTTCTTGGGTACTACCACAATGGGGACACCCAATCTGTGTGTTTAATCTCATAAATGAAGTCAGCTTCCTTTAGATTTTCTATCTCTTCTTTGATCTTTCTGGAAAATGTTTCATTATAAGTATATGGATTTTGTCTGCTTGGTTTCGCATCATCTCTCATGGTATGGGTATGCTAACAGATTTTTGGATCAACACCCTTGAGATCCTTATAAGACCAAGCAAAGATATCTCGGCATTCTTTCAATAAGCTTAACAAAAGCTCTTCTTCTTCTTCGTCGGGCCATTTGCAATGTAGGCAGGTCTAGGCTCTTCTCCTGGCTCGCGACCAGATTTTTTTTTGTGCATTTTTAGGTCCTTCATAGGACTCGCCCTGTTTTCTTAGTTCCCTGACAGGTTGTTCGACTATGATCTTTTGGCCTTGGAGAGTATATTTCTTGTAATGGGATGGAACACTCATTACATGTTTACCTTCCTCCTCGGTGGTTTCCATTTTAATGGTATATATCTCCTTTAGAGCTTTCTTCAACTCTTGATACTTCTTTTTTTGTTCAACTCGTGTCATGGTTGAATCCTTGTCCTGGTATTTAGATTTTGCTTGAGTTTTGTTTCTCGTTTTTCTCTATGTTTTTTATATTTCTTGCTTTTTGTTTGAAGGATATCTACCAGTGATTTTGTCTTTGAAACAATCACGTGCATCTATTTGCGTCAAAAACTGTGTTCTATTAGAGATTAATGGCATGGGTTTAGATTTCAAATTTATGGTGTCTCTTTTTCTTCTATACCATCTTTGTCTTCTCGGTTTCTGGTTTGGAAAGTCAAAAAAAATTTCGTCCCCTCCTTTCATGAGTAGTTTAGCTCTCACATGTTCTTTTTCTGACCCCGAATCATCTGAGGTAGCTGAATGTTCTTCTAACTCGTCTGTTGCATCGTAGTAGAGGTCTGAAAAGACTTGTTGAGCTTTCATCAAGTCCTTGAGTTCTTGAATTTTATCTTCAATGTGAAGGTTTGAGATCATCTGTATGGGAATTATGTCATAGCCGTCCTCATTGCGAAAGACGTATTCACACATACATACATTGTTGCCACTCAAATGGCTCAAACAAATGCTCCGGAAAGGGTTCAGGTACATAGACTTCATCTATGAAATCCCTTTCTAAGGTACATTCTTTTCGTTTTAAGATCCCGTTTTCTGAGGCTCCACACATCCAAATAGGTTCTCTTTGTTTAACCAAGATGGAAGCTTTGTTTTAGCCTAAGAGACTAAGTCAAATTCTCGTATGAGCATTTTCATGACATCTCTAATTGTGATTTTTTAGATTAACCCTTGTTATTGATCCCACTTGCTTCAAGTACAGGTAATTGTTTTCCCAATCCTGAATGAGTTGTACTTGTCGCATGAAAGGTCTTCCTAAGATATTTCATAATTGAGTTTCTTTTCAAAGTCCACTATTGCAAAATTATGTTGATAATCAATTCCACAGGAACTAGCTATCACTTTTTCAAGCAGTCCTAAGGATTTTTTTATGTGTCCATCAGCCGATTGCAATTTCATTCAAGTTTGTCTAATGGCCGGTTCTCCCTATGATTCCCATACTGCTTTCGTGGCTATGGCTATGCCTGCCCCACTATCCAGTATCACCATGGTTTCTATATCATTATATCTCACTAGAAGGGTTGTGTTTCCTTCTTCCCCTGCGTAGTATTCTCCGACTTTGTTCAATGGGACGGATCTAAACTCTTTGTTATCCAATGTGTGTTTCAATTTTCCCAATTTTTTTGCGATTAGCCCTGTTATCCCCACCTTCTCTAGAGTGTTTTGTAGATCATTCCATAAATATGGTCTAATTTTCAACAGTTCTCCTAAGGTAAGAGTGCATTGAATGGGTGTAGACATGATTGAATGGATGTTGTCTACCTCAAGGGTCTGTTTCGCTCTTTTTTTCTGAGTAGTTTTACACACTATGGATTCATCTTTGTTATCTCTCAAGTAAGAGGGTAGTGTTTTTAGAGTCATTGGTTTAGACATTCCTGAAGCTTCAGAGCCGCAATCCCATACAAGGATTGTACATCAATTCCATATTAAGAGGTAGATTGTCTAATCAAACTTCCTCTATAGGAGCTGACTTCAAAGTTAGGCTCCCATCATTAATCTCTCTAACATTTTTCCATAAGCGTCCTGGCCACTCTTCTTCCACGAAAGAAAATTTAATCTAAGGTATCTTCACTGTCATGCACTATGAGTTCTGGTTCTTTAGCTTTAAGGTGGGACTCTACCACTTCGGATTTTTCTTTACTAGTTCCTACCACAAGCTCCTCGGGTTTTGCTATACTGTCAAGATTGGTTTTTTTTTTTTCCAGTATCTCTTGAGTAATCCTTTCCAAATTTTGATAAGCTTCAAGTTTAGCTGCTTCCATACCTAGAGAAGGATATTTTTTTTGCTTGTTTTCCATGTTTTGACCTGTTTTAAGTCCCACTTGGTAAGCTTCCAAGGCTGCATCGATTGGATCAAAAAATTTGTCTACCAAAATTGATCCTCCAGATTTCACGTGGTTTCCTTGATTTCACTTCCAGTTTCTATCACTTTTTCCTAGTTTCTTGGTTTTCTCCTCGATTTCAGCCCTTTGTTTTTGTTTTCTCATTTCATACCTTTGTCTTCTTCTTCTCTTGGTCTTTAGAGAGGAAATTTTAGTATTCTTCGAATCATCAGAGGAGTTATGTTTCTTTTTCTTAGCTTAGGCTCTGGTGATTACCTTGATTTAAACAATAGGTTCACTCTCTAATGAGCTACTAGGTATCACTTGGACTACGTTCACTACTATTTTACCCTTGTTTAAATTTTAGTATTCTTCAAATTGTCAGAGGAGTTATGTTTTTTTTCTTAGCCTGAGCTCTGATGATTACCCTGATTGGAACAATAGGTTCACTCTCCAATGAGCTACTAGGTATCACTTGGACTACGTTCACTACTGTTTTACCCTTGTTTAAAGGATTTTTTGTACAATCTTCAGGGAAGTGTCCTCCCTTTTTGGAGCATTATATACAAAAAGCTTCAACTGGCTTAATGTTCTTGTCAGGCTTTGGGCATTCATTTTTCCAATGATCATCTACACCACATTTATGACAGTTTTCAGTTCTTGGCTTAATCATGGGTCTTACCATTGGAGGTCTAACACCTTGATTGCATAGTACATCAATGCAAGCTCTCGTATAGCATAAGTCACAAGTTCTTCCATTGGTGGTGGATGTGAATTATACCACTCTCCTTCTACCGTTGTTGTAGATGGACTAGGCTCAACATAGGGTGTAACAGACACTAGTTCTTGTTCATCTATGACTTCCTCAGAGTGGTATCCCTTGCCCTGGTCCCCTCATAGGTGTGTTTTGCATGTTATTCATCATTTCACTCATCCTTTTGAGCATGTCTTGTATGGCTGTAAGCGATGCTGTAACAGCAGCCGTTCCCACTTGTGTTGGTTTGGTGGATGTTGTCTTCTCACTTTGATTATCCTTAGGGACATCTTCTTCATTGAAAACATCACAATTGTCTCCCAAGTCAATGGCATCCAATACACACTCTTCTAGGGTCATATGTTTCTTGCTATACAATATAGCATGAAGTTCTTTGTTTAATAGTCCCTCTAGAAACAATGATACTAATCTTTCTTCTGCAAGTATTTCCAATTTTGGGCATCTTGCAATGTATTGCTTCATTCTAGTTGCACAATCCCTAACAGACTCACCTTGTTTCTGTTTGAAGCTATAGATTTGAGCTAATCTATTATGTTTGATCCCCATTTTGGAACATGATACAAATCCTTGAGCTAATGTAATTAAATCCATGATTGACCTCCATGGAATGTTTTGGGACCATGTCAGTGATTTTTCTTCTAATGTCATTCCAAATCCCTCAAATTGAGTATAGAAAGAAAATATGTATTCTGCTCTTAGCACTTGCTTAAAGCTTGCTAAGTGGCAATATGGATCCCCAGATCCACTGTATTTTCTGACCCATTTTTAAAAATCAGCTCGTCTGACATGTCTATTTGGCTCAACTCTTGGTCTCCTAGCAGTTTGGTCATGTCCCAAGTCCTTCAAGCCAGTCTGTTGGAAATAGTGACTCATGTAGCCCTGGACTAGCTTTAGTGTCACGCGGTTTTCTTTGTGATGAGGTAGGTTTGAGTTTTTTAACATTACTCCCAAAAGATCTCTCGCGGAGTTCCTCTCTTGGAATAGTTTCTGGTCCTTGGCCCAATATCCAATCTCTTATCGAGTACCCTTGGTATTTGGTTTTTTCTACCTCCTTAGGACTCATCATAACAAAGCTATTATTATAAAAATCCCTAAATAGGTAGGTTGGTAGATTTGCTAAACCCTTGTCTTTGATTTTAAAGATATAGATGATCTTCATGGGTGTTAACTGTCCTAGGTTGGCATGAGAAGTTCATAGAAGATCTTTGGCGTTTCTATCCTCCCAACAATAGATCCTAGGATTATCCGTGCTAAGCTATTTCAAAGGCTTCAAATCAACTTGATTGTATCCCTTGAATTCTAAAGTCGGTGGTCCTTCTTTTGCTGCCATATCTGGAATTATGGTATTTACTTCTAACCCCCATTTGTCTACCACGTCAAGGTTTTCAACTAGCAAATATTGAGTTCTGTTTTTATCCATATACATTTTTTCTTGTTTGTTTGCCCTGATTTCCTCTTCAAACTCTATGTCATGGTTGTCAATGCGAATGGCATACTCTTCATTAGGATCCAGGTGAACCTAAGCTCCATGGTCATTAGTCTTATAAAATGTGAGTATGTGCTTATACCACACTGTCGTTCCGGTTCTTGAATGAGTCGAACAGGAAGACAATTCAGATGTTGATTCTGAAAAAGTGTCTCAGACTTTTTCAAGGATAGTGTCCAAGTGATCGTCTTGATTCACACTCTCTTCGGTGGATACTCTACTAGTGGTCCCTCCAAATATGCCTTGGTTTGCTAGTATACAACTAGACTACGTGAAGCCCTAGATAGAGTACTTACCATCAAATTGACTTGTTATCAGTTTCTTCCACTTGACTTGAGTGCAAATCTTGTCAAGCTTTCAATTCCTTGTCCGCAACCTAATTCTTATGTCTGTTTTAATCAAGTTAGCTATTCTTTCACAAAGACTATATAATTTTTGCTAACCATTGTGACCGGTCTATGTATATCACTTCAATTTTAGCTAAGTGAGTCAGTAATTGAGACTTTCAGATTCTACTTTTGCAAACAACCAAAAGACTAATTTGCAACCTGGAAACTGAGTGAACATGTACTAATTTGGATCCGATTGAACCCAAAATTGACCGGTGGCCTTGTATTATGTTGTTCTAACACTGTACAAGCTCGAAAGTCCAAAATTTTGTCTCTGTGCATCAGAAGTAAATAATCTCGATTATTTACTTTTCTCAAATTTTTACACTTTTTGGCTTGTTTTGCCAAGTACTCAACTTGTTATGGCCCCTAGATAAGTTTCACTGAGTTTGAACAAAATTTGTTCAAGTTATCAACTGTTTTGTGTCCGCAGACTCAGTTTTCAAGAATTTGGCTTAAAGCTCACTTTTGTGATCCAAATTTTACCAAGTGATATACTCAAGTATGCAAAAATGTCTAATTTTGTAGCAGATGTAAATAATCGCGATTATTTACTTCTGATATTTTTGTGCATCTTTTTGCCACAATGTTGACACAGAATGGTTAAGCAAGGTAACTTAAGCTCCCTAGCCAAATTTCATCAAGTTTGGATAATCCCTGTTCAAATGGTCAATGGTTTGTGTCTGCAAACTGATTTTATAAGTTGGCCACAATTTTCACTTCAATGATCAAAATCTTACCAAATTTGATTTGTGGGCTTAATATAACATTGTAAAACTAGTGGTATGCTAAGTTGGTCAAAAAAGTTGAGAAATGGGACAAAAGTAAATAATCGCAATTATTTACTTCTGGCAAATTTTTACATCTTTTTTATCAACTGAGCATGTACACTTGTTTATCACTTCAATATAAGCCTCTGAGTCAAGTTTCACTAAGTTTGAACAAAAAATTTCCAAGTCACACTCAAGTTCTCGACAATCAGTACAGATTTCAGGTTTTTCCAAGGTTTTGGTTAGTTTGGTGATCCAAATTCTATGGGCCTTTACAAAAGATGTTTGTACACATGCATAAAGTCTCTGGTATCAACCTTGGTCACTTTTGAGCTGAAAATAAATAATAATGATTATTTACTTTTGGCCTAAAATGAGCACTTTTTGCAATTTTTTCAATGGATAGTCTTTTTATGGTTTATTTTAAGCCTCTGAGTCAAGTCAAAACTTAGTTTGGCCTAAAATGTCAAGAAAAAGTAAATAATCTAAGTTTTTATAAACTCTTGAAAATACCACAAATACATCCTTAAGCTTACCCATTGGTTCATACAACTTTTAAGGCATAATCTCTAGCCGGATTCAATGGTTGCCAGTCTTTTGGTGTTGTTTCCGACCGTAGACCTAAAATTCTGTAACTTCACATAAACAACTCATAATTGATTCTTCTAGAGAGAGCAATGTTCTGAGATCCCACCTCAGATTCTTTTTACCCTACTCCTAGATTCTATTGCAATGGGGTTATGGAAAGTGTCCACAAACACTCAGTTTCTTGTTTTTTATGGTTTTCTGAGCCTTGATCTTAATACTTGTCTCTTTCATCACTCATTCTCAAAATCCTAATCTAATCCTACAGTCCTAAAAGGTACTTAGTAAGTACAACCTACTTCCAAGCTACCTCTACACAGCAAAAGACAACAATCTTAAGCTATGCGGTTTTAAAAAGAAAGTTTTGACTCTAGGTGATCCTAGAGGAAGTTAAAGGACAAATACACAAGACGCTCATATTTTTCCTAGTTTAGGTATATTTGTTCCCTGGCAATGGTGCCAAATGTGGACGGATGTCTAACCTCACCCTACCTTATCGTAGACATAGCGAGAACCACAAATATAATTATCAATCCATGGGACGAAGCTAACTTGACTAGTGCATAGAGCCTACAAGAGGTTTTCAATCTCTTGTAAACAACAGACAACTCGCATCTAACTCAAGCTACACTCAAATGATAGAAATCACCAAAAGCTAGTCGCTAATCGGTAAACAAATCATAACCGTTACAGTATCAAACGACATCCAAACGTTATGAAACTTCTAGGACACGTTTATAAGACCTAAGACACATGCTTATGGTCGCAAAGCTCACTTTAGATCAAGTGAAAAAATCACGATTATTAACAGCAGTGAGTTTTTTACCTGGTCATATTTTACCCAGAATGTATCTAAATGCTTAGCAATGATTCCCCAATACCCCAGTTATACTTATTTTATGATTTTTAAGCTTAAATTTCTACTTATGAAGAAACTAGGCTGCGGGTCAGCGATGCCAAAAGCTATGGATTGCCATGAAATGCTTACATCAATGCGTAGAGCTCTTACCTACGGTTGCAACGCAACAGACGTCACTGCAATGTGACAACCGAGAAGGGAGTAAGAAGTGGGAGAAGGAGAGAAGTGAGCGTCGTTAGCTCACGTTGTGTTCTATTATCCAAAAACTTGTAAAATACTTACAAAATTTGGTTTTTATACCTTAGCCAATGTTTTTGTGGTCAAAACTAATAATCTGGGAGCTCTAACTAAAGATATGTTGATACAATCTGGAAGCTTGTAGCCTCGGCTCATCAATTATATTGTTTATCAATAAAGTAGAAGTTACAACATTTCCAATTTATCAAAATAATAAGTTTTTTTATAATAAAAGCTCTAAAACATATTATCCGAGTTAGCTTGCTGCTAACATTCCCCCCTCCTCGACTGTGTCGTCCCTTGACAGAGCTTCATGGACTAAAGTAGTCTTCGGGTTGACGGCTGGTGAGGCGTTCTTTAAGCACATGTAGGGATTTTTTATATTCGATTTATCGTTTCTTGTATGGGACTTGCAAACTGCATGGTGACTCTGTTTTTAAGTTCAATACTGAATAGCCAAGAAACCTTGATGTAAGGTTGCTGATCATTGACCCAAATATGTGAGGAACGCTGTATAGAATGCCTCTTCAAATGCCAACATATTGCCTAATGGCAGAAATATACATCTGGTTCCAAAAAATGTTATTCGAGTTATCTTGCTGCTGCTAACAAGGTGTGTGGCTTTCATGCACATAGATAAAATCCTAAGATCAAAGCTAGGTGCAAAGTCCAAAAAGTGTTTCTTCATTGGCTATGGAGAAGGCGACTTTCGATATCGCCTATGGAATCCTAAAGATGGTAAAATATTTAGAAGTAGAGATGTTATTTTCACTTAACAAAATATGTACAAAGATTACTTGGAAAGAAAACAAACAAAAGAAACAGATGATGAGTACATGGTGCTTGAGGACAGTGAAGACTCAAGGAGTGCAAACAGTGACAACGTACAACAATGTCAACCAAATGAAGAGCCTCAACTTATTCCCCAAATATCTACAAAGAGCAAGTAGACCTCCAGAAAGGTTTATTCCTTCCTTCAACCATCTCTTGATCTCATATTCTGGAGAGCCGGAATCATACGAGGAAGCTATGCAACACGAATCCAAGGAAGAATGGATAAAGAGCATGCAAGTGGAGATGGACTCATTACATTGCAACCAAACATGGGAGTTGGTTGAGTTGCTTAAAGGTAAGCGGGCACTTCAGAACAAATGGGTGTACAAGCTGAAGGAAGAAGAAGGTGGAAAGAAAAGATACAAGCCCATGCTTGTGGTAAAAGGGTTTTCTCAAAAGAAAGGTATTGACTTCAATGAAACATTTTGTCCTATTGTAAAAATGAACTCAATTAAGCTTGTCTTAAGCCTTGTGGCTTCTCATGATTTAAATCTTGAGCAAATGGGTGTAAATACGGCATTCCCTCACGGTGACTTAGAGGAGGAAATTTACATGATTCAACCAAAGGGGTATGAAGTAAAAGGTAAGGAGAAAATGGTTTGCAAATTAAAGAAGATCTTGTATGGTTTAAAGAAATCATCAAGGAAGTGGTACTGAAGTTCGATCGATGGATGTTGGATCATGGATTCACAAGTGCAACTCACATCATTGCGTCTACACAAAGAATTTGGGAGATGGGAAGTTCATCATCCTAATGTTGTATGTTGATGACATGTTGATTGCAAGTGCTAACATGCAGGGCATCAAAGACCTAAAAGAGGAGTTGTCTAAATCTTTTTCAATGAAAGATTTAGGCAAAGAAGATATTTGGCATGAAGATATCAAGGGACAGGATGAAGAAGACAATAAAGCTATCTCAAGACGATTACATCAAGAAGGTACTAGAAAGGTTTGCAATGAAAAATGAAAAAACAGTTTCTACACCTTTGGCTGGTCTCTTTAAACTAACCAAAGATATGTGTCCAAAGACACAAGAGGAGATAGCCTATATGTCTAAAGTTCCATATGTTGTAGCCGTAGGTTCTCTTATGTATGCTATGGTCTAGACAAGGCCAGACATCGCACATGCAGTGGGAGTTGTAAGTAGGTCCATGGACAACTCAAGTAAAGAGCATTGGTGGCAAACTGTGAAGTGGATACTTAGGTATTTGAACGTGACAACAACAAATGCTTGTATTTTGGAGGAAATGATATTTTTCTTGTAGTGACACCCCCCGGAGGAGGAACACTTAGATCCATAACCCAACCTAGATGAGAACTCTGTTGTTTCTGAAATACTTGTTAACAAGTTGGGACAATACTTTGAAGGCAATGAATCCAATGCGATCCTACCAATCGCTACTAAAGGATTAATTGTGAAGGGAATCCTTGATGGTGGTACTGGGGTTAGCATTGTCACAAAACATTATTGGGTATCTATGGGAAGACCTCACCTTGGGATCACAAACATAGTGGTAAAGATGGCCAATGGGATTATTGTTATACCTATTGGGATGCTTGAAGATCTCAAGATTAGGGTCCTTGGATACAAGGTAAGACATACCTTCATTGTTATGGATTTTTCCAAGCATCTTATGTCATCTGAGATGATATTAGGATGTTCTCTCATGAGAAAAGAAAAAATGGTGCATGACTGGTCTAAAAACCACTTCTACCTACAGCTATAAGACTCTGTCATTCGAGTTGATCTTGTGACCGATCGAGCACATCCTCTAGGAAGTAGATTTATAGTTGATTATTGTCCAAACACCACAATTTACTAAGTCCCATTGTAGTATTGTTACACATATAAAAAGAACAATGATGTTGGGGAAGATTACCCTTGTATGGATGTTCCACATGGAAAGGTTGAGTCTAACAACGTGGGCTAGCTCCACCTAGCAGCAACCATAGACACTTAGAGAAATAGAGGGACAACCTAGGTAACACCTAAGGGGAACAAAGTGACACAACTCATACTAGTAGAGTCTCAAAAGACTGTAGCCCATACAATTCAAAGTCTGAATCGTCAATTGAAATTGACTCTAAGCTTGATGGAGAATCAGAATTGAACATTGGCACAAATATGGAAACAAACCATTTGAAGCCTAGTAGTACCCTATATCACAATCTAGCTTGGAGAGAAGAGGACACGAGTAGCAATTCATCCAATGATTCTGTACTAGGACAACTCGTAATCAAAAATCAAACAAGAGGAGTAAAAGATTCAAGAGGAGATGATATTGAGCAAATCTGCGTTCTCGGATGAATGAAAAGAAATCCACAGTAGAGTGGCTCAATTATGTGGGACCATGTGATGCTCATCAAAATTTGGTAGATGATTAGGGAGAATACCTTTAGAGTGTCATGTGCTACAATCCAGAACCCCTTGACATTGTATAATTAGAGATTGCAAAGAAGCCAAAAGTAAGACAACTGTAAGGAAATGCCAAAATCGAGAGTTAGCTCAACAAAAAAAGGAAGCGAAAGTAAAATCACAGTCCATAACCCAACAAGATCCCACCGACTTACACCCGCATGTGAGCATTCAAATCTTACACGCGGGGGAGCGTAAGGTTGTGTACACAAAGGCCCAAAGAACACCCATTGAAGGAAGTAATGGACTCTATGATGGTTCAGTGATAGTTAAGAAAATAGAGTTAGCACATGTAGGTGACAAGTCCAAACCTATTTTCATTGCCCAAGACATAACAGAGATCGAGGAATTTGTACTTTACATGGACTCTATTCAGAACATGTGCTTGAAAGAGTAGTAGGCAAGGAGGCGTATAGCTTTCTAGATGGGTACTCCGGTTACAATCAAATCACAATTTCACTAGAGGACCAAGCTAAAACTACCTTTATAACGAAATTCGGGGTGTTCTCATTTCGTGTGATGGCTTTTGGCTTAGCCAATACCCCTACTATGTGCCAAAGATTAATAAACAATGCTTTTAAAGAATATTTAAGGCAGTTTTGTGAAGCTGTTTCAGATGACCTTTGTGTTTTCTCTTCTTGGAAAGAACACCCCGGTTTTTGAGTTTTTGGTTTTTAGGGATTTTGCTTTTAATAGTAAAATAAAAATATCCACAAAGAAAAACAACAAACGAATATTAAATATAAAAAAGATAAATAAAAAATAAATAAATAAGGTAAAAAGCTCAAAAGAAGAAACAAGAAGATTAAATACAATTTTTTTTTGTTTATGATGTTTTTAAACTTTTTATTGATTTTTTATTTTTAAGGGATTTTTTTGTGTTTTTAAATTTAATATCTTTTGTTTTTTTGTGATTTTTTTTTTTGAAGAAATGTTTTGAATTTTATTCCATCCTTTTTGAGTTTTTTTTTGTGCCTTTGGGGTTTTATTTTATTTTCTGAAGTTTGCTCCCCCCCCCCCCCCCCCCCCTTTTTTTGAATTTTTGAATTTTATAGCTTCTTTTCTAAAACGAAATGAATAATAACAAAATGAAATGAAAACCAAATTCAAAGTGAAATTAAATGAGACTAAAATGAAATGTAACGAAGTGACAATGAAATGAAATTAAATCTAAAAGAAGACAAAAAGTCAATGCTCTAGCAGCGCAAGTGGAAATCAAGGCTTGGAGAGGGCTCAGCAATGTCAGCAAGCAGAGGAGGAAAAAAGCGCGCACGTCGACATAGATCAAGAAAAAGAGAGAGAGAGAGAGAGTGAGAGAGAGAGAGAGATTTGGGCACAAAATGACGAGAGAGGGGGCACCAAGCTCGGTGCAGGATTGATAGGAGATGGCAAAGAGAGAGAGAGAGAGAGAGAGAGAGAGAGAGAGAGAGAGAGAGAGAGAGAGAGAGAGAGAGAGAGAGAGAGAGAGAGAGAGAGAGAGAGAGAGAGAGAGAGAGAGAGAGAGAGAGAGAGAGAGAGAGAGAGAGAGAGAGATTTGTCTTTTTGTGGCCTCTTTTGGAGTGTGTGATGCGTTGTGTGAGTGAACCTGTGTGTGGCTTGTGAATGTGTGTGTGTGTGAAAGAGATTTTTTTATTTTTTTTGGAATGAGTAGGGGGTACCAGCTGAGATAAATTCAAAAAATATCCCGTTAGTTTAAGAGGGTAAAATGAGAAGGAAAAGGGAACTGAAAGGAAAGGGCAGGGGAGGGCACGTGGAGCTCATATCCTCTCTCTCTCTCTCTCTCTCTCTCTCTCTCTCTCTCTCTCTCTCTCTCTCTCTCTCTCTCTCTCTCTCTCTCTCTCTCTATCGAGAGAGAGAGAGAGTTCTGTTTGCGCCAAGCAAGGCTGCAACCCCGCCAGGGCCTCTCGAACTCTGTCTGTGTGAGTCCTTGCTGGTGGCTCTAACGGCATGAGGAAAGCCCGTAGCTATGCAAGGTGCCTCTCTGAGGTAGGGGGTAGAGAGAGAGAGAGAGTGGGAGAGTCAGGACATGGTCGTCGACTGGTTGCTCCCCAAGGGTAATAGAGGAGCTGGAATATGCTGGGGTAATAAGCGATTTTATTTAAACGGGTGCCGGTAGGAGCCTATCAGTAGAAAAGAAACCAAAATAAAAATAAAATGCAAGGTTTTTAAAAAAAAACACATTAAATCGCAAAAAAGACAAAAATAAAGAAAAAAAAAGGTCATTAAAAATGAGAAAAAAATGCAAAATATATAAAAAAGTGGGGGTGGGGGGGGGGGGTTTGTGAGTGAGATGCTATGGGGAGGTGATTTTTTTTATTTGGATTTGTTTTTTTTTTCTTTTTCTATGCACAAATATTAAAAAGTAAAAAAATTTACCCGATATTCAAAAAAACTCAAAAAATACCAAAAATAGTCAAAAATTTAGCAAATGTTCACCGTTTTGCATTTCACGTTTTAAATTGGTTATTTAGATCAAATTCTTCACAATTTCATTAATTTTTAATAAAACTTTAGCAATTTTAAGTAATAAATTAGCAAAAATATGTTAAAACTGAGCCTAAAAATTACCAAAAATTAGCCATTAAAAAAAAAATGTAGCTTATTCTACTCAACACATCAAGATCACAAATAAAATCATTTTCTAATGCATTTGACAATCAAACCAATGAAAATGTGACAGTTTTTTGCTTCTTTTTTGTCTAATTTTGATCCAAAAGTAACAAAATTAACAATGTAATTAGGCAAATCTCTGCACATAGACTTGATTACAGAACTTGGACTTTACAATGCAACCAATTACAAAACAATTTTTTACCAATTACTAGTTCAATTATGTGTGCACACACTAGCACAATTAAGCACAAAATCTGTGATTAGTGCAAACAGATAATTCTACCAAAAATTGAACAACATTTCGATGCAATTCTTGCAATCAAAAAATTGATGCATGATCACCATTAAAAAATCAAGCAAATTATTGCTTTTCACAAATCAAGTTGGCACCAATTAAGCCATATTTTGCACTTGAATGTGCCCACTTTGCCTACACATAGGTGCATCCGAATACACAAAATTGAACCAATTTTGTTGTGTCTTATTTTCAATTAAAATCTGCACCTAAACTAGCAATTAAAGAGGTTAATGCACTCGCATTTATGTTAAGAATCACGTCGAATTTTCACTCCAAGCGACGACTCCACCGGTGTGTTGATGTGTGTGTGTGTGTGTGTGTGTGTGTGTGTGTGTGTGTGTGTGTGTGTACTCCCAAAACCGCTTTGACCTGCGCACCAACACAAAATCTTATGTGTAGATTCCATTTAAAAAAATTAAATACATAAGCTTAATGAGCACACATTCAATTAAATATTAATCAATGTGTAGCATTAAATACACATGCAATCATTGATTAATTAAAGGGGTTAATTAATGAAAAATCCCTTAATTACACACTAAAAATCAATCAAATCTTCATGAAAGAAAAATTGTTTCACAAGAGTGATTACCAAGCCTCTAATTAGGCACACACATATGTAAAACACTCCAATTGTTAGCAGATTAGTGTGAAATTAGTGTGTACAAAGAGAAAAAAAAAAGGAAAAATTAGTCTACAAGCTACCCAAAACAAGCCATATTGCCATTCCTACAACCAACACCAAATCCTAATGGAAGTTAGGACTCAAATCATCACATGGGTGATCTTCTAGCTTAGACACTTGATCCCTCACAATGGCACCAATGTTGGCAGTCATAGCATAGCACACAACCCAATAATGTCAATCTAGTGGATTGGAACCCGGCTAGTGCATGGAGGCGTGGATACACCTAGTGTGATGGAATGAGGACTCAATGGAGAGGGAAAAAGCAAGAGAAGCAAAGAGGGAAAGCCAGAAGAGCCATACCTACACGCATGCACGCACGCACGCACGCACACATTATCTACATGACAGAGAGTGGTTGGATCTCGCATCTGGGATGGGGGAGGGCCACACACCCACACACACACACACACACACACACACACACACACACACACACACGTCCACATGGGCATACCCACTGCTGGATGAACGGTCCACATACACACACCCACAAAATCTTCTCTCTCATAGTAAATCGAAGTACTGGTTGCTTAGATCTAATATACTGCTAAAAAATCTCACATAGAAGGATTAGAATCCTGCCTTTACCTCGGCATATATGTGGACACAAGTGCTAGTAAAATAGTCCCCTCCTCTTAAAATGTGTCCCTACACAAGGCTTAACATACACGCCCTTCGTGGAATAGCGTTAATTCTTCGTGCTCTAGTTTTCTATAGTAGTATACGACTATGAAATGCCGGCTTACACAAGTTACCTATACCTTCAATGAAAAATTGATTCCACTTTTCTCTATGTAACATTTTGAGCCTGCTACCTACCTAGGTATATCTAGAAACATGTAGCTTACTTATATAAGTAGTCTTTGATTTTTAGTATCTTGGCTTGTAGGCCTAATATCGTTAATGCCATTGAAAACCAAACTTAGCTGATACTATTAATACATATCTATATCTAGGACCTCATAAATGAATCCAGGTGTGCACCGTATGTGAGGCATGCCACTTGCAATTAAATGGATCGATATTAAGCCTTTGGTAAAGCTCTATTTGTGATGATCTGTATGCGGTTCTCACTACCACTACTCTACACATTGGGCTACTTTCCTCATGTGCTTTGCTTTATGTGAGAGCGTTACCCACCCACCCACACACACACACACACACACGCACATACCCTTATGTGAGATTCACACAATGTCTCGGATGCTTCTTGGCATGCCACACGTGTCTTCAATCATCCTAGACTTGCTTGCAAGAGATACCCCTTTTCTAGCGCATCCAGGCGTACTTCTCCAGTTCTGCGTACCCTATCAACTCACCGCACGAACATGCAATAAGATTCTTGCATGAAGGATGACCGCCGACGAGCTCTCACCCTCCCTCAATGTGTCTCTTTTGGCCTTGGCTTGAAAAGATAGGATGTCTCAATGTTTAAAGGCCTGAACTGCAACAACTTTCTCTCTATCTATCGTAAGGGCAATATGCTACAACCATCTACACAGGTAGGTGCCCATGCACCTATTTAGAGTCTGGTCATGATTGGTGTTCATGCTTTGTATAGTGTATTTTGTCTTGACCAAACTAATGTATATTGATAGTACATGTGAATATTTTTTTAGCTCCATGCTTCTAAAAGTTGGGAGTTTTATAGGAAAATTGATTTATGTTGTGCATAAGAAACATAGAAACTATAAATATCTCATCTATTGTATTGTGGGTTTGTCAATATGTCTTCGCCTTAAATATCCCTTGGAGAATTTTGAGAAAGATGGCACCATTTTTTAAGAATAGCTCATTCTAAAGAGGAAAGGTTGCCCAAATTGGGTTGCGGTTACATGAGGATTCTCGCATATCATGAAGTATTATGATAATCAACATAAAGTTAACTAAATTTTGACTTTCTTGGGAACCTTCCGAGGAGATTTTTTGATTATCTAACATTGAGGTTCTTTGGAGAACGATGTGGAAATGAAAATTATAGATTGTGGGGACTTCATTTGAGTAATTTTCTTTTAGTGCATTGAAGTAGCTATGGAACCGTAAACCTCCCGTGGAGGGTCTCATTGTTGTGAGATGGAGTTAAAATGAAAATTTTGAAAATTTGTTCAAGTTTCAAAGGAGATGCTACCTGAATTTAGTCTAAGTGGTCCATATTAGTTTTTTTACCTTACCTACTTACCTTCTAAGATCCCTCTCTCTCTATTTCAAGCTGGTAAGCAAATGGTAACTCCTATCATGAACACACGGAGCTAGCTTTAGCTTATATGCACACCCAACCACTATGATACTTATGGCTTAGGTAGATCTCGGGCATAATTCCTAATGACTATTGATTCTCATTGATGTTTGAACATATGTGATATATTGGATTGTTAAAAGGAAATGCTTGCAAATTATCTTAGTCTTAAATCCTCTTTGAAGTCCAAAAAACACTCACACACTCAGCACAGTGAGGTATGAGTGGACAAGCTTCTACATTGAAAACCCTTCTTGGAAACATGGAAGCTATTGATACGTCCTTTGATGTCACATGTGCTTGATGTTGACAACAAAGATTTATCAAACAATGGCAAGTCAAAGAATGGTCTACAACAACAAACAATGACAAATTCCACAAGAGAGTCATCAACAACAATCAAAAGTAGCTCACACAATGCTTCAACATTGGCTACCTATTGTGGAAAACTCAAATTGCAATGGACCTTGAAAGCAAATCCATTATAAAGTCCACGCCACAAAGAGGATCAGTTCTACAAGCTCAGACACATCAAAATCTGTCATAATAATCAATATCTAATTCTCCTAAATGATTTTTTCATGTTAAATTGATCATTTAATATGGGGAAGTGCCAGGGGAGAAAAAGCTAGAATATTGGTTAAGCTAGCAGACCGGCCACAGTAGGGATCCAAAGGAGGGAAAATAGGGATCCAAAGGGGGGTCCATCTCAAAAGCGCTATGTGAAACAATGGGCTCAAAAGACCCTAAGGTTCAGCCCATTAAGACTTCCAAAATGCTATGGTTCCAAAATTCAAAGGTTTTGTCCAAAGGTCAAACATTAGGGGAATCGGATGCTTTGAGTGTGTCCCAAAAAGTCTTTGTCAAGCCCTACATAGGAGGGGGCGAGCCCAAGAAGTAGGAGATGAGAGAGAAACACCCACACACACTCACAAGCTTCCTTTGTACACAAGGGGAAAGAGGGACACATGTCAGCTCCCTGGGCTATATGCCCACAAGGTGTACTCAAATCCTATTGGATGGCCTTGGAGGTGGACCAATGAGAATTAGGCTAGAGTAAGTCTAGTTTAATTAATTTAAAAACACTTAATAAACGAACCAATAAGAATTAAGCTCTCTAGAAGACTATTGGACAGTCCCCCAAGGGGTCCAATGAGCATTCAGCAGCCCAATGGCTTGCCTGATTCTTATTGGCCAGGAGCCAAAGGGGTTCAATGAGAGTTTAGTTTCATTTATTAATTAACTAAAGCTCTCACAAAAGGGGAAAGGAGGACACATGTCAGAAGGCTATCACTTATGCTGTTTAATTTCCATTGGCTGAGCCTCTGGGGAGGTCCAATAGGGCCGTAGCATGAGTAATTAGCAAGGGAGGTCGACCAAGAGAGAGAGGGGGCTGATTTTTTCAAGGCATTATCACACACACACTCACACAATCTCATGTATGAAGTAAAGAAGACTCTCTCTCCTTCTCAAGCTTTAATGGAAAGCTTATCACCTACTCCAAGCTTGTGAGAAGGGAGGCCTACACCAACAACTCTTGGCTTTGTGATGCAAATCCAACCAAGATCCAAGATTCAATGCATGCTCATCTCCTCTACCATGCTAATTACTAAGCTAAGCAATGCTAATATGAGTGATTATGTGAGGAGATGTACATCTTTCTCGTAAGAATACTCCTTCTTCCTCTCAATCTACTCTCATACCCCGCTAGCTCTCACCATCTTTGAAGGTGTGTCAGGTCTTGGGTCTGAGACCGTGAGGGAATTGATGTTGTGTTTCATAAGTGTTTTGCGTAGTGTATGAAGTTTCCATCTTCATTGCACTAGCTAGTATTGAAGGAACACAAGAAATTGTATTGTAAAATGTCTCTCTTGATGGGAGAAACCATAATACAAGGCCTTTTGGAGGGGGGACCGGCTCCATGCAAATCATGTCCTCAACTATTGTCAATTGCTTAATTTCTCTCTCTTTTGAAGTATTGTTCATGCTATCTAACTAGGTGTTATGCTTTTTGTTGCTTTCTCCACCCAAGCACTCTTGTTAATCTCATTAGGAATCTATTCTAATGAAATGCTCACTATGTTCATGCTATTTTCCGCTACACACAAGTTACTAAGCCATTAAATGTTACAACATCCATCTTTACGGTGGCCAAGACTGGCAAGAAAGAGAAGACTGTGCAATGACAAGAAAAGTTGTCTCAATAATCAAAGATCAAGTCATATATCAACAACATGGCAGATATGAATCTCTCTAGAAAGAGGGAAGCGTCATCAACGCGATAAAGCACTTCCCAAGTTGAAGGCCAACCTTGAAGAAAAAGTTGAAGACAACCCTATGACAAAACTTCACAAGGTCGTGTCAAGGGACGACACAATTTTGGAAGGGGGTAATGTTAAGATACAAACCAAACGGAGGCCAGACACGTAGCCGGACACCACATTTATAGTCTATTATTTTGCCAAGCTAGTGTAGTGATACTCTCTATAAATCTTGATTCCAGAGTAGCAGGTCAATTCCTTGAGTTGTAATGCTGTCAAAAGTCCATGTGAACTGGCTACTTGCCATTTAGAATGCCCTAGGTATAAAGGTCAATAACTTTAATGTGAAAGGAGGCTTATCTTTAGAGAAGAAAGGAGCTCTAAAAACGTACGCTCTAGCTACGAAGCTGCTCCAACTTGTAATTGACCTTTCTAATGATTGGGTAATCCGTTTTCAAATTTAAAACTTGCATTGTGTTCCTCTTTCCTTGCTCTTTCATTTAATTGTAAGCATTGTCAGTTTTGTTGAGGTTCGTGACTACATGTTAGTGAGCTTAATCTTCATATTTGAGTGCTTAAATTACTATTTTTAGTTGTTTTGACCATAGGAGAGTGTTCATAGACCATAGGGAGACCTTTTTGGATAGTTTTGTTGCAGTTTTTAGGACCTTTTTCATGATGGATCGTGATTTTGGTACCTTGTCAGATTGCGACCAAACTTGGTAGGATAGTGTCTCTAGGTGTCATAGATCTCCTCCTAAAGTTTCATTGCATTTCAATTTCGTTTGAGTGCCGAAATGGCGTGACGACCTAGAGCTGTGAGAAAGGACATAGGCAAATTTCCTTGATCATTGAGTGTTGGTTTGCTTGTTGAGTTGATGTGTTTGCTTGTTAAGGTTCCCTTCTTGAGATTGACGATCTCAAAGAGTCTCCGTGCCCCATTCGAGTCACTTCCCTGAGTATTGATATTATGTTAGTACCAAAAAGCTATGCTACAGACGTCCATCGTGACGACCCGCTAACACATAGTTTAATGTTTACGACAATGGAGATCTATCTTTTGCAATCTTAAACCAAAGTATTCACCAATGAGCTCACGAATAGAGGCATATGTGTTCAAGAAATGATAAGTGATTTCATTTAAAAAGCAAAAGAAATTGCTTTTAGAGAACTTTGCGAGGTTAATTATGGGCATTTTTGGAATTTATCAAAATTGAAGGGCATTTTGGAAATTTTTGGCCGTATATGAGGGGTACGTTGGGGATTTTCACATATTTCGGTAATTTTTCATTAAATAATATAGTACGAAGGCCACCTGCCCCATCACCCACACGACGTTGTGTGCCCCTCCAGCAAGAAAGCATGTGGCAAGCTCTTATTAGGTGATGCAGGTGCAGCATCTAGGCTTGCTTTGGTGCGCTCTCTCTCTTGCTCTCTCACCTCCCCAACTCTCTCTTCCATAAGCTGACCTACCAGCCTTGCTCCGCCCCTTGTGCACCCTTCTGCATTGATGGCGGCATTGTTTTGCATCTCGTTGTCCGAAGGCGTGGCTTGGCACATGGATTGGAACGAGCAGATCAAGGCATCAAGAGCGGTGGATCATAGTTGCATACGCCAAAAGTTTGCGAGAGAGCAAACAACACGGACTGCATTTTCCCACTGCAATTGTGGAGGCAGTTGTATGTGATATAATATCTTGTTTACAAAAATTCCCACTGCTAGAAAAATACATTTTCCCTAACCAATGAAATAAGGGAAAACTTGAAATTCTCCCGATTTTAGGTCAAAATTTGAATCTTTTGCCAGTTCAGGACACTAAAACCTGTGTAAATTTTCATGTTTTTAACAATTTCAAGCTGATAAAATACACTACACCCTTGGTTTTTTCTAACACTAAATGGTACAACTATCCGTGCAATCCTTATTGTCCGCTTTCCACCAAAAGTAAGTGAAAATTTGATACTCACTTAAGGTCTACTTTCTTTCAAAACTAAGCAAAAATAGATACATAGTAACGATTTTGTGTTTAGTTCTTAAGTGAAAATTATTTGCTTTTAGCTTAGTTTGCCTTAATTTCCTCCTTATAAGAACAATTCTTTATTGGTCTTTCAAAAAAACCATGGCCTGAATCACATGTGTACCCTTATTCCACCAAGTAGGCCTGCCAATTTTGGTTTGGGGGTGTATTAAAAATATCTATTCTAGATACCTTGGCGAAATGCTTTTTGAATAAGGTGAGTTGAAACGAAGGTGGGAAATTTAACAGATGTCTCTCCTATTTAGGATATTTGTCTCTCTTTTCCTGAGGCTTTACAGGTCTATCTGTCTCTCTTTTCGGGCACGCGCGAGAGGAAGATGGCTTGATGAAGGTGGAGACATAGGTTGTATGCTGCTCGAGATGGGCGAGTACGAGGAGGCCAAGATAGGCATGCAGGCCACGGGCACGGAAAAGGGGCTTGTTAAGCACAGTGCTGCAGATAGGCTCCAAGTTCGGGGGGAAACTGCTACAAGTGGGTGTGAAGCAGAGCATAAGCAAGGCATAGCATGACAGGAAGGAGACAAAGACTGGTGCACAAGTGCTACTCAGAGGAACACGTAAACGGAGATGGAGACGAGTGTGCATGACAATGCTATTGAAAGCAAGAGCGAGTGATGGGTTGCAAACACTCTCTCTCTCTCTCTCTCTCTCTCTCTCTCTCTCTCTCTCTCTCTCTCGTAGGTGAATTGGGCAGTTCGTGGAGCCAGAGGATGTATGATGCTAGGCCGGTAGCGATTGAGGCGCAGGTACGATGAGGCCGGTGGGAGCTCATTGTGCAGGTGAAGGGGGATGGGGTTCTGTGAGGGCTTGTCTCCGTCTCGTATTGAAAAAAACAAGGCAGGTGAATGAGGATGCCATGAGGGCTTCTTTCCATTGCGTGCGGGGCAAACCAAGGGAGGGTGCAACCATGACTCAGTGTTGTTATGTGTGTAACCGTGATGAAGGGGTTGGGAGGGAGCACGATGCACTGCAAGCGGAGCTTTGAGGAGGTGGTGTGAGTGTGACGAGGCTCGTGGGAACATCTGAAGATTTAAGTGTTAGAGGCTTGCCAGAGGGAGGAGAAAAGAATCTCAAAAGATTCCTATCAATAAAGGGTTGTAGACCGAATAATATAGGATCATGGAAGCCAAGCAGTCCGTATAAACAAGCTTAGGCTAATTAGTTAGCATAAAGCATAGCCTTGAGTGGACCTTCGTCTTACATAAATCTACAACTCTTTTTGTGCAACTGCAAAAGAAGTGCCCCATTAAAATCTAAATGTATAGCAAAAGGAAAAACTTAAAGAATCTACCACAAAAGAAAGTGGCATATTTGGGTCTATTGCAATTTTGATTAATTAATTACATCGCAAGATTCCTACGCTAGCCTCTGCAAAAGGAAAAGTCTTCCACTGCCGTTGTTCCCACGTTGTCCCCCTCGCCTCGGTGCATAGCTTCCGCTCCACCTTCCGCCAATCTCGCATGCATCTCGCTCCCTCGTTCTGGACTGTGTCAGTCTCCATTGTGTCCTCATCACATTTCCGCTCCAGACCCATGCGCCTCCATTGTCTTGGCAGGCAAGGCTCGTATTTGCAACTCCTGCAGGTCCTCCTGCACGCGGCATTCTAGCCTTTTCCACCAGCGCAACATGGTGCTGCTCCAACTAGGCTTGCGTGTAGAGGAAATAGCACAAGAGGGAGAGAGAGAGGAGAGAGAGGAGCTTGCATAGCCATTTTCACTCATGTGGTGTGTGCGCCCACCCCACCCGTCGTGCTCGTCAGCCTTGCGTTGGGAGACACTGCCCTCAACCGCCTCTGCAATCACCCTCCTGCCAGATGCCCCATCTTCGTGTTGACGAGATAACACATGCTCTGGCTGCCTTGGAGAGCATAGAAGACCTTGCAGTCGCGAGCATCTGTGCGCGCTGACCCCTCTCTCTGCTCTTCTCTCCACGTCCCTCTCTCTGCCGTCCCCTCAATCACTTCACACCTTAATTACTTCGTCCGGGTGCCTGCACACGTGCCCTCGCTCGACACAGCCCCCTTTGCCCTCTTCCATTTTGTTTTGGTTTTGTACATTCAGCAAGACAACTTTCTCTTCGACTTTCCCTTTTTCATTTAGATAAGCCCAAGCATCTCCTCTGATTCCTATAAAAAGAAATGGGAAAAAGATTACAGGCACATACTTTTTTTGTGCCATTGCAAACCATACCTTCTGCTTTTTTTTCCCAAACTCACAATAGTCAGTGGGTATATAAATTAAGAAACCAACAATTACAGTGAGAGCCATGCTCCCACATACTCTTTAATTGTGCCATTGCAAACCATACTTTTTTTATCCCGGAACTCACAATATTCAGTGGATATATAAATTAAGAAACCACCAGTTACAATGAGAGCCATTCTACCACATACTCTTTAATTGTGCCATTGCAAACCATACCTTTTTTTTTTTCCAAACTCACAATAGTCAATGGGTATATAAATTAAGAAACCAAAACAATTACAGTGAGAGCCTCCCACCAACCCATGGCATCAAAAAGCATCCAAGTCACAAAGAGCTAGACACATCAGTTTTGATAAAGGGTGCGGTGCCACCCTGTACCTATACGTCCTTTCTAGCTAAGGTAAATACAAACAAGCTTGTAATTGATAGATTGATAGTGTTGGTCTTGAGACGTTAACAATATGGATGGATGGAATCTTTGGAGGTCAGAGTCTCAATGACAGGATTGCCAAGCATCTCTTGCATTCCGATTGCAAGATTTCCAAGCATCTCTTGCATACCAATTGGTTGGCACTCTGTCTCTTTGATATCTCAACCCACTATCACGAGCATCTTTCATTGGCTTGATGGGGTTTGAAGGAGGCTTGGCATACCCTCATGAGACGGACAGCTCGTCCCTTCAACCACCTCCTCGCAAATCACCTCCTAGTCATTGGTCTTTCCTTTTGGCGGAGTGTCACCCGTAGGGAGCACGACATTCGTGGTGACACGCCTCCAAGTTAATCTAACCACCGGATTACGAACAGCTTTTGGCTCGAGGCAATCCCTAGCAAAGTGACTTATTCTACACCATTTGTAGCAGGCATTTGGAAACGAGGCAAATACGAACTCTTGTCGAAAGGCACCAAATCTACCCATATGAATGTCCAAATATTTGGGAACATCAGCAAGCCCATTGGGTATTTTTTCCCGCGAGTCCTCTCTGTTCGTAAGCTCGTCAGCACAACTACGCCAAAGAGTGACCCTTGGGTCTTATTTTAAAGGCCCTTGGCCATGGAAAAGCAATTACATGAAAGCTTCAAACTTGAAAGCTTTAGGTCCGAAAAGCTGGCAACATGAAACACAAAATTTCGTATGTTGTGCCACATCAACATGCCAGTGCAAATTGCAACGTCCCATACAACTGCCCGCCAGCCTTTTTAATCTCCTAGTGTCCCTTGGGACCTTGTCATCAGGTGCCCATAAGTTGGAACAACTCATAACTTTGGGTCTCATCAATTCAGCATGCCACTTCATCATTTTGTGTGCCAGTCCCTAGCAAAGTGACTTATTTTGCAACATTTGTAGCAAGCATTGGGAAACGAGGCAAATACCAACTCTTGTCAAAACACACCAAGTCTACCCATATGAATGTCCCAATATTTGGGAACATCAGCAGGCCCATTGCAAACCATACTTTGTAGTCAAGACTAAGGTATCCGATCCTATTGAGCTTCTCCATCACGCATGCCCCTTGTGTAGAGAGTGAGAGACAAAGCATAACAAGGACGCCCATTGCAAACCATACTTTGTAGTCAAGACTAAGGTATCCGATCCTATTGAGCTTCTCCATCACGCATGCCCCTTGTGTAGAGAGTGAGAGACAAAGCATAACAAGGACGCGTCAATGACTCTGCAAGACGAGCTTGACTTACAAATAGTATGAACAAAAACAAGCATTGCACCTGTTACCTCTACAATGCAAACTCTCCATTGTTTGTTCCACCTATGAAAGAAGGCAACAAGAGGGAGGGGACACACACACACAAAGAAAGAGGATTGTGCTTTTCTTTTTCCCATAAAAAAAGAGAACGCAAGCATGAGGGAGAGAGTGGTTGGTAGCTGTTGGCAAATCACAACGTGTGCCCGCACACACACAAGGGGAGGGTGGTGGGTGTTGTTTGTCTCGGGCAATAGGACCACTACACAAAACGTCCAGCTTTTCATTTAGAAATATGGTTCGTTTTGGGGACTAAAAAATGAATAGGAACAGAGAGCAAAGTTTTTCAAAAGACTCAAAAGCATCATGGATGCGTCTGTTATATCAAGTCCAGCTCATATCCAACCAAATACAATCTAAACCTTGAAACTCAATATACATACCTTCATCTAAACTTATAAATGGAGAGTTTACAAACATAAAGAAAGACAAAATAAAGCTCAAAAATAAATGAACTAAGGAACTAAGTTACTATGCAGAGGAAACCGAAAGAAGACTCTTAACTAAGTTGTTAACCAAAAAACTTAGAAGTTAGAAGTTACAGAGAATTAAGTGGGTTTTTCAGATTCTCACTTCTATAAAACTTACTTATAACTATATGCTCATCTCATATGAGGGCCATAAGCCTCATAAGACTTATTAGACATGCACTGTTGAATTCTTGCAATCTTCTCCTTTGCCATCGCCAGCTTCTCGTTTTCTTTCACCAACTTACCTGTAAATGGCAAAGACCACGCTGCAGAGAGTCGTTTGATTTCTGCACAGCTCTTCACGACCTCCCTTTCATACGCTGAAAGCACCAAAGCCGCATGGTATTCCCGACAACGGCAAGATTTGAGTACACCTTGCCCTCATACAGCATAATGCAAGGTTCGGAGAGTACGTTGTCTACGTCAGGGACATAGTAACCCTTCATGCTGAGAGTGATGCCCTTCACCAATGGCACGCCATTAGACCCCTGCCACTAAAAGCATGTACCAAAAGCCAACATCATTGAAATCCATGTCTTGATTCTCAAACCTGGCATGCTTGCTTGCGAACTCCTTTGTTAAATCCATTTCTTTATTGCAGAGCTTATCATTCCGATACTCAGTTGTGTGTGTCCCCTGGAGGTACAGACACTCCTCCACATCCAAGTGATGCATATCTGGGTGGGTACTGATGAACTTTCTCAGAGCCTCCCTTGTCTCCTGCGGGCTTGGAGGATAATACTGAACAAGTTTAGCTCTGATACTGGTATCATTGTTGGAAAGTAGCCTGCTACTCTGCTCGGATGCCACCAAGATGACCAGGATGTCCTTTTGATCAGCTTCTGTCGTAGCCCATGAAACAAGCTGTAAAACATCTGCTTGATCCATCTTATCAATATGGTCAACTATGAAGACTAGATGCTTCCGTCTTAGTATTCTGACCCACCAAGACAAGCTGCTAAGGGTTTCCAATCTTGACGCTGGATTTGAGAGTATCCATGACATAAAAATGAGAGACATACTATTGTATCTTCAATCAATAGTTGCCCGTATGGCTTTAATTGAATTTTTTGCAGCCCCGTTGACATAAATGGCTGCCCCTCTATCCCTTGTAGCATCACATAACTGTGTGGTCTTACTGACTCCAGGATTTCCAATCACTGCGTAGAAAAATCCATATGGAGGGCTGTTCAGCAGAGCTTTAATATCCATATACTCCGAAGGGATCCATAGAGCACTTTCCCCATGACTCTGGCGTGGGGCATCTCCCCGGCATGCCAGATATACACAGTAAGTCTCATTCACAAGCAGCCCCGTGAAAACAGCATACCAGAATATGGCAGACTTCCAAAGACCTCCTAGATCCTCAGGCCTCCATCCTTTCTCTCGGCCTACGGAGGAGGACCCTTGGGGTGGGCCAGTAGGGGATGAGAGAAGAGTAGAGGAGGAGGACGATGTGAGAGTAGTAGAGGAGGAGGACGATGTCAGAAGTAGATAGCAGCTGTCTGTGGCAAGCGCAAAGAGAGGCGAGACTGGACACGGGCACTGAATGTTATAATCCGCCTCAGCAGTGCCATGACACCTGATCTCTCTGCAGTTCAAAGTGCTTGCAAACTAGAGCTTTTTTTTTAATTATCGTTTTGGGTGGTCAAATATGATGTATGGGACCAAAAGATACATGTGATGAACTAAATGTGAGAAGCAGTTTCAAAATTAGAAGGTGAATTCTTTCCAATCTAATTCATCACAAATATGAATGTGTTCATGATGCTCAATAAAAAGTCTACCAAGTATTACAAACCATCAAGTTTGCAATTCTTGAAGTTTAGTATGAATTATGCTCTTTTTTTTCCCAGTAAAAGCATCAGAATTTGTATTAAGAGGGAGAGATCAAAAGCCATTTGAACAGGTCAAAAAGCTGACAGTATCGGTGTCTCATACGGAAAATGCCCTAGGTGTCAATGGCAAGAAGATGACATTCCTCATCTGTTCAAAGATTTGGGCTTTATTCCCTCTTTGGGCTTTGTTCCCTCTTGGAGTCGGTTAGTCTTAGGGAATTCCATAAATCAGCTTTTGGAGGGAGAGATGCAACAGATTGTTTGATCAAGCTTACCAAAGTATGAGAGTTCTTTTTCTGGTTTGAACTTGCAGACAAGTTGAAGCTTGAGAAGTGCCGACTCTGCAATATCAACAATCAGCACGATAGAGTCAAACGAATGATAATCGACACTAAAGTTGTAGATGCCAAGATGGCCGGACAAATTGCCAATGCTGAGAGACTTATTTCTCAAATTGACGATGTTATTCAAGCCTTGCCTTGAGGTGTTTCTGATCCAATTTGAGAACAACTATTTTTGTATGCCTCTCTTAGGACATCAACTATGTAGCTTGGGAGTGTACCGTCCTTTTGGATATTGTAATATTTTGACGTATGCTCTTGAGTCTTGAACATGTAGTTTTGTGTGCCAAAGAACTCTATGGCATGCGGTATTATTCAAGACGTTGATCTGGGAAAACAAACTCATGACGAGATTGTTAATCAAATTTTGTTGGGGAGAGAGATGTATATTTTTTATTATCATCCTGGATGGACAAATATGACCTGTAGGACCAAAGGTACATGTGATTTTTTTATTATCGTTTTGGGTGGTCAAATATGATGTATGGGACCAAAAGATACATGTGATGAACTATATGGATAAGTGACTCTCAATGCTCAAGGATTATGTGACCAGACACAGTGGAGATCCCACGCTATGGCTGGAGCAGAATGTATGTAGGTATAGGTCATGGCTGAAAATGTGAGAAGCAGTTTCAAATTAGAAGGTGAATTCTTTCCAATCTAATTCATCACAAATATGAATGTGTTCATGATGCTCAATAAAAAGTCTACCAAGTACTACAAACCATCAAGTTTGCAATTATTGAAGTTTAGTATGAATTATGCTCTTTTTTTCCCCTAGTAAAAGCATCAGAATTCGTATTAAGAGGGAGAGATCAAAAGCCATTTGAACAGGTCAAAAAGCTGAGAGAATCGGTGTCTCATACGGAAAATGCCCTAGGTGTCAATGGTAGGAAGATGACACTCCTCATCCGTTCAAAGATTTGGGCTTTATTCCCTCTTTGGGCTTTGTTCCCTCTTGGAGTCGGTTAGTCTTAGGGAATTCCATAAATCAGCTTTTGGAGGGAGAGATGCAACAGATTGTTTGATCAAGCTTACCAAAGTATGAGAGTTCTTTTTCTGGTTTGAACTTGCAGACAAGTTGAAGCTTGAGAAGTGCCGACTCTGCAATATCAACAATCAGCACGATAGAGTCAAACGAATGATAATCTCGACACTAAAGTTGTAGATGCCAAGATGGTCGGACAAATTGCCAATGTTGAGAGACTTATTTCTCAAATTGACGATGTTATTCAAGCCTTGCCTTGAGGTGTTTCTGATCCAATTTGAGAACATCTATTTTTGTATGCCTCTCTTAGGACATCAACTATGTAGCTTGGGAGTGTACCATCCTTTTGGATATTGTAATATTTTGACGTATGCTCTTGAACATGTAGTTTTGTGTGCCAAAGAACTCTATGACAAGCCTAGGACTTGAGACATGTTACAAAGAGGAAACCAAGATACCAAGCTACCACTTGGGTGATAAACACTACAAGAGGTTGTGTGCTCTTGTGACGTTGTTAGCGACGGAAATACATTGGGTTTTTATAACCCCCGGCGTCGCTAAAACCGTCGCTACGAGCGTCGCTATAGGCGTCGCTATAGGCGTCGCTATGAGCGTCGCTATATAGCGACGCCTATAGCGACGTTTACACAGAAGACTATAGCGACGCTACAGAGCCATAAATAGCGACGCTTATAGCGACGCCCGAGAGAATTTTTTTTTGGTGGCAGGGCATTGAATGCCCTGCCACCCATCAACCATATTGTACTTGATTCACTTTTTAAAAAAAGTGCAAAGGTAGATAATAGACCCAAAATAGTCACCCACAAGACGCATTGTTTGCAAAATTGACAATTGTACACATCATAGGCAAAATGAATTGATTGGCAAATGTAATAATGACAATTGTACAACATCATAGGCATAAAGAATTGATTGGCAAAAGGAACTGCGGTGACAAATGTAATAATATACATGGTTCAAAAAGACGTATAAAGTCGGTCTCATGATACATAAGCTATGAGAAACCCTAAACTAATGCTATCTAGCTACGGCTAAACTGACGTCGTCTAGTCAGACGTCTCATCGCGTCCAAGCGGCGTATCTGTCGGATTCTGCAAAAAAAGACAATAAGACAGCTTTCAGTAAGTATAAACATATAACGACATTTATAAAACAATACAAAAAATAAAAAAGAGTAAACCCTAATACTAACCATGCCGCCGCGAGAACTGAGAATGTCCATCAAGGCGTTTAAGCCCTTCCTGCCTGCGTACTCGCGCTCGTACGGTGTGGGATCACGTCCTGTCATCGACCACTGTCAAAACATACAAAGATTTCATTATGTTAGAACTAAAAAACTCATAAACCCTAAACTATCGAACATGCATAAAGAGCAATGTAAAAAGACTTACAAAATCGGCCTCAAATGATGCCCATCCACCGCTCCCCAAGTGGTGCGAGCTCCCTACCTCTACTCGCGCTCTGGCTGCATCCTTTTGTTGCTTCCACTTGTCGGGATTCTCGCGCGCTGCTTTCTTCGCATTCTTCCAATCTTCTTTGGCCAGCCAATCTGGCCTATTCCACCCATTCTTGATTGCTTTTTGCACTTCGGAACGCTTGTGTTTGCAGTATTCGCGCATTCGAATCTTCATCAGGTCTTCATTGAAGCGTTGATCCCGTGTTGGAACGGGAAACTCATCATGAAGTATGCTGATGACTCTGTTTTTTAAATCACTTGGTACTTCACTCCATTTGTTTAGTATGTAGTGTCTAAACAGCTGAGAGCAAAGACCACGCATGCGCGAGATCACCTTCTTGCCGTCATCATCCATGATGATGCCGCCGCTGATGTCGACGGAGTAAGGCAAGCCCTCTGGCCGGTGACGCGTGAACCTGGGTGTCCCGGCAGGGGTCTCTAGCGGCGTGTCGATGGGGGTACGGACGTCAGGTGTCTCCACCGGCGTCTGGGCCCCGAAGCGAGGAGTGTCGAGTGGGGTGGCTCCTGGCGGAGTAGGTAGAGGTGTGTAGCTTCTAGGAACAGTCAGCCGTGCAAAACCTGGCGTAGATGGCGATGCTGTGGCTGGTGTGGGGGCGGGCAAAGAAGGGGAGGGTAAAGAGCCTCGTCAAACACGAGGCGGTGTGGAGGCATCGGTGGCGTAATCCCCACAACAACCGCCACCGCCACCACTAGAGCGCCGGTGTCTAGACGAGTGTGAAGCTCGTCTCGTCGGCGCCGAATGCTCCGAAAGAGAGGGAGATGCGGATGGTGTAGGAACGCGCGATGATGCGCCAGAGCGATGACGCTCCACGTACCACTGTCTCTGCTGCGGTGACAAAGAAGAAAGAAACTCCTCATCATCCATACCTGCATTAAACACACGAATATTTAAACTTAATATTGAATGAATAGAGTAGACAATGACGCAAAGACCATTAAATACGATGACGTAATGACGCATATAAATACAATGACGCAATGAATCGAGTGATAGAAGAGGCAAGTCGAAAACTCAGAATTTTCAATCAAAAGATGTGAGCGCGAGTAGAAAAGAGCGTTATACACCATGGAAGGTACTTAGAGAGCCAGAGCTTTTACAACACGGAGCAAAATTTTTCAAATACAATATTTGTGGCTTTAAGAGATCTCTCTCTCATCCTCGCATAACTCAGCATAACTTCCTATATCTATATAGAGCTCTCCGTTTAAACACATATCCTCTGTTTCATTTTGTAGCTCCTCTGCATGCACCCCATATAGAGTAGTAGCATCTTGATGCTCGTCTGGCACCACCGCAGCGGCTTCTGATTGAGCATCTTCTCTGATCTCCTCCATTGATGTCGTTGTGATTGGCACATGGTAGCCTTCATACGTCCTTGCACTACGAGGGGCTACCTCTATGACGTACCACCAGTTTGATGTAGACTTTGTAGGATGAAATATTACCTGCCAGAGCCACATAACTTACATGAGAGCTTTCAAGCACATAACTTGTAAAAGGGGGATGTTAACTATTTACATACTTACTTGTTCGCAATGCTCGGGTAGTACGAAAGTGTCTCTTAGGTCAGTCCATTTCTTAGTAGAGTCCACCTCAAGAAAACCAGACTCTCCTCTATGCACAGTAGCGTTGCGACCCTCCATGATTATCTTGAACCATTGCACGTCGAACAAGTCGACAAAAAATCCTCTGTAATCGATCCTCAAAATCTCTTGCAGCGTGCCGAAGTAAGTGAGTTCCGCCACCACAGGATCTGCATCAGAGGAACGTCGTCGACTAGACTGTTCAAATTTTGCCATGATTCCACAATCTTGAGTAAAACGCTTTTTGTCGATTCGTTCCACCCTAAAATGTCGACCTTTACACCATGCTGCTGTGTATGACTTATACTACAACGAACAAAGATTATGAGTGGCCGTTCAAACGTTATTAAATAAAGTCACTTGCTAGTCGTACATTGCAAACTTACCTTGGTCGCACAACCCCGAGAGTACTCCCACTCTTCTTCAGTCACTTCGTCACCGCATTGTTGTGCGCTGTGACGCTGTGTCACTCCATCCAAACTTTGCCTGCATGTTGAGAAGAACCAGGAGTGCTTTCAATCTAGACATACGTGCTCCATTATACAATGGCGTATCGGCTTCACTTTTCATATCATCATAGATAAGCCTTTTTGAATCCATGATCGTCTCGATCATTTCATCAATCTCGGGCTCAAACATTGCCTCGTTGGGAATGTGCTCTGCATGATCATCCCCCGATCTGGCAGAGGCTACATCTTGTGGCCTCACATATGCTGCTTGACCAAAGTGCCTGCGAACACGTCTATTGGGTTGCAAGATTGCTGCTTGTTGGCCAGCGTCAGAGTCCGACGAGTTATAATTGGCAACAACTCGATCTATAATAGATGGATCGAACTCGCCAAATTCGCGAACGTGCTGCAAAGAAACACGTCTTGTCCGTCGCACAGCATGCTTGCATTGATTACAAGGACATAAGACCCTCGTTGAGAGATAGGTGTTTCGGTTGGACGGTCCCACATCCTCGTCGCTACTCATAATGAGGATAAAAGACTTATAACCTGGACAACAAATTTAATATTCTATTGGCATTCTTCATCTTATCTCTCTCTCTCTCTCTCTCTCTCTCTCTCTCTCTCTCTCTCTCTTTACCTCACATTCTCTAGTCATGTCCAATCCCCGCACACCTCGGTCTAGAGGTGCACGGAGATCAGAACCACCGGGTTATAATCTCGTCTTTATTGGTCAATACCTATACTTGTGGGTACAAGAAATCTACACACCCACGTCTATATGATACTGCATGTAGTGGACAAAACCCCTTTGCCTCTTCTCTAGCTGTAGCACTTCACTTCATCTTAACATCTTTTCACAGTAGATCTTTTCACTGTTCGTCTAACTCTAAACCCTAAACCGTAAGTAATTCTTGCGTGGACTCGATCTAACGTAAATAAGCGTAAATCTAACTAAAAATAAAGCTAAATCTAATTTAACGTAAGTCTAATGACTAGAGGTTGTCTAGATGGTCATTGTGTCGGGGATGTAGTGACTCTTGCCGCCCTGAAGATCCACCTTCTTCCCTATCTTCTGAAGACATTTCACCAGTACTTTTGGATCGACGGAGCCCACCATGAGTGAAGGCAGCAATACCCTATATTCCATTGAGGGCTTTCTTCACCCGCTTCATGCAGGCATCGCAGTCTATGGAGACCTAAATCTAATCTAATATAACGTAAATCTAAATCTAGCTTAAATAAACGTAAATCTAGTTAAAAATAAACCTAAATCTAATTTAATGTAAGTCTACATATAATTTAATCTTTAACGTCTTTTAAGATAGTTTCCTACAACGTTATAACTCTCTTCTTCTTGTGTGTGTGCGCGTGTGTGGATGTGTGTGCCAATAAAAAGAGATAAATGGTATAACCTTTCTATCACCCATGCCAAGTATGATAGATTGATTATGCCATTTCCCTCTTGAATAATAGGTCTTGAGTTCAACTCCTCGTCGGCTAGATCTTTAGGTCTTTTAATTTTAATTAGTTTCCTACGACGTTAAATTAGTTTCTCTCTCTTTCTCTCTCAATGTGTGTGCGTTTTTTTGGATCGTATGCATGTTTTCTCTCTCTTTTCCTCTCTCAATGTGTGCGTTTTTTGTTTATGCATGTTCTCTCTCTCTTTTCCTCTCTCAATGCGTGCGTTTTTTGTTTATGCATGCTCTCTCTCTCTTTTTCTCTCTCAATGTGTGTGTGCATTCTTTGTTTATGTATGTGTGTGTGCGTTTTTGTATTTGTTTGTACTCTCTCTCTCTCTCTCTCTCTCTCTCTCTCAAAAACACTATGTGTGTGTGTGTATGTGTGTGTGTGTGAGAGAGAGAGAGGGAGAGAGAAAGAGGGGAAGGGAACATGAGAATGAGGAGAGGGAAGGAGCATACCTGGCTCTCCTTCCTCTCCTCGTGTGTGTGTATGTGTGTGTGTGTGTGTGTGTGTGTGTGTGGAGAAGAAAAAGAGAGAGAGAGAGAGAGAGAGAGAGAGAGAGAGAGTGAGGGAGAGCGTTACCTGCTCCTTGCTTGAGGGCGCCGAAAAACTCAGATCTGAGATCTGAGTTTTTGGGCGCGCTCGGTTATTTTTTTACCCCACCCGGCGTCGCTATGAGCGTCGCTATAAGCGTCGCTATGAGCGTCGCAAATTTACAAAGAAATTTGCAACGCTCATAGCGACGTCGGGAATTTTTTTTTTGAGCGTCGCTGTGTGAGCGTCGCTAATATGAAGAGCCTCCTGTAGTGAAAGAACGAGAGAGACCAGAATAGCTGCTTAACTACCTTAACAACCTTATTAGCAGCTTCACACCCCATAATTGTGGCGTTCATGTCACCCGTATGACCCACCATGTCCCCAATAGAAGATTCACCTGCACGTTCAAGCACAAATAGCCTGATGCCACATCAATCGAGAAGAAAATTCTAAACACTAGAATGGTAACCTAACAGGACATAAAAGTGTCCTTTCAGGGTTTTGGGAAAAAATTCCAAAACCATAGTAGATCCACTCATTTTGAAAAATCCTTTCATGGGTTTATAGTTCAATAACTACTACATATGGAAAAAATGAGAAACTTGTAATTTTTCTCATCCCTTGGTTATTACAAGCCTCCAAAGTTGATGGACCAGTGCATTTTACCCAAAAGAGCAATTTCTTACGGTTGATTGCATATAAATAAGAGTGGGGATTTTTGTAGGACATGAGATAAAATGACCCGTTAACTTCAATGGGTTGGTTGACCAAAACATATGGTTTCTTTTACCTCACTAATTTTTTTTTGGGCAAAAAAATAGGTACAAAAAAGTTGCCTTTTTGCCATTCTGCGGACCTATCATCAAAGTTTCTATAGTCACGCTCAATACAAATACTATATAAATATTTTCTTAGCTCCCTTTGGGCCGTTGGATTCAAAAGGATCCATGGAGCATGTCAAAAGGATAATGGATCTCTTACAATTGGAACCTTGGGGGCAATGATAAAGTGCTAAATACAGCAAACATGAAAAAACCGGGTTTAGCATTATGACCTCTAGAAACCCATTGAAACTACTCAATATCTAGCCAAGTTTGTAGTCTATGATTTAGATATGGTTACTACCTACACAATACACATAATTGGCCTAAGAAACTAGCAATATTGAGAAAGTTATACATGCTACTCTAAAATGTATCGTATTCTTCAGCAATCAAAAAACTCAACCATCATCATATACTATGCTATATAGCATATTAGGTCCCCCAAAACTCAAGGAAGATTAGCTTTTTGTTATACATTACACTTACACAATCAAAATTGAATTTGGATATCAAGAAAGCCACCAAAAAAATCATAAAAGTGCTAATTTTGGCAAAAAAAAAGGATTATACAATTCTTGTAAATTGGTCATAACTTTCAATTTTAACACTTAGCTCTCCTTACAAGCATCAAAATATGTTGAGAATTATGAAGGCCTAACCTCTAGCCATCTAAACCTTACAAACATGAAGTTTAGAGTGGTATAGTTGCCAAAAATTGAAAAAAAGCCAAAAACAGGACCGTTTTTTCACAAAGTTTAGGTTCAAAAATGTTGTGCAAGAGTAAGGTTAATGGTGAGATCGATACTCAAACAAAATGCTAAGTTTTTTTTAGCTCATAAGGCAACTTTGTGGATATATAGCACCTAGAAATTCATTTTCATACTCTTCAAATAATTCAAGCAAAACGGTCACTTACCAGGACACAAAAGTGTCCAAGGACATAAAAGTGTCCTGTTATCATTCTAGTGACCATGAACTTGTAAATGTTATTGAAGTCTACGTGATCATATTTGCCACTTAAAATTGCATCCATGGCTCTCTAACCAATTTGGAGGGCTTTCATGCCAGCTTTTCATTAAAAGTGATACCTTGGTCACTCTGTATCTCCACAAAGGTCTCCAGCTTGCTATCAAATACGCATGACCGATTCCCATTCCAGAAGAATGTAACAGTCGAAAGCCTCTTGGGACGTCATTATCAACCAGATGTCCAAACTTCACTGTCTCATTGTCTCAAGCGCCCTAAACGATTAATTTCTAAATATATTGCATAGCCCTCCTTGGCATGAGGATTAACAAACAAAAAGTTGACTCGTCAGGCCTCTTCCAACTATACCTGCATGCAAAGGTCCAGAGTCCTTTCTTTGCGAATTATTCACCTAATGTTCGGTCAATTTCGGGAGGGCTCACCAAGTACTTGCTAGGGATCTTCAACTCACCATCATATTGAAGCATCCCCGCATAGTGAATTTTGGGCACACCCACCCTATCAAAGTTTGCATACTCGAGAGCTTTTGCCAACATGATCATTCTGTCTGCTCTAAAGTTTGAAGGTTACAACTGTATCACCATCAACAATTGGACCAACAGATTTTCCATTTTTGTCCACAATCACAAATGGAGGACAGTATTGGTCATTGAATTTTGGATTATCTGCCTTCAATTGCATGAGAGCTTCTATACCACTCTTGAACTTGTGAGGAGCTTCTCCAAGAACTTGTGCATCCCAGCCTCTTTTTATCAGATTCCAGTCATTCTATTTCACAAAGTCCCAACAAAAGTAACTCTTCAAGATTGCATTGCAGACCCAAATCAAAGTGAAACAATCAACAGCGGCAATTCCTATTGATCCTATCTTGGCTCTTAAGGTGTTTGCATGGATGCATTAAGACTCATATTGAAATCTTAGCAAGCTCTTTCAAACCAAAACGCAATTGTGGGTATTTGGTAATCACAAGGTACCTCATAGCGATCCATAGTTACATGCATACGCCCCCCTCCAGATGCCAGTGAGGCATCCACTCCTTGTTGTCGTAACTCTTCTAAATCTTTCTGGAGCAAAATATCTGTCATGACCGGGGATATACCGGGTTTTACACTTATTTAAGTCTGTTTACCGTGCCAATGTTAGGGTCAACTTAATACAACTTTACGTGTTTTGGGAGTTAGTTGGAATGTGTTCCTATCTATTAGTAGGTTTTTGGTTTTCTAGGTCAAGTGCCGCAAATGCTTACCAACCGTAAAGGAGATTTTGGATTACTTTTAGGTATTCAAGGTATTTACTGGACAACCGGTAGTTTCAAGATTTTCAAATTGTGTGATTGATTTGCCAAATTAAAGAAAATTTGATTTTCCAATCCAATCTTGACAAATATCATTACTTTTTTACTCCTTGCAGCGTCAAAAAGGTCAAAAATAAAAATTGAAGGGCATTTTGGAAATTTTTGGCCGTATATGAGGGGTACATTGGGGGTATTTTGGGGATTCCACACATTTTGGAAATTTTCCATAAAATAATAGAGCACGAAGGCCACCTGCCCCATCACCCACACGGCGTTGTGCGCCCCTCCAGCAAGAAAGCATGTGGCGAGCTCTTGTCAGGTGATGCAGGTGAAGCATCTGGGCTTGCTTTGTTGCACTCTCTCTCTCGCTCTCTCACCTCTCCAGCTCTCTCTTCCATAAGCTGATCTACCAGCCTTGCTCCACCCCTTGTGCGCCCTTCTGCTTTGACGACGGCGTTGTTTTGCATCTCATTGTTCGAAGGCGTCGAATGGCACATGGAGTGGAACAAACAGATCAGGGCATCAAGAGCGGTGGACCACAGTTGCAGACGCCAAAAGTTTGCGAGAGCGCGAACAACATGGACTGCAATTTGTTCCACTAGCATGGCACGCCGGCATGTAGTTGTGGAGGCAGTTGTACGTGATATAATATCTTGTTTACAAAAACTCCCATTGCTAGAAAAATACATTTTCCCTAACCGGTGAAATAAGGGAAAACTTGAAATTCTCTCGATTTTAGGTCAAAATTTGAATCTTTTGCCAGTTCAGTGCACTAAAACCTGTGTAAATTTTCATGTTTTTTTACAATTTCAAGCGGATAAAATACATTACACCCTTGGTTTTTTCTAACACTAAATGGTACAGCTATCCGTGCAATCCTGATTGTCCGCTTTCCACCAAAAGTAAGCGAAAGTTTGATACTCACTTGAGGTTTACTTTCTTTCAAAACTAAGCAAAAAATGGATACATTGTATGGATTTTGTGTTTACTTCTTAAGTGAAAATTATTTGCTTTTAGCTTAGTTTACCTTAATTTCCTCCTTATAAGAACAATTCTTTATCGGCCTTTCAGAAAAACCATGGCCTGAATCACATGTGTACACCCTTATTCCACCAAGTAGTCTGTATAAACAAGCCTAGGTTAGTGGACCTTCGTCTTACATAAATCTACAACTCTTTTTGTGCAATTGTTTGTGCAACTGCAAAAGAAATGTACCATTAAAATCCTTTAAGTTGTTGAAGGGGAGATGTATAGCAAAAGGAAAAACCTAAAGAATCTACCACATTGCAAACCGTACCTTCTGTTTTTTTTTCCCAAACTCACAATACTCAATAGTCATAGTCAGTGGGTATATAAATTAAGAAACCAACAGTTAAAGTGAGAGCCATGCTCCCACATACTCTTTAATTGTGCAAATTGCAAACCATACTTTTTTTTTTCAGGAACTCACAATAGTCACTGGGTATATAAATTAAGAAACCACCGGTTATAGTGAGAGCCATGCTACCACATACTCCTTAATTGTGCCATTGCAAACCATACCTTTTGTTTTTTTCCAAACTCACAATAGTCAATGGGTATCCTACTATATTTAATGCGCGCTACAAAGGGAGTTGCCACGTGGCTAGAGCTAAGTGCTCCTTGTATCCAGCCCGAGCTAGGAGCTCCTTGCATCCTTGCTGACTGGCCACGTTGGAGAAACGTGGGGACCAAGGGTCATTGAAGGAACGGTGGGCATCCTCATCATAGCAAAAAGAGGGGCGGGCAATCTCGTGGAGCTTGCTCTCTCTCTCTCTCTCTCTCTCTCTCTCTCTCTCTCTCTCTCTCTCTCCCGCCCGCCAACCAAACCTCCTCGAGTTGCAATCGTCCTTTGCGCTGCGATCGTCCTCCGATCTCTCTCTTCACAAAACCTTCGAGCTGCAATTGTCCTCCTACTGTATCGCCCGGGCTTTGCTTTGCCACTTGCCGGGTTGCAACACTTGCACGTCAAAGCGGCACTTGCAAAAGGTCGAGGTGAGCATGAGTGTGTGTGTGTGTGTGTGTGTGTGTGTGTGTGTGTGTGTGAGAGAGAGAGAGAGAGAGAGAGAGAGAGAGAGAGAGAGAGATGTTAGTGTGGTTGGCAGGCCCTTCTATCGAGCGCGGTGCTGCAGCCCATCCTCTTGCCAAGCTCGAAGTCTGCAGCCCATCCTCTGGCCGAACTCCACGCCGTGTGTGCAGCCCGTGGGTATTGGAAGTTGGACACACACACACACACACACACACACACACAGAGCATGTTGCTGCAGGAACGTGGAGCTCGAAGCGTCACTACCCCGCTAATTGTAGTGTCGCTACCGCTGTCGACTGATCGTAGCGCCGCTGTCGCTGCTCGGGTGGTCGTCTAGACACAAGTAAGCCGTTTGGCAGTACGCATGCAGAGTTGGTTTTTTTTTTTGAAGTACACCACATTTTTTTTGTATAAAGGCAATGGAATGCAAGAAAAAAACGCTGACTTTTTGAGAAGTTTGGAATGCAATTGTTTTTTGAAGTACAACACATTTGGCATACATGTTGATGAAGGCTTTGAAAAGCAAAACGTCTTTATCAACCAAAAATTGCTGATGTTCTGATTGATAATATCATCTTGAATTCTTTTGCCCTCACTTTACATTACATCTTCTAAAATGAGCAATGCTCGAAAAAAACCTAGGTTTAGTGTAATCCCACCTACAAATTTTAAAATTTACCTTTAAATTTTATATTTGAAGGTGGGAAAACCTATAAATTTTTGAAAAAATTAGTGTAATTTGATGTAAAAACCTTCAAATTTTGTCAGTTTACCTCTATTGTTCCACTTATGTAGATTTGCGAGGTTTTTGGAAAAAAGTTTTTTTCGAGCACTGAAAATGAGCTGAGATTTTGAAGAGAGAGAGAGAGAGAGAGAGAGAGAGAGAGAGAGAGAGAGAGAGAGAGAGAGAGAGAGAGAGAGAGAGAGAGAGAGAATTTGATCTAGGCCCTGGATTAGGAAAAACATGGATATTTGATCTAAGCGAGGATTGGAGCCCATTTCAGTACCTTGCGTAATGCCACAACCCTTTGAGATATAAGCATAGCCTTCAAGACCAATGCATAGGTGTAGGCATCTTGCGTAATGGCCCATCCCTTCAAGATGTAATCATAGCCTTCAAGACCAAAGAATTGGTAATTTCATTTGGAGAGACACCCTCACTTCGTATTCATTGCAAGCAATGCAAAGCTTTGTAGTCCCATTGTTGGGCATAGCGAAAAACCAGTGTACTGCAAGAGACGTCATCCCACACAGGCATCTCCTTAAGCACAACATTTGGCATATTAATATCATGCAAATTCTTTTGCCCATATCATCGTCTTGCGTAGTGCCACATGCCTTCAAGATGCAAGCATAGGTGATTGCAATTGGAGAGATGTCGTTGCAGTGCTTCTGTTGAAAACAACCTAGAGATTCTTGGCCTTGCCCCCAACAGGCATATCCAAAAATCAATGCACTTCAATTGACAACATCTCGGTTTGGAAGTTCCTTAAGTGTTTTTTTTTTCCATTTTGAAACAGACCACATCTGGCATGCATGTCAACTAAGGTGGCAAACATCACGTTTACTTTGAGCAGCCCCTAACTAACAATATTGTCACGAATTCTTTTGCATGTATCAACATCTTGAGTGGTGCCACGAGAAGCAAGTGTATTAGAGAGATTCCCTCGCTTAACGTCTACGGAAAATAGCCCAGAGCTTCCTAGACTTTCCCCTATTTGGCATGTCCTAAAATTAACGAAGTCCAAGAGACAAGAGACAACATCTCGGACAGGTAGCTCCTTAAGCACTTAGGCCATGGTTTTTGAAGTACACCAAACTTGGCATACATATTGACCAAGGCATTGCTAAGCACGACATTTTCATTCAACAACCCTTGACTAACAAATCATCATGAATTTGTTTTGCCCATATTAGTGTCTTGTGTAGTGCCACATGCCTTGAAAATGCAAGCATAGGTAATTGCATCCGAAGAGATGTCCTCACTTTGCATCCTCTGAAATAAGCCCAAAGCTTCCTCGCCCTACCCCTGTTGGGCATGTCGTGCAATCAGAACACTCCAAGAGAGGACATCTCGAACAAGCAGCTCCTCAAGAAACTTTTGTACTTTCTGAACTGCACCACATTTGTCATACATGTCGACCAAGGCATTTTCATGCATTATATCTTTTCTCATCAACCCTTGATTAACAATATCATTGTGAATTCTTTTGTCGATATCAGTGTCTTGAGTAGTGCCACGTGCCTTCAAAATGCAAGCATAGGTACTTGCATCTCAAAAGATGGCCTCACTTTGTATCCTCTGAAAACAACACGGAGCTTCCTGGCACTGCCCCTATTGGGCATATCCCACAATCAAAACACTCCAAGAAAGGGTATTTGGGGCATGCAACTCCTCGAGCACTTTTTGTGATTTCTGAAGTAGATGAAATTTGGAAATCATGTTGGCTAGGGCATTGCAAAGCACAATATTTTCTTTCAAAAGCCCTTGACTAAAACTATGATCTTGAATTCTTTTGCATATATAAATTTCTTACGTAGTGCTACATGCATTCAAGTCAAAAAAGCGTAGGTATATCTACCTTTTTTTTTAGTAGCCCCCAACTAGCAATCTCATTGTGAATGATTTTGTCCATGTCAACATGTTGAGCGGTGGCACACGCCTTCAAGATGCAAGCGTAATTGATTGCATCTAGAGAGATGCCTTTGCTTTGCATTCGGTAAGATCTGCTCAGAACTCCCTGGCGTTGCCCGCATTTAGCATATCATATATCATGCAATCAACGAATTCCAAAAGACAACAGCCCAGACAGTGTCTCCTCAAGCAATTTTTGTGCTTTCTGAAGGATACCACATTTAGCATACCTATAGAGCAAGACATTACGAAGCACAAATATTTCTTTCAATTGCTATTGACTAAGGTGAATTCTTTTGTCTGTATGAGCATCTTGAGTGGTGGCACACACCTTCGGGATGTTTTCTTTCAACATCCCCTGGCTAACAATCTCATTGTGAATTCCTTCGTCGGTATTAGCATCTTGAGTGGTGAAAGATGCCTTTTAGATACATGAAATATGCCTTTTAGATACAAGTGTAAGTGATTGCATGTGGAGACATGCCCTCGTTTTGCATATTCTGAAAACACACTAAAGCTTTCGAGCCTTGCCTCTATTTAACATATCCTGCAATCAATGAATTGCAAGACACATCATCTCGGATAGGTAGCTCTTCAAGTGAGTTTTGAAAAAAACCACATTTGGCATACATGTCGACCAATTCATTGCCAAGCACGACGTTTTATTTCATCAGTCCCTAACTAACAATATCATGGTGAATTCTTTTGCCCGTATCAGCATCTTGAGCGGTGGCACACTCTTTCAAAACACGATGCAAGTATAAGTGATTGCATCTCGAGAGAGGAATTTTCTTTGCATTGCATCATTTGAAAATAACCTAGAGCTTCCTGGCCTTTCCCCCTGTTTGACATATTCTATAATCAATGAATTCTAGGAGACAACATAACAGAGAAATAACTCCTCAAATACTTTTGATGTGTTTTGAAGGACACTACATTTGGTGTTTTGAAGGACACTACATTTGGTGTGCATGTCGGTCAATGCATTGCACTCCCTCTTTGTCTCTCTTGCTTGCTATTTCTCTTACTGCTTTTCTCACTTGCATCACCATGTCTATCAAGAGTCTTTGACTCATAATATCGATGTGAATTATTTTGCCGATATAAGTGTTTTGCATAGTGTCACGTGCCTTTCAAATGCAAGCGTAGGTAATTGCACCTATAGAGAATTGCTTCACATGCTTTGAAGATAGCCCAGAGGTTACTGGCCCTACCACTGTTGGGCATATCCCGCAATTAAAACATTACAAGAGAGGGCATTTTGAACAGGTATCTCCTCAAGAACTTTTACGTTTTGTGAAGTAGGAAGATATTTGGCATACATGTTGACCGAATATGATTGTGAATTTCATGTCTTCAAAACAAAAGTGTAGGTAATTTCATCTACGTTAGTAACAATATCATTGCGAACTATTGCCGAGTGATGCAACATGCCTTGAAGATGGAAGCGTAAGTGATTGCATTATTAGAGATGCCCTCACTTTGCATCCTCTAAAATCAGCCCAGAGCTTGCATATCCCGCAGTCATAACACTCTAAGAGAGGGCATATTGGAGAGGTAGTTCCTCAAACACTTTTTGTGCTTCTTAGCCTTGCCCCTATTCAACATATATATATATATATATATATATATATATATCTTATATTCAATGAAGTCCAAGAGACACCATGCTAAAAAGGCATCTCCTCAAGCATTTTTTGTGCATTTTGAAGTACAACGCATTTGGCATACATGTCAACCAAGGCATTGGCAAGAACGACCTCTTCTTTCAAGAGCCTTTGACTGATAATATTGAATTATTTTTCCCATATAAGTGTCTTGCATAGTGCCACATGCCTTTCAAATGCAAGAGTAGGTAATTGCATCTGGAGAGAAGCCCATAGCTTTGTGGCCCTACCCTTATTGTCTTGCCTTGCACAAACACACCATTTCCAAGAAAAGTTCTTGAGAGTCGTTAAACGAAGGTATGCCTTCTTCTTCCGCTGTCATCTAGAAAGCCATGTAATGTGACACCCATGTGTTTTTTTATGTCAAATCAATGTATAGGAGAGGGGTGTTATGTAGTTTTGGTAGAATGTATAAGAAATTTTTTATAATGAATCCTTAATAAAAGAAAAACATCATGAATCTTTTTTTTTCCTTTTGTTTATCAAATTGTGAAGAAGAAACATTAAAAAAAAAAGTTCTTTCAGTGATGGAAAACCCTTTAATACATCAAGAACTTCAGCTGCTTTTGTCAATGCACCATATGATCCCAATGAGGTTGTCTTATCAACCCCTCCAAGGCATGCTAATGTAAGAGATGCAAAGCAACTTGCATGCTCAGGGGACCAAATCCAAGGTGCAAACTACTCCATAGATTGAGTTAGGGATATAAAGATGATATTTTTGACAATTTAAGAAGTTTTTTTTTCTGTTATAGACATTGATAGCCCTTTCAATTCTTCCCTAGGTATTGTTGCTGAAGGGCCACACAATTCCAATGAGGTCATCATCATGCCAATGCTTCCCAAGCATAATACTATCAGGAATGTAAAGCAACTTGCACACTCTAAGATTCAAGATCAAACTAAAGATTCTTCAAAATGTTTAAGGATGATTGAAGACGACTATGTTTTCCACGTTGAAAACCAAATCCAATGCAAAGGTTATTTGGAGGATATTCAACAAGAAGGCCAAGGATCTCATGTTGGCAATGATGAAAGTTCAAGAGGAGATAATTTCATCTTTGAAGGACATGAAGAAAGATATTATTCGATTGGGAGAAAATCAACGTGACCTTTTTTCTTTGATGCAAGAATTTCAAACAAGTCTGTTGAACACTTCTCTATGTGTTCCATAGAGCATAATCAGGATGTTGTGGCATTAAAGGAGCAAGTTACTACTCTAGAGAGTGATCTTAGAGCTTTGAGAATGGCCGTTAATCGATTAAATGCCATAGAAACGAGGCTAAGTCATTTGGCTATGCCAAAGCCTTTGCAAAACTAGAGAAAAATAACCGTTCATGGTTTCTCTTTTGTGGACAATCTATCCATATGGTCTAGGTGATTTTCATGTGACAAATTTAAACTTTCTATGCTTTATTGCCACTAAATTAAATTTTTTTTTAATACTCGCTTTGTCTATCAATTTAGTAATTATTTGCTTATCAATTTTTGTGAAGTTGAACCTAGCTGGTTCTCAATCTCATCTCATGTTATTGTGAGCTTCTCAATCGATCTCATCTCAACTTTGAGCTTTGAAGTGTTCCTACCACTAATTGGAGTCAATTTCCACATTGTCACATCTCTCGCTTATTCCTTAAAAAATTTGCATTTTCTCTTTGACTTGCATCTTCTCTTATTCAGTTGCTTGCAGTTAATGTTGGGCTTTATCTCTCACTTGCACTTGCTCTTTCTCCTTTGCTTGCACTTAATACTGGATGCTCTCACTTTTACCTGCTCTTTAATGTATATTTCTAGGTTGTTGTGGTATCAAGATTGTCCCCTCCTAGGTTTCTTACATGGAAAATTTTGGATTCACCATTTTGTGGGCATATTATACTCATTAAACCAAAAGAATTTTTATATGTATTGATGTTTTCTCCCATATTTATAGCAATAATGTGCTTATTTCTTGGTGGCAATTTGATCTAAGGTGTTTCTCAATGCCATGTCATGTTGACCTAAACTTCTCAATTACATCTTGACTTTGAAGCTTTGAAATTGAGGTATTTCTAATGTTGTCTGAGGTTGACTACCATGTTGCCACTTCTCTGATCTATTTGTAAACCTACCCTTGCCTCTAAATCCACATTTACTCTCTCGCTTGCACCTACACTATCTCCTTTGCTTGCACTTTTAATGTTGGACTTGGACTCTCACTTGCGTTTGCTCTTTCATGTATACTTCTAAGGTAGAAGAGGGATATAAAAAATATGAATATATACACTTTATTAGATGTAGGTTTTACATGGCTACAAAAAATGTATGAAGCTTATAAGGCAACTTTTTTGTTGAGGTGTTTTTATAAGAACTGCACTTTAATAATCATAGATAAGAGAAAGAGAATACTTCCTTTTCTTTTACTACATCTTATTTCTTAAAACATTTGTTGTTCAATTACAACATTAGGTACGACCCGTCCTAGGTTTCTTATTGAAACTCGAGTTCAACAATTAAAAAATTTGAGTGTAACACGCTCAATACGCCGTAGCCGTGCACGAGATAAGACATACATGACAAACCAAAGGAGATGCAATGCATTAAAAATGGAAAACTATCACAGGACATTTGAGGGTGGGACTTTAGAGCAAAGAGGAGAAGCACATACAAACAACTTCGGTGGTCAAAGAAACAATGTGAATGCAAGCCAGAGAGAAATTACAAATCCTACTACTTTTGTGGTGGGTGATGCATCCGAAATACGAGTTGGATGTGGCTCTATCTTACACCATATAAATTCAGACACAATTGAAAATCATCATCCATCTACTTTTCCATTGCTTTTTGGTGATTGTACTCTACACCATATGGATAACATGATTTTTCATTGTTGTTTTTGTAATGCATATCTATGGAAGTGTGAGGTAGAAAGTACCTCTCAGGGATTTGTAGGTAGGTATTGTTGTTCAAAGGGAAAAGTTGCCTTGCCTCCTTTGCACAACCCTCCAGAGGTTTTGGAAACTCTTTTGGATAATTATGATGAGCACATCAAGACATTTAGAAGAAATATACGAGCATACAATAACTCCTTATCTTTTGTATCCTTGGGTGCTACATTTCGAATCAATGGGTTAACATTTCATCGCATTGGATCTTTATTGCCTAATGCACTTTAACAACATTGTCCAAGGTATGCACAACTATACGTGCATGACACAGATCATGAATTGATTAATAGGTTACAATGAGTTTTTTCATTAGATTCTCGAGTAATGCATCAATTACAACATATGATGCATGTATATAATCCATATGCACGTGTACTTTCTACTGTAAGAGACCATCTAGCAGTGACACCACATATCAATTTAAGGATGGTTATTCCTGAGACTCGAGCCACCTCTAGACAATATTCCGTTCCAATTGCAAGTGAAGTTGCAGCCATCATGCCTGGTCAAGGTGATGACCTTGATATTGGTCATCGAGATATTCAAATCTTTACACATAGTGGGGTTGTTAAGAGAATTTCAAATTTGCATAGGTCATGTATGCCATTGATGTATGTTATATTGTTCCCAAATGGAGAAGATGGATGGAATATAGGGATTCCTCTTTGTGGAGGAGATACGAGACAAACGATTACTCAACGTGAGTTTTATGCATTTAGACTTCAAGTGCGAGAAGATAGCAACAAATGCATTCTTCGTGGAGGAAGATTGCTACAACAATATATAGTAGATGCTTATAGTAGTATTGAAGAGTGTAGATTAGTATGGGTACGTGATCATCAGTCAACACTACGTGTTGAAGTGTACCAAGGTCTTGCTGACATGCTTAATGTTCATGATGTTCCAAGAATTGGTAGAGATGCATGAAGAAGAGTTGTTTTGCCCTCTTCTTACACTAGAGGTCCAAGATTTATGCATCAAATTTATCAAGATTCAATGGAAATTGTTAGAAGAATGGGAAAACTTGATTTGTTTATAACATTCACTTGCAATCCGAAGTGGGATGAGATCACTGATGCATTGCTACCAGGGAAAACTACTCAAGATCGACCGGATTTGACTACACGTGTCTTTTATGAAAAATTTAAAGAGCTAATGGCATTGCTAACCAAGAGGTCCTTCTTTGGAGTGGTATCTGGATATGTATCTGTAATTGAATTTCAAAAGAGAGGTCTTCCCCATGCTCACATACTTCTAATATTACAAAGCTGCTTCAAGCCTGTTGATGTGGCACATTACGATAGATTTGTGTGTGCAGAGCTACCCAATAAAATAGTTTTTCCTAATCTATATAATGTGGTATGCCACTCAAATATTCATGGGCCATGTGGTGCATTCAATAGAAATGCTCCTTGCATGGTGGATGGAAGATGTAAACACCATTATCCTAAACGATTCTCACCTACAACTAGAGTTGATAAGGATGGATATCCTTCTTTTATGCGACGCAAAAACAGTGGTACTGTAATAGTAAGAGAAAACATACTGGATTGTAGATGGATCGTGCCCTATAATCCCTTTTTGTCCTTGCAATATAAGGCCCACATAAATGTTGAAGTTTGCTCAACAATTACAGATGTCAAATACCTTTATAAATATGTGTACAAGGGACATGACAGAGCCATTATGCTGGTCCTGGTGGATCAGGTAAAAAATATCTTTATAATGCTTTACTCTCGCATTTACGTGGTGAAGGTTTTGTGGCTTTGGCATGTGCATCCTCAGGTATAGCATCTCTCCTGCTATCTAAAGGTCAAACTGCTCACTCTTGATTTCTTAGATTCCACTCAATTTGAATGCTTCCAGCACATGTAATATTAGCGTAAATAGTCCTCATGTAGAGGTTATAAGGCTTGCACGGTTGATAATATGGGATGAGGCACCGATGACACATCGTTATGCATTTGAGGCACTGGATAGGACTCTATGTGATATAATGCACAATCAAAATACCTTTGGTGGAAAAGTAATGTTGTTTGGAGGAGATTTTAGACAAATACTGCCAGTCGTAGTCAAAGGCTCACGAAAAGATATTGTTTATTGTGCCGATCGAGGCTTTGATCACATGTAAAATTTCTCTCTTTGACTCAAAATATGTGTGTACTTCAAGGTGAGCCAATAGCTGCGAGCGAGAATTTTGCCAGTGGCTTTTGAATATGGGAAATGGTTGTACAGAGGGAAATCAACACAGCGAGGAAGTGACATTGCCTGAGCAGATGCTATTGAACAGTGGATTGCAGGATTTGATTTCTTGGGTTTATAGAGGGGTAAATTAAATATTGATCATGTCAATTTTTTCAAGGATCGTGCTATTCTTGCACCTCGCAATCAAGAGGTTGATGAGATAAATGAGTGTGCTTTGGATTTGGTGCCGAGAAGCCTAGTGGAATATCTTAGTGCAGACTCTATTGTACCTACCTCAAATGGGAATTGCCCTCTCTACACAACAGAATACATCAATAGCTTGAATTTTGGTGGTGGTTTTCCTCCTCACCGATTGGTATTGAAGCACAATGTACCTATTGTGTTGCTTAGAAATTTGGACCCTCGACGAGGCTTATGTAATGGAACTAGATTGATTTGCAAAAACTTCCATTCAAAGGTCATAGAAGCACAGATAATTAGAGGTGATAAGTGTGGTGATAGAGTATTTATCCCAAGAATTACATTTATTCCACCTTCACATCAACTTCCTTTTGACATGAGGCGGCAACAATTTCCTGTACGCTTGGCCTTTGGGATGACAATAAACAAGGCTCAAGGGCAGACTCTCAATGTATTGGTCCTTTACTTGCATACACCTGTGTTTTCGCATTGACAATTATATGTTGCTTTGTCACGAGTAAGATCATATAGAGCTTTGAAAGTGCATGTAAGGAACGATGCAACAATGCAAGTGGGTGGCGATCCAAGACATAGGTTTGATGTTACTCAAAATATTGTATACAAGGAGGTTTTATAGATGTCAATGTAAACTACAATGGAATGAACTGCAAGCACATGGATTCTTGCATGGGCATGTATAATGTTTCATTGAGGTGCTTCAAATGATTAGACAAGCATGTATCTATACAATTGCAATTGGTAATGAGTCCAGAGACGAAGCAAACTCTACTAAAAAGAGATTGTAGATAAGGAATTTTCCATAGAAAGTAACATCATGCAGATTACACTGAGGCGAACAACGATAGTTTTGTAATGGAAAGGTATACATTGCTCAAATAACAATGAAATTGTGGAAATATTTGAAGGTCCATGTAATTGAAATGAAAGTCAGTAATCATGTAGACATGTATCAATTATTATCCAAAAGTTGTATATATAATGGTTGTATAAATGGACACTTAGTGTACTTTTGTCTTTCTATATGTTTTTGGTTTATATATAAATGTGATTTGATGTTAGGGTTATGTGTATGAGCATTGATTTTATTAAGAACTTTTTAAAATGTAAAAATGGAGTTTGAAGAGAAATATTTAATACATTTAACGTTTATGCAAAATAAAAGTACATGAAGAGATGTTACATAACATTAGAAATCATTTATCTTTGGCATATACAAATTATTTATGATCCTTTGCCTAAGTGAAGTCACACATGATGTGAAATTTGTATGATAGCAAGAATGCATTAATCTATCAAATTTCAATGATTAAAAAGATGAATTAGATTGGCACATAAAATAGTATACACAAGAAAATTTCATGGAGGGTAAAATTGTATACAAGAGGGTAATATGTATGTCCAATAGTTATGCATAGTTTATAGTTATTAAAATAAAAAGATTGGATAATGAATGAGCTTGGTATGTCCTTTTTGTTTTCTTTGCGTATAAATGTGAACATACCTCTATGGACACACAAAAGTGTGTTTAACTACGTAAATGATATAGGCATATCTCGATTGCACTAAGGAAACCATGTCATGTTCAAATTCACGGTAGCACTGTATTTGACACTTGAATGAATTCAAGTGTTTTTGACACTTGAATGAATTCAATGTCAACTTACGGTAGTTGACATTAAAAGAACTAGAAAGAATGAGCCAATTGAATGAGTTCATTTTTCTTCTTTTTGAACTTAATTATAATTGGACTTTTTTTTTCTCCTTTGTGTTTTTGCTTTTTAGGTCATGGTTGGGGATATAAAGATTGGCTTTAGAATGGACATAACATATCAAGAGGCATATGCGATTCAAGGTTAATTTTCAATGATGTGTGATCTCAATCAAAAAGATGTTTTTGTATTATTATGTTAAAAAAATTATCTAACTTTTATTAAAAAAAAAATAAAACTGTATAGTTCCTAGAGGGTGGAATGACCGGTACACACCAACCCAGATAGTGTTAAGCATCAAAGATGACATTGAAACAGGGTAATGTCCACAAGCTATTCTATTCATTTATTGATCGATGACAATATATATCTTAGAGTCTAAATTAGAATCATATTTTACTATTTTATGAATAGGCAAGCTCCACGTCGAGACTGTTTTGTTGTTATCATCTTTGAGGATTATCCAGATGGCTATGGTGTACATCCGCTAGGAGTATACCAGGCGCAACGACAAAGAGATAATCAAGATTGGTGGTGGGTATCCTATTTAGGGTATAGTGTTCCAGAGGATTGGGTACGTTATGGTGGCTACAAATGGTCGACTTACCATTACAGTTTTTATGTGCCTCCACCTGGAACGCCACCAACATATATGCTATATCGCTATGGTATAACAAAATCTTTGTTTCTTCTATTTTGTAATCGTTTTATAGTGTATATATTTAAAAAATACTCAATTTTAAAATCTTTTTTTCCTTTTTATAGGAGCATTTGAAGCAATAAAAGGAGATTTTGGAACAATTGCTTCTCGAGTCGCACACCAACTTTCACTTTGAGGTATATGTCGTATTGTGATGGGACCTATTGGCGATAAATAGAGTACTTTACAATATCAAAAAGTATACAAAATTGTGTGACTTTTTTGTCGGATTATGAATGAATGTAGTTAAAACTAAGTAAGAGGTATTTTTATTGTTGGTATTCTATCAGTAGTGAATAAATGAAGTTAATCTTCTAATATAAGTAATAAGTGCCATCTTTGTAATGACCATCTCATATTTTTATAAGCATTCAATACTTGAGAAAAACCCATACGTATGTCAATTGAGTATACAAAGGATGGATTACTATTTTAAGCGTTTTCTTTGGCATGTTTCAGAATAATAATATGTTATCATGGTTGTTGATTATAAATCCCTCTAGGCAACCTCTCATTGGATAGTGCTTTGAAAGTAGAATATAAATGTATACTTCCAATCAAGTTTGAATTTGCGTTAAGAATTTTAGTTAACACACATTAAAAAAAACCCCTAACAACTTAAGGACATTTTATAAACACACATTACAAAAAACCCCTAAAAACTTAAGACCATTCATATGGTGGAGCGAAACTTTGTTAGTGTAAATTTATAGAAGTTTATATTAGATAGTTAAACATTTATAGTGGAGAAATGTGCATTGTCGTTCTATAATGTGATATCCTTCTGTGAAATAAAGTCCCTTTATCTGATCTATCATCAAATAGCATTTTAAGAGTAAAATGAAATCACAATCTCTACCAAAATGTGACTTTTTTTAAAATGTAATTATAGAAAAAACCCAATAGCGCATGTTTGGCCATGTGGGACCAAAAAAGTTAGCGTGCATTGATTGGATTGGTTATGAGTTTTAAATTTCATTTTTAAGTTACTATGTTTAAACTCAAGGGCTTACCAGACTTTTAAGTCTGAGGATAGGTTTTATGAGATATACTTACAAGAAGGATAACTAGGTGTGTCTTGAGAAATATTTGAAGCAGTAAAAAGGGATGGTCAAGCTTTAAATATGAGCCAAAGATGGAATTTGGGAACTATGTCAACCTTCACAACTTGGAAAAAGCTAAACAACTATTTATTTCTTTCGTTATGAAAATTTTGAAGGTTTTCTTCAAGCAAGCTCAAAACACAGTGCGATACTCTTTTTGCTCCTCTCTCTCCCTAAAGTGCCCCCCCACCATCCTCATATCTCTATGAGCATAGTTGCTCATTTGCATCCAATATTTGACTCATGACTAAACATATGTTGAATTAATACACTTCACATTGGGTTCATGTATGTATTGTTACATTTCTTATCTTTTTAGAAAGATGAATTGCTACTTAGAAGTGCTATGTTGACAAGCCACAAAGATAGCTAGCAATGCAATCTCTTTGTATCTCTTGATCATTGTTTCTCTCTCTCCTTTGCTCAATTGCACTACCATGCCGATCATCCCCTCCCTCCCCTGCCGGCCGAAGGACGGGTCACACGTCTTAAGAGTAAAATGAAATCACAATCTTTACCAAAATATGACTTTTTCTAACATGTAATTATAGAAAAAAAACCAATAGCTCACGTTTGGCCATGTGGCACAAAAAAATAGTGCGCATTGATTGGACCGGTTCTAAGTTTTAAATTTCATTTTCAAGTTAGTAAGTTTAAACTTAGGAGCTTACCAGACTTTAAGTCCGAGGATAGGTTTTATGACATTTACTTACAGGAAGGATAAACAGGTGTGTCTTGAGAAATATTTGCAGCAATAGAAAGGGATGGTCCAACTTTAAATATGAACCCAAGATGGAATTTGGGAACTATGTCAACCTTCACAACTTGAGGAAGAACTATACAAAAAACCCAAAAAGGTGATTTGTTTTTGTAATTATTATGTATATGTTTTTTCTTTAGCATTTAATTGATAAAGCTAAACAACTATTTATTTCTTTTATTATGAAAGTTCTATAGGTTTTCTTCAAGTGAAGCTCAAAACACAGTGTGATACTCTTCCTCACTCTCTGCCTTTCGCTGTCGGCATTGTGCTTCTCTCTCTCCCCAAAGTGCCCCCCCCCCCCCGCGCCATCCTGATATCTCTATGAGCATAGTTGCTCCTTTGCATCCAATATTTAACTCATGACTAAACATATGTAGATTTAATACACTATACATTGCGTACATGTAATGAATTGTTACATTTCTTATCCTTTTAGAAAGACGGATTACTACTTAGAAAAGTGTTATGTCGGCAAGCCAAAAAGATAGCTAGCGATGCTGTCTCTTTGTCTCTTTCTCGCACTCCTTTGCTCAATTGCATCGCCATGCCAGTCATACCCTGCCGTCCAGAGGACAGGTCACACACTCGTAGGTACAGGGTGGCACCGCCCTTTATCAAAACTGATGTATCTAGCTCTTTGTGACTTGGATGCTTTTTGATGCCATGGGTTGGTGGGAGCATGGCTCTCACTGTAACTGTTTTGGTTTCTTAATTTATATACCCATTCACTATTGTGAGTTTGGAAAAAAAAAGGTATGGTTTGCAATGGCACAATTAAAGAGTACGTGGTAGCATGGCTCTCACCGTAACTGGTGGTTTCTTAATTTATATACCCACTGACTATTGTGAGTTCCGAAAAAAAAAAAAGGTATGATTTGCAATGGCACAATTAAAGAGTATGTGGGAGCATGGCTCTCACTTTAACTTAACTGTTGGTTGGTTTCTTAATTTATATACCCACCAACTATTGTGAGTCTGGAAAAAAAGCAGAAGGTATGGTTTGCAATGGCACAATTAAAGAGTATGTGGTACATTCTTCAGGTTTTTCCTTTTGCTATACATCTCCCCTTCAACAACTCAGAGGATTTTAATGGTACACTTCTTTTGCAGTTGCACAAAAAGAGTTGTAGATTTATGTAAGACGAAGGTCCACTCAAGGCTATGCTTTATGCTAACTAATTACCCTAGGCTTGTTTATACAGACTACTTGGTGGAATAAGGGTGTACACATCTGATTCAAGCCATGGTTTTTTTGAAAAACCGATAAAGAATTGTTCTTATAAGGAGGAAATTAAGGCAAACTAAGCTAAAAGCAAATAATTTCACTTAAGAAGTAAACACAAAATCGATACAATGTATCCATTTTTTGCTTAGTTTTGAAAGAAAGTAAACCTTAAGTGAGTATCAAATTTTCACTTGCTTTTGGTGGAAAGCGGACAATAAGGATTGCATGGATAGCTGTACCATTTAGTGTTAGAAAAAACCAAGGGTGTAGTGTATTTTATCCGCTTGAAATTGTTAAAAACATGAAAATTTACATAGGTTTTAGTGTACTGAACTGGCAAAAGATTCAAATTTTGACCTAAAATTAGGAGAATTTCAAGTTTTCCCTTATTTCACTGGTTAGGGAAAATGTATTTTTTCTAGCAGTTGGAATTTTTGTAAACAAGATACTATATCACATACAACTACCTCCACAACTACATGTCGGCGTGCCGTGCTAGTGGGAACAAAATGCAATCCTTGTTGTTCGCGCTCTCGCAAATTTTTGGCGTTTGCAAGTGTGGTCCACTGCTCTTAATGCCCTGATCTGTTCATTCCACTCCATGTGCCAAGCCATGCATTCGACGCCTTCGGACAACGAGATGCAAAACTACGCTGCCTTAAAAGCAGAAGGGCGCACAAGGGGCGGAGCAAGGCTGGTAGATCAACTTATGGAAGAGAGAGCTGGGGAGGTGAGAGATCAAGATAGAGAGCGCAACAAAGAAAGCCCAGATGCTTCACTTGCATCACCTGATAAGAGCTCGCCACATGCTTTCTTGCTGGAGGGGCGCACAACGTCGTGTGCGTGATGGGACAGGTGGCCTTCGTGCTATATTATTTTATGGAAAATTACCAAAATGTGTGAAAATCCCCAAAATACCCCCAATGTACCCCTCATATACGGCCAAAAATTTCCAAAATGCCCTTCAATTTTGATAAATTCCCAAAATGCCCGTAATTAACCTCACAAAGATCTCTAAAAGCAATTTCTTTTGCAACTCTTCATAAGAAGATTGATTTTCCTCAATGCTTACTCACCGTGCGATTGAATGTCTGTCGTCGATGCACCTTGCATCAATGATGCTGGGCATCTCCTACTCTTAACCCGCTGCAAGAGACGACAATGGAGGATGAAGGAGATAGGCTTGTGACTATTTGGGTGGAGGAACTTTAAGAAGAAGCGGGAATTCTTATATTTCAGCTTGTGTCAATTCAAAGTCTATCAAAATTCACTCGACGCTTCATACGTCCAAATCTGGTGGAAGCAAGAAGGATGGTGCTCAACTGTGAAAGGCACATCAACAGTGGGCGGTCAATATCAACCGGTGTAAAGAGTTCAAACCAGATTAGTTCTGCCATCTGCACTATATGTACTCTTGTTCTAACTAGTTCCAAACTGAAGTTTGGAAAGTTGACAACATCATAGAACAAATCAATCTCGTCCTTCATGTGCATAACCTGCTAACACCATGGTCCATGTTGTCAAGTAGTGTTTTGGACTCATCAAGCTTGCCACATTGCCAAGCACAAAATGTTTCTACAATAGCCCCACAATAGCCCCTAATTGCATAGGTGATTGCATTTGAAGGAAGGCCTTTCCTTCGCATCTGCTAAAAACATCTCAATGCTTCGTTGCCACATCCATGTTGTGCATATCTCATGAAAACATCCTAGCCATGGAAAAACACCTTTCTTTTGCATCTGGTGAGAAATTTGATTACTTCGTTATTGCCATAGCCATGTTGGGTATATCCTGTAGTGCACCACATTTGGCATACATATCAACCAAGGCAGTGTCAAGCACGACATCTGTTTCCAAGAGCCTCTGACTAACAATATAATTGTGATTTTTCTTGTTAGTATCACCTCGAAAAGCATACAAGCATGAATTATTTTTTCAACAGCCCTTGATTGAAAATATGCAGGTGTAGGTAATTGCATACATGTCGACCAAGGCAGTGCCAACCATAACATTTTTTTTCAACAACCCCTGGCTAACGATATCATCCTGAGTTCTTCTGTCTCTCCTAGTGTCTTCCAAATTGCAACATGCCTTCAAGATGCAAGCATAGGTGATTGCACATCTGAAGAGAGATGCTCAATTTGCATTTGTTGAAAACAGCCCAGAGGGTTCTATGTTAAGCATATCCCGCAATCAGTGCCTTCCAAGAGATGACATTCCGGATAGAAAGCTCCTCAAGCACTCTTTGGTGCTTTCCCAAGAGCAACACATTTCGCATACGTGATCATTGCTCCTACATAGTGCCACATGATTTCAAGCTGCAAGCCTTGTACGTCCAAAAAGATCAACCATGCAAGTATAGTGTTCTTTGTTTGGTGCAATGTAATGTTTTTCCCTCATGGTATCAAAATGCATCTGACCCTCATTGACTAAACTTGAGTGGCTACATGCATAGAGCACATTGACATAAGTGATTGCATTGGGGGGTATGCCATCTTGCTGCATGCATTGAAAACAGTCCAGAGCTTCGTTGGCCAGCCCTTGCTGGGCATATCCTCCTATAAGTGCAGTCCAAGAAACTACATTTGAGGAGAAACCCTCCCTCCGTATTCGTTGAAAACACCCCTTAGCTTCTTGGCCCTGCCCCTGTCGGGAATATCCTGTAATCAATGCATTCCAAGAGACTTCATTTCGGAGAGAAAGCTGGTCAAGAACTTGTTGTGCTTTCAAAAGTACACCACACTTGGCATACATGTCAACCACAACATTGCCAAGCACGACATCTTTTTGTAGCAACTGGATGATTTGTTTTTTACTTGGTGAGCCAAAGGCTTTTTTGGCACTATCTGGACGCACTAGCCACGACGTGCCAGTTGCTATAAATATTTAAAAAAAAACCATCGCATCCACTCGAAGCGAAAAGTTGTAAAACAGAACGCCGCTAGTTGAACCCGGAGACAACCACAAACGAGCGACATTGAAGGCGGGGATAGGTGGTAATTTCACTGAGAAGAAGGAGCTAGTAGCAAGGAGAGTCGAGCAAGGAGTTGAAGAGCGAGGAGACAACAAGCAACACAATAAAAAAAGCCGACTAGTAGCTTAGATAGAGGAGAAATAAAAGGGGATTGTCGCTGTTGAGCTTCGAGTATAGATATCAGACGCTATCTCCAAGCTCAACAGAGGAGATGGATGATATTGCAGCGGAGTGGAGCTGGTTGGAAACAGAGGCTTTGATACTAGCCAAGAGCTGGCCTGTGCGGGATGCCATCAGCCAGCAGCTAGGCCGCCTTGTGGGATGCAAGACCTTTTGTGGGTTGCCTACTTGGTGCAGGAGATTGGCATGGCCTTGTCTGCAAAGTGCAACAGGTTGGCAAATTGAATTGGAGAGCGGCTTTGACAGGACAAGTTAGCGAGTGAATAAGCAGACCACTTCAACACTCTATTCAACTCTAATCCAACCTCCTCATACTTGGACTGAATATGCGATGTAAGATCCATTGTTAGACGCCAAGCGGGATTTTTCCTGCAAGGGAAGGTAGAGCACCGACAATGGAGAAAGATAGCCGACGAGCAGCACAAAGAGAAGAGGTCGTGCATGGGACGCGCAATTGACGATATAATTGGTATTGAATAGGACATTACTGCATCTAGCTTCATCGTCATCTAAGTCTATACTGCAATTCTCTACAGAATCTGAACCCACAGAATCTTTGCCTGAAGCTTTGTTAGCTTGTAGATGCTCATTATCGATATCTTGCCACATCAAATGCTAATGAGCTGCAACGACGACAAACCTTTCCCATGCATTGACATGAGATTGCATGGGAGGGTGGGATGGGTGAAGGTGCTATAAGAGTGCTCAAAAACGGGGCTCAAAACCACTACACTCGCTCGCCTAATTTGGACAGGTCCGGCATTCGTCACCTCTTTGGCAACAACTACAATTTCAAAAGAAGACAGTTGCTAATGATTGAGATATGTAAACTTTGCAATTTATAAGATAGCTCATGGAAACAACGTGCTTCACTAGGTTTGAGTGGGCCTTTGAATTGAGAATTCATCAGTACAATAAACCATGCACCGTTTATGATGTACAATATAAAGTTACTTCTGCTTCTCTTTAAGCTTAATCAATATCTTGTATCTTCTATATTTTCCTTGACTCTTATTTTGTGTATGACAGAGAGGACATAATTCACAACATTAGACGTTTTAATTACACAAGCACGACTCCAACTCGTACGACTCTAACTCGACAACATTGCAAGGTCCATTATCTATATCTGATTTCCTATGCCTATACGTTTGCTTGGTGCAACACATAAATGCTACAGGGCAAGGCACCACTTCCATTTCTTGTACTTTTTTGGAGAGACCATAGTGCCAACTCTCCACCATACTTTTGTATGGCACTTCTGTATGACGTGCACTGTATATTTAGCATTTTCACCTTGTACCTAATTGCAAAACAAAATGTTTAACTATTCACATTGCTTTTATGTAGCTTCATTCAAACATTGTCCTCCAGCTTGCACAATTGGACGACAACACAATTGGACGACACCCGTACATGATTACCAAGTCAATAGTGCTTGTCAATGCTTCCTTAAGTTTAGTTTAGTCACATGTTTTCCTCGTTAGTGCAAGCTCAATCTTGATCATTGAATCTTTATATCAAATAGACACGCACTTCTTTTCTCATAGTTCGGCAATTCAAATTATGTATTATAGTACTCAATGCACTCTGCATGAGGACAACCCTCTATCCTAGCATTTTCTCCCTCAAAGATGTTTTGCATTAGCTTGTGTGATCGACAACCAAGACTCCTTGCTCCCTTCAACTATGACAACACGTAATGCTCTCTCTCCCTCTCTCTCTCTCTCTCTCTCTCTCTCTCTCTCTCTCTCTTTCTATGACAAATAAGAGAAAATTCACTACGCTTCATTTGGAGAGTAACTACACATGTATTTCGCTTTTGAAAGTTCGTAATGCTGTGAGATTGGACCATTTTAAAAGACAACTATAAAAGTGATTAGTCATCGTACACGCAATTCTTTTTTTTTTAATTTGTCAATGTGCTTTGTACTTTGTTTACTTCGGTGCTGCATGCTTGATATCAATTTGTGTATGTCTTATTAGGTTATATACCCTGTTAGGTTCTACAACAACGCCCACCAAGCAAGACTAGTTTAAAACTTGTCATTTCAAAGCCTGCGCATCGTGCTCTACATGCAACGCATGGACGAGTGCGTTAATGCGTGCATGTTTTCAATGTTGTTAGCATAGGTGAGTTAGTGCCCTTTTAATGAAGTGCACATGGTTTGTGTGCTAGCTTCATTTTTTAGGTTGAGGAGGACAGGATGGAGTTTGCTGAACGGCATGGACGACACGGTGGCAGCGCAGAAGGGTGATGGTGAAGTGGATGAGGTGAGTAACGATTCTCCACATTGATTGAGTGGCAACACTAGTGATGCAAGGTGATTGCATTTATACAAGAACGGCACTTCAAAGACCCTGCTCACTAAGCCTTAGTAGAATGCCAATTCCTGCAAGAAGTTACTTGAACCTGGAAGAGTTTTTAAAGGTACAATGGGGTGGAGACTGCCTGTGTACTGAAAAGCACCAATCGGTTGTTTTTCCTTCTAAATGAACCACAATCATCTAAGACTGCTCTACTCTCTTCCAAAGCTGCATTAACAGCCACATCAGTATTGTTTGATAATGAGTTGCACTTATTCCCTTTTTTAACCTCCTTTGACGCAAATGAAGCCTGCTCCGTGCAAAGAGTACTAGGCAATGAGTTGATGGAATCTCTGGTTGTAATTGAATCTCCCTTTGGAAGTATCGAGTCACCTTGGTCTTCATCATTCTCAGAAATAAATTGCATTGAATCAGTGGAGCTGTTGACCCATGAGTCGCCTTCACATGTAAACACATTAGTTGTGCTCCCTCCATCTTCTGATGATGCTGAAAACTCAACGTTACAATCATTCAAAGATTTTCTGCATGATTCCTCTTCAGTTGTTCCATAACTCCCGGATATAAGAAGCCTTTCACAGGACCCCTTATTTCCAATCTTATTGGCCTTGCAACTGAGCTCCCATGAGGTGGACGAGATGGAGGACAACCCATCAGTTAACTCATTATGCTCATAGAGTGCTAGAGGGGATCTTGAAATGTCATTTCAAATGACACTGGCATATCAAATATGTCTTCCGTATTGGGTATTAATGCTGCAATCTCCTCTCTAATCAAATCAGTAATAGTTGCTAGATCTAACTCCAAATAATCTAATGTGCCCACCATCTCTTCTGCCACGCTCATGGGTGAATCAAATCTCAAGTCAAAAGGGAAGTCAATATCGCAAGACCGACTAGATTAATGAATCTGTATCTTCAAGCGCAAAGTATACTACTCTTTGACTCTGACAATCAGCCTAATATAGCTTTTGCGAAAGGAGGGGCTCTTGGTGCAAATAGCCTTGCTAGGCAAAACACAATCTTTGCTTTTCATGACCAATGGATCATGATCTACACTCTCTACATTATCCACACTCTTTGCAGATGCAGTTGGCCTTGCAAGCTTATTGATGACACCATGCCGATCCATGTGATCCACACTCTTTGTAGATGCAGCTGGCCTTGCAAGCTTATTCACGATATCTTGCCCACTGAGCATATTCTTCACTCCAATATTAGTAGTCAGAATTTTCAAATTGGCATTGAGGCAGAAGCTTTGATACCTGTGATTTGATCTTGTGGAGGTTATTTGAGGTGAATGGTGTTGCTTTCATTGAAAGGAAGAGTGAGGGTTAGAAGTGGTTTTATGCATTCATTTTATTGATGTTGTGAATGCTTGCAAATGTTTAGCTCTATTGAGTTGTTGTGATGTTGTGAGAATTGCTACATTGTCTGGACCTAATTATGTCATTTGACGACTTGCTCACCACGTATGCTATGTTTAAGCTTGCAACCTCCCAGAGTTTGGAGTGTGATTCATGCATGGTTGTACTGATTTGGTCGAAAGACATCATGTTTATTCATTAGGATGGCTGGCTTGGTGTATGTATGAGCATTTTCATGCATGCTTCAAGTTGTCTGAGGGTTTGTGGCCTTTCTGTATACTCCTGAAAGTGGTGGCTGAGATCATCACCCTCTATTTCCATGTTGAAAACCCTTACGATATTGAACCCAGCAGTGCATGGGTTCAATCCCTCCCATGGAAGTTTAGCATGCTGAAAGGAAGTCTCTACTACCATAGAACTCCCTGCGCCCATCTTCCCCGGCAAGCTCAGGCCCCCCATTTCCCTTTTCTACCTGTGGTTGCTCACCTGATTGCTCACTTGAGCTCTATTGTGTTTCCTTTTGCATCGATAGGGAGTGTCATTGTCGGCAAGGAGTTCGTAAAATGTTGCATGCTCTTCATAGTCTTATCACCAACGTTGTGCCACAAATGCTTTTGGAACTATTGAGATGCTCACAATTGGAGGACCATCTGTGAAGGACAATGCTCACAATGTCACCCAAGCTTCCTGCTATCTTGTCGCCAGATGACAAATGGCCCAACCTAGATGAAATGCTGGCAGGACTAGGAGCAGCTTGATTAGCTTGCAAATTGTAGTGCTAAAAATTTCGTGCTTCATCATGTCAATCATCTGGTCTTTTGATGTAGTTGCTACCCTAGTTTGGATAATGGACAGACTCCCTGCCATGTTTGCCCTCTAAGACTTAGGAACGAAAGTGCTTCTGCTTTCTATTGCTCAGATCACTCATCCACTTACATATTGCTTTAAATCAATCCCTTCCAATTTTGCCATTAAACTGTGAATTCTCACCTTATCGCTCAAACCCATATTTGGGCGCTTACAAACCAAAAAAATATATTATGCGATGGGGGCGTATGCGTTACACACAATGTCACTGCCCATATGGTGCAAAGATTGAGCTGCCATGCACGCAGCCAAAATCATCAATTGATTGCAGTTCCCGCCAAACATTGGACATGGGGTCTCTACTGCCCAAGTCCTTGTCCACCTGGGTATACCCACATCCAATCGTACTCTACCTCTTGGATACCACGCACGCACACAAGGCTATTGCTCAAACCTATGTGTAAGCACCCTTAGTTAGGACGCACACACCAAAAGCTCTTGCCTAGTTGGCATCTACTGAAATCCTTACAATAGATTAAGGTTGGGCCCCTGAGGTTCCTCAGCTTTGAGAAGGCCCTCATATTCTTGGTCCTTTTATAGGAATTTAACGTTATAGGAGATCATCATATGAAATGTGTATGTGTATGCGCTAATGGCATAGGGCTAAGTGCTGAGTGCTGAGGTCTATTGCATGTGCACATGTGTATGAGTGCATAAGCAAAAGTGTATGTGCTTAGTGCTTATGCATAACATGCTAGAAGAAACACATAAGATTATTGGCTTTTCTATAGTATCCTTTGCATAGGGAGCAACAAATTACCATAAAAAAGACCTCCCTCACCTAAACATAAAAATAGAAAAGTCTTCATGTGCATATTCATCTTATACTTCATCTTATTTTAAGTTCTTCATCTTATACCCCTCTCTCTCTCTCTCTCTCTCTCTCTCTCCCCTCTGCTTGGTTTCCTCCAAAATTCAAAGTACCTAAAAAGTAGTACATAAAGAAAGAAAAAAATCCTCAAAATATAAAACAAGCTATAGTGCATGAATAATCTCTCTGGTCGAAAAAGATACATAGTTTCTAATCATAAGGAAAATAGTGATGCTACATTGTAAGTTTGCCCACTTTTTCTTGAAGCAATCAATTCACCTAAGAGATGATGGACCACCATTGTCACATAAAACTTGGAACCGCTGCTTTTCTCCATAAAGGATAAAAAAATAGAGGGCTCTTTCTATGTTCTTTCAAATGGTTTTTATGGACCACGTGGCAGTTGCTATAAATTGAAAAAAAAAACCATCGCATCGACGTCGGAGTGAAAAGCTGTAAAACAAAATGCCACTAGTTAAATCGGGAGACAAGCACATAAGACCGATGTTGAAGGATTGAAGGTGGGGATAGGTAGTAATTTTAGTGAAAAGAAGTAGCTAGTAGCAAGGAGAGTCCAGCAAGGAGTTGAAGAGTGAGGAGATGACAAGCATCACAGTAAAAATAGCCGACTAGTAGCTTAGATAGAGGAGAAATAAAAGGGGACTGTCACTTCAGAGCTTCGAGTACAGATATCAGACACTATCTCCAAGCTCAACAAAGGAGATGTGGATGAGATGGCTCTGGCGCATGCCTGTCTCAACAAAAGCAACACAGATCTCCTCCGTCCCGACGTCAGCCTGGGCCTCTCGGCTAGTATCAAATCCTCTGTTTACAACCAGCTTCGCTCCGCTACAATAGGACATGATAAGCATAAGATTGTGTGGGCTCAATATCGCAAGACTGGCTACATTCTTAAATTTGTATCTTTAAGCGCAAAGTATACTGACCTTCACCTTTGCCAATCACCCTAATATAGCTTCTGGGGAAGGAGGGGCTCTTGGTGCAAATAGCCTTGTTAGGCACACAATCTTTGCTTTTCATGACCAACATATCATGATCTACACTCTCCGCATGATCCAATCTCTTTGCAGATGCAGATGGCCTTGCAAGCTTATTGATGACACTGTGCCGATCCATGTGATCCACACACTTTGTAGATGCAGCTGGCCTTGCAAGCTTATTCATGATACCCTGCCCGTTGAGAATATTCTTCACTCCAAGATTAGTAGTCACAGTTTTCAAATTGGCATTGAGGCAAAAGCTTTGATACCTGTGATTTGATCTTGTGGAGGTTATTTGAGGTGAATGGTGTTGCTTTCATTGAAAGGGAGAGTAAGGGTTAGAAGTAGTTTTATGAATTCATTTTATTTTTATTGTGAATGCCTGCAAATGTTTATCTCTGTTGAGTTGTTGTGATGTTGTGAGAATTTTTACTTTGTCTGGACCTAATTATGTCGTTTGACAACACATATGCTATTTTTAAGCTTGCAAACTCCCAGAGTTATGAGTGTGATTGATGCATCGTTGTACTGATGTGGTCAAAAGACATCATGTTTATTTATTAAGATGTCTGGCTTGGTGTATGTATAAGCATTGCATGCATGCTTCAAGTTGTCTAAGGGTTTGTTGCCTTTTTGTATACTCCTGAAAGTGGTGGCTGAGATCATCACCCTCTGTTTCCATGTTGAAAACCCTTACGATATTGAACCCACCGGTGCATGGGTTCAATCCCTCCTATGGAAGTTTAGCATGCTGAAAGGAAGTCTCTACTACCATAGAACTCCCTACGCTCATTTCCCCTAGCAAGCTTGGCCTCCCCATTTCCCTTTCCAACCTGTGGCTGCTCACCTGATTGCTCACTTGAGCTCTATTGTGTTGCCTTTTGCATCGAGAGGGAGTGTCATTGTCGGCAAGGAGTTTGTAAAATGTTGCATGCTCTTTATAGTCTTATCACCAATTTGATGTTGTGCCACAAATGCTTTTGGAACTATTGAGATGCTCACAATTGGAGGACCATCTGAGAAGGACGATGCTCACAATGTCACCCAAGCTTGCTGCCATCTTGTTGCCAGATGACAAATGGCCCAACCTAGATGAAATGCTGGCAGGACTAGGAGCAGCTTGATTAGCTTGCAAATTGTAGTGCTAAAAATTTCGTGCTTCATCATGTCAATCATCTGGTCTTTTGATGTAGTTGCTAGCCTAGTTTGGATAATGGCCAGACTCCCTGCCATGTTTTCCCTATGAGACTTAGAAACGAAAGTGCTTCTGCTTTCTATTGCTTAGATCACTCATCCACTTACATATTGCTTTAAATCAATCCCTTCCAATTTTGCCATTAAACTGTGAATTCTCACCTTATTGCCCAAACCAATATTTGGGCACTTACACATCAAAAAAATATATTATGGGATGGGGGCGTATGCGTTAAACACAACGCCACTTCCCATATGGTGCAAAGACTGAGCTGCCATGCACGCAGCCAAAATCATCAATTGATTGCAGTTCCCACCCAAGATTGCACATGGGGTCTCTACTACCGAGGTCCTTGTCCACTCGGGTATACCCACATCCAATCGTACTTTGCCTCTTGGATACCACGTACGCACACAAAGCTATTGCTCAAACCTATGTGTAAGCACCCTTAGCTAGGACGCACACACCAAAAGCTCTTGCCTAGTTGGCATCTACTAAAATCCTTACAATAGATTAAGGTTGGGCCCTTGAGGTTCCTCAGCTCTGAGAAGGGCCTCATATTCTTGGTACTTTTATAGGAATTTAGCGTTATAAGAGATTATCATATGAAATGTGTATGTGTATGCGCTAATGGCATAGGGCTGAGTGCTGAGTGCTGAGGGATATTGCATGTGCACATGTGTATGAGTGCTGAGGGCTATTGCATGTGCACATGTGTATGAGTGCATAAGCAAAAGTGTATGTGCTTAGTGCTTATGCATATCATGCTAGAAGAAACACACAAGATAATTGGCTTTGCCATAGTCTCCTTTGCATGGGGAGCAACAAATTTCCATAAAAAAGACCTCCCTCACCTAAACATAAAAATAGAAAAGTCTTCATGTGCATATTCATCTTATACTTCATCTTATTTTAAGTTCTTCATCTTATACGTCTCTCTCTCTCTCTCTCTCTCTCTCTCTCTCTCTCTCTCTCTCCCCTTCCTTGGTTTCCTCCAAAATTCAAAGTACCTAAAAAGTAGTACATAAAGAAAGAAAAAAATCCTTAAAATATAAAACAAGCTATGGTGCATGAATAATCTCTCTGGTCGAAAAAGATACATAGTTGCTAATCATAGGGAAAATAGTGATGCTACATTATAAGTTTGCCCACCTTTTCTTGAAGCAATCAATTCACCTAAGAGATGATGGACCACCATTGTCACATAAAACTTGGAACCTCTTCTTTGCTCCATGAAGGACAAAAAAATAGAGGGCTCTTTCTATGTTCTTTCAAGAGGTTTTTATGGACCACGTGGCAGTTGCTATAAATTGAAAAAAAAACCATCGCATCGACTTCGAAGTGAAAAGCTGTAAAACAAAACGCTGCTAGTTAAATAGGGAGACTAGCACAGAAGAGCGACGTTGAAGGATTGAAGGCGGGGATAGGTAGTAATTTTAGTGAGAAGAAAGAGCTAGTAGCAAGGAGAGTCCAGCAAGGAGTTGAAGAGTGAGGAGACGGCAAGCAACATAGTAGAAATAGCCGACCAGTAGCTTATATAGAGGAGAAATAAAAGGGGATTGTCAATGCAGAGCTTCGAGTACAGATATCAGACGCTATCATCAAGCTCAACAAAGGAGATGTGGATGAGAGGGCTCTGGCGCATGCCTGTCTCAACGAAATCAACACAGATCTCCTTTGTCCCGACGTCACATTAGGAAAAGTTTGGACTCAAAAATGGGCCTTGTAAGAATTGTTGATGTGGCATAGCTTTGAAAAAGTGGGGATCGGTAAATTTTTTGCAAATAAGATCCAAACTTGTCGGAGGTTGGATATTTAGAATCTACTCTTCAAATGCTATGTATTGATATATAGCATGCATGTATCGGACATTGCCTTCATGTAGATCTAGAAAAAAGTGATTTTTGATTACTGTAACGGTAACAAAACTTGGGTGATTGAAAAAAAATGGCATAACTTTCATAGAAGTCATCCAAACTTTTTGGATCTTGGCTCTTTAGAATCCATTTTTCAAGAACTTTCCAATGATAGGTCATATCATGGGGTTCTAAGCAATATTTAGAGGGGTCTACCGGGTTGCTTTCTTTTGTACAACTTTGATGATGTGGCACTCTTAAAAGGCCCAAAAATGAGTTCAAAATTTTCCTAATGTACCCGGCCTCTCGGCTAGTATCAAATCCTCTGTCTCAACGAAATCAACACAGATCTCCTCCATCCCGACGTCAGTCCCGGTCTCTCGGATGGTATCAAATCCTTTGTTTCCAACCAGCGTCGCTCCACTGCAATAGGCCATGATAAGCACAAGCTTGTGCGGGCTCAATATCGCAATACTGGCTACATTCTTGAATTTGTATCTTCAAGCGCAAAGTATACTGACCTTCGCCTTTGCCAATCACCCTAATATAGCTTCTGCGGAAGGAGGGGCTCTTGGTGCAAATAGCCTTGCTAGGCACACAATCTTTGCTTTTCATGACCAAAAAATCATGATCTACACTCTCCGCATGATCCACACTCTTTGCGGATGCAGATGGCCTTGCAAGCTTATTGATGACACCATGCCAATCCATGTGATCCACACTCTTTGTAGATGCAGCTGGCCTTGCAAGCTTATTCATGATACCCTACCCGCTGAGCATATTCTTCACTCCAAGATTAGTAGTCACAGTTTTCCAATTGGCATTGAGGCAAAAGCTTTGATACCTGTGATTTGATCTTGTGGAGGTTATTTGAGGTGAATGGTGTTGCTTTCATTGAAAGGGAGAGTGAGGGTTAGAAGTAGTTTTATGCATTCATTTTATTGTTATTCTGAATGCCTGCAAATGTTTAGCTCTATTGAGTTGTTGTGAGAGTTGTTACTTTGTCGGGACCTAATTATGTCATTTGACAACACGTATGCTATGTTTAAGCTTGCAAACTCCCAGAGTTATGAGTGTGATTGATGCATCGTTGTACTGATGTGGTCAAAAGACATCATGTTTATTTATTAAGATGGCTGGCTTGGTGTATGTATGAGCATTGCATGCATGCTTCAAGTTGTCTGAGGGTTTGTTGCCTTTCTGTATACTCCTAAAAGTGGTGGCTGATATCATCACCCTCTGTTTCCATGTTGAAAACCTTTACGATATTGAACCCACCAGTGCATGGGTTCAATCGCTCCCATGGAAGTTTAGCATGCTGAAAGGAAGTCTCTACTACCATAGAACTCCCTACGCCCATTTTCCCTAGCAAGCTTGGGCCCCCCATTTCCCTTTCCTACCTGTGGTGGCTGCTCACCTGATTGCTCACTTGAACTCTATTGTGTTTCCTTTGGCATCGATAGGGAGTGTCATTGTCGGCAAGGAGTTCGTAAAATGTTGCATGCTCTTTATAGTCTTATCACCAATTTGATGTTGTGCCACAAATGCTTTTGGAACTATTGAGATGCTCACAATTGGAGGACCATCTGTGAAGGACAATGCTCACAATGTCACCCAAGCTTCCTGCTATCTTGTCGCAAGATGACAAATGGCCCCACCTAGATGAAATGGTGACAGGACTAGGAGCTGCTTGATGAGCTTGCAAATTGTAGTGCTGAAAATTTCGTGCTTCATCATGTCAATCATCTGGTCTTTTGATGTAGTTGCTAGCCTAGTTTGGATAATGGACAGACTCCCTGCCATGTTTGCCCTCTGAGACTTAGGAATGAAAGTGCTTTTGCTTTCTATTGGTCAGATCACTCATCCACTTACATATTGCTTTAAATAAATCCCTTCCAATTTTGCTATTAAACTGTGAATTCTCACCTTATTGCCCAAACCAATATTTGGGCGCTTACAGACCAAAAAAATCTATTATGGGATGGGGGCGTATGCGTTACACACAACGTCACTGCCCATATGGTGCAGAGGCTAAGCTGCCATGCACGCAACCAAAATCATCAATTGATTGTAGTTCCCGCCCAAAAATTGGACATGGGGTCTCTACTGCCGAGGTCCTTGTCCACTCGGGTATACCCACATCCAATCGTACTCTACCTCTTGGATACCACGTACGCACACAAAGCTATTGCTCAAACCTATGTGTAAGCACCCTTAATTAGGATGCACACACCAAAAGATCTTGCCTAGTTGGCATCTACTAAAATCCTTACAATAGATTAAGGTTGGGCCCCTGAGGTTCCTCAACTGTGAGAAGTCCCTCATATTCTTGGTACTTTTATGGGAATTTAGTGTTATACATATGAAATGTGTATGTGTATGCGCTAATGGCATAGGGCTGAGTGTTGAGTACTGAGGGCTATTGCATGTGCACATGTGTATGAGTGCATAAGCAAAAGTGTATGTGCTTAGTGCTTATGCATAACATGCTAGAAGAAACACATAAGATAATTGGCTTTGCCATAGTCTCCTTTGCATAGGGAGCAACAAATTGCCATAAAAAAGACCTCCCTCACCTAAACATAAAAATAGAAAAGTCTTCATGTGCATATTCATCTTATACTTCATCTTATTTTAAGTTCTTCATCCTATACCTCTCTCTCTCTCTCTCTCCTCCCCCCCCTTCCCCTTGCTTGGTTTCCTCCAAAATTCAAAGTACCTAAAAAGTAGTACATAAAGAAAGAAAAAAATCCTCAAAATATAAAACAAGCTGTAGTGCATAAGTAATCTCTCTGGTTGAAAAAGATACATAGTTTCTAATCATAAGGAAAATAGTGATGCTACATTGTAAGTTTGCCCACTTTTTCTTGAAGCAATAAATTCACCTAAGGGATGATGGACCACCATTGTCACATAAAACTGGGAACCGCTGCTTCACTCCATGAAGGACAAAAAAATAGAGGGCTCTTTCTATGTTATTTCAAGAGGTTTTTATGGACCGCGTGGCAGTTGCTATAGATTGAAAAAAAAAACCATCGCATCGACGTCGGAGTGAAAAGCTGTAAAACAAAATGTCGCTAGAGTTAAATAGGGAGACAAGCACAGAAGAGCGATGTTGAAGGATTGAAGGCGGGGATAGGTAGTAATTTTAGTGAGTAGAAGGAGCTAGTAGCAAGGAGAGTCGAGCAAGGACTTGAAGAGGGAGGAGACGACAAGTAGCACAGTAAAAATAGCCGAGCAGTAGCTTAGATAGAGGAGAAATAAAAGGGGACTGTCTCTACAGAGATTTGAGTACAGATATCAGACGCTATCTCCAAGCTCAACAAAGGAGATGTGGATGAGAGGGCTCTGGCGCATGCCTGTCTCAACGAAATCAACACAGATCTCCTCCATACCGACGTCAGTCCCGGTCTCTCGGATGGTATCAAATCCTTTGTTTCCAACCAGCGTCGCTCCACTGCAATAGGCCATGATAAGCACAAGCTTGTGCGGGCTCAATATCGCAATACTGGCTACATTCTTGAATTTGTATCTTCAAGCGCAAAGTATACTGACCTTCGCCTTTGCCAATCACCCTAATATAGCTTCTGCGGAAGGAGGGGCTCTTGGTGCAAATAGCCTTGCTAGGCACACAATCTTTGCTTTTCATGACCAAAAAATCATGATCTACACTCTCCGCATGATCCACACTCTTTGCGGATGCAGATGGCCTTGCAAGCTTATTGATGACACCATGCCAATCCATGTGATCCACACTCTTTGTAGATGCAGCTGGCCTTGCAAGCTTATTCATGATACCCTACCCGCTGAGCATATTCTTCACTCCAAGATGAGTAGTCACAGTTTTCCAATTGGCATTGAGGCAAAAGCTTTGATACCTGTGATTTGATCTTGTGGAGGTTATTTGAGGTGAATGGTGTTGCTTTCATTGAAAGGGAGAGTGAGGGTTAGAAGTAGTTTTATGCATTCATTTTATTGTTATTGTGAATGCCTGAAAATGTTTAGCTCTGTTGAGTTGTTGTGATGTTGTAAGAATTGTTAGTTTGTCTGGACCTAATTATGTCATTTGACAACACGTATGCTATGTTTAAGCTTGCAAACTCCCAGAGTTATGAGTGTGATTGATGCACCGTTGTACTGATGTGGTCAAAGGACGTCATGTTTATTTATTAAGATGGCTGGCTTGGTGTATGTATGAGCATTGCATGCATGGTTTAAGTTGTCTAAGGGTTTGTTGCCTTTCTGTATACTCTTGAAAGTGGTGGCTGATATCATCACCCTCTGTTTCCATGTTGAAAACCCTTACGATAGAGTTTATTCTTACCTTTGTAAACTCCCTTCTCTTTAGCTTTGTTGGAGTTGCCCTTAGGAGACTTTTGGACATTGTCCTTCCCCTTAGGCTCATTGGAAACCTTGTTTTTCGGGGGCTTATTATTTATTTTTTCCCCCGTTTGGAAATTGATTCGAGAGGCGACCATAGTGTGGTGTATTACTGCCGATATGGTACGTGGTCTTTGGGAGTTGACATACTCCGCCATTTCTTCGGTTAAGCCCGCACAAAATTGTTGCTTTTGCCCTCCAAAATCCAACCTTTTGAAGACAGTGGCTTTGAGTTGTAGGTCCCAAAACTTGTCTACATATTTGTGGATGGATTCATTGGGAGAGAGCTTTAAGCTTCGCCATTCGGTGAGTACTTTGTCTTTTGCATCGGTGGACAAAAATTGCTTCATAATGGAAGCTCTTAAAGCCTTCCATGTTCGTGGAGCTTCACCATTGGCTCGTAGGCTAGACCACCATTGTCTGGCGGACTTTTGAAAGTGCTTAGCTACATGGTGTAGCTTAGAGGACTCCGTGAAGCCCTCATCTCCAAACGCCGCATCGAATTGCTAGATAAAGGCCAAGACTTTGTCCGTAGCACCAAAGGTGCCATCATAGGTAAGGAAAGAGATGCTCTTCCCTCCCTCTTTGAATTTCTTCAGCTTGGAAGACCTCTTCCATGCGGCATAGGATTTCCTATGGCCTCTTCTTTTTGATGGTTCAAAAGTTGCACCATCACTTTCTTCAGAAGGTGAAGAATTTGAAGAAGTTGGAGAAGAGGGTGACCTCTTTCTCGCCTTTTTCTTGTCTTGATCTTTGTTGTCTTCCCCATAGCTTTCATAAGAGGAAGAGGATGAAGAAGATGGAGAAGAGGGTGTCCTCTTTCTCGCCTTTTTCTTCTCTTTCTTTTTATCATCCCTCTTTGAATTGTGGTGAGGAGAAGAATACGATGGTCTTCTCCGCTTTGGTGGTGATGCAGAGCGTTTAGCCCGCCTTCTTCGTGGAGCCATCTCCGCCGAGGTGGCGGGAGACTGACTTCTTTCTCGTTCCTTCGGTAGAGGCTCTTGAGTTCTCCTTTGGGAAGGAGATGCATCATCAAGAAGTAAATTCTTGAGCCCTTCATAAGGATCCTTTTCTTCTTCCTGAATCGGAGAGAGACCTCTTTTGGTAGTCTCACAAGGAGGCTTCCTAGGTGTTCTCTCGTCATGGTGAATAGATTGAAGAATCCCGTGAGCACGGAGTTGCCGTTGCACTTCACTTTGGAGAGATGGATTGCCCATGGCTTGTTGAAGCCTAGAAACAAGATAGTTAACAAGCATTGAAGCATCATTAGTAGCTTGCTCATGAGCAAAATAAAAGTTATCAACATTAATTTCACTCTCTTTACTATTGTCAGCCATTCTAACAACTTTTAGGTGTAAAATTTTTAGGTATACATTGGAACTTCAAGCCCTAGTTGCTACTCCTCTTTACCCCTTTAGAAAAAGCACTCAAGCTACTGTACCTGCGGCTCGAATACCATTAATTGCAAGGAATAGAAGAGAGGGTCTTTCGACACCAAAACAGCACCGGCTCCTGTCAAGCTTCTAATAGCTCAATAGTGGTTAAGCCATAGGCAAGCCCCGTAGGAATCCACTATTAAGAGCATGGCTCTCGACGGTGATGCCTCGTTAACTCCACGAAGACAGGCGCACTGCAAGGCTGAAAAATCCCTATTCTACTTACTCACAGGCAATTAATAATACCAACCATTTGTAGCTAGCTTGAGGACCTCCCTTCTTGAGCAAGAAAAGAGAAACCTTGAGCTCTGATACCAATGAAACATTTAATGTCCTAATAATATATGTGTAGCCGAAATTAGCATGAACATAGTGGGCATTTCATTAGAATAGATTCCTAATGAGAATTACAAGAGTGCTTAATGGAGAGAGCAACAAAAAGCATAACACCTAGTTAGATAGCATCGACAATACTTTCAAAAGAGAGAGAAATTAAGCTATTGACAATAGTTGAGGACCGGATTTTCATGGAGCCGGTCTCCCCTCCAAAAGGCTTTGTATTATGGTTTCTCCCATCAAGAGAGACATTGTACAATACAATTCTTTGTGTTCCTTCAAGACTAGCTAGTGCAATGAAGATGGAAGCTTCATGCACCAAGAAAAACACTTAATCAAACACAACTTGAATTATCCCCGTTCTCAGACCCAAGACCTCACACACCTTCGAAGATGGTGAGAGCTAGCAGGGTATGAGAGTAGATTGAGAGGAAGAAGGAGTATCTTACAAGAAAGATGTACATCTCCTCACATAATCACTCATATTAGCATAGCTTAGCTTAGTAATTAGCTTGGTAGAGGAGATAAGCATGAATTGAAGCTTGGCTCTTGGTTGGATTTGCGTCCACATGCCAAGAGAGTGTTGATGTAGGCTTCTATCTCACAAGCTTGGAGTAGGTGATGAGCTCTCCATTAAAGCTTGGGAGGAGATAGAGTATTCTTCCTTCACACATGGTCAAGTGTGAGTGTGTGTGTGTCAATGCCAAGCAAAAATCAGCCCCCTCTCTCTCTTGGGCGAGCTCGCCCTTGTTGCTAATGTGGTCTGGCTTTTGCCTCATTGGACCTCCCCCAGTCAAGCCAATGGGTATTAAGCAGCATAAGTGATAGCCTTCTGACATGTGTCCCCTTTCTCCTTTTGTGAGAGATTTAGGTAATTAAATAATTAAACTAAACTCTCATTGGACCCCTTTGCCTCCTGGCCAATAGAAATCAGGCAAGCCATGGGGCTTCTGAATGCTCATTGGACCCTTTGGGAGACTGCCCAATAGTCTTCTAGGAGACTTAATTCTCATTGGTTTCTTTTATTAAATGTTTTTAAATTAATTAAACTACATTTACTCTAGCTTAATTCTCATTGGTCCACTTCAAGGGTCTTCCAATAGGAATTGAGCACACCTTGTGGGCATCTAGCCTAGGGAGCTGACATGTGTCCCTCATTCCCTTTGTGTAAAGGGAGCCTGTGTGTGTGTGTGGCTTTCTCTCTCATCCCCTACCTTTGGGGCTTGCCCCCTCCCATGTAGGGATGTGCAAAGACTTCTAGGGCACACACAAAGCATCCAATTTTCCCTAGGGTTGACCTTTGGACACAACCTTTGAATTTTGGAACCTTAGCATTTTGGAAGTCTTAATGGGCTGAACCTTAGGGTCTTTTTAGCCCATTGTTGCACATGGCTCTTTTGCAGATGGCCCCCCCTTTGGATCCCTATTTTCCCTCCTTTGGATCCCTACTGTGGCCGGTCTGCTAGCTTAACCGATATTCTAGCTTTTTCTCCCCTGGCACTTCCCCACATTAAATGATCAGTTTAATATGAGAAAATCATTTAGGAGAATTAGATATTGATTATTATGACATGTTCACTTACTCCAGACTTCATGTACTTGATGGTTCACTTTTTATTATTGATTTCCGTGCTACAAGAGATATGACATATCAGTCTAAGTGACTCCATAACTATCATCTACTACTAGGTCAATGTGTTGTTTATCTTGTTGATGATACGACTTCTCAAGTAAAGAATATTGGAGATTTATATCTTGGTACCTTATATTCTTTGACTCGAGTTTTGTGAGGGGTGCTACATGTTTCAGATCTTCAACGTAATCTTCTTTCAGTTTGCTAGACTTGTTGATCTTGATCTCTTATTGGATTTGATCATACCAAATGCCATATTGGGAAAGATAGACAGACTATTACGATTGCTTCTCAAAATGGTAATCTGTTTAAACTCTCTCTCAATGATGTTGTAGCAAATGTTGTCACTGCTCCAAGTGATCATGATTGCAAGGTATGGCATCACCACTTTGTTCATCATGATTTCTCAAAACTCCTTGATCTTCATCCCCATGATCTTGTTTGTTGCATGGATCTTAAATCTCATCCCTAGATGGGAATCTGTGAGTTTTGTGTTCTTGGGAAGCATAATCGTAAACCCTTTCCTCTCTCAAATACAACTCATTCTCATTATATATTGAATCTTGTTCATACTAATATATGTGGACCTCTACCTTCATGGAGATCACAACATCATTACTTCATTACTTTTATTGATGATTACTCACGGTATACCACTCTTTTTTTGCTTAGACAAAAATCTGAGTCCTTATCTATTTTCCAGCAATTTTACAAGGCTTCGGAAATTCAAATTGGTTGTTGCCTCAAGAAGCTTCATAGTGACAATGGAGGCGGATATGTTTCTCAAGAGTTTGCGAGTTACTATGCTGACAGTGGTATTCATCATGAACACACTATTCCATATTCACCTCAACAGAATGGCATTGTCGAATGAAAGAATCAAATTTTTCTCAATGCTATAAGAAGTATGCTAATTCATTTGGGTATCTCGTGTTTTCTAGGTTGAAGCTACTTTGGTGGTAGTATTCATTCAAAATTATCTTCCTACTACTGCAACTTTTGATAAGATACCCATCATAGCATGGGCGGATGACATTCCTTCTGTATCTCAGTTTTGAACCTTTGGATGTATTGCTTATATTCATGTTCCCAAAGAAACGCGAACAAAGCTTGATACTCTTGGTCTCAAAAATATTTTTATTGGATACTTTGACACTTCCAAAGGCTACAAATCCTATAACCCTTCTTTCTAGAAAGTAATTGTGAATCGTGATGCTGCTTTTAACAGACAGCTTATGGGAGGCTCATGGTCCATGGATGATGTTGATGATACTAAATCGTTGCTTCAGGATTTTCTATTTCATTCAGATGATGAAACTCTTTCTATAGAGAAGCTTCCTTCTTCACAGCCATCAATTCCCAATGTAACCAATGATGATATTGACATTTTCGTTGATCTACCTATTGATTTTGAACATGGTCCATGTCATGTTTAGGATGACTGTAAGGTTTCCATCTTTTTGGAAGCAAAAAAATAAACCCCTAAGCTTGAATTGAGAGCACCAGACCAACAAACTGGTAAACCACTGTCTCAAAAGTAGCTAAATTTGTATTTTTGGAATCTTAAGCACGACAAACCTATAGCTGGAAAATTTTAGAATTGTATTCTCGTGAAATCGACCTCCCTATGGCCTCCGAAAGTGTTCACGCCTACTTTAATTTGCTAAAACAATTGGAAGGTTTTAGTAATCATTGAAGTAGAAGATTTTTTATAACCTCCCATATATTTATTGTTTAGGCAAAAAATAAGCTTGAAAAATAGCAAAATTGAATTTTAAAGCAGGCAAGTGTTGGGGAGGACCATCATTGATCTACTATAGTCTAAAATAGCAGTAGGGGGTGCTAGGGGAGATGTGAGGCTGCCTTGGAGTGCAAGAAACTACTAAATGTAGTCCTTGGTTACCAGAAACATATAAATAGACCCCCCCTTGGCTTCGTAACTTCACTCAGACACAGAGACCTCGCCAAATCTCTTTAGCATAGAGAGACTTTGCCCAAAAATCACTAGAGAGAAAAACTCTAGTTGATTAACAAAGGTAATTAATGCTAACACCTGTTAATTAGTAGAAATATATCAATCTATATTTAATTTTCTAATTAATCTAACTAATTAAAAAGATAAAACCGCTTTGTATTGTAAATCATACTATTAATATTAATACACTATTGATTATTCAAATTATGAATAGATTATTATCTTATTAATTATTAAACCCTATAGGTCTAAAATTAATTAATCTTGATCTTAATTAAGAAAAAATATATTATTTAAACTTAGATAATTACAAGGTAATTATCAAAGCTTATTCATACTATTAGCAAGCTAAGAAAACTATGTCTTAACTTTTTTACTAGCTTTAGTATTTATTTAGGTAGAGATTTATTTTCAGTCTTAAAATTGATAGAAATTTTAGTAAATTAGCTTACTAAATCACAAAATAATTATAAGTAATAAATTTAAGTGTCAAAAAATTATGATAACTAGCATATAACTAGTTTACAAATTTTACTAATTATCCTAGCTTAAAAACCCTATTTTTAGCACTAGTTTAATTAAATTAATGAGTAAGTATGATAAAAAGTTAATGAGATATTTATCAAATATAAATTTTTATACTCTATTTTTGGTTGAAATTTAATAAAGATAATTAGTAGCATAATTAAAAGTTAAAGAGATATTTATTAAAGATATATCTAAGTATAAAAAACCCAAGATAATTAGCTTGTAATTACTTGATTATTCTAAATAATTATTATAATCCATGAACTCTATTTTGAGCTCAAGTTTAATGAAGATATTTAGTAAATATCATTAAAATTTAATGAGATATTTATCAAAGTGGTACCTAAATATAAACAACTCAAGATAATTATCTCATAATTACTTAATTAGTTTAAGTAATTATCTTAACCCAAAAATATTATCTTTGACTAAATTTTAATAGACATAATTAGTAAAAATGATTAAATGTTAATGAGATATTTTTCAAAAATAGATATAAATACAAAAAATCCAATATAATTATCTCATAATTATTTAACTATTTTAAGTAATTATGTTAGCCCAAAAATTCTATTCTTGGCTGAATTTTAAGAAAGATAACTAGTAAAATAATTAAATATTTCTGAGGTATTTATTAGAGTTAGATCTAATTGTAAACAACCCAAGATAATTAGCTCACAATTACTTAATTATTTTGAGTAATTATCTTAGCCCAAAGATCTTATTCTTAGCAAAAATTTAATAAAGATAGCTAGTAAATTCAACTTAAAATTAATGAAAAATTTATCGAAGATAGAAGTGAGATTAAAAAACTTAATTACTTAATTAGTTTAAGAACTTGTCTTAGTCCAAAATTTTTATTTTTGGTTGAAATTTAATAAAGATAATTAGTAAAAATGATCAAAAGTTTATGAGATATTTATCAAAGGTAGATCTAAGTCTTAAAAGCACGTGATAATTGTTTATAATTGATTTATTAGATTATGTATTTATCTTAGCCCAAAAACTTTGTTTTTGGTTGAAAATCCAAAAAACGAAAGGGTATCTTCCAAGAAACCTGTTAAGAAATAAGACGTAGCTAAATAGATTTTTGAGTAGATTACTTAATGGAGAGATATAGATTTCACACACAAGAGATTATAGAGTAGAGAGAGAGAGAGAGTACACATGATATACGTGGTTCACCCAAAGTGGGCTACGTCCACGGGAAAGCAGCCACTCAATGGCTTTAGCACTTCAAAAGAAGAAGTAGTTTACAAAGGGATTAAACCTTTGATAGAGCTCCCGCCTTGCTTCACTCTCACCACCTCACACTCACCTTGTTGCATCAACTTCACACTATATAATGTGCGTAGAAATGGCCTCCTTTTATAGGCCAAAAGGGCTGCCCTCTCTTATGAGAGACAACCATGTGTAGCCGCCCTTGTGCGAACAAGTCCAAATCGGACCCTCCAATCCGCCCATGTGTGGCCGCCCTTGAGAAGACAAGTCCGCTTTTTAATTCGGCCACCGGCCACCGGCCATTGAGTTCCGACCAGTGGCCACTGGCCATTGACTTCCGACCACCGGCCATCGGCCACCGGCCAACCGACCGGTTGTTTTTCGACCACTTTCCAGCCGCCGTCCGGCCATAATATTTCGACGAAAAAAAAAGTCTCGGGGGCCTCCGCCCTCGAGGCCTCTAAAGTTACCCTAATTCTTGTCCGTGAAAATTTTGGTTTTCGGTGAGCGATTTTCCTTCACGCACGATGGCTTCTCCTCATAATGGGGGCCTTACAAATGTGCGCTTTTACCACAGAAAATTACAAGGGTAAATCAGGCTCCATACTTAACAAAACAAACATACACTTGTTTGTAAATTAGGAAATACTTGTTTGGGTTAAGGCTGATTGAAGTAGGAAAGATATGATTGATCATCCTTAAGACAGCTTGTCTTAAGACACCTCCAACTCTTTAGTATATTTTGATGAATAATGATGGCTATAAGGCCACTGATAAATCGGGTACCACCATGAACGATGAGTCTCTACTCCGTCATGTTTTGATGTGTCTACATAAGTTAGGATACCATTTCTTATCCTAGGGAGCCACCCAGTTGTATTGGCAACTGGTATGGTGTATGGGCACCCCGAACTTTCACCCCGAATTATGAATGAGGAATGGCTGTCGTTTTTCACCCTTAGGTGGCCTTGAGACAAGAAGAGTTAATATGGTAAATTTTTATAGTTGATCGTACCTTGTCTTAAGATCAAAGATGCTTGTTTGCTAAAGAATGTTTTTTGATACTGATTTTTAATACTTGTTTTAATGAATCTTGTGCTCGAAAGTTATAATGAACTATTATTTTAAATATTGAAAGAACGTGGTATTAATTAAATAACAAAGAAGAATGTGTGAGTGCGGGTGGTAAGTGGGGATTGATTGGACGGGTGGCCCTCATTAGTTAGGTAACTATCTATCCCTGCGTACTAATGTTAGAAGACTTCTTCAGTGGAAGAGGAGTCCACCAACAAATGTGCCCTCACTCAGGTTGTCGGGGGATTAAGGGTTTGAAGGAAAGTTGGGTCAGCACCGGGCTAGTAGCTACTCGAAAAGAGAGGAGAAGAAGAAGCACCACACCGTACATTAGACCAATAGTTTCTTTGAAATGAATTAAGTACAAAAACAGATGGATTTGCTAACATGAACAAGATAAGATGCACGTTGCCCAAGCGGCACCATTAACAGCATCGTAATGTAATTAAGTAGTAGATGACGGAGTTTAAACTCCCTTACAACGGGTTAACCCTCTTGAATACAAATAAATAGAGAAATAGCTGAAGAAACTATGTAGAAGAAGTGAAAGCAGATGGAGAGCCCGCTCCAATACTAATGGTGGTCATGTCTACCACCGTATCGGCCTCCCAAAAACTCCCTCTTCTTGATATTCCTCCTCCTGCAAATCTCTTTGTTCTTACTCTCTCCAAGAAGAAAAACCCTCTAAATAATTTTCCAACAATAACCCCCAAAATGCCCAAAAAAATTTGTAGAGGCCATAGGCTATTTTTTGTAAGTCCCCCAAGCATCAGACACTTGTCCCATTCACTCCTTGTTTTGCATGTAGAATAGCCTCTTAACTAGCTATATCGCTAGTGGGCCCGCCCCTTTTCCTTCAAAAATGTTGGCACCTGTAAGAGCCGCAAGATCAACAGATAGTAGGTGCCACATCACCATTGGCCCTCCAACAACAAAAATGCCACATTGAAGGGCTGTCACCCTGCACCATCTATGGCATAAGTGCCGCCCGCAACATCCAAACACGTAGCACCTGCGAGACTAGTCTGCCATGGCACCATGAGCTCCAAGCTCTCACGCCTCACTGAATACCACTATGGGCCATGCTTTGGGATAAGTACCCCTACAACCTAGCCCCTCACCTCATATGTGGCTTTTATTCCCCCCATCTTGCCACTTGGCAGCCGTATAGCCCCCCACCCTGTAGGCTTCACAAAAATCCTCCACAATTGCATACAAACTAATCTATTTTCTCACCTTGAGTCTCTTGCAACTCGATGCCCTGTAATCCAATCCCCAAGCTGTAAAGTGTCATCAAAAGCCTCCAATCTAGACCCCAAACCATGTAAACCCCATCACCTTTTTACTTCTCTGAGCTCGCGAGTTGATGCCACCAAAGCACGAGAAAGTCATCTGCATCCATTCCTCAACTATTGTCCCAAACTTTCAACTGGCATAACTTCTCCACCGAGACTCCGATTCATGATCGTTAATTCTTGATCACTCTACACATCACTTGCTACCCTCGAAAACCTGTTTGAGCCTTAAATTCACTAGATGGCACAATTTCCAATGCGGTCAATTGGGTACATACCCAGCCCCCGACAAAACTTCAATCCTTTGTATCTTGCCATCCATGACTTCAATTGCCAATCTGGAAAGACTGACGCGTTCCACAAGATGAGAAACTTAATTCCATGCATTCACTCAAGCCTAAACCTTCATCTACAATTTCCCAATCTGGTACAGATCTACAATCTATCCCAGCTTCAAAATGTTATAAGTTCTTAACCATAGCTCCAATTGATGAGCCATAAAGATAGACTTGTAAAGAACCTCGAGTACTACAACTCTAGTCTATAAACTCCCATCTGTGATCACATCACTTCAAGAATACTCTCTTTTAGCATTAACAAGAAAACTTTTGGCCCTTTAAAGCCGCATCTAGTATACTTTTAGCTTAAAATTGGCTTGTCATCAAGCCCTGACCACTGATCACTAGATACATAGACTTCAAAGAAGATTAATTTGCATTCTTCTACACTTTCCCTCCATATAAGCGGAGCTGCATGACATCCACCCCCTCTCAGCCTTCATAGCCTCCGATATGTGCCAATTGCACTTAATCAGCATAATCAAAAGCATCATCAGACACATTGTCTGATGCATACATAACAATATCTTCTAGAGGTTGATCTGTATTGAGATCTTCAAGAACCTTCTCGCTTATTGAACATCTTGATCTGTTTTCCTGCAACAATAGGCATCTTGATCACAGTGCCATCAAGTTTGCATAATTGATATGTTGCATTATCAAAAACATGAAGCACCATATATGGTCCAAACCATTGTTTAACCATTTTCCACATAGCAGTATATTGATTCTCCAAGCTACTGCCATAACCAAGTTCAACCAAGTACCCAATTGCCGTCTTTGATAGCATGAGGTCATAGTCTATGCTTCCCATCGAATGTTGCTTTATTCTTCGACCTTGCCTCCTTAAGCTTCTGTAACATTTAATGGTTGAGTGACTTGTGTATAGCGGAAAATAGCATGAACATAGTGAGCATTTAATTAGAATATATTCCTAATGAGAATAACAAGAGTGCTTGGGTGGAGAGAGAAACAAAAAGCATAACATCTAGCTGGATAGCATGAACAATACTTCAAAAGAGAGAGAAATTAAGCAATTGAAAACATTTGAGGACTGGATTTGCATGGAGCCGGTTCCCCCTACAAAAGGCTTTGTATTATGGTTTCTCCCATCAAGAGAGACATTTTACAATACAATTCTTGTGTTCCTTGAATACTAGCTAGTGCAATGAAGATGGAAACTTCATGCACTAAGAAAAACACTTATCAAACACAACATCAATTCCCTCACGGTCTCAGACCCAAGACCTCACACACCTTCGAAGATGGTGAGAGCTAGCGGGGTATGAGAGTAGATTTAGAGGAAGAAGGAGTATTCTTACGAGAAAAATGTACATCTCCTCACATAATCGCGCATATTAGCATAGCTTAGCTTAGTAATTAGCATGGTAAAGGAGATGAGCATGCATTGAAGCTTGGCTCTTGGTTGGATTTGCATCACAAAGCCAATAGTTGTCGGTGTAGGCATCCCTTCTCACAAGCTTGGAGTAGGTGGTAAGCTTTCCATTAAAGCTTGAGAAGGAGAGAGAGTCTTCTTTGCTTCACACATGAGATTGTGTGAGTGTGTGCGTGTGATAATGACTTGCAAAAATCAGCCCCCTCTCTCTCTTGGTCGACCCCCCTTGCTAAATGCTCATGCTACAGCCCTATTGAACCGCCCTAGGCCTAGCCAATGGAAATTAAACAGCATAAGTGATAGACTTCTGACATGTGTCCCCGTTTCCCCTTTTGTGAGATCTTTAGGTAATTAATAAATCCAACTAGACTCTCATTGGACCCCTTTGCCTCTTGGCCAATAGGAATCAGGCAAGCCATTGGACTATTGAATGCTCACTAGTCCCCTTGGGAGACTGTCCAATAGTCTTCTAGAGAGCTTAATTCTTATTGGTTCTTTTATTAAGTGTTTTTAAATTAATTGAACTAGATTTACTCTAGCCTAACTCTCATTGGTCCCCCTCCATGGCCATCCAATAGGATTTAAATACACCTTGTGGGCATCTGGCCTAGGGAGCTGACATGTGTCCCTCTTTCCCCTTTGTGTACAAATGAAGCTTGTGAGTGTGTGTGGGTGTTTCTCTCTCATCCCCTACTTCTTGGTCTCACCCCCTCCTATGAAGGGCTTGACAAAGGCTTTCTGGGACACACTCAAAGCATCCAATTCCCCTAATGTTTGACCTTTGGACACAACCTTTGAATTTTGGAACCTTAGCATTTTGGAAGTCTTAATGGGCTGAACCTTAGGGTCTTTTGAGCCCATTGTTGCACATAGATCTTTTGCAGATGGCCCCCCCTTTGGATCCCTATTTTCCCTCCTTTGGATCCCTACTGTGGCCGGTCTGCTAGCTTAACCTATATTCTAGCTTTTTCTCCCCTGGCACTTCCCCATATTAAATGATCAGTTTAACATGAGAAAATCATTTAGGAGAATTAGATATTGATTATTATGACATTACCTCTCTCTTGAAATCATAGTCGTCCTCAACTATTGGGTAGAGAAGATAAAGCATATTCATTAGTCCTTTTTCCTAGCGGGTAGAGGATCCTAGTGTTACCCTACGACATCGTTCTAGAATGGATGACTAGTCCATTTGGCACTTGAGAGCTTAATCTACCGCAAGCATGTCTGTTCATTAGTTCTATCAATTTTCCATAGTAGAGTGACAAGCTCTACTTGGTGTTCAGGAGACGTCGTCTCCACAAACGTGATCTAAGCATGCATACTACTTCATTTTTGTGCACAATAAAGAAAAAGAGAGTCTTATAACACAAAAAAAAACTTTGTTCATTTTTAACATTTGTACATTTGCTTACTCTAGGGAGGCATTGTAAGCATTGACAAGATTTAGGTTATCCTTTAATTGTATGCCTTGCATACATCTAGCATCTTCAAAAGGATAATTCTTACACTTAATAAGATATTGTTGGATAGTCTTACCGCCTCTTAGTACCTTGTCTTCATGTCGGAGAATGGACTCGGGCTGCAATTCCTCTTCTTGGTCCTCGATTTCTGGTGGGTCTTCAATATTAGGTTCTTGAGGTGGCTCTCCTCTGTAAGGCTTTAATAGGCTCACATGAAAAGCATTGTGTATGAGCCAATGACTGGGCAACTTGAGTTGATAGGCCATCTCATTGATTGGCCTAAGAATCTGGAAGGGACCATAGTACCTTTTTGCTAGCTTAGCATAGTACTTTTGGTGTCCCGTAGGATTCTTGCATGTCGTGTGCCTTAATCGAGCCTTGGTAAATTTTATTAAGACCCAATCATTTTCTTTAAAGGCTTGGGCTCTTCTGTGCTTGTCAGCAACAGCCTTTGGCCTTTGTTGTGAGATAGAGATAGTATCCTTAATCTTTTTGAAAGATTCTTGTAGGTCTCGGCTATACTCATCTGCAGCGAAGATCTTCTCGTGTACCTTAAGTAGCAAGGGTTTTGATCTTCCCTCAATTACCTCAAAAGGTGCTTTTCCCGTGGAAGTATGTACAGTGTTATTGTAGGCATACTCCACTAAGGGTAAGTACTTCTCCCATTGGGATCTTTGATCTACTTCCTTTACATAGGCTTTTAGTAGAGAATTTTTAGGTTAGCTATTTCACTTTGGCCATCCGTTTGTGGGTGATAGGCCAAAGAGAAGTTTAGCCTTGTTCCTAAATTCTCAAAGAGACCCTTCCAGAAATTACTAGTTATTCTAGGATCTCTATGTGACACTATGGACATTGGCAAGCCATGGTACTTGAAGATTTGTGAAATGAAGAGGGTTGCAATTTGATGGGCTTTGATAGTCTTTTTGATAGAGGTATAAAATGAGCTTGTTTACTGAACCTTGTTGGGTGATTTGTCTATGGAGGCATGGTGATGCGGCCGTGCTATAGCAGAGAGCGAGAAAGAAAGAGAGAGAGAAAGCACTCGGTACAGCTTGCTAGTGAAAAAAACACGCTACGTGCTTTAATTGGTAATAGTTTCTTAATTAAAAAACCTTACAATGTTTATAAAGCCAAGAGAAGCCATGAAAACTTGAGTTGCAACTGAACCGGTGGCCTACAATTGAATGCACTATGAGGGTGTTCCCACAGACAGATGCCACTGAAGCTCGGGCTTGCATACCCAACAACCCCCCCCTCAAGCCCAAACCACTGAAAATGGACTTGAGATAGACCATGGCAGAGTTCATTCACCTAAAACCATGAGTAGAAGTCCCCCCCTTGACTATAGCATAGGTGTGTGTGTGTGTACTTCCCTCAAACAACCATCAGCGTGAGACATACTAGAACTCGACCAAACAACAAAGGGTGGTCTTACCATTTTATTTTATGGTAGTGTCTATAACCTAAACAATTATTGAAAAAATAACTGACACAATGGAAATATAAAGACATACTCAAAACACACTACAGGACATCACTTTCTACGAAAAGCATTGGTGCTGCATCGTCTTCATCACCTTCAACTATATTGATCTCTTGCTTGTTCTTCTTAAAGCATTTGTTTGATGGATGATTATTCTTTCCGCAATGGATGCAAGGATTTTTGCTGAAACAATCCTTGGTTTGATGATTCCTGCGTCCACATATAGCACAAGATCTAGTGCTGGTAGTAGACCTGGTAGAATTGGCAGTTGAAGTGCAACCACGGGCTAGATATGCAGTTGGTACGAAAGAGCTGATTCATGGTACTCATTTCTCTTTGTCCTATAAGAAATTAACAATACCATCCAAAGAGGCAGAGGATCCTTCTCCTTCAAAATAGTGACAATTTGACAAAATTCTGTAGGGAGACTATTCAGAAAAATGGCTATAAGGTCTTCATCTGGCATAGTGGCTTCATCATAAACTAGCTGTGTTTTGATGCTCTTCAGTCTATTAGCTAAATCTGCAATATTTTCATCTTCACGCATGCGAATAGAATATAATTCCATTTTTAAACTCATTTTGGAATAGTTAGCTTTGGCACCAAAAAGCTTCTCTAATTCTATCCAGGTAGCACTTGAAGAATCAACATCGTCCAAATAATAAATATAGTCGTCTTCTAAGGAAGTTAGAATGATACCAAAAGCTTGTTCATCTTTCCTCTAGAGCTCAGTAGATAATGCCCTTGTAACTTCCAGCGGATGTACCAGATTCGTTGGCTGCAAGAGGCTTGACAACGTTCCATAGGTTTTTCCGTATCAAATAGCCTTTAACTTTGATCTGCCAAGTGTGGAAACCGGTTCCGTTGAATATCCACCTTTGAAGCCATATTCGATATGTCATTGATAGCTTGACCTTGTTTTCTATGCTTGCAAATAATGATCGTGGGTGGTTATTAGAATTTCGAATTGTTTTTTAGCATATCACTGAATCCGTAGCACAACCAAATCAATAAGCTCTTGAGTACCAAACTGCCGATTATATTTTTGTTTGTTGTCCGATAGGAGGTTGAAAGCCTACAGAAATTGCATCCATAATAAAGCTGAACTAATCCTCCATACAAAATCTGCCTGCGAAACCTTGTCTATCTGTTATGAACGAGCATCAAAAGATGTGTGAATGAGGGCCAAGAGGAGATTAACAAAAAAAAAAATCCTTTTACTGAGTAAATTAAAGCAAAACAGAATAAACTCATAGCTTTCTGCAATGGCCGAAATAGCGTGGGATGGCTTCTTCTGATTGTAGCGTGCTGTAGAGACCGAACCAACAGATGATAAGGTGTCGAGATTTGCTGCTTAGGCCAAGGCAGTATGATGTGGACTATGGATGATTTGCTGTAGGTCATCGTGATGGTTTCCCCTTTTGCAAGCGGACTGTCCCACGTGTTTCTTGTCGAGCAACGAGGTTTGAGCCAAAGCTCTGATACCATGTGTTGGGTGCTTTGGCTATGGAGGCATGGTGGTGCAGCCGTGCTACAACAGAGAGCAAGAAAGAAAGAGAGAGAGAGAAAGCACTCGGTACAACTTGCTAGAGAAAAAAACATGCTACCTGGTTTAATTGATAATACTTTCTTAATTAAAAAACCTTACAATGTTTATAAAGCCAAGAGAAGCCATGCAAACTTGACTTGCAACTGAACCGGTGGCCTACAACTGAATGCACTATGAGGGTGTTCCCACAGACAGATGCCACTGAAACTCGGGCTTGCATACCCAACAAACCTGTCTACTATCGTCCATATTCCCGTATTCCCATGGATAGACTTAGGCAATCCATGGATATGCTCTCCCATTGGGAAGTAGGGATTGGCAAAGGTTGAAGCAATCCAGGTTTCTTCCCTCTATCAAATTTCGTCTTTTGGCATACCACACATTTAGAAACATACTCTTGTATGTTTTCTTTCATGGTAGGCCAATATAAATATGTTTCAATTCCCTTTAGGGTAGATTGAATCCCTCTATGCCTTGCATAAGGAGGAGCATGAGGTTCATACATTACTTTCTCACGTAGTGAGCTAGTAACGCATAGTCTATTTCCATAGAGAAGATAACCATCTTGTAAAGTAAATGGTTCCTCTTTCTTCACTAGTGCAAGGGCTGAAATCAAATCTCTAAAATCGGAATCAATAGCATACTCATCTATCATAGAAGATAAATCATTATGAGTTGCTATGGAAACCACATTCACTCTCGGCCGTCTTGAGAGTGCATCGGATACTTGATTATTCTTGCCAACAATGTGAGCAATATGAAAATGAAAAATTGCAAAATAAAGTTTTCCCACCTCATTTTTTTGTCGGAGAGCTTGGTCTACGTCATGAAGTACTTAAGACTTTGGTGATCCGTTCCCAGAATGAAAGGAGTCCCCAATAAATAGTGCTTCCATGAGTCTAAGGCATGTAGAACTGTGAGGAGTTCCTTTTCATACATGCCTAGAGCTTGCTCAACACGATCGAGCCCTCAACTTTCATAGCCTATGGCATGCCCTTCTTGAAGCAAAACAGCTCCAAGGCAATCACCACAAGCATTGCATTGGACCTCAAATGACTCTGAGAGATCCGGTAGTGTAAGCACACGTTGGGAGATAAGCTTTTCTTTAAGCTTTTCGAAAGCATTGTTCTCCTTGGCAGACCATGTGTACCTAACGTTTTTCTTTGTTAGGTCATGTAATGGTCCTACTATTGGTGAGAACTTTTCTATGAAGCGTCTATAGTATGCGCACAATGAAGCTTCTTAACTCATGAAGATTCCTTGGTTTAGGCCATCCTTTTATTACCTCTAACTTTGATGGATCCATTTGGATGCCATCTTGAGAGATAATGTGACCTAAATACTGAATCTCTTGCAAGAAAAATTCACTTTTCTTTCGACTAACATAAAGTTTATTCTCTCTTAAAACTTGAAATATTATCTGGAGGTGTTGCTTGTGTTCATCTAATGAATTAGAGTAGATGATGATATCATCAAAGAACACTCCAGTAAAGGTTTGGTGAGGCCTGAATAGCTCCTCCATCAAGCGATTGAATGTGGCTGGTGCATTGGTCAAGCCAAAAGGCATGACAATGTATTCGTAAAGACCAAACGTAGTGCAAAATGCGGTCTTCACAATGTCTTGATCAACTATCCTTATTTGATGATAGCCACTTTTTAGGTCAATCCTACTAAAGTAGGTGGACCCTTGTAGCTTATCAAATAGGTCTTCTACTCGTGGAACGGGAAACCTATTCTTGATAGTGATTCTATTTAGTGCTCTGTAGTCGACACACATATGATATGGGCCGTCTTTATTTTGCACTAGTAACACTGGAGAACAAAATGGAGATGAGCTAGGCCTAACCATGCCCTTCTCAACTAACTCATGCACTTGCCGCATAATCTTCTTATTGAGCTTGAGAAACTCTATAAGGAGGTTTGTTAGGTGGTGAACTTCCTGGAAGAAGCTCAATTGCATGGTCATCATTGCCTCGGTTAGGAGGTAGCTCACAAGGGATGTCGTCAATAAACACATCTTGAAACCCCTTGAGAAAATTGCCAATAACTCTAATTCCTTTTGATTGTGTATATTTTCTTTTGCTAAAACATTAGGTTCATTTTGAGCATCTTTAACAAAAATCATGTACAGGGAAAATAGAGCTTGTGTATGTACAATGGGTATAGTGTTACCCATTTCCTTAGCATCTATATACATAACTTTTTCCCTGAACTTAAAGGAGATTCTCCTTTTAGGGAATTTAACATTGGCAGCCATGCGATCAAACCATGGTGCCCCTAGGATTACATCCTCATGCTTGAGAGGAGAGATAAAGAAGTACTCTTTGTCCACATAGATTTGGACATGGAGCCTCAATTTCCCGATTAAGGGAGTGACTGAAGCTTCTTGCCCCTTGAAAGCACCATCTATGGGTAGGACATCTCCCATCTTGTCGGCTTGTATGCCTAGCTTGGTGGGGGCTTGGTGGCCAACTCTATAGATATAAAATTGTGAGTAGAACCAGGGTCAAAGAGAATAAAAGAATCATGTTCTCTTACCTTTCCCCAAGCATGGCTTAGAGGAGAGCCTTTGTGGTGAATATCCTCCTGTTGGATTTCGACCAAGGTAGCTCTAGGAGGTTCATGGCGGGTGTTCTTTTGGGGACAAGCGCGGTACGCATGCCCTTGCTCACCGCACTTGAAACAACAGTTATCCTTGCGATAATGCTCAAGATCTTCAGGAGAGAGTTTATTTTTGCCTTTATAAACTCCCTTCTCTTTAGCTTTGTTGGAGTTTCCCTTAGGAGACTTTTGGACATTGTCCTTCCCCTTAGGCTCATTGGAACCCTTGTTTTCTGTGGGTTTAGAATTTCTTTTAGCCCCTATTTGGAAATTGATTTGAGAAGCCACCATAGTATGGTGTATAACTACCGATATGGTGCGTGGACTTTGGGAGTTGACATACTCCACCATTTCTTCAGTTAAGCCCGCACAAAATTGTTGCTTTTGCTCTCCAAAATCCAACTTTTTGAAGATAGTGGATCTGAGTTGTAGGTCCCAAAACTTGTCTACATATTTGTGAATGGATTCATAGGGAGAGAGCTTCAAGCTTCACCATTCGGTGAGTACTTTGTCTTTGGCATCGGTGGCCAAAAACTTCTTCATAATGGAAGCTCTTAAAGCTTTCCATGTTTGTGGAGCTTCACCATTGGACTGTAGGATAGACCACCATTGCCTGGCGGACTTTTGAAAGTGGATAGCTACATGGCGTAGCTTAGAGAACTCTTGAAGCCCTCATCTGCAAATGCCGTATCAAATTGTTGGTGGATAAAGGCCAAGACTTTGTCCGTAGCACCAAAAGTGCCATTGTAGGTAAGGAAAGAGGTGCTCTTCCCTCCCTCTTTGAACTTCTTGAGCTTGGATGACCTCTTCCACGCGGCATAGAATTTTCTATGGCCTCTTCTTTTTGATGGTTCAAAGGTTGCACCATCACTTTCTTCAGAAGATGAAGAATTTGAGGAAGATGGAGAAGAGGGTGATCTCTTTCTTGCCTTTTTCTTGCCTTGATCGTCATTGTCTTCACCATCACTTTCATAAGAGGAAGAGGATGAGAAGATGGAGAAGAGGGTGTCCTCTTTCTTGCCTTTTTCTTTTCTTGATTTTTGTCATCCCTCTTTGAAGTATGGTGTGGAGAAGTATGTGATGGTCTTCTCCATTTTGGAGGTGATGGAGAGTGTTTAGCCCGCCGTCTTCGTGGAGCCATCTCCGTCGAGGTGGCAGGAGACTCACTTCTTTCTCGTTCCTTTGGTGGAGGCTCTTGAGTTCTCCTTTGAGAAGGAGATGCGTCATCAAGGAGCAAATTTATGAGCCCTTCATAGGGATCCTTTTCTTCTTCCTGAATCGGAGAGAGACCTCTTTTGGAAGGCTCGCAAGGAGGCTTCCTAGGTGCTCTCTTGTCATAGTGGGGAGCTTGGTGAATCCCATGAGCACTAAATTGCCGTTGCACTTCACTTTGGAGGGATGGATTTCCCATGGCTTGTTGAATCCTAGAAACAAGATAGTTAACAAGCATCGGGGCATCATTAGTAGCTTACTCATTAGCAAAATCAAAGTTATCAACGTTAATTTCACTCTCTTTACTATTGTCAGCCATTCTAACAACTTTTAGGTGTAAACGTTTTAGGTGTACTTTGGCACTTCAAACCCTAGTTGCTACTCCTCTTTACCTCTTTAGAAAAAGCACTCAAGCTATTGTACCCGTGGCTCGAATACCATTAATTGCAAGGAATAGAAGAGAGGGTCGTTCAACACCAAAACAGCACCGGCTCCTGTCAAGCTTCTAATAGCTCAATAGTGGTTAAGCCGTAGGCAAGCCCCATAGGACTCCACAATTAAGACCATAGCTCTCAACAGTGATGCCCCGTTAACTGCACAAAGGCATGTACACTGCAAGGTTGAAAAATCCCTATTCTACTTACTCACATGCAATTAATAGTACCAACTGTTTATAGCTAGCTTGAGGACCTCCCTTCTTTAGCAAGAAAAGAGAAACCTTGTGCTCTAATACCAATGTAACATTTAATGGTCTAGTGACTTGTGCGTAGCAGAAAATAGCATGAACATAGTGAGCATTTCATTAGAATAGCTTCCTAATGAGAATAACAAGAGTGCTTGGGTGGAGAGAGCAACAAAAAGCATAACACCTAGTTAGATAGCATGAAGAGTACTTCAAAAAGAGAGAAATTAATCAATTGACAACAATTGAGGACCGGATTTGCATGGAGCCAGTCCCCCCTCCAAAAGGCTTTGTATTATGGTTTCTCGCATCAAGAGAGACATTTTACAATACAATTCTTTGTGTTCCTTGAATACTAGCTAGTGCAATGAAGATGGAAACTTCATGCACTATGCAAAACACTTATCAAACACAACATCAATTCCCTCACGGTCTCAGACCCAAGACCTCCACACCTTCGAAGATGGTGAGAGCTAGCGGGGCATGAGAGTAGTTTTTTTTTGTTTTTCCAAGAAAAAGATCCTTTTATTAGTTAATGAAAACTGCCCATAGGGCTACAACCTCCTCTGCAAGAGAGGGCTACAACAAGCATGATGGGGAGACTCTCCCAATGAAAAAACAACATATATACAATGAGGCTAAATCAAGAGATGGGAGGAGGGAAGAGCCACACAGGTGGATAGTAGTGCCATCTGAGCACCCTCTGGACTATGGTGTAGAAAGGCCCAGGGCGCCAAAGTCGAAGGAAAGCCTCGCGGCGCTCCCGCATGCGGTCGGAGCTGCCCTGCAGTCCCTCAAGCTGTCCTTTGAGAGTATGGATCAGCTCTAGCCAAAAGTCACGAACAGTCTCAGCTGGTGGCACAGGGAGAGCCTCAAAGATGCAGAAATAGCGGGCCTGCCAGATGAACCAAAGTGTCAGGCCACTGATGAGCTCCCAACACTACTCTCTCTCACTGCACCACTCCTGTGGAGTAATCTATGTAGCAGGCTGGAGTGTAGGACATCCCCCCTACAGCACTATCATCCTGCTGGTGGACGATAGCTCAAACTGAAGTGCCGGGCCCGTGAGGGTGGACCAAGCCGCTGCCCCCCCAAGTGTACTGTCGAGCCGTGGAGAGAGCAGGCATCAGCCGAAGAACTCGTAGCCACACCTGCTGGGCCGAGGGACAGTCCCAAAGACAGTGACGCTGACTCTCCACCAAATGGTCACAAGTTGTACATGTGGCTGAGAGACCACTATGCACTAGCCAGCTCCCTACTCCTGTGGCTCTGTGTGTGACCAGCCACCACTGAAAGAAGGTGACTCGCCTCGGCTGTCTGGAGTCCCACAACCTCTCCCAAAAAGTCTGCCAAGAACTCGACGGTGAGACCCTCCTCCTGCCAATGACGTGCTGCAGCGGGGAGGGCCTCTCTCTGTGCTACTAGTATGTGCCGTCCAAGCCGAAAAATGTACTAAAATAAGGGGACTCCTGGGTGGTCTGCAGAAGAGAAGGGATCCCTCCATAGCCACTCACCAGGATCCCACTGTACTCGTGCCAATGGATAGCACTCCCAAGCCCAAAGCCTCCAGTGGCCAGTCTCAAGAGCTGCTGGGTTAGGGTCTATGATGCAAGTCCTCCCACAGATGCCCACAACTCGGATCCTTTGAAAAAAGCACTCTGCTACCTACGGGGCCTCTACTGCAACTCACTGTAGTCGTCCCTCACCCTGAAGCTCGAAGAACAGGGCTGGGACAGTCTCTGAGCAGGCCCTAACTGAAATGAGAACCTCCAGTTGTGTGAAGGCTCCCATCCACCGGGGTGCTACTGGCTCGAGAGGCGTGAGCCACTCAGTTGGAACTGACTCTGAGATGTCCTGACACATGCTCTGCACCCCTCTCATGCCCTGTAGTAGCTGGAAACCCTGTACCTCCTCTGACAAACCTGTGAACTCTAGCCAGTCACCTAGAGAGCGCGCTGGACCTGCTGCCATGAGACCCCAGGAAACATGAGGTTGACTACCAACTAAGTGGCCTCTCTGAGTGCTAACCATAGGGTTCCAGACGAGGGGCTACCGTAGGCGCTCCTCCGTGCACATCGGCTGTCGCTGCTCTAGGCCATGCCATAGGAGCTCCCAAGAACGAAGTAAACTCACAGTGAAACGGTCCTCCAGTCTCCTGCTCAAACCAACTCGGCGCATCTCTGTAAAGATCCATCTAGTCGAAGGTTGCCAAGGGCCTCCTGACTGAGGCACCCTGGCACGAAGCCTCTGTAACAAGAACTCCTTCCAGGGCTCCTCACATGGAAGAAGTCCTCTGACTATGAACTTCCCTAGAAGGGCTCTGCTCTGTTGTGCTGGATCAATGATCCCAAGCCCTCCCTGAGAACAAGGAAGCGTGATGACCGACCAAGCCACCTTGGCTCGGGCCATTTGAGTGTCACGTCCTGACCAAAGGAAGTTCCTGATCAGCCTCTCTACCTGGCTGATACAAGAACTCGAGAAGATCCAGCAGGAGGTGATGTACCACATAGTCGCCAACAGCACCTAGTTGGCAACTACTACTCTACCAGCCAGTGAGACAGACGTGCTGAGATTCAATGTAACAACTTTCTCCTGATGGACAGGAGAAAAGGAGCAATCTGCTGCTCGGGAGACAAGTCCAAACCAACGTGACAACCCAAGTATCGAATTGCAGTCCTTGGGGGAATCCACCTGAAACCCTCTACCTGGAACCCTCTCCCGGCATCCAATCTGAAAGTCTTTCTCCAGTTGATCAGTGCGCCCGATGCACAACAGAAGGTCTCCAAAGCCTGCTCACATTTGTGAAGATTGGCCTCCTGGCCATCTAAGTACAAGGCTGAGTCATCAGCATCCTCTCCCCGAATAGGGAGTGCTAAGCCCCGAAGACCAACCTGCTGTGACACCAAAAATCTGCTCATCGCCTCCACATAGAATAGAAAGAGAAAGGGGGCAAGAGGGCAGCCCTGTCTGACCGAGCGTGTGAGCATGAAGCGTGCACCTCCCCCCCCTGCTAAAAGCACCTGGCTGTGAGCCTGTCTGTACAAAGCTGACACCCCTCTGATCCAAGCATCTAAGAAGCCCATCCTACGAAGAATGCCCTCTAGAAAGTCCCACTCAACTCGGTCGTAGGCCTTCTCAAAATCGAGAAGAAGAATCACAAGGTCCTCACCACGGAGCCGTGCCAGGGCAGAAGCCTCCCAGAAAGTAAAGATGTTGTCAAGGATACTGCGTTCCTTGACAAAACCTGTCTGAGTCCCATGTATAAGGCTCTCTAGATGTGGCTGAATCCTCAAACTCAGAGCCTTGGAAAGAATTTTGTAGGCTGAGTTGAGGATGGTGATGGGGCGCCACTGACGAATCTCATCCAAGGAGCCACCCTCCTTGGGAATGAGGTAGATCAGGCCCTCACTCATGCTATTAGGCATCACTCCTGTGTGCAAAATGTACTGAAAAGCACTACACAGATCTAGGCCAAGCAGGTCCCAGTACTCCAAGAAAAAGCTGGGAGTCAACCCATCCTCACCTGGACAGCTACCACAAGGAAGGGCCCTCAGAGCTGTGTGCAGCTCCTCAAGCTGAAGTGGCATCTCTAGCCTCTGGCGCATCTCCTCTGTCACAAGTCATGGAATCTCTACACAAACCTGCTCCCTGCATGCATCCTGCCGCTCTGACTGAGGCTCAGCCGACAGTAACTCATGGTAGAAGTCAGTAGCGACTGCACGCATATCCTCGGGCTCACAAGAAATTGACCCATTGGGCCTCCTCAACTGAATGACCTTGGCATGCAAATGCCGAGGCCCCACTGTCTCAAAAAAAGCACCAGTCACTCTGTCACCCACCTAAGTCCATTGAGATGCCTGTCGGTGGAAGGCAAACTCATGACGCCTCTCCTCTATGCTAGCAAGCCTCTGTCGAGCCTGCTGTAACTGCTCCTCCAACCATGGACTGTCTGACCAAAATCTGTCCACGCAAAATCTGACCACAACGCCGAATGTGGCTCTCACACTGATGGTGCTGCTGAAGCATAAGGAGATCAATCTCTCCTCCCACAAGGCAACGCTGAAGCTCTTGACGCAATTGGCCCCGCTGTCGCTGAAATTGGGGCCGACCTAGTCCCTACACGTTCCATGAGACGATTCTCATGGGGATCGAGAGAGAACAGATGCTGCCGCAGCAGCAAGACGGGCTATCTTCGAGGCAGGCTTGGATGGGGAGTAATCCACATCCGAGCGGCCTCTAGATAGGCGTGACTGCAGTGAGTGTTGAGCCCAAGCCCAAGCAGAGCGAGCCGTACGTAGCGCAACCTCCTCTGTCCAGGAGTCCTCATGAATGTATACATAGCAAGGCAAACACTGCGTATCAGCAAAGAAGTACACCACAATGTGCCTACATCCTGCTGAGTCTGGGGGTGTCACCGCAAACTTGGCCAATGGCCACAAAGTCTGCAGCATATCTGTTACTCCAAGTTCTCCCATGTGGTGAGAGAACTCTAAAACCTGTGTATGCAACCATCCCCCTACTGAGTCAAGGGACCACTCTGTCTTGGTCCTACCACAGAGGGGGAAGGAAAAACCAACTGCTGAGTCCAGGGCCTCTGTCCCCCTAGCGGCGAGGAACAAAACATGGACCCTGAAACAGGCTGCCTCATGGTCTGCTATGGAGTCGCCGAGAAAACGAGCGAACCTGTAGTCAAAGAAGTCCTAGCAGCATCTGATGTCAATGCGCGTTAGCCCACGAGGGATGGCTGCAAGGGAGGATGTCTAAATCTGCAGAGGGGGCCGCAAGAAGGGCTGACCCTCTCGCGCTAGGCGACTCGTGGAAAAAGCACTGCCAAGAGATCTCCTAGTCGTCGGAGAGGGACCAGTCTCCTGAGATGACTGAGAAACTAGAGCAGGAGGAGGAGAGGGAGCTGGGGAGATAGGAGGAGAAGAAGGGCAGGATGGGGCGATAGAGGTAGAGGGGCGGAGTGGAGAGGCGATGGGAGCAGAAGGCGAGGAGATGCGGGAGGGAACTCTGGGGGGCGTGCGGCTGTCGAGGGAGAAGCAGAGGTGGAGGCTGGCGTAGGGATCTCCTCCTACTCAAGAGGACCAAAACAGTTCCCCGTGGGAACCCACTGCTGCTGTTGAGTCGGCACCTGAGGGCCACTCTGAGTGCCAGGCTGTCACTGTGGCTGCTGGCATCGGCGGCCACGGGCCTGCTACCACCCCTCCGCTGGAGCCCCAGGCTCAGAGGGTGGCTCTGCATCTATACGCTGTGCCGCTGGGTGTGGCTGCAGGCCAGCCCTGGTAAGATGGGGCTGAGGCTGTGGTGCAGGTCGCGGCCTCCTCCGTGGACAGGCCTTCGCTAGATGGCCCATCTGGCCGCAAATGAAGCACTGGTTCGGGAGGCCCACGTACTCCACACTCTGTCGAAACCAACCCCCACTCACCCGAGGTAGAAGGATAACCTTCGGGAGTGTGTGGGTGGGTGAAAGCATGTTAACCTGTCGCGCTTTTTGTTCTAGTTAGTAGTTTCAAGTTAGCACATCTTCGAAAAGTTGGGCGTCCGGTAATTTTTTAACAAATAATATCAAAATTTGTCGGAGGTTGTACATTTGGATTCCTTGTTTCAAGTGCTTTCTATTGATATATCATATGTCATAGATCTTGGAGATGTAGCTCAAGTTATTGTACTAGTTAGCATATGTCAAAATTGTGCTAGTTAGCATTGTCCGGGACATGAAAAAGCATGACAAGTTAACATGCTTTCACCCGGGTATCTCTAACCAAAACTCGAACTGAGGGAATGCCAGCCGCCTTGGCAGCTACTGATGCTGCCGTGCGAGGTGTCTCCAGGACAGTCCCAATGGCGGAACCAATCCTGTAAAGAAGTGGTAGGTACTCCCTTCGTAAACCCGGAAAACAAACTGAGATGGGGATGTCTGCCTCCTCTACTAGAACATCCGAAGCTGGGTCAAAACCATGTCGCCACTGTCGAAAGTGGGCACGTGAGGCTCGGATGGCCAGTGGACTCATAGCTATGACCTTGGACGCCATCTCGGAGGACTCAAACTCGATCTGATAGTAGCCCCGTCCGAGAATCTGGACATCCATAATCTTTCCCACCTCTACGAGAAGGCGGGCCCGGAGAAGGTCTCGCAGCTCTCCGCTGCTAGGTCGGGTGCCGAGAATCTTGCAGATGATCGAAGTCGCCTGCAATCGCTCTACCTCGGTGGCAAGGCTCGCTTGCTCTATAGGCGAGAGAGCAAGTTGAATGGTGGGCTCAACGGGGTCGGGCGAGGGGGCTTCTGGCGAGTCCCTCTGTGGTGAAGCTGGAGCCTCCATCCGTGTCTACTACTGTGTCATAAGAAGATGACGCTGGGAGGATGTTGCAATCCGGTGCCCAAATTTCTCTCTTAACCTATGGATTATCTTGTTGACTAGCATTGAGCACCTTCGCTCCAAATCAAATTGCATACATGCGTCCTTTTGCATCATCTTGACCTATAGCCCATCCAATACATGTAGGGCTACTGTCAACTGTTAAAATAACTGAACTTTTGCATTTGTAGTCGACTTTTCTCAAGATTGAATCCTCGAGAAGCATCATTTTTAATTTCTTGATAGCCTATGTGTGAGCTTCTTCCCAAAGAAACCTTTCCTTAGCAATTGATAAAGCACCTCTGCAACATGAGCAAAGTGTGGCAACCAAATAAGGTAGCATGTTTTCGAGCATGTTTCCTTTATCTTTTGGATAGATTCAACTTTAGCTGGACTTGGTCTTCTACCCTCTGGACTGCACATATGCCCCACAATTAAAACCTCTTTAGCACCAAAAGTTGATTTTTGACCTGAAAGTGTTAAGTTAACTTCTTCAAGCCTAGATAAAATAGCATCACAATCAGCAATATGTTGAGCAACAAACTGCCAGCACCCCCTTTGATATTTTACCTCGTCTTTGGATCCTTGTTCACATCCTTTAATTGGTAGATCATCAATGAAAGGCATAGTAACATGAGGGATAAAGTCGCTTTTAATACCTTATTCATGTCGTTCATTGCATGAGCTACAAAATTAGTAGCACCTTGTGGCAGAGCGCACATCCTTACCAAACCAAGAGGAGTACGCATTGTAGTAAGACCCATGCTCTCTAAAGATAACTGGAATTGATGGTATCAATAATAAAGGTCACCCATGGAGTAAATAGACCTACATGCAAAGGAATCAGCAAATTCATTCACAATTGGGCGAGTACCCACATTGTGGATTGTAACCTTATTAACCGGCTGCATATCCTGAATAACCAGTAAAACGTACCAATTTTCTTTGGAAAGTGAACCATCGATTAAAATATGGTGCACATGATGCCTCAAAAATTCCATTTGCATCTTCTCATTAAGCAAATCAATAATCTTTGTCAAGTGAGCTTTAGGAACTGGAATAGGACATAGGCTCCATGGCATGTGAGGAATAGTGAATATAATAACCATAGGCGAAACAACACTTGAATCCACACATCCAATCTCACTTGGCTCAAAAGCAAAAGCTTTATCATGTTTTTTGAGCATACCTTGAAAGCATTTGATCTCCTTTTTGTTGAGGAAATTATCCTCTCCAATATTCAAGAGCTCCAATGTCTCCTTGGTAAACTTATGTCCAATGTTCTTTGAATTTCTAAGTATAGGCCGTCACACGAGGCTTCCTTAGTCACTCCATCACTTCCTTTTGGTAGAGGTGTAGCCGCTGGTCTCACTTTCTTTGCAACAGTCTTGTACTTTGTCTCTATCTGTGCTTCAACTGCCTTACCCGAATCATCCTCAATATGCATAAGTGCCTCATATATGCTCAGCTCTTCATACATGTCCATTGAGTGGACCTTAAACACTTCAATTTTTCTTCGTAACCTGTATTGCATGATCTCCTCAAGCTCTAACATAGTATCTACATAAAATACATCTTCAAAGATCCCTAAAATCACATCATCTAATTCAAGCACATCACATACCTACAATTCACTTTGGATACTTGAAACATATTTCTTCTCCCACTTTGGAAAATCATTAAATTTTATGTAAGATATTGAACCTTCAGATGTTAACCCCAAAAATCCTGAAGAGAAAGCTTCTCTTTGCAAGAACTTCTCCTCACTTGTGCCACCATAGTCCCGCTTTATAGTGACACTCTGAGAAAATCTTGTGCAAACGTGTGTTCTTTGAACTCCTTGCGTATCTTTGGCAATGGATTATTACATAAACTATCTTTGTTCCTGGCATGGTCAACACATACAGTCAAGAATTGAACTTCTTTCTTACCATCTCGACTCTGAACCCGACATAGGCCGAGCCATCATCTAGCACCTTGGTTTCCATCCGCACACCTATTGTTAGGAGTTTTTTGTAAGAAGTGATTGCACATATATGTACATACATATGCATGGTGCATTTAATAAAGAATTGCCCATTTTCCAGAGCCAGGCGGTTACGTGGGGCCCACATGTGTACAAGTAGGACATCATGTACATAGTACATCGATTTTATTATCACCAGTACTAGTGTGTTTTTTCTATAATAATGAGGAGTTGGTAGAGCATAAAATTTCTCAAGGAAGCTATTAGCGAGCCGACGCCATGAGGTAAGTGGGTGTTTCAAGCAACATCCAATGGTGTCAGGAGGTGGAATGGGGTCAATACTTGCACGTGGTAAGCAAGGACACAACAGGGATGTTTTCTTGTGATGAATTATGCAAAAAGTTCATATGAGAAATGTATTTGGGGGCCACTTCACGTGATTTCAGGATGAGTTATTGGAAAAAGTTGAGTGCCAGGTGTGCGGATGGATGTAGAAGGGTGACAAAAACGCACTACGTGGCCATTTTTTGGCCGATTCGGGGTCCGTTTGAGGTCAATCAAAAGGTCAAAGGTTCCCAAGGGATAAAATGAAGTGTGAACACTAAAAAAACTGAGAAAAAACAAGAAAAAACATGGAGGGAAGAGGAGGAACAACCGCAAGTCAATTTTTGATGTTTTTAGAGCCTGTTTTGGCCATAAACCGCTTTTTTGAGCTCGGATTTGAGCACTTTGATATTGTAGACCGAGGTTTTGGGCCATTCCAGACGCAATGGTGATGTCCATTTTGCCAAATTCCTCACTATTTTTTTTTTTTTGGCTGTGTAAGTTTCTCCTATGAGTGAAGCTTCCTGTCAAATTTGTGATTGTATCTGGCATATTTCATCCATATTGTGTGAGCTATTTGCCCCATTGGTGTTGCATGGCTACCAATGTTAAATTCCCTAAAAGGAGAATCTACTTTAGGTTCAGGGAAAAGGATATGTACATAGATGCTAAGAAAATGGGTAGCACCATACCCATTGTACATACACAAGATTTTAACAAGTCAATAAAGAGCTCTATTTCCGTGTACATGATTTTTGTTAAAGATTCTCAAAATGAACCTAATGCTTTAACAAAAGAAAATATAAACAATCACAAAGAACTAGAGTTATCCAATTTTCTCAAGGGGTTTCCTTGTGAGCTACCTCCTAAACAAGGCAATGATGACCATGCAATTAAACTTCTTCCCAGAAGTTCACCGCCTAATAAACCTTCTTATAGAGTTTCTCAAGCTCAAGAAGAGGAGATTATGCAGCAAGTGCATGAGTTAGTTGAGAAGGGCATGGTTAGGCCTATCTCATCTCCATTTTTCTCACCTGTGCTATTAGTGCAAAAGAAAGACGACACATATCGTATGTGTGTCGACTATAGAGCACTAATTAGGATCACTATCAAGAATAGGTTTCCCGTTCCACGGGTAGAAGACCTATTTGATAAGCTACAAGGATCGACCTACTTCAGTAGGATTGACCTAAAAAGTGGCTATCATCAAATAAGGATAGTTGATCAAGACATTGTAAAGACCACATTGTGCACTATGTTTGGTCTTTACGAATATATTGTCATGCCTTTTGGCTTGACCAATGCACCAGCCACATTCAAGCACTTGATGGAGAATCTATTCAGGCCTCACTGAACCTTTATTGGAGTGTTCCTTGATGATATCATCATCTAATCTAATTCATTAGACAGACACAAGCAACACCTCCAGGTAATATTTCAAGTTCTAAGAGAGAATAAACTTTATGTTAATCGAAAGAATTTAAGTGAATTTTTCTTACAAGAGATTCAATATTTAGGTCACATTATCTCTCAAGATGGCATCCAAATGGATCCATCAAAGTTAGAGGTAATAAAAGCATGCCCTAAACCAAGGAATCATGAACTAATAAGCTTTATAGGTATGTGTGCATACTATAGACGCTTCATAGAAAAATTCACACTAATAGAGGGACCATTACATGACTTAACAAAGAGGTAAACATGGTCTGCCAAGGAGAAAAATACTTTTGAAAAGCTTAAAGACTCAAGGCTTATCTCTCCATGAGTGCTTATGCTACCGGATCTCTCAAAGCCATTTGAGGTCCAATGTGACACTTGTGGTGATTGCCTTGGAGCTGTTTTGCTCCAAGAAGGACACGCCATAGCCTATGAAAGTCAAAGGATCGATCCTGTTGAGCAAGCTCTAGGCATATATGAAAAGGAACTCTTTGCAGTTCTACATGCCTTAGACTCATGGAAGAACTATTTATTGGGGACTCTTTTCATTCTGCAAATGCATCACCAAAGCCTTAAGCACTTCATGACGCAGACCAAGCTCTCTGACAAACAAATGAGGTGGGTAAATTTCCTTTCACAATTTCATTTTCATATTGCTCACATTGCTGGCAAGCATAATCAAGTAGCCGATGCACTCTCAAGACGATCGAGAGTGAATGCGGTTTCCATAGCAACTCACAATGATCTATCTAATAAATGAGTATGCTATGGATCCCAATTTTAGAGATGTGATTTCAGCCCTTGCATCAGGGAAGAAAGAGGAACCATTTACTTTACAAGATGTTTATCTTATCTATGGGAATAGACTATGTGTTACTAACTCACTACGTGAGAAAGTAATTTATGAATCTCATGCTCCTCCTTATGCGGGGCATAGAGGGATTCAGTCTACCCTAAAGGGGATTGAAACATATTTTTATTGGCCTACCATGATAGAGGGAAGCAACCTAGATTGCTTCAACGTTTTCCAATCCTTAATTCACCATAGGAGAGCATATCCATGGATATTATCTTTGGATTGCCTACGTCTATCCATGGGAATACAAGAATATGGATGATAGTAGACAGGTTTAGTAAACAAACTCATTTTATACCTGTCAAAAAGACTATCAAAGCCCATCAAATGGAAACCCTCTTCATTTCATAAATTTTCAAGTACCATGGCTTGCCAATGTCCATAGTGTTCGATAGATATCCTAGAATGACCAGTAATTTCTGGAAGGGTCTCTTTGAGAATTTAGGGACAAGGCTAAATTTCTTCAGCCTATCACCCACAAACGGATGGCCAAAGTGAAATAGCTAATCTAATGATTCTTGATTTACTAAAATCCTATGTAATGAAAGTAGATCAAAGATCCCAATGGGAGAAGTACTTACCCTTAGTGGAGTAGGCCTACAATAACACTGTACATACTTCCACGGGAAAAGCACCTTTTGAGGTAATTGAGGGAAGATCAAAAAGTCCCCTGCTACTTAAGGTACACGGGAAGATCTTTGTTGCAGATGAGTATAGTTGAGACCTACAAGAATCTTTCCAAAAGATTAAGGATGCTATCTCTGCAAAGGAAAAAGGTTGCTGCTGCTGACAAGCACAAAAGAGCCTAAGCCTTCAAAGGAAATGATTGGGTCTTACTTAAGTTTCCCAAGGCTTGATTGAGGCACATGACGGGCAAGAATCCTACGGGACACCAAAAGTACTATGCTAAGTTAGCAAAAAGATATTATGGATTCTTAGGCCAATCAATGAGATGGCCTATCAACTGAAGTTGCCCAACCATTGGCTCATACACAATGCTTTCCATGTGATCCTACTAAAGCCTTACAGAGGAGAGACACCTCAAGAACCTACTACTGATGACCCACCAAAGATTGAGGATCAAGAAGAGGTGCTGGAGCCTGAGTTCATTCTCCGACATGAAGACAAGGTACTAAGAGGCGGTAAGACTATGCGACAATATCTTATTAAGTTTAAAAATTATCCTTTTGAAGATGCTAGATGGATTCAAGGCATACAATTAAAGGATAACGTAAACCTTGTCAATGCTTACAATGCTTCCCTAGAGTAAGCAAATGTACAAATATTAAAAATGAACAAAGTTTTTGTCTTATAAGACTCTCTTTTTATTTGCACAAATATCAAGTAGTATGCATTCTTAGATCAAGTTTGCGGAGACACCGTCTCCCGTACACCAAGTAGAGCTTGTCACTCTACTATAGAAGATTGATAAAACTAATGTGCAAATATGCTTGCGGAAGCTTAGTCTCTCAAGCACCAAATGTACTAGTCATCCATTCTGGAACGATGTTGTAGAGTAACATAAAGATCCTCTACCCTCTAAGAAAAGGACTAATGAATATGCTTTATCTTCTCTACCCCATAGTCGAGGATGACTATGATGTCAAGAGAGAGGTAATGTCATAACAACTAATATCTAGTTCTCCTAAATGATTTTCTCATGTTAAACTGATCATTTAATATGGGAAAGTACAAGGAGAGAAAAAGCTAGAATATTGGTTAAGTTGGCAGATCGATCAGAGTAGGGATCCAAAGGAGAGAAAATAGGGATCCAAAGGGGGGTCCATTTGAAAAAAATAAATGTGCAACAATGGGTTGAAAAGACCTAAGGTTCAGCCCATTAGACTTCCAAAATGCTAAGGTTCCAAAATTCAAAGGTTGAGTCCAATGGTCAAGTCTAGGAAATTTGGATGCTTTGTATGTGTGTTAAAAAAAAGTATTGCCAAGTCCTACAAAGGAGGGCGGGGGGGAGCCCAAGAAGTAGGGGATGAGAGAGAAATACACATACACACACCGTTCACAAGTTTCCTTTACACACAAGGGGAAAGAGGGACACATGTCAGCTCCCTAGCCCAGATCCCCACAAGGTGTACTCAATTCCTATGTGGATGGCCATGGAGGTGGACCAATGAGAACTAGGCTAAAGTAAATCTAGTTTAATTAATTTAAAAACACTTAATAAAAGAACCAATAGGAATTAAGATCTCTAGAAGACTATTGGATAGTCTCCCAAGGGGTCCAATGAGCATTCAGCAGCAGCAGCAGAATGGCTTGCCTGATTCCTATTGGCCAGGAGGCAAAGGGGTCCAATGAGAGTCTAGTTGCATTTATTAATTACCTAAAGCTCTCACAAAAGGAGAAAGTGGGACACATGTCAAAAGGCTATCACTTATGTTTCTTAATACTCATTGGCTAAGCCTAGAAAGGGCCAATAGGGTGTGAGCATGAGCAAATAGCAAGAGGGTGACCAAGAGAGAGGGGGGGCTGAGTTTTCAAAGGCATTATCACTTAGACACTCACACAATCTCATGTGTGGAGCAAGAAGACTCTCTCTCTCTCTCTCTCTCCTTCTCAAGATTTAATGGAAAGCTTATCACCTACTCCAAGCTTGTGAGAAGGGAGGCCTACACCAACAACTCTTGGCTTTGTGATGCAAATCCAACCAAGAGCCAAGCTTCAATGCATGCTAATCTCCTCTACCATGCTAAATACTAAGCTAAACTATTCTAATATGAGTGATTATGTGAGGACATGTACATCTTTCTCATAAGAATACTCCTTCTTCCTCTCAATCTACTCGCATACCCCGCTAGCTCTCACCATCTTTGAAGGTGTGTGAGGTCTTGGGTCTGAGACCGTGAGGGAATTGATGTTGTGTTTGATAAGTGTTTTGCTTAGTGCATGAATTTTCCATCTTCATTGCACTAGCTAGTATTGAAGGTACAAAAACAATTGTATTGTAATGTCTCTCTTGATGGGAGAAACCATAATACTAAGCCTTTTGGAGGGGGGACCGGCTCCATGTAAATCCGGTCCTCAACTATTGTCAATAGATTAATTTCTCTCTCTTTTGAATTATTGTTCATGCTATCTAACTAGGTGTTATACTTTTTGTTGGTCTCTCCATCCAAGCACTCTTGTTATTCTCATAAGGATTCTATTCTGTTGAAATGCTCACTATGTTCATGCTATTTTCCGCTACACAAGTTACTAGGCCATTAAATGCTATAGGGCTAAGAGCCCCGGCTTTTGTGTTGTGATACTCCCGATCACCCAATCAAGAGTACACTTAGTTGTAGACATCCACTTACATCCTAGGTTTATGTTACCCTCCATAGCATGCGCGGCATGACCAGAAAGCTTTGAGCCATAACCCCATTGTCATAATTGACAGAAGTGTGCAAGATTCCAAAGACAATAGTTTTCTTCTTATTGATACCCTTGACTTGGATGGTACTCTTGAATAAAGGTGACTTTCTTGACTGACGCCACAATCCATAGGATAGAAAATTATGTTGAACTTATATGTCCAATAATGCATTATATAACACTTTCCCATGGGGGCTATTTGACTCAATGAAGTATCGTAGAGATGGGTCAGAATCTACCAAATCGTCCTCTATTTCAACTTGAAATGCATGTGTGATTCCAAGTTTAGCGTCTCATTGGCTCCTAATATGTTGTTGTCGCTCTTGAGCTTGAGCTTGTATCTTTTTCAATTCTACTTGTGGCTTGGCTGCCTTCTTCTAATGGATGGCACATAGCTCCTCTTGGATCAAAGGGTCATAGTAAATTTTAAATTTAATCCCATTGAGGAAACCAATGGTTTTAACTTCATCTAGAGTTTCCACATGGATGGTACCTTGTGGGGTAATTTCACATACTCGATACGGTCCTTTTCCCTCATATTTCAACTTTTTTTGACTCGTTATGTAATCCATACGTAATAACTTTATCCCCAACCTTGATATCCTTGTTCTTTAAATGATAGTCAACTTCATCTCTTTATCCTATCCTTCTCCACAAGTGCATTGTGCATAGCCAATTGCCTCTCTTCATCTAACCTCTCTAGGATATATAAATGCTCAACTAAAGTCTTACCACCCCAACCTACTTGTGAAGCTACTCAAAGACTAGGAATGACAAACTCCCATGGCATGACTGTTTGTTGATGGTGGACGAGCATCAACAACATGCACTGCACTTCCATTGGTGTATACACATATGTGTATACATATATTTATTGTATCTAAGGGCTCCATAGTGAGTTCCAAGTTGTAAACATGATGATCAGACGAGCCTAGATACCTATAGCATGTTTATGCACCTTTTGGCCATCCACCCAATTTTAAAAATCCCGTTGTATATAATTCAATTCACAACATGTGAAAGGGCATTCTTGGGAGAGTTGATTCATGAGAGCTAGAGGTGAGTGTGGAGAAGGAGAAGAGGAGTGGCTATGTAGCTTGGATCTTCCACAAATTTTTTCTAGCCATCATTGAATGCAATGCAAGCTAAGTTCTCTCTACCTACTCTTGTGTTTCAAGTTATGTGTGTTAATTATACATGATTAGTGCTAATCTTCTCTCCTCTCTCTAGTTTCCCTCTTGTTTGAGAATTATTGCTTCACATGTGTGCTAGATTAGAGAGAGAGAGAGAGAGAGAGAGAGAGAGAGAGAGAGAGAGAGAGAGAGTGAGAGAGAGAGAGAGATGAGGATTACATACATTACTCTAATTATACTTTCATGTTTGTGCTCCATGTATGATTAGAGTGTGTATGCTTGATATTAGAGTGAGAGTAGCATCATTGTCTGCATGATTTTTATATAGTTAGAGTGTACATAGAGAGAGAGAGTGTGTGTGTGTGTGTGATATGGCTCTTTCGGCTTTCCCTCTTTGCCTCTCTAGCTTTTTCCCTCTCCCTTGAGTCCTCATCATCACACTAGGTGTATCCACGTCTCCATGCACTAGTCGAGTTCCAATCCACCAAATTGACATTATGTCGATGGGTTGTGTGCTATGCTATGACTGCCAAAATTTGTGCCATTATCGGGGATCAAGTGTCTAAGCTAGTGGATCACTCGCCTGATGGTTTGAGTCCTAACTTCCATTAGGATTTGGTGCTGGTTGTAGGAATGGAAATATGGCTTGTTTTGGGTAGCTTGTAGACTAATTTTGTGTTTTTTCCCTCTTTGTACACACTAATTTCACATTAATCCGCTAACAATTGGAGTGTTTACATGTGTGTGTGCCTAATTAGAGGCTTGGTAATCACTCTTGTGAAACAAAATTGCCAAAATTTCATGAAGATTTGAGTGATTTTTAGAGTGTAATTAAGGGATTTTTCATTAATTACCCCCTCTAATTGCATGTACATTTAATGTTACACATTGATTAATCTTTAATTGGATGTGTGCTCATTAATCTTATGCATTTAATTTTTTTGAAATGGAAGCTACACATAAGATTTTGTGTTGGTGTGTGTAGGTCAAAGCAGTTTTGGAAGTACACACACACACACACACACACACACACACACACACACACACACACACACACACACACACACACACACACACACACACACACACCTGTGGAGTCGTCGCTTGGAGTAGAAATTCAACGCGATTCTTAACAAAAATGTGAGTGCATTAACCTACTTAATTTCTAATTTATGTGCAAGTTTTAATTTAAAATAATACACAACAAAATTGGTTCAATTTTGTGTGTATTGGGAGGCACCTATGTGTAGGCAAAGTGCGCACATTCAAGTGCAAATTATGGCTTGATTGGTGCCAACTTGATTTGTGAAAAGAAATAATTTACTTGATTTTGTTATGGTGATCATGGATCAGTTTTTTGATTGACAAAATTGTGTCAAAATGTTGTTCAATTTTTGGTAGAATTATGTGTGCACTAATCATCGATTTTGTGCTTAATTGTGCTAATGTGTGCACACATAACTCAACTAGTAATTGGTGAAAAAATGTTGTGTAACTGGTTGCATTGTAAAGTCCAAGTTGTGTAATTAAGTGTATGTGCAAAGATTTGCCTAACTACATTGTTAATTTTGTTACTTTTGGATCAAAATTAGACGTAAAAGAAGCAAAAAACGGTCAAATTTTCAATGATTTGACTGTGAAATACATTAGAAAATTATTTGGTTTGTGATCTTGATGTGTTAAGTGATAGAAATTGAGTAGCATATGCTGAATGATTTTTGAAAAAATTGGCTAATTTTTGTATTTTCAGGCTAATTTTTAACATATTTTTTCTAATTTATTGCTTAAAATTGCTAAAGTTTTATTAAAAATCAATAAAATTTTAAAGAATCTGATCTAAATAACGAATATGGAATGTCCATTGCAAAGGTGAACTTTTGCTAATTTTCTAGATATTTTTGGCATTTTTTGAGCATTTTTAAGTATGTTTTGAATATCGAGTAAATTTTTTTTACTTTTTAATATTTGTGCATAGAAAAACAAAAAAAAATAAAAAAAAAAATTCACCCCCCCCCCCCCCCCCCCGCCCGGCCCCCCACAGCGTCTCATTCACACCCCCTCCCTTCCCTCCACTTTCGTGCATTTTTTAGTAATTTTTTGCTTTTAAAAAAAATTTTCAAGACTTTTTTTATTTATTATTTTTTATTGTCTTTTTTGCGATTTAATGTGTTTTTTTACTGTTTTAAAACCTTGCTTTTTCTTTTTATTTTGGATTCCTTTTTTAAATCATTTGAAAAAAAACTTAAAAATCTCTTTCTCACACAGACACACACACACACAACGCGTCACGCACTCCAAAAGAGGCCACAAAAAGACTAAAAAAAGAGAATTCTCTCTCTCTCTCTCTCTCTCTCTCTCTCTCTTGATCTGCGCCGACGTGCCCGCTTTTTTTCTCCTCTGCTTTCGCTGACACCGCTAAGCTTGCTCCAAGCCTTGATTTCCACCTGTGTTGCCTAAGCATTGACTTTTTGTCTTCTTTTCGATTTGATTTCATTTCATTCTTACTTCATTACATTTCATTTTATTTTAGTATCATTTAATCTCACTTTGAATTTGCTTTTTGTTTCATTTTGTTATTATTCATTTTGTTTTAGTAAGAAAAGCTATCAAATCCAAAAATTCAAAAAAGGGGGGAGGGAGGGGGAGGGGGGGGCAAAAATTTAGAAAATAAAATTAAAACTCCGAAAAAAGGCAAAAAAATATTTTAAAAAGAAAAAAAATCAAATAAAAACTCAAAAAAGGATGGAATAAAATTCAAATTTTTTTATAAAAAACAAAAAATTCACAAAAAAACAAATAAAATTCAAATAAAAAAACCAAAAAACTCACAAAATCTTTAAAAAATCAAAAAATAGAAAAAATTCTTAAAAAAAGATATTCAAATTTTAAAAAGCACAAAAAAATGTAAATATCAAAAATACAAAAAAGTTTGTAAAAATAAAAAAATTACGTTTGATCTTCTTGTTTCTTCTTTTGAGCTTTTTATCTTTTTATTTTTGTTTTATTTTTTTCTTTTATATTTTATATTTATTTGTTGTTTTTCTTTGTGGATATTTTTATTTTATTATTAAAAAAAATCCCTAAAACTCAAAAAATGTGGTGTTCTTTCCAAGAAGAGAAAACACAAAGGTCATCTGAAAAAACGTCACAAAACTACCTTAAATATTCTCTAAAAGCAGTGTTTATTAATCTTTGGCACATAGTAGGGGCATTGGCTAAGCCAAAAGCCATCACATGAAATGAGAACACCCCGAATTTGGTTATAAATGTAGTTTTAGCTTGGTCCTCTAGTGCAACTGTAATATGATTGTAACCGGAGTACCCAACTAGAAAGCTATAAGCCTCCTTGCCTACTACTCTTTCAAGCACATGCTCTAAATAGAGTCCACGTGAAGTACAAATTCCTCGATCTCTGTTATGTCTTCGGCAATGAAAATAGGTTTGGACTCCTCACCTATGTGTGCTAACTTTATTTTCCTAACTATCACCGAACCATCATAGAGTCCATTACTTCCCTCAATGGGTGTTCTTTGGGCCTTTGTGTACACAACCTTACGCTCCCTCGTGTTAACCCTCACGGCACACGGACACCCCATCACCTACGATGGACGCGTATTATGTATTTGGTAGAGTCAGGTACCGGGCTTGTCGGTCCAATAAGGAAAGGTAGAGTGATCGTCGATGAGAGGCGCACTTTAACTTGGACATTCAAGGGATTAGTTGGTTAAGCATGGGCGCCCAAGTGTGAATGGGGTGAGCTCCTATAAAAGCCAACTAAACCTAATTTTTACTCATTCTCTCATTTGTGCAATTGAAGAGTGCTCTTGCTCCATCTCCATCTTCTTCTTCTTCACCTCCTTGTGTGTGTGTGTGTGTGAGAGAGAGAGAGAGAGGGAGAGTGTGTGTGCGATCGAGCATTACGAAGGCACGACGGCGGCGAAGCGGTTGAGCGCGGCACGACTGCAGCTTCTTCTTCATCGCGGCGAGGAATCCACCACGAAGGCGAGCGTAGAGCGGTGAGTGACACACCCTTTGTTTTCTTGAGCTTGCTAGTTTAGGCTTGTTGTGTGCTTGGAGCCGTTTGTGGCTCGCATACGGTGTATTGGCAAGTCCCTTGCTTCGACAGTGCGGCAAGGAGCGCACATTTTTGGCGCCGCTGCCGGGGATATGCCCTACACTAAGCTCGGTTAGCACTTTACGCTTCCTTGTGGTGCAATTTCTATCATAGGAAAGGCAGGGAAGGGGTGTGTGGAGAGTTCTGTTTTTTGCGTTTTCTGCATTTGCTGTCAAGTTTCAATTTCTGCTATTGTCTGCGTTTTTTCAATTTCTGCAATTTCTGCATTTTCAAGTTCGGCGTTTTCAATTTCTGCAATTTTCTGCATTTCTGCGTTTTTTTCAATTTTCTGCAATTTCTGCAATTTTTGCGTTTTTTCTGCAATTTCTGCAATTTCCGCAATTTTTTGCAATTTCTGAATTTCTGCGTTTTTTCAATTTCTACGTTTTCTGAAATTTCTGCATATCTGCGTTTTCAATTTCTGTATTTTCTGCACCCAAAAAAATAAAAAAAAATAAAATTTTTTTATTGTTTCTCCAAAAAAAAATAAAATCGGAAATTAAAAACGCGAGCGAGCGGGCGGCGAAATTTTTCAAAAATAAAAAACGTGACTCTTAAAACGGACGGGTTGGTTTGTATAAAAGATAGATCGGGATCATTTTCCCAAGCCCAAGCCCAAGCCCAAGCCTCAGTCCTCAGTCTTATGATACATACTAGACTCACTCTTATATATATACCCTACTTCCTCAAGAGAGAATGAGAGCATGTGGGACAAGTCCTCCACTCTCCTCCTTTCTCTTCCCACTTGCACCCTTAGACTTTCTAGTTTGGGCCTAGTTCCCTACTGGAAATTGACAGTTTTAGGGATTCCGAGGGCATAGAGTGACCAAACGGAGGGCTGTAAAGCACGGCACGACCCTCTGACCGATACGCTCGTTTCGAGCCATCACACGGCCCATTCCACGACACGCTCTAAAAAATCTAGCAAAAAAACAAACAAAAAACACGCTAAAAACTAGTCACAAGGCCTCCTAGAGCAGCTTTTTGACACCTTAGGGTATCAAAAGCACATGCACTTATGCTCTGGGCGGGTGCTAGAACACGAGCATATTGAGAGTGCCTCTGTTCATACGGACACCCATTACCCATCCACGATAAGCTCTAGACCCTCAGCGGGGACACAAGGTAGCACCACCCAAGACCCTAAAATAGCCGCTAGTGATTCCTCCTCCGACTCAGAAATCATGGAAGCATACCCTACCCAAAACACTGAGAGAGAAGGCCATGCACCTCCCGAAGCTCCACAGCCTAGTACTAGTATGTTTAGCCGTTTCATGGAAACATTAGGTAGAGCTACTCGCTCGGAACCTGATGCAAATGAAGCACACGAAGGGGGTGGGGAAGTGGAATCTCCTTTCACATCGCACGTGGACCCCACACCCCCAAAGAGTGTCCATGTGGATATCCTGCCAACTTCTTACCAAGAAGGCCCTGTTGAGCTGCCTCCTTCAGAAGTTCCCTCTAGAGTACCGTTGGTGGCAAGTAAAACCACGGGGAGCCACATTGCTTCTACCTCACAAGAAACCGTTAACACGTCGACTCTAGAAGGATTGTTCATTAATGATCATTGGACATACGAACTCCACACTGAGGTGTTGACGGATCTACACTCTGGCCACGCCTACCATGTAGGATGGATAGAGATTGTACAATCCACCTCTAGTGCCACGAGCATCGAAGATCAACAGAAAATGATCTGTAATGTTATCCATGGCATTATTCAATCAGAAAGGCAAAACCGAGGGATAAATATACTCTCAAATGGCCCCATGAGATTTCTGGATACGAGCAAGGCTCAACAGCCTACTCTATCACAAATGGAGACTCCTCTAATGAGCCCCATGGACCCATCTTACGTCATTTCACCTGGGGTCTCTAGGCAATCTGAGCCTCCGAGCGATAACTTTAGCTTCCCTAACTTGGCTCAACCCTCTATCAAGGAAAACACAGTGCTCACTCCAGGGATAAGCCTGACAGAGAATGTACCGATGACATCTACGGTTAGCGTAGTGCCACTACCTAGTGTCGTAGTACCTAATATGGGGCCTCGACCGTATGTGCCTCTAGCCCCTTATGCACACATGGCCCCCACACCTCCAATTGTACCACTTGCTTATGCTCCTCGAGTGCCGCTCCCTAGCTCTTATCCGAGTGGACCTATGCCCGGTTATGTTCCATATCCTGCATCATCTACACATATGCCAAGACCGGTACCCGTCCCTCTCCCACATATGATTCCAAGAGTACCTCCACCGGCCCTGCCTCCTCACATAGGTGACTTGGCAGCGTTTGCTCAAACCATAGGTCGATCTATCGCGGAAAATATGCGTCATGCATCTGATAGAGAGCCTAGAAGTAAGGCAGTACAAATTGCCAAACTCACGCAAAAATTCAATGGGGATGAAGATGCTAGGAAACACATTGAAGTGTTTGAACAAGTATGTGATTCCTTAGGGGAACGCAACGAACTACATAAGTGCAATGCCTTAAGCTTGACATTAAGTGGGAAGGCTGGAGATTGGTATAGGACCCTAAGGGTGGACGAGAAAACAATCTACCCTACCCTTCGAAGGTTGTTTCTAAAGGAGTACATACGAGAAGGTGTGCTTTGGGGTGTAGCATCTCAGCTACAGAAGGCCGAACGTAAGGAAGGAGAGTCAGCAAGGGACTTCATTAGTCGTCTAAAGCACTTAAACTCTCGCTACCCTATAAATGAGCGCTTCAACAATAACCAACTGCTTGATCGATTCATTCGAGGGTTGAGGAATGAAGGAATCTATAATGGACTAGTGATTAGAGGTATCACAACCTGGGAAGATGTCACTGCCAATGCAATCCAATTAGAGGACAACTTGATGATAGCAGGCATGAGGGTGTCTACTGACACGAGATCCACTAGCTCACAAGCCATTGAGTATGAACCCATGACTGCAAAGCCCATTGCCAATGAGCCAAAGGTATTTGAGACATTCTTGACAGACCTCACCAAGGCAATCCAAGAGTCTCTTAAGGATAATCGACCCCCTCAAAATAGTCACATGTATCCAAGAAGGGAGCAACAATGGTGTTCCATTTGCTTAGGTCCACATAGCACTAGTGAGTGCCCTACGTTTAGAGTAAAATTTAATGGAACTTGCAACGCATGTGGTAGGTATGGTCACCAAGCTAAGGATTGTTTAATGATCAAACGTATGATGGCAAATAGACCACCTGTAGCCTAGATGGATGCGCCTCGAGCTCCTGTATTGATGCCTACTCCACCTGTTGAGCAACTACCGCAACACATGGTCCCTAGATCTCAAAATGTTGTACAAGCTACACCGCTACCACCTCCTGTGCTAGGACCGCAGCCCCCGCATCCAAGAGTCGCCCCTATGAACCAAGTGGGTTGCGAGCCATCAAATGCTTATGCAGATGGCTGTGAGGAGGAAATAGACACTAGTATTGCCTACGGACTTGATACATTGGAAGAGTGTCCTATATACTACATGGAAGATTGTTGGGGGCAAGTCAAGCCGGTTTATCAAGCTGCTGCTCTCGCATCCAGAGGTCAAAATATCAACACCCAGGCTAGGAGGCCACCTCTTCAATGCTACGAGTGTGGTGGACCACATCGAGTAGCGGAGTGCCCTATTAGGCTGCAAAAGAATGCTGCACAGATGCAAATGAATCAAGGGAAAAACCGTAACATGGAACCAAATGAAAACCGAATAAGAGAAAACCATAAAGAGCCTCTGAAAACACCACAAGTGTTTCCAAATCCAATCCAAGACCCCCAAGATAAACCGCAGGGGCAAAAAGGGAAGAATCGTAAAAAGAAGATTGGGACGTACCCAAACCCAGTAGACGAGATTGAGCAGGTGAAACATCTAAGAGGTTTAGTGGAGGAGACTCAAAGGAAACTAGAACCAGAACCCATGCAGGTCAAAATTCATGACACAGTGTTTCCCACGCAAGTTCATCCACCCCACATGAACCATAGACCGTTAGCCATATCTAGTATCATCCAAGAAGGGAGTGAGGACAGGACATCAGAAAGTGAGCATACACCTTTCTTGTTGGAAAGGATGTTTAACGAAGGAATACCTGATCCCATTGAGGAATATGAGATTCCATCCTCACCAGTTCCTAGTCAAGGACCTACACCCTGCAAAACGCCAATGAATGTTGCCAAACTAGTGGACTTCATGTCTTCTGAGGTCCGAACCACGATCATAGCAAAGCTGTATGGAGATCCTGAGTTATTCCTTGCACTTCGAGCATTCCTTAACGGAGAGCTACGAACGGGATTACCGCAGTTTGCGCAACCAAATAGGCATGACTCGATTATGATTGATGAGGAAAATCATGTGCAATCACTTGACTTAGATGGACACGAGTCTGTGATCGAGGTACCCATTAACGAATTAGGGCAGTATTTTGAAGGCGACGAGTCTAATGCGACCCTACCCATCACTACCAAGGGATTAACTATAAAGGGAATTCTTGATGGTGGTGCGGGAGTTAGCATCGTTACAAAAGATTGTTGGGAATCCATGGGAAAACCCCGCCTCAGTGTTACTAACATTGTGGTAAAGATGGCAAATGGTACCATAGCCAAACCTATGGGGATGCTCAAGGATCTTAAGATCAAAGTTCTAGGACACAAGGTACGACATACGTTCATTGTAATGGATTTCTCTAAACACCTTATGTCATATGAAATGATTTTAGGACGACCATTCATGAGGGAAGCACAAATGGTTCACGATTGGTCTAAAAATCATGTCTATTTGCAATTCCAAGACTCTGTCCTTAGAGTGGATTTGGTGACTGGTAAGGTACACCCCTTAGGGAGTAAAACCATTATTGATCATCGCTCTGACACCACAGTTCACTCGGCCCCACTACAATATTGTTACACTTGTAAGAAGGATACAGACATTGGCCAAGATTCTCCTTACATGGATGTGTTACCGGGTATGACGGAATCAGACAATGTGGATTGGGTCCACCTAGCATCAACCATAGACACTTGGGGAAATAGGGGGACGACCTGGGTAACACCTGAGGGGGATGAAATTCCTGTACCCTTAAATATGCTACAAGCAATGCATATCGCTTCCAACAAGACTCATCCTAATGTAATGAAGAAAACATACAAATGGGTCCCTAAAGCTTCTTTAGTGACCATAGCTAGTGCTAAAAAACAGAAGCCTTGTAAGAAACGTACCACTCGCTCCAAGAAAAGTAAGAAAATGTTGCGATGGATTCCTAAACGACTATTGGAAGCCCAAGGCTACTATCAAGGAAATGATCAAATCTGGGTACCAAAACGTAGATTGTGCTCTTACCTAACACCTGACCCAAGTGAGCCCAATCCCGTAGCTCCAAAACGAATCAATGATCGTGGAAAGGAAAAAATCACAGAATGCTACACACCCGCTCCCGAGTTAGTTTGGGTACCAAAGAAAGAACGATTTGTTCCACCTAGCTCAGGAAGGGGGGAGTCCCATGAAGATTCTAGCTCCTCATGTAATACATCCATAGAGGTAAAAGCTTCTACACAGCCTCCATCTATAGTAATGGACCTCAATGAAGCTACAAAAGAATCCACACCTCCCAGTGTTCAAGAATCACCTGATAAACCACTTCAAGTTCAATCCTGGGAGAGTACCTTACCACCCTTGCAGCTTGACGAGGCACCTAGGGTAATAGAAAACTACTGGCAAAAATCCTCACCTATTACCAACTGGAACAATTGGTTTCAAAGAGTGACAAGCTCATTTCAAACGGTATGATCTACCCAAGGAAGGGGGGAGTGTTTGCTGACAGTCATCATTCATTTGTTTCCCTCTCAACCTTTTTCCCTGACCTCTCAATTCCAATCTTAGGGAATGTACATATAAAGCTTTATACTCACAAAAAAACAAAAAGAGCAAGAGCAATTAGCAAACGAGTATGCACAATAAAATTCAAAACATTGACTCAGACCTACACATGTCACATCTGGTACAGTGAAACAGAAACCTATGCCATAAAACACCTTTGATCCTCATCACTTGAATGATGGAGGGTAGGTAAGATTAGTACGATAGGAGTGTTTCTGTTTTAGAGTTGAGTGATTAGCAAAGATCTCTTTTCCCATTGATGTGCCTCCTAGAGGTATTGTTTGTGTTTCCTAGTGTGTACAGGAGCGTGTTGCTATTGATAGGATTTGGACCTTCATGGAACCTTCAAATCAAGCACGACCATCAACACAAACATGTGTTTCTTGTCCATTAGCATTGCCCTTATCTTTTTGCATCTATGATTGTCTGCTTTGATTGTGATTGGTAGCATAATATTCAGCGCATTGGCTTAGTATCAAACATTTAATTCAATGTAATGTTTTGTCATAATCACTTGTCTAGGTTTAAAAATCAAGCAGTCCGACTAAGCTAGTTTGACCAAGCTAGGTATTAGAAATCTTCTCTTAATACCATGGGGAATGCCTTCCTAATAAACAATGGTTACTTAGGTTCTTAATCCGATTTAGGCAGCATTGTATGAAATGTACTAGGGCTTTCTAGTGGGCTTAACCCTATCGACCTTTAGCTTAAGTATTATAAAGGGAGTTTACTAATGTGATGAGCCTGGGGAGGGTAACAGTGTTATATGGCCCCCCAAAGTTACAAAATTAAAATGCTGAAAATGAACAAACAAAAAATCAAAGTGCCACAATGTAAAATTTTAAGCTGGAAGAGAAATCTCAGCTTGATTTGGTACTTCACTCACATGTATCGCCTATGGTACTAGAGCCCTAGAGGTTCCCAGTGTGGGCGCTTTTCCTTGAAAAGCAAAAAACCCGAGGCATACAAAATAAGCACACACAACAAAACTGAATCAATGTGAAAAGACTTTGGGGGGTCAAAGAAAAAGTAATCAGTCAGGCGATGATTTCATGAGAAATTCCTTTTATGGTAGCTTAACTACAAGGTTTTCTAGATATAGCCTCTAGTCAGCCCTCGAACATGAATACTTGGCTCTCGCGATTAAACAACTTAATTGACCACAGAAAGTTAAGAAGCTTACCCATGGTATTAATATTCGATCTCTAGTGCTTTTCGACCGTCAAATTAGCGACCCCAGACTTGTTTAATTTTCTACCTTTACATATGTTTATGCATTTGGTTACATTGTAATTTAATGTTCATTGCTAATAAATTGTTTGAAATTCTTTTACCAATCAATTTTTCTACCTAAAACTGCATATGCTTTTTAAGAGAATGCAATTACTGTGCCAATGTTGTTTGATTTTGCAGTGACTGAAGAAGGCTAAGGACATTTATCTCAAATGCTCTTCCACCTCGACGACCCAACTTCAACTCAATAGCTTCCGAGGACGGAATCTACATCAGGAAGGGGGGCATGTTAACCCTCACGGCACACGGACACCCCATCACCTACGATGGACGCGTATTATGTATTTGGTAGAGTCAGGTACCGGGCTTGTCGGTCCAATAAGGAAAGGTAGAGTGATCGTCGATGAGAGGCGCACTTTAACTTGGACATTCAAGGGATTAGTTGGTTAAGCATGGGCGCCCAAGTGTGAATGGGGTGAGCTCCTATAAAAGCCAACTAAACCTAATTTTTACTCATTCTCTCATTTGTGCAATTGAAGAGTGCTCTTGCTCCATCTCCATCTTCTTCTTCTTCACCTCCTTGTGTGTGTGTGTGTGAGAGAGAGAGAGAGGGAGAGTGTGTGTGCGATCGAGCATTACGAAGGCACGACGGCGGCGAAGCGGTTGAGCGCGGCACGACTGCAGCTTCTTCTTCATCGCGGCGAGGAATCCACCACGAAGGCGAGCGTAGAGCGGTGAGTGACACACCCTTTGTTTTCTTGAGCTTGCTAGTTTAGGCTTGTTGTGTGCTTGGAGCCGTTTGTGGCTCGCATACGGTGTATTGGCAAGTCCCTTGCTTCGACAGTGCGGCAAGGAGCGCACACCTCGCGTGTAAGAGTTGAAATGCTCACATGCGGGTGGAAGTCACTGGGATTTTGTTGGGTTATGGACTGCGATTTTACTTCCACTTCCTTTTTTTGTTGACCTAACTCTCATTTTTGGTGTATCCTTACAGTTGGCTTAATTTTGGCTTCTTTGCAATCTCTAATTATGCAATGTCAAGAGGTTGTGGACCGCAGCACATGACACTCAAAAGGTATTCGCCCCAATCATCTACCAAATTTTGATGAGCACCACATGGCCCCACATGCCAATCTACTATGAATTTATTTTCATTCATCTGAGTACGCAAATTTACTCAATACCATCTCCTCTTGAATCTTTTACTCCTCTTGTCTGATTTTCTATTATGAGTTATCCAAGTACACAATCATTGGATGAATTGCTACTCGTGTCCTCTTCTCTCCAAGTTAAGATTGTGATATAGGGTACTACTAGGCTCCGAATGGTTTGTTTCCATATTTGTGCCAATGTTCAATTCAGATTCTCCATCAAGCTTGAAGTCAATTTCAATTGAGGATTCTGACTTTGAATTGTATGGGCTACAGTCTTTTGAGACACTATTAGTACGAGTTGTGGCACTTTGTTCCCCTCAGGTTTTACCTAGGTTGTCCCTCTATTTCTCCAAGTGTTTATAGTTGCCGCTAGGTGGACACATACCATTTTTAAGTAGGGCCCCACTTTCCACTACAAGGCCCCCAGAAATGAGAAATCCAAACACAAGGAGTATGGTAAGCCATAACTAATCAGAGCTATATTAGGTTCGAGACAAATTGCACAAGGGTAGGCCAACAAAAGTATCCAAGACCATCTCAGTTACAAGTAACATGTCACACCTATAGACCTAGTTTACAGCTTACCCTTAGGATTAACCATTAAGTTGAGCTTTTAAATGAGATAATTTTTGAGTGAAGAGTCATGTGTATCATAATATTCACTGATTTTCTTTACAAAAATGTTAGTGCCTACTATCATATATGATGCAAACGCTTATGTATTTTTGGGTTAATTCGTATACCACCTAACAAAAATCGGCAGCGTCTCTTTTGTAATATTGATTAGAATTTCAAAAAGCTCAATTTCTTCCATCTCCACGAGACCCTCCACAGGAGGTTTGAGGCTTTTGTACCAAAAACAGCATGTATCTCATGTATCAAAAACTAGTAGTATACTTGCATGCTACTAGCTCATATACCCATCTTCTTAATAATTTGTTAGTATCTTGTTTGTAACTCAGAAAAAGGAATTAAGACTAAGATACTTTGCAAGCATTTCCTTTTAAAAATCCAATATAGCACATATGTTCAAACATGAATGAGAAGCAATAGTCATTACGAATTATGCCCAAGATCTACCTAAGCCACAAGTATCATAGTGGTTGTGTGTGCATATAAGCTAAAGCTAGCTCTGTGTGTTCATGATAGGAGTTACTATCTGCTTACCAGCTTGAAACAGAGAGAGAAATATCTAAGAAGGTAAGTAGGTAAGGTAAAAAACTAATATGGACCACTTAGACTAAATTCAGACAGCATCTCGTTTGAAACTTGAACAAATTTTCAAAATTCCCATTTAATGCCATCTCACAATGAGACCCTCCACGAGAGGTTTACGGCTTACCAGTCGTTTTAAATAAACCTTACCAAGTATCAATGTACCTTACCATTTGACATACATGCTTTTTTTTTTGTAAAGGTGCCACCATTGGGAAAGCAAAACTCACTCATGAATATTCCATAGCTACTTCAATGCACTAAAAGAAAATTAATCAGATGAAGTCATCACAATCTATACTTTTCATTTCCACATCGTTCTCTCTAAAGAACCTCAGTGTTAGAGAGATGTTAATTAATCAAAAAAATCTCCTCCGAAGGTTTCCAAGAAAGTCAAAATTCAGTTAATTTTATGTTGATTATCATAATACTTCATGATATGCCAGAATCCTCACACGTAACCAAAACCCAAATTGGACAGCCTTTCCTCTTTAGAATGAGATATTCTTAAAAAATGGTGCTATCTTTCTCAAGATTCTCGAAGGGATGTTTAAGGCAAATAAATCTTGACAAACCCACAATACCATAGATGAGATAGGTATAGTTTCTATGTTTCTTATGCAGAACATAATTCAAAATTTTTACAATACTCCTTACTTTTGAGCTAAAAAAATATTCACATGTAATATCAGTATACATTAGTTTGTTCAAAACAAAATACACTATACAAAACATGAACATCAATCATGACCAGATTCTAAATAGGTGCATGAGCACCTACCTGTGTATCGGACCATTGAGAGAGCCGATCTTTTCAAGCCAAGGCCAAAAGAGACACATTGAGAGAGGGTGAGAGTTCATAGTTCATCCTTCATGCAAGAATCCCTCTTTTAACCGAGTCAATGTCAGTTAACAGGAGCTGCTAAAGACAGAAGATGTATGAATGCACATCGAGGATGAATGCAAAGAAGCAGCGAAGATTGAAGTTACACATTTTCCACAGTTTCTCAAAATGGTCACGTATTGTAAATTCCCAAGCCATTGTAATATTTTAATGTGTTATGGGCTCAATGGGAGTTCCAAGCTGTAAAGAACAGATCAATTAGTCTGCCTAGGTAGTAGATTCAGTAAGTGGTGGAGCCCTAAAGTCCTTGGGCACCCGGACATTGCATATTTTCACCCTAGGTATATAAGGCAGTGTGTAAAAGAAAGTAGGGTTCTCAAGCTCATTTGTTGAGAGCACTCTTTGGTGAAAGCGCTTGGGGTGTGTGGCTATGGAGTCCTGGAGCTTCTCCTTGCTCATGAGACTTGATTAACACTTATCAATGATTCATTCTCTTTCACTATGCCTCTCTCATGCTTCTTATGATTGTTTATGATGCTTAGATTAACTAGATCTTAACTAATTAGTGGTTAATCCCTCTCTAATCTTGTGTGATTTTCCTCTTTTGCTTGTGTCTGCATGTAGGTTTGATTGGAGTGTGGTGCTCGATAGATCTATATGTGTGTGCGTGCAATTAGTGTGTTGCATGATAGGATTAGTGTTGTGTGCGCCTTGCAATCGTAGTGTGTGTGATTGTGTTGATTGGAGGTGAAGAGAAGTGGATTGGAGATTGCCCTTCCTTGTGGCTTAGCTCCTCCATAGGCCGAGAAGCTAACCTCGTAGAGTTAACCATTCATGTTGCCATGATTAGCTCACTAACCGTGTGAGTGTTTCCATGTCCTAGCCCGGTAGCTCATCCCTCTCGATTGATAATTTTGTTGGTCATTGGAGCTATGCAACAATGGAACCCCCAACATTTGGCACCGTTGCCGGGGACGATGGCCTACTCTAGTGCAATTGTGGCATAATCGGATGTGTTCCCTCACTAATTTCACTTGTGTCTTTATGATTTTGTGGATTTTGTATGTGTGTGCATGAAGCAATGTGTTCATAATTTCCTAATGTGTCACCGTATCTTGCCAATTGTGTGTTTACACACTCTAACTTCACACAAACCCCTTGCTAATTTAATTAAATTTTGCTGACTTACTAATTTGCTATGAAGGAGTGGAGCATTCAACCATTCAATTGATCTTCAATGATATTCTCAACCTTCCTAGAATCTAAAGATGTGTAGAATTGTGTAGAGATCCCACCATGATGATGCAATGTAATGCTAGGCTATGTTGATGCAATGCAATGTGATGCTATGTTGGATTTAAAAAATTTTGATCGTTCGTTTTCATACCGTTGTAATGCCAAAATTTTTAAGATTTGGTAGTGTATGAATTTAACCAGTATCAATTGTTAATTAATGATTGTACATTGCTAATTGGGTGCCTAATTGAGTTAATTGCATGCTTGGATGGTCAATTTTTCAAGTGTGTGTGCACTAAAATTAAGTGTGTGTGCATTCTAATTGAGTGTGTGTATGCCTAATTTTAGATGTGTGCACTATTTTGCCCATGTTTGTGCACCTAGAAATCAATGTGTGCTTAATGATTTTTCAATTAAGATGATTGATTTGTGTTGTGCTCATGCCCAACTAATGATTTGTGAAGTCACTTTGCAAATTCGATAAGTTTAACCCTTTTGTGTGCGCACCTAAAGATTGGTAAAACCTGCCAATTATTAGTGTGTGTGTGTGTGTGTGCCTAAAAAGTGTTTAAATTTCATGATTCATTCATATTTTGATTGCATAATTGATGTGTGTAATGGTTTTTTGTCGGTTTAATTGCCTAATCTTGATTTTATTGATGAAATTTTTTGGCAATTGAATTGATGTGATTTTTGCAATTTTATTTGGCTGCACTAATCCCCAATGTGCAGATAATTTCCATAATTTTTTTGGGTATTTTTTCGGATAACTTTTGTAATTTTTGGTAATTTTTACATCAATATTTTGATTAATTTCATAAAAATTTGATACTTTGCAATCTTTACAAGCTATTTTGTGTGTGCATATTTACGGCATCATTTTGTTCGCATTTGTGCCCTCCATGGTCAAATTTTGAGCATTTTGCTATTTTCGGGGGTCGGATTGATGATATGTGTCGTAATTGCTTTTTTGATAAAAACTGCTATTTTTAGTGTGCTGTTGCGTATTAAAAATGTTCGATTGAGATGATTTTCTAAGATACCTTAGTTTTTTTGGGAAATTTTTGGACTTTTTTAGCAATTTTTGAGATTTTTTGGAGTTTCGGTTAATTTTCGGTCTATTTTTGGCTTTTTTGGAAATAAAAAAATAAAAATAAAACAATAATAGAAAGCCAGGTTCGGCTCCCACTCGTGCCTTGCGGCGCATAAATTTTCCACCTCTTCGGATAAATTTTTAAGGTCTTTCGTGATAGTTTCTTGTCTTGACACCAAAATACTCTTCTTTTTTCTCGCTCCGCGTGAACCCTCCCCCTCTCTCTCCTCCCCACCCCCTCCTAACGATTATCTTCTCTCTCTCTCTCTCTCTCCTCCCTACCCCTCCCCTAATGATTATTAACATCCTCTTTCTAACCCTCTCACTCTCTCACTAACCTTCTCATTATCTCTCTAGAAGTCATCCTTGTCCTTCTCTCTCTCTCTCTCTCTCTCTCTCTCTCTCTCTCTCTCTCTCTCTCTCTCTCTCTCTCTCTCTCTCTCTCTCTCTCTCTCTCTCTCTCTCTCTCTCTCTCCTGCAGTGCACGTGTGCGAACCCCTTGTCTCTTTCCCTTTTTGACTTAAACACAAACACACACCGCCTCTTCTATCATGTAGCCCTCGCTTGCACGCGCACGACCTCTCCCTCTGCTCCGTACTAAGCGCTGCACATCCTCCAAGCCCACGCGTGCTGCCCCTGCCAAGGCACTGTCCACTCCCTCTGTCTCCCTTGCCTCCTGCTGCGCGCCATCAACGCTACCGGTAGACCCAAAGTCAACGGATGCCAGGTCGCGCGCCAGGTAAGGTTAGTAGGTTAGTTAGTTAGGTTAGATTAGTTTGACTAGTTTAGGTTAATTTTAAAAATTTAATTTAAAAGAATAAAAAATCAAAAAACCAATAACTTTAAAAAAAGAATAAAAAAACAAACAAGAGTTTAAAAATTGCCAAAAAAACAATCAAAATCATAAAAAAGAATAAAAATTCCAAAAATCCAATAAATTTTTTAAAAAAGAATTAAAAAGACTAATTTTTTTAGAAAATCCAAAATTTCATAAAAATTAAGAAAAAATATAAAGGAAGTCGCAAAAAGTGCCAAAAAGAGTCAGAAAAGCCAGAACAAGGTCGAAAGGCAAAAAACAACGCCGAGAAAAACACAGTGTCGGAGAATCACACCGAGCAAACGCGAGTGAAAGTTGAGAGTAGCAACCGAGAAAAGAAACGAGCAAATCAAAAGCCAAACAACAGAGCCGAAAAGTGTACCACAAAGCGAGCAAAAATCAAGAACAGTAGTGAGGAAAATTACACCGCGCAAAGTGAACCAAATCAGCAGAAGAGCAGCTGAAATCGACCAACTCAAAGCTGTGAGCTGCAAAAACAAATTTCGTGCTCGGGTTTGGAAAGTGCAGCCATAATTCAGTCAAGAAGTCGAAAGTGAACGTGCACACTATAAATAGGCTAAGTGCTAGCGACAATCGAGCTTCTAATTGGACGAACAGGGACACAACTCACATGTGATTGCGATTAGGCTAGAACAAGCAGCAAAAATTTTGCTAATCAGCACTAGCATCTGCTAGGGGACAATTTTTACAGAACCAATCAACATGGACTCAAATCGAGCCGAGATTTCAAGTACAGCCGAGCAAGCCATTAGCAGTGGTTACACATGCACAACTGCAACAGAGAAAATTTTACAGCTATATGGCTACAATGGGGATAAATTTTTGTACACAAATTCAAAAGGCCATAGGTATCTTATGAGAAGTAAAAGCAACACATGAGCCAAGATCCTGTTGATCAGAGTAAAGCTAGATTTTGAAAACTCCCAGATGTTCACAGACTTCAGTGGAGCCAAGTATTGCAAGCTTAAAGATGAAGTGCAGATAGAAGTACAAAAAGTCAACCCCAAGTGTTTATCTAGAAATCTGCACAAGCCCGCAAAGCATCTATTTGGTGCATATGCAATCAGGGTCATTGTATAAGGACTACAGTGGTCAGATCTATAGTCGAGAGCCAAAATTGCAAGATCCAACATATCAACCAATTGAAGCCAATCTAATTGGAGAACCAAGCCAAAGACGGTACAAAGGTCTAGATGGATCAATCTACAGCTTGATGCTCAGTGTTTTAAAAGAAGATGCCAACAACTTGGCAAGCACAACAATAGAAGCTCCTCAGTGAGAGCTTGACATGACAGAGCCAGTTGAAATACCACTAGTCATGGCGTTTTGCTCAGATTGTGGACATTTCTATGAAGATTGTCCAAGGAATCCAGACAACAGGGACACATCAATAGCCGAGCAAAGTACAGAGCAAATTGGAAATGTGAATCTCGATGTAAGTGCATTTAACTCGTCACTTTTGATGCAACTGGATGATTCTGCATTACCGTTAGAAGCACCAGTAAAAGACTACAAGTTCAAAATCAGCGTAAAGATGCTCATGCACTTGAAAAGCTTAAAATTGATTCTTTAAACAACAAATTCCTGCATGAATTTGGTCAAGGTGTCCTGATGTCATCAAATGTTGAAAAGACTGTTAGGTTTGCAAAGGATTTTGCATCCATTGCCACAAGTGTGGAATCATTCACGAGTCTAAGGGACACATCAAACAGAATGATGTTAGCTTTGTATGGCACCCATAATTCATATGCACACTATGTAGACCAAAAAGGAAAACTGTACAAAAAGTATCAACCATTGTGTGAATGGCCCACATACTAGCTCATAGAAGTGCGTCCAGTGATAGATAAAAAAGGATGGTTCATTTCAGAAGAAAGAATCTATTATAGCCCATCCTCTCTAGAGCTGAAGGATATTACCCAAGTGAACCCAAAAATCTATTCAGAGCCAAACTCTCCTCCATCAAAAATCAAGCTTCGATGTTGTGGCCAAACGAGGATATACTTTGACCAAAACAGTGGTAGATATAGACGAAAGTCTACCATCTATGATGCCTTGGGTCCTGAAACCACAGAAGCTCATATCATAGGAGACCCATGGGATAGACAATATCAGGGCAAAGACAATGCTATCTACAGCTTGACTTGGGAAATAATTTGTCATGTTTCAAGAAGACACATAGAAGACTATGTAGAAGGTTTACAGATGCCCAATGTCAACAATGCTACCCAAAGTGTACCTTCACAGTCCCAAAAGGTGAGACTAAACCAAATCCAAACAATTTTAAACTCTTACAATGAAATAGGCTATAATGATCACCCTAGGATGGGGGGGAGCTATAAATCCATCAAGTTTAGCTTATGTACTAGGAAATGCTACACCAGTTAGAAGCCCTAGAGCTTCAGCCAACTAACCCCTTCAAGGCGAAAACCATTGAAAGATCATATGGTTGTTGGAAGTTTCCAATTGAACCAAATTCCATCAGAGTCTACAGAAAAATGCTTCTATGAAGATCATCAAGGACAGAAGTTTCAATTGATCTCCACAAATCAAAGTCAAAAGCCAACAAATCCCATAGTGTTCAAACAGTTACATGTGATCAAGCTCACATATGCATATCAAGATGCACATGGTAACGAATATCAGCAAGATCATGACCTTTTACAAACCCCTATGGATGGCCCAACTGAAGTCAAAGACTATGTGAAGATGATGCAGAGCCTCAAGGTGCCAGAACAGTCAAAATCAATGAAAGCTAAATTCTAGAAAGCTACACAAAGGTCACCACCAGAATCTCCTCCAAAGAGATAAATTTTGCCAGAAAGTACAGTGGATCTATTAAGCTCAAAGGTTACTCAGATGCTGGTTAATAATGCTCATCAATTGCAAACAAAAAGTATAGTATCACAGTCATACGAGTCAACATCAATTGAAGCAGGTGGTTAAAGCAAAGAAAATGCAGATAAAGCTCAACCAAAGGATGCTGCCACAGCAAAAGAGGTCAATTCATACACAAATCCTGAGACGATCAAGTGCAACATCATTGGTGAAAACGAAGAAAAGTTGTCAAGTGAAGTAAAGCTAGATTTCCAGTTAAATAAGAACCTGATGTCTTTTTGCACTTGGAAAAGATGTGGCAAACCACAGTTGGAAGATGCTCCTGAATTTGTGAGCATATGTGGAGACAAACGAGCAGAATGCTGGGGAATCATCTCCACCAACATTGAAGTAAGTTCATAGATCACCATAGCTCAATTCCATGTGATCACAACAAAAGATATGCCAGACGACATCATAATGGGAATGTCAATGGCCCAGAAGATGTTAGAGATACAAATGGCAAACAAGATGCACTCTTCAGAGAAAACCAAGAATGAAGACCAAGAGTGGTCACTCACGGACGACAGCGCAAGTTCCTCAAGAACAATTAAAATGGAGACTTATATCAAATCAGATCTTATTGAAGATGATTCATCTCCATCAATCAAAACTTTAGAAGAGCTTAAAGCAAATCATGCAATAGCAAGTGCAGATCAATTAGAGCAAAGAGCAACCACAATAGCTATTGAGCAAAGAATACCACCAAAGCTAGAATCTAAGAAGAATAAGGTTGCAAAAAGTCATGTAGCAATAGGAAGTCCAAATATCAATCACTCATTGCTAGCTGAATCAACAAATATAAGTCAGATTGAAAAACAAAGTCTCAAGCTACCTTCCATAGAGACACACCTAGATCAAGATGAGACCATGGCAAAAGCAGGATAGAGATCTTCAATAGAACTAGCAGTGAGAATAGCTATAGTTCTCAGTAATACAAATGGAGCAAGTGTCAGATGCAATGCTCTACTGGATAAAGAAGCAAACTGCAATATGGTTGCAGACAACATTCAGATCATTCTAGAGATTACTCCATACAAACATGATAGAAAAACAATGCGAGGTTTGCATACAAGTCAAAAAGAAATGGTTGCTATCCTTAGCATCCAACATCATGAATATAAGATAAAGTTTCAGTTAAAACCTTCAAAAGACATGCTTGCAGATGTAATCCTTGGACATCAATGGCAACACAAGGCCTACAAAAAAGATACAATACTAATACTCTCTTGTCCAAGAGGTAGCCAACAACATTTACAGGTACTGGCTAGCTTCAAAGTTGCAAAAGTCACAAGAATCAAAGATAAATCTTGCAGACAAAGGTAAAGCCAAAGTGGACCTTTCCTTGATTAGCACAAAAGAAGGTGTAATAGCATATGCCTCTACATCAAAGAACCCTCATGGATCAGCTTCTTCAAGCAATTCAGGCGTTCAAAACTTCAAGTCAATTGTTGACTCAACTGAAACCTCTAAGGAGACACCCAAAAAAGCAAAGATATTTTAGCCAAAATACTCAAGAAAGCAAAAGATAGTCAAGCAACTGTTTGTTCCAAGCAGTTTAGTCAAATTCAATGACTCTGTATGGATTAAAGACAAGAAATCAACACAAAAAGACAAACACATGGGATGGATAGCATCATAGTGGAGTTTAAAGGAGCAGGAGTACTATGGAGGTAATAGACACATATGGGTACCAAAACCGCAGGTTAGAGCATATGAAGTAACTTCAAGTCCCTCCCAAGAAAAAAGGCACATTAGGTATCAACCTCAACCATATCCTAGGATACCTAAGAAGCAGATATACAATAGAACAACAACAAAAGATACTAAAGTCTATCACAACTAGGATATAGAACAAAGACGGATCTCAAAGAATGTTTCTATTGGACAAGGATTCTACACAGGTTATAAAAAGATTTGGCAACCACAAGCCAACTGCAACTACACCAGACCTGCATAAAGATATCAAGGGCTCAACAAGACCTAGAGCTCAACAAAGTCAACAAAGGAGATACAAAGGTCATCAAGAGATTTGGATTCCTAAGTCTTCCAATGCTCCTAGTCAAAAGCCAAATGCCGACATTGAGCAAAGGCCTACAACAATATCAAAGACTCCTATCAACAGGCCTAATTGGAGAATCAAACAGATAATGGAGTCTTCACAGTCAAAGAAGGACAACCCAACCAACACGAATGCAGATTCAAAAAAGATAAAACAAGTATGGCAAAAGAAACCTTGAATGCCAGCTTGGTCCTTCACTAATCCTCTTTTTAAGGATTCAAGCTTACTTTTACCTGAAAAAATGTTTGTAGTAAGCACAAGAACGTAAAAAGTCAAGTCGCCAGGGTGCAAAAAACACTTTTCGGCATAGTCAGAGTCGGACCACTGAGCCATAAAATGAACAAAGCATTAGTCCCAAAGCTTCAAGTCATATTAAACTCTGTGCTAAGAGTTGTACTTATTAGGCTTACGCCCAAGCTGGAAGAGTTGGGCATATCTAAGGTCATGTCGCTCATGTTGGATGAGATGAGCATAAGAGTCAAAGTCTATTAACTTACAGATGGTGGAGTGTCGTAGAGTCTAACACTCACACACAATGCACAGTAAGATGAAAGCACATATCCCTGTCAACGAAAACCATTCTTAAAGGGGTGACAACTTGCAAAGTCAAGTCATATGCTTTTATAGCTACACTATCTTTCTGAATTACCCCTCAAAAAATTTGTTGCATAGCATATTGTTTCCCATGCATTTTTGTGTATGCATAAATAGGATGTCCCACCAGTAGACATATGCATTAGACACTCTTTTTTGCTTCCACTATGCACCTTTAGTGGACTACAACATGCAAACCAATGTTCCATCATGCTACCCTTTCATATTTGCTGCCTTTTTAATTCCATATCTATCAACAAATAATCCCTTCAGTACTTTATTAATATTTTCCATGCTAATAAGTACTCCAATAATGAACTTATCCCAAAGGCACTTTTTCACCACTGGTTTTTTTCCCTTTGGTCATCCAGGTATTAGACCCTAATTTAGAACCTCATCATCCTACTTCCCTTGTATATACTTTTCATAAATAAACAGCAGCCTCATCATTATGCTATTACAACGAACAAATGCAAGATCATCTCTCACATCAGACATATTTGGACCAATGAAGATGTTGCAGCAGATTGAACATCATCAACAAATTCAACGACAAATGAAGACGATCAGCCCATCAAAAACCTTCCACAGCCTCCACGGACACTTTTCAACAGTGCCCGAGGACGGACACTAAAATCGGAAGGGGGGAATGTTAACTGAGTCAACGTCAGTTAATAGAAGCTACTAAAGAGTGAAGACATACGGATGCACATCGAGGATGAATGCAAAGAAGCAGTGAAGATTGGAGTTACACATTTTCCACATTTTCCCAAAATGGTCACGTATTGTAAATTCACGATTTCTTTCAAGCCATTGTAATATTTTAATGTGTTACGGGCTCAATGGGAGTTCCAAGCTATAAAGGACAGATCAGTTAGTGTGCCTAGGTAGCAAATTCAGTAAGTAGTGGAGCCCTAAAGGCCTTGGGCGCCCGGACAGTGCATATTTTTACCCTAGGTATATAAGGTAGTGTGTAAAATAAATTAGGGCTCTCAAGCTCATTTGTTGAGAGCACTCTTTGGTGAGAGCTCTTGAGGTGTGTGGATATGGAGTCCTTGAGCTTCTCCTTGCTCATGAGACTTGATTAACACTAATCAATGATTCATTCTCTTTCACTATGCCTCTCTCATGCTTCTTATGATTGCCTATGATGCTTATATTAACTAGATCCTAAGTAATTAGTGGTTAATCCCTCTTTAATCTTGTGTGATTGCCTTATTTTTCTTGTGTGTGCATGTAGGTTTGATTGGAGTGTGGTGCTCGATAGATCCATGAGTGTGTGCTTGCGATTAGTGTGTTGCATGATAGGATTAGTGTTGTGTGTGTTTTGCAATCATAGTGTGTGTGATTGGGTTGATTGGAGGTGAAGAGAAGTGGATTGGAGATTGCCCTTCCTTGTGGCTTAGCTCCTCCATAGGCCGAGAAGCTAATCTCGTTGAGTTAACCATTTATGTTGCCATGATTAGCTCACTAACCGTGTGAGTGTTTCCATGCCCTAGCTGGGTAGCTCATCCCTCCAGATTGGTAATTTTGTTGGTCATTGGAGCTATGCAACGATGGAATCCCCAATGGCGCCAAATGTTGGGGGTTCCATTGTTGCATAGCTCCAATGACCAACAGAATCACACGGTTAGTGAGCTAATCATGGTAGCACAAATGGTTAACTCTACGAGGTCAGCTTCTTGGCCTATGGAGGAGCTATGCCACAATGAAGGGCAATCTCCACATGCACTTATCTTCACCTCCAATCAACCCAATCACACACACTATGATTGCAAGACGCACACAACACTAATCCTATCATGCAACACAATAATTGCAAGCACACACAAATAGATCTATTAAGCACCACACTCCCATCAAACCTACATGCACAAACAAGCAAAAGAGGACAACCACAGAAGATTAGAGAGGGATTAACCACTAATCACTACAACAAAAAAAGATGTTATCGACGTTTATAGCGACGCTTACCATCGCTATACGCGTCGCTATATGCATCCCTGTGAAACTGTCGCAAAGAGCGTCGATATACGCGTGGAAAAGGTTTATTGGCGATGCAGATAGCAATGCATATATAGACGCTGATATAGACGCAGATAGCGACGTGGATATCGACGACCATAACAGAAAAAAAAATCTTGGGCAGAGGGCAGGTAGCCTGGCCTGTGCCCAGTGAAAAGATGGACACATCCACCACAGCCAGACTTCCTGCCCTCTGCCCAAGAAAGCGAGCAGCACCAAAATCAACCGTGCTCCCGCAGAAATTTTGGCAGAGTTCCCTTCGTTTTTACATAAAATTTTTTAAAAAAACAAATCATGTATACGCCTCCTACATGCTATCCATGTAGGATCTCACATGAGATTTAAGGCCAATGACCATAACGAACCATAACCATAACTTAAAAGCATAACCATAACAAACCATAACTATAACTTAAAAGCATAACCATAACTTAAAACCATAACCGACCATAACCACTTTGATCATAACCAGAAACAAAATTAACAATAACCATAAACAAAACCTGAACCATAACTATGTCTATACAAGAATAGGAGAAATAACCATGTCTATACAATGACAATGACAATGACAATAACCATAACCATAAGGAAAACAATAATTGTCTGAACAATAATCATAACCATATATATATGTCTATACAAAAGGAGACACAGAAGCGTGTCTGTGTCTCACAGAGCATATATATGAAATCCGGTCCACTGATGACTAGGCGTCACAACCTGCACATAGGACAACTCACAAAATTAGTATTGATATTACTTCACATATACTTACTTAATTAAATCAACTCACACATATTAATGTCTCACCTCAAGCGATCAGCGAGATTGTAAGGCCTCCCAGTCTACAGGCTCTCCTGAAGCATCAAGATCATTCAATACTTCATAGATACCTCTGCGATATCCATCTGACTCCTCCTGACGTGTTAGGGCTCGATGCATCGCAAGATTCTGCATTTATACAAAAATCAAAGTAATAAGAATACATGATTCATCGCGTTTTAAAAAATGCCATAGTTAAGATTGGATTAGAAACTCACAAACTCATAGCGAAAGGTTTCAAAGCCTCCACTGCCAAGATGAGATGTCCCCCTGGTCATCTGTCGTATCTGCGCGGCCTCACGCTGCTGTCTAAACGGCGTGGCCGCCGCTGTCCGCTCATCCTCCCTGAAAGCCTTCCGAGCTGCATCTCGTCGATATTTCACGGTGTCCCGTGTAACACCTTGATCCACCTCTTTGGAACAACTCAGAACCCGGAGCAGGCTGGTACTCTCTCAGGATGGTCTCTACTATGTAAGTGACTTTGTCCTTTTTCTGCTCACCCCAAGACATCAGAATGCTGGTCGAAAATCGTAGCTCCGCAAGCTGGCGAATCCGCTCTCTCATCTCAGTTCCGACTCTATCCATGTCAACAGAACCATCTGCCCGTATAGTATAGAGCTTGGAGGCACTAGGATCGTGTGTCCCCCAAGGTGTCCGAGGTGTGCCAAGAGGTGTGTCGAGAGGTGTGCCTGGGTAGGACGGGGGTCATGAGCGAGGAGGGGTTGAAGCATCTGTGGACCCTCCTCCACAGCAACCACCACCTCCATCTAAACGATTGCCGAGATCGGCGAGTGCGCCTGTGCTGCGGAGATGAGGACGTACCCGCCTCTGCCCCACCCCTAGGTGTCGAAGCGACCGTGATGGGAGAAGCAGGTGTTGTATCCATAGGAGTCCCCCCCCCCATAGGTGTCTCCCCCCTAGGCGTCGGACCCTCGGGTGTGAAGCCCGAAGGCGTAGTACCCATGCCTCTGGCTACCCAGTACTAAGAAGCCTCTGCCATCTGAGGAAGCATCATCCATGTAATGAAGCCCATGAATGCATCTGCACTCATAGAAGCGGGATCTGGAAATTGGTCTGCCATACTAAAGTTCTGCACAAAGAAAGTAAAATAAAGCGTTAGAACATAGTTGTTTAAATTAACTTTAAGCTTAATTTTAAATCAACGTCTTCACACAAACACTTACAGGCCTAGGCCTCGACGAGTGAGGCATCATCGATAATATCTTGCACCGTATCATCGTCTATCTCTAATTGAAAACATAACTCTGTCCCAACTTGTTCTGGCAGATTGTCTTCATCCATTGCATCTTCATCTACAAGTGTCAATTTTGGCTTGTCTGCGTCATCCCTCGTATATCTGTCAGCTTCCTCTGTCATACCTTCATCCATCTCATCTAATGTCACAGTAGTATGGACTTCGTCTGACTGAATTTCCTCCAGGAGATCTTGCCCTTCAAATACTTGCTTATTTCTTGAAGCAACCTAAACCACAAACCACCATTGTCGCTCTCGAGGGTCCGGTACAAAGACCACTTGCTCGCAATGTTCGGGGAGAGAAAATGTGTCGCTCGCATATGTCCAAACCTTTGTAGAATCTATTTGCACAAGTTTGTTTCCATCTCTGCGTACTGTTGCATTGCGACCAGAAGTAATCACCTTGAACCACTTCACATCCAACAAAAACATCTCAAATCGTCTGAAGCTTACTTTCAGGATATCTGACATCAGACCACAGTAATCTAGGTTGCTAGTGCTCTCATTCGTGTCTCTGGCATTGGCCCTGCTTTTTTGCATGAAACTAACCATTACCCAACTGTCAAACGTGTTTCTTCTGCTGTCAATTTCTTGTGTTCTGAAATGCTTTCCAGGAGACCAGAGTGCAATGTATGTATGATACTTCCAGTCACATCCAATAGCCAGCTCTTCCTCTTCTAGAGATATGGGTTCTCCGATCTGTCGAGTTGCTCTCACTGTCTTGTCCAACCATGCCATTGTAGGGAATTTAGGTAGAAGAGCGAGATAGTCTGGCAAGGGTAAACCTCTAGTCATTCGGCTTCGCCTGAAATCCTATCGCTCCCTATTGCGTCTCTCTTTCTCTTCTTCGTACCTTTCAAGCCATTTTTTCATCGGCGTTGAATTTGTTAAGTATGGAGCCTGATTTACCCTTGTAATTTTCTGTGGTAAAAGCGCACATTTATAAGGCCCCCATTATGAGGAGAAGCCATCGTGCGTGAAGGAAATCACTCACCGGAAACCAAAATTTTCACGGACAAGAATCAGGGGCAACTTTAAAGGCCTCGGGGGCGGAGGCCCCCGAGACTTTTTTTTGCCGGAATATTATGGCCGGACGGCGGTCGGAAAGTGGTCGGAAAACAACCGGTCGGTTGGGCGGTGGCCGGTAGTCAATGGCCAATGGCCGGTGGTCGGAAGTCAATGGCCGGTGGCCGGTGGTCGGAAGTCAATGGCCGGTGGCCGAATTCAAAAGCGGACTTGTCTTCTCAAGGGCGGCCACACATGGCGGATTGGAGGGTCCGATTTGGACTTATTCGCACAAGGGCGGCTACACATGGCTGTCTCTCATAAGAGAGGGCAGCCCTTTTGGCCTATAAAAGGAGGCCATTTCTACACACATTTCATAGTGTGAAGTTGATGCAACAAGGTGAGTGTGAGGTGGTGAGAGTGAAGCAAGGCGGGAGCTCCATTAAGGGTATAATCCCTTTGTAAACTACTTCTTGTTTTGAAGTACCAAAGCCATTGAGTGGCTGCTTTCCCGTGGACGTAGCCCACATTGGGTGAACCACGTATATCGTGTGTACTCTCTCTCTCTCTCTCTCTCTCTCTACACTATAATCTCGTGTATATAAATTTGTCTCTCTCCATTAAGTAATCTACTCAATTATCTATTTAGCTACGTCTTATTTCCTAACAACTGGTATCAGAGCAAGGTTTGCTCGTAGCTAAATTATCTCAAGGAAAGGATTCCTTGAATTGAGTGGGAGTTATGGCGGAGGAGGGGAAGCTCAAGATTGAGAAGTTCAACGGCAAAAACTACCAACATTGGAAGATGCAGATTGAAAACTATCTCTACCAGAAGGACCTCTATTTGCCACTAGGCGGTCTTGCGAAGAAGCCCGCAACAATGGCAGATGAAGCATGGATTGTCCTTGATCGAAAGGCACTGGGAACAATCCGGTTAAGCTTGGCGTCAACGGTGGCCTTCAATGTTTCGGAGATGAAGACCACGGAGGACTTGATGAAGTCACTTGACGACTTCTACGAGAAACCATCGGCATCCAATAAGGTATTTCTTATGAAGCGCTTGTTCAATCTAAAGATGGCAGAGAATGGTTCAGTTGCAGAACACCTAAATGACTTTAACACAAACATAAGTCAACTTCGATCAGTGAAAATCAATTTCGATGACGAAGTGCGAGCTCTCCTTATACTATCATCTCTACCGGATAGTTGGGACAGCCTTGTGATGGCTGTAAGTAATTCTATCTCTGGCACAAATACTCTTAAGTTTGATGATGTTGTGGGTGTTCTTCTAAGCGAGGAAATGCGAAGGAGAAGCACAGGAGAATCATCAAGTGTTGCACTATCAGTGGAAACAAGAGGAAGGCCTAAGGAGAGGTTCAAAAACCAAAAGGGTCGTGATCGCTCAAGACGGAGCAAATCACGAACAAAGTCAGTTCTTGAATGTTGGAACTGCGGCAAGAAGGGCCACGTCAAGAAGGATTGCTGGTCCAAGAAGAAGAAGGAGACAGAGTCTCAAGACAACAAGCCAACATCGGAGGCCAATGTGGCAGGTAAAGTAGAGCAAGATGCTCTAATTCTCTCATTAGACAATGTGTCTAATTCCTAGATAGTAGATTCCGGGGCTTCATTCCATGCGACACCACACAAGCAACATTTCCAAGACTACACCAAAGGTAATTTTGGGTATGTATACTTGGGAGATGATGAAGCTTGTGAGATTGTCGGCAAAGGTACAGTTTCTATCAAAACTGCTAACGGAAATGAATGGAAGCTGAAAGATGTTAGGCATGTTCCTTCTCTTCGCAAAAATTTGATCTCTACAGGACAATTGGACGATGAAGGTCACAACATTGCATTCGGAAACAAACGGTGGAAGATCTCAAAGGGATCTTTGGTGGTTGCCAAGGGTGAAAAAGTCAGTACACTTTACTTGTGTGCTGTTAGCACGCAACCTTCAGCTTGTGCAGCAACTACAGAAGTTGACAGTGCAGTGTGGCACTACCGACTTGGGCATATGAGTGCCAAAGGAATGCAAATCCTTCAAACAAAGAAGCTTCTACCAGGTTTGAAAGAAGTGGACTTAGAGTTCTGTGAAGATTGTGTTTATGGTAAACAAAAGAGGGTAAAATTTCAAAAATCAGGAAATGAAAGAAAAAATAAAAAACTTGAGTTGGTTCATTCTGATGTTTGGGGTCCTGCAAGTACACCATCACTTGGTGGCTCATTGTACTATGTAACATTCATAGACGATGTGACTAGAAAAACATGGGTTTATGTCATGAAGAATAAATCCGATGTATTTTCCATATTTCAAAGGTGGAAAGCCTTTGTGGAGAATGAAACAGGTACCAAGGTTAAATGCCTCAGATCCGACAATGGAGGTGAATATTGCAGCCAAGCTTTTGAAAGCTTTTGTGCTAGCAATGGAATTCGGAGGCAAAGGACAACCCCAAGGACACCTCAACAAAATGGGATTTTGGAAAGGATGAACAGGACAATTATGGAACGAGCACGAAGCATGCGGCTACATGCAGGCCTACCGCTTGAACTTTGGGCGGAAGCTGTAAGTACGTCTGTGTACTTAATCAATCGGTCACCCTCAACGGCATTGGATGGGGGAGTTCCAGAAGAGGCATGGACAGGTAAACCGGTGAATTATGCATTTCTCAAAGTGTTTGGGTGTGAGGCTTTCATGCACATAGATAGAAGCCTAAGATCAAAGTTAGATGCAAAGTCCAAAAAGTGTTTCTTCATTGGCTATGGAGAAGGAGACTTTGGGTATCGCCTATGGAATCCTGAAGATGGTAAAATCTTAAGAAGTAGGGATGTAATTTTTAATGAACAAAATATGTACAAAGATTACTTGGAAAGAAAACAAACAAAAGAAACAGGTGATGAGTACATGGAGCTTGAGGACGGTGAAGACTCAAGGACTGCAAACGGTGACAATGTGCAACAACATCAACCAAATGAGGAGCCTCAACCTATTCCCCGAAGATCTACAAGAGCAAGTAGACCTCCAGAAAGGTTTGTTCCTTCCTTCAACCATCTCTTGATCTCAGATTCTGGAGAGCCGGAATCATATGAAGAAGCTATGCAACATGAATCCAAAGAAGAATGGACGAAGAGCATGCAAGTGGAGATGGACTCACTACATCAGAACCAAACATGGGAGTTGGTTGAGTTGCCTAAAGGTAAGCGGGCACTTCAAAAAAAATGGGTGTACAAGATAAAGGAAGAAGAAGGTGGGAAGAAAAGGTACAAATCTAGGCTTGTGATAAAAGGTTTTTCTCAAAAGAAAGGTATTGACTTCAATGAAATATTTTCTCCTGTTGTAAAAATGAACTCAATTAGGCTTGTCTTAAGCCTTGTGGCTGCTCATGATCTAAATCTCGAGCAAATGGATGTAAATACGGCATTCCCTCACTGTGACTTAGAGGAGGAAATCTACATGCTTCAACCAAAGGGGTATGAAGTAAAAGGTAAGGAGAAAATGGTTTGCAGATTAAAGAAGAGCTTGTATGGTTTAAAGCAAGCATCAGGACAATGGTACTTGAAGTTTGATCGATGGATGTTGGATCATGGATTCACAAGATGCAACTCGGATCACTGCGTCTACACGAAGAATTTGGGAGATGGGAAATTCATCATCCTAATGTTGTATGTTGATGACATGTTGATTGCAAGTGCTAACATGCAGGACATCAAAGACCTAAAAGAGGAGCTGTCCAAATCTTTTTCAATGAAAGATTTAGGTGCTGCAAAGAGGATACTTGGTATGAAAATATCAAGGGACAGGACGAAGAAGACAATAAAGCTATCTCAAGAAGATTACATCAAGAAGGTACTAGAAAGGTTTGCAATGCAAAATGCAAAACCAGTTTCTACACCTTTGGCTGGTCATTTTAAACTAACGAAGGATATGTGTCCAAAGACACAAGAGGAGATAGCCTATATGTCTAAAGTTCCATATGCTGCAGCGGTAGGTTCTCTAATGTATGCTATGGTCTGGACAAGGCCAGACATTGCACATGCAGTGGGAGTTGTGAGTAGGTTCATGGACAACCCAGGTAAAGAGCATTGGCAAGCTGTGAAGTGGATACTTAGGTATCTAAAAGGGACAACAACAAATGCTTTGTATTTTGGAGGAACTGATATTTTTCTAGAAGGGTATGCTGATGCAGATATGGCAGGTGACAAAGATACTCGAAGGAGCACTATTGGCTATGTGTTCACGGTTGGAGGCACAGCAGTAAGCTGGGCTTCAAAGCTGCAGAAAGTGGTTTCACTTTCTACCACGGAAGCAGAGTATGTAGCAATGAAGGAGGCAAGCAAAGAAATTCTGTGGCTTCACAGATTCTTAGAAGAGCTTGGATTCAAACAAGACAATTGTGTCTTGTACAGTGATAGCCAAAGCGCTATCCATCTTGCGAAGAACTCAGCCTTTCATTCAAGGACAAAGCACATTGAGGTGAGATATCACTTCATACGCACTCTTTTGGAAGAGGGACAACTAAAGCTAGGAAAGGTGCATACAAGTGAAAATCCTACAGACATGTTTACAAAGGTGGTCAACAAGGAGAAGTTGAGCTTTTGCTCATCTTCAATCAGCATTCAAGGATAAAAAGCCAGAATGGAAAGCAGTCACAGGTTTGGTTTGGAGATCAGTCTCCAAGTGGGAGATTGTTAAGTATGGAGCCTGATTTACCCTTGTAATTTTCTGTGGTAAAAGCGCACATTTGTAAGGCCCCCATTATGAGGAGAAGCCATCGTGCGTGAAGGAAAATCACTCACCGGAAACCAAAATTTTCACGGACAAGAATCAGGGGCAACTTTAAAGGCCTCGGGGGCGGAGGCCCCCGAGACTTTTTTTCGCCGGAATATTATGGCCGGACGGCGGTCGGAAAGTGGTCGGAAAACAACCGGTCGGTTGGCCGGTGGTCAGAAGTCAATGGCCGGTGGCCGAATTCAAAAGCGGACTTGTCTTCTCAAGGGCGGCCACACATGGGCGGATTGGAGGGTCCGATTTGGACTTATTCGCACAAGGGCGGCTACACATGGCTGTCTCTCATAAGAGAGGGCAGCCCTTTTGGCCTATAAAAGGAGGCCATTTCTACACACATTTCATAGTGTGAAGTTGATGCAACAAGGTGAGTGTGAGGTGGTGAGAGTGAAGCAAGGCGGGAGCTCCATTAAGGGTATAATCCCTTTGTAAACTACTTCTTGTTTTGAAGTACCAAAGCCATTGAGTGGCTGCTTTCCCGTGGACGTAGCCCACATTGGGTGAACCACGTATATCGTGTGTACTCTCTCTCTCTCTCTCTCTCTCTCTCTCTCTCTCTCTCTACACTATAATCTCGTGTATATAAATTTGTCTCTCTCCATTAAGTAATCTACTCAATTATCTATTTAGCTACGTCTTATTTCCTAACAGAATTTAGTATACAGAACTTCATGATCTTTTCTCGCATGGAGTCGTTCATTTTCTTTGGCACCCCTTGCCCTTGCGGCTTCTCTCCCACCAGTCTTGCATCCTTCTGCCATGCTCCCCTCTGGACGCGCTTTTCGACGAATAAAACCCTAAAGTGTTTTCATGAACCGCTCTAGAAAGAACATCCAACGGCTATGGACTATACCTGCCACTGCAACCTCATCTACTACATGGACAAGCAAGTGCATTTGGATAGTTAGGCAGGTCGTGTGGGTAGATACTTCTCAATCATGAAAACTGCCTCAGTGGAGTTAGCCCTTGCGACTGCAATAGATTTCTCCCGTATCTCCTTAGAAGAGATCCACCGCACTAGCTCTGAAATCTTGTATATGCAGGTCCGCACTTCCTCCGTTAAACACCCCTTGATCGCAATTGGATCCTGTTGGCGTCCTGAACTCTAAAATCACCCTTTTAACTTGTCGCTCTTCGTTTTTTAGCAATACCCATGGAGCTCTTGGAAGTTTTGTTTGGCTAGCTGCATTGGTGAAAGGCCACAGCTCTGGCATCTTTCCAACTGACTGCAAATCATCTCATGAAGCTCGATTGTCTTTCATTCCCATGATTGTCTTCCAGAGGAGCTCTTCCACATTCTTGAATATATGCATTGGATCCAGCAAATGGTTAATTAGTAGATCACCCCAGTACGACAACGTATGGAGAATATACAAAAGTTTCATTCCTGGAACAGGTTGCCCCTCATGTTGCTCCCATCGGCGATGCCACTCTTGTACATGCATAGGACGACATTCGATGCGACCAAGTTGAGCTTCGCGCAAGTGATGGACATCTGGAAGATAGCGGTGGTGGCCTTGATAAGTTATCTTTCAAAGAGAGGCAGAATAGCGCACATCCAAATATTGCCCACAAATTGGACATGCATTGTATCCCGAAGTTGTTAGCCCTGCATATATTAAAGCTTGAATCAGGCCAAGGCAAAGTGCTTGCGAATAGCGAGAATTTTGTAAATTAAGAACCATTACCAGAAGCTTCTCCGTATCCTAGCCAATCATGCATAGTCCACATAAGAAGTCCATGGATCCTTGCATGCTGTTGTCCTACTGGTTCAACCGCATCTGCTATGTCGATCCCATGCCATAACTCTTGGAGCTCCTCAACTAGTGGAGCTAGATAAACATCCATGTTTTTTGCCTTGAACTTACCAGGTACAATCAAGCTTAATATCAAATGACCCTTCTTGATGGCAAGCCATGGCGGGAGGTTGTAATTGATAAGGCACACAGGCCAAGTGCTCCATGACGAGCTTCTCAAGCCAAATGGATTGACTCCATCCATTGCCATGTCCAAACGCAAATTGCGTGGTTCACTCTTAAAATGTGGCCAGGTATCTTCAATGTGCCTCCAGGCCTTTGAATCAACAGACACCCTAAATGTTGCGCCAGTGGATCTATTCGTAGAATGCCACCGCATCAACTTTAGAATGGAACCACAACGAAACATGCTTTTTATCCTAGGAATAATAGGGAAATGCCGCAACACTTTAGCTGGCACTGTCTCGCCAACTGCATCTTGTTTGTAGCGCATTAATCCGCACTTAGTACACGACAGATAATCTGCGAATTCATTGTGAAAAAGAATGCAATCATTTGTACATGCATGAATCTTGTTGTAGTCCAAGCCAACTGAGGTCAATAGTTTCTTTGCGTCTGGTCTAGAGGGGGGCATTTCATTGCCAGCTGGGAGAAGTTGCTCCCGCAACAACCTATTTAAGCCACATTAAATTAAAAAGCTCTCCAAGCACGTCACCGTTGCAATCGGAAAATCTCTTTTGTAAATTACGTACCTAAACAAAGCAGTGACGCTTGCATCTGACCACCCGTACACTGACTGAAGATTCAAAAACACCAGACAAGTACGAAGCGTCGATATTTTGGTGCCTTCATAAATTGGTTGATGTGCCACCTTCCTCAACATGTCTTCAAGAGATAGGCGCACGGCTTTTGGTGCTGCTTCGTAAGCGTTCTCCTCGCTTGTTTGGAAGAAGGCATCCAGCATGTCCTCCATGCCGTCGTCTTCTATCTGTAAGTCCTTTTCTGCTTCCATCCTTGGCTCTATATTGGTCGGACCTTCACGCATAATCCTTTTTCTCTCTCTCTCTCAGATGTAGGTGCTATGTCGCGAAAATCAATGCCCGTTCCGTAGGAGTCGTATCGTAGATTCTGTACGGTTTCTTTAGCAAACTCTCTGTACTTGTGCACATGCTCATTACATATCCTACGGTTGTGCAGGATTTGATACTTGCAGAGCGTGTACGAGCATGCAATCTTCTCCTCCATGTTAGTTGATGACGTTGCCATCTACAATGATTATGAATATTGTTTTAATATATATACTCCTCACAATGTAAACTACCTCGCATTCTCTAGTCTTGCCCAATCTCCGTACACCTCGGTCCAGAGGTGTACGGAGATCATGACCACTGGGTCAAAATCTCGTCTTTATTGGTCAAATCCTATATGGGTAGACACATACGTGCACTCCCAGGTGTACATGGCAATGCATGTAGCGGACTTTAGTCGAGGCCACATCTCTGGCATTCTCTCTTGACATTGCCTAAAGACTACCTAATCGACTACGGATGGTTTCGGTAACCGTAGAATCAGTTTCTGAAGTCCGTTTGTGTTTTTTGTAGAAAAACGTAATCGTATCTGATCAATCCCTTGTGTATTTGGCGTTTCTTCTGTCCGTTTGACCTACGGCTTGCCATACACGCTCTTGATATTGCTTTAAGACTACCTAATGGACTACGGATGGTTTCAGTAGGCATAGTATTCATTTCCGAAATCCGTTTGCGTTTTTCCGTAGAAAAACGCAACCCGACCTACTGCTTGTGTATTTGGAGTTAATTCAAACCCATTGACCTACGGCTTGCCATACACGCTCTTGACATTGCTTTAAGACTACTTAATGGACTACGGATGGTTTCGGTAGGCATAGAAGCCATTTCCCAAGTCCGTTTGCGTTTTTCCATAGAAAAACGCAACCAGATTTGACCTACGGCTGTGTATTTGGCGTTTCTTCTATCCGTTTGACCTACGGCTTGCCATACACGCTCTTGACATTGCCTAAAGACTACCTAATGGACTACGGATGGTTTCAGTAGGCATAGAAGCCATTTCGAAGTCCGTTTGCGTTTTTCGTAGAAAAACACAACCGGATTTGACTTACGGCTTGTGTATTTGGCGTTTCTTCTATCCGTTTGACCTACGGCTTGCCATACATGCTTTTGACATTGCCTAAAGACTACCTAATCGTCTACGGATGGTTTCAGTAGGCATAGAAGCCATTTTCGAAGTTCGTTTGCGTTTTTTCATAGAAAAATGCAACCAGATTTGATCTACGGCTTGTGTATTTGACGTTTCTTCTGTCCGTTTAACCTAAGGCTTGCCATACACGGTCTTGACATTGCCTTAAGACTACTTAATGGACTACGGATGGTTTTGGTAGGCATAGAATCAGTTTCCGAAGTGCGTCTGCATTTTTCCGTAGAAAAACGCAATCGGATTTGACCTACGGCTTGTGTATTTGGCGTTTCTTCTATCCGTTTGACCTACGGCTTGCCATACGCTCTCTTGACATTGCCTAAAGACTACCTAATGGACTACGGATGGTTTTGGTAGGCATAGAATCAGTTTTCGAAGACCGTCTGCGATTTTTCGTAGAAAAACGCAACCGGATTTGACCTACGGCTTGTGTATTTGACATTTCTTCTGTCCGTTTGACCTACGGCTTTCCATACATGTTCTTGACATTGCCTTAAGACTACCTAATGGACTACGGATGGTTTCGGTAGGCATAGAAGCCATTTCCGAAGTCCGTTTGCGTTTTTCCATAGAAAAACGCAACCGGATTTGACCTACGGGGTAGAAGACGTTTATGAAGTCCGTTTGCGTTTTCCCGTAGAAAAACCCAACCGGACTTCAAAAACGGCTTGTATTTTGGGTGTTTCTTCTATCCGTTTGACCTACGGCTTGTTATATTCCCCCGCCCAACCTTTTTTGAGGAGGAAGCTTGTCTCTAAGAGCAACGACGACGCTGTTGTTGCTCCTTAGAGGACTTTCATGTATAAAGGTGAGAGTTGAGCTTCGAATGTATTTTGAGTTGGTCAAATGAATTCAGAGGATGCATCAGATGATCCAGGTCACTTTGGCTCGACATGCACAATGCCCAATCAAACTACTGACCATGGAGGAGATTGATGAGGTCCGCCAGCGAGACAGATGCTAGATCTCCTATGATCTACCTATCCCACCTAGCTGTTTTAGCTGCTTAGTCCACACCCAGTAGTTTAGGCTTCCATAATATTTTATTTTGTCATCTTGTTATTCTGACTTTGTATCATTCTACCACATTGTAACTTTCTGGTCTCATAGGTCACTTTGGCCTTTTGAAGAGTTAATATAACATTTCATTTCATTTCTTTCTTTAATTTTAATTTTTTACGCAAACCATAATTCTCTCTCTCTCTCTCTCTCTCTCTCTCTCTCTCTCTCTAGTTTTAATTTCCTATGCACATTTGTCTCTCTCTATCTCTTTCTTTAATTTCCTACATGCACACACACTTCTCTCTTTCTCTCTCTCTCTCTCTCTCTCTCTCTCTCTCTCTCTCTCTCTCTCCAACATATACACACACACACACCGCTCTCTCTCTCTCTCTCTCTCTCTCTCTCTCTCTCTTTCCTACACACACACACACGATGTGGAGAGAGAGAGAGAGAGAGAGGGGGGGGGGGGGGGAAGAGTGCCATAATATTTGCTGCGCAGGTTTCGGCCAAGAGTTGAGAATGCACATGTTGAGGGCGAAAATGGCCCCTTCACGCGGTTTCGGCTTTTTTTTCCCCAAATTCTTAGCGTCGATATGTCCGTCAATATGTGCGTCGATAACTGCGTCGATATACGCGTGGAAAACTTTACCTTTCTATGCTAATATCCACGGGCATATCGACGCAGTTATCGACGGAGAGTAAGAACGTCGATATGGACGTGGAAAGGCACGGGCGTCGATATATAATGCGTCGATAACTTTGGGTTATGTTGTAGTGAATTAATTAAGATCTACTTAATCTAAGTAGCATAGGCAACCATAAGAAGCATCAAAGAGGCATAGTGAAAGAGAATGAATCAATGATTAGTGTTAATCAAGACTCATGAGCAAGGAGAATCTCAAGGAATCCATAGCACACACCTCAATAAATCTCACCAAAGAGTGCTCTCAACAAATGATCTTGAGAACCCTAATTTATTTTACACACTGTCTTATATACCTAGGGTAAAAATATGCAATGTCTGGGCACCCAAGGCCTTTAGGGCTCCACCACTTACTGAATTTTCTACCTAGGCACACTAACTGACCTGTTCTTTACAGTTTGGAACTCTCATTGAGCCCGTAACACATTAAAATATTACAATGACTTGAAAGAAATCGGGAATTTACAATGCGTGACCATTTTGAGAAAATGTGGAAAATGTGTAACTCCAATCTTCATTGCTTTTTTGCATTCATCCTCGATGTGCATCCATATGTCTTTAGTCTTTAGCAGCTCCTATTAACTAACGTTGACTAAGTTAACACCCTCTGCATGTGCTATTTGAGGGGTATCTCTTGCGAGCAAGTTGTGGGAATCGGGGATCCCGTGCGGTGAGTGCAAGAAAGGGAAGGAGAAGGGGGAAGGGGATGATGCACAAGTAGAGAGTGTTTTGGGTTAGTGGAGAGAAAACTGAGAGAGTGAAGTCAAATTTCTCTCCCTATATTCATTAGGTACAAAAAAGTTAATAAGGGCGGTTTCCCATGGCCACTTGGCCTATAACACCCCAACAACCTCCGACTTGAAAATCATGGTGGCCAATAGTGGCATCAGTGTAGTTAGTCTATATAAAGTTGATGAAGCATCACCTGGGCTTCATTCTACACCCATAAGTTTTATGCAATGTGTAAATTGCTCCAAGACTAGACTCTGAGAGCATCTATGGGGTTGTCGTCAGTGTGAACCTTGACAAGCTTGATGCGCTTGCCAGCCCATGCATCTTGTATGACATGGAATCTGACCTTTATGTGTTTTGACTTTGAGTGAAACACGGGATTCTTTGCCAAAGTAATAGCACTCTGACTATCACAATGCAGTACTGGAACCTTGTGAATGCCCAAATCTCCCACTAGACGAGCTTAACCATATGGCTTCCTTGTTGGCGTCAAACACATCAACATATTCTACCTCAGTGGTAGACAGTCTTGGAGAAACGATGTCCAAGAGATAGCTGCTCCATCAAACATGAACACATAGCCAGATGTGGATCTCCTATGATCCACGTATCCCGCATAATCCACATCCGTGTAACTTACAATAGATACATCACTATTTTTGTAGCTTCTTGCCAGGGCTTTCCATGTATCTACTAACCACTCCCACTACATGTGCAATGTGTGGTCTTGTGGCTACCATAGCATACATCAAACTGCCAATTCTTGAAGAATACGGCACTTTCGCCATTTTCTCCTTCTCAGCCACTGTCTTGGGAGAATCTTCCTTGCTAATCTGGAGTGTGCTTGCATTGGGGTACTCAATGATTTTCCCCCTTTCATACTAAAACGTTGCAGACTTTGTGAATGTAATTTTCTTGAAATAATTCAAGAATTCCATGTTGCCTGTCCCTCTTGATTTGCATACCAAGAAAGTGATTGGCATCTCCCAAATCTTTCATGAAAACTGAGTGCTTAGCATCTTTTTCAACTGATTGATCTCATCAATTGATTTGGCTACGATAAGCATATCATCTACATACAAGATAAATATGATTAAAGAACCATCATTCAACCTCTTTTTGTATAAGCAGTGATCCTCTTGACTTCTTATGTAACCCTAAGACTGCATGAATTTGTCAAATTTTTGATACCATTGTCTTGAACCTTGTTTGAGGCCATAGAGTGCTTTTTTAAGTCTACAAACCAATTCTTCCCTTGTTGTTTTTTGGGTTTCAAATACGAAACCCTTCATGTAGACATCTTCATCTAGATCACCGTGAAGAAATGTTGTGTTCACTTCCATTTGGACAAGTTCCATGTCTTGAATAGAAACCAAGCCAAGCACAATGCAAAGTGTAGTCATCTTGACTACTGGAGAGAAAACCTCATCAAAATCCACACCTTTTTGCTGCTTGAAACTCTTGGCAACTAGACGAGCCTTGTACCTAGGCTCGGGATCTTCCGCTATATACTTATTCTTGTATACCCATTTGCAAGGTAAGGCATTTTTTCCTCTTGGTAATTCAACCAAATCCATGCCTCATTAGCCACAATCGAGTTGTATTTTGATTGCATAGCCTGCTCCCACTTAATGTTATCGTTCATTTGTATATCTTCTTTGTAGCAGGTTGGCTCTCCACTGTTAGTGACCAAAATGTGGTGTATATCCAACTCAAACTGCTCAGTGCACGTGGTACTCTTATAGAGCATCTTAATGTCTGACTGCTGGACTTTGCTCTCTCCGGAGCAATAGTAGTATCTTGCACTTGAGGATTAGGTGCAACACTACTAAATTGAGTTGGTTCAGAGGCTACATCCTCAAAACAAACGCCTCTGTACTCAACTTCTTTAATGGGCTTCTTGTGCATTTTTTATTCATTGAAAATCACGTGTGAGCTACGAATGACTTTGTTGGATTCTGGGTGCCAAGACGATAGCCCATCTCTCCATTTGCACCATAGCCAATAAAAATGCATTTGTGTGACCTGGGATCTAGCTTTCGACGAAATTGTTTGGGCACATATGCATATGCCTCACATCCAAATACATGTAAATGCTCATAGCTTGGTGGTTTTCCCAGTCCATAGTTCCTCTAGAATTTTGAAGTTCAAAGGAGAACAAGGTGACCTGTTGATGATGTGCTCTGCTATCGGAACAAATTTCCCCCAAAACTTTGGAGTAAGCTTTGCCATAGACATCATAGAGGTAACTCACTCTTAAATCGTGTGATTCATTCTTTCACCTATCCCATTTTGTGCAGATGTGTATGGAATAGTAAACTACCACCGAATGCCTCTCCTACTGCAAAAATCCTTGAGCTACGTGGAGACGTATTCTCCACCATTGTCCGTGCAAAAAGCTTTGTTCCTGAGATTGGTTCTCAACCATGGCAAGGAATTTTTGGAACATTGAAAAGACCTCCTCCTTACACTTAAGGAGATACACCCACACCTTTTTGTTAGAATCATCTATGAAGGTGATAAAGTAGTTTTCCCCTCCCTAGAGTTTTATGTGGCATTGGACCACACAAATCACAATGCCCTAAGTCTAGGGGTTCGCCTAGTTTCTTGTTCAATGGCAAAGATGTCATCCTAGTCTGTTTGCTATATAGACAATGCTCACACAACGGAAAGTCTGTGTAATCTAATACAAGCAAGTAGCTAAAATGCTAAAGTGTTTTCATTAGTTTTGGCTAATATGTCCTAGCCGGCTATGCTACAACTCAGTAGATGGTAGCTCGACAACATAGATAGAGTGTTCGTCGACACTCAAAACAAACATAGAGTATAGGGATTTGTTTTTATGACCTTTTATCATGATAAGGTTGTTCTTGTGGATCATCCAAGAAAGATTACTAAAAACTATCGTGTAGCCAAGATCATCCAATTGCCTTACAGAAAGCAAGTTCTTTGTAAGCTTGGGCACATGTCTAACATTATGCAACACAAAAGTAGTTTCATTATGCATCTAAAGTTTCACATCACCAATGCCAGTAATGTCAAGCTTATAGGAATCACCAACCTTGACTATGCCATGCATGGATGCATAAGAGGAAAACCACTCTCTATGCGGTGTGACATGAAAACTTGCACCAGAATCAAGAATCCAACTCTGTGCATAACCCTCATCCTATGCAACCAAAGCATCTGGAGTGAGATCTGAAGTGAAAATGAGAACATCTGAGCGATCTGTTGCCACTTCTTCATGAATATCTATTGGCATAATGATCATCACTGGAGAACGATTACCAAAAACTGTAGTGTAGCCAATATCATCCAATTGCCCTATAGAAAGCAAGCTCTTTGTAAGCTTGGGCACATGTTTAACATTCTGTAGCACAAAAGTAGTGCCATTATGTATATGAAGTTTCACATCACCAATGCCAATAATGTCAAGCTCATAGGAATCACCAAGCTTGACTATGCCATGCATGGATGCATAAGAGGAAAACCACTCTCTATGCGGTGTGACATGAAAACTTGCACAAGAATCAAGAATCCAATTCTCTGCATAACCCTCATCCTGTGCAACCAAATCATCTGGAGTGAGATCTGAAGTGAAAATGAGAGCATCTGAGGGATCTATTGGCATAATGATCATTACTAGCGCTGCAGTGGTATGTATGGGAGACTCAACAACATTGAGCTCCTCAATCTTTACCGTACTTTTGCCTTTGCCAGTTTTTTTTTTGCATGGTTTTTTGATCTCTTAGGAAACTGCAACAATCCTTTTTGTAATTGCCCTGTAACACTCAGTATTTATGGCACTATGGTCTCTACTTAAGTTCTTGTGTCTGCTAGGACTACTAGGATTTCTCTCTCTACTTTTGCTTTTGTATTTGTTCCTTTCACGGTCTCTTGCCTTTGTTGAACTGCCAGCCATATATGCATCTCTATGACTAGCACCATCAAGAGATTTACATCAAATCTCTTCGATGAGCAACGCATCTGTGACAGAATTGAACTCTAACTTGCCATTTGGAGCCAAATTTCTAATGGCGGTGCAAAAGATGTCCCATGAACTGGGTAGAGAGCATAGCAAGAATATAGACTTGAGTTCGTCGTCAAACTCCTTAAAGCCCTGCGATGCCAAACTGACTAAACAAGGAGTTAAACTCATTTAAGTTACCAAAAAATATGCTACCTTCTTTCATGTTGAGCTTCATAAGCTTTTTCATAAGAAAAAATTTGTTGGATGCACTTTTGCTCTCCCATGCTGAACATACGCTATCCCAAAGTTCCTTGGTTATTGTCTTCCCTATGATAGTGAATAACACTGACTTGGTTAGATGTAGATGTATTGTAGCCATGGATTTCGCATCCAAAATCTCCCACTGAGAATGCATATAGTCATCATCCTCTGCACGCTCTTTCAACGGTTCTGAGAGGCCTTTGTTTATCAAAACATCTTTCATGCGCTCTTTCCACATGGTGAAGTTGATGCCATCAAACTTGAGAATGAAATACTCCTCCTTTTCTGAAGAAGAAGCCATCACTGACAAGAGGGTTTGATAGGTGCCAAACTATGGCGAGAAGCTATTGAAATTTGGGCAAAGTAACCTTTGTATCGGGAGTAAAATCTCAATTAAAATAGACTCAAAAGTGCCGACAATGAAAGTCACAACTCGCAGGAAGGAAATCCGGCAGAGTCTCCTTTGTATGAGGAGTCAAAACTCAACTCAAAATATGCATAAATGTGCCAACTGCACTAACTAGGCATCTACTGCACAAAACCACTATTGTGTGACCACCAACTCAACGTCAAAAGCACAAAAAACCATCCAGATACATATCCTATGATGAGGGTACCGTAAATGGGGAGCTCCAGATACCTGTATCATCGAAGGTGTCTCAACATTCAAGCACACCCCAGCTCAAAGAAAACCTCATGCTATCGACCCCTGTGGGACGGGTGTCTAGCCTCACTCTTATCTTATGCTGACATAGCAAGAACCATGAACAAAATTGTCAATCCAACAGACGAAGCTGACTTGACTAGTGCATAGAGGCTACAAGAGGTTGTCAATCTCTTGGAAAACAATAGACAACTTGCATCTCATTCAAGCTACACCCAAATGACAGAAATCACCAAAAGCTAGTTGCTATTTAGAAAACAAATCATAATTGTTACAGCATCAAACGACATCTAGATGTTACGAAACTTCTAGGACATGTTTATAAGACCTAAGCACACATGCTTATGGTCTCAAATCTCACTTTAGGTCAAGTGTAAAAATCATGATTATTAACAACAGTGAGTTTTTAACCTAGTTGTTTTCAACCCAGAATGCATCTAAATGCGTAGCAATGATGCCCCAATACCCCACCTATACTTATTTTATGATTTTATAGCTTAAATTCCTACTTATGATGAGATTAGGCCGTGAGTCAACGATGCTATTTATTACCATGGAATGCTTATGTCAACGCGTAGAGCTCTTACTTGCGATTGCAACACAATAGACCGCATTGCAATGTGACAACCGAGGAGGGAGTAGGAAGCACGAGAAGGAGAGAATTGAGTGTTGTTAGATCAAACTGTGTTCTATTATCCAAAAACTTACAAAATACTTACAAAATTTGGCTTTTATACCTTAGCCAAGGTTTTTGTGGTGAAAACTAATAGTCTGGGAGCTCTAACTAAAGATAGGTTGCTACAATCTGGAATCTTGTAGCCCTGGCTCATCAATTACACTATTTATCTGGAAATTAGGAGTTACAACATTCTCGATTTATCAAAATATTAAGTGTTTTTACATTAAAAGCTCCAAAAAATGCTATCCGAGCTAGCTGCTAATATTCCCCCATTTCTCGATTGTGTCGTCCCTTGACATAGCTTCATAGACTAAAGTAGTCTTTGGGTTGACGGCTGGCGAGGACATCTTTAAGCGCATGTAGGGCTTTTTCATATCTGTTTTGTCTTTCTTTGTCACATACTTGCAAAAACTGCATGGTGACTCTGTTTTTAAGTTCAATGGGGCTGAATAGGCAACAAACCATGAGGTGAGGTTACTAATCACTTACCCTAATATCTTAGTCCGCCATGTAACAAAACCTGTTTCGAATGCCTATTCAAATGCCAACATATTTCTTGATGGCAAAAACATGCATCTGGCGTAGAAGCCATAGAGGACTTCTTCTGAAGGCTGTCCACTTAAATCATAGCATAGACCTTTGTTCCCTTTGAGGAAAGACATCCATGGTGCTTCGGCTCATCCTTTGAGGAAAGACATCCATGGTAGTCTTGGGTAATTTAGCCATGTTGGCCTCTTCTTCTTTAGTGCATTGTGTGCCTGCCCATGTCCTTACCCTTGGTACAATACAAAATGTAGGGTCCTTTTGTATGGCTGCGGGTGCTGTTGTGAACAAAATTAGGTATCTAGAATTCTTGTTCAAACAGTTCTTTCTCCATGTGGGGTGGATATCATTTGAGCCTTCTGTCTGCATATCCTTGTAAAGTATTTCCTTAATCTGCAGTAGCTCCACCTTTATTAGTGGGTAGGGCAGTGATTGCTGATGCCATTGAGCATTGATTTGGTTGGGAGTCACGAGCTGAGTTACATTTACTGAGTGGAAAACTCTCAACTTCCAATCCATTGCTACTTTCCATTCAGCATCTACTTCTTGGACCATTTTCTCTTTCAGTGCATCCTCCTTAGCTTTAGAAAGGTAGACCATTGGCACTTGCTCGGCTTCAGTGATTGGTACTTGAAACTCTGACTCTCTTGCTAGGCTGTGTTTCCTTATCAGCAAAAGAGACTGATGGTATGTCTATGGTTGGTTGTTTAGAGGTTCCTACCTCCTCCTGAGTTTCTATATGTCCCTCTCTTAGCAGCTGATTGGCTCACTTCAATTCTTATCATTCCTTGAGCAATTGCTCTTCTCTTTGTACCCACATCATTGCAAGGTCTCATCTTTGTGTTTGTTCCAGCTTCAGCTCAAGTTCAAGGTCTTTGTTCCTCTTTTCTAAAGTCTTGTAGACTTCATCGGTTCCCTTGATTGAGGCTACAGTGGGGTTTCTCTGGTCTATATTAGAAATGTTGCTTGATCATGAGTCGTTGCTCGGAGTAGTCCAAGGAGGCATTAGCTACATTGAGCTGCACTTTGATCTGTTGTATTGACAGAGTAGTGGTTAAAAGTTCATTTGTTACTTCTGTTAGTTGTTGATCTTTGATTTTGCATGCATCAGATAACTTTGTCAGGATCTCTCTCAGCTCTTCCATCTCTTTTTGTTGTTTCTCCCTAGAAATTTGGTGTTGTTCTACTTCATTTTAGCTCTTTGATCTGCCTTTGAAGATCTTCAATGTCGTTCATTCGATCATCTAACTCTCCTTGTAGAGCATCAATGACTTGTTTTAGCTCTTTAGCCTTGACACTGTGACTAAGTGTTGCGGTTCTCATCTTGTTTGTCATTAAGTGCATTTGGTTTGCATACTCATTTACCTGCATGATGACTTCATCATTGGTTTCCCAGTCTTCAGGTTCTACCTGGGGTTGTTTAGAAATTTTTTCCTTTTTAATTTGTGGCTCTTTTGATGGTGCAACGGCTTCTGCTTGTGGCCATGAAGGTGGTTCTATTGCTTCTTCTTGAGGCTTTGCAAGTGCAACCGCTTCTTCTTCTTGAGACTTTGTGGATGCCTTAGTTGCTTTTGCATGAGCTGTTGTAGAGGAATGTCCTGCTTCAGCTATTTTGGCTTCCTTGGATTGTCTGAATCTAGCTTCTTCCTATTGCTCAAGCCTTGGACTCAGCATGGGCTGATCTTCTTGTTCTGTAGTTGGTGAAGGGGTCTTGAAAAATCTCCCTTGGTCAGGATATGACTCACTTTTTTTGGCAGCTTCTGCTTGTCTCTGTTGCTCAACCGCTTCTTCTGTTGCTTTTCTTTGAGCTTCTAGAGCTTCTCTTAGCTTTAAAGCTTTATCTTTCGCATACATCTGCTCAAGAAAATCTTTGGGATCCTCTAGAACCTTCCTTGCAGGGTTCTTGGTTCTTAGACCCTTTACCTCTCTTGGACTCCATCTTTCAGGGTCTTCACCTATAGCTTGGTGGATCCTTCTGTATGTTTTCTTTTCTCTTTCAAATCTCGCTCTTTTTTATTGCGGTTCCTCTTGGTGAGCTACCACTGCTTTCTTTTTCATTGCTTCCCTCCCGTGCCCTGGTTTCTTTGTTGTCAGAGCTTTCACAGCCATGGGCTTCATGGGAACTTTCTGCAGATTCCTCATCTGATCTATATACTCATTTTGTTGATCTAGTGGTCCATCAAGAGGGGTGAGTTGAAATAATGCTCTTCTTTGTGTCTTTAATTTGGGAACCTTCTTTGGTACGGTAGATGATGTCTTGGGCACCCAATTTTGAGACGGCTTGTCCTTGAGTTGTGCTTTTGGTACCCAAACTTTCACGACTCCTTGCATGCTACTTGTAGCATTTGCTTGTCTATTGGATGAAGAAGACTAATTGCTAGTAACCTCTTTCCCATTCCTCTTTGCTTAGTGCAATTAGAACAATGAGTTGTCCATCTTTAGGTGATAGCTTGAGTTGATTGGTATCCCAATCTGGTACTGCTTTGTACGTCCGCATCCATGAGATCCCAAGAATCATTGTTTCATTCATGTGTTCATCTGGTAAGCATACAAACTGATGAGGGAATGAACAACCATGTACTATCACATTTAAGTTGACTACTCCCAATGCCAGTGTTGGATTTTTGTTGCATCCTTTGATAGCTGATATTCTCGATGTCAAAGACTGATTTGTTGCTTTCTTATATGTGGAATAACTGACTGCATTTACCTGAGCTCCGATATCGACCAATGCATTTGTGCTATGATTGTTCAGTTGTGCTTTGATGCAAAGGTCCATTCCATCTAACCATTCATCATTTGTTGACACTGCATCCTTCTATAATTCCCATAATTGTTCATCTAGTTCCAGAGTGTTGATGGAGATAGGTATTTGTTAACTTTTGAGAGCATATTTCCTTTTGAGTACTCAAAGCCGCGCTTCCTCCTGGGCTTCACCAATGACTTGTTGTCGTTTCATCTTTCACTGCCTTGCGGCATGCATCTTCTCTAGCAAATCATTGGTTAGTGTCAAATTGTACTTCTTTAAATGGTGGTGCAGCCAAAGTGTGTCGACCATAGCAGATGGCATAGGCAGATATATGTAGGCTAGCAAAATCATGGCAAAGGACTGGAGCATATAGAAAGACAATGGGCAGATAGGTAGCAGCAAAGATGTATGGCTGATGCGGTTAATAGGCCAAGAAAGGCTCCAGAAGGTGCTAATTTGGAGAGAAAGTGAAGGAGATTCAAGGTGCATTCTTTGGGTCCAGGAATGTAGAGCTTGAGGTGATAAAAGAGCAGATCTAGATGGCCCATCAAACCAAGCTACGAAGCCCAAGTTATTGGAGTTTGAAGATACCCTGCATTGCAGATTCTTGCCGGACAGGGCAGCTAGGGACAGGTGGCCAAAGTGGATGTCAGTGTATAGGTGCATAGTGCTGAATTTATAGGGCCTACCCATCTTTTCAGATTGCAGATTAGAGCTACAAATTGCAGTTTATGGCCAGTTGAAGTTTTGCCGAGGGCTAGGTTGGTGCCCACCTGGCCACATGGGAAGTCGTGCCATCTGGAATTTTTTTGGGTTGCAATAGAGTTCAAGAAAGTGCTATGCAATGTATGGAGTTAGCAAAAGTTGATTGCACATCAAACGGAGCCCGGAGCAGGAAGTTACAGAAAGTGAAAAGTTGGGTGCATTCACCCAGAGTTGGCTACAGATATTCGAATATTCATGTTTTTTGCGGCCTCGGTTCGGGGTCTCGGGGAATTTTGAAGTGCGGCAAGGTCAAATGAGTTTGGAACCAGGCAATAAGCTTGCGGACGGGTTTTGCGGCCCGACGAGCAGAGCATTGTGCGGCAGTTGGCAAGCAAGGAAAAAAGGGAAACAAATTGCAATGCTTAAGAGGTCTTGTGAGAATTTTCAAAGGCTTGATCTCCTATATGTGCGAAATCCCATGTGGGGGGCAAGCACTTGGATGGACACTGTATAAAGGCCAAGACGTGAGGCCCAATTAAAAGAGTAGGAGAGAGGGCGATGGCGGTCGGCTGGGCACTGAGCTGGTGGCTCTAGTCAGGCGCTGCACGCGCGGGCCTGACGATGGCATGGTGGATTTTGAAAGGGAATGGCGGCGTGGCAGTGGCTGGCGGTGATAGATGGTGGCATCAGCTGGGCAACCGGTGACGACAGGTGATGTGGCAGCCCGTTAGGGGCTCAATCCCGCGTCCACATGGGCCCAAAACTTTTTGAAGGTAGCGATGTCGCTAATGCTCGCCTAGGGGAGGGTCCCGCTGGGCTACCGGTGATGGCAGGTGATGTGGCAGCCCATTAGGGGCTCGATCTTGCATCCACATGGGCCCAAAACTTTTTGAAGGTAAAAGGCCCCCCAATAGCAATGTCGCTAATGCTCACCTAGGGGAGGGTCCCGCGACAGACAATAGGCGAGAGAGAAAGCAGTTTGGGGATGTTCAAAGCCGGCCAAGGGGCCTATCCCACCACAAAGCCAGTCAAGTGAGAGAGAGAAAGAAGGTATTTAAGGACGTTCCCAAAGGGCGGGTGCAAGGGAGAACGGGCGGCCAAATTGGACAGAGAGGTGTACCATGCAAGGGTTGCCAAAAATGGACTATGCCAAGTGCTAGCAATGCAAGGAAAATGCTAAAAGGAGCTCAAAGAGAACTGCACAAGCAAAAGAGCTCACTTTCTTTTCTTCTTTTGGGTTTAGTTTCCCTTATAAAAGGATGTAAACATTAATTTTTGGGGGCTTTTCCCTTAGGGGCTTTTTCCCTTAGCTGTTTTGGGGAGCCATTGGGCCTTTTTTCCTGTTGAAGTTTTTGCCGAGGTTCGTGCCGGCAAGGTGTCAGTTGTACATGGTGTTGTTTATGCAAGAAGACCATCATTGTTGTCTCCTTGACGTCATTCCCCCTTCCCACTTCTCTTCTCTGCTTGTGTGCATGTGTCGACGTGTGTGTCCCCCCGAGGTTTGTCATGCAAAGAGATATAGGGAGAGGCTGTGTGCATGTGCAAGGATGTGAATTGAGCACAGCAAAGTGATTGGGTATGTTTGGTGCATTGCAAGGTGTATGTGCGTATGGTCCTGTGCAGGCAGTGGTTTGGTTGCGGGTAGTGTCGAGTTTTGAAGGTGAAATCTAGAGGATTGGGGCACTATGTATACCCTGGGTTATAGTGATGCATTGTGTTGTTTGTTGGTTGTGTTCCCTTTTCCCTTCTCCATCTTCTGGTGCCCCCCTTGAGGAGCTGTCTAATGCTCCAAGTTGAGGTTGAAAGTGGTATTTTTTAGCCGACAAAGCGGTTGGCTGATGGTCTAAGTGTTCGATGGTCAAATTTGAAGCCAGTAGATATGGTGGAGCCAAGTTTTGACCCAATATTTACGGGCGTTGAAGATCCCGAGGATTGGTTAGAAGATTTTGAGTTATGGCTGCTATCGATGTGTATGTTGAGAGATGCAAAAAAACTATAGACGGTGCCATTGGTGATGCAAGGATGAGTCAAGGTGTGGCTCGATGGCTTAAAGAGCAGTGATTGAGGATCATGGCAAAGATTGCAAAGTCAGTTTCTGGAGCGGTTTTGAGAGGTGATTATTGCGCAAGAAGCTGGTGCAAGGCTGAAGGCAATATGCCAGGATGTAAGTAAGGATTTTCCTATTTTCATTGAGCAATTTTAAGCCTGTTGGAAGCAGTTAGAGGTTTGTACTGGGGTCAAAAGCAATCAATACTGGAAGTTATTGAAGTTTCTAGAGTGCTTGCATCCGAGGATTAGAGAAAAGGTGTGCTGATACATATGAAGACATGGTCTATCTAGATAAGATGAATAGCAGGAAGGTAAAGCGAAAGTTGGAGTTGGGTGTGTTGAAGCTAGCAGATAATACGCCAGTTGTGGAGGTAGAAAAGTGTTTTTTTGTCCAACCAAATGTGATTCCAAGTGTTTGAGGTGCAGAGCCTATTGAGGTGAGGCCTACTATTGGTTATGTTCCTTGGATGTTTTTGGTTTGTGACGTGCATGTGCCAAGGATGGACGAGCAACGAGGAGAAGCTCCATGTTGAGGTGAACCAAGGTGCAAAAGTGGTAGCAAATGTGGAGGTTCCAATGCGGATTGAAGAGGTAAAGCCTGTTCTTGTGGAAAGTTTGCATGAAAAGGTAGCAGAATGCAATCAAGATGCAGACACCGAGGGTTTGAAAGCAGATTAAAAAAGTGTGCAAAGTCGTGAAGATGGTCGAGCTTTTGTGGAGCTACAAGCAAATGAGATGCAGATACGGAGTCGGTATATGATGCCAGTGATTGATGATGAAGATACAATTTCAAGTTGCTGGGAGAGAGGCGAGGAGAGTAGAGCAGATGAGTCCACATCCTATGACGAGGAGATAGAGTCTGACGAACTTGAGCTAGTAAAGGTAAAATTTCCCTCTTATGTGTTTGATGATATGGTAGTAGGCCATGTGCAAGAAGAGCAGGGAACAGAGCAAGTTGAGGTGCATGATGAAGACCAAGTGGAGCGGTCTAGGTCTACAGGTGATGGTAAGTAGGTGAAGGTCGTGTGTGGAGTCATGCTAATGGCTATGCTGATGAAAGTGGCGATAGAATGTGCCATGGTGGTGCAATAGGTGCAAAGTTTTTCCAGGCGAGATAGAGTAGCCATGCCTATGGAGGAAAACGAGGATGATGCAAAAGAGAACGGGTTTTTTTCTTCCCAGGAGGAGCATGATGCAATGGTAGAAGATGTGATTGAAGCACAAGTGGTTGAAGTTGATGAGCAAATGGTTTTGATCGACCTTGAAGGACCCGTTGATGAGGAAGGGCTTGACGATGCTAGAATTGAGTATGTGGTCAAAGAGGAGGTTGTATTGCCAAAGACGGTGGAGATTCCAATGCAACTGACATGTCCAATGTTGGAGAAAGGAGAATCCCATGCAATGGCTTTACTTTACTTGAAGTTATGTGAGCTATGGTTGATGAGTATGACGGTAGATACAGCTATGTGGTGGATGGTTCAGCAGGTGCAGGGGTCTATGCTTGAGGCTCCACTTTACTTGGTTGGGAGGGAGGGTCAGACATGTGTTTGAGCTTGGTGTCAGGTACATGTGTTTTGGATGGTGATATGTTTGGTGGTGCTTGGTGTGGAGTAGATAGGTTGCACAGGGATGCATGGAGAGTTGAAGCTAGGCTATGAGCAGCCTACACACATGATAGTCTATGTGTTGGGGTATGGCACTATGGTGAAAAGTTACAAATGGGTGGAAGATACCAATGGCAGGTGTTTGATCTAGGTGAAAGCTATGTGATGCAGGGGGTGGGGCAACCCACTTGAAGGTTTGGCAGTAGGCAGAATAAAACTATGTAAATATGGTTTTGGTTTTCTCAGAGTGTGTTGAAGGTTTTGCAATTGGTAGTAGTGGAATAAAGCTCTTTTTTTGTTGAGCATAAATAAATGTTCAACTAGGGGGTGGGAAATGATGGTGTAGCCAAAGTGTGTCGACCATAGAAGATGGCATGGGTAGGTATGTGTAGGCTAGCAGAATCATGGCAAAGGGTTGGAGCAGATAGAAAGACCAGGTAGAAACGGAGATGTATGGCTGATGCGATTAGTAGGACAAGAAAGGCTCCAAAAGGGGCTAACTTGAAGAGTAGGTGAAGGAGATTCAAGGTGCAGTCTTTGGGTCTAGAATGTAGAGCTTGAGGTGCTAAAGGAGAAGGTCTAGACAGCTCATCAAACCGAGCTACGGAGCCCAAGTTATTGGATTTTGAAGGTACAAGGCATTGCAGATTCTTGTCGGACAAGGCAGCTAGGGACATGTAGCCCAAGTGGATGTCAATGTACAAGTGCGTAATGCTTGATTTATAGGGCATAGCTGTCTTTTCAGATTGCAGATTAGAGCTACAAATTGCAGCTTATGGCCAGTTGAAGTTTTGTTGGGGACTAGGTTGGTGCCCACCTGGCCACATGGGAAGTCGTGCCATCTAGAATTTTCTGGGTTGCGATAGAGTTTGAGAAAGTGCTATGCAGTGTATGGAGTTAGCAGAAGTTGACTACACGTCAAACAGAGCCCGGAGCAGGAAGTTACAAAAAGAGAAAAGTTGGGTGCATTTACCCGGATTTGGATACATATGAATATTCATGTTTTTTGCGACCTCGGTTCGGGGTCTCATGGAATTTTGAAGTGCGGCACGGTTGGATGAGTTTGGAGCAAGTCAAATAAGCTTGCGGGGCTGGGTTTTGCAGCTCTGAGTGGAGCATTGTGCGGCAGTTGGCAAGCAGGGCAAAAAGGAGAAAAAATTGCGATGCTTAAGGAGGTCTTGTGAGAATCTTCAAAGGCTTGAGGTCCTGGGAGCTGCCACGTGGAGTGTGCAAAATCCCACATGGGGGGCGAGCACTTGGACCGATAGTGTATAAAGGCCAAGCTGTGAGGCCCATTTGAAAGAGGAAGCTCTCATGGCTATGGCGGCCCGTTGGGCACTGAGCTGGTGGCTCCGGTCGGGCACTGCGCACGCGGGTCTGACGATGGTGCGGAGGATATTGAAAGGGAGTGGCGGCGTAACAGTGGTGGCTGGCGGTGATAGATGGTGTTTCCCGCTAGACGATTGGTGACGGAAGGTTATGTGGCAACCCGTTAGGGGCTTGATCCTGCGTCCACATGGGCCCAAAACTTTTTGAAGGTAAAAGGACCCCCAATAGTGATGTCACTAATGCTCGCCTAGGGGAAGTCCCGCAGTAGACAATAGGGGAGAGAGTAAGCAGTTCGGGGATGTTCAAAGCTGGCCAAGGGGCCTATCCTACCACAAGGCCTGTCAAGTGAGAGAGAGAAAGAAGGTGTTCAAGGGCGTTCCCAAAGGGCGGGTGCAAGGGAGAACGGGCGGCCAAATTGGACAGAGAGGTGTACCATGCAAGGGTTTCCAAAAATGGACTATGCCAAGTGCTAGCAATGCAAGGAAATTGCTAAAAGGAGCTCAAAGAGAACTGCACGAGCAAGAGAGCTCACTTTTTTTTTTCTTTTTTTGGGTTTAGTTCCCCTTATAAAAGGATGTAGACGTTAATTTTTAGGGGATTTTCCCTTACGGACTTTTTCCCTTAGGTTTTGTGGGGAGCCATTGGGGCTTTTTGCCTGTTGAATTTTTTTCCGAGGTTTGTGCCGACAAGGTGTTGGTTGTACATGGTGTTGTTTATGCAAGAAGACCATTCATTGTTGTCTCCTTGACGTCATTCCCCCTTCTCTTCTTTGCTTGTGTTGGTGTGTTTCCGGGCGTGTGTCGACGTGTGTGTCCCCCTGAGGTTTGTTGTGCAGAGAGATATAGACAGGCTGTGTGCATGTTGAAGGCTGTGAATTGAGGAGAGTGGAGTGATTGGGTTTGTCTGGTGCATTGCAAGGCGTGTGTGCGTATGGTCGTGTGCAAGTGGTGGTTTGCTTGCGGGTAGTGTCGAGTTTTGAAGATGAACTCTAGTGGATTGGGGTATTGTGTATACCCTGGGCTATAGTGAGGCATTGTGTTGTGTTCTGGGTGTGTTCCCCTTTCCCTCTCTCCAACGGCATCCACTAATCCAATTAGCCATTGGCTCACCCTCTAGAGTGGACAACTTAACTGCTCCACTTGGGGATACATCTTCAATGATAAATGGTTTGTTTCCCTTTTACTTAAACTTAGAAATGTGTTGTTTAAGGGAGTAGACTAAAACTAAGTCCCCTTTTTTGAAGATTTTTGTGACTAGATGGGAATCAAAAAACTATTTTTGTTGCCGCTTTTGTGCATAGATGTGAGCTACACTATTAGCCTCTGCTCATCAAGCTTTTCTAAATCTTCAAGCCTCTTTGAGAATTCATGCCTGGTCCACTCAAGATCCTCAGCTTCCCTTAGTGTTGGCAATAGAAATTATATCAACAGTATGGCATCAAGACCATAAACAAGTTTAAAGGGTATAGCATTTAAAGTTGTCTTGAATGAAACTGTATAAGGCCATAGAGTGGCATGTAGATTCGTTTCCCAATCCATTTTTCCTGATCTTACCACTTTAGTCAACATCAAGCTAAGAATGTTATTTGTGTGCTCAGCTTTTCCATTTTCTTGTGGGTGATAGGGAGATGACTTGTTTTGGATGACCTTAAATTCATTAGCAGGTACTCAATTACCTCATTGAGAAAATGAGTTCCCCTATCACTAAACAAATTCTATTGGCAGTCCATATCTTGTGAATACATTCTCATACAAGAATGCGACTGTGGTTCTGGCATCATTCTTTTGGGTTTCCTTAGCCTCTTCCCACTTGGTGAAATAGTATGTAGCTACAATGATATATTGAGCTTGGGTTCTATAAGCAGGTGGTTGTATTGGCCTGGCAAAGTCTATGCCCCACTTTGCAAAAGCTCTAGCCCCCTTCATGGGTCTTAAAGGCATGCTATCTACATGGGTTGGCATTTTTTCTTATTGCTGACATGCATCACACCTTCGAACATATTCTTTGGTATCTGCAAAAAGTGTTGGCCACCATATGCCTTCCATTAAGATTTCTCTAACGGTGGTTTCACTAGAAAAGTGACCTCCAGCTAATCCAACATGTGCTTATTCTATAATGGGAATATATTCGTCTTTATTTTCACAAAGACGTAAATGTTGATCCTTTCCTCTTCGATACAATTGGCTTCCAATAAGAGCATAGTCTCTTGCTTCGGTTTCAATTGTTCTTTGGCGGCATTTACTCATATCCTCAGGAAATGTTTGTCTTGATAAGTAATTAGCTAGATAGTTACTCCACTTCGGGATGAGTGATATTTGGAACAATGTCACATGAGTAATGGGTGCTTGTTTTTGGCATTGAAGACAATTTTTCATGAACATCACTTCTCATGGTTGGCCAAAATACTTCAAGTCTCAAGATCCGCTTCATAGTTTGGTCTTTTGCAAAGTGAAGCCCTACTATGGTAATATGTTCTTGACTTAGGTATTGGGTTTTCTCCTCAAGATTAATACACAAAATCAATATTCCATCTCGATTTCTTTTGTATAACCTTCCAGCTAGTAATTGATACATAGCCAAATGCTCAATTAATTTGGGTGTAATAGGAAGCGGTATTTGTGAATTCAATTGAGCTATGGTCATCAATGATACCTTATTTTTCAACCATCGGGGTATCATTTCCATGGCGAATAGATATGCATCCGGTAGATCATCGTCTACCCCTTTCCGTGGTTCTCCTAAAATAATCCTTGATAATTGATCTGCTCTTTGGTGAGTGGTGCCCTTTTTTACAACCACAATGAAATCAAATTCCAAAAGGAACCATCTCACTATTCTTCCTGTGTTGCATGGCTTGTTGACCAAGTACAATAAGGCTTGGTGGTCCACAAAGAACACAAACTTGTTGGGCTAATAGGTGATGTCTATACTTTTTTACGGCATAGATCATTACTAATCCTTCCCTTTCGGTGGTTGTATAGTTTTTCTCTGCCATATTCAACTGTCTACTGGCATAAGAAGTAGGAAAATCAAAAAAATTCATCTCTTGGTTGAGCTAGTATACACCCTGGCAAAATTGGAAACGTCTACATTTATATGGAATATCTTATTCCAATCTGGTGCTTTCCATATTGGGGCTGAAGTGAGAGCTTGCTTAAGCTTCATGAAGGATTCTTCACACTCATCAGTCTATTCAAAGAGTGTAATTAAGCTATATATGGGTTTTGCAATTATAGCGTATATGTAAATGAATCATCTGTAATATCCACAATGTCCCATGAAAGCTTGAACCCCTTTGATTGTTGTTAGTCTAGGAAATTCAGCTGTAACATGAATTTTATCCATATATCAGTGGCTGTGCCATTTTTAGACACTATATGTCCAAGAATATTCCTTGTCTGCCCATAAATGTGCACTTTGTAGGATTTAAACAAATCCTATAAAGTCTACATTTTTTGAATACCTTTTTGAGGTGTTCAAAATGAACAGCCTAGATTGACAAATGTACACATAGATCATCCATATATATATTTTCAAGAAATTCTAAAGATATTATTTAAAAGCATGGCTCATCAATATTTGAAAGGTGGCAGGAGCATTAGTTAACCCAAAAAGCACGACCCGATAGGCAAAAATACCCCATTCAGTTGCAAAGGCCGTTTTATGCTAGTCTTTGGGTTGATTGTATCCCAAAAAGCCATCTAAAAATCTATAAGCTTCTTTTCCTGCAACTCCTTCTCAGTGATTGGAAGAGGAAATTTGTCTCTAATGGTGGCTGCATTCACTTTCTTGAGATTGATACACACTCTTAATTTTCCATTTTTCTTGGGTACTACCACAATTCGAGACACCCAATCTGTGTGTTCAATTTCATAAATGAATCCGGCTTCCTTTAGCTTTTCTATCTCTTCTTTGATCTTTTTGGAAAATGTTTCATTATATGTATATGGCCTTTGTCTGCTTGGCTTTGCATCATCTCTCACAGGTATGGTATGTTGACAATTTCTAAATCAACACCCTTGAGATCCTTATAAGACCAAGCAAAGATACCTCGGTATTCTTTCAGTAAGCTTAACAAAAGCTCTTCTTCTTCTTCTTCTGTCAGGTTGTTTGCAATGTAGGCAGGTCTAGGCTCTTCTCTTGGTTTGGCTATGTCAGGTCGTTTGCAATGTAGGCACGTCTAGGCTCTTCTCTTCGTTTGGCTATGTTAGGTCGTTTGAAATGTAGGCAAGTCTAGGCTCTTCTCCTGGTTTGGCTAGATCTATCTTTTTTGCATTTTCAGGTCCTTTGTAGGACTGCTGACCCTGTTTTCTTAGTTCCTTGTAAGGCTGTTCGATTATGATCTTTGGTCTTGGAGAGTATATTTCTTATAATGGGATGGAACTCTCATTACATCTTTACCCTCTTCTTCAAATGTTTCCATTTCAGTGGTATACATCTCTTTTAGAGCTTTTTTCAACTCTTGATATTTCTTTTTTCGTTCAACTCGTGTCATGGATGAATCATTGTCCTCATGTTTAGGTTTTTCTTAAGTTTCCTTTCTTGTTTTTCTTGATATTTTTGATATTTTTTGCTTTTCTCTGAAGGACATCTACCTGTGATTTTGTCTTTGATACAATCATGTGCATCTATATGCATCAAAAACTATGTTCTACTAGAGACTGATGGCATAGGTTTAGATTTCAAGTTTCTGGTGTCTTTTTTTCTTCTATACCATTTTTTTCTTCTCGGCTTCTGGTTTGGAAAGTCAAAAAACTTTTCCTCCTCTCCTTTCATGAGTAGTTTAGCTCTCACATGTTCTTTTTCCGACCCCAAATCATCAGAGGTAGCTGAATGTTCATCTAACTCATCTGCTGCATCATAGTAGAGGTTTGAAAAGACTTGCTGAGCTTTCATTATGTCCTTGGGTTCTTGAATTTCATCCTCAAAGCGAAGGGTTGAAATCATTTGTATGGGAATTATGTCATAGCCGTCCTCATACATCCATTGAGTAGGCATAGACGTATTCACACATACATCCATTGAGTCCACTCAAATGGCTCAAACAAATGCTCCGAAAAGGGTTCAGGTATATAGGCTTCATCTATGCAATCCCTTTCTAAGATACATTCTTGTCGTTTTAAGCTTCCATTTTTTGAGGCTTCACACATCTAAATAGGTTTGTCTTTGTTTAACCAATATGGAAGCTTTGATTCAGCAGAAGAGATTGAGTCAAATTCTTGTATGGGCATTTTCATGACATCTCTATAAGTGTGATCATTTAGATTAGCCCTTGTTATTGATCCCACTCGCTTCAAGTACAGGTAATTGTTTCCCCAGTCCTAGATGAGCTATACTTAATGCATGAAAGGTCTTCCCAAGATAATTTCATAATTGAGTTTCTTTCCAAAGTCTACTATTGCAAAAGTATGTTGATAACTAACTATCACTTTTTCAAGCAGTCCTAAGGGTCTTTCGATGTGTCCATCAGCCAATTGCAATTTCGTTCGAGTCTAATTTTTGTTTTTTCCCATGATTCCCATAGTGATTTTGTGGCTATGGCTATGCCTACCCCACTATCTAGTATTGCCATGGTTTCTACATCATTGTATCTCACTGGAAGGGTTGTGTTTTCTTCTTCCCCGTCGTAGTATTCTCCAACTTTGTTCATTGAGATGGATCTAATCTCCTTGTTATCCAATTTATGTTTCAATTTTTCCAATTTTTTTGTGATTAGCCCTGTTATCTCCACCTTCTCTAGAGTTTTCTGTAGATCATTCCATAAATATGGTCTGATTTTCAACAGTTCTCCTAAAGTAAGAGTGCATTGAATGGGTGTAGACATGATTGAATGAATGTTGTCTACCTCGAGGGTCTGTTCCGCTCTTTTTATCTCAGTGGTTTTACACACTATGGATTGTTCTTCGTTATCTCCCAAGTAAGAGGGTAGTGTTTTCAGAGTCATTGGTTTTGACATTCCTGACTGATGCTTCAGAGCCGCAATCCCCATACAAGGATTGTACATTTATGTCCATATCAGGAGGTAAATTATCTAACCAAACTTACTCTATAGGAGTTGACTTCAAAGTTAGGTTCCCATCATTAATCTCAGTTTCTCCCATAAATGTCCTGGCCAGTCTTCTTCTACGAGCGGAATTCCATCTAAGGCATCTTCACTGTCAGGCACTATGAGTTCTGGTTCTTTAGTTTCAAGGTGTGGTTCTACCACCACTTTGGATTTCTCTTTATTGGTTCCTACCACAAGCTCCTCAGGTTTTGCTATACTGTTGATCTTGGGTTTTTTGTGTTTCTAGCATCTCTTGAGTAATTCTTACCAGATTTTGATAAGCTTCAAGCTTAGCTACTTCCATATCTGGAGAAGGATAGTTTTTCCATTTGTTTTCCATGTTTTGGCATGCTTTAAGTCCCACTTGGTAAGCTTCTAAGGCTGCATTGATTGGCTCAAAAATTTTGTCTACCAAAATTGATCCTCCAGATTTCACCGTGGTTTCCTTGATTTCACTTCCAGTTTCTTTCACTTTTTCCTGGAATAGTTTCTTGGCTTTCTCCTCAATTTCAACCCTTTGTTTCTGTTTTCTCATCTCATACCTTTGATTTCTTCTTCTCTTGGTCTTTTGAGAGAAAATTTTAGTATTCTCTGTGTCATCAGAGGAGTTATGTTTCTTTTTCTTACCCTGGGCTCTAGTGATTACCTTGATTGGAACAATAGTTTCACTCTCCAAAGAGCTACTAGGCATCATGTGGACTACATTCACTACTGCTTTACCCTTGTTTAAAGGATTTTTTGGACAATCTTTAGGGAAGTGTCCTCCCTTTTTACAACATTGTATACAAAAAGCTTCAATTGGCTTAATGTTCTTGTCAGGCTCTGGGCATTCATTTTTCCAATGATCATCAACACCACAGTTATGACAGTTTCCAGACCTTGGCTTAATCATGGGTCTTACCATACGAGGTCTAACACCTTGATTAGCTACATAGTACATCGGTGCAAGTTCTAGTGTAGCATAAGTCACAGGTTCTTCCATTGGTGGTGGATGTGAATTATACTACTCTCCTTCTATCATTATTTTTAGGTGGACTAGGCTCAACAAAGGGTGTAACAGGCACTACTGCTTGTTTATCTATGACTCCTTCTGAATGCATCTACTTTACAAGCACTACATTATGTCCAAGATATGGAGGTTTTTGACCCAACACTGGTTGAGGTCTTTTCATACCCATCGGTGCTCTTTGAGCTGGGGTCATATTAGGCTGATATCCATATATGGGTTGTCCTTATGGCCTCATAGGCACATATTAAACATTTTGATCATAATTTGGTTGGTAATAGCACTCATTGGTCTCATGGTTGGTCCATTTACCCTCAATTGCACACATGTCTGGGGCCTAATTGGTTGTCCCTGTTGAGGTATCCCTTGCCCTTTCCCTCTCATAGGTGCTTTTTGCATGTTATTCATCATTTCATTCATCCTTTTGAGCATGTATTTTATGGCTGTAAACCGTGTTGTAGTAGCCGTCCCACTTTTGTTGGTTTGGTGGATGTTGTTTTATCACTTTTGAGTATCCTTAGGGACATCTTCTTCATGGAAAATATCACAATTGTCTCCCAAGTTGATGGCATCCGACACACACTCTTCTAGGGTCATATGTTTCTTGCTATACAATATAGCACGAAGTTCTTTGTTTAGCAGTCCCTCTAGAAACAATGATACTAATCTTTCTTCTGCAGGTATTTCTAGTTTTGGACATCTTGCAATGTATTTCTTTATTCTAGTTGCACAATCCCTAACAGACTCACCTTGTTTCTGTTTAAAGCTATAGGTTTGAGCTATTGCATTATGTTTGATTCCCATTTTGGAATATGCAGCTATAAATCCTGGAGCTAATGTATTTAAGTCCATGATTGACCTTGGTGGAAAGTTTTGGAACCATGTCATTGCTTTTCCTTCTAATGTCATTCCAAATCCCTCAAATTGAGTATGGAAATCAAATATGTATTCTGCTCGTAGAACTTGCTTGAAGCTTGCTAAGTGGTCATATGGATCTGCCGATCCACTGTATTTTTTGACCCATTTTTGAAAATCAGCTGGTCTGACATGTCTATTTGGCTCAACTCTTGGTCTCCTGGCAGTTGGTCCTATCTCAAGTCCTTCAAACCAATCTTTTGGAAATAATGACTCATGTAGCTCTCGACTGGCTTTAGTGTCATGAAGCTTTTTGTGCAATGAGGTAGGTTCTGGTTTTTTAAGTTTCTCCCAAAAGATCTCTCATGGAGTTCCTCTCTTGGAATAGTTTTTGGTCCTTGGCCCAATATCCAATCTCTTATGGAGTACCCTTGGTATTTGGTATGTTCTACCTCTTCAAGACTCATCATAACAAAGTTATTGTTATAACAATCCCTAAATAGGTAGATTGGTAGATCTGTTGAACCCTTGTCTTTGATTTTGAAGATATAGATGATCCTTATGGGTGTTAACTGTCGTGATTTGACATTAGAAGTCCATAAAAGATCCTTGAAGTTTCTATCCTCTCAACAATAGACTCCGATCCTAGGATTATCAGTGCTAAGCCGTTTCAAAGGCTTCAAATCAACTTGATCATATCTCTTGAATTCTAAAGTCGGTGGTCCTTTTTTTGCTGCCATATCCAAAATGAGTATAATCACCTCTAATCCCAATTTGTCTATCACATCAGGGTTTTCAACTTTTAAATACTGAGTCCCGTTTCTATCCATATACATTTTTCCTTGGTTATTTTCCATTATTTCCTCTTCAAACTCTATGTCATAGTCATCAATACGAATAGCATACTCTTCATTAGGATCCAGGTAAACCTAAACTCCATGGCCATTCGTCTTATAAAATGTGAGTATGTGCTTATATCGCACTGTCATTCTTGTTCGTAAATGAGTCAAATAGGAAGACATTTCAGATGTTGATTATGAAAAAATGTCCAAGTGATCGCCTTGATTCACACTCTCTTCAGTGGATACTCTACTAGCGGTCTCTCCAAATATGCCTTGGTTTGCTAGCACACGACCAGATCTAAGGTTCATATAGACTAGTGAAGCCCTGGATAGAGTACTTACCATCGAATTTACTTGTTGTCCGTTTCTTCCACTTGACTTGAGTGCAACTTTTGTTAACCTTTCAATTCCTTGTCTGCAACCTGATCCATGTATCAGGTTTTAATCAAGTGAGCTATTCTTTCACAAAGGCTGTATAATTTTTGCTAGCAATTGTGACTAGTCTATGTAAATTACTTCAGTTTGAGCTAAGTGAGTCAACAATTGAGACTTTCAGATTCTAGTTTTGTAAAAAGCCAAAGGACTAATGTGCAACCTGGAAACTGAGTGAACATGTACTAATTTGGATCCAATTGAACCCAAAATTGATCGGTGGCCTTGTATTATGTTGCTCTAGCACTGTACAAGCCCAAAAGTCCAAAATTTTGTCTCTATGTATTAGAAGTAAATAATCACGATTCACAATTATTTACTTTTCTCTTTTTTTACAGGTTTTTGGCTTTTTTTGCCAAGTATTCAACTTGTTATAGTCTTTTGACAAGTTTTACTGAGTTTGAACAAAATTTGTCCAAGTTATCAAACTGTTTTGTGTCCACAAACTCAGTTTTCGAGAATCTGGCTTAAGTCTCACTTTTGTGATCCAAATTTCACCAAAATTTGATTTGTGTGGTCTACTTGATATGCTTGACCTTGTGGTATACTCCAATGTGCAAAAATGTCCAATTTAATAGCAGAAGTAAATAATCATGATTATTTACTCTTGGTATTACTATGCAACTTTTTGCCACAATGTTGACATGGAATGGTTTAGCAGCTCAACTTAAGCTCCCTAGCCAAGTTTCATCAAGTTTGGATAATCTCTGTTCATTTGGTTAACAGTTTTGTGTCTGCCTATTGACTTTACAAATTTGGCCACAATTTTCACTTCAATGATCCAAATCTTTTTTTTTTCTTTGCAAAACTCACAATTGTGAGTGAATTATATTGAACAGCCCAAAAAGTTACAAGGTCTTGTCATGCTCTTGTTAAGCCATGACCTCATTCAGGGACCATACTTACATCGTCTCTATCAAGGTAGCCACCCCTACTAACCCGCCCCCTCCTCCTTAATACACAAGGTCCATAATCATGTCATTTTGAGATCTTTTATTTATCGATGACCAAGATTAGCCCCCATCCTAGGCTTTCCCTCTACTGACAACAAGGCACAAGTAGTCCCAGACCAATCCTCTGAGAGTTTCTTGCGCCCGAGTGTCCATATTAGCACTTTGCTTTCTTGTATAATTTCTGCGAAGCTTGCCACCTCAAAACCTCCTTCAAACACACGGCAGTTCCTTGTCTGCCATATATTATGCAAGAAGAAGTATCTATGGAGAAGGAAGTAACGGCTTCAGTGGCATCCTCAGCATTGTGGATAGAGAATTGGAGCCGAAGTTGGTTCTTAACCACCCATCCGGCAGAATCCTGGGGATTAGAATCAGATGGGAAGGGCATCCCTTCACCATTGTGAATGTGTACGACCCTTGCAATGTAGAAGATAGAGCTAAACTATGGATTCATCTTAGAGATTCCCCTATTGAAGGGGAGTGGCTGTTAGTTGGCGATTTTAATATGGTAGAAAAGAGCAGGGATAGAACAGGATCCTCTAGTATGTTGGCTGGCTCAGAAATGTCTAAATGGAAAAGTTTGTGCGAAAAGTGAGCAATGATCGACTTATGGGAAGTTGGCCCATGGAACAGCTTCACCTACACAAGCCTCCAGTATGTCCGCACTGCCTCCAAGCTAGACAGATGCTATTGCTCACATGAAGCTGACTGGATACCGTCGTTGATGGAGATGAAGGTAGTTCCAACAAAAAGCCTTTCGGATCACATTCCTTTGCACATACATTTTAGAAGAATAAAGAGGAGGAGCAGACCCCAAGAGGTGAGAAAAAATTGTTAGTAACAGGGGCACACCTATTCAAAGACCCTCTTTTCAGGAATCTAACCAAGAAAGCACTGGGTAAGCTAAAAAACGATATCAACCTCAACAAACAAATATTTTTCAGTCAGGACAGTTTTGCCTTCTTTCATGGTTGAAGCCTTTGGCAAGTTGGAGCTTGAGATTTCCGTATCATGTAACGGTCTCAAGACCGAGCCACGGCCTACATCCATTGGCACAGCTAGCTCCATGCCGGACATTTTTCCCACCGCTAACATCTACGAAAATTTACCAATATCCTCACTTACATCCAGAGCGTTGAGTTCCATTATCCGCAGACTTACAACCCTTGATTGATCTCAAGACCTTACAGGCACATAGGCAAAGAGATAACGAGGTAATAATCGTTTGCTTCATTAACATTTAAGGCTATATTTTGGGAAGCAAGTGATACTATTTAATTTGGTGATCCAAATAAGCACAAAAGAAAAAAAAAAGTAGGCAAGAGCTAATAATCGCGATGATTGACTATAGATAATAATCGTTGTTACAAACAGCACTTAATAGCAAGCATATCAAAGAGAGATAAGGAGCAGGGGTAGCGGGAGCTCCAACAGGTGATCCCGTGCGCACAATGGATGTGGGCAGTAGACCACCATGCACATAACCTCCAAGCTCCACAAGCCTAGCCTTGCTGCCTAATGAGCAACCCCTTCATCTGTAGTGACGAAAGCCTCCTCTCTTCCCTAGCCCAAACTGGCCAACAGGCGGGCCCCTGCCCCGAGTACTCGTGCACAGACCAACTTACCCTGCTCGTACACTCGCCATTATGCACAAAACTCACAAACTCTGCTCGCCATCAAAAGATGCAAACCTCTAAGTCTCCAGTGTTCCTCAATGATCGAAATCTTATCAAATTTGATTTGTGGGATTAATATAACATGCTAAAACTAGTGGTATGCTGGGTTGGTAAAAAAAAGTTAAAAACTGACACAAAAGTAAATAAACATCATGATTATTTACTTCTGGTAAATTTTTGCATCTTTTTGGTCAACAGAGCATGTACACTTGTTTAACACTTCAAAATAAGTCTCTTAGACAAGTTTCACTAAGTTTGAATAAGATTTTTCCAATTCACACTCAAGTTCTTGACAATCAATGCAGATTTCAGTTTTTATCAAGGTTTTGGTCAGTTTGGTGATCCAAATTCTATGGGCCTTTACAACAGATGTTTGTACACATGCATAGAGTCTCTGGTATCAACCTTGGTCACTTCTGAGCTGAAAGCAAATAATCACGTGTAAGGTTTTCCGTTTCTGAAACCTTAAAGATTGTATAAAGCTTAATCAAACTGATGTGATTATTAAAAAAGCAATGTAGAATTGTCTGACCATGGCAAATATTGGTATTTTTGGAATCTTAAGCGCAACAAACCCCAGGCTAGAAATTTTCAAAATCAAATTCCGACAAAATCTGGAAAAGCTACGGGCCCTGAAAGGTTACACTAGGAATTCAATTAGTTAAGTAAAATTGGATGGTTTCAATAATTATTATTAACAAAGACATTTTTATCCTAAGGTTCTAGAATTTACTGATATTTCCAATTTTCATCATTAAAAGTTAGTGAAAATAGTCAAAATCAGTTCTGGAAGCTGAGGGGGCAATGTGGAGCTATGATGAACATGCCAGGGACTCAAATAGTAGCAAGGGGTGCCATCTTCAGCCTGGGGACTGCTTGAACTGCAAGCAACTGCCTTTTACAGCCTGTGAGAGCTTGTGAGTGCCAGAAACCTATAAATAGGACCCCTTGCTTCACAATTTGATAGACTCGGAGCCTTGACACACTCTCTCTCATCTAGAGAGACCGCTATGCAAAAATCAACTAGAAATTTTGCTTTAGTTGATTAAATTAAACGGTAATTAGCATAATCCTTCTTAATTAGCAAGGCTAGATTAATCTATTTTCTTAATAAATTAAAGATTAGGCCTATGTATACTAAAAAATCCTCTCTTAATTAAATATTCTCTGTTGATTATTGTGATTAAGCTTAGGGATATTAAGCTAATTAATTATTATATCATATTAGAACTGAAATTAACCATATTAATCATAAATTAATGGAAAATATATTAATTAAGTTTGGATTAAATTGAGATAGTTATTAGAGCTGGATTAGACTGTCATTAATCTAGGAAAATTATCTTCTAGTTTTTTTTATTAATTTTCATAATTAATTAAGCAGAATTACATTGTTTTTGAGAAAATTAAAGGGAAAAATAATCAAATTGATTCAAAATGCTTTGAGTTATTTATCAAAAGTTAATTATATGTTAAGATATTCGTAATATTTATGTCAAGCTCAGATAATTAATTTAATTAATTACTTTAGCAAAATTACTCTATTTTTAGGACAAATAAAAAAGGAGAAATTAGCAAATTTATTCAAAATTCTTTGAGTTATTTATCAGATGTTATTTATATGTTAGGAAACCCGTGATAATTATGTCAAGCTCAAATAATTAATCTACTTAATTACTTTAGCAGAATTACTCTATTTTTAGAACAAATTACAAGGGAAAAATTAGTAAATTGATTCAAAATGCTTTGAGTTATTTATCAGAGGTTAATTATATGTTACAAAACCTATGATAATTATGTCAAGCTTAGATAATTAATTTACCTAATTACTTTAGCAGAATTACTCTATTTTTATGACAAATAAAAAGGGAAAAATTAGCAAATTGATTTAAAATGCTTTGAGTTACTTATCAGAGGTTAATTATATGTTAGGGAACCGTGATAATTATGTCAAACTCAGATAATAAATTTACCTAATTACTTTAACAAAATTACTCTATTTTTAGGATAAATTAAAAGGGGGAAATTAGTAAATTGATTCAAAATGCTTTGAGTTATTTATCAAAGGTTAGTTATATGTTAGGAAACCCGTGATAACTATGTTAACTTTAGGTAATTAATTTACCTAATTATTCTAGTAGAACTACTCTATCTTTAGGACTAATTAAAAGGAGGAAATTAGCAACTTGATTCAAAATGCTTTGAGTTATTTATCAAAGGTGAATTACATGTTAAGAAACCCATGATAATTATTTTAAACTTAGATAATTATTTTAGCAGAATAACTCTATTTTTAGGATAAATTAAAAAAGAGAAATTAGCAAACTGATTCAAAATGCTTTGAGTTATTTTTTTGAGGTTAACTACATGTTGGGGAACTAGTGATAATTATGTTAAGTTCAAATAATTAATTTACCTAAATATTTTAGCAGAATTACAATATTTTTAGGACAAATAAAAAAGGAGAAATTAGTAAATTGATTCAAAATAATTTGAGTTATTTATTAGAGATTAATTACATGTTAGGGAACCCGTGATAATTATATTAACCTCAGATAATTAGTTTACCTAATTATCTCAGTAAAATTATATTATTCTTAGGAAAAATAAAAGGGGAAAAATACTAAATTCATCCAAAAATCTTTGATATAAATATCGAGGTAGAACACACCTTGAGAAATCCGTGATAAATACCCCAACCTCAGATAAATAGTTTAAATACTTATCTTCATTAAAAGTAACTGATTTTGCATATAAAAGAGAGAAAAAAAATAGTAAATGAATGTATCTAATTACGAAATAAATACCTGAGGTTCAAAAACACTATTGAAGGTTGGGAAAATTACCTTAGCATAATGGTTAGTATAACAAATTACTATCAATAATTTTTTTCTTAAATTAGACCATAAGTATAAGAGAGAAGGTTATAAATCAAATTTATGAAAATTCCTAAAGATAGAACATATCAAATTACAATTTAGGTGAAGTAATCCATTAGCCGATAGGAATTATAATTTACTAAGGTTAAATAAAAAGTATTCATGGAATATAGACTAAGGATAAACCTAGTTAAATGCCTTCCCTAATTAAATGGTAATTATGGGAAATTACGAATAGTACCAGGAGGTTACATGAGAAATATCTCATCCAATTAAGTATCAAGGATACCTACTTACGACAAAAAATCCTTATATTTGGGTAAAAAGGAAGAAAAGAGATTATTCAATTAAACCTCTAATCGATTAAGTCTTTTTATAAGGATAAGAAGTTATGTCACCTAAAAGGACCCGAGAATGAAGGCGTAGCTCTAAAAAGCACTAGAGCGTCGCACGACGACGAAGCCGGGCCTAGTAGTAGGCCTACAAAAGAGAGTCTTCAGGCACAAGCGCAGCAGCAGATGGCCGATCAATCCCAGGTGGGTTTCGTATTATTCAATTAAGTTTTTAAATAGTTTAAGTTCTTTTATAAGTTAGCATTGCATACGTAAGGAGTGAGAAAGAATCAGAAAGGAATAATTGACCAAAAACGGAAGGTAAATTCCAGCATTCATTTCTTTATAATATAGGAAAGAATTGTATGGGTTAAAACTGGTTGAATTAGGAAAGATATGATTGATCATCCTTAAGACAGCTTGTCTCCATTAGGAAAAATATGAACTCTATAGGGGCCCTTTGGGATTAAGGTTAATTAGAGGCCAGCCAATAGGAAGAGGGTGGTGGACACACTCTATACCCTCAAAAAAGTAGGGGGACAAGGTAGCTTTACACCTCTTAATGGCCTCTTACCTAGTGAGAAGGTAAGGGAGGTGGCTAGGGGAAAGGGAGGGGGGGGGGGGGGGGGGGGACCACTTTGACCTTTTTTCCCCCACTTTTTGGCCCGGATTTAAAAATACACTAAAAATTTCAAATTTTCAAAAATTTTCAAATTTCAAGTTTTTCCTCCTTAAAAGGTCCCCTAACCTATTTCATGGTCAAAAAAGTATTTTTGACCTCCAAAAGTCAAAAACGTGCACTAAAAAATTCCAAAAAATTAAATTTTTTCAAAAAATTTCAAAACATCATTTTCCACCCTCCAAAGTCTTTCCAAACCTATTCTATAGCTAAAAGTGATTTTCTCTCTCTACAAACCCTTTTCCAAGCTCTCCATGGGTGCAACAACCACATGCATCCCCTATAGTCCAACATTATCCCTCTACTAGCTTTCTCCCATCTCCATTGTAGCACCAAGCAAGCTTCTTCCCCATCTCTTCCCCTTGCCCACCACATAGTTCCACACCAAGCTAGCTCCTCTCCCTTCTCTCACCTCCATTACAACATGAAACAAGATTCTCCTCCTTCTACTTTCATTCACTCGCACTACATGGAAACCTCTACTCCCGAAGGTGGAAAAAGCATCAACTCACATGACTTGCATACCACAAGAACAGGAGGTGTGAATAGTGCATGGGCATTGCAAGGATTCATCTCCAACATAAAGATAGAATGGTGAGAAAACTACCCTTGTAGCTTACATTCAGAGCTTAAGGTCATCTCCATCTTTAAGTTTATCATGCTGGAGGGAATTAACCTCTTTATGGCTTTCAATGTTTAGGCTTCACACCTCATAACATTGGGTGGTGCTATTTTGTTGATGGCTTTGATGCGCCATCTATAATTTTGTAGCATGTGATTGAGTCTCACAAATGTAAGTAAGTTGTGTTATCTATGGAGAGTTATCAAAGATTTTTCTTATAATTTATTCTTTGTATAGTTGTCATTAGATTATTAGAATGATATCATTTTGTACTTTATAACTTTGTGCTCACATAATCTATTGTTTACTTACAGAGTCAACTTGTTTTGAGAGGACATGAGCAAGCAACCATGTGCAGAGATGGAAATCACCCTATTTTTGTTCCGTGAGGAACCTTTCACTACCGTGTTAAAAGATTTTGATAAGAATAGTAGGATTTTTATAGAATCTTGAACCAATAGGTACTCTCTAGGAGCTCTTAGAAAATCCATCCCTATAGTACTACTATCTTCCCTAGTGTCATAGACACACAAATACTCGTGTATATGAATCTCTAGATGAGAAAGACAAATACTTGTAAGAGAAGCCTAACAGCAACAACATTGTCTCCATTTGTAATTATTTTTATGAGGTTGGATTTCTCTATAAATGCAATATAAATATTTCTTTTTGTTAAATGGTGTCACACTGAGTGAGAGTATTTTATTTAGATTACTGGAGTTTCATACAGATTTGAGAAATATTGTTGATTTTTTTGGATATTCTGATTTGTTTGTAAGATGTTTGAAGTTTCAAGTCTTAATCATTCCACCATGAAGAAATTCATGCAATATTTTGATTTCAGTTTAATCACTAATGGTTATTCTTATTAAGTGGATCATAACCTTTGTCAAGATATCCTCATTTGGGGATGTTGAATATATATCAATAGCAACATTTCAAAAGTTGAGAAAGCTAAATTCTTGCTTTCCAAAATGTTATTGTTTCCATACTATTCCTATGCCAAGCTTGACTTAGAGAAATGACAACTTGAGATGGAGGTGTAGATATATAGGGGTGAATCATTATTGATTCTTGTTTCATCATATATATTATAAAGCCTTTGAGTTTCCACCTTTTTGAGTAGTGTTGACAAGTTTTTGGTATCAAACCTTCTTAAATATCCCTATTCATTTGCTATTGGTAGCTATTTATTTGGTATTGTTAAAGATCATACCAATAGCTATCACCTTGTGCACTTAATTGTTGAATTGCGGATTTGATTTTTACTATGTAGCTCATTTGGATAGAGAAAGTGTAAACATAAATTATAGATACATGCATTGTTAACATAGAAGATATGTATCACTCGAACCTATATAACTGCTAATCAAGAAACCTTTGGTCGGATACTATAACAATAGGGGTCACATGTGGTTTTAAATACCAAAGAAATGGCTTAACCAAAATATTTCCAAGAACACGAGGTGAACACAAGGAAGTAAAAATTGGCTCCTTGTTTGGTTGATTTCTAGTGCTAAATGTTCTGAGTGCACAAAATTTGTGAGGCCTTTGACCTTGCGAGTTCACTAAAGTATATGTAACATAGCACATGTGTTCAATAGAAGGGAATTTATATTCTTGTAAAGTTACAGAAACATGTGTAGGTAAGGCCTATAAGGGCTACTTTCAATCCATTGTGGTGAACGGACATGATATAGGAAAATTTGACATAGTGAATACTCCGGACATCAAACACTACAACTCTATCTCATGGCCATACATTAAAACAAAGCCCCTATTTGTCATTTTGAAGCCCCAGAGACCCTCAACAAGAGGGACCACAACGGCGCGTAGAATGCCCATCCAGGCACAAATAGGGACCAAGATATTTCCAAGAACAGGGGATGGACACAAGGAAGTAAAAAATGGTTGATAAGCATGATACAAGGTTTAGGTATCTGCCATTTGGGGGGGGGGAGGGGTTGCTATGAACACATTAAACTGCTCAGTTCTATCTCATGGACATGCATTAAAAAAAGCTTGTACTTGTCATTTTAGGGGCCCAGGGACCCTCAACAAGAGAGGCCACAAGGGCGCGCAAACTGGCCATCCAAAATTTTTGGATGGCCAGTTTGCACGCCCTTGTGGCCCCTCTTGTTGAGGATCCTTGGGCCCCTAAAATGACAAGTACAAGCATTTTGGATGTCCAGTTTGCGCGCCCTTGTGGCCCCTCTTGTTGAGGGTCCCTGGGCCCCTAAAATGACAAGTACAAGCTTTTTTTAATGAATGGCATGATACAATGTTTAGCTATTTGCCATTGTGGGGGGGGGGGGGGAGTTTGCTATGAATACATCAATTTGCCCAACTCTATCTCATGGCTATGCATCAAAATTTTTGGATGGCTGATTTGCGCGTCCTTGTGGCCAAATTTTGGATGGCTGATTTGTGCGCCCTTGTGGCCCCTCATGTTGAGGGTCCTTGGGGCCCTAAAATGACAAGTACAAGATTTATTTTTATGCATGGCATGATACAATGTTTAGCTATTTGCCATTGTGGGGGGGGGAGTTTGCTATGAATACATCAATTTGCCCAATTCTATCTCATGGCTATGCATAAAAAAAATCCTGTACTTGTCATTTTAGGACCCTAGGGACCCTCAACATGAGGGGCCACAAGGGCGCGCAAATTAGCCATCCAAAATTTTTGGATGGCTGATTTGCGCGCCCTTGTGGCCCCTCATGTTGAGGGTCGACCCTGGGGTCCTAAAATGACAAGTACAAGATTTATTTTTATGCATGGCATGATACAATGTTTAGCTATTTGCCATTGTGGGGGGGGGGGGGAGTTTGCTATGAATACATCAATTTGCCCAATTCTATCTCATGGCTATGCATCAAAAAAAGCCTGTACTTGTCATTTTAGGGCCCCAGGGACCCTAAACATGAGGGGCCACAAGGGCGCGTAAATCAACCATCCAAAATTTTTGGACTATCGTGTGATGCAAAAAAATCATATCCTACTCGGATTTTCCAAAAATCAACCCGCAAGCTGGCAATTTCTTAAAAAATGATGTAAAACAGACATTTCTTACTTTTTCCTTAATCTACGGGCTCGAACGGGCATTAAAACCATGGAATCTGAAAATACTCAGAGAATCAATGTTTTTTATTGTGTTAAGGACTGCATTTCCTACATACAAAACTTTCTCAAAATCTCACCCTAACACCTTCAACAGTGGCTTCCAAGGAGTGCCCTCGATCAAAAATTGAAACTGAAGGAAAACAATCAGAATGAACTCCTAAACTGTGTACAAACTTTAAAATAACCAAAATTTCCTTTAAAAAAAAGTTATTGCTAAAAATTTGAAAATAGACCACCCTTAGACTTCCCACAATGATAGAAATCAAAAGATTCAAGGAGAGGTCTGGTGTCACAAGTGCATGGTAGGAATCTAATCGAGGCTTATTCCGTCAAGATCTCTTATACTTTATTATGTCTTCTCATGTACAATCTTACCAAACAAAAACAAACTTACACTTTAAATGACTACAAATTTTATTTAACTTATCAAACAATCTAAAATATGGTAGACCTAGAGTGCTCTTACACATCAACAAACAAAAAAGTCCAAATTTCTTCTCATTAACTTGGATAAACATACATCTGTGAACACTTTACAAGGAGTAGTGTGGTCATAGTTCTTACATCCATTCCATGACATGGTATGCTCCTGGGGTGACCTATCACATAAAAATATCTTTGGTAGGAGTGCCCTCATGTTAGGAAAGAGTGTGTTGCTGCTGATGAAAAGTTTTTGCATTGTCCTACTAGGGATCTCTTCATGTCAGCATAATGATTTTTGGTGTAGTGGGAGCCACATTGCCGTTGAGGAGAGCTTTGTGCCACCGTAAAAGCTTCATGTTATGCCAGTTCCTTGAGCCGTTCTTGCAAACAACGCCACTCAACTAGCATAGCAAGAGGTCACCTTGTAACAAAAACATGTATGAATTCAACATTTGCAAGCTATATAATGAAGACACTTGTTAAGTATATGTTGTACAAATTTGCAAGTATTTCTATCTAGCTGGGAATAAACAATATAAAAATATACATTAGGATGAGACTACCACCCCTAATAAGCATGGATTTGAAGCACCTACCTGCAAGATGTAACAAAGAAGACTGTTTTAGAGGAAAAGTGGTGACACTTGGCCTCTCTAACCTGCAGCCTTTCACTATTTGTGCATAAAAGCAACCTTTGTGCCAAGCACTACAAAACAAGTAGAGGCAACACCTTAGACTTCAAAGTTTATGATAAGAAGAACACAATCAAAAGTAAGAAGTATATTGTTACCTTGCATAAAGGGGTGTTTTATTCAAATATGTGATGGTATTGGCAAGATATTGAAGAATCGTCAACATTCATCTCACCAATGCTACGACGTTCATGGGATGACCTCTGCTCACCCTCACGTGCGGCCTTTGATGCAAACGTTGCGAGAAAGCAAATATGTATGCATACGATTTGTGATGTCCTTGAGCACCATGGTAGTTGTTGCATGAGAAAGCAAAGGATAAAAAGAGAGAGGGGGGAGGGAGAGAGAGGAACATGGGAGAAGACAAAGGGGTAGTGGGGGAGAGAGAGAGAGAGAGTGGAGAAGGAGGAGAGAAGGGGGCAGGGAGGGAGAGGGAGGAACATGGGAGGAGAGAAGGGGACAGTGGGAGAGAGGGAGAGAGGGGAGGAGGAGGAGAGAAGGGGCAGGGAGGGAGAGGAGAGGGATAAAGGAGGGAGGAGGAAGACAGAAGAAAGTTTTTTTTTTTTGGGGGGAGTTTTTTTTTTGAAAAATTGGACTTTTAGTGCTTGTAAGTTTAAAAAAATGTCAAAAAATACTTTTTTGATATGGATATATGTTGGGGGGGAGTTTTAAGTCAAAAATAAGTAAAAATAACTTTTTTTTAAAAAAAGTCAAATTTTGGCTCTTAGTGATCCACGTTTTTGATGATGTGGCCACACCTCTTTACTCCCTTCACTTTCAAAAAGCTAGAGAGAGAAGGTGACCTCTTAGGTCCACATCCTACATGTGTCTAAAAAAAAGGCTAGAAAAACCTACTCAAAACTAGCTTCTTGAATGTCCTTGTCCCCTTAACCCTACACACCATTAGCCTTAATCCCTAAAAATTAGGATTCCTTACAAGGCCCATGCAAGGTTCATATTTCTCCTAATGCAAGACACCTCCGACTCCTTGGTATATTTTGATGATAATGATTGGATTTCTAGCCACGGATAAGTCGGTTATCCCCATGAACGATGAGTTTCTACTCCGTGTCATGTCTTGATGTTTCTATATAAGTTAGGATACCGTTTTTATCCTAGGGGAGCCGCCCGGTTGTATGGGCATTCGGTTGGCGTATGGGCACCCGGACTTTGGGTGATGACTTTTTCCACCCCGGTTTTTATATATAAGGAATGGGTGCCGTTTTTTCACCCTTAGGTGGTCTTGAGACAAGAAGAGTACTGGTCATGGTTATTATGGACAATGTTTTGATTGATAGTACCCTGTCTTAAGTTTAAAGATGTCTATTTGCTAAAAGAATGTTTTCAAGGGTTGTTTTAATAAAATCCTCTTATGAAGGATAAAAGGAATCATTTTTTTAATTTTGATAAGAACGTGGTAGTAATTAAATAACAAAAGAATCATGTGTGAGTGCGGAGTGGTAAGTGGGGATTGACTAAGGTTGTCAATCATGGACGGGTGGACCTGATTAGTCAGGTAACGTTTAGAAAACTTCTTCACTTGGAAGAGGAGTCCGCCAGCGGCTGTGCCCTCACAATTGTTAGTGGGAAAAAAGCATTGGTTGAGGATACCTTAGCCCAATTGTGGTAGTTATAGGGCCGAAATAGTTTTTCAAGCTTTTAATACGTTGTCCCATTTCCGCTACGAGACAGGACTAGGTCTTCTTCTAAGGCTATAGACCCAAGCCATTGTCAATGACAAAGGTCTATTTCTTGGATTTTTCTTGTTTAAAGACTCTGAATTTTATCAGACCTAGAGACCTGTCAAGGATCTTATCCCGATCTTGGTATTGGCGGGTTGGGGACATTACATCACGATTATTTACTTTTGGCCTAAATGAACATTTTTTTCAACTTTTCAATGGACAGTCTTTTTATGATCTATTTTAAGCCTCGACGTCAAGTCAAAACTTAATCTGGCCTAAAATGTCAAGAAAAAGTAAATAATCTGAGTTTTTGCAAACTCTTGAAAATTTACCTCAAATGCGTCCTTAAGCTTACCCACTGGTTCATACAACTTTTAAAGCATAATCTCCAACCGGATTCAGTGGTTGACAGTCTTTTGGTGTTGTTTCAAGCCATAGACTTGAAAATTCTATAGCTTCACATAAACAACTCACAGTTGATTCTTTTGGAGAGAGCAATGTTCTGAGATCCCACCTCGGATTCTACCCACTCTACTCCTAGGTTCTACTGCAATGGGGTTGTGGAAAGTGTCCACAAACACTTGTTTTCTTGTTTTTAATGGTTTTTTGAGCCTTGATCTTAAAACTTGTCTCGTCCCTCAATCGTTTTCAAAATTCTAATCTAGTCCTACAATACTAAAAGGTACTTTTAGTAGGTACAAATACTTCTAAGATACCTTTACACAACAAAAGACGACAATCTTAAGCTATGCAATTTTTAAAAAGAAAGTTTTGACTCTAGGTGATCCTAGAGGAAGTTAAAGGATAACTACACAAGACGCTTGTGTTTTCCCTAGTTTAGTCTCTTCGATCCTTGGTAGTGGCGCCAAACGTGGGACGGGTGTCTAACCTCGCTCCTATTTTATTGCAAACATAGCAAGAACCACGAACATAATTGTCAATCCATGGGATGAAGCTCACTCAACTAGTGCATAGAGTCTACAAGAGGTTGTCAATCTCTTGGAAAACAATAGACAACTTGCATCTAACTCAAGATATACTCAAGTGACAGAAATCACCAAAAGCTAGTCGCTAATCAACAAACAGATCATAACTGTTACAGCATCAAATGACATCTAAACGTTACAAAACTTCTAGGACATGTTTATAAGACCTAAGCACACATGCTTATGGTCTCAAATCCCACTTTAGGTAAAGTGCAAAAATCACAATTATTAACAGATGAGTTTTTGACCTAGTCGTTATTGACCCAAAATGCATCTAAATGCTTAGCAATGATGTCCCAATATCCCACCTATACTTATTTTATGATTTTATAGCTTAAAGTCCTACTTATGATGGGATTAGACCGTGGATCGACGATGCCAAAAACTATGGATTACCATGAAATGCTTACATCAATGCGTAGAGCTCTTACCTACGGTTGCAACGCAACATACGGCACTGCAATGTGACAACCAGGGAGGGAGTAGGAAGCACGAGAAGAAGAGAAGTGAGCGTCGTTAGCTCACGTTGTGTTCTATTATCCAAAACTTACAAAATACTTACAAAAATTGGCTTTACCTTAGCCAAGGTTTCTGTGGTCAAAACTAATCATCTAAAAGCTCTAACTAAAGATAGGTTGCTACAATCTAGAAGCTTGTAGCCCCGGCTCATCAATTACACTGTTTATCTTGAAAGTAGGAGTTACAACAACATTCCCAATTTATCAAAATAATAAGTGTTTTTACAATAAAAGCTCCAAAAAATGTTAACCGAGTTAGCTTGCTGCTGTTAACAACTCTCCAAAGGCTAATGCAGACACAAATGAACTAGTCACTATTGTGGGTTAGGTCAACACATGAACATCATACACAACAAGAATAACCATCTACTCCACCATACTTCATTAACAACAATTCAGACACAGTAAACATGACTACTCAAAAATATCAGAGTAAGCAGAGACAATACACTGAATAGTTGCTGCACTGCACCATCATCATCACATTCATATCAGAGAACAGATACCTCGTGCGCAGATACATTCCCCACTTATATAGATAAATCCGACTTACCTACCCAGTCACAAGACATTCAGCAGACTGCAACTGAAAGACAGTTACATCCGACTTAGCAAAATACAGCTCAGTAAATATCCGATAAGTCAAAATCCGACTTAGCTATTCAGAGTCAGTTTCTAACATGTGCCTCTCAACACATGGCACGCCCCGGTGGTAGATTTCGCAGAAATCTGACCTGGATTCACATATCCCTTGATCCGGAATCCACCCTCTGCTGTACAGCTTCTTCCTTAATCTGGTCCTCAGCATTCACTTTATGATCCACCAGCTCTGCTTCCTTTACTGCATCTGATTCTGCTGCATCAGCTTTTCCCATTTCCACCTCTTGTGCTCTATCTACAATCACAGTATCAATCTGCTCTTCTGCCACTTTCTCCTCAGCTACATCCTGCATCAAAAAACTATTAGTAAAATTCTCCTCTTTCTTTTCTGCCTCTGTAAGCTACTGTCTCTTATTCTCTTCCATCTGCTGAACCTGCTGCTTCAAACAGTCTCTCTCCTTTTGCAATTCCTCCACTTCCTTCAACAATTGTGCTTCTACCTCATGCACTAACCCTGCCTTTAGCACCTCATATGGATACTTAATGACAAATCTCATTCTTTCCTTGGTCTTTTGCCACATCTCCTGTGCAACCAAAGCTAACTGCTGCTTGAGAATAGACACTTCTCCTTCTTTCATTAATACTGCACTCAAGCTAATTTCCTCCTGTGCCAACATCTGTTGCTCTAATATCTGCAAAGGTTCCAATCTCAACCTCTACATCTCCACAGTGACTTGTAACTCTGCATTCCTCTTTGCCATGTCTTCCAATTCCAAAGCAACCGCTGCCTCCACTTTCTCAGTCCATTGCTTAAACTCCCCCAATGATCTCTTCACTTTTGCTAACTCCATCTTCTGTTTCCCCACTGTTTCCTCCATATCCTGCTCATACTTTACTTTCATCATAGCTATCTGCTCTTCAAACTCTTTCACCTGTGACACCTGTCCTTTAAACTCCATCAATTTTTCTGCATTCCTTTCAGCTTGCATACTCTGAACCTTCAGCATATTATTCTGCTGCCTCACAAATTCTTGCACCTGCTGCAGCATCTGAACTACTTTATCACTGTCCAATTTCCCAGTATCTACTGATACTCCAGAGACTTCCTCAGCACTAAAGTCTAATCTGGAAAACACTCTGCTGACTGGTTCAGTCTTCTTCCTCTTGTTGGATAATGTGAAAGCCTTACCAAGCTTTATTGGTGTTTCCTCTGCTTTTACCTGCATTGGTGAATCAACATCCATGGTGCCAAATTCTGCAAACTGCATTTTTGCTGTGATTTCTTCAAAGGCCTCTCCTGGAGTATATTTGGCTTTCACCAAATCCTCATAAGCCTCCATATGCTTAGCATTAAACTTCACAAATCCTGTCTTTTCAGAATGCACCATGATGGGATGCTCAATCTGAACTGGCTGCTGCTTCTCCTGCACCAGTTTTTCTGCTTTCACAGGCCACCTTGCTTCACCATTCTGTACTCTCTGTGCAAAAAAAAACAATGCTGACAAGTAACCACATAACCTACTATTTGCCTGTGTCTTCCTCTTGTCTGAAGAATGAATCTCTGTTGCCAACTTTTCGTACACCCAGTGAGCCCAGCTCACTTCTCCTCCCTGCTCTGCATAGCTTAATGGTGCAAAGTTTTCTTTTGACATATAATCAAACTTCACAATGAAGCATAGCCTCTCCAAGTACCACTTAAGCTGCTCTCTCCTAGCATATGCCACATTCTTTAACATGTAATACTGCCTGCCTCCTTCTCTTGGACCAAACTCCTTTTTCAGTGCTTCCTCTGAACACTTCGGAATAGGTGTATTAGGATGCAAAGGCAGCTTGAACACCTCAGACACCAACTCCACATTGAGTACCACATGCGGTGACACTCTCCCCTTAGTCTTCCTAAGTATTTCCAACTGAGACTTTGCATATACATTGTTTCTACATTCTTCCCAAGGCAGAATGGCAAACTCATACAATCCTACCTGCTGCAACCATATGGCGTTGCGCTCTGCCTGACAATCTATGTCAACTTTGAAATCCATAAAAGGGTCCATTAATGCTTGCATCACCTTACCTTCTGACACAGGAGTCGGCGTTGGCGTTTCCTCTTCTGCAGAGTCACTGTTTTCGTCTGCACTGCTAACGTCAAGCCGCATAGGCAAAGCTTTGCTTCTCAAACGTCGCCCCGAACCTTCGGTCTGCTCCTCATCAGGCTGTGGTTGCATGGCCATCAATTGCTTTGCTTTCGGCATGGCAGGACTGAATAAAGCTTCTTCAAGCGAAAACCCGAATGCTCCGCGCTGCTGCATGTGTACTGAACTTTTGTTGCATGTATGATTATACTCGCTGCACCATGCACACATATCTCCACCCAGTATCCTTGAAGTGCTACGAAACTTCTTTTCAGCACACTCCCCGAAGTTATTAATCGGGCCTAATAATTTCTTATTAAAAATTCCGACTTGGTCAGTTCCGACACAGGTACTCTTCCAACATCTGCAATGCTGAATCGGATGTGCACTTTGGAACTGCCTACTTCCTCCAACCTGTGAATTATATGGGATACTATGAAAAGACCTCCTCAAATCCATGCAAGCCAACATTTTTCCTTTTCCTTTTGCTGACTCTGAATCTCCTGACTGTAGGGGTATTACAGTCATACAGGCTACACTTGGCCAGTCCAAATGAGGTGGCTTTCCCTGAAATTTCTTCAGCCTGAAACCATTAACTTCCTTTTCCACTCTTGTACCAAACACATCAGCTATGATGAATGTCCCTTGTCCTTTATCCTGCACAATCTGATATGGTCCCTGATATCTCAATGACAATTTACTAGGATGTGGTCCCAGCTTAGAGTTGTACAACATTACCCAATCTCCAACCTGAAAGATCTTGAACTTCACATTCTTGGTCACCCATGCTTGTCTTCTTCTTTGTATGACTTCAGTAATGTAAGAGCTTACCAACCTATCCTCCTCCAGCTGCATCAGATATTTGTTCCTGTGTAGTACTGAAAACTTTGGAGACTGCTTCTCTACTGAGACTCTTAAACTTGGTACCACAAACTCCATAGGCACCACAGCTTCCAGCCCATACACCAGCTTGAATGGTGTCATACCAGTAGTGACTTTGAAAGCTGTTCTAAAGGACCATAAGGTAGAATCCAACTTATCATCCCAATCCTTCTAATTCTTTGTCACAATCTTTTTCAAAATCCTTACCAGTGTTTTGTTGGAGCTCTCAGTCTGACCATTAGCCTGTGGATGATATGCTGTAGACTTCTTGTGCATAATCATATGTGTCCTTGTTAGCTCTGAAATTACTTCATTCAGAAAATGAGTTCCTCTGTCACTTACCAGCTCCACTGGACACCCAAACCTGGTCATAATGTTATGATAAAGAAATCTGGCCACACTTGCAGCTTTATTATCCTTCAATGCTACTGCTTCTACCCATTTAGTGCAATAATCGGTAGCCACTAAAATGTATCTGCATCCCCTCTTGGAAGTTGGTTTGACAGGTCCTACAAAGTCCAAACCCCACTTTTGAAAAGGTTCCAAAGGCAAAATAGGATGATCCCCCATCCTATCCCTGTTTGAATCAGGTTGACCTGTTTTTTGACAAATTACACATCTTTTGGCATAATCATGTGCATCCTTTAAAACTGTGGGCCACCATAATCCAGCCTGCAAAATCTTCTTCCCTGTAATATCTCTAGAGAAATGCCCTCCTGCTGTGCCTGAATGTGCTTCCTGCAAGACTGCACTTTGCTCAAATTCTGGCACACATCTTCTTATTACTTGATCAATGCCTTTCTTATATAGTGCCCCTGCAATAACTAAATAGGGTCTGGTTTTCAGTGCAAATTTTCTTCTCTGATCAGCATTGAACTCCCTTGGTATAGTTCCATCAGTCAAAAACATCAGCAATTGATCATACCAAGACTCAGTCACAGTAGTCTGCACATCAAACAGCTGAGCATCAGGAAGTGCATCATCTACCCCAGTAGGTGCTTCACCTGTTTCAATCCTGCTTAGATAATCTGCAATTACATGCTCCTTCCCAGGAGTATGCTCAATCTGAAAGTCAAACTCCTGCAACAACAACATCCATCTTGCAATCCTTCCAGTAAGAAGTGGCTTCTTGATCAAATACAACAAGGCCTGATGATCAACATGAAAAACTATCTTGTTCCCCAACAAGTAATGCCTGAACTTATTCAATGCATATACCATCCCTAAAGCTTCTCTTTCTGTCAGAGGATAGTTTCTTTCTGCACCTGTGAGAACCCTGCTTGCATAGTACACAGGTCTGAACCATCCCTTCTCCTTCTCCTGCATCAGTACAGCTCCTATTGCTATATCTGAGGCATCAACAAACACATGAAAAGGCAATGACCAATCAGGTGGCTGCAAAATTGGTGCTACTGATATCATTTTCTTCAACATCTGAAATGATTTCTGCTGAGGTTCATCCCATACAAATGCCACATCCTTCTTTGTTAATTGAGTTAATGGCAAGCATACATTAGACAAATACCTCAAATATCTGGAGTGCCACTTTGTCTGTCCAACAAACCTCATTAACTCTTTAACATTGGTAGGAACTGGTGCTGCTTGAATAGCTTCTATTTTCTTGACATCTATAGCCATTCCTGCTTCTGACACCACATGTCCTAAAAGTATTCCACTCCTCACAGCAACTACACTTTTATAAGGATTCAGAGCCATCCTGAATTGTCTGCATCTTTCAAAACAGAGCTTCAGATGTAACAGATGTTTATCCTTCTTTCCAAACACTGAGAAATCATCCACAAAGACTCTCATAAAGTCCTGTAAGTAAGGTTCAAACACCTTATGAGCAACAAAATTAAATGAAGGTGGTCCATTGGTTAACCCAAAACTCATCACTGTGTAGGCAAAGGCTCCCCATTCAGTTATAAAAGCTGTTTTATGCTGATCCGACTCGGCAACACTAATCTGATTATAACCAGAAAAACCATCCAAAAAGCTGTACATTTCATGACCAGCTACTGCATCCAACACAGCATCACAAAATGGCATAGGAAAGGGATCAGTAATGTTTGCTGCATTCAATTTTCTATAATCCACACATACTCTTAAAGCTCCATTTTTCTTTGGCACAACCAGTATAGGAGACAACCATGATACTTCATGTACAGGTTTAATGAACCCTACTGCCAGGAGCTTATCAAGCTCCTCCTTCACCTGTTTGGCAAAGTTAGGATTCATTCTATATCTTTGCTGCACAATTGGTTTTGCACCCTCTTTCAAATTAATCCTATGCTGATGTAGTGCTGGGTCAATGCCTCTCACCTGAGAATAATCCCAAGCAAACACATCCTTATAATCAACCAATAATTGCAACAGCTGTGCCAGAAATTCCCCTTGAATGTGTGCACTCACTCTGACCATTCTTGGTTCTGCCTCTGTTCCGAAATTCAGCTCCTGAAGCTCCTCCTTTTCTACCTTGCTAGATGCCCCAAACTTCTTTTCATAAATTTTCTCAGCCATATCCTTGGCCTCCTTTTCTTCCTGCTGAATCTATTCCTTATCAGACATAGCATATTTCTGGTCCACCAACTGTAACAGTTCCTTACCTTGCACTGTCTGTCCTGGTGCTAAACCTGTATCTGGCTCATCCTGTTCCTTACCTTGCTGTAACATGCTTTCCACATCTACTTCAAACACAGGTTCAACAGTTGGATTGGCCTTCAAGAACTCTTCCTCTTGGTCATCTGTGACCTCATCAGCAAAATTAATAGTCTGAGCAAACAGTGGTTTCTCACTTAATGGAACCATCTTCTTCCCCTCATAGATATGGTTACTTTCTTTTTCCCTTTTTTCAATATGACAACATTTTCTCCCCAGTCCTGTCTTACTTTAGCCAATCTGAACCAAGGCCTTCCTAATAGCATTTCATATGCAGCTGCTGAGTCTGACATTCTGAGTACCACAAAATTAACAAAAAAGGATAATCCTGACACCTGAATTTCCTGTGCTTTGAGAATTCCCAAAGGTTGCACCCTAGATTGGTCTGCCATTTTCACCTGAAAAGGTGCTGGAGCCATAGCTCCCAACTCCATTCTTTTGTACACTGCCTCTGGTAAAATATTCACCCCAGAGCCTCCATCCAATAACACATCATCAAAATTTTCTCCAAGAAAGTGTACTTTAATAACTGGTACCACAAAGTCCACATCTGCTGGATCAATTCTATTTGCTGCTGCTGGAGAAAACTGCCTGTCCATTGTGCCAAGTCCATTCAGGTTCTGCAGCTTTCTGAACAATCTGTCTTTGAAAGCTGGAACCAATTGCAACAACTGATCCAAAGATAATTGAAGAGGTGAGCTAATAAGTATTTCAAACCAATCCTTATCCTGTTTATTTTCCACCTCCTTACTCCCATTATTCTGCTCTTCCTTTTCTTTTGAGTCATCCTCAATATCCACCTGCTTTGCCTGGTGTTTGGCAATCCTTTTTGTAACCTGGTCTCTTACCCCTTTTTGCTCCTTCCAATCCAAAGGTGCTTTATCCTTAGACCTAGTCACTGCTAGAACTTCAACATGATCCTCCTGCACACATTGGTTACAGTCACAAGCCCATTGATGTTCCTCTTCATTCCCTTGCTGCTCCTGTTCTTGGTCAGTATCTTGAATCTGCTTATCCTGAGAAAACACATCAAACAAGATTACATTTGCCTGAGCTGCTGGCTGATTTTGCTACTGCTGCTGTTGCTGATTTTCAGGTTGATTGGGCTGATTATATCTCACAATGGGCATTCCCCTTTCTTCCCTATGCTTCACCCATAAAGCACAATTGGGACCTACCCAGTGATCTGGTGCACCACAGTACACACAGGGTCTCCTATTATTATTGTTCTCCTGCTCTCTCCAAGGAGGTCTAGGAGGTCTTGTCCTCTGAAATGGTGGTCTTCCCCTAAATGGTACTGCTTGATTTGCTCCAATTTCTGGTCTTCCTCTTCCTATGTTAGGTGCTGTCTGCCCTCTATTCTTTGGATTATACCAACAGCTAGCAGTACTATGTCCATCCCTTTCACAAATGTGACAATACAATTTTTCTTTAGGTGCTACAACATAATAACCAAACTTTTTAAGTTTGCCTACCAAATCTTGCTCAATACTCTGCTTTTGCTTGACTTTCTTCTTCTTACTGCTCTGTTTCTTCTTTATTTTTTCTGTTTCCTCATCACTGTCTGATGGTGAGTCTGAATCTGAGTTCCCACTGGAATCTGTGTCTTCAGATGCTTCTTCTGAATCTGAGTCACTGTCTTCCTTTCCTTTTGCTTTGGTCATGCCAAGCCTCTTCTCCACCCTTGCAGCAGCAGTAACAAGGTCATCCAGACCTCCAGCAATATCAATGCTAGCTACTGCTCCCTTTAAGCTGCTTCTCAATCCTTTCAAAAAATAACCTGCTAACATTTCATTAGTGGGTCTTTCATTCCCCTGCAATCTTTCTACTAAAATTCTGAACTTCTGTGCATAGTCTTCAACCAGCATCTTATTTTGCTTAATGTCTCTGAGTTTTCTCAGGACATCAGTCGGAGTCTTCTCCTTTCTAAATCTTTGCAGAAATGCCTGCTTCAAAGCATTATAAGTAGCAAAATGTGCAATGCCATATTGGCTGAACCAACTCATGGCCTTTCCTTCCAATGTGGCATCAAACTATTCCATCTTTACTCCATCAGCATACATCACCTGATAGCCACTTGCCTGCCACTTAGTTTCAAACTGTGCCACATGACAGTCAGCATCTTCCTTACTCCCTGCTCTAAACTTGGCTGCCTTGACCTTTGGGTTGGGTGGTGGTTGAGCCATTGGAATGGGTTGTGGTGGTCTCCTAGGTCTTTGCCTGGTAGCCCCCTGAAGTGGGTCAAAATGGATCCTTCTCCTGGTGGTTCTTCTTGCCAGGAATAAAGCTCCAATAAATTGCCTCACTCTCTCTTCTCCTGCTGCTCCTGATCCTACCCCTCCTTGGTCTACAGGTTGCTGCCCCTGAGCATCGGGTGATTGCTGATTGTCATGATCATAGTTAAATGGATCAATGTTTCCAGCCTGTGCTTGAGCCCTTGTGTAGTACACTCTTCCTACTCTCCTGTCTCCCTCTGACATGCATCATTACTTGAAAATAAACGTTAACCCAGCGGATCGCCAAATGTGTTGTGGGTTAGGTCAACACATGAACATCATACACAGCAAGAATAACCATCTACTCCACCATACTTCATTAACAACAATTCAGACACAGTAAACATGACTACTCAAAAATATCAGAGTAAGTAGAGACAATACACTGAATAGTTGCTGCACTGCACCATCATCATCACATTCATATCAGAGAACAGATACCTCGTGCGCAGATACATTCCCCACTTATATAGATAAATCCGACTTACCTACCCAGTCACAAGACATTCAGCAGACTGCAACTGAAAGACAGTTACATCTGACTTAGCAAAATACAGCTCAGTAAATATCCGATAAGTCAAAATTCGACTTAGCTATTCAGAGTCAGTTTCTAACATGTGCCTCTCAACAGTCACAGTCTCAGAAAGGGCTCTTTCGGTCCAAGTCTCAAAATCGGTCGGGAAAAACTACTAAAATAGCCAAAAATGGTTCCACACATATTACAGTGGGAAGTGTCTACAACTCAACGTACATGAGTAAAACCGCGCTTGAGTAGGTGCCAAGAACTACTACATGCAGTAAAAGTGATCCCTGTGGGGATATCTGCTATCAAAAGAGCTCAGTAGCACTAGGTGTGCTCACAGCAAAATGCATCTATCAACGCATGTGTCCGTAGAGAATCTGCTGTCGAAATGACCGGCAAATTGGTTGTGAAAACATTGTGTCTGGTAATATGGAGAGTCTATGTGTGAATAGGCTGAAAAACCCTGTGTAACCTGTAACTTGTGTATCGATGTCGCTATTTGCCGATTTTTGCCACCGTGCAGAAATGCGCTAGTTGACTAGCCACCAAAGGTGTTGTAGCCAAAAAGACCGTGTTGTATAGCACGATCGGTGCGTTCAATGACAATATCGGGTGTTCCTCTATAGTAGAGGTACCTCACCCGTGCGTATGGCAAGTACAACTGTCGATCACGGGAAAATATCATTCGCGTGAAAGATGCTGTCAGGTCGGATGTTGAAAAAATCCACCGAAGTGTGTAATAATGTCGAGCCGGTGCGCAAGAAATGGTGTGTGCCAATGCGGAGTAGCAAATCGTTGATGTCGGTGTCGTCTCCGACCGTCGGACGCTAGCCGAATAGCCATAGACGATGCTCGAAGCTGCCATAGACGCTCTCTCTCTCTCTCTGTGCTCGAAAGTGGTGTCGATGTTGGAAACTAAGAGCGGGTTGATTTGATGTCAGAAAACCAAGAGTAAGTGGGCTCGATGCCGCGAAACTAGATTGATGTTGATGTCGGAGCCGAAGAAATTGGACTTGATATCGGAGAGTGTGGAGGCAAAGACAGTGTGTCGATTTTGATTGCGGAGTCAGATTTTGCAACTGCTATTATGTTCTTTCTCTCTTTATCTCTCTCTCACGCTCGCTATCACTCTCTCTCAAGCTACACTCAAGCCCAAGAATGGTGGTGGGAAAAGCCTCTTGCACACATAATGTGTGTGGGCTTAAAGTAAAACAAGGTGAGATTTCACGATTGCTTTCCAAAAAGGAAATCAAGATATGAGGGAAATAAAAATACTATATATATATATATATATATATATATATATATATATATATATATATATATATATATATATATATATATATATATAGAGAGAGAGAGAGAGAGAGAGAGAGAGTCACAATCGCTTGTTCTTGTGAAAAAAGCTCTTTACTCTTTAAAAGCTTTAAAAATAAAAAGGTACACAAATAAAAGCAATGTAGTCCCATCCTAAGAAAAAAACCAAGTATAAATTGTGTGTTCATATTGAAAATAATATAAGATGAGCAAGGACAAAAAAAATAAACAAGGCAAAGTCTTAAAAAGCCCTGTAAGGCTATGAAATGAAAGGGACCCATTTGACAAACTCCATCAACATTTAAGATGAGTCTCCATCGTTGGCACTGAAAACATTGGAAGGATGCCTAACTCGACTCAACACTAAGGATTCTTTTAGAAAGCCAAAAATTGAATTACTCCTACAAAACTGACTGTCAATTTCTGTAGACGAGGGTGTGTGTGTGGTCGATTGCAGTGCTACAGCCCTCTGCCCGGATTTCCCTTCTATTGGATCAGTTCACTACCGGCTGCCCGAGATTTCCTCCTTTTATAGAAACTCCCAACTTGCTGACTCCTCGTGTGTGTGTGTGTGTGTGTGTGTGTGTGTGTGTGTGTGTGTGTGTGTGTGTGTGTGTGTGTGTGTGTGTGTGTGTGTGTGTGTGTGTGTGTGTGTGTGTGCACTACAATTATGCTTCATTGCATGGCTAATGCCCGAATGTGATCTTGAAAGCTGCATTGATTTTCTCTCTAAGCTATTGGTCACATCAATGCCTTTCTCAATTTCCTCTGTTTGCTGCTTGACTCCAATTCCAAGCTCCCCTTGACTTGCTACAACAACTCTCGACTTTCTAGATCAGCCTGTTTCAACCTAGACTTGCTGCCCTGCGTATGCTTTTGGAATTTCCTCCTCGTTTAATTTTTTCAACTTCTTGCAATTGCCTACTTTAGCCCACTGCTACTGCCTACCAAGATGTGCCTTGCAAAGCCTCCAGATTCCCTCTTCTCACTGGGGGCAACTGCACATGCGGAGAAGCATGTCGAGAAGCACCCGAGACTACGTGTGAAGCTCACATAAGGTTGTGTGTGTTTGTGTGTGTGTGTGTGTGTGTGTGTGTGTGTGTGTGTGTTTGTGTTTGTGTGTGTGTGTGTGTGTGTGTGTGCGTGCGTGTGGTGGGGGGTGTGTGTGTGGGTAACGCTCGCGTGTAAAGCAAAGCACATAAGGAAAGTAGCCCAACGCATAAAGAAATGGTAGCAAGAATCACATACAGATCATCACAAATAGAGCTTGACCAAAGGTTTAATACCCAGCCATTTAATTGCAAGTGGCATGTCTCACATACGATGCACAACTGGATTCATTTATGAGGGCCCAGATATAGATATGTATTATTAGTATCAGCTAAATTTGGTTTTCAATGGAATTTTCAATATTAGTCCTACAAGCCAAGATACTAAAAATCAAAGACAACTTATATAAGTAAGTAACATGTTTCAAGATATACCTAGGTAGGTAGCATGCTCAAAATGTTACATAGAGAAAATTGGAATTAGTTTTTCATTAAAGGTATAGGTAATTTGTGTAAGCCGGCATTTCATAGTCGTATAATACTATAGAAAACCCGAGCACAGAGAATTAACGCTATTCCACAAAGGGCGTGTATATTAAGCCTTGTGTAGGAACACTTTTTAAGAGGAGGGGACTAGTTTACTAGCACTTGTGTCCAGGTATATGCTGAGGTAAAGGTAGGATTCAAATCCTTCTATGTGAGATTTTTTACCAGTATATTGGATGGGATATACTTAAATGTGTCGTGTCAAGTAGTTCTCAATAGATCTGAGCAACTTGTCCTTTGATTACTATGAGAGAGAAGATTGTGTGGGTGTGTGTATATGAACCATTCATCTAGCAGTGAGTATGCCCATGTAGATATTGAGGAACATTTTTTCAAATTTTTCTCCACCTCTCTCTTGGTATGCACTTGATGCATGGAAATTTTAAAAAAACCTATGTATTTATTTTGTACATAGCTATGTTTTTGACACATTTGGATCTCGAAATAAGGAAAGGTAGGAACAAACCCTATGAAAAGAAAAAATCATTGGATCTGATTCTACCGAATGTTCACTACCTGACGATCACTACAGGTGAAGAATAAAAGTCAATAGTAAAAGGGAGGAGAATCTTATGCATTATGGAATTGGAGTCAACAAAATATTATCAAATTCAAGCATAAGTCACTTGTGGACACAAGGCTTGCACATGAAGTCAAGAGGGGACCACTTGGAAGACTTTTGGAAGGGAAAAGACGGACACATATTTTTGTGGGCTTTTTCTCTATTTTTTCATTCCAAAGCGGAAAAAGTTTTCGACATGAACGTTGTAGGCATTGAGCTGATCTTTTGGTCCATATTTTTTTTATAATTTTTGGAGCTACGGTTTGGGAGGTATGGCCAAAATGGTGGGGCCTATCTATCCACATGGGAAGAAGTCATGATTAACCAACTCCACACACAAAATTTCGTATAGTTTTCTCACCATTATTGCTCTTTTTTCTCTTATTTTATCAAGGTTCCCTTAAATATTATAAGAAACCTCTTGGACTCAAGCTATGGAAGGTGGCATGGAGACAAAGCTCGCCATGATGAAGGCAATTAGGAGGAAATTGGTCAATAAGTAGGGCACACGGAGCTCTCTCATTTGGGAATGCATCTAACTGAGTTTACTTTGTGATAACTCCTCTTGCTTATAATCTCTTTCATAATCACTCTCTTGGCCTATAAAAGGAGGCCTCCTCTTTTGTAAACAAGGACACACACACACACACTACCCCATATGCACACTATCCCATACCCACATACACACCCTTGTGCTCCATGCTAGTAGCATGAACCCTAATCACATAATCACAACACCATCACCATCACCATGCACAAAATGAGCACCATATCTCCATACACTTGTAATGAAGGATTGAAGACACAATTTCAAGAAGAAGAATGATGGCTACACTCATGATATTCCTCACCATTAACTCCCATCCCTCCATTATGCTACCTACGGTCTTGTTCCCTTCTCATCTTTTTTCCCTATGCTACCTATTGTATTCATCTTTTGCAAGCAATCAACACACTACATCTTGGTGCCATACCTTGTGTCGTTTGGGATACACTTCATTCTGAATATTTTTTATGCTTGTTCGTTCCATTTTGCTTATGTTAAGGTGTGCGGATTTGCGACCATACACACTCTCTCTCTCCCTCTGATATTCCTTATCTTGCTACTTGCCTCTTAAGGTGTACGGATTCTCCACCTCTAGTATGAGAAGTGAGCATACTTGCATGTGTCCCTTACCTCATTATCTTCCTTACTACATGCACGCGTAGTAAACCCATTTTCACTCACTCACCATTCCTCTCATCTTGTTTTGCAACCACCCCATCCCACACTTGGGACGTAGATCTTGAAATTGTCTTTCATGGCATGATTGATTGTGTATATGTATGCATCATAGCAGCATATCTTGCTAGGTGGTGCCCCTATTGTGTACCTCCCATGATGAGGCCATTGTGCATAGTCTTGGTGTAGAGGCCACCAGGTCTATTTTTCACTTCTGTCTCTCATTTGGTGCCCCCACTGAGGAGGGATTTGCAAAGACCTTCAGTCAAAAAAGGGTAGTGATGCATGCTATCAATCATGGCCAAGTGGCTACAAGATTTTTCAAACTGGAGGACTGAAGAAGAGGAGACTGTAGAAGCACTCAAGGCCTTCATGAAAGTGATAATGCCAAGCTGTAGTGTCGTCGACATCCAAGAGGTAAGCTCCCCATCTTGCATTGCTCGTGCTGATTGCAAATCAAGAGCATCAAGAGGGAAGGATACATAATTTCATCATTGCTATCAGCCAAAGCATTCTTTCAATGAGTGCCAACAGAGGAGGTGAAGATAGAACAGTGAGTTTTGCTTTTGAGAACCACAATAGCACTTTCACATCATTCAGATTTTGTGTAGCACCAAGTGTTTTCTCTCCAATCGTTAGAGAAGAGTCGTCAACTATATCAACCACAAAGTCTAAGCCACAAAGCCTAAAGAATTTGGTGGAAGCAAGCATGCCTACACTCTCTCTAGGCCTAGAGTTCAAGTCAAGTACAACCATCCAAGCACTGTTGCCACATGCAAAATGGAAAGCTGATTGAGGTAAACTCTTCTTGCCTACTCTATTTTGAGCCCAATATGGAGGATCATGTGGACTTCAACAAGAGGTAGAGGCCTGCGGTGAAGGTGTCACCTTGTCAACACTTAAGGTATGCAACTCTAGTGGTCAAGCCTTGCCCTATACCCAACATGGATAATAACAATAGGCCAGAAGTCTTTCCTTTCCGCTTCTTGCAACACATGCATGTAAACATGCACATTGATAGGAAGATATTCTACCAGCAAAAGATTGTTTTCCTACTTAAAGCAAAGATGCTTGATTAAATCCTTAGATCCCCACATCCCATCATGTTGCCCTTCTTGATTTCTACCACTCTTTTGATGTAAGCATCTTTATTCTATTCTAGCCTTGCACTCTTCTTAGCTCCTGCTCAAGTTTTCCACCCATGTATAAACCTTTATGGATCACTGAGTCATTCCAAAATAAATAAATAAATAAAATTTATGATTGTCTACTCATTGATTTACTATCATGGCACGTGTCACTTTTCCCATATTTAGTGGCAAGAAGGGAGAAGACGACACCACCAATTTTTTCGATAACTTTGACATCGCTTGTGTGGTTTCCAACAAGGATGATGACGTCTCATGGCTACAAATCTCTCCTCTACTGATGAAAGTAGAGGCCAAATTTTGGTACATTCTTTGCACCAAGCTACCAAGCATGCATGGGACCTACTACATGCTGCATTTGTGAAGAGGTTTGGTGGAGGCACAACCTCAAAAAAGTTATGGAAGCTACTGACAGAGTTAAAGCAATGAGGTCTGCTAGAGTATGCCACTTATAAATCCAAGTTTGTGGACTTGTGGGAGGATGGGTTGCATCACTATAGGAAGGTGAATAAGTGCCTAATTGTTTTAAGAAATACCATTTCATTGATGGCATGTGGACGCCGCTTAAAGAGAAGGTGAAAGGGAGATTCCCTACAACATATGAGTTGGCAGTGGAAGTAGCCCGCATCTTAAAGACAAGAAGCTGCACATGCAAGAAAAATTCAACAAGTTAGAGGAATCAATCTCAGTCTGACTAACCCCAGTGACTACAATAGCTGCTCAGAGAGCACAACCACAAGAGGCATCAGAACAGCAGCAAGACCTGTTGAGTCGCATCGATACTCAACTTGAGAATCTATTTGTGCATTTGGTGCAACAAGGGCATGCACACAATTGCAATCAAGAGCAAGGGAGAGGACAATGAAGGAAAAACCAAGAATACCACTGCTACAATTGTGGGGAGGATGGCCATGGCATGTATTATTGCCCACACCCAAGGAGGAATAATTCCAATAGAGGAACTAGACAAAACCAGGTTTCACCAACGAGAGCAAGACCACCACCACCGAGGGCACCACAAAAAACACCACCCGTGCAAATCCTACAACCACCCATGCAACCACATCCACCACCACCACCACCACAACCTCTCATTCCACCCTTATCCCCACCACCAGTTGGTAATCAGGCAGTAAGTGTCATCAGTCTTGAAGGTAAGGGAAATGAGAAAGTGGAGGAGGATATCAACGGAGTGGCAAAAGGTAGGACCAAGTTCAAGGGAGTAGATGCCATGGGGGTAAAGGGTGCTAGGCATAGTGAATCTTCTCAAAAGGAAGAAAAGATGAAAACTAAAGAGGAATCTAGCAAAAAGCCATCCAAGTCATGACGTAAAATTGACATTGTAGATTTCTCTTTGGGTGAATGTTCTAAACCATATGATTTGGTCCAAGATGTTTCTGTGCAAGGCCCAAAAATCACCTGGCCCCAATTACTCCACCTAGCACCTAGGGTGAGGAGACAATAGACAAAGATGGCTAGCACGAGACGACCAAAGACAAAGATAGCTGGGGCTATCTCTGGGAGGAATCTAGATGACATACTACCAATGATGGATCCTCACATGAAAGGGAAATAAATCTTCAATATCTACATCGATTGGTTACGTACAAATATGCGTCATGAGTGAAAAAATGATGTCGTTTGGGTTTAGACGGGAGTCGGTCGACACCATGCCGAGCCAAATAGTGGAAAATAATATAAAATTTCAATGTGTTGGTGGTATAAATGCAGTTCGGATAAAGGTGTTCCACACCAAAGTAGATGTGGACATCTTTGTCATGCCACACAAAGGGGAGGGCTATCCTTTCATTCTAGGGAGGCCTTGGCTTATGGCTATGAGAGCTAATCAGGATTGGGATACCCACATAATCCAAATGAAGGATACCAAAGGGAAGACAATACTTTATGACATGAAGACAAGTCGGCAACGCAACATGGATCTAGAAACCTCTATGGATGAGTTTTCTAGTGTGGTGACTCTTCAACCACTTTAGAGGAGGAGTCAATAGTGAGAGAAGAAAGCGACAATATCATTGAGGTGATAGGGGTCATTCTAAAGGACCTAAGAAGATGGAGCAACCTGATGCCTCATCATCAAACCAAGGGGAGACACCAGGTATACAACCTCTAGTAGAAGCAAGTAAGCTACATCGAATGCTCTCTAGTGAGTTGTGTGGAAAGGAGCGTGAAGATTATATTTTGATGCTAAGTAATTCTACCACATTGTTCATCGATGAATATGATAAAATCACTGGCATCACAGTAGTTCAGCATCACATTAAGCTTAAGGAGGCCCAGTAAACCTATAGTGCAAAAGCTCAGGCGGCTAGGAGTAATTCAACAAGACACCCTATTCAAAGAGACGAGGAAATTGCTAGAAGCAGGCTCGGGGGGTTCACTATATGTAAACCATCGATACAATGTGCGTTCAAAGGGTATTTTAAAAACCCCTTATCTGTGAATCTTGAACTAATAAAACAACCCCTCTTTCTTTATGAACTTACGGGTTTTTTTCCAAAGTACAATAAAAAAACCCCTTATTTAAATATATTTATGTAAATTTACCCAAAAATTTTGAATTAAAAAACCCCTCCTGTTGAACTCTCATGGTATACTTACATACATAGAGGTGGATCCCCCGAGCAGGTTTCATCTATCCTATTGAAGACTCAGAGTGGGTTTCTCTAGTGGTTGTCACACGAAAGAAGAATGGTAAGTGGAGGGTTCATGTTGATTACAAGCGTCTTAATGTAGCCAAAAAGAGGGACATTTTCCTCTTCCTTTCCAAGATGAAATTCTCAATGAGGTAGCAGGACATGAGTGCTACACGGTATGTGATGGCTACTCAGGCTACTTCCAAATTAGCACTACTGAAGAAGATCAAAAGAAAACCTTCATCACACCATGGGGATGTTTTGCTTACAGAGTTATGACTTTTGGCCTCACCAACGCTCCAACCACTTTCTAGCGCTATGTCACATTTGTTTTTCAACCATTCTTTGGAAAATAAATCCGTGTTTTTATTGATGATTTTTTTATCTATAGCTCCTGCTCTCTTGATTTGGAGAAAGTTTATGAAGGTCTAGCTAGGCTGCAAGATTTGGGTGGCCAAGTCAATGTGGAGAAATGCCACACTGGTGAAAGCAAGGTTACTCTTCTTGGCCATGTGATCTTTGCCAAGGGCATTGAAGCTAACCCAAGCAAGGTTCAAGCCTTGGTGGCTTTAACCTCTCCCACCACAACAAAGCAGTTGGTCTCTTTTCTTCAAAAGGTGAGGTATTTGAGTAGGTTCATTCACCTGCTGTCTCAAGTGGTTCTCCCTTTACAACAAGTTACCCATCAAGAGATCTTCACTTAGAGTGAAGAAAATGAACAATAGTTCAATGAGGTAAAACAAACTCTAGCCTCACTTCCCACCATTGCACCTCCAAATTGGGATGAGCCATTTTATGTAAACCCTAGCGTGGGAAATGACACACTTGGAGCGATATTGATGCAAAAGGATCCTCAAACTTCTTTCATGCGTCCTATCTACTTCACTAGTCGCATGATGACTCCATGAGAAAAGGGATATACGACAGTGGAGCACATGGTGCTTGCATTAATGTTTGCTCTCACCAAATTTTGCTCTTATTTATTATCAAGACCATTCATAATCTTAACAATGGAAGAAGTATTTCCTTATGTAATGCAGCACATGGATGTTTCTTCTAGGAATTACAAATGTCTCACAAGGTTGCAAGAGTTTGACTACACAATGCAGGTGGAGAGGTCCACAAGAGTCAGTCTAGGAGGCATTCTCACCCATCTCCAGTATAAATTGAAGCTGAAACTCAAGAGTAGTGACAAGGAAGTAACACATGTATTGGGATTCCCTAAGATAGAGAGGGCTCACTCTCTTTTCTTTGATGGAGCCTATAAGAGGGCAGTGGACAAAGCTGCAATGGGCATTTTTGTCTTCAACAAACAAATGAAAAAGGTATTCTCCATTGGGTATCTCTTGGATTCCCACTCCAACAATGAATCAGAATATGTGGCCTTAGCTCTTGGGTTAGAGTGGTTTGTGACACAAGGGTATTCAACGGTTAAATGTATTTGGTGATGCCATGCTTTTTATAAAACAAATACAAGGAACATGGGCTTGTAAAAGTCATAGATTGTTGGGACATTTGCACAAGGTTAAGGAATGTTTGGGGAAGTTTCAAGTTGTACAATGACATCATGTCCTTTGAGAAAAAAATCAAGAAGCAGATGCTCTAGCTAGAGAGAAGCTACAAGATGTTCCAATGGTGGGTGCTATCAAGTTGAAGCTGCCTCTCTTCCAAGGTAACGATGATATGCCTAACATCATGAGTTTATTGGAAATAGGAGAGTGTCCTAAAGATCTTACTAAGGGCCAAAAGTAGTGGCTTGTGCACAAGGCAACAAAATACCGCCTTATCAATGACAACTTCTACTACATGGGTAAGGATTAAATTCTTAGGCATGTACCTCTCTCTAGATAAATCACAAAAATAATTACAAGTTGCCATGATGGTGTTTGTGGAGGGCACTTTGCACTTGAAATCACCATTAGGAAGGCTCTACAAGTCGGGTTTGTGTGGCCTAGTTTACAAAGAGATGTGCATCATTGGTGCAAAACATGCAAAGAGTGTTAGAAGGCTAGTGATGGAGGCTCACATATGAGCCACAGACTCCTATAATTTCATATGGATATGTTGAGAAATGGGGAATTGATGCCATTGGGCCTTTGCCAAGGAGCCAATCAGGTAAATTAAATATCATGATGGGTGTCGATTACATGACCAGGTGGACTGAAGCAGTTTTGCTACCACCCGGATTACAGCTAAGGAAGCGGATAAGTTTGTATTTGAAAACATTTGTTGCCATTTTGGAACTCCTCTTGAAATAATTTCTGACATGGGACCAGGTTTTAGAGGAGACCTGGTAGGAGAGCTGATGGAGAAGCTGGGTATCTCATGATGACACTCAACTCTCTACTACCCACAATGCAACGGTTTGGTGGAAAAGGTAAATGGTATGATTTGCAAGATCATCACTAAACATGTAAATAATCACAAAAATGATTGGGACAAGCATCTTATGGCTGCACTTTGGGCTTATCCCACTTCATTTTGCACATCCCTCGGGTTCACTCCATACCACTTGGTGTATGGTAAGGAGGCCATTTTACCCATTGAAGTACAATTGGCTAGTCTCAAGATGCTAGCTGGGCAGATGTAACGCCCTAATGCTCATCTCCACAACCACATTCTTGATATAGAGAGGCTTCAACTAGATAGAGAAGATGCTATCAACTATTATGTAGCACAGGCAGAGCAACGTCCACTTACCTTCAACAAGGGACGTAGGGAAAAATGTCTCAAGAAAGGTAGAAAGCTCTACAGCAATGGCAATTACGATTTATGGATGCAGATGGTAGGCTCCACAAAACACATGTCAATGGATGGAGGTTGAAGCAGTACTTTTTAAGATTTGATCAAGCACCTATGATGGAAATCCCTAAGGAGGGAGACTCCTCCACCTCAATTGAAGAAGAATCAAGTACAGAGCTAGAGACATAAATGCCTCTAGCTTCAGGGGGAGCGCTAATAAGGGCCGTTTTCCAAATTTTGCTCCACCTCTCTCTTGGTATGCACTTGAAACATAAAAATCCCAAAAAAAACATATGTATTTATTTTGTAGATTTGACACATTTGAATCTTGGAAAAAGGAGAGACAGGAACAAACCCTATGAAAAGAAAAAATCATTGGATTTGATTCTACCCGACGGTCACTACCTGACGGTCACTACCTGACGGTCACTATAGGTGAAGAGTAAAAGTCAATATGAAAGGGAGGAGAATCTTATGCATTATGGAGTTGGAGTCAACAAAATATTATCAAATTCAATCATAATTCACTTGTGGACACAAGGATTGCACATGAGATCAAGAGAGGACCACCTGGAAGACTTTTGGAAAGGAAGAGACGGACACATAATTTTGTGGAAATTTTCTCTATTTTTTCCATTCTGAATTTGGAAAAGCTTTCAACATCAACATTGTAGGCGTTAAGCTAATCTTTTGAACCATATTTTTAAAATAATTTTTGGAGTTATGATTTGGGAGGCATGGCCAAAATGGTGGAGCCGATTTGTCCACATGGAAATAAGTCATGATTATCCAACTCCACACACACAATTTTGTATAGTTTTCTCACCATTATTGCTCTATTTTCTATTATTTTATCAATATTCTCTCAAATATTATAAAAAAGATCTTAGACTCAAGCTATGGAAGGTGGCATGGAGATAAAGCTCGCCATGATGAAGGCAATTAGGAGGAAATTGGTCAATAAACAGGGCACACAGAGCTCTCTCATTTGGGAATGCCTCTAACTGAGTTTACTTTGTGATAACTCATCTTGCTCATAATCTCTTTCCTAATCACTCTCTTGACCTATAAGAGGAGGCATCATCTTTTGGAAACAAGGACACACACGACACACTACACACACACACACACACACACACACACTACCCCATATGCACACTATCCCATACCCACATACACACTCTTGTGCTACATGCTAGTAGCATGAACCCTAATCACATAATCGCAACACCATCACCATCACCATGCACAAAATGAGCACCATATCTCCACACACTTGTAATGAAGGATTTAAGACAAGATTTCAAGAAGAAGAATGATGGCTACACTCATGATATTCCTCGCCATCAGCTCCCATCCCTCCATTATGCTTCCTACGGTCTTGTTACCTTCTCATCTTCTTTCCCTATGCTACCTATTGTATTCATCTTTTGCAAGCAATCAACACACTCCATCTTGATACCATACCTTGTTTTGTTTGGGATACACTTCATTGTGAGTATATTTTATGCTTGTTCTTTCCATTTTTCTTATGTTAAGGTGTGTGGATTCACTATCATACACACACTCTCTCTCCCTCTTATATTCATATCATCTTGCTACTTGCATCTTAAGGTGTGTGGATTCACCACCTCTGGTATGAGAAGTGAGCATACTTGCATGTCTCTCTTACCTCATTATCTTCCTTACTACATACACAAGTAGTAAACCCATTATCACTCACTCACCATTCCTCTCATCTTGTTTCTCGACCAGCCCATTCCACACTTGGGTGTGGATCTTGAAATTGCTTTCCATGGCATGTTTGATTGTGTATATGTATGCGTCCTAGCTGCATATCTTGCTAGGTGGTGCCCCTATTGTGTACCTCCCATGATGAGGCCATTGTGCATAGTCTTGGTGTAGAGGCCACTGGGTCTGTTTTGCACTTCCATCTCTCAATATGTGTGTGTGCGTGTGTGTGTGTGTGTGTGTGTGTGTGTGTGTGTGTGTGTGTGTGTGTGTGTGTGTGTGTGTGTGTGTGGTGTATGGCCGTACCCCATCCCAGAGGATAGATCCAACCACTCTCTGTCATGTAGATAATGTGTGTGTGTGTGTGTGTGTGTGTGTGTGTGTGTGTGTGTGGCCCTCCCCCATTCCTCCAATTTCAAGCAAGTATGGTTAAAATTCATAAAAATTTTACTATCTTGCCAAAAAAAGTTCATGTTTTGTAACAAAAAGAGATTCAATCATCAAATGTATGAAGTGTTGAAATGGGTTTCATTAGTGAATTGCTCAATAAACGGGTCCTAGTAGGAGGAGAATATGGTAATATGTAATAGACGTACCTAGATTCTCATTTGTGAATTGCTCAATAAACGGGTCCTAGTAGGAGGAGAATATGGTAATATGTAATAGACGTACCTAGATTCTCATGTATCGGGTTGATATATCAAGTCAATTCTTATCCTGTTGGTCACTGTAATATACCTCCATCCTGTAAGACAAGAAAAGTTGCAGCAACGTATCTTTTCATAGGGATAAAATGACCCAAGTACATTACCCTACCAACTTTAATTATCTTGTACACTTGAAAGAATCCAAATATTTAAGTGTTCTTATTAGTTCAAATATAGGTAACCCTAATTGTACTCCCATTATTAGAGTTCTAAAACCCATATCTTGACAGAAATATTTTGATTAAAGTCCAAATAAATCGGAGTAACAGCTGAAATATGTTTAGCATAAAGTAAGTAAGTATGTACTCCAATTCTTTGGGTATGAATACCCATACCTTGACAAAAATTGTTTGATTGAAGTCAGGATAGATTGTAGTAATTGTAATATTATTTAATGTATTATTTAGATACATTTGCTAAGTATGGTACTAGTCCGACCAAAGGCTAGCAAGCAGAGAGAGTGTGTGTGTTTATGTATGAATATCCCCTCATAATTGAACCATACTTAAACAATTGCATTAAATAGTACATTAAAAACCAATACATTAAAACAAGACATGATAAAAGTGAGTATATATTTTATGTATAGAATATGTTCTATCTTTGTCGAATACAACACTGCATCTTATAGCCAATATGATCTTTGATCATAACAAATTGGCATCTTGTTGTTGTATCTGTATGCGTCCACTGCTTAGGATAAGCCTCCACTAAACCTACAAGAAGAAGGATCCAAATGTTACATGCATCCATACAAAAAAATTCAGTTAGAACTAGCTATGTTTGTGCATGTTGCAGGTGTCAACACTGGGGATATAGTTGTCATCTATGTCACACATGTAGACCTAGTTTATAGCTTACCCTTAGGATTAACCGCGTTAAGTTGAGCTTTTAAGTGAGATAAATTCTGAGTGAAGAGTCATGTGTATCCTAATATTCACTGAGTTTATTTACAAAAATGTTAATGACTACTATCATATATGATGCAAATACCTATGTATTTTTGGGTTAATTCGTATACCACCTGACAAAAATCGGGTAGCATCTCTTTTTGTGATTTGATTGGAATTTCAAAAAACTCATTTTCTTCCATCTCTTCACAAGACCCTCCATGGGAGGTTTGAGGCTTGCGTACCAAAAACAACATGTATCTCATGTATCAAAAACTAGTAGTATACTTGCATGCTACTAGCTCATATACCCATCTTCTTAAAAATTTGTCAGTATCTTGTTTGTAACTCAAAAAAGGAATTAAGACTAAGATACTTTGTAAGCATTTCCTTTTAACAATCCAATATAGCATATATGTTCAAGCATGAATGAGAATCAATAGTCATTACGAATTATGCCCGAGATCTACCTAACTCACAAGTATCATAATGGTTTTGTGTGCATCTAAGTTGAAGCTAGCTCTGTGTGTTCATGATAGGTGTTACTATTTGCTTCCAGCTTGAAACAGAGAAAGAAATATCTAAGAAGGTAAGTAGGTAAGGTAAAAAACTAATATGGACCACTTAGACTAAATTCGGGCAGCATCTCGTTTGAAACTTGAACAAATTTTTAAAATTTACATTTAATGCCATCTCACAGTGAGACCCTTTACGGGAGGTTTACGGCTTACCAATCATTTCAAATAAACCTTAGCAAGTATCAATGTACCTTACCATTTGATATACATGCTTTTTTTTTGTAAAGGTGCCACCATTGGGAAAGAAAAACTCAATCATGGATATTCCATAGCTACTTCAATTCACTAAAAGAAAATTAATCAAATAAAGTCACCACAATCTATACTTTTCATTTCCACATTGTTCTCTAAAGAACCTCAATGTTTGCTAATCAAAAAATCTCCTCGGAAGGTTCCCAAGAAAGTCAAAGTTTAGTTAACTTTATGTTGATTATCATACTTCATGATATTCTAGAATCCTCACGTAATCTCAGCCCAATTTGGGTATCCTTTCCTCTTTAGAATGAGCTATTCTTAAAAAATGGTGCCATTTTTCTCGAGATTCTCCACGGGATGTTTAAGGCGAAGACATCTTGACAAACCCACAGTACCATAGATGAGATAGGTATAATTTCTATGTTTCTTATGTTGAGATAGGCATGTCCTTCTTCAGCGACTATATGGGAAACACCTCTACATGTACATACCTTTTGCTATTGACATTTAGCCTATGAGTTGTAAGCTTCTAAGAAGGGCTACATGGAGATTCATCAGCCTGATAGATACTCTAGCTTTGTACATAAATAAAGCCCAAGCCTATGTTGTAAATACACTATGCAAAAGTATTATTAGCCCCTTTTTGTGTATTGAGTCTACCTTTTCAAAAGTGTGTGTACTTCTCTCTCTAATTGTGTAAGCTATGTTTGCACACACACACACACACACACAAACCTCCTTGAGCACACACACTGTTAGGAAATAAGACGTAGCTAAATAGATAATTGAGTAGATTACTTAATGGAGAGAGACAGATTTATATACACGAGATTATAGAGTAGAGAGAGAGAGAGAGAGAGTACACCTGATATACGTGGTTCACCCAATGTGGGCTACGTCCACGGGAAAGCAGCCACTCAATGGCTTTAGTACTTCAAAACAAGAAGTAGTTTACAAAAGGGATTATACCCTTAATGGAGCTCCCGCCTTGCTTCACTCTCACCACCTCACACTCACCTTGTTGCATCAACTTCACACTATGAAATGTGTGTAGAAATGGCCTCCTTTTATAGGCCAAAAGGGCTGCCCTCTCTTATGAGAGACAGCCATGTGTAGCCGCCGTTGTGCGAATAAGTCCAAATCGTACCCTCCAATCCGCCCATGTGTGGCCGCCCTTGAGAAGACAAGTCCGCTTTTGAATTCGGCCATCGGCCATTGAATTCGGCCACCGGCCACCAGCCATTGACTTCCGACCACCGGCCATCGGCCATTGACTACCGACCACCGGCCAACCGACCGGTTGTTTTCCGACCACTTTCCGGCCGCCGTCCGGCCATAATATTCCGGCGGAAAAAAAAGTCTCGGGGGCGGGCCTTTAAAGTTGCCCCTGATTCTTGTCCGTGAAAATTTTGGTTTCCGGTGAGTGATTTTCCTTCACGCACGATGGCTTCTCCTCATAATGGGGGCCTTACAAATGTGCGCTTTTACCACAGAAAATTACAAGGGTAAATTAGGCTCCATACTTAACAATCTCCCACTTGGAGACTGATCTCCAAACCAAACCTGTGATTGCTTTCCATTCTGGCTTCTTATCCTTGAATGCCGATTGAAGATGAGCAAAAGATCAACTTCTCCTTGTTGACCACCTTTGTAAACATGTCTGCAGGATTTTCACTTGTATGCACCTTTCCTAGCTTTAGTTGTCCCTCTTCCAAAAGAGTGTGTATGAAGTGATATCTCACCTCAATGTGCTTTGTCCTTGAATGAAAGGCTGAGTTCTTCACAAGATGGATAGCGCTTTGGCTATCACTGTACAAGACACAATTGTCTTGTTTAAATCCAAGCTCTTCTAAGAATCTGTGAAGCCACAGAATTTCTTTGCTTGCCTCCGTCATTGCTACATACTCTGCTTCCGTGGTAGAAAGTGAAACCACTTTCTGCAGCTTTGAAGCCCAGCTTACTGTTGTGCCTCCAACCGTGAACACATAGCCAATAGTGCTCCTTCGAGTATCTTTGTCACCTTCCATATCTGCATCAGCATACCCTTCTAGAAAAATATCAGTTCCTCCAAAATACAAAGCATTTGTTGTTGTCCCTTTTAGATACCTAAGTATCCACTTCACAGCTTGCCAATGCTCTTTACCTGGGTTGTCCATGAACCTACTCACAACTCCCACTGCATGTGCAATGTCTGGCCTTGTCCAGACCATAGCATACATTATAGAACCTACCGCTGCAGCATATGGAACTTTAGACATATAGGCTATCTCCTCTTGTGTCTTTGGACACATATCCTTCGTTAGTTTAAAATGACCAGCCAAAGGTGTAGAAACTGGTTTTGCATTTTGCATTGCAAACCTTTCTAGTACCTTCTTGATGTAATCTTCTTGAGATAGCTTTATTGTCTTCTTCGTCCTGTCCCTTGATATTTTCATACCAAGTATCCTCTTTGCAGCACCTAAATCTTTCATTGAAAAAGATTTGGACAACTCCTCTTTTAGGTCTTTGATGTTCTGCATGTTAGCACTTGCAATCAACATGTCATCAACATACAACATTAGGATGATGAATTTTCCATCTCCCAAATTCTCCGTGTAGACACAGTGATCCGAGTTGCACCTTGTGAATTCATGATCCAACATCCATCGATCAAACTTCAAGTACCATTGTCTTGATGCTTGCTTTAAACCATACAAGCTCTTCTTTAATCTTCAAACCATTTTCTCCTTACCTTTTACTTCATACCCCTTTGGTTGAAGCATGTAGATTTCCTCCTCTAAGTCACCGTGAGGGAATGCCGTATTTACATCCATTTGCTCGAGATTTAGATCATGAGCAGCCACAAGGCTTAAGACAAGCCTTTTCTTCCCACCTTCTTCTTCCTTTAGCTTGTACACCCATTTGTTTTGAAGTGCCCGCTTACCTTTAGGCAACTCAACCAACTCCCATGTTTGGTTGCGATGTAGTGAGTCCATCTCCACTTGCATGCTCTTCGTCCATTCTTCTTTGGATTCATGTTGCATAGCTTCTTCATATGATTCCGGCTCTCCAGAATCTGAGATCAAGAGATGGTTGAAGGAAGGAACAAACCTTTCTGGAGGTCTACTTGCTCTTGTAGATCTTCGGGGAATAGGTTGAGGCTCCTCATTTGGTTGACGTTGTTGCACATTGTCACCGTTTGCAGTCTTTGAGTCTTCACTATCCTCAAGCTCCATGTACTCATCACCTGTTTCTTTTGTTTGTTTTCTTTCCAAGTAATCTTTGTACATATTTTGTTCGTTAAAAATTACATCCCTACTCCTTAAGATTTTACCATCTTCAGGATTCCATAGGCGATACCCAAAGTCTCCTTCTCCATAGCCAATGAAGAAACACTTTTTGGACTTTGCATCTAACTTTGATCTTAGGCTTCTATCTATGTGCATGAAAGCCTCACACTCAAACACTTTGAGAAATGCATAATTCACCGGTTTACCTGTCCATGCCTCTTCTGGAACTCCCCCATCCAATGCCGTTGAGGGTGACCGATTGATTAAGTACACAGACGTACTTACAGATTCCGCCCAAAGCTCAAGCTGTAGGCCTGCATGTAGTTGCATGCTTCGTGCTCGTTCCATGATTGTCCTATTCATCCTTTCTGAAATCCCATTTTGTTGAGGTGTCCTTGGGGTTGTCCTTTGCCTCCAAATGCCATTGCTAGCACAAAAGCTTTCAAAATCTTGGCTGCAACTTTCGCCTCCATTGTCGGATCTGATGCATTTAACCTTGGTACCTGTTTCATTCTCCACAAAGGCTTTCCACCTTTGAAATATGGAAAATACATCGGATTTATTCTTCATGACATAAACCCATGTTTTTCTAGTCGCATCGTCTATGAATGTTACATAGTACAATGAGCCACCAAGTGATGGTGTACTTGCAGGACCCCAAACATCAGAATGAACCAGCTCAAGTTTTTTATTTTTTCTTTCATTTCCTGGTTTTTGAAATTCTACCCTCTTTTGTTTACCATAAACACAATCTTCACAGAACTCTAAGTCCACTTCTTTCAAACCTGGTAGAAGCTTCTTTATTTGAAGGATTTGCATTCCTTTGGCACTCATATGCCCAAGTCGGTAGTGCCACACCGCACTGTCAACTTCTGTAGTTGCTGCACAAGCTGAAGGTTGCGTGCTAACAGTACACAAGTAAAGTGTACCGACTTTTTCACCCTTGGCAACCACCAAAGATCCCTTTGAGATCTTCCACCGTTTGTTTCCGAATGCAATGTTGTGACCTTCATCGTCCAATTGTCCTGTAGAGATCAATTTTTTGCGAAGAGAAGGAACATGCCTAACATCTTTAAGCTTCCATTCATTTCCGTTAGCAGTTTTGACAGAAACTGTACCTTTGCCGACAATCTCACAAGCTTCATCATCTCCCAAGTATACATACCCAAAATTACCTTTGGTATAGTCTTGGAAATGTTGCTTGTGTGGTGTCGCATGGAATGAAGCCCCGGAATCTACTATCCAGGAATTAGATACATTGTCTAATGAGAGAATTAGAGCATCTTGCTCTACTTTACCTGCCACATTGGCCTCCGATGTTGGCTTGTTGTCTTGAGACTCTGTCTCCTTCTTCTTCTTGGACCAGCAATCCTTCTTGATGTGGCCCTTCTTGCCGCAGTTCCAACATTCAAGAACTGACTTTGTGCGTGACTTGCTACGCCTTGAGCGATCAGGACCCTTTTGGTTTTTGAACCTCTCCTTAAGCCTTCCTCTTGTTTCCACTGATAGTGCAGCACTTGATGATTCTCCTGTGCTTCTCCTTCGCATTTCCTCGCTTAGGAGAACACCCACAACATCATCAAACTTAAGAGTATTTGTGCCAGAGATAGAATTACTTACAGCCATTACAAGGCTGTCCCAACTATCCGGTAGAGATGATAGTATAAGGAGAGCTCGCACTTCGTCATTGAAATTGATTTTCACTGATCGAAGTTGACTTATGTTTGTGTTAAAGTCATTTAGGTGTTCTGCAACTGAACCATTCTCTGCCATCTTTAGATTGAACAAGCGCTTCATAAGAAATACCTTATTGGATGCCGATGGTTTCTCGTAGAAGTCGTCAAGTGACTTCATCAAGTCCTCCATGGTCTTCATCTCTGAAACATTGAAGGCCACCGTTGACGCCAAGCTTAACCAGATTGTTCCCAGTGCCTTTCGATCAAGGACAATCCATGCTTCATCTTCCATTGTTGCGGGCTTCTTCGCAAGACCGCCTAGTGGCAAATAGAGGTCCTTCTGGTAGAGATAGTCTTCAATCTGCATCTTCCAATGCTAGTAGTTTTTGTCGTTGAACTTCTCAATCTTGAGCCTCCCTTCCTCTGCCATTACTCCCACTCAATTCAAGATTCTCCTTTGCCATTACTCCCACTCAATTCAAGGAATCCTTTCCTTGAGATAATTTAGCTACGAGCAAACCTTGCTCTGATACCAGTTGTTAGGAAATAAGACGTAGCTAAATAGATAATAGAGTAGATTACTTAATGGAGAGAGACAGATTTATACACACGAGATTATAGAGTAGAGAGAGAGAGAGAGAGTACACATGATATACGTGGTTCACCCAATGTGGGCTACGTCCACGGGAAAGCAGCCACTCAATAGCTTTAGTACTTCAAAACAAGAAGTAGTTTACAAAAGGGATTATACCCTTAATGGAGCTCCCGCCTTGCTTCACTCTCACCACCTCACACTCACCTTGTTGCATCAACTTCACACTATGAAATGTGTGTAGAAATGGCCTCCTTTTATAGGCCAAAAGGGCTGCCCTCTCTTATGAGAGACAGCCATGTGTAGCCGCCCTTGTGCGAATAAGTCCAAATCGGACCCTCCAATCCGCCCATGTGTGGCCGCCCTTGAGAAGACAAGTCCGCTTTTGAATTCGGCCACCGGCCACCGGCCACCGGCCATTGACTTCCGACCATCGGCCACCGGCCGTTGACTTCCGACCACCGGCCGTCGGCCATTGACTACCGGCCACCGGCCAACCGACCGGTTAATTTCCGACCACTTTCCGGCTACCATCCGGCCATAATATTCCGGCGAAAAAGAATATTCCGGCGAAAAAAAGTCTCGGGGGCGGGCCTTTAAAGTTGCCCCTGATTCTTGTCCGTGAAAATTTTGGTTTCCGGTGAGTGATTTTCCTTCACGCACGATGGCTTCTCCTCATAATGGGGGCCTTACAAATGTGCGCTTTTACCACAGAAAATTACAAGGGTAAATCAGGCTCCATACTTAACACACACACCATTAGCCCCAACAACTGGTATATGAGCCAGTGAGCATCACGACAAACTTAGAAATCCTATTAGCATCACACAGAAGCCCAATTTGCGGATTTTCAAGTGCATTTATCACTGACTAGAAGGTGATAAAGAAGCCCAAATCAGCCCCTTAATCGAAGAAAATTGAGAGCATGGCTTGAAGTTGCTTCAATCCAAGCTTACGGATGTTTTTCCTTCACTAAGGCGCTCTCTCTTGCAACTTTGGGTCATGCAAAGATGAAAATTTCAGCTTATCACCTCATTTGACGGCTTTGGCTTCGCTTCAAAATCTCTTTCCGGACTTGGAGTTTCACCGATCAGCCCCTGCGTGGATGTAGTCTCTGCTCAAAAATGACCCCTCTTGCAATACCTTACCACGAAATGGCTTCAAGATCAACCCACATCGCTTTGGGCGGAAACTGCTCATCTCAGGTCTCGCTTTCTGTGTACATAGTGCCTTTTTTAAAATTATAGTAGCCTTTTGAGCCTTTGATTGGCTAGTGGAGCTTTACACCAACATACTACATAGCTCTGGCAAGAATTTGCAAAGCTCCCATGATAATCTTTTTGTTGATTAGAACCCGCAAGTTTATGCACACTTGAAGTGGCAGCCAAGCTCGACATCGACAACGCACTCGACTTTGTCACCAACCTCGACATAGTCAATATATTATGGTTGATTTGTATTCGATCAAGCTTCCAAGTTGTTCAAACTTCAAAGCGTGATTTTCCAAGGCACACACACACACACACTTCCACACACATAATTTAATCACCACTTGTGAAGAGGGGCTTCACGCACGTGAAGAGTGACTTCACAATTTTGGCTTCCGATCATTGTGTACAGGGAAATACACTTCCATAGAGAGAGTCTCTCTACTGGTAAGACCAAGTCCCTTCGTTTGTATAACCATTTTGCACCATGGGAGAAACAGGGATTGAAAAATTTAATGGGGACAGTTCCCATACATGGCAGACAAAGCTACATGGATACCTCATGAAAAAATAGATATGGTATGTTGTAAAACCGAGAGTAAGCGAACCATCCACTTGTGTTGAAGGCACTCTCAGTAGGGCCCAAATCGCACAAGCACAAGCTAAAGATGAACAAGCACTCGGCATAATTATCACATCACTCCACGATAATTATGTACACTTTACAGATAGTTGCACCACAATCCAAGCATGGGATACTCTGGAGCATAACTTTGGTGCTAAACAAAAGCAAAGTAAGATTAGCTTAAAGAAAAATATTTATAAACTTACTATGCTTCAAGAGGAGGATGTTTCAAGACTTCTTAGGAGACTAATGAGCATAATCACGCAGCTCACTTACATTCAATGCCAAGTCCCGGAAGAAGATCAAGACATTGTAATCCTGAGTTCTCTACCTAAAAGTTTTGACAACATAGTCACAGTCTTAGAGCAAAAAGAACCCATACCTTCTCTACAATATGTTACAGGGGCAATTTATGAAGAAGAAAAGAAAAATAAGAAGAAATTTGAATCAGTGGGAGGAGCTTATTTTACATCATCATCATCATCACCTAGATTAAATAAACAAGTGTTATGAGTGTGGCAAGCTTGGACACTTCTCCAAGGACTGTTACAAGAACAAGTATTGTAGCCGAGCATTGCAGCATCAAAGGTCACCCACCATCAAAATGACAAGGAAGCAACAACAAAGACAAAACTAGAGTCAATCTTGCAGAAGAAGAGGACAACGATGCAGTTCAACAAGTAGAGAATTTTCTCCATGTGTGTGCCACCCCCGATTACTTTTGCAAGTATACTGATGTACTGTAAAATGGATGGTCTTCTACCTTCTTTGTTTAAGGGGAGGATTTCTTAGTCTGTGAGACACCATATGATGAGACCACTCAATCTGTGTGACTATAGTCTTTGTGACTACCTTGGTCTATGTGACTATTAGCCTGTGTGTCTTTTAGGTCTTGATCCAGCTTCATTCAATATAGTCCATGCCTAAGGGGAGGATTGTTGAGATAGGCATGTCCTGCTTCAGCGATTATGGAAAACACCTCTACATGTGCATACATTTTTCTATTGACATTTAGCCTATGAGTTGTAAGCTTCTAAGAAGGAAGGGCCACATGGAGAGTCATCAGTCGGATAGCCACTCCAGCTTTGTACATAAATAAAGGCCCAACCTATGTTATAAATACACTATGCAAAAGTTTTATTAGCCCCTTTTTGTGTATTGAGTCTACCATTTCAAAAGTGTGTGTACTTCTCTCTCTAGCTGTGTAAGCTATGTCTGCACACACACACAAACCTCCTTGAGCACACACACACACACACACCATCAGCCCCAACATCTTATGCACAACATAAATCAATTTTCCTACAAAACTCCCAACTTTTAGAAGCATTGAGCTTAAAAAAATATTCACATGTAATATATGTATACATTAGTTTGTTCAACACAAAATACACTTTACAAAGCATGAACATCAATCATGACGAGATTCTAAATAGGTGCATGGGCACCTACCTGTGTAGACGGTTGTAGCATATTACCCGTATGGTAGATAGAGAGCAAGTTGTTGCAGTTTAGGCCTACTGACCATTGAGAGAGCCGATTTTTTCAAGCCAAGGCCAAAAGAGACACATCGAGAGAGGGTGAGAGTTCATCGGTCATCCTTCATGAAAGAACCTCATTGCATGTTCGTGCGATGAGTTGATAGGGTACACAAAACTAGAGAACTACCTCTGCATGTGCTAGCAGAGGGGTATCTATTGCAAGCAAGTCCAAGATGATTGAAGACAGGTGTAGCATGCCAAGAAGCACCCGAGATCGTGTGTGAAGCTCACATAAGGTACACCAAACTAGAGAACTACATTTGCATGTGCTAGTAGAGGGGTATCTATTGCAAGCAAGTCCAAGATGATTGAAGACAGGTGCAGCATGCCAAGAAGCACCCGAGACCGTGTATGAAGCTCACATAAGGGTGTGTGTTTGTGTGTGTGTGTGTGTGTGTGTGTGTGTGTGTGTGTGTGTGTGTGTGTGTGTGTGTGTGTGTGTGTGTGTGTGTGTGTGTGTGTGTGTGTGTGTGTGGGTAACGCTTGTGCATAAAGAAAAGCACATGAGGAAAGTAGTCCAACACGCATAGAGCAGTGGTAGCAAGAACCGCATACAGATCATCACAAATAGAGGTTGACCAAAGGTTTAATACCGATCCATTTAATTGCAAGTGGCATGCCTCACATATGGTGCACACCTGGATTCATTTATAAGGGCCCAGATATAGATATGTTTTCACGATCCAAGTACCTCAAATACCAATTTTGCAAGAAATTGACCAGTTGCAATGTGCATCAATGGGACATTGCTCTCATCAAGTTTGCTTGAAAGAAAAACTCAAAAATCACATCAAAATCTATAGTTAGGGCAAAAACAACAAAACAGGCACCCTAAACCCTAAATTTGGGATTTTTCTACTTTTTGGATCCAAATTCAAAAAGGGGTGATATTTTTCTTCTAAAGGGAATAGAGAACCAGCATAACACAATGTAAGAAATGTGAAATACAATAAGGATCTAGTAGCAAGGAGAATAGAGAGATATACGATGCAAAGTAGATTAGTGGAAAATCAAAAACTTTAGATTACTATACTATTACAAAGTGATGGCGTCATCCACCCATGCGCTCTCAAGGTAGAGCTTAGATGGCAATTTAGACAACTAGAGCAAGTAGGAATACAAGGGACTACCAATCCTTCAACAAAGATGTGTTGTGTGTGTCAAGTGTGCACACCATTCTATTGCATTATTGATGAGAAGGCCTCCTTATATAGATGTAAGGGAGCCTCTAAACGCCCATGTGTAGCCACCTTTAGATAGCCAAGTCCAATGTGTAGCTGCTTTTGGGTAGACAAGTCCTCCAAGGAAACCCGGCCACCGGCCAAAGACCATGGACCACCAGCCACCGGACAGCCATTTTTCGATTGTCTTATGGCGTCGTTTGGCCAAGCTTTTTCGGCGAAAAGGAATATTTCGGGGAGAGGCCCCCAAAGTTGGCCCTGAATTTTCTCCGTACCATCCACGATCACAAATAGAGATCTCATCAGCATGTAAAACTGGAATCCACCAAATATATCTGCCTCATTGGCTTTTCCTCATATGGGGGCCCTACAAACTGTGCATCATATATTGTGTTGGTAAAACTGAGAGATGTGGGCATTGCTAGTATACAAACACACAATTCATGAAAAAATGATGTCAAACATGGATCGTGATCCATGTACCTTTTTTGACATTTGGGACTGATATTTGACAAGTACATCCGTGATAAAAACTGTGAGACATACTAAAAACTGCAGTGCAATAATGAGAATTTTATCTATCAAAACAAGTCCAAATTCACAAAGATTTGAGATTTATCTTGTGGACATATGTGGTTCAAGTCCAGATGTGGCTAAACATGCATCACAATCCATGTACCTCAACCTCAAAATTTGATGAAAATTGGTACAAAGCCTGCATATGACCTTGTCTACATACTGTCAAAATTTGAGAGAATTTTGAAAAAAAAAAGAACATGGATCATGATCCATGTACCTTAGTATAGTGGGGGTATCTGACTTGATGATCTTGTATACATACTTGAGGATATCCCAAATCTCAAGTTTGAGCTAAAAATACCTTCGGGAGACCAAGATACAAGCCAAAGTTCCTTTGTTCTGGTCCTGAGACTAGCTTGAGTGTCGTTTCAAGTACAAATCACTGAAATTTCTCTAACTTTTGATAAACAACCTCAAATTGAGTAAGGTATAGTCAAGAAGAAAGTTTGCAAGCAATAGGACCCATAATTTTAGTGTACCCAAAACTAATTTCCACAAACCAGCAAGGTTACAAATTTTTGACTCCTGAGAGACCTGATCAGGGGCAAAAGTGGACAAATTGCATTAAGCCAATGAGGGCTTGTTAAGGACTATCTTGAGAGTTTTGAGATAGCCTTTTGTTATGACAAATCATCCACCACCAGGTTTTTCTACTCCACTCAGAGACATGAAAAATGTTGCAATGCCTTCAACAGTGGGATTGGGAAATACCTAGAGGAGAGGCATCCTTTGATCAAGAAACCAAATGTGAGATTCATCAAATCCAATGAATCCATGAGAGTGCTTACAAATTACACTGATGAGTGCATATAAATATTCACAAATAGGAACCAATATATCTTCTACAAGCGTGTAAAACCCTATGCTGGAGAGATGCCATTCCATAAGAATCTTCATGCATTCACGTTTACAGATGCCCATAAAGTTCAAGTTTTGATCATAGATAAGTATAGATGTGAGTACATACTTGTCGATCCAATTGACCTAGAGAGGTATGCATACAAGGGTACTCCGATCTCTACTTACTTTCACTCAAAAATCATGCCAAAACATGTGACCAAGATTTTCTCAAAGACGAAAGGTGAGAGCTAGAGACATCTTTCCAAGAGACCACAAATTGGTTAGATTAGTGATTGAACCACAACATTAAGACCATATCAAGTGGCTCAATGTGTCAAGCCAAAGTACAATGGGTTAGGGAATCCATATGCTCATGTCTCACTCTTCAAACAAGTTTTGAGGGTTGAAGAGGTTGCAGATTTCCATACTCAGTATGAGGGATTTGGATTGACATTGAAAGGAATAGCCTTGACTAAATAGAGATGTTTTTCTCAATATAGCACAACTCTTACAAGAATTTGTGGAGTAATTCTCAAAAAGAGGGATCAAACACAACATAGTGTCCCAAATCTATGCTTTCAAATGGAAAAAGAATGAGAGAGTGAAGGAAGCTCTACTTCAATTCAAACAATACATTGAAAGATGTCCTGTGAGAGAGCTGCCGCAAGATCATATATTTTCAATTCTCTTCATTGATGTCTTAAAGGATGAGACTCTAAAAAAAGACCTACAATTGAAAGGATGCATGACGTTTTAGCATAACGAAGAGGTGAGTGAAGATACAGATAACGCAACTAGTAGTGCCTCTTCTTTGAAGAGTGATCCTGCAACAAAGCAAGATGTTCAAACTCCTTGGGAACCAATCATTGATCAAGTGGTCAAGGGGGTGATTAGAAGAATAAACCAAGGCTAAAAATAGAACTTGAATGTACGACAACCTCAATTGAGGAGATGTAATACTTGTGGAGGGGATCATCCCACTCCCTGGTGTAGCACTAGCCAAAGCCACAACATGTGCTAGGGCAAAAAACACCTCTTCTGAATGATGGTAGAGTTGTAGTCAACTACACTTAGCCAACACATGTGATACAACCTACAAGAATCGGTACTCCATGGATGAAAATACGTTTATGTTCATAGCTAATCAGGAGTATGGTTCAAAGAACATTCTTACCAAACAAGAACAACCATTGGTTGCATTACCAGATATGAAACAATGCTATGAATGTGGAGGTGACCACTGGGCATGAAGTTGTCCAAAGACGGGTCCACAAATAGAGCTATTTGTATTCTGTGAACGTTGTGGGAGAGACCATCTACTCCAAAAATGTGCTAAGAATCCAAACTACAAGGGGAAAACAACAATGAATGTTGTAGGTGTGATGCCTTTTTCAAGCAGATCCGAGGTAGAACCCGCCATTCCTTTAAACGTGATGATTGGATCTCAAGCTCAAGAAGTTGCCAAAAACTCACTTGCTAAGGAACCCACATTGCCACCCCAAATAGAAATTGAAAACATATCGATGAGAACAGGAAGAAAATCATGGAAATCCATACGAGACAAAATGAATTGAAAGAGACTATAGGACAAAGCTACTTTGGAAACTCAACTAAATCAAACAGAAGGACATCTTAGAAGAGAGCAACAAAGCAAGAAAAATGCAAAGGACCTAAAGTGTCAAAGACTAACTCGGGAGGTTCAGTCTTGGTGGACAAAGTCTTTGAACCCTTAGATGAAATTTTGAAGGCCTATGATGCAAGGCTAAAACTCAATCAAACCCAAGAGCATAGATGGCTGATGTATCCTCATCCAGGGTATGAAAAAGAGAGGTTGCAAATGTGCAAGGAGCTTACCAAAAGGCCCAAGCTCTTATGGAACCACATACTCCAGATGCTCCAAAAATGGAGGTGCTAATCCATTAAAAAAATCAAGAAATGGAAAGGCACGGTATTGTAAAGAGAGACTAGGAAGAGTCGGGAGTTGAGGCACCTTTAGATACAAGGAAAGTAGCCAATACCACAGATGGGATGGGCTCACAAGCAGTGATGCCTATTCTGGAGGTAGAAGAACCGTGGTCACAATCCTTATGGGAATCGATCAAAACCAAAAACATGGTAGTGCTACCTTGCAATTAGCACCTATCCTTGAAACAAACATGGACCACAAATTTTTCCTAGGGGATATATGATCTCTATATGAGGATGCCGGGTTTGTCACATATGAAGAGAGTAAACCACACTCTCTACAGACTTTGCCATCTTTCATAGGAGAACTCAAAACAAAATTTGAGGTTAAAATGGTACCTTATCAATGGAAAGCCACACCAAAAATGATGGATACCAAGAGTTTGCACAAATTGATGTCTTCTCCTATACAGTGCACAATTTATCTCTCTGATTTGCTAAAAATTAGACCACATCTACGGGGCCAAATGAGCAAATTCTTGGAAAATATGGGTTGAAAATCCCTTCACATGACCAGCTTGCAAAACAACAACATGGATGAAACCTCACTCAAGAAGCCACAGACAAAGCTAGTACTAGTAAATAAAGTGGGTGACTCTTGTGAAGGCAAAGAAGGAAACACCACCTTACCACCTGAGTACAAAAGAGTAAAGACGGTTTTTATATTAGATCGTGGGGCAGGAATTGCCATTGCAACCAAGAGTATGGGAAAGTTGGGGAAAGCTTTCTCTTAGGAAAACTCGACTAAAATTTCAATAAGCGGATGGATACGTGGAGAGACGGATAGGAATGTTAGAACAAATCATTGTATCCTTGTGTGGCATTGAGTATGAGCATACCTTTTCCATAATGATTTTTGACAAGAGCTATCATAATAATCAATATCTAATTCTCCTAAATGATTTTCTCATATTAAACTGATCATTTAATGTGGGGAAGGCCAGGGGAGAAAAAGCTAGAATATTGGTTAAGCTAGCAGACCGGCCACAATAGGGATCCAAAGGAGGGAAAATAGGGATCCAAAGGGGGGGGGGACATCTGCAAAAGAGCCATGTGCAACAATGGGCTAAAAAGACCCTAAGGTTCAGCCCAATAAGACTTCCAAAATGCTAAGGTTCCAAAATTCAAAGGTTGTGTCCAAAGGTCAACCCTAGGGAAAATTGGATGCTTTGTGTGTGCCCTAAAAGTCTTTGCACATCCCTACAAGGGAGGGGGCGAGCCCTAAAGGTAGGGGATGAGAGAGAAATCCACACACACACACACACAGGCTCCCTTTACATAAAGGGAATGAGGGACACATGTCAGCTCCCTAGGCCAGATGCCCACAAGGTGTGCCCAATTTCTATTGGATGACCCTTGAAGTGGACCAATGAGAATTAAGCTAGAGTAAATCTAGTTTAATTAATTTAAAAACATTTAATAAAAGAAACCAATGAGAATTAAGTCTCCTAGAAGACTATTGGGCAGTCTCCCAAGGGGTCCAATGAGCATTCAGGAGCCCCATGGCTTGCCTGATTCCTATTGGCTAGGAGGCAAAGGGGTCCAATGAGATTTTAGTTTAATTATTTAATTACCTAAAGCTCTCACAAAAGGGGAAAGGGGGACACATGTCAGAAGGTTATCACTTATGCTGCTTAATTGTAATTGGCTTGACTTGGGGAGGGCCAATGAGGCTTCAGCAAGAGCAATTAGCAAGAGGGCTCGCCCAAGAGAGAGAGGGGGCTGATTTTTGCAAGGAATTATCACACGCACACACTCACACAAGCTCATGTGTGAAGAAGGAGAAGACTATCTCTTCCCAAGCTTTAATGGAGAACTCATCACCTACTCCAAGCTTGTGAGATAGAAGCCTACATCAACACTCTCTTGGCATGTGGATGCAAATCCAACCAAGAGCCAAGCTTCAATGCATGCTCATCTCCTCTACCAAGCTAATTACTAAGCTAAGCTATGCTACATATGAGTGATTATGTGAGGAGATGTACATCTTTCTCGTAAGATAATCCTTCTTCCTCTCAATCTACTCTCGTACCCTGCTAGCTCTCACCATCTTCCAAGGTGTGTGAGGTCTTGGGTCTGAGAATGGGGATAATTCAAGTTGTGTTTGTTAAGTGTTTTTCTTAGTGCATGAAGTTTCCATCTTCATTGCACTAGCTAGTCTTGAAGGAACACAAAGAATTGTATTGTACAATGTCTCTCTTGATGGGAGAAACCATAATACAAAGCCTTTTGGAGGGGGGACCGGCTCCATGAAAATCCGGTCCTCAACTATTGTCAATAGCTTAATTTCTCTCTCTTTTGAAAGTATTGTCGATGATATCTAACTAGGTGTTATGCTTTTTGTTGCTCTCTCCACCCAAGCACTCTTGTAATTTTCATTGGGAATCTATTCTAATGAAATGCCCACTATGTTCATGCTAATTTCCGCTACACATAAGTTATTAGGCCATTAAATGTTACAAGAGAAAAAAATTTGATATCATATTTGGCAGACCATTCATGCGTCAGATCCAAGACTGGGGCTATGACTATATCTACTTGAGACACAAAGAGGTCACTACAAAAATTAGTGTCAAAGATCATAGTTATAGAGATGTGAAGAAAACCTCGGAGGAGAATTACACTCCACAACTAAACAAGAAAACGAGGTACCTGCTTGGCTGCAAAGAAAATTACATATTTGGATGTGCAAATCATTAGAATGTGGAAGTCTTAGAAAGGAAGATTGTATTCTAGAGTGTTCAATAGAATATGAAGCTTATATTAAGGAACCATTTCCAGAGTATTTGTTTGAACCCTTTGGATGGGATCAAATACACTGACGACTCTTGATGTCTGCGTAAATGAGGTAACCATTACCAAATTTTGCGACGAAGATGGCTTTGACATAACTCCCTTATTTACGATAAAGGTGTTGAAAAAAGCTAATGAAGTTTGTGAGTGTGAATGCAGAAATGGTGAGAGAGATGGCTACATCTTGGAGCATGAGGAAAAAGTGAAAACAAAGGAAGCAGAGAAACCACAAGAATATATCATCATTGAGATACTTGAAGAATCGACAAAATCTGTTTCAAAGAAGTCCACTCCAGAAAAAGTGTAAATGAAAGCAGATGAAGGAAAACAGTTTCCAAGTTCAACGTCAAATGTTCAGCAAACAGAAGATTTAAAAAAAAAAACAGGGACAAGGAAGAAGATTGATTGTCTTCTATGATGATCAAATTCAACATATACGGAGAAACAAGACTCAAAATCACATGTTCAATTGTGATAGATCCAAAAGCAACAAAGAATGTAATGTCTTATGATACGTGAATAATGATGGGAAAGTCGCCAATCACCAAGCTAGAGGAGATCATGTACACAAGTTTAAAAGTGCCAATTCCTAGATTTGGCATGGTGAAGCTGTACTCAAGTTGAGTATTGGGGGGTACAAGGATACTTTCCACATAATTGAATCCCATCATATCAAAGAGAATCTGATCCTGACAGAAAGCTAGAGGAACATCTTCTTTCAACAACAATCAAAAGATTCAACAATGAAAATGGTAAGACTCCATGAAGCTTCTCACATCCATGCAAAAAAGAAATCACCAACCATAACAGAGAAAGGTAAAGCTATAGCAACCACTAAAGTTGATCAACCTTGCAAGACAATTTTACCTTCAACAAGCCTATATCAAACTTCTCGTGAAGCTTCTACATCAACAACCACACCATCAAGAATGCAATGGAAACCAAAGTAGAAAGTCTACCAACCAAAGTTTCCATCACAAAAAAGCATCCAGAAGAAGCCAAAGAATGTCAACTAAGTGTTGGTATCCAAAGAGCACATCAAAGTCAAAGACCTAGTTTGGATACATGAAGCTCAAGCTCAACATCAACGACAAAAAGTGACACGGTGGGTAGAATCAAATGATTCAATCATTTCTCAGGGCTACTTCCAAGGAAACACTAATGTTTGGGCCAAAAATCCTAAAGTTTCAGCCTGGATCTACTCACCTCAAGAAAGAAGTTCTACAAGGAGAAAGCCAAGAAATCAATGGAAGACCAACACCTCATGCAAGAGAAGAAACAACAACAAAACGCAAAAAATAGATCTTCCAAACAAGCAACACGACAAATATGGGTGCCAAAGTCACACTTCAACAAAGCTACATTACACAAATAGGTGCAACATCAAATGATTCCAGTCAAGCTACTCGAAGCACAAGGATTTTATGAAGGTAACACTCAAATATGGTTACCAAAAATTGTAGCTCAATATGGGACAACCAAGAGAAATCAAGTAGCACAAGCTTCAGTCCAAAGCAAGCAGAAACAACCAATATCCAATAGAAGCCAATTGCAACCAAGGCTGCTGCAATCTTTAGACAGAAACCTCGTCTCATCATCATCAACTACTCCAAAATCAAGTCTTCTATAAAGGAAATCACCAGATATGGATATCAAAGCCTAGTGTCAATCAACCCAAATCAGAAGAGAAAATTCCAAGGACACTCACACAAGGACCAAAAACAAGATGGGCTCCAAAATTTCTCGTGGAAACTCAAACACAAAGAACCCACACATAGATTCAACCGCTTCTCATGTGAGATAAAGCAAAGGCTACATCAGTCACTTGACAAGAAAGTCAAGAGGAGCCAAAATATGCCAACCCACTTGGCAAAATGGTGGAATCCAATGACCAAAACAATGGAAGAGGCCTAAATTTCCAAAACTTATGGAAATGGGTTTCTGACCTTGAATAGGTAAGTCCAAGTTGCTATTAAAAATACATGGCATAAAAGTCAGAGTCGGGGGTAGCTAAGCCACTAAATGAACAAGGCACTAGATCCAAAGCTTCATGTAATATTCTCTATGGTCTAAGCATCTTAGCTATTCTAGGTACTACTCAAGCTGGAAGAGTTGATCATGATTATGTTGTGTCGTTCATGCTGGTATAGGTGAGCATAAGAGTTGAAGTCGTTGTAGTATAGTGGTGAAGTGAAAGAGGAAGTTCAAAAGACACTCACGCACTAAGCACAGTGAGGTATGAGTGGAGAAGCTTATACATAAAAAACCCTTCTTGGAAACATGGAAGTTATTGAGACATCCTTTGATGTCACTTGTGCTACATTTGTTCCTTGAAGCACCCATCAAATCCCTCTCTCGCATTGCATGCTTTTGTTTAAAAACTTCTCATAAGCATGTCGAGTGTCCCATAATTGGCACTTGCATTAGGCATTCTTCCTTTGTTTGCCCCAAGCACTCACCTTGCATGACATGTACTTCATGTCCAAATTCTCAACTTCAATAAGAGCATATACCAAAGACGCTTTTTTTCCACCGGGTTTTTCCCCTTTGGTCATCCAAGTTTTAAGCCCTAATCTAGAGACACCCATCACCACACTCTTGTATATATTACTTCTACATCATCAATAAAAAAATGGCTACCCAAGTCATTCACCAAAGAGAGAAACAGTTGCAGGTCTCCATATGCTTATCAAGTCCATCTTTTATCTTCAAGGGTGACAGCAAAGATCCATCCAAAAATGGCAAGTAAAAAGAATGGCCTACAATGACAATAAATGAGCACATCAGCAAGAGATCTCTCAACAACCAGACATAAGGAGATTAACAATGTTGAAGCTAGTAAAGTATTTCAAGTCAACAACAAAGGCAGACACATCAAGAGAAATTGTCACAGCCAAAAGTGGAACCAATAAGAAGAATGAGTAACATATGAAAAATTTCATCGACAATTGAAGTCCAACATACGCATAAAAAATAACACAGCAAATATGAAGAATTCAAGGAAGGGGGAGCGTCATTAATGACAACGCACTTCCCAAGCTAAAGACAAACCTTGAAGAAAAAGCTAAAGACAACCCTATGGCAAGTCTGCACAAGGTCGTGTCAAGGGATGACACGATGTAGGAAAGGGGGAATGTTACGAGATAGAACAAACGGGAATCCACCTGGCTGGACAGGTATTTTCGCGATGGACGTCTGTAGCATAGCCACTAACATAATGTCAATACTCAGGGAAGTGACTCATATGGGGCACATAGACTCTTTGAGATGGTCAATCTCAAGAAGTGTTCCTTAACAAGCAAACACCAACTCAACAAGCAAACCAACACTCAATGATCAGGGAAATTTTCCTATGTCCTTTCTCATAGCTCTAGGTCAACACGCCATTTTGGCACTCGAACAAACTTGAAATGTGCCAAAACTGTAGGAGGAGGTCTACGGCTCATAGGGACACTATCCTACCACGTCTGGTTGCAAACTGACAAGGTACCAAAAGAAAGATCTATCATGAAAAAGGTCTTGAAAACTAGAAAAAATCAGTCCAAAAAAATCGCCCTATGTTCTAAGAACACTCTCCTATGGTCAAAACGTCTAAAAACAGTGATTTAAGCACTCAAATCTGCAACTAAGGCTCACAGATGCGTAGTCGTGAACCACAACTAAATTGACAATGCTTACACTTAATTGAAAGAGAAAAGAGAGAGGAACACAATGCAAGTTTCAACTAAAATCTGATTACCCATTCATAACAAAAGTTGATTACAAGTTATAGCATCTTCGTAGCTTAAGCGTACATTTTTAAAGATCCTTGTTCTTCTCTAAAGACAAGCCTTCCTTTCACATTAAAATGATTGACCTTTATACCTAGGGCATTCTATTTGGCCTAGTGGCAGCTCACACGGACCTTTACAATTATCATGACATCATTACAACTCGGGGAATCGACTGCTACTCTGGAATCATGATTTATACAGAGTATCACTACACTAGCTCGAAAAACTAGTAGAGTACAAATGTGGTGTTCGTCTACGTGTCCGGGCAGGTGGACGTCCACTTGGTCTATCTCATAACATAGCCCAGAGTGGAACCATGTACCCTCTATCATAGAAATTGCCCAGAGTGGAACCAAAGTTAACACTAGTCCCTGATAGCATATTGATGTTTTCAAAATTGAATTTGGAGTTGATTTGAGGATGCTACAAGCAAAATAGGAGTTTGTGTCATAAAATTGCTAAATCTTTTATTCTAGTAGATTTGTACTAACCTAGCGGCTATAAAGTTATAGCCACTAAGTGATTTTTGTATAGGTCGTGTGAGTCACAGTTGCAATAATTTTCTTTTGATCAGAGGGCTAAACACACCATAAAAGGTAACAGGTTACGGTTTGCGAGCTTCATTTGATATATTTGCAATCAAGCAAGTTTAATTAGACCAGAAACCCTTCTACTAGAGACCAATCAAGCCATATTTTAATGGAGGGTAGTGTCAATCAAGGGACCATACCTACCTTAGAGCCAATATTGGATAAAAGTCTTTTTTATACTTCTTCAAAGAGATCATATACCTATATGGCTGAGGGATCCAAACTTGTGAGTTTCAAGATAGAAACCAAAATGGGAGTGGGACCATTGCATCCGACACCAAAGTTAAACTTTTTCACCTACAATATCATTTTGAAAATGAACAGGTGCTCAAATCTATAAAGATGGGATGGATCATTACTATGTTAAAACTGAAGGGAGGCCTAATGAGTAAGCTCATATTTCTTGTAGATTACAGTGGCGATCGATATTTTGATGAAGAAGCAAACATGTATATAGTTGTGCTTAATCCCTTTATTGTGGATAGTTTTGGGATTAACACAAATGAAAGAAAAGGTTGATGTAGAGCCTGAGGAGAAGCCGCCGAAGTTGGTCATTCCTAATTCCAAGTTTAGACGAGTAAATGTTGCTTTGCATCAACACTGACAATACATATGTGGGCTTATGTACAAGTATAATAACAGAGAAAATGCTCTACTACATGTGTGAAGAGCCCAATGTGAGGGACTTAATCGAGTAAAAATGCTTGTATGTATCTACATTTTAAGTCAAGAGAGATACGGAGATAGTAATGTTAGAAAAGTGTGGTTAGAAGAATTTGGTAGTGAGTCGTGATGAACTTGAGGGATATGTGTACTTTGGAGGACCACTCCATTAATACTATGTCACCCCTAGCATGCATAGACCTGCTGTCTCAAAAACAGCATGATCGAAAACTACGAGATTCCTCTAAAATCCCAAGTGGAAGATTTATTCAGTCAACCATATCTCTCAGTGCCAAGACCAATGGGATCCTTGGATTCTCAGGTTCCTATGTTTGCACATAGAGGTAGTGAAGTTCTAGACACAATTTTGATTACGAGGGTGTCGGGTATCAGAACCAAAAGATGAGATGTAAGACTTGAGGGGAGGGTGACTGGCCAACCTTCTAGAGTACATGTCAGTGGTAATGAGACAAGAGATGCAATGGTAGGAGAACCTAGAATGATGAGAATGGTAAAAGAACTCAAAATTTGCAACCTTCTCAAGTGGCCAAGTGCGTGCCAAAGAAGTACAATGAATCGTGGAATCCATACATGCATGTTTCTATTTTAAAGAAAATCTTAAGAGTGGAGCAAGTAACGAATTCCACATACAATACGGGGGATTTTTTTTAACATTGGAGGGAGTGGTGCTCACTTGGTTTCAACCACTAAATAGTAGAGATTTATTGAACTTTGATCAACTCTTATGAGATTTTGTCAAGGAATTCTCTAAGAGGGAAATCAAGCACAACATTGTCTCTCAAATCTATGCTTTTATACAAAAAGAAAATGAAAAGGTGAAAGAAGCTTCACTTTGCTTCAAGAAATATATCAAGAGATGTCCAATGAAAAAGCTACCATATGACAATTTCTTATCAGCTCTCTTTATCAAAGGGCTTGAGAAACGAAACTCTAAAGAAGGACTTAAACTTAAAGGCATGCACAACATTCAAACAAGTCACTAGGGAAGCATTGTACCTGGTTGACAACTGAAAAACATACAGTGAGGTGGCTGAAGATGCAAAGACAAACACAGCACTGCCTCTTATACCACCAGTGAGACAACTGCAAAACATAGTTCTCCTACTTCAATCACACAAAAAGTAGATTAGTTAGTCGAAGAGGTGGTCCACAGGATGATTCAGACTTATAGATAAAACGCTAACCTAAGGCCATAGAAAGCCATAAATTTTCCAAGAGTATTGAAGTGATGCACCCATGACACTAATGAGTGTTTTTATAACTCGAATCATGTGAGGGAAAGGCCATATCGACCACCTGCTATACATCACTTTCCATCACCTCTTAGATATCAGATCGGACCCAACAACACAGTACAAAGAGGAGATAAACCATGACCTTTGTTGGAACAACAACCACCTTTGCCTCATAATAATAGGGCCATTGTGTGTTATACATAACCCATAGAGTCACTCATAAATTAGCCAATGAAACCACCAACTATTTACTATGAGGAATCGAAGGATGGTATGGATCATTACTATGTTAAAATTGAAGAGAGGCCTAATGAGCTTAAGGTTGTAGTGCCTGTAGATTATAGTGGCGTTTGATATTTTGATGAAGAAGCAAACTGTATATAGTTGTGCTTAATCCCTTTATTGTGGATATTATGGGATTAACACGAATGAAAGAAAAGGTTGACGTAAAGCCTAAGGAGAAGTCGCCGAAGTCGGTCATTCCTAATGCCAAGTTTAGACGAGTAAATGTCGCTTTGCATCAACACCGACAATATGCATGTGGGCTCATATAAGTATGATAATAGAGAGAAAATTCTCTACTACAAGTGTGAAGAGCCCAATGTGAGGGAGTTAACCGAGTAAAAATGATTGTATGTATCTACGTTTGAAGTCGAGAGAGATAGGTAGATAGTAATGTTAGACAAGTGTGGTCAAAAGAATTTGGTAGTGAGCCGTGATGAGCTCGAGGGATATACGTACTTTGGAGGACCACTCCATTAGTACTATGTCACCACTAGCATGCATAGACCTACCGTCTCAAAAACAATACGATCAAAAACTATGAGAGTCCTCTAAAATCCTAAGTGGAAGATTCATTTAGTCAAACCATATCTCTTAGCACCGAGACCAATGGAATCCTTGGATTCTTAGGTTCCTATGTCTACACGTAGAGGTAATAAAGTTCTAGACACAATTTTGAGCACGAGTGTTTCGTGTATCAGGAAAGATGAGATGTGAGACTTGAGGGGAGGGTGAGTGACCAACCTGCCAAAGCACATGTCAATGGTAATGAGATGAGAGATGCAATGATAGGAGAATCTAGAATGATGATGATGGTAAAAGAACTAAAAAAATGCAACCTTCTCAAGTGTCCAAGTGCATGCCAAAGAAGTACAGTGAATTGAGGGATCCATACGTGCATGTTTCCATTTTAAAGCTAGTCTTAAGAATGGAGCAAGTAACGGATTTCCACACACAATACGAGGGATTTTGTCTAACATTGGAGGGGGCGGCGTTGACTTGGTTCCAACCACTAAATAGTAGAGATTTATTGAACATTGATCAACTCTTATGAGAGTTTGTCAAGGAATTCTCTAAGAGGGAAATCAAGCACAACATTGTCTCTCAAATCTATTCCTTTCAACAAAATAAAATGCAAAGGTGAAAGAAGCTTCACTTTGCTTCAAGCAATACATCAAAAGATGTCCAGTGCAAAAGTTACCATATGACGATTTCTTATCAGTTCTCTTTATCAGAAACAAAACTCTGAAGAAGGACTTACACTTAAAGGCATGCACAACATTCAAACAAGTAACTAGGGAAGCATTGTACTTGGTTGACAACTACAAAACATACAGGAGGTAGCTGAAGATGCAAAGACAAACACTAGCAGTGCCTCTTCTACCACCAATGAGTCAACTGCAAAACATAGTTCTCCTACTTCAATCACACAAAATGTAAATCAGCTAGTCGGAGAGGTGGTCTGTAGGATGAATTGGACTTACAAATAAAACCCTAACATGAGGCCAAAGCAAGCCATAAATTCTCCAAGAGTATTGAAGTGGTGCGCCATTGAGAAAAATTACACAAACCATGACACCAGTGAGTGTTTTTATAACTCGAATTATGTGAGGGAAAGGTCGTATGGACCACCTACGGTACATCACTTGCAACCACCTCCTAGATATCAGATCAAACCCAATATCATAGTACAAGGAGGAGATAAACCATGACTTGTGTTGGCACAACAACCACCTTTGTCTCATAATAAGCATGGGCCATTGTGCATTATACATAGCCAGTAGAGTCACTCATAACTCAGTCAATGATACCACCAACTATTTACTATGGGAACCAATCAAAATCCATGTGAGGGAGACAGAGGGTGTAGCATATACCAATGAGGAAATTCCATTTTGCGATAGCATTGATGAAGCTCTTAAACCTTTATATGTTTCTCAAACCGCTAAAAATCAATTCACGATGGATGAGAATACGCTCATGTTCATAGCCAACTAGAACTATAAGCCTAGAGGTAGGGCAGGCCAGACAATAGGGGAACCACCAGCAACCCAACAGGAAGGCCTATGCTATGAATGTGGAGGTGACCATTGGGCACAAGGGTGTCCTAGCAAGGGCCAACAAACAAATGGTTTTGGATTCTATAAGGGTTGTGGGGGAGAACACTTGATTCAAAATTGCACAAAGAATCTTGACAATCAGGGAAAGAAAATGTCAACATTATTGGGATTTTACCATGCACAAGCGGATCCAATCAAAGCCTAGAGTTCCAATCAAAGCCTAGAGTTCCATTCACGATGGATGAGAATACGCTCATGTTCATAGCCAACTAGAACTATAAGCCTAGAGGTAGGGCAGGCCAGACAATAGGGGAACCACCAGCAACCCAACAGGAAGGCCTATGCTATGAATGTGGAGGTGACCATTGGGCACAAGGGTGTCCTAGCAAGGGCCAACAAACAAATGGTTTTGGATTCTATAAGGGTTGTGGGGGAGAACACTTGATTCAAAATTGCACAAAGAATCTTGACAATCAGGGAAAGAAAATGTCAACATTATTGGGATTTTACCATGCACAAGCGGATCCAATCAAAGCCTAGAGTTCCAATCAAAGTGGTGATTAGAGCTTGGGGATCAAGAAGCAGCAAAAAAATCAGCCTGTAGCACGAATTGGAACTTCTTGAATAAACCAAATTTGAGAATGGGTCCGTTAGGAATCAAAGAAAATCATGGAAAGCTAAACGAGACAAAATGAAAGAAAAGAGGCCAAAGGAAAAAGAAACTTTGGAAACAAAATTGAACCAAACAAAAGAACTACCAAGACGCAAACATGAGAGCAACAAAATGCAAAGGGGGCAGAAGAGTGAAAGACTAACTCTGATGGATCAATCTTGGTGGAAGAGGTAAATGAGCATCTAGCTGCCATGCTGCAAGCCTATGAGGCAAGATTGAAGAACAACCAAATCATGGAACAAAGACTACTGACCAATATCCGCATCTTGAATTCAAAACCAAAAGAATGGAATGTGCAAAAAACTCATAGAAGCTACTCAAGCTCTAATACAATCAGAAGGTCTAAAAAATCCTAAGAGAAAGATATACGGAGAGAGTAAAGAGAAGACCATAAGAACTTACCATCCTTTATAGGGGAGTACAAGAAAAAATTTGAAGTGAGAATTGTGTCATCACAATGGAATTTCTCTTCCACAGGTGACAGATACAAATATCTTTCATGATCTATTTTTCTCTCCTATAAGATGCACATCACTCTCGCATAGCTTCTACAAATAAAACCATATTTGTGGGGAAAAATGAGAAGTGGAAAACAGGTGATTGAAGATCACCAAAATATAACCTTGTGGACGAACTTGAAGAAACAAATCATCCTGAGAAGCCCAAGATTGAACCTATCCCAATGAATAAGGTAGGTGATTATTTCAAAGAAGAAGAAGGAAACACCACCTTACCTATGGAATACAAAGGAGTAAAAATAGTGGTGATACTTGACAATGGGGCTGGTGTAGCCATTGCTACAAAAGGAACCTGAGAAAAATGAGGCAGTCCAGCTCTCAAGAAAACTCGCATAAAATTGCAACTAGCCAACGGGTATGTAGAGAAACCCTTAGGAATGTTGGAACAACTAATCGTATCTTCATGCAGGATAGGATACAAACATACCTTTGATGTAGTAGATTTTGGTAAAGGCAACAACTTTTGTAACGGAATATGGATATAGCATTGATTGTAGCGAAATTAAAGTAACAATTGTGAACATTTTTTAAAGATAGTTCTTAAAGAGAATAAGGAGAGCACTTGATTAAAGGTAGCAAAATGAACATTATAACTAGTTATCTTGGCACGAACAATACTTGTAAGAGAGAGAGCGAATTCGAGAAATTGACAACAGTTGAGGACCGGATTTACTTGGAGCCAGTCCCCCCTCCAAAAGGATTTGTATTATAGATTCTCCCATGAAGAGGGGCTTGGTAAAATACATGCTTTGTTCTCCTTGAGACCTTGTTGATGCAATGAAGATGGTAAATTTCACGCACCAAAGTTATTCCATAACTACCTTGCAAACACATTAACTTGTCCCCAGCCTCAATCCCAAGACCTCAAACACCTTCAAAGGTGGAGAGAGCTAGCAATAAGTGAGGAAGGGGAAGAGGAAGAGATGTAGCATATGAGAAAGAAGTAGTTTCCTCACATGCCATTGCTCATAGAGCATACCATAGCATAGTAATGAAGATGAAGAAGATGGTAAGCATTTCTTTGAAACATGATTCTTGGTTGGATTTTCTTTCCATAGCCAAGAGGTGTTGGTGTAGGCTCTCTACTTCTCAATCTTGGAGAAGGAGATGGAGTTCTCAGGCTCAACACAATGAGAGAATGTGTGTGAGTGTGTGTGGTAGAGTGTATGCCAAAAGAAACCCCCCTACTTGTGTGTGGTAGAGTGTATTCCAAAAGAAACCCCCCTACTTGCCTTGGTCTATTCCTCCTTCTAGCTCATCCTTTCGCTTCATTGGACCTTGCTAAGCTTAGCCAATCACATGCTTTAGTAAAACTAGTAATAGTGGTAGCCTTTGGACAAGTGTCCTTCTTTCCTCTTTAAGATAGAGGGCTTGAGTAACGTTTAAATAATCAATAATTACTTTAAATTTTCATTGGACCTCCTTAGAGGCCATCCAATAGACTTTGGGCACACTTTGAGGGAAACCTTGCTAGGGGCTTGACATGTGTCCTATATGCCTCTTGTGGGAAGTGTGCCCCTTGGGTGAGTGGTAGTGTGTTCTCTCTCCTCCCCTACTCTTGGGGCTCACCCCCTCCTTTGTAGGCAACATGTTGACTTCAAGAACCTCAAGATCCTTGGCCATCAAGCACCTTGTTAGCGGGTCTCGTGACGGACGTCTAGCATAGCTATGTGGCACTAACATAATGTCAATAGTCAGGGAAGTGACTCAGATGGGGCATGCAAAACTCTTTGAGGTTGTCAATCTCAAGAAGTGAACCTAGCAAGCAAACCCACCAAATCAACAAGAAAATCAATCACTCAATGATCAAGGAAATCTGTCGATGTCCTTTCTCACCGCTCTAGGTCATCACGCCATTTGGCACTCAAACGGACTCAAAATGCAACAAAACTTTAGAAGGAGGTCTAGGACACATAGGGGAACTATCCTACCAAGTCTGGTCTCAATCAGACAATTTACCAAAATCATGATTCATCATGAAAAAGGTCTTGAAAACTACAACAGATCAATGCAAAAAGGTCGCCCTATGGTCTAGGAACACTCTCCTAAGGTCAAAATGACTAAAACTAGCAATTTAAGCACTCAAATATGCAATTAAGACTCAGTAATGCGTAGTCTTGTGAACCACAAAAAAACTAACAATGCTTAGACAACCACAAAAATCCTAACAATGCTTAGACTTAATTAAAAGAGCATGGAAAGAGAAACACAAGTCAAGTTTCAAAACTAAAAATAGATTACCCAACCATCAGTTGCGATGATTATAAGTTGGAGCTTTGTAGTCGCTTGAGCACACGTACAATAGAGATTTTTTCTATCCCAAAGATAAGCCTCTTTTAATATTAAATTTATTGACCTTTATACCTAGGGCTTTCTAAATGGCCAGTGACTGACTCACATGGGCTTTTACACTTATCATTACAGGATTACATCTCAAGGAATTAACCTGCTACTTTCAAATCAATATTTACACAGAGTATCACTACACTGGGTTGGAAAAATAATAGAGTACAAATGTGGTGTCCGGATATGTGTTCGATTACGGGGGCACCCAATTGGTCAATCCGCTAACATTCACCCCTTCCTAGCTCATGTCGTCCCTTGAAAGGACCATGTGCAATGTTTTTGTTCAGTATGTCGGCAGCTTTGTCTTCAAGGTTGGTCTTTAGCTTCGAAAGAGGTTTGTCATTGATAATGCTCCCCCCTTCCTTGAGTGATTCATATGTGTTGTGTTCTTATTGATGCGTGTATTTTTTCTTCAATTGTTGAGACAATTTTAGATCCTTTTGTTCGTTCTTCTTTTTGTTGCCACTTTTAGCCATGAAGATTTTTTTTTATGTTACTTGCCTTTCTTGGAATTGAGCTTCATGGGCTGTTTACTTTATGATGGATTTGGTTTCAAGTTCCCTGAAATGTGAGTTGTCTGCAATAGTTTGCCAATATTGAAGCACTGCCTGAGCTACTTTTGATTGTTGTTGATGACTCTTTTGTGGAATTTTTCATTGCTTGTCATTGTAGGCCATTGTTTAATTTTCCACTGTTTATGATGAAGCTTTGTTGTTGTCTAAACTAAGATGCTTAGACCATAGAGAATATTACATGAAGGTTTGGGACTTACACCACGCTCATTTAGTGGCTTAGCTTCTTGACTCTAACTTTTATGCCATGTATGTTTAATGGAAACTTGGACTTACCTGTTCAAGGCCAAAAACCCTTCCATAAGTTCTAGAAATTTAGGCCTCTTACATTGTGTGGGTCTCTGGATGCCACCATTTTGTCAAGTACGTTGGCATATTTTGACTCCTCTTGACTTGCTTGTCATATGTTGACACTGCTTTGTGAAACAAGTACTTCAGATCTTGTAGGGACTGATGTAGCCTTTGTGTTATTTCCCACGAGAAGCAATTGAATCTGTGTGTGGGTTCTTTGTGTTTGAGTTTCTACAAGCAATTTGGAACCCACCTTGTCTTCGGTCCAGCTTCGGTCCTTATATGATCGTCTTTTGCATTTGCTTCTTGTGCTCAATGACTTGATGGACACTATGCTTTGGTAGACATATCTAATGATTTTTGTTGTAGAAGCCTTGATTTGGGAGTAGATGACAAGGTATCCATCTAGAGATTGTAGTCGCCTTGGTTGAAATTGGCTTTTGTTGACTGTTGGTTATCATTGCTTGTCTTTGGGTAGAAGCTTGTGTTGCATGATTTTTCTTGGTTGTTCTAGATTGAGGTACAACTTTTGGTAACCATATTTGAGTATTACCTGCATGAAATTCTTGTGCTTTGTGTAGCTTGACTAAAATCATTCGTTGTTGCACCTGTTTGCACTGTGTAGCTTTGGCACATTAGACTTTGGCAACCATACGTGTTGAGTTGCTTGTTTGGAAGGTCTTTTTCTATCTTTTGTTGCTATTATTTCTCCTACATGAGGTGTTTGTCTTTCATTTTGATAGCTCGGCTTACTCCTTGTAGGACTTCTTTCTTGAGGTGAGTAGATCCAAGCTGTGGCTTTAGAATTTTTGGCCCAAACACTAGTGTTTCTTTGGAAATAGCCTTGAGCAGTGATTTACTCATTTGATGCTACCCACCCTGTCACCTTTTGTTGTTGAAATTCAACTTGTGCATGATGTATCTAAACTGGGTTTTTGACTTTGATATGATCTTTGGATACCAACACTTGGTTGACTCTCTTTGGCTTCTTTTGGATGCTTTTTTGTGAAGGAAACTTTGGTTGATAGACTTTTTTCTTCAGTTTCCATTGCATTGTTGATGGTGTGGCTCTTGATGTAGAAGCTTCACGGGAAGTTTGATGGAGGCTCGTTGAAAGTAAAATCATCTCTTGTGATCTTTTTCAAAATCTACCTAGCTTTACCTTTTACAATGGTTGGCGATTTCTTCTCCGCATGGATTTGAGAAGATTCATGGAATCTTACTATTGTCGTTGTTGAAGCTTTTGGTTGTTTTTGAAAAAAGATGTTCCTCCATCTTTAGTTTAGGACTACACCCTCCTTGATATAATGGGATTTGATTATGTGAAAAGTATCCTTGTACTCCCCGGTACTTAACTTTAGTATGGTTTCTGCCGCGCCAAGGCTAGGAATTGGAATGTTTGAATTGTGAACACTACGTATTCTAGCTCGGTGATTGGTGGCTTTCCATCATTATCCATATGCCATAAGACATTGAATCCTTTTTCGCTTCTAAATCTATCACAGCTAAACATGTGATTTTAAGTCTTGTTTCTTTGCATATGTTGAATTTGATCTTTGTAGGTTCAATTGATCTTTTTTTGTATCCTTGTTCTTCTCTTGATATTTTGTTTGTTACTTGAAAACTTTTCTCTTGGCATCTAATTTCATTTTCACTTTTTTTGGAGTCGTCTTCTTTGAAACAGCTTTGGTTGATTCTTCAGGTATTTCAATGATGATATATTCTAGTGGTTGCTTTGCTTTCTTTGTTTGCTTGTTGACACTATGCTCCATTACAAAACTATTTGTCTCACCTTTTCTACTTTCACACTCACAAACCTCTTTAGCTCCTTCAACACCTTTATTGTAAAGAAGGGAGTTATGTCATAGCCATCTTCATCACAAAATTTGGTAATGGTTACCTCATTTACACAGACATCAAGAGTCGCCAGTATTTGATCCCATCCAAAGGGTTCAAATAACTCCTCTAGAAATGGTTCCTTAATGTAAGATTCATCTTCTACTGAACCCTCTAGGATTCAATCTTCCTTTCTGAGACCTCCACATTGAGATGCCCCACACATCCAATATGAACTTTGCTTTGCACCCAAGGAGGTACCTTATTTTACTATTCATTTGTGGGATGTAATTCCTCCCTCGAGGATTTCTCTACATCTCTATAACTATGATCTTTGATACTGATTTTTGTAGTGACCTCTTTGTGTCTCAAGTAGTTATAGTCATAGCCCCAGTCTTGTACCATTTTGAGCTGACACATGAATGACCTACCCAATATGATATCAAAGTTGATGCTCTTGTCGAAATTCATTATGGAAAAGGCATGCTCATACTCAATGCCACACGAGGATACAATGATTTTTTCTAACATTCCTATTGGTCTCTCCATGTATCCATTGCAATTTCATTTGAGTTTTCATAAGAGCAGGCTTTCCCCAATTTTCCCACATCCCCTTGGTTGCAATGGTGATTCCTACCCCACTATTTAATATCGCAATCGTCTTTAATCCTTTGTACTCTATAGGTAAGGTTGTGTTTCCTTTCTCGCCCTCACAATAATTACCCACCTTATTTCTTGGTACTGGTTTTACTTATGGTTTTGTAGGTGAAGTTTCATCCATGTTTTCATGTGCAAGTTGGTCATGTGAAGGGATTTTGAACCCCATCTTTTCCAGGTGTTTGCTCATTTGTCCCCATTGATGCAGTCTAATTTCTAGAAACTCTGAGAGAGAAAGTGTGCATTGTATATAAGAAGACATGAATTTGTGCAAGATCTTGGTATCCATCATTTTTGGTGTGGCTTTCCACTAAGAAGGTATCACTCTAACCTCAGATTTTGTTTCGAGTTGTCCTATGAAAAATTGCAAAGTCTGTAGAGAGTGTGGTTTGCTCTCTTAAGATACTTCAAACCCGGCATCCCCATATAGAGATTGTATATCTCCTGGGAAAAATTGTGATCCATGTTTATCTCAGAGATAAGTGCTGACTGTGAAGTAGCACTACCATCTTCTTGGTTTCTAATTGATTCTCATAAGGATTGTGGCCATGGTTCTTCTACCTCCAAAATTGGCATCACTGCCTATGAGCCCACCCCATCTGTGGTATTGGCTACTTCCCTTGTGTCTAAAGGTGCCTCTACTCTCGGCTTTTTCTAGTCTCTATTTACAACACCTTGGTTCTCCATTTCTTGGATTCTTTTACGGATTAGTACCTCCGTTTTGGAGCATTTGGAACATGTGGTTCCATAAGAGCTTATTACATCTAGATGAGCTTCTTGAACTTTTGCAACCTCTCTTTTTCATACCCTGGACAAGGATACGTTAGCCATCTATGCTCTTGGGTTTGATTGGGTTTTAGCCTAGTTTTATAGGCCTTCCAAATTGCATCTAAAGGTTCAAAGATTTTGTCCACCAAGACTAAACTACCTGAGTCAGTATTTGATTCCTCTACTCCCTTTGCATTTTTCTTGATTTCTTGCTCATGTTTAAGATGTTCTTTTGTTTGATGTAGTTCTATTTCTAAAGTCTTTGTCTCATTCAGTCTCTTTGCTTTCATTTTTTCCCTTTTGGCTTTTCCATGATTTTCTTCATGTTCTCACTCATAAGTTTTTGATTTTTGTTTGAGGTGGAAATGTGGGTTCCTCGGCCAGTTTGTTTTTGGTAGCTTTTGGAGCTTGAGCTTGAGTCATTACTTTTAAAAGAATTGTGGATTCTACCACAAATCCTCTTGAAGAAGCTATCACTCCTACAACATTCATTGTTGCTTTCTCTTTATAGTTTGGATTCTTAGCACAATGTTGGAGTAGATGGTCTTTCCCACAGCCACAAAGTACAAATATTTCTATTTGTTGATCCTTGTTTGGATAGACTCGTGCCTAATGTGTCACCTCCATATTTGTAGCATGGATCTTCTTGTTTCATAGATGGGGTGATCTAGCCGCTCGTTTTCCTTGTCTAGTGAGGATGGCCTTTGTACCATACTTTTGATTGTCTATGAATATGAGCTTATTCCCATCCCCATCCCCGTGGAATACTAATTTCTCATGGGTTGTGACACATGTGATGGTTGAATGTAGTTAATTACTATTCTATCATCATTCAGGAGGTGGCTCTTGCATAGTTACCCCTCCCCAGGGGTCTATGCACAAAATATACAATTTACACATTTATACAATTTTCAATATACATTAGAGTTGCGAAAGCATTTTCATAGGGGAGGAGTTCTCAGTGCCCGATCAAGCATGGAATTTAGGCTATGAACCAATTGCATCCAGAGGCACCTAGCGACTAGTGCTACCCCTAAATGGGTGTTATGAATGAAAGCGTACTCAAGAATAACATAACATTGTGGAGGGTGAATATATGTGTACACCGCATTGCGGGGAGCCCTGAATGGGTGTTATGAATGAAAGCATATTGAAGAATAATATAACATTGTGGAGGGTGAATATATGTGTACACCGCATTGTGGAGAGAGAGAGAGAGAGAGAGAGAGAGAGAGAGGATGAAATAGAGTGCACAAAGACATGAGAGAATGACAAAAGAGAATCTTTAAATGCCTCATCTAAATGAGACAGGCAACCATATATTAATGCAACGACAAAATCTGGGTATAACAAAAAGTTTATGAAAAATTACTAGCAGAGCACCGGGCCCTGTGGAATTCTCGATGGGCCGGTCCACTTACGCTCTACTACAGACATAGAGAATTCCACTTCATCGAGAGCAAGCCATAACACCTCCAACCTATATGTGTCAGACATAAGTTGAGGCCGCTTCACCTCCCTCATCGAGAGCAAGCCATAACACCTCCAACCTCTATGCGCCAGACATAAGTTGAGGCCTCTTCACCTCCCTCCATGAACCCAAGCTATGAAAGGATCCCAAGTACCAGTAGGTGGTTGGGTATCAACACCAGCCATACCACTTTAGGTGCCACGCCTCTTTGATGCCCAGCATTGGGTGTTTACGCAAAGCCAAGTAAAAATCCTCGACGTGTTAGCCGTGTAGGTGAGTCAACCCCAAATGCACTAACCTTGTAGATGAGCCTAACAAAAAGAAAAGAAGTCCTAGGCAACACCTCCGATCCAGCAATCAATGACCCTTTTGTCTACAGCTAAGTGATGTAGGTGATCCTAGTCTTGTCACGACGCTGCCATGAGAAACATAGCACGTGAGTCCAATCACAATAAGACTTTCCATATGCAAAAACAATCTTTCCAAGCAGTTTGACTGTACAGGGTCTCTACCCTTACACGTCAACCATAAACCATCTAGATCACTTCATGATCTAATCCAAAAACCATAAACCATAATCTAATCACATCACACGGGTCAACACTCCACCCAACTCAGGTGAGGCACAACCAATCCTACATAACCACTTTAGAACATAACATGGCTGCAAAAATTTCGGGAACATTTTGACAGCATAACCATATCCAAAAAAAAAAAAACAAGAGCCACACCGGCTTCCACCATAAAATCACAACCATAATCCATGAGGGAATGTTAGCCCTTAGCCACAATTCATATCCACACAAACCAACTTCCACAACTTGGAGTTTGACATATCCACTATAGTCAATTGAAGTCCACACACATACGACTCTTAAGACATGAGCCTTTCATGCATAAAATAAGTCCGACCAACAACTAAACATGATATAGAAATCCAATTTTGACAACATCGAATCATGCAAAATTGATGCATCATATCTGCACTTCACATCTCTAGCCTATAGAGCTAGTTTTTGACCTAGAGGTGGAAAGCAATCATACCCATGCACATGAGGCATCCACATCAACCCATAATGTTCCATACATCATATGATAACATTCCATCACCATAAACATGATGAAAAACAGCTCCGACCTTTAGGTCAACCATAAACCATAACTGCACACATATGCAGAAAACAACTTTTTCTCATTTTTGGGAGCATGAATAACATGAAAATGAAAGTATTTGACCTCAAAACAATGCATCAAACTCAGATCCATAATATAGACTAGCACCATATCACATCACTTTACCCATATAATACTCACACAACAAACGGTAACCCAAAAACAAAGTCACTTTAATCATATCTGCCTATGCGGTTCAGGTTGACTAACCATATACCCTCACATAATTCTTTAGGCATCTTATAATTGAAATCAAATAATCAAAACAAACCATAAATCATACATAAGCGGCTCTGTTAAATCACCATGGCATATGGTGCTCCCCCTTGGTAGCACCCCTACACACGTAGGTAAAACCGGTTATGGAATGATTAAAAACTCGCATACCAAAGGTGATAACGGAGACCTAAATAAATTTATCATCAATTTTAGTCAAGATTTTAATTGGTTAAGTGGGTTTGCCCATCCGGTGAATCTATATTGTGGTTCTCCAAGGAGCCTGGGGTTCAAAATTTTGACTGTGTAGTGGATAGCAAGATGTTTTTTGACAATATCTCTTAGCTCGTGCGTGATTTTCACATGACACCTAAGAGAAGAAATGTTCTAAATGATGTTTTTTATCTCTGGTACAAAGGGTTTTGGCTAATTCATAAGGTTTTGTGAGTTATGGCCAAAACAATGTTCCTACTACTTCTATGACGTTGGAGAGGGGGAATGGGGGAACATACCCGGCACAAAAAAGACTACCTCTCTATAGCTCAGGGCGTACAAAGCACCCCAATCCAATAGATTTTACCTTCAAAACTCACAACACACGCTGACAGGCCACCGCTCGCACACACACCGACGCGTAAACATGTACACAACAACTAACCAAGCATTTCACTGCCTGTTTCAAGCCACACACTGCTTGCGCACACAAAATCACACTCTCACTTTCATTCTGCTCACAAAGAAGGGGACCGAGAAGCACACACATCCGCAATGGCACCACACACACATGGCAGAAGAAGTAGAGAAGGAGGGGCAGGGGAAACCACGTGAGAGAAACACAATGGAGGCTTCACCACTGCTCAAACACTCTTTACAACTCATTTACATCAAATGGGCACCCACATGGTCGTTGGGCAAGAAAAAACATACTTGGGGCATTGAAGGCACACACCTCTGCTCTAAAGAGCCAACCCAAGAACTCACACAAACACTCTATCTTGGCTCTCTGCATGCTCACCGACTCAAGGCCTTGGCAAGAAGCCTACTCTGGCAAAAAGCTCAAAAAATGGCTTATATAGGGGTTCCCATTTCAATTTGGGCATCTGGGATTTGATTGGTCCACGTTGCACCTTAATTTGGCATTTTTTGGAAGGAGGGAGCCGCCTTTGGCCTCATCTGCTCTCTTGCTCTCTTCTTTTGCACTTAAGAGGAGTGCACTAGCGACATTGCTAGTGCCCCTTGGCATTATTTTCATTTTTTTATTTCCCTTCTTTCCCACCTTTCATCCACCTTGGACTGCCCTCCTTGGACAATTTGGACTTTTACTTCACCCGGATTCCTTCTTTCTCTACCTTTGCCGTTGGTAACTCTCCATTTGACTCTCCCTCCCTCCTTTGGTCATGATGTGCCCAGCCATCTTCATCGGCCACCCTTTTCTCTCACTCTTTCTCATGGAACTCACCTCCCCTTGGACCCTTTGCTCACATGGCCCTCCTATCACATGCCCTCTCATCTCTTGCCTTTCTGCACTCTCTCTCTCTCTCTCTCTCTCTCTCTCTCTCTCTCTCTCTCTCTATATATATATATATATATATATATATATATATATATATATATATATATATATATATATATATATATATATATATATATATATATATATATATATATATATATATAGATATATATATGGAACTCACCCCCTAGCACTAGAGACATTGTTGGGGGGGGGGGGGGGGGGGGGGGGGGGGGGGGGTGACTTTATCTCCAAAAGGGCACGTGCCACATCATCTGCCATGAACAGCCAATGGTCAACCACCATCAACCGTTGCATAGAGGGGTGCCACTCAACCCAACCTCCATGACGCCACGGTCCGCCAAAAACAGCTCATACTGCCACCCAGTGCCGTGGCAGCACACAGTGCCTGAGAGTGAACCTGCCATAGACTCACGAGAGACCTCCTCTCCATTTCTCCACTTGTGATACCCATGAGAGGGCTTGGCCTTGGTATAACCAACCTTTGAAACCCATGACCGTGCATGTGGGAGGACTTAGCCGCTATGTGGCACCCTTCAATAAACTGCCCCTTCAAACTCCATAATGTTCATAAAAACTCCCAAAGACTCATTTTTCCCCACCCTCACTTTACAAGCCTGGTGCATCCCGCTCCAAGGTTGAATTTTCAAGCCGCAGGGTCCGGCCGCAACCTCTTAACTCCGGCTTTGTTCTATGAAATCTTGGCTACCTTTTGAATTCCTCAAGCTTGCTATCTAAGGCCGCAAAAAATCAAGAAAACTATGTGAATGCACTTCCGTGCCAAATGCTCCAGGCTTTTCCAGGCCGTAACTCTGCCATCGTGCATTCGTTTGCCAAGCGGTCAGTTCTGGATAGCTCCATGCACCACCCACTACCTTCTAGAGCTTTTTCAAGGTTCAAAAGATTCTGAGGTTAGGTGGGCACAAACCCGACCCCTAAAAAAACTTCATCTTTTGATATATCTCTCATCTTGGCTTCGATCGCCGATCTAAAAAGATGGGTATTGCTCCATATTTCAAGCACTGTGTGTCTATACACTGACATCCATTTGGGCCATCTCTCCCCAACTTCCCTCTCCATCTGGGATCTGCTAAACCTTTTAACTTTAATCTTCAGTATCTTGCACACCAGGGCTCCATTTGACAAGTCGTCTGGATTGGCTTCTAGAGCACCTAGAACACTACATTCCAGAGCACTAACTCAACACTTTGGGAACCATTTCCTATCATCCAATCTAGACCATTCTTGAAGGCTTCCTGGCCTAAAAAGCCGCTTTAGACATACCTTCTGGCTGCCACCAGTCTGCCCAAAGACTTCGTACCTGCTCTAGCCTTATGCATTGCACCTGATAGCTGCCTTTGCTTGGCATTTCACACTTTTCAACGTGGACCAACTTTGGTTGCACCATCATTACCCACCCCCTTGTTGAATATTTATGTTCAACCACACACAGGCTTATGGAACTAAAAAACTGCACACCAAACACCCTCTCTGTACACCACAAAACCACTACCATATGTAAAAAAATTGGCACCTGCTACCCGCCGCTTTTGTTCAAGCGGGTTACCCAGCCCCCTGCTTTACCGTATAGTCACCACCTAGGTCCAACACCTTGAACTGATCTCTTCCACCCACCTGTAACACCCTTCGATAGTGCCACACCAAGGCACATAAACAACTGCATACAAAAACTGCCAGCATCATACCTCTACCACTCCAAGACCTCAATGGAAAACTGCCCACTTGTAACAAAGCGTCTCTAAACACACAAAATAGAGCACCATCGTGCTCACCATCCAAAGACATATGTGCACACATGTCTGACCCTCCCTCCCATCCATGTAAAGTGAGATCCTCTTCCAAACAGATCCTGTACCTACTCAACAACCCATTGCACAGTCGTTTCTATCAGCATACCCTTCAAGCACCACTCACAAAGCTCCTTACAAATCCTAGACACCGCATCACTTGTCATAGAGTGAACTCGTATCACTAGAACCCTCAAACTTTGGCTCCACATTGACCTTCTCACTCTCCATGCACTCAATTCTAGCATCGTCGAGCTCTTACTCATCTGCTGGCCCTTCAAGGCTGATCAACACCACCTGCTTGTTGGCTTCCATCACGTTCTCTTCCATTGCATCATGCTCCACCAAAGAAGAGAGAAACCATTCTCTATTGCATCATCCTCGTCTTCCTCCATAAGCACGAGTGCTCTATCCTTCCTGGAAAAACTCTGCACATGTTGCACTATCAAAGAACATTCCATTTCCACCTTCATCAACAGGGCCATTAGCATGGCACACCACATCGCCTTTACATGCTCATCATCACCTGTAGGCCTAGATTTCTCCACTTGGTCTTTATCATGCATTCCGGCTTGCACTTCATGCTCCTCCTTCCACACATTCACTATCCCTCCACTCACATGCAAGAGATTGAACTCATTATAGTTGGATTGAGACAAATTTGTCTCCCAACTCGTGTCCGCATCCATAGAGCTACCATCACTTGACTCAATTTCCTCCTCTGATTCAAGCTTAGGAACCTCCTCTAGCTTCATCGCTTCTACCTCATCTACAAACCATACTCTTGGACCTTTACCACACTTCAATGGAGCTTCAACAAATACATTCAAACCTAGTAGTACCTCCTTTGTCCACTCTAGAACCACCTACACATCCTTCACAACTGGAGTCGCTCTAGCCATCATCCTCGGCATAGGAACCACCCTGTCTCTCTGTAACCAAAGAAGTCTTGGTTCTTCTCGCTCTTGCACTCCTCTTTGCACCACCTGTGGCTCGGATAGAGCACTCGTGCCTATGGAGGAAGACGAGTGCTCGGCTACCACCACATCACACTGCCTTGGCATCACAGCACTTGGCAGACCCTACCTAGCTTCGCGCTTCTTCAACACATTTTTGGTTTGCCCTTTTGCTAGAGCTATCGCCTCTTCATACGACACCGGGCCATCCACCTCCACCTTGTTGCGCACTTCCTCATGCAAGCAATCCATGAATTTACTCAACTTCAAAAAACCAACATTCTCTGTAGCAGTTACCTTGATTAGCTTCCCCCAAAGGTCTTCAGGAGGTCTTTGAACTCCCATTTGAACGCTTAAAAATCACCTTCCAAGCTTTGCTTCAAATCGTCCAGCTTTCTCTTTACTTTGTCCAGCTGCACATTCGCTACATTTCTTCTTCAAAAAGCCTCCTCTAGGGCTTTGCAATCTACCTTTTCTTCATCACAGAGGCCATCAAACAATAGCCTTTCTTCACCATGAACCAGGAGAGGGAACACCTGTACCGGACCTTGTTCCCTTGATAAATTGCTTTCCAACATGAACAGTCCATAGTCTTGAAGCCGGATTTCCACATCTTCGACCCCAATGAAAATGGGAGAACTGGACCACACCATCTCTAGCAGCACTTGCTCTTCAAAGGTTGCACCTTTGGCATCACAGCGCTTGGCAAACCCTACCTAGCTTCATTTTTATTCAATACCTTTTTGGTCCTCTCTTTTGCTACAACTACCGCCTCTTCATACGACACCGGGCCATCCACCTCCACCTCCACCTTGTCACACATTTCCTCATGCAGGCAATCCATGAATTTACTCAACTTCAAAAAACCAACATTCTCTATAGTAGTAACCTAGCTTCCCCCAAAGGACTTTGAACTCCCATTTGAAAGCTTGAAAATAACCTTCCAAGATTTACTTCAAATCTTTCAGCTTTCTGTTTACTTTCTCCAGCTGCGAATCCATTGTTGTGCGCGTGTAGTGCGTGTACGGAGTGTGTGCAAGAGAGGGGAAGAAGAGAATGGGGAAGGGGATGAAGCACAATACATAGCAGGGAGTTTGGGTTAGTGGAGAGGAAAGTGAGAGAGTGGTCAACTCTCTCCCTTTCTCTCCCTATATTCATTTAGGTGAAAGTATAAATAGGGACGGTTTCCCACGGCCACCTGGCCTACACCCCAGCAACCTCCCACTTGAAGGTCACGGTGGCCAATAGTGGCATTAGTATAGTTAGTCTATACAAAGTTGATGAAGCATTGCCGAGGCTTCATCCTACACCCATAAGTTCTATACAATGTGTAAATCGCTCCGAGGCTAGGCTCTTTGTGAGAGCATCTGCGGGGTTTTCGTCAGTGTGAACCTTGACAAGCTCGATATGCTTGCCAGCCAATGCATCTCATATGACATGGTATCTGACCTCTATGTGTTTCAACTTTGAGTGAAACACCGGATTCTTTGCCAAAGCAATGGCACTCTAACTATCACAATGTAGTACTAGAACCTCGTGAATGCCCAAATCTCCCACTAGACGAGCCAACCATATGGCTTCCTTGTTGGCGTCAGACGCAGCAACATATTCTGCCTCAGTGGTAGATGAAGACGTGCAATCTTGGAGACACGATCTCCAAGAGATAGCTGCTCCAGTAAACATGAACACATAGCCACATGTGGATCTTCTACAATCCACGCAACCCGCATAATCCGGATCCGTGTAACCTACAATAGATGCATCATTGTTTCCGAAGTGTAAACACTTGCTAGCTGTACCTTTCAAATATCTGAGGATTTTCTTCACTGCTTCCCAATGCTTCTTGCTAGGGTTTGCCATGTACCTACTAACCACTCCCACTGCATGTGCAATGTCTGGTCTTGTGGCTACCATAGCGTACATCAAACTGCCAATTGCTGAAGAATATGGTACTTTCACCATTTCCTCTAGTCTTCCTTGCTAAATTTGGAGTATGCTTGCATTGGGGTACTCAATGACTTCCCCCCATGCATACTAAAACATTGCAAGACTTTGTGAATGTACTTTTCTTGAGATAATTCAAGAATTCCACGTTGCCTGTCTCTCTTGATGTGCATACCAAGAAAGTGATTGGCATCTCCCAAATCCTTCATGGAAAACTGAGTGCTTAGCATCTTTTCCAACTGATTGATCTCATCAATTGATTTGCCTACGATAAGCATATCATCTACATACAAGATCAAGATGATTAAAGAACCATCGTTCAATCTTTTTGTGTATAAGCAGTGATCTTCTTGACTTCTTATGTAACCCTGAGACTGCATGAATTTATCGAATTTTTGATACCATTGCCTTGAACCTTGCTTGAGGCCATAGAGTGCCTTTTTAAGTCTATAAACTAATTCTGTCCTCGTTGGTTTTTGGGTTTCACATACGAACCCCTATGGTTGTTTCATGTAGACATCTTCATCTAGATCCCCGTGAAGAAATTCTGTGTTCACATCCATTTGGACAAGTTCCATGTCCTGGATAGCAACCAATCCAAGCACGGTGCGAAACTAGACGAGCCTTGTATCCAGGCTGGGAATCTTCCACTGTATACTTCTTCTTGTATACCCACTTGCAAGGTAAATCATTTTTGCCCTTTGGTAATTCAACCAAATCCCATGTCTCATTAGCCACAATCGAATTGTATTCTAATTGCATAGCCTGCTCCCACTTAACGCTATCATCCATTTGTATAGCTTCTTTGTAGAAGGTTGGCTCTCCACTGTCAGTGACCAAAATGTGGTGTATACCCGGCTCAAACCGCTCGGGCGCACGTGATACTCTCTTAGAGCGTCTCAGTGCTTGACTGCTGGACTCTGCTCTCTCTGGAGCAATAGTAGTATCTTGCACTTGAGGAATAGGTGTAACACTACTAAACTGAGTTGGTTCGAAGGCTACATCCTCAAAACGAACACGTCTATACTCAACATCTTTGATGGACTTCATGTGCATTTTTTGATTCATTGAAAATCACATGTGAGCTACGAATGACTTTGTTTGATTCTGGGTGCCAGAGATGATATCCCATCTCTCTGTTTGCACCATAGCCAATAAAAATGCATTTGTGTGATCTAGGATCTAAATTTCAACGAAGTTCTTTGGGCACATGTGCATACGTCTCACATCCAAATACACATAAATGCTCATAGCTTGGCCTTTTGCCAGTCCATAATTCCTCTGGAATTTTGAAATTCAAAGGAGAACTAGGTGACCTGGTAATGATGTGCACTACTGTCAGAACAGCTTCCCCCCAAAACTCTGGAGTAAGCTTCGCCATAGACATCATAGAGACAACTCGCTCTTGAATCGTACGATTCATTCTTTTAGCTATCCCATTTTGTGCAGGTGTGTATGGAGCAGTAAACTGCCACCGAATGCCTCTTCTATTGCAAAAATCCTTGAACTATGTGGAGACGTATTCTCCACCATTGTCCCTGCGAAAAGCTTTGAGCTTTGTTCCTGATTGGTTCTCAACCATGGCGAGGAATTTTTGGAATGTCGAAAAGACTTCTTCCTTACGCTTAAGAGATACACCCTCACCTTTCTGGTAGAATCATCTATGAATGTGAGAAAGTAGTTCGCCCCCCCTAGAGTTTTATGTGGCATTGGACCACACAAATCACTGTGCACCAAGTCTAGAGGTTCGCCTAGTTTCTTATTCAATGGCAAAGATGTCAATCTAGTCTGTTTGCCATATAGACAATGCTCACACAATGGAAAGTCCGTGTAATCTAACACAGGTAAGTAGCCAAAACGCTGAAGTGTTTTCATTCCCTTTTGGATAATATGTCCTAGCCGGCTATGCCACAACTCAGAAGACGGTAGCTCGGCAACATAGATAGAGTGTTCGTCGACACTCGAAACAAACAAAGAGTACAGGGATCCGTTTTTATTACCTTTCATCATGATAAGGTTGTTCTTGCGGATCATCCAAGAACGATTACCAAAATTTGTAGTGTATCAAGATCATCCAATTGCCCTATAGAAAGCAAGCTTTTCGTAAGCTTGGGCACATGTCTGACATTCTGCAGCACAAAAGTAGTGCCATTATGCATTTGAAATTTCACATCACCAATGCCAATAATGTCAAGCTCATAGGAATCACCGAGCTTGACTATTCCATGCATGGATGCATAAGAGGAAAACCACTCTCTATGCGGTGTGACATGAAAACTTGCACCAGAATCAAGAATCCAATTCTGTGCATAACCCTCATCTTGCAACCAAAGCATCTAGAGTGAGATCTGAAGTGAAAATGAGAACATTTGAGGCATCTGCTGTCACCTCTGCTTGAATCTTTGTGGGCATAATGAGCATCACTGGTGGAGGAGCATCCTCTACTGCAGTGGTAGGTTTGGGAGACTCAACAATATTGAGCTCCTCAATCTTGACTGTACTTTTGCCTTTGCTAGAATTATCCTTTTGCATGTTTTTCTGATCTCTTACGAAACTGCGACAATCCTTTTTGTAATGACCCTTCTTGTGGCAATAGTAACACTTGACATTTTTGGCATTGCGGTCTCTACTTTGGTTCCTGTGTCTGCTAGGACTACGAGGATTTCGCTCTCTACTTTTGCTTTTGTATTTGTTCCTGTCACGGCCTCTTGCCTTTGTTGAACTTCCAGCCATATATGCATCTCCATGACTAGCACCATCGAGAGATTTACGATGAATCTCTTCAGTGAGCAACGCATCTGTGACAACATTGAACTCTAACTTGCCATTCGGAGCCGAATTGCTAATGGCTGTGTAAAAGATATCCCATGAACTGGGTAGAGAGCATAACAAGAATATAGACTTGAGTTCATCGTCAAACTCCTTAAAGCCCTGATGTCAGCTGATTGAACAAGGAGTTGAACTCATTTAAGTGACCAGAAACTGTGCTACCTTCTTTCATGTTGATTTTTTCATGAGAAAACTTTGTTGGATGCACTTTTGCTCTCCCATGCTGAACATAAGCTATCCCAAAGTTCTTTGGTTGTTTTCTTCCCTATGATAGTGAAGAAGACTGACTCGGCTAGATGTAGACGTATCGTAGTCATGGCTTTTAATCCAAAAGCTCCCATTGAGCTTGTGTATAATCATCATCCTCTGCGCGCTCTTTCAACGGTTCTGAGAGGCCTTTGTTTATCAAAAAATCTTTCATGCGCTCTTTCCACATGGTGAAGTTCCTGCCATCGAATTTCCGAATGAAATACTTCTCCTTTTCTGAAGAAGAAGCCATCGCTGACAAGAGGGTTTGAGAGGTGCCAAACTATGGCGAGAAGCTGTAGAAATTTGGGCAGAGTAACCTTTGTATTGGGAGTAAAATATCAACCGAAATAGACACAAAAGTGCCAACAATGAAAGTCACGACTCACAGGAAGGAAATCCGGAAGAGTCTCCTTTGTATGAGGAGTCAAAACTCAACTCAAAATGCACATAAATGTGCCAACTACACTAACTGGGCATCTGCTGCACAAAACCACTGCTATGTGACTGCCAACTCGGTGTCAAAAGCATAAAAAATCGTCCAGATACATATCCTATGGCGAGGGTACTGTAAAGGGGAACTCCAGCTACCTGTATCACCGAAGGTGTCTCAACATTCAAGCACACCCCAACTCAAAGAAAACCTCACGCTATCGACCCTCCAAAGGCGAATGCACGCACAAATGGACTAGCCACAGTCTCAGAAAGGGCTCTTCCGGTCCGAGTCTCAGAAACGGCCGAGAAAAACTGCCAAAATAGCCAAAAATGGCTCCACACGTAGTACAGTGGGAAGTGTTTGCAACTCAATATTGGTACATGAGTAAAACCGTGCTCAAACAGGTGCCAAGAACTGCTGCATGCAGTGAAAGTGATCCTTGCGGGGATATCTGCTCTCAAAAGAGCTCAGTAGCACTAGGTGTCCTCACAACAAAATGCATCTGTCAACTCATGTGTCCGCAGATAATCTGCTATCAAAATGACTACCAAATCGCTGTGTCTGGTAACCTAGAGAATCTGTGAGTGAATGGGCTTGAAAACCCCCTGTAACCTGTAACCTGCGTGTCGATGTCGCTATGTGTCGATTTTTGCCGCCTGGCAAAAATATGCTAGTCGAATAGCCGCCAAAGGTGTCGCATCCGTAAACTGTGTCGTACAGTGCGATCGGTGCGCTCGATGTCGATGCTGGGTGTCACTCCTCTATGATAGAGGTACCTCACCCGCGCATGTCGCAAGCACGGTCATCGCTCGCGGGAACGCGCTCGTCTGGGGAAACGTCCGGTGTCTGGGTCGGATGTTGGAGATACGCCGAATGAGCAATGCCAAGCCGGTGCGCATGAGCGCTGTCAATGTCGATGTCGCCTTCCTCTCGGGTGGAAGTGGCTAGCCGAGTAGCCGTAAAATGCCAATGCTCGAAGCCGATATCGAGCAGTCAATGCCGAGTCGAATCGGTATTGATCACAGATCTCGCTCGATTTGTCAAGATCGCTCTCAAGCTTGTCGGACTCGGTGTGTGGACGTCAAAGTCGGGTGACGATGGCGAAGAAGTCGATAACGAAGTCGGAGAATCACTGATGTCAATGATGAGATTTTGGTATCTTCCAATCTCTCTCTCACGCTTGTTTTTGGGGCATGTGTGTGAGCCGGTCAAGGAGTCGGGGGTCAGAGCATCAAAATGGGCTTTGTCGAGGGCTTTGTGTGTGAATGAACCCTTGCACACAAACTATGAAGCTTGAAATTTAAAAAATTGATTTCACTTCTCTCTCCCTATAGCTTTAGAGTCGACGACTCTGTGTGTGTGTGTGGGACTCGCGCTCGTCCTCTAATGCTGCAGCTCATTAATGCCAAGCACACACAGAGTGTGTGTGTGATGCCAGGCTCGGAATGCCCACCGGCTGTAGTCCCCCAAGCTTGTGATGATGCTGCCCGATTCTGCTTGCTACACACGGTGTGTTTGTTGCTCGGCAATGGCTGCTGCCTATCCACTTGCTGCCCGGATGTTCCAAGCAATGCTTGGTTTTGCCTGCTTATACACACATACACACACACACACACACACTGTGTGTGTGTTTGCTTGCTTCATGCCTCGCTGCAGCCCCCAAAATGCTCTCAAATGCTACTGGTTTTACTGCCGATTTCTTTGCAAGTGCTCCTAGCTTGATTGTCAATCTCCTCTGGTGTTGCACCCAATTCCCCTTCAATGGCTCAGCTCGATTCTGCCCACTGCAATTGGTTCTGTGTGTGAGGGCACCACTGGGCTGTCGGCGGATCCAGAGACCTTCACCAAGAACTGGGAGCTGGAGGTTATCCACTCCAGGTGGGCTATGCTGGGCGCTCTTGGATGCGTCGCCCCTGAACTTCTGGCCAAGAACGGCGTCAAGTTTGGAGAGGTCGTATGGTTCAAGGGGGCTCACAAATCTTCGCAGATGGGGGCCTCAACTACCTGAGCGAGGATTGGATGTGTGTGTGTGTGTGTTCTTTTCCAACTTACTATCAAAAACCTGCTGCCCAAAATCCCAAGCTTGATGACCAATAATCGGTGCTTGGACCGCTTGCAAGCTGGCTACCTGCCTGCCTTGCTCACAAGCACCTGCTGCAGCTCTTGTCTTCTATCTTGGTTTCTATTTGCCTTGTAGCTTCTGCTTGGACTACCCCTTCTGAGAGAACCTGCTCTTGATTCTCTCAATTCCTTGAAGCACTTGATGCTCAGGCCTTCAAGGCTCTCTTCCAAGCCAAGCTTTGCACACACAGATCTTCCGCACACAAAGATTTCAAGACTTCCAAGATTCCCTCCGCCCAAGAGGGGCTGCGTACGTCGGGAACCGCCAAGATCCCCCTTGAGTGCTACGATCCGTGTCGGATTTGTTGCCACCGCCGAGCTCAAGCACGAGCTCTGAGCTCTGCCATAGCTGGAGAGCTATGTTGCTTCTGAGTCGGTCGTCCGAGAGCGGTCGTGCGGTTCATAGTCAAGTCATAGCTCTGATACCAATTTTTGTGAGCGTGTAGTGCGTGTACGGAGTGTGTGCAAGAGAGGGGAAGAAGAGAATGGGGAAGGGGATGAAGCACAGTACACAACAGGGAGTTTGGGTTAATGGAGAGGAAAGTGAGAGAGTGGTCAACTCTCTCCCTTTCTCTCCCTATATTCATTTAGGTGAAAGTATAAACAGGGACGGTTTCCCACGGCCACCTGGCCTACACCCCAACATCCACTACATATCTTCTTTGAAAAGCCTCCTCTAGGGCTTCACAATCTGCCTTTTCTTCATCACGGAGGCCATCGAACCATAGCCTCGCTTATACCACAAACCAAGAGCGGGAACACCTGTACCGCACCTTCTTCCCTTGATAACCACTTTCCAACACGAACAATCCGTAGTCTTGAATCCAGGTTTCCACATCTTTGACCCTAGTGAAAATGGGAAAATTGAACCACGCCATCTCTAGCAGCACCTTCTCTTCAAAGGTTGCACCTTTGGCATTAGAGCGCTTGGCATCACAACGCTTGGCAAACCCTGCCTAGCTTTGCACTTCTTCACCTTTTTGGTCCGCTCTTTCGTTAGAGCTATCGCCTCTTCATACAACACCAAGCCATGCACCTCCACCTTGTTGCGCACTTCCTCATGCAGACAATCCATGAATTTACTCAACTTCAAAAGAGCAACATTCTCTACATCATTAGCTTCCCCCAAAGGACTTTGAACTCCCATTTGAATGCTTGAAAATCACCTTCCAAGCTTTGCTTCAAACCGTCCAGCTTTCTCTTTACTTTGTCCAGTTGTGCATTTGCTATACATCTTCTTCAAAAAGCCTCCTCTAGGGATTCGCAATCTGCCTTTTCTTCATCACGGACGCCATCGAACCGTAGCCTCTCTTTACCATGATCCAGGAGTGGGAACACCTGTACGCACCCTCCTCCCTCAATAAACGGCTTGGGCCAACACGGACAATCCGTAGTCTTGAATCCAGGTTTCCGCATCTTTGACCCCAATGAAAATGAAAAAACCAAACCAAGCCATCTCTAGCAGCACCTTCTCTTCAAAGGTCGCACCTTTGACATCACAACGCTTGGAAAACCTTTCCTAGCTTTGTGCTTCTTCAATACCTTTTTGGTCCACCCTTTTGCTAGAGCTACCGCCTCTTCATACGACACCGGGCCATCAACCTCCATCTTTTTGCACATTTCCTCATGTAGGCAATCCATGAATTTACTCAACTTCAAAAAACCAACATTCTCTGCAATAGTTACCTTGATTAGCTTGATTAGCATCGCTTTACCACAAACCAGGAGTGGGAACACCTGTACTGCACCTTCTTCCCTCGATAAACCGCTTTACAACACGAACAAACCGTAGTATTAAAGCCACGTTTCCCCATCTTTGACCCCAATGAAAATGGGAAAACCGGACCATGCTATCTCTAGCAGCACCTTCTCTTCAAAGGTCGCACCTTTGGCATCACCAAAATCTCTACTTCAACTTCAATTAGGAGCATCATACGGCTCCTCACTAGGGGCACCAGAAGATGGAGAGGGGACGCAGGGCATATACAACACCCCAATCCACTAGAGTTTACCTTTGAAAATCACAACACACATTGGTAGGCCACCGCCCGCACACACACTGATGCGTAAACATGCACACAACAGCTAACCAAGAATTTGGGGGGGCACACACATTTGCTCAGGCACCACACACACAAGTAGAAGAAGTAGAGAAGGAGGGGTAGGGGAAACGACGCGAGAGAAACACAATGGAGGCTTCACCACTTCTGAAACACTCTTTACAACTCATTTACATCAAACGGCACACGTACATGGTCATCGCGCAGGACAACACATACATGGGGCTTTGCAGGCACACACCTCTGCACTAAAAATCCATATCAAGAACTCACACATACTGTCTATATTGGCTCTCTATAGGCTCACCGACTCAAGGCCCTGGCAAGAAGTCTACTTTGGCAAAAAGCCTACTCTGGCAAAAAGCATCAAAAATGGCTTACATAGGGGTGCCCCTTTCAATTTGGGCATCTTGGCTCTGATTGGTCCACCTTGCACCTTAATTTGGCAATTTTTGGAAGGAGGGAGCCGCCTTTGGCCTCATCTGCTCTCTTGCTCTCTAATTTTGCACTTGGGAGGGGTGCACTAGTGACATTGCTAGTGCCCCTTTGCATTATTTTTATCTTTTTTATTTCCCTTCTTTTCCACCTTTCATCCACCTTGGAATTCTCTCCTTGGCCAACTTGGACTTTTACTTCACACGGATTCGCTCTTTCTCTACCTTTGCCTTTGGAAACTCTCCATTCGACTCTCCCTCCTTCGTTTGGTCCTGTTGTGCCCCACCGTCTTCCTCGGCCGCCCTTTGGGATTTCTCCTTTTCTCTCACTCTTTCTTATGGGACTCACCTCCCCTTGGACCCTCTGCTCACATGGCCCTCCTATCACATGCCCTCTCCGCTCTTGCCTTTGAACTCTCTCTCTCTCTCTCTCTCTCTCTCTCTCTCTCTCTCTCTCTCTCTCTCTCTCTCTCTGTGTGTGTGTGTGTGTGTGTGTGTGTGTGTGTGTGTGTGTCCCGGGGGATCCACTCTATATACAAAACGGGACGCCACCTGCGAGCGGACAACTTGGATAAAACCCCTATATACGACTCATACTAGAAAATATGACCCCCCTTTCTACGCTTATACGACAATCAATGAAGAAAACTATGATACCTCTATCTTACATATAAAATTTAGGTCTCACATGATCTAACTAAGTAAAACTAGTCAAAGAGTGTGTAGCATAGTGACTAGCAACATACTAAGGAACCACTTCTTTTGATAACTAGATGTACCCTCAATGTGTCTTAGTTTGACTTTCAAACTATGTGCCCGATCAACCTACACTTTGGCTACTTGTCCAATTCTAACCCATCTAAATTACTCAAAAAACATGGTTCTAAAGTTGTATTAGGCTCTCCGTGTAAATTTGCATCTATACAAACTCTTTACAGCTTTCATCCCTAAAAAAATGTACTATAATCACAAATCAAGCAATTGATACAAAGAATTGTTAGTTTTTGCACGTATTTTTGTAGCTATTGACTCACAAGTTTGAGGTTAGAATCTTTTGGGAAGCCATGATTTTGAAACACAATAACTTCCTCTCATTCTCCCTTTCTCAACCCCCCCCCCAAAACAAATATGATTCCCCCCTCCCTTATTTTTAAGCTTGGGAGATAAATTATTGGGGGCGTGCCCCTAACTTATACGCTTATGTAACTTGTAAAAAAACCCCTCTCCCTTGCACTTACGTGGTGCGATAAGTTTTACATGGTGAATCCCCCGGGATATGTGTGTGTGTGTGTGTCTCACTCTCTCTCTCTCTGGAACTCGTCCCCTATCCCCAGGCTCCTAATACTAGCGACATCGCTAGTGCCCCCCCCCGGAGGACACGAGAATCGGACCCAATCAGGCACGTGCCACGTCATCTATCACGAATAGCCAATGGCCATCCACCGTCAATCGTCGCCCACAATGGAGTCGCTCAACCCAACCTCCATGCAACCACTATCCGCCAAGAATGGGTCAAGCTACCACCTAGTGCCGCGCACACAACGCCCGAGAGTGGGCCCGCCATAGCCTCACGAGAGACCTCCTCTCCCTTTCTCCACTTCTGATACCCATGAGAGGGCTTGCCCTTAGTGTTATACCCCGCCTTCCAAACCCATGATCGTGCATGTGGGAGGACTTAGCCGCCACGTGGCATCCATTAATCGACTGCCCCTTCAAACTCCATAATCTTCATAAAAACCCTCAAAGACTCATCCCCTCCCCCCTTCGCAAGCCTGCTACATCCCGCTCCAGGGTTGAATTGTCAAGCCGCAATCTCCGCCGCCTTTTGAATTCCTCGAGCCCGCTAACTGAGGCCGCAAGAAACCGAGAAAACTATCTGAATGCACTCCCCCGCCAAATGCTTCTAGGCCGTAACTCGACCATCGTGCATCCGTTTTCCAAGTAGTCAGTTCCGGCTAGCTCTATGCATCACAATTACCTTATAGAGCTTTGTCGCGGTTCAAAAGATGCCAGAAGGCACGGCTCCCCATGCGGTCAGGTGGGCACAAACCTAACCCACCCTGAAAAAACTTCATTTGGTCATATCTCTCTCATCGTGGCTCTGATCGCCGATCTGAAAAGACGTGTATGCTCAGCACCATGCGTCTATACACTAACATCCACTCCAGCCACATATCCCCAACTGCCCTGTCCATTGGAAATGTGCTAAACCTTCTAACTTCAATCTTCAATATCTTGGACACCAGGGCTCCGTTTGACGAGCCCTCTGGACCGGCTTCTAACACTACATTCTAGAGCATTGACTCAACACTTTGGGCACGAATTCCTATAATCCCATATGGACCTTTCTTGAAGCCTTCTTTGCCTAAAAATCTGCTTTAGACATACATTCTCGCTACCACCAGTCTTCCCAAGGACTTCATAACCACTCTAGCTTCTCCACTGCACCTGCCTGCCGCCTTTTCCTGACATTGCATACTTTCCATATTGGACCAAAGTGTGTTAAACATGATGACATAGTCATGAGGCAACTTTATACGTTCTTGGCAAATCCATACATACGCTCGTATATGAAAACAAAATCACCAAGAGGGTGACTACTCAGAAAAACGACATAGAGAGAGATGATGATGGCTATGGAGTTTAGAGCTTCTCACCATGCTATAGAATCGATTAGGGTCCATCGAAAGGCTTCTTGCTTTTCCGCAAGAGAGCAGTGATGAGAGCTACATAGAGGTATTCACCACCAAACGAGAGCTTTGGAGAAGGCGTACACCGTGAAACAAGAGAGGAGATAGTAAGCAAGTAGAGAGAGAGAGTATCCTTCTTCTTCTTCTTCTCATAAATGAAAGAGAAGATCTTATGGAGGTGGTGATGAACAACTTGCACCACTCCGTATAATAGATACATATAGCCTTGCGGTAGTAGACGTAAGAGACAACACTGAAAACTGAGGCTTGCAGGTGATTTTATAGGCAATGTGCAAGACCGGAGTGAGTCCCAAGGCAAAATCTAGCGTTAGTTTTTGACCCAGGAATAGATGCACAGCTTTTGGAACTTTGCTAAAAACATGCCTTTGCTTTTGGTAGTAAATCTCTCACTTACCATCCAATTTTTACAGTAAAATTGGCCATTTGAACACTACTCAACCAACTAACGGAACCTTGACTAGACTATGCCGCACCGTGTTTTTCCGACATAATTATGACTTTTTCGTACTACCCCGACGTATTTACGATACTGCTTTTTATAAAAATAATTCGCGTAAAAATCTCGTTTCTCCTTTTCTCTCCGGGTGGTCATTTTTAAATCTGACCGAAACTAAAATTAATATTTTTATGTTTAGGTCATCCTAAAAAGCACATTGCTTTTCAAAAACGCCGAAAAGCACGAAAAGCTAAAAATAATATAAAATGCAAAAAAATTAAATTGAACCACGGGTTCTCCTTGTTCACTGGAAGCAGAAAGCGGACTCGCTTTTCAGTAAAAAGAACTAATAATCATGAAAAGCTAAAAATAGCGTTAAAAAAATCAAAATTTCTATTTTTACAAATGTGAGCCATACCTTTCTTGGAACAGGTAGATTAAGGATCCGACCCTACTTTTTGCAAAAAAACACCTAGAAGCATAACAAGCATAAGAAAGCTAAAACTAGTAGATTTTTTCAAAACTGAACCAAACATCCATTTGACCTACTGGAACATGGAAATGACCTTGCTTTTTACTTTATAACCTTACAATGCTTCCAATTAAGCGTCTTAAATCAAAATTTGACAAAATAGATATTGAAAGCTATTTTTCTTATTTTTAAAAGAGACCCAAAAATTGCGATTTTACAGTCTATACTTTCAGTCACCTCTCCGTAGGCCTTGCAATTGTCAATTAGATATAGAGCTTCTCTAGTGACTTGCTCGAATGCCATACATCCTTTCAAATGTAGGTCCTTTTTGAGAGTTTTATTCATCAAGCCCTCTATGAAGAGAACTGACAGTCTCTCATCTTGTGGTAGCTCTCTCATTAGACATCTGTCTATCTTCTGTTTGAAGCGAAGCAAAGCTTCTTTCACTTTTGTCCTTTTTCTGTTTGAAAGCATAGATCTAGGACAATGTTGTGCTTGATTCCCCTTTTCAAGAACTCCTATATGAATACTTGCAAGATTTGTGCTATGTTGGAAAAATCCTCTTTATTTAGTGGCTCGAACCAAGTCAAGACTGTTCCTTCTAATGTCAGCCCAAATCCCTCAAACTGAGTATGTAAATTTACAATCCGTTCAACCCTCAAAATTTGTTTGAAGAGTGCGACATGAGCATATGGATCCCTTGACCCATCGTATTTTGTTTTATCACATTGAGCCACTTGATGTGGTCTTAATTATTGTGGTTCACTCACCAAAATCTAACCACTGTATGGTCTCTTGAAAAGATGTTAGCGTGCAAACGACAAGGAAAACGAGTGCCTCTATAGCCTTTCACGAGTCACATCGTCAAAAAGAAGAACTATTCCACTGCCAAAACCACCTGTAAAGATTTATGAAGAATACTTGAAATTAGAAAAAACCAAGGACATAATGACGTAGCTCATCTCAAGTAGATGTCCGTAGAGTATCCATAGACTAAAACCAAATAGAAAATGAGAGAGATATAGCCACTCGAAGTTGGGGGTGTACTCTCTCAGAGATTTTATATCTGCGAACTTTTGTTTTCTAGCTTTTGGAATCAAAACATGATTTTCGAGCTTTTTAACGCTTGTATTACATCAACAATATCTTTAGATTATTGTGGCATGAGAAAAGTCTACATTAGATTGTGCATTTCTTCAATCACCAAATAATCAAACATGACATGCATGCATGTCTTTGCTTGTGGGAATGTACGGTCATGCACATATCTTCTTAGCATGAAATGTAACTTAAAAAGAACCTTCATTTCTAACTAGTTTTGATTAAACATCATATTTTGAATTGTAAAAAACAACATACTTACCATAGTCTCAAAGTAACTTAGCAAATCAGCTCAAGAAACCTCAAAACCAAATTAGATTCCAAGTAGCAATATGATATGCATATCATACCACATAGAAAACCTCCAATCACATAATCAAGTTAACGGCCACCATAATGCCATACCTAGGTCATGTGGCCACTGTGTATATAAAACACGTAAATCAAAACATCAAAATGGAATGTCTAGAGAGAGCATATGGCTGAAAGCATGTTAACCTGTCGCGCTTTTTGTGCTAGTTAGCAGTTTCAAGTCAGCACATCTTCAAAAAGTTGGGCGTCCGGTAAATTTTTTACAAATAATATCAAAATTTGTCGGAGGTTGTACATTCGAATTCCTTGTTTCAAGTGCTTTTTATTGATATATCATATGTCATAGATCTTGGAGATGTAGCT